>NC_060119.1:554293773-555562345 GCF_021461395.2 Schistocerca americana | reverse complement strand
GCTTTTAATAAAGTTCTCAACGCTGAAAATACCACAATAGTCACATCAGAGTCACTTCGGTATATTTCAGCTCATACCTAAGTTTATTTCCAGGACAATACGCAGTCAACCTAATTACGTTCGTAATATTTCTTAGCACAAACAAAGTGATAGTGTTAACTGTCAGCTACTCACGTTGTACAACGAAAACAAACCGTAAATAACTATCTATTTAGATAAACAACACACTTCAAAAACAGACTATGTATAAGTGATTCAAAATAGGTTAGAGCTGAGAAATGTAAACGTAACACAATATCAAAACAATGACGAATTCCACTTTTTATCGACGACGAAAAAGAAAAAGAGTACTAACACTGGAAAGCGAAAAGAGATTGTAATCCGCCTGCATAATTGAGTATTTATAGAAGGAGGTTTTATTTTAAATGGTACCAATTAAAATATAGTGCACAAAAACACACACATGACAAATGCACCCTAGAAGAATTAACAAGGCACGTGGTACTAAAATCACCTCCATCCTTTGCTACTACTTTTTGAACTCCTTTGTTGTAAATAATCATTATATAACCGAAATTTCACATTCAAATTACAGACTACGAATAATTCTCGGGTGAAACACTGAAATTGCACCACTAACGATGAATGGCAAAACTAAAATCAATAGTTGCACACAAACACACATACACACACTTCGCACAGCTGATCTTCCTCCGGATCAAGTTGACAGGCCAGTGGTCTTTGCATTACAGTACGCTAAACCAACATTTTGCAAAATAAGGCAACAATGATTAACGGCATTCAAACGTACCACCACATTCAGCAACACAAATACTGTAGTCCGACAACACGATAAATAAAGAAATAAAACTATATTTATCACTGATCTCGGGCGACAATTTTGTACTTAGCAAATACAAAGCAGTTTAACATTTACCTTTGATCATAAATTACATATCACTTAAACATTTGTTTATATTTAACCGGGGCAAGCTCAACAGACACTCACTTCCCACACCACAGATGCGACTAAGAATACCAGCGATACTACATGCAGGCGTAGGCTTCTTTCACATAGCAATGTCTGTGGAAAGAACACACACACACACACACACACACACAGAGTCAGTAACGTGAACGTAAAATCGGAGAGAATTACAATTGCACGTAGCAGTGGACAAATCATTAACACAAATAACACAGAAGTGTGTTACGCTATAATACCTGTTTCTGGTTTTGTGAATACGAGCTACTTATTAGGTGTAATCTTGCCGTGGTTACTTAGATAACTGAAGTATAATTTTCTATCGCAACTATTTGTTTTATAATAAAATAATTTCTAGCGAGGTATAAACTTCCTTACCTATGTGCAGACTACATTATATACACTGTTTGTTCCATAGGCCCCTAAACTGTAAACCATCTGAAAAATATAACAGAAGTGCATTATAATGTTACAAAACAGTTAAGCCCGGTCTTCCAACTTCTATCCATACAAAAAAAAAAAAAAAAAAAAAAAAAAAATGCCGGAAATCGTATTGAGCCAGTATAATGACACAACAAACCGATGACCAACAAGAAAAAGGGGTAATTCCTGTTAGCTGCATTTGCTGTTGGTTGTGGACTTTCTTCGTAGAAAGACTTCCGTTCCGAAATTACGTGCAATGCTTTTATACATTTCAATTAATCTTAGCATCTGAGATTACTTGTACGTTTAACGAAAACCATCAGTGACGATTTGTTAATATCTCTGCACTTTTGTCATCAGGAGATGTGATTTAGATATGGATACAGTCCACAGCGCTTAAAATACCAGGAAATCTGTTTGAACAAATCGCCATCCATCATATAGAACCTTTCTGTAGCCCAAAATCTTAATGTTAAACGTACTATGTACACTGCAGTCAGTGTGCTATCCAACTTTTGCGTGTAGGGCGAGCAAGGAATTGCGATTTCTTGCTCTCCCCCACAAGCAGCAGTTGTACGGCACTTGCTGAATGCTGGTAAAGTTTCGCTGTCAGAATGTAAATTACTATATTTTGTTTAAAAGCGTGTGAAGTGGTATACCAACTGGCCATCAAAAAGGAAGCAGACAGATGGACACTAACGAAAAAAGCCGCCCATACTGTCCCAAGCCAGCACCAAGCATTATGCTAGAAATAATGGTGTAACGTCCAGAAACCATCTGTAGATGAACCTGAAATGGTTCGAAAACCGGTTCATGCAATAAAGCATAATTATTCAAAAAAGTGACTGGTTCCAGTTTTATGTAACTTATTTACATTCAATTAACAGTCATGGCTTCTAAAACATCTTTATGGATAAGCATAATAATTTAGTTTTCTTTCTGAAAATTTTGCATTAACAGTCTATCTATTGTTCCTTGGAAATGACTCAGTCTAGTTATTTCATAAGCTCCACATGTTACTGTTTAAAAATTCCCTACAAAAACTGAGGAGGTCAACAATGTTAATTCTTTTCTGGCTATAAAAATATTCCTCTTACTCGTTCTTTATTGCCCATGAATTTTACGATACTGTCTGTATAGTAATTACGGCGAATTCTCCTGATGCCTAGCTTCTGAAGCCTTGCTGAGAGTATATCATATTTTGTCAATGATTATTGTCAAATTCTTTAAACACTGGAGACCAAAGTAAAAGGGCAATAAATGTATACTACCACTTTAACTGCTGTTTTGTGAATGTGTATAATATCAAATTTTATCAAAGCTTCTGGAAACATTACTAATGGGAGTGAGGTATTACATTGGAATGTTAAATGCTGCTGCAAATCTTACACATATTCCTCAATGATTACGTTAGGTATACCGCTTAAACATTATGAGTGCATCTTTGTTAGTTCATTAACGGATTTTACTATTTTATCTCTGGATACATTTATAATAGACATTGACTTTTGACTTATTTCTGGCTTGTTATATATTAATTTCAACTAAGCTGAATTTCTTGTTTTGTGGGACTAAGAGTCTTCTTACTGATATATGCCTATGCTAGCTTATTTTGTTTCTTATAAGATTCTACATGTGATTTAATCTATCTTTTTACATCATCTGGGAATTTCTGTTTATGTATTCTTTTATTTGGTGTAATTATTTCACTTGATATGTTTGTGTACTCTCTACATTATCTGTATTCGTATTTTGGAGGACTTTTTCCTTCATTCATTTCATGTATTACTGTTTTTATAATAGTATGAAATTCTAATTCCGTAAGTGGCAAATAATCCAGCAAATATTTATTGCATGTAAAATGAGACATACATCAAAACGCAATATTTGACTGTCTAAAAGTAGGATGAACCAAATATTCATGTGGGTAGTGTCTTATCTACCTGAACACTTTTCGTTTCTTAACTGTAGTGTATTGTAGATGTTAAAGAATTCTGCTTTCTAATCTAGTTAAGACAGTAAAATATGTCAATTAATCAATAATACTCAGATGCGCCTTTCAACTTTAATGTTATTTCATCTACAAACTGAAATCATTTTTCCCTCTTCCTCAACTGGCAGATGTACACAAATACTACATCCAACAGCTGCACACTAGTCTTAGGCATTGTCCTTCTGCTACTGTTCTTATGTGTTGTATATTAAGTGCTTGTTAAATTTATACATAAGATAAAGATGTGAAATTTATTGTCAGACTGGATGTTCCTTCACCGATTAAGGAACAAAAAGTTCATTGTTTCATATCGAAGAGTGGTTCATAGTCACCATGGGTAAAAAGGGTAAAATGGAATGCAACACCTCAGAATTCGACCATTAACTCACACAAAATTTATTGCAGATGTTATACTGAGGGGGAACATCAGAGCTGAAATGTAAGCAATAGTATACAATATCTAAATGCATAACTATAACGAATGCTTCTGTGTTTTCCATTACAGACAATAATCAAACTAATAAGAAGTAGATGCAGATTGAGCTCACATGGCAACTAATGATCATTTGTTTTATGAAACTGCATTCCACATCATTCTAAGGGAAATGCCTATATGGGTATCTTCTCTGCTGAATTTATTGATGTGAGTAGTATTCACTCACAGGGTTGTCCTAAAATAACAGGAATAAAAAGTATATAAGAAGAGGGAAAATATTTATTTATTTATATCGTATTTGGTGATTCATGATGTGAATATAGCACAACAGAACACACCAGTTTTACAAGTTTGCTGTTACTATATTCCATGGTATTATGTAGATAGTATGAATCGATTATATATTAAGATATCTACAACTTAGTTTCTACTAAAGAAAAATAAAAGTATTTAAATACATTTACAACAATTATTAATCAGGCACACAAATAAGGATCTATGAATGTATCTAAGTGTTAGAGGTATATGTATATTATCTACTGTGGTTCAGGAACTCTTCCATTGGGTGAAATGACCCTTGTAATGTGAACTGATTTAAATTTTTTTAACAACAGGTCATGATATGTGAAGGGACGGCAATTAAAAATCATACAACCACTGAAATTGCTCCTATGCATACCATAATTGCGTTTCTAAGGTAATATTGGACACCAACTGCTTTCTTGTTATCATGATTAGAATATACACTATTAGGTTTAAAACAGGCTCTTTTTTCTTATGAAAAATGTCAGGGAGAATATATACTGTGCAGTGAATGTGATGATTTAAAGTTCCTTAAAAAGATTCCTGCATGTGATTCTAGAGTGCACACTGCATATGATTTTTATTGCAATTTTCTGTTCCTATAGCACTTTTCCAACCAGTGGCTGATTATCACAAGGTATGAGTCCACATATCACAATGTCATGAAAATAATCATAATAAGCTGATTTAATGGGTTCTATAGAATTGTAAGAGGAAACAATGTATAAAGTGTATATTGCAGAACATAGTTTTCTGCACTGATCAAGGATTTGTTTTAAACAGTTTAGTTTGTTATGGATATGTAAGCCCAGGTATTTTGTAGAATCCATCCTAGCTCTCTAATTTCCATAAAGGGTGTGAAAATGTAATTTTAGCATTAAAAAACCAAAACTTTGCATACTGAGACAGAATACCAACTAAAGTTATTAAAGCATTACCCAACATAAGTGCATATTCACTAGCTCAAGTAATTAATCAATGCCTTAACAAGAGGACTGCTTCCCAGAGACACTGAAATATAATGAAGTTAAACCAATTTTAAAAAGGATCGAGAGAGGTCATGGGAAATTATCGTCTTACCTCACTTGTTTTTGATATGGTCTTCAGTCCAAAGACTGGTTTGATGCAGCTCTCCACGCTTTTCTATCCTTTGCAAATCACTTCCGCTCCAAATAACTACTGGAGCCCTCATCTATTTGAAACTGCACACAGTCTCTTGGTCTCTTACAAGCACTTCCCTCCAATATTAAACTTATGCTCCCAGGATGTTCTGCACTGTGTCATATCAACCATTCCCTTCTATTAGTCAAGTTACATGATCTGCCCATCTAATCTCCAGCACTCTTCCGTAGCTCTGCATTTCAAAAACTTATATTCTCTTCTTGTCTGAAGTATTTATCAACTGTACCTCACTTCATACAAGGCTACACACCAGCTAAAGACCTTCAGGAAAGACATCGTAACACTGATCTACATTCGATGGTACAAAAAATTATTTTTTTCAGAAATGCTTTTCTTGTCACTCCCAGTCTATACTTTATATCTTCCCCACTTAGCTATCATCAGTTATTTTACTGCCCAAATAGCAATACATGTTACCCACTTTTAGTGTCTCGTTTCCTAATCTAAATTACTCAGAATCACCTGATTTATTCTGATTACATTCCATTATCCTTATCTGGCTTTTATTCATGTTCATCTTATATCTTCCATTCTGTTCAACTGCTCTTCTGAGTCCTATGTAACCTCTGATAAACTTCCAATGTCATTGGCAAATGTCAAAGTTTTTATTTTTGCTCTTTCAATTGCAACTCCTTACGTTTACTGCTCAGTGTTCAGACTGAATATTGGTGATAGGCTAAGACCCTTTCTCACCCCCTTGTCAACATGTGATAACCTTTCATGCCTCTTCACTCTCATAACTGTCATCTGGCTTCTGTAGTTGTAAGTAACCTTTCACTCCCAGTATTTTACTTCTGCTAACTTTAGAATTTCAGAATGTATCTGAGTCAACATTATCAACAGATTTCTATAAGTCTACAAAGGCTGTAAACGTAGGTCAGCCTTTCCTTAGACTCTCTTCTAAGAGAAGTTGTAAGGTCAGCATTGCCTTGCATGTTCTTATATTTCTTTGGAATCCATACTGGTCTTCTATGTAAGCCCTGGTATTTTTAAGTATCCATCCTCGCTATCAAATGGTCATCTAGTTTTCTCCTACTTCTCCATTTGTAGAGTTAATGCGAAACTAAATAAAGTTTGTTTTACTATAAGTAACAGAAAGATCATTTATGTTATACCAGTTCACAGTGTCCCTGAAAGACATATTAGCTGACACTTCAAGTTTATCTCTGGCGAGTTATCAGTACATACAACAGCGTCACAACAAAAAACGTGAATTTACAATATTTGTTATAAAGAGGTAGGGCTTTCATAAAAATAATAAAAAGTAGAGAACCAAAAACTGAGCCCCAAGGCACTCCACATATGATGGTGGTCCTTCTGATGACGCTGAGACATCTTCCAGACTATTCTCTGACTTATATGTTGATGGAATAATTAAGATTTAGTGACTGCATTTTGTGGCATAAGAAGTTTTCTTATGTAGCTCATAAGCTTTTATTATCTACATCCACTGCTGTAATTTGAATCTCAGTGAACTTTGAAATTGTCATACTTGACATCAAAATTTTCTTATTTATTACTTAGTGGCACATGATAGTTTGTCAGTTTAGGTCTAGGGAGAAAAGTGTTTTCCCAGTCAATGAACTGTGATGGTTCAATACTTATTGACTCAACATTCGCAATCCCCAAGCAGAGCATCTTAACTGAATTTTTTATTGTCCTTTAATTTACTGTGGAGTGATATCTATGCACATTTGAACTGCCAATTGATATCCATTATAGTTTAGTTGCCAATTATAATTTCTTTCTTGTTGTTGACTAGCATGGAAGATTCAGATTTGTACGATTTATGAAATGTTGAACATATTTGGTCTCGTTTTAACACCTTTTCATCACATAAAAGACGATTTGTAGAGATAAAGGTATCGTTAACCATGCAACAGTGTCAGTATTTACACTAGGAGTTAAAAAAAGAGACTTGTCTGTATACTAGCCTTCACAGAACTCAAAATAGAAGTTGTTATCTCGGAAATGGCCTACTGTTCTGCCATAGGCTATGCTTTCAGGAATCTTAGAAAAAATAGAATGAATAGACAGGAGCATTGTGTAACACCAATTTCACATCTTTATTTCTAAAAATTGGCATTGCTATTGCTTATTTTAAGTCTTTCAGAAAATGTCACTTTAAGATAGATTTCTGTGTCTTGTTTGCACGAGTTATCGATTTTATATATGCACATCTACAGTTCACCGAAGATTAAAGTTTGTGGCTTCCAAATATAAGTACACTCAATTTTTACACAAGAAGCATCACATTTCGTTCATAAAATGTAATGTGGTAAATTAAATGACTCATTTGACAATAAAGAATGTATTTTGAATCACTTAGTTCACAAAATATTATAGCAGTTAAAAATAATGACTTCAAGGAGCAAATGGTTTGATGATAAAAAAAGAAACCATAAAACAAAATTGTTTATAAACCTAACCTTCTTAACAGCAATAACACAGTTAATTTCTAATACACAATTTATTGTAAAAATCAAACACAGTTTAGAAATAGTAGTATCACTCATACATATCATACAAGGAAGAAAATTACATTACAATATTCAGAAATTAATGCTGTTATTTCGCAAGGGGTATTTCGCAAGCGGTATTAGAAAACACGGCTTTTAGATTGTATGACCACATCCCATGAGAATTAAGGATTTTTATGTACAATATATATTTAAGTGTATATGTTTGTGTATGAGTGTGTGTGTGTGTGTGTGTGTGTGTGTTTTTGTGTGTGTGTGTGTGTGTGTGTGTGTGTGTGTGCACTTGTATGTAAGGGGAAATGATTGTCATTTTCGTACAAACTATTGATTACTACTGCAGCTATAAATTGTAATGAAACTGAAACAAATGCAACTCAAATTTATTCCATGGACACACATGTAGTTTGTTTCTGAATATACAAAAGCTGCTTCTGTTTTGTTGCACAAGAAAACTTTTAAATGTTCCTTATGAATCCCACTATACCTCATATATGATGTGGTGTGTGACTCGGAAGTGTTTTAAAGGTTTTCCAAACAACAATAGTAGTGGCGCACTAGAGACTCTGAATATTGCAGTTTTGTATGTTTGTGGAGCATTCGAGAGTTGCAGAGTCCTGTTCTTCTAATTATCTCATTTTTTTCCTGATTAGAATTTGCAGCTGTGGTGGTGAGAAGCAGTTTACGTGAAACTCAGAACCGTGTTTTCTATACATTTTAGGGGCTCGTCATTGATCAGGGAAACGACTGACGAGCTGTTTTTGGTCGTTAACCTATGACGAATTTTTTCTGAGTGGTAAACAATTATATATAAGGGACGTTCAAAAAGAAACTAGCCAGAGTCATAACTACAGAAACCAGTATCTACATGTTAGAAGTATTGACCGTAGCTGTTGAGACACTTGTCCCACTGTGACACAAGGTGATGAATGGCTGTCTTATCAAATTCCCAGGGCTGTGATGTTAAACAGTTACACACATGCAGGGAAGCTTATGCTGAAGTTCTGCATTGACTAAGGTAGTCCCCTTCTGATTCTCTTCTTGCAGCATGGGACAGCAGTGAATGCCCAGTGTTACTCGCAAACCTTGACCACCTTTCACCAAGCGATCAAATCAAAATGACCAGGCAATCTCACCTGTGGAGTCATTCTGTTCCACGACAGTGCAAAGCCTCATACAGCCAACACAATCACGGTATTCCTGCAGAAATTCAAATGGGAGGTTCTAGGCCACCCTCCATACAGTCCGGACCTCTCTCCCTGTGATTACACCATTTTTGGTCCCCTTAAATAGGCTCCAAGGGGCAAAAGATTCACCTCGAACGACAATGTCCAGGTTAACATTGCGGCCCTGGGAATTTTATGAGACCGCCATTCACCAACTTGTGTCACAGTGGCACAAGCGTCTAAACAGCCAGGGTCGATACTTCTAACATGCAAGTACTGGTTTCTGTACTTATACCTCTGGCTCGTTTCTTTTTGAATGCCCCTTGTACAATTACAGAATTTATCACATGTCACTACTCAGGCCAAGTTTGAAGTAAATGGGAATCTTACATATGCATATAACAACAATAATAAAATTTACAACAAGTTTGACGTAAATGCAAATGTCTATTTTAACACAATATCATACACACAATTGATATGATTTATCACACATATGATTGCTGTATTATATCTGATAATTGTACATTATAGTATCCCAATTTAATTTTTGAGGAATTCGTTTATAGAGTAGAAGCTGTGATCTATCAGAAATGACTTTTGTTTTGAACGAATTTTCTTTCTTTAATAGTTTGTTGTCGTTAGGAAGGTGATTGTATAATTGCATACCTCTATGAAGAATACTTTTCTGATAGGTTGATGTGCTGACATAGGAGACATGGATGTTATTGCCATTTCTTTTTCCATGACTGTGCACAGAGCTGTTTTGCCGATATGTATTGGAGTTTCCTAAATTTTCTCTTGTAAAGACTATTGTTTCAAAGATGTACAGGGATGGAATGTAGAGTACCCTTAATGACAGGAAGAGAGGGTGACACAAATTATATTTCTTTACATTTTGTTCATTCTGATAGCTAGTTTTTGGGTTTCGAATACTGATTGACTACAAGGTGCATTCCTCAGAGTATTATTCAATATCTAACTGATGACTGAAAGTGTGCATGATATGTCTGTATTACTGTTTCTCTGCTACAGCTTGTGTTAAGTATCTGCAGCACATAACAGATTTATGACTGTTTACCTGTAAGAATTTTAATATGTGTGTTCCATTTTAGGTCGCTCTGCAGATATATTCCTACGAATTTCACATCATCAACCAACTTTAAACTTCTGTTACGTACACTCCTGGAAATTGAAATAAGAACACCGTGAATTGATTGTCCCAGGAAGGGGAAACTATATTGACACATTCCTGGGGTCAGATACATCACATGATCACACTGACAGAACCACAGGCACATAGACACAGGCAACAGAGCATGCACAATGTCGGCACTAGTACAGTGTATATCCACCTTTCGCAGCAATGCAGGCTGCTATTCTCCCATGGAGACGATCGTAGAGATGCTGGATGTAGTCCTGTGGAACGGCTTGCCATGTCATTTCCACCTGGCGCCTTAGTTGGACCAGCGTTCGTGCTGGACGTGCAGACTGCGTGAGACGACGCTTCATCCAGTCCCAAACATGCTCAATGGGGGACAGATCCGGAGATCTTGCTGGCCAGGGTAGTTGACTTACACCTTCTAGAGCACGTTGGGTGGCACGGGATACATGCGGACGTGCATTGTCCTGTTGGAACAGCAAGTTCCCTTGCCGGTCTAGGAATGGTAGAACGATGGGTTCGATGATGGTTTGGATGTACCGTGCACTATTCAGTGTCCCCTCGACGATCACCAGTGGTGTACGGCCAGTGTAGGAGATCGCTCCCCACACCATGATGCCGGGTGTTGGCCCTGTGTGCCTCGGTCGTATGCAGTCCTGATTGTGGCGCTCACCTGCACGGCGCCAAACACGCATACGACCATCATTGGCACCAAGGGAGAAGCGACTCTCATCGCTGAAGACGACACGTCTCCATTCGTCCCTCCATTCACGCCTGTCGCGACACCACTGGAGGCGGGCTGCACGATGTTGGGGCGTGAGCGGAAGACGGCCTAACGGTGTGCGGGACCGTAGCCCAGCTTCATGGAGACGGTTGCGAATGGTCCTCGCCGATACCCCAGGAGCAACAGTGTCCCTAATTTGCTGGGAAGTGGCGGTGCGGTCCACTACGGCACTGCGTAGGATCCTACGGTCTTGGCGTGCATCCGTGCGTCGCTGCGGTCCGGTCCCAGGTCGACGGGCACGTGCACCTTCCGCCGACCACTGGCGACAACATCGATGTACTGTGGAGACCTCACGCCCCACGTGTTGAGCAATTCGGCGGTACGTCCACCCGGCCTCCCGCATGCCCACTATACGCCCTCGCTCAAAGTCCGTCAACTGCACATACGGTTCACGTCCACGCTGTCGCGGCATGCTACCAGTGTTAAAGACTGCGATGGAGCTCCGTATGCCACGGCAAACTGGCTGACACTGACGGCGGCGGTGCACAAATGCTGCGCAGCTAGCGCCATTCGACGGCCAACACCGCGGTTCCTGGTGTGTCCGCTGTGCCGTGCATGTGATCATTGCTTGTACAGCCCTCTCGCAGTGTCCGGAGCAAGTATGGTGGGTCTGACACACCGGTGTCAATGTGTTCTTTTTTCCATTTCCAGGAGTGTATTTTCAGAGAGTAGTCATTTCGTTGATTAGGGTGGGATATATGAAGGTTCATGGCTACTGTTTTATGATAAGTTTATTTCTTTCCAATCAGTGCGTTAAATCTAGCAGTGATGTGTCTGTAGATGTTTAGTCTTTTTGGTGTAAATCTGTAATCAAAATATTGGTGTCATCAGCAAATGAAGTTTTCTGTTTGGCATGGATATTCTCATACAGGTTATCTATATGCAAATAAAGAAGATTGGAACTAATGTAGGCCCTTTTCATCTATAGCTTTTAGGATTGCATGCACGAATTCATAGAACAGATTTGATTGTCTGAAGCCATACTGATGATTTGAGAGCAAAGAGTTTTTGTTAATAAACTGTAGCAATCTATTGTAAGAGAGCTTCTCAAAGATTCTTGGGAAGTCACTGACAGGTCTGTAATTGTTATCATTGTGTCTGGCTGTCATTTTGTGCAAAGGTTATCTTCGCAACTTTAAGGAGATTTGTAAATGTACCAATGGAGAACGAGTGATTAATAATATGCTTCAGGGGCTCTGCAATATGATAAAATTGTTTCTTTTATAACATAGTCTCGAATATCCTCAAAACCACATGAAGATTTCTTTGATGATGTAACTGCCAGCATGAGCGCATTGTATGCGACCTGTTTGACAAACGTAGAGGCCATGGGTTGTTTGTGGTTTTCAATGTGGCGCATATTAAGAGTTTGAAAGTTACTTTTGATCATTTGCTATTTTGCTAAAGTACTCATTTAAGGTATTAGCTACTGTAGTGGCATCAGATGCTTGCCCATTTTCCAGACTTAGGCTAATACTCTTTGCCACTGGTTTGCTGCCTGTTTCGAAGCAGTGATGTTCCATGTGGCATATGTATTGTTTTTTATGTGGCATATGTATTGTTTTTTGATTTGCAGATGTATTCATTATTACCCCTTCTTGCATCTTTAATAACTTTGTTGAAGATCCTATTGTACTCTTTACTATAATTTTGACCTCTAATGATACAGTATTTTTTTTTCTTTTTATGAATGCAGAAATCGTTTCTTTGCGTTAGAGGTATTTACCCTGGTAGTGATAGAATTTTTGTTTGTAGTAGGTTTTAATTTACGTTGCGTAAATGGGAATGCTATGTCAAAATAGTATTATTTATATGTTTCATGAAAGTTTTTAAACATTCTCTTTACATATGTTTCATTGAACACTTCATCCCATGTTTTCCGACTTAATTGTTGGCAAAAGTCTGCTACATTACCATCACTGAGATCCATGCACTTAGCCATTTTGATGGGTGATATTTTCTTTATACGTACTCCAATGTTAGCGACAGAGACTCGTGATCGATGTAGCCCATATTTACTACTTTATTATTATTTGAGAGTGGGTTTCTTGAATAAAAATTTGGTCTCATGCTGTTTTACGATGGTTAGAGATTCTTGTTGGTTCATTTGCAGTAGGGAATAAATTGAAACACTTTGCAATGTTCAGTAATTCATCTCTGCAATTTGACGGTCTCAAAAAACCAATGTTAAAGTCACCACAAATCATTTTTTTTGTTGATATAGACTATTTAACATCATTTCAGATTTACCTAGGAAGTCCTCAAAGTCACCATCAGATAGCCTGTATGCAGTTACAATCGTAAGGTGGCTTTCAGTTCAATAGCTGCCACTTCAAGAACTTTTCTTAAACGAATCAGAATGTATTTGAATTTCTTTATACTTTAGATTTTGCTTTGTGAAGATAGCTGTCCTATCATGTCCATAATGAGACCTCACGGAATGAACTGCCTAGGAGAAAATCAGGTATATGTACAGTTTCTGTTTGCTGTTCTTTAGCCAATGCTCCAGTATGCAGATAACATCAACTTTTAGGTCAGAGTCTTTTATTATTTCTAGTTCTTGTAATTAACTGATTACAGATTGAACAATATGATGCCTTATAAGAAATTCGAGAAAGTTTTGTTTTACTTATTACTACTACTTTTAGTCATTTCTGATGAACCACTTATCTCAGATAGAATCCTGACTCTGTTTATCTTGTGTTCTTTCTGCTTTCTACTAAAAAAATCATTCAGATGGAAAGGAGGCAATTTTTTCTGCTGCTCACCTCATTGGACACTGCTGCTGGTGCTATTTCTTATGTATTCATTTCCATAGGAGGGGTTGGAACTGCTTCTGCTGTCTTCAAAGTGCTAGTGTAACTTCCCCTGAGACATATTCCTTGTGAGTATCTGGTACTGAACCTGCTTGTGTACTGTCAGTCTGAGAGAAATTTTCTGATGATGTTCTTGAGGTATGGAACACTTCACTGCACTTAGTCTGAACAGGAGTGGCAGTTTATGGAACTGCTGGGATTGTCTGAGATAGAGGAATGGCAGCTGAACATGATGTACTGGTTGATTATAACTAAAGCTAAACTTTCAAAACGCTATAGAAATAACACCACTGGTCAGAATGACGTCAAATTGCAACGGAATATTATCAAAGAAGTGAGAAAACGTATGGCAGGAGAAAAAAAATAGTGTGAAAATTGATCAATAGATAGCGCTGCATGTGTCAGAATATGTAAATGAAAACACCTGTCATGCATAAAACCCTTTGAAGTTGGTATAAACACACTGGGCACACAGCTTTTCCTCGTATCGCGTCTGCAACGTTCGTCATGACATTCTCAATGCACGATCAAACTCTACTTGTAAAGCTGTATTTCAAAAATGATTGTGCACGTGTCGCTCTGCAGATGTTCTAGACACTGAAGGATTTGAGAAAAGGCGTTGGTCCGATAACTGCCGTGAATCTGGAGAAAATGATTCGGAAATTCTAAAAGACAGGTTCTTTTGTTGTGCAACCTGATAGAGGGAGGAAATAAAGTGATTCGACGTCAGTGGAAGCACAGGCCATAGCAATGCCGGAGGAGATGAGTGGTGGTGTGCTAATGTGTAGTGCATCTATAATTGCCCGAAAATTGGACATACTGTGAGCTCAATGCGTAAAATCCCACGAAATATCCTTCTTTGTTATCCATTCAAAATTACTCATGTGTGCGATTCCTATTGACCTGCCAGTAAGATAGACCTTTGCTGTAAATTTTCTTGCTTGTATGTAAGTGGACAATGATTGGCCACAGAAGATTTTGTGCACAGACGAAACCCACTTCCATTTGACAGGATATGTCAATACACAGAATTGTCTTAAATGGGCACCGGAAAACCCACACGCAAATCAACCAGTACCACTTCATCCTGAAAGGCCACTGAGTGGTGTGGGTTTACAGCATCATTTATGATAAGGCCATATTTTTTCGAAGAGACAGGTGCTTCCAGTCCTGTTACCTGTACAGTCACTGGTAAGCGCTATGAGAGTCTTTTGTGCAACCATGGAATTCCAGCTCTCCAACAGCTTTGTTCTGTGGATGATATCATTATTATGCAATAGGACGCACCTCCGCATATCGCAAATCCTGTTAAGTAGCTGCTGACTCGCCATTTCGGAAATGCTATAATTATCAGCCGCCATTTCCCTAAGGCCTGGTCATCCTGATCACCTGATCTTAATCCGTGTGACTTCTGGCTGTGGGGCTACCTGAAAGATGTTGTGTTCACTGTTCCAACTGCAAATTTAGCTGCATTGAAGGCACACATTGCGCAACACATTCTGAATGTGACCCTGGAAATATTTCAATCAGTTGTGGAACATTCTGTTCCTCGGTTTCAACTTGTTTCAGAAAACAGTGGACAGCATATTGAACATGTTTTGAGCCAGTCACACGGAAGTTAACAATCCGATTTTATTTATATTGATGTTTTTTGTGGTTTTTGGCCTCAGGACAATTAAAAACCGAAGAGATTGATGCTTTTATGCGATTTTTGGCCTCAGGACAACTAAAAACCGATGTGAGTGATACTTTTTATGCAGGTTTTGGCCTCAGGACGATTAAAAACCGATTTTTCCCATCCAGTAAGGTATTACCCTGCCGTGGTGGATGGGCTTATGTAACTAACAGTATCACACTTATACACCCATGCACACTGAATAGTACAGTTTGTTTAACGTCAAACGTATACCTTAGGCGTTGTTGTATGATTCATTTGTCATTTGTAGTCGACCACTATTAAATTGTAGTGCTTACAGCGCAATCTATTGCTACATTTTGTAACTATTATTTTTCTTCTGCAATGCGTTTTCTCCCTTCGCCAGTAATATTCCACTTCAATTTGATGTCGTTCTGACCAGTGTGTTATTTCTACAGAGGTTTGGAAGTTTAACTTTTATTATAATCAACCTGTACAATGAGCACTCTGCATAATTTCCACGATTACTTTTAGAGATAACAGTTTTTCCCCTCTCATTAAGATGTAAAGAGTTCACAGTCCATATTCCCTCTGTGTAGGAAAAATGTATTCTGAAAGGCTTGGCAGATTTTTTAATACAGTCTGTTTGCTTTCTGAATCTCTTTGTTTACACAAGAGTGCTTTGGAAGATCGTATCTGTGCAGTATTTCTACAGCAATCGTTGTTTGCTTCTGCAATAACATCAGTGTCTTCCTTAAGCATCTTGTGGCTCCTATGAGATCATTTTCATAAACGTTGTTGGCACCAGCTATGAATACCGTGCACCATTTGTTATTGGAGCAGTTCTTAAGATTTCACACATAGGAGCTCCTCGTTTAACGAGACTAGTGGCTTCTACTTGTTAATCATTTCGTAAAATGTTTGCGATTCTTCTGCCATGACTGTCAGAATACATACAGGTTTCTGAGTTTTTCATCAGAACATTACATAAAGATGCCTTGTTGTTATTATTGCTTTCATCTTATTTGCTATAGGTGGAATAAGTGAAGGTTTATTGGCTGCATTTAATGAAGTTAATGATTGTTCTGTGTTGCTCTTGTGTTTATTATTTCTTCCACTATTATATTTCCATTCTTAATTATCTTTGAATTAGTTATGTTTGGCAACAAATTGTCATATATGTTGTCCGGCTGCTTTGCTGGGTGGTAATGTGTTTGTCTCCCATGAGGCGGGCCCGGGTTTGATTCCTGGCCAGATTGGAGATTTTCTCCGCTCGTGGACTGGGTGTTGTGTTGTCCTCATCATCATTTCATCCTCATCACCGGCATGTGAGTCGCCCAATGTGGCATTGACTGAAATAAGACTTGCACTTGGCGGCGGAACTTCCCTGGATGGGGACTCCTGGCCAACAACGCCACACAATCGTTTCATTTTTTTTGTCATATTTGTTACTTGGCAGACATGATACTTCGTCCTGGGCATACTACAGAAATTTGTCTTGCACTCTTTGATCTGAAACAGTTCATTATTTTTTTGACTTCACAGGATTTTGAATAATATACCTTAACAAATCTTCAAGCATATTGACGTAATTTTTTGCGTCCTTTTAATTCACTGAGGAGTGATTCTGTCACGGAAAGTTCCACACCTTCTATGCACTTTTCAACTGCTGATTCACGATCGTTATATTTTAGTCCACAGTGACACGTTATTTTCTCTTTTTGCATGAAACAATAGGAATGGTACTATTTCTGGAATGCTGGACCTATTCGGATACTTTTTATCACGTCTGCATGACACAAAAGACACTTGGCACTGATAAAATTATCATTAAATACTGAGCATTTTGCCACAAACCGTATACCTGCCGCCATTCAACACCCAAATTGGATCTATGATGAGGAGTCACATTTTAATGGTGATTAATATCAGCAGAGGGACGTTAAGACAAATTGTATACGTTGTGAGGGAAAAGGGAACATCTGACGCAACAAAAAACTAATAGAGGAAACATGTGCTGTGCTGGACTTGCAATGACAGGTTTACTTACACTATGACATTTTTGTTTGGGCCGTTCTAGAAATTTCTGCATAGTGAAACAAGGTGATAAAATATCCATAAAGAGCAGCGTTACACACCGAAAGCAAAGAAGTAAATAAAAATTTAATCTCTATGCTGGCTAAGCCATCACATAAATCTTTACATGAGACAATTTTCAGAACATATCCAGCCGACAGAAAGAAACAGTAACGCATGAAGGAAGTGTTCTGATTCCACTCCTCAATTAAAAGCTGGTCAACATGAACCTAAGAAGCTATTTACAGACGAGTGGGATAGTAAAGAATGTGCAATATACACTCCTGGAAATTGAAATAAGAACACCGTGAATTCATTGTCCCAGGAAGGGGAAACTTTATTGACACATTCCTGGGGTCAGATACATCACATGATCACACTGACAGAACCACAGGCACATAGACACAGGCAACAGAGCATGCACAATGTCGGCACTAGTACAGTGTATATCCACCTTTCTCAGCAATGCAGGCTGCTATTCTCCCATGGAGACGATCGTAGAGATGCTGGATGTAGTCCTGTGGAACGGCTTGCCATGCCATTTCCACCTGGCGCCTCAGTTGGACCAGCGTTCGTGCTGGACGTGCAGACCGCGTGAGACGACGCTTCATCCAGTCCCAAACATGCTCAATGGGGGACAGATCCGGAGATCTTGCTGGCCAGGGTAGTTGACTTACACCTTCTAGAGCACGTTGGGTGGCACGGGATACATGCGGACGTGCATTGTCCTGTTGGAACAGCAAGTTCCCTTGCCGGTCTAGGAATGGTAGAACGATGGGTTTGATGACGGTTTGGATGTACCATGCACTATTCAGTGTCCCCTCGACGATCACCAGTGGTGTACGGCCAGTGTAGGAGATCGCTCCCCACACCATGATGCCGGGTGTTGGCCCTGTGTGCCTCGGTCGTATGCAGTCCTGATTGTGGCGCTCACCTGCACGGCACCAAACACGCATACGACCATCATTGGCACCAAGGCAGAAGCGACTCTCATCGCTGAAGACGACACGTCTCCATTCGTCCCTCCATTCACGCCTGTCGCGACACCACTGGAGGCGGGCTGCACGATGTTGGGGCGTGAGCGGAAGACGGCCTAACGGTGTGCGGGACCGTAGCCCAGCTTCATGGAGACGGTTGCGAATGGTCCTCGCCGATACCCCAGGAGCAACAGTGTCCCTAATTTGCTGGGAAGTGGCGGTGCGGTCCCCTACGGCACTGCGTAGGATCCTACGGTCTTGGCGTGCATCCGTGCGTCGCTGCGGTCCGGTCCCAGGTCGACGGGCACGTGCACCTTCCGCCGACCACTGGCGACAACATCGATGTACTGTGGAGACCTGACGCCCCACGTGTTGAGCAATTCGGCGGTACGTCCACCCGGCCTCCCGCATGCCCACTATACGCCCTCGCTCAAAATCCGTCAACTGCACATACGGTTCACGTCCACGCTGTCGCGGCATGCTACCAGTGTTAAAGACTGCGATGGAGCTCCGTATGCCACGGCAAACTGGCTGACACTAACGGCGGCGGTGCACAAATGCTGCGCAGCTAGCGCCATTCGACGGCCAACACCGCGGTTCCTGGTGTGTCCGCTGTGCCGTGCGTGTGATCATTGCTTGTACAGCCCTCTCGCAGTGTCTGGAGCAAGTATGGTGGGTCTGACACACCGGTGTCAATGTGTTCTTTTTTCCATTTCCAGGAGTGTATTTCGCATGGCTAATGTAACATAGAATGAAATGATTACCGAAGTTTGTTACTATTGGTCCACCATAGAAACAGCTTGATCGAATACTAAGGATATATTTTGGGAAAACGTGAGGAGGGTGACGATGATGATGCTGGTGATGAGGAAGAGAGTGCACTCCAAATGTGTAGGGATAAAATATTGGATTTAGAGGAGAAAAAAAGACTAAAAATGATTGCAATTCCGAGCCAGGTGATAACAGCGAACTACAATTCTCAGCATATTCACAGGAACATTGTACATGTTCTTTGTAGTTTCATGACTTGCAAGAGCTCTACAGCAATGACTGATAGCCAGTCAAAAAGTGGACCTTGAACATCGAGGAAACAGGTTTTCAGTGGTTTAGAACCAAATGTAAATGCTAATTTTCGGAAGTGAAAAAAAACCTTGATGGTTCGTCTAAGTTAGGTATTCAGTGACAAAGACGTCTTGCATTAAGGGCTGCACTGAAAAAACCTTTTTAAAAAGAATTTGATGTGAGAACAGGTGCTCCAGAGATTGACAAAGTGAATCTCACAGTAATGAAAAAGACTGCTAACAGCGCTGACGTTGATAATAACCTATATTGAAAGATGTCATAGGCAGGACAAAGATGATTCAGCTCAATATGACTACTTTAAAGTGCTGGAAATATAGAAGGATGCAATGAAAAATTTTAGCGTTGCTGAAGAGCAGTGAAGTCATTACCAAAAAGAAATAATAAACTGTATAGCAATGGACATTTCAGACACTCCATTAACAAACATGCTAAAGACTAAGAACTGTAACAGGATCACCAAAAGAGCAACCTGAGACCTAAAAGAAATGTTCTCAACTATAATGTCAGTGGCCACAGATTAATTGATTGTAACGCCAAGGGCAAAGGAAATAAATGCTTCGCTCTAGAGTCTGATTATCTCCTCCGAATTTACGAAGGTAAAGAATACGGTACTTATAATTGACAATGAGTATAAACAATGTTAAGGAGAGTACCAACATTAAGAAGTGTAAATTTAAAAATGTCTGTATAAGCAACAAAGAGGGGGAGGTGTTAATTGACTGTGTCAGTCAACTTAATTTATTACAACATAATGCTAATGATACAATGGATACTCTACGATTGCAGGATACACAGGTATATTAACAAGATTTGGCAACAACTTTGTCTCACCATGAAAGTATTTTAAGATTACTATTGAGGTTAATGATGTGAAAACTGAAACAGATATTTAGTCCCATGTAGATTCTGGAAACTGTTGAATTTAGACATGGTAGTTGGGACCATTTTTGTAGGCTAAAATAAACCTGTATACACGAGCTCATGTCATGCACAATTTCTGAAATTTTTGTGTTGGAGAATACTTTTGAAATCGTTTAAATGTACTTGTCCCCAGCTCATTTTACATGATATCAGACACAACAGTTCAAAACGAGCAAGTTCAGGGTTTGACATTACTGGACTGGTTAGGATTATACAAATGTATGAACAAAGAGAGAAAAATTATACTACTTAGAAACGCAAATGGTAAATGCATACACTTGCAGCCACAGTTGTAGTTAAGCATACATCTAAAACGTTTGCCTTGATGGATTTATTCCTTTTGTTGGCATGTTGTTCTAATCTCTTTCACATAATGTTTAAAAGTTTATCTGCTAGCAAAAACAAAATTTAAATACACATACAAAAAATAAAAACACGCATGGCAGATATAATATAACTGTGTGAGGTGAGTCCGCACTTTGGCGCTAAGTCTCTGCTTTAGTCACATACATTTACCTATATAGTTTGTATTTAGTTGCTGTGATATCTTTACAGGTATTCTGGTATAGTGTAGAGACATGCCTTAGTAATGTAATATTTTAGTTTTTGTTTAAACACTGGCAATAATTTTATACTCTTCATATCTCATGAGAATGTATTGTAAAGTACACTGTCCTTTACGGGGTCCTTATTTGTTAGTTTGCCTCATGAGAATGTATTGTAAAGTACACTGTCCTTTAAGGGGTCCTTATTTGTTAGTATGCCTCAGTTAAGCTACTTGGCATTCATCTTTTTCCAAAATTAACTTGGGAAACTAATGCTAATTATGTATGCACAAAATTTGTCCACATCACCTGTTTGCTTAGTAAACTTAGGACTTGTGTGGCTGACAAGCTACAGCTGAAATCTTATTATGCCTTTTTCACAGCCTCATCATACACGCAGTGCTGTTATGGAGCAGTTCCTCTGGAGGAAAAAGTCTAGTACAAACCATAAATATTCTTTTAATATTTTAAATGTATGACTTATTATGCATGTATTACATAATATGATATCAGTTACATGTAAAATGCTTAAAGATCGATCGATAAATCCAATCAAATCGTTTACTTGTCACGTGATAATAGTTCCATGTATGGCAGTGCAAACTACCAATGTGTTCCAAAAAGCGACAAGCTAAAATGAGATTTTCCAGGGTATCATATCTCGGGTTCTATTGATCACAGAGTTAGTGGGTCAAGTATTTTGAATAGCTCTTGGCCTAGCGAGTATTTTTATACCTATCAGGAGAACGAGCATATTGTAAATATCCTACAGTGCAGGGTAAAAATTTCAACATTATACACTTCCTCCAGCTCAGGCAAATTGAAAAGATTAGTTGGTTCTTTTGCATTAGGTGAGAACTAGAGGAGAATTTCGGCAGCTTACAAAATCACCAGTTTTTCATATGCGGCTTATTGAGAAAAGCACTAAAAACCATAATCTTTCGGGGGAGAAAAGTACCCGTTGAGCGATGGCCGCTGATATAATCTATATTCAAGGCAGATCGTCGAAATTTTTACCACATGTTCTTAAGTTAATGTTCTTGGGAAGCTCCGATACGTCTTTCGATATCATGCTGAGAACCATAATAAGCGGTTTTTAGTCAGTTTTGCAACATGCGCCGCAATAATCTAAATTACCAACTGTAGCAAATCGCTCAAATTTAACTGTACATTCCTTAGTCTTTGATGCAGAAACACTGTTTTCCCGTTTTCGAAAATAAGAATCCGTTAACAAGATGCAGCTGAAAAAAATATGATTTTTGGGTACCAAAAGTACCAGTTGTGGGTTGGCGTCTTCTATAATTTCTGTTCATGGCAGAACATTGAAATTTTTACTGTATGTTCTTAAGATTATATTCTCGAGAACCTCGCGACTTTTTTCAATACCATGATCCGTTATCCATATCCAAAGTTACCATGTTCATGCATGTTAACACGTGCACATAATACCCTTTCTGAGGCTAAAATGTAGTTTTAACTGTTAGGCCCTATTCACACAGGGATACCATTGAAATCACGTCTCCAGCTACTTAACGACCAAGAGTCTGGGATACTGGATGACTCGAGTAGCCAATCACGTTCACACAGACATGACGCGAGTCTCCTGTACTGCCAAGTCACTTGCGGTCTGAATAGAAAATTGGTTGTGGGCAAAGGATGTGTGTAGCGCGCTTTATTGTATGCCGTGCCCCAGTAGTAATACGTCCACTGACGCTGTTAGTGATAACGATATTATAATACAGTATCCCAGTGTGAATAGGGCCTTAAAACTTAAGTCTACAAGCGACTGAGATACTCTGCGACCAAGAGACCCGACATGTGTAATTAGATGGGGTCATTCAGACGGAGATACTGCAGTAGTGGCGTGCCAGAGTCGCTGCGATATGGATATTATGTGACCCGACATGCTAGTCGCCGAGTCTCCCAGTCTCTCAGTTGCATTCATACCGCTGGGTTGCGTAATGTAGGAACAAATGTTTAATTTTAAATTCGTAGGAAAAGTGGAGAAATATCTGGAACTGTATATTTACAAATTGAAAGGGTATTCAAGGAAGGAGGTGACAGAGAGAGCATGGCACGAAGTAGCCAAGGAGGTTGATCATCAGATAGGTTCAGTATCAGTAATTAACATTTCTAACATAAAATAAATTCGCCCTACTCACTATGCTTTAAAATCCATTTTATTGAAAAACTAATCAACGATTTAAAAGCGCCCACTAAACAATAAACATAACAAATACAGAAGTGAAATGGTTTTAATTAATTATCAATAAACTAATAAAAACGTACAGAAATTCATTAAAGTTTTACAGAAATACACATTACACATAAAAAGTTTTGTAAAAAAAGACAATTACAGTAGATCTGATCATTATTGATGCAGTACTTTCACTGCCATGGGAGGGAAGCACAACGTGTCGAAAAGTATTTGGCTAAATAATTTCTTACTTCATAAGCTCTAGAATGGAGATGCAGTGCAATGTCTTTCCTTGACTGTATTCTGACTGTTGGCGTTTCAGTGTTGTTGCATTGTTACTCATCACAATTGTATTGGATACCTTCATGTTTTCCATTAAATTATCCAGTATTATTTTATTATGTCACCACTCATTCTGTAGTTAGAGAACGAGTAGGACTGCTCAGGACTTGGAACTTCTGTGTTAGGATTCCAAATGCGCATTCCATGCATTTTCTTCCTCTGCTTAATCTACGATAATAAATTGTCTTCACATTATCGAGTGTCCTTTGTGGGTACGGTATCATCAAGTAGCATGACAATGGAAACGCTTCATCTCCTACAAAGTAATATTGGAAATGACAGAGTGTCCCATTCAAACCTCCCTGATTTCAAAGAACCAGGAAAAAGAATGCACAGTAGACACGACAATGAAAAATGCACCACATTTCCTAGCATTTCAAAGAAATTATTTGTTTATCATCAATACACCTTTACATGTGAACCATTTGCAGCAGGAAGAATATCGAGTCTATATTCAATTTCTTGCCAGGTTCTTTGTAACATTTCCTCTGTTATTGTTGCAATCGCATTAGTGATATGATATCGCAATGTAGGAATATCGTACACTTTAGTCACATACAGGCGGTCCTTCGCGAATCCCCACATGAAGAAATTCAGTAGCATAATGTCAGGTGAATGTGGTGGCTAGGCAATGGGTCCACTGCGTCCGATCCAACGATTGGGAAATTTCCTATCCAGGAACTTGCGAAGAGCCGTTGACCAATGCGGCGGAACTCCATCTTGTTGAAAAATGATGTTGGGTTGAAAGTCTTGTATCTGAGGGTACACAAACTGCCCCAAAATGTCCAGATACACTGACCCATTGACTGTTTGTTCTGCAAAGAAGAACGGTCAAACAATCGTGTCTGGCATTAGCCCACAACAGATTTTAGTTTAGGGTTATCACAAATATGTTTAATGACAATGTGCGGATTTTGCAAACCCCAAATACAAACATTATGCCTATTAACCCTTCATGATAGATGAAAGGTTGCCTCATCTGAGAATAAGTATCTTTCCAAGAAGCTGGAATCCATATCATTATGCTGCATCATATCTGCAGCAAATTGTTGTTGGCGTGGTTTGTCATTTGGCATCAGATGTTGCAGAAATTGCACTTTGTAAGTACACATATGAAGACGCTGGTGAACTACACGATGCAATGTTGACTGAGGTACGTCAAGTTGCCTAGATGCTTGAGGAATTGACTTAAATGGGCTTCTGAAAAACGTTTACCTGATGTCCTCCACTGTCTCTTCTGAAACTCCGTAACGTGCACCACCAGAATGTTTCAGAACACCTCCTGTTGCCAGAAACTTCCTATACCATTCCTAATTGTTGTCATATCACGTGGATCACATTCATACACACACGATAATTTCTTTGCACAGTAATCGGCGACTTTGTTTCTGCAAACCACACTGCTGCTTGCGGACGATACTGTGGAGTCACCATTTTCACTCCATGCAACTATACTTCACTCTGGCGGCGATACTTGGCACATCTGACAAGATAATATAAATTCTCTGAGATGCTTTACAATGTGGTGCAGTATTCATTGTCGTATCTACTGTGGTTTTCCTCTCCTGGGTCCTGAAAATCAGTGAGGTTTGAGTGGGACACCCTGTATATTCATTTTCATCACTTGGTAATCTCGAAGGCAATGGCAAGTTTAATCTTCCATTTGTAATCCAATGTTTAGTTGCTGAAGCACGAAATATCCCTTCCATCACTATTTCTACCTACATTATCGGTTTCAGTGTTAATGAATAAACCCTCAGCATCACTGCATGCTAACAATATTGTGGAGTGGTACTGTTTATAATTGAAGTTACTTGAACCCGTCCCAGGCAATTTTTCAATGTGAATATGTTTCCCGTCCAATGTAATTGAGCAATTAGGTAACTTTTAACCTACAGTTTATATTATTCGCAGTGTAATTGAAATACTGTATTATAATATCATTATCACTAACAGAGTCAGTGGACTTTGTACTACTGGGGGCACAGCACACAATAAAATGCGCAACATACATCCTTTGCCCACAACCAGTGAAACTGATTTGATTTTCAATTCACACCATAAGTGACTTGGCAGTATGGGAGACTCATGTTGTGTCTGAGTCTCCCAGTCTCTTGGTTGTTAGGTAGCTGAAGACATGAGTTGATTCCAGGGTCATCGCCAGGATTCTGAAGTCTTCAGCCTATGTTTTTAGTAAGCATTTTTCACTAATAAAACTATAAAACACGCTGTCTTATGTAATGGGCACTTGACACATATACAGATATGCCCAAAGATGTACTGCAGCGACAAAAGTGGGCTGAAAGGAGTCTTAAAATGTCTGAAAAAACTTAAATGGACTGTAATAAATTATTTAAAACTGGAAAGACTGCAAATGCAGTAAAATATTTATAGTAACATTTTGCGCCTTTAAGGTACAAATCATAAGTCGGCATTTCTGATGAATTGCAATTGATGAGCAGAGAATCCAAAGAAAGTAAAGCAAATGGTTTTTTGTTGAGCACATATTATGCGTACTTATCTGCTGTTTATAAGTGTGAATGTATATAAATGTGTATACACTGTCAAAACTTTCCTGAGCAATGGACTTCGTTTCAAAAGCAGTAGGGAACAAAAGGGAACCAGCAGGGAAATTCTCCTGTTGGGGAACAAAAAAGGTGAATATGTTCTTGAAAAGATTGACAGAAAAGTGGGGAGCCAACTGCCTCAATCCTCATTCCACTTCCCTCATCCAAACTTTTGGCGTGTGAACATATTCACACTTTTCTGTGCTGAAGGAGAGTAGCAGAAAGACAGTGATAGTGGAAGAGAGAGGAGACAGTGCATGCCAGTGGGGGAGAAAGAGAGAGTAGACAGTGATAATGGGAGAAAGTGGCAGTGAAAGAGAGATGGATAAGGACAATAGCAGTGGAATCCAAAGAGATAAAAGGTATTGATAGTCAGTGAGAGACAATGGCAGAGAGGAAGAGATGGATGTAGATAGAAGCAGTGGGAGCAATAGAGAGAGAGAGAGGAGACAGTGGAAATGAAAAATACTGATGAGTGGAGACAATATTTGCGTTAGAGGGATCTGGAGCATCCCCGACCATAGAACTTCAACATGTAGGTATAGGGGATGGCGCATTTTGCATCGAAATTTTAAATACAGGGGAAAAAATAAGTCGAACGCTCCAGAATTTTCGAGCATCTAAGGTGTGGTGGAGTCAATGGCAGTGGGAAAGAAAGAGAAACGGAGGCTGTGGAAGTGAGAGAGGAGACACTGGCAGCAGCCATGAATGGGAGAAAAAGGATACAGTGGAAGGGAGACTTATATAGACAGTGACACTGAGAGGGAGATGCTTAGTATGAAGGCTTAACTATAGATGGAGTCTGGGTAAAAAGGATTTAGAATGTTTTGTGTTAAAAAAGTACGAATATGTTCATATGTGGAAATTTCTTGGTGAGGAAAGTGGAATGAGGACTGATGCAGCTGGAGAATGTTTGACCTTTTTTGTGCTCTGACAGGGGCAGTTTTCTGCTGGTCATTCCTGTTTTTAGTGTCGTAGGCATTTAAATCTTTATTCAGTGATATAGTATAACATTCCTTCAAATATAGAATTACTTGATTGTTTGAAATGTTAAGATTTTAAGATAAACTTTTTTGTGCAATGTTCTCGTGGCTGTGATTTGGCAATTCACCCTACGCCTTTTTTTGGAGCTTAAGCAATTTTTCTATGTGTTTGTGTATGTATGTTAGCAACACCATTTCAAATCTGCACCAGATAGACATAAAAGACCATGACACATGTTCAGTAATGTGTTTTTCTTTAATGTGCTAGTAATCTTCCTCATTAAGAATGTGATGGAGCTAGTTTTGCAAATAGATTACCTATGTGGTATTTTCAAGACAAGTGCTTGTCTACTTCTATTCACAAGAACTTGTAACTGCCTGTCTCATTTAAGTTTATATTCTCAACTTCAAGGTTAATTTTTCTGTGGTGATATGTCTACTGGCATGGACCTGCATTTACATTGTTTTTGTTCCATTTATGAATACATTTTTATACATAAATGCTGGCTTACGTCTTTTATATTCAGAACAAGTCTTTTCTCCAGTACATTCTCACCACTATAATTAGTTATAAGAGATGTAACATCACTATATATGATGACATTTTTACCCTCTGGTGTATCCATTTTGTATATAAAGTATGAAAAGCAGTGTGCCCAATACTGACCCTTGAGGCAAATTACAAACAAAATATTTCAATATTACATTTTCATTCATTTATAAACATTCCAATGGAGAAGCATCATTAATTCATATGTAGAGTGGTCTGTAATATCATATTGAAGATTGATAACATTGATATGTATACATTTTGAGTGAACAGTTCAACTGTTTTGTGTTATTCTCTAGATTTATTTGTTTTTATTTAGCTTAATTTAATGTCATAAAATATTTAGTATTAAATCAACAGATTGGCAGATGTGGTAGTAATGTTGTATACATTTTTCTTCCAATTTATATTTAGGTCTTACAGTTATTTATATACCATACTCTTCAGCTCAAGATACTACAGCACTGACATATAGAAACAGATGATGCACACAAAGTATTCAGGTTCTTAATATTATTTTCATACACTCTTCCAGACAGATGATACTAATACAGACATATAGATAATAGTAAGTCCCCCTTTGCTCAAACCTATACTCTTCTAGACTATGTAAAATTTGTATCACATTAAATAATCCTTAATTGGTTTCTGCAATGTCTTTTCACTCCTACTGTCCTGTAGACTCTTAGGAAGACAATTTACCAGTTTTAAACCTGGGTATATATCTTTCAACAATTCTCAGTTGTTGTGGTATACTTCTCAGTAAGCCTTTATTTCCTGGATCATATGAATGAACATATGTTTTTTCTAGTAATTTATTGCCTTTGACTAATGAAATTATTGTTCTGTATTTACATATAGCTGGAAAGACAGGTATTTCTGCATGAAGCAGTTTGTTTTTAATGAAGGATGGTCATAATGACCATTCTTTTGCAATATAAAAATAATGTTTGTATTAATGCTACTGAAGTTACCCCAAACCGTAGACCATACCGTAAATATAATCCAAAAAGAGCATGGTACATTGTATACAGAGATTGTTTGTTGGTATGATGTACAAGCTGTTAAATCATATCTGAATGTTGCCCCCACTGGAGCTTATTATCACATATAATTCCTCAAAAAAGTATGGAAGTAACTTCTTCCAGTCTTGTTTCAACACTAAATATACCTGTGATCTTCCTTTCCTTTATTAGTGAACAGCATGAATATCATCTTTTTAAGATTTATTATTAAGCCATTCTGCACAAGGCACTGCACTGTGTTATTTGTTGAAATAAATGCACCTCCTTCCACTGTTTACAGATTATTTCGTACATTTACTAATGTCATGTCATCAGCATGCAGTAATTTTGTTCCTTCTCTATTACATATTGTTTGTAAAGTGGTTGAACAAAAATGGACCAAGTAAAGATCCATGAGGTACACCATCCTAAATAGCTGTGTCCTGATTGCAGGTCTGCATGTGAACTCTTTCAGTTTCCAACATTTGACTTTATTATCTGCACTGTGTGTCCACTTATGAGACACCTTTCAGGTTTTTCTGTTATTGCTGTATGGGTGATTGTGTCAAAACCTTAGACAAATCCAATAATGTATTAGATACTGAGTTTCTTTTGTCTAATGCATCTATAATAGATCCTGTTAGGTTAAAAATAACTATTTCTGTATATTTCCTTTTTTGAATCCATGTTGGGCCAGAATCAGAGTACCACGTTTCTCTAGGAAACTACTGTGCATCTAATATTAAAAAAAA
Organism: Schistocerca americana; assembly: GCF_021461395.2. Classification (NCBI taxonomy): domain Eukaryota; kingdom Metazoa; phylum Arthropoda; class Insecta; order Orthoptera; family Acrididae; genus Schistocerca; species Schistocerca americana. The sequence continues at coordinate 555,532,985 of NC_060119.1, read as the reverse complement.
AAAAAAAAAGCATTTTTGAGGAAATATATATTATACATATTAGTCTATAATTATTTCTGGTTGCTTTGATGCCTTTCTTGTTTATTGGTACTACTATTGGAAGTATATTGAACTCTCACCAATCTGGCACTTAGTAGTCTGGCCTCTCAGTAATCAAACTCACTTCCACTCTCTAGTCACTCAGGAAGAAATGAATTGCACACCAATGAATTATCTTCTGCAACAATGTTGTTAGTTAATTGCAGTCTTAAACCATAATATAATACTTGAAATTGTGGTTTTCTTTGCAGTTCAGTATCTTCGCTTCTGGAAGGAAACACGTTGCACTATGTCACAACTGTAACTCTAAATTTTAGGTAAGCTGAACCGAGGTTCTTTGCAGAAAGCCATCGCTGATGAGTATACTGCTGGGTTAACAACTGTTTATGACATAAAAAAGAAAGATGTTATTCAACAGTATGAAGATGGTTGTTATAATAACAAAGTAAAAGAGTTCCAGCCAGTGGCCCACTATTAAAGGTAAAAACAAAGAACTTGGAAGCAGTAACTTGTATGCAGCAACATGGTGTGCAGTAGCTGACAGTCACCAGGGAAAGTCATTCAGCTAACAAAAAAGGTGTAGAAGAGTCTGTGAAGAAGATATGGAAGATAATAAAAGAAGACTATTTAATTGCTGATACCTTGTACAGTGCTGATGAAACCAATCTGTTTTACAAGATGGTTCCTTAAAAAACATTAGCTGCCAAGAACGAGAAGGGAGCTCATAAATACAAACAACAGAAATAGCATGTAACATTAATGGTATGATGTAAAGCAAGTTGGAGTGATAAATTGCTGCTCTTGGTAGCTGGAAATCCCAAAAGCTTCCATTAACAGTCCAGTATTGTTCTCAGAAGAAAGAGTGGATGGATTGCAAAGTATTTGGTGGCTTTACCAGCTGTGAGATGAGATCTGAAGAAGAAAAAACTTCCACAGACGCTATTCTTGTAATTGAAAATGCTTCCAACCATCCTTTTGATGTGACTCTAAAGTATACAAGCACTCTTTCTTCTGCATGCACTCGAAATGACCACACAGTTATGAGTGCATGCCTGTATAATAGTATTAGTCCTTATCCACATTTGTTTGTTTTAATAACTGTCTGGGTGCTGATAACCTCGCTGCTGGGTGCCCATAAGATCCCAAAACACACACAAACACACACACACACACACACACACACACACACACACACACACACACACACACACTTTCTTCCACCCAGTGGAACTGCCTAGATTCGGCCAGTGGAGCAAGGAATCAATTAAATGTCACTAACAACATGGAATCCTTGTCTTCCTGCTGAATGAATGTGGAAATGACTCTACCAAGGGTATGTTGAAGGTGTGAAAAGCAATCAACTTAAGCGACGATGTTTTAAAACAGCAAAAGTATGGGCTAAAGTGGAGAGCACTACCATAATGAAGAGCTGAAATAAGTGTTGGATCCAGTACCGAGTGACAACAATGAGCCAGTTGATTTAGAATCATCAGCTGCTGACACTTTGTACAGCAACATGTACCACAAGCTTCCATGAGGAGGAGAAACTGGTGAAGAAATGTTGTTGAGTGACTGAATTTGGAAAACTGTGAGGGAGACCAAACATCAACAGATGAAGAAATAATTAAAAGCATGCAGGAAATTAATGGTGAAAGTTATGAAAAAGAGAAGATTGGAGGAGAGAGCTTGAATATTTCTCACACTGCTAGTGCCGAAGCTGCAGACATCTTCCTGGAATACAATATGCACAACAAACAATTACGTGCATTACCAATGTAATTTTTGTGAGGTGGTTGTATGAAAAAGTATGCCACCATTGTGTATCATCATTGTGACAACTAAAAATTTAGCACATGTTTCATAGTTAGTGATACACTCTATACAGGATGTCCCAGATGAAAGGTCAATATGATATACTGAGTACAGGAAGTCGCAGGGGAATGATCAGTATTCATGAATATGTCAGGTATGATCATTTGAAGCATTTACACTAATGAAGAGATGCAGACGTGGTGGATGTTTATGGGTTCTGAAATGGTAGTGCTCCTTGTGCTGTCGAAGAGTACCGTCAACGGTAATGTGATGTCTATGATAATGCTTAGAGATGAATGAGTTTAAGATATGAATTTTTCAACTGTCAGATCCATTTTGTAATGTTTACTGATTGATGTACATGTGTTAACCAGAAATATATTTAATAATACAGAAAATACATAACATTGTTTATTTTGAAAACCCTTTATAATAGGGCATATATCCTTATGAATTTTTTTTACTTCAAATGTGCATTCCTGTCATATCACTGAATATTGACCATTCTTCTAGAATACCCTGCATGTGATCACTCAAGGACTCAGTTTTCTCTAAAATGAATGTATCTTTGAATTTAATAAAGTAGAGTCCATATCTGTTATTTCATCCCTCACACATATTTTTAGGTTATTTGGTATTTCATTATCTCCTGGAGAGTTTTCAGATTTTTGTTTCTCAATGATTTCTATGATTTCATGTTTTGTCACTGGTTACAGGAACACTGAGCAGGACGGTTGTCCTAGTATTCTAGGAAGCTTTGGACCTGGATTTCTTTCCCTCTGAATTTTGTACAGCACATATGAAATTAAGTTTCATATCAGCGCACACTCCACTGCAGAGTGAAAATCTCATTCTGGAAACATATGAAATTGTTCTGCTCCATCAGTAACTGTGACATTCTGTTTTCATTCAGTTAGTAACATTTGTGTAATTTTTATTATACTTTTCAGTGTTAATAATATCCTATGATCTTTCATTTTATTTTTATGACTCTGTGTATCAACTGGCCTTTACTACTCTTATTAATTGCCTGTATTTCCTCTCATATAGTATATATATCTCTGTATTCCCTGTATCTCTGACTTTATTCAATCTAGTCCAGAGTCTGTTATTTCTTTGTTAATCCATTGTCTATGGTGACCTGCTTTTTCTGATAAATTATTTTGGGGAAGATTATATCAAAGTGGTCCATTAATGTTTTAAGAAATGCACTATATTTTTCATTTGCTCCTTATGCTTGTATTGCTTCAGTCCAACCTTTTTTCCTCAATGTTATTTTGAAACTGTTCATGTTTTGTAGACTGATAACCCTGACTTCTCTCATCTTAATTTATTTGTTTTGTAGAGCTTCATATTTTTTTAGATGCAGCACATTAACCCAAGATGACCAGAGTCTGCAGAACTTTTACTCTAAAATCATTGTTATCAGTGTTGGTGATAATGCTATCAATGATTAGCTATCTTTGATCAGTCACTACAGTAAGTAAATTTATTATGATTTTCATAATAATGTTTCTTTCCGTTCGTCTTCTGATCTTGATCCTGTACTCATGTCTATGTTTTAGTCTGTGCGCTTAATATATTTTTCATTTTAAACTTCAATAATAATTTTGTTAGTTTTCTTTTGGAGGGGAAAGGGGGGGGGGGGGGAGGTTGCAATATTAGTACTTCTCAAACACACATAATTAATTTAAAGAAATTCATTTTTTTATTAAGCATTATACTGAATGCTGGATATGAGTATTTAAATGGAAGAAGATGAGGTTTTTTTTCGAGCAAGCAATGGTTTGCTGCATAATTTCTACTTATCTTGTTCAGTTGGATTTATTTGTCATTGCTGATCAATCTGATTCATTATTATTGTTTGGAATATGTTCCATTCTTGTGACATTACAAGCAACTTTCCCACAACAAATATTCTTTTCCAACATTCGTGATTTATTTGCAGTTTCTTTACATCCAAATTATAAAATTTTACATTGACAAATATTGAAAAATTACTGTAGAGAAATGAGCAAAATCTCAAATGCCCAAATGCTCGGACAGTTTTATGTGTAATTACAATTTATGTTCTAAGTAAATTTCAATAAAAAAGATAATACCAATAATTTCTCACATGGCACAAAGGTCAACAGAGAACAAAGGCGTCTTTTAAATACGGTACTTTTTTTTCATAAAATACAGGGACTTTGAGTGTTAAATATTACATTATGACTGTTTTCATTTGATTAGTATTAGAAAGTGGAAATTATGGCCAGAATTAAACTAATATTTCATTTGCCTACAAGAGTGACAATTTATTCATCAACTGTAATTTATCTATATAAAATAAATTACACTATTTTGTATTCAAAACTACTGAGTAACACATGTTGACTTCACGAACAACTGTTTACCTCATTTTATGAGGTGTGAACAAAATCCTTTTAATGTTCATTCTGTCTTGTATCAAATATCATTAAACAATAATTATTGCACATTGAAAATCAGGACCAAAAATACATAACTACATAGCAAAATTACACTGTATTGGACTGTTTAATTATCACATGTATCCTGTAGTACAATATTTGAATCTCACTATATTACATTGCTACCTCCACCTTACGTTTTGATGTGCAGGAAAAGGGAACCAGATCATAGTCTCCTGCCATTAGGCTGCTTTATTTGCTCTTGCTCACTAATGCATAACACATCTGGTAGTGTTTCACTCTGGAGCACTTATACTTCTAGTATTTTGTAGTTTTGGTGTAGGACTTCAGTACTATTTTTCTTTTGATGAATCTTGAGTTGTTGAGAATATGTTATAGTTGGAGATGAATATATGATCAATTTCCATTCATTATTTTGTATCTTGAGTCTCTTCTGTTTCACTGTCTGTGACATAAAAAATATTTTGCTAATTAGTGGGAAACTGCTCATAGACTCTCTGGAGACCACATTGGCTTCCTTTCTATTTGTTCTCATTTTATCACTGAAGTTGCTGATAGAATGAAGATCTAAATTTTGTTTTGAAAATCATATTGCATAAATGAATTTCTGTCTTTGTGGACCTGAAACTATTAAATTGACTGGACTGAAATGTGTATACATGAAATTTTCATCTGTATAATATCCTAATTTAGTATATAAAATGAGATGATTAACTTTGCCACTTGCAATTCATTACGTTACTTGAAAGAGACTTAAACAATATGGTAATGAATACAAGCAACAATAAGAAACATAATCACAAGTGTAGGTCAACATAATAAAAAAACAATGTGTCGATGATTCAAGTTCTCTTGGGGATTGCATAATTTACTTGAATAATGTATCCCCTACTCCCACATGAATCAGGTATCAGGTACATTATGTAGATCTATGAGCTTATCAGTTACATCTCAATCCAAGGAAACTCTCAAATAAAATTTCATTCAGTTTATGTCAATTAATGTCTATTTCTGGTACGAGCAGGTGTACTCTTTATTCAGTATACTCTTTGTTACTCTATTTGGCATTTGTACATGGTTTAATTCAGTGCAAAATTTGACAATATTACCTGTACTGATTAGTCTTGAAACTGATGATGACAGTGCCCTAAAAAGCATTAGTTCCACTTGATGCAGAATAATGGAGAGCACACTGGACAGTACTCTCTTTGTATAAGTGCTCACTGATCACTGATCTCTTTCAGGACTTCCTGATTTGTGTAATGAATATATACCTTGTTTTGTTCCACATGTCTGAAGGTTGTCCTATGGATGGGTCTGACATTACATAATAAATAAATAAAACATTCTTCAGAATGTTTCCCCTTTATTCTTGCAGTATTTGGCATTTTGTTCATAGAAAAAACACACTTGACATCCTGCATTGATACTAAATTTTCAGGGTTGTGGATTAAACTAACAAGGGTAATAGGAAAACCACACAGTTGTTATAAGGCAAGGTTAACTGTGAATTGTAGTTTAATCAACTGATGATGTACGTTTGCAATGCACACGGTTTGCATACAGGAGACATGTCAAAAATTCAGATATAGCACTAAAATGCAATACACACACACACACACACACACACACACACACACACACACACACACACACACACACACACACACACACACATTTAGTTTATGTAAGAAGGTGCATCCAGCTCAAATTACTAGCCTGTCCTGCATGAATTAATCTGCTCAGTAATAGTAATGTGAAACGTGAAATGTGTTTTATTCATCTCATAATGTACACAATTTGAGAACATATGTCTGATGTGCAGGAGACAAGCCAAGGTTACAATTTGCTTATTTAAAATTTTGCCACACTTACAATAATACTTAGTGGAGCATTTGCTTACTTGCAATTTGTCAAACTTACAGTATTTACATCTACTATAACTATCATAAATTTTTATTCCATTTTAGGGATCCAGCTCAAAGTATCACTTCATCCTTCATGAAATCTTCCACAGAGTAGTAGCATTATTCAATTAGAAAATCTTGTAACTTGCTTTTTAAAATATTTATCTCCATATTCACTATGTCACCGCCTTTTATTGTGTTGTGAATTTTCATGGTTATATACTGAGGAGTATGCGCATGCAGTTCTAAGCAATGTGAGGTGAAAATAAAGTTCTCTTTATGTCTTGTGTCATATGAGTGTTCAAAATGATTTTTTTTTTTTAATAGATCAGCTCTGCCGCGTAGGAAAAGAACCATCTCAAATATGTATAAAGAAGGGACAGTTAATATTTTTAGTTTTTTGAATAATGGTTGATATGATGCCCTGAGCACTTGTGAATGATTCTTTTTTGCAATTTTAAAATTCGTGTAACATTTCCCGAGTTTCCCCAAAAAATTATTTGATATTGAATAACTGATTCAAAGTACCTATAATATGCTATTTTCCAGGTGGCCATATCAGTGGCACAGGCTAAAATTTCCATTGCAAATGCAAGGCTGTTCAATTTATTTGCTAGATATTGTATACGAGAATTCCAGCTCAAAGTTCTGTTTATTCCCAGAAACCTGACGGAATCAAGTTCTTCCATTTTTTGATTGCTGTGAGTGACACAGATTTCTTCAGTTTTTGAATGTTTGGTTTTAAAACTCATCATGTTTTTGAAATGTTTTGCCTTAAGCCATTTTGACTGAACCATGTTTCCAGGTTACTTAACATATTCATGACACTCTGTGGTATATTGTCAGAATTTTCATTTTCAATTAGGGCAGAAGTATCATCTGCAAACGAAGTTAAATGACTATTTATATTGAGAGGCAAGTCATTTACGTAGAACAGGAATAAAATGGGTCCAAGGATTGAGCCTTTAGAAACACCTTGTGTGACAGTTTTCCATTCAGAGAAGTGATCTGCTCCATTTGATGTGATTACTACCCTTTGTTTCCTTTCCAAGAGATATGATTCAAACCATTTCAAAGCAACATCCCTTATTCCATACCTGTTGAGTTTGAAAAGCATCAGGGCATGGTTTACAGAGTCGAATGCTTTTGTAAGATCACAGAATATTCCTGTGACCTTAGCTTTCCTATCTAGTGATGAAGTAATTTTTTCAATAAACTCATTTATCGCATCTACTGTGTTTTTGTCTTGTTGGAGGCCAAATTGGTTATGTGAAATGATGTCATTCTACGTGATGAAGCTTTGTATCTGTAAAGCAGCAATTTTTTTAAATATTTTTGATATGACAGGGAGTATAGAGATGGGACAATGATTTCCCATATCATCTTTTGGACCATTTTTAAACAATAGTTGTACTTCCACATATTTCAAGAGATCAGGGAAGTAACCTTCTTAGAAGGATTTGTTTATTATGAGATGAGAGGATGAGCTACTATGTTGTAAACTTTTTTTAAATTATTTTGGTGGGATTGTGTTGAATTTTTTGAGACATTCACTGGTATTGCCTTTTAACCCAAAACTATTTATTTATTTAGGTTTGGTCCTGTGACATCTTGTACAGATATAGGACAGGTCAATAAATGATACAGAAAGTTAAAAATTACACACACACACACATATATATATATATATATATATATATATATATATATATATATATATATATATATATATATATATATATATATAAAAAAAGAAAGATGATGAAACTTACCAAACAAAAGCGCTGGCAGGTCGATAGACACACAAACATACACACAAAATTCTAGCTTTCGCAACCAGTGGTTGCCTCGTCAGGAAAGAGGGAAGGAGAAGGAAAGACAAAAGGATATGGGTTTTAAGGGAGAGGGTAAGGAGTCATTCCAATCCCGGGAGCGGAAAGACTTACCTTAGGGGGAAAAAAGGACAGGTATACACTCGCACACACACACATATCCATCCACACATACACAGACACAAGCCTTAATAGAGGGAAACACTCCACGTAGGAAAAATGTATCTAAAAACAAAGATGATGTGACTTAGCGAACGAAAGCGCTGGCAGGTCGACAGACACACAAACAAACACAAACACACACACAAAAGGAGAGGGAAAGACGAAAGGAAGTGGGTTTTAAGGGAGAGGGTAAGGAGTCATTCCAATCCCGGGAGCGGAAAGACTTACCTTAGGGGGAAAAAAGGACGGGTATACACTTGTACACAAACACACATATCCATCCACACACATACAGACACAAGCAGACATATTTAAAGACAAAGAGTTTGGGCAGAGATGTCAGTCGAGGCGGAAGTGCAGAGGCAAAGATGATGTTGAATGACAGGTGAGGTATGAGTGGCGGCAACTTGAAATTAGCGCAGATTGAGGCCTGGTGGGTAACGGGAAGGGAGGATATATTGAAGAGCAAGTTCCCATCCCCGGAGTTCGGATAGGTTGGTGTTGGTGGGAAGTATCCAGATAACCCGGATGGTGTAACACTGTGCCAAGATGTGCTGGCCGTGCACCAAGGCATGTTTAGCCACAGGGTGGTCCTCATTACCAACAAACACTGTCTGCCTGTGTCCATTCATGCGAATGGACAGTTTGTTGCTGGTCATTCCCACATAGAATGCATCACAGTGTAGGCAGGTAAGTTGGTAAATCACGTGGGTGCTTTCACACATGGCTCTGCCTTTGATCATGTACACCTTCCGGGTTACAGGACTGGAGTAGGTGGTGGTGGGAGGGTGCATGGGACAGATTTTACACTGGGGGCGGTTACAAGGGTAGGAGCCAGAGGGTAGGGAAGGTGGTTTGGGGATTTCATAGGGATGAACTAAGAGGCTACGAAGGTTAGGTGGACGGCAGAAAGACACTCTTGGGTGGAGTGGGGAGGATTTCATGAAGGATGAATCTCATTTCAGGGCAGGGTTTGAGGAAGTCGTATCCCTGCTGGAGAGCCACATTCAGAGTCTGGTCCAGTCCCGGAAAGTATCCTGTCACAAGTGGAGCACTTTTGTGGTTCTTCTGTGGGGGATTCTGGGTTTGAGGGGATGGGGAAGTGGCTCTGGTTATTTGCTTCTGTACCAGGTCGGGAGGGTAGTTGCGGGATGTGAAAGCTGTTGTCAGGTTGTTGGTGTAATGGTTCAGGGATTCCGGACTGGAGCAGATTCATTTGCCACGAAGTCCTAGGCTGTAGGGAAGGGACCATTTGATGTGGAATGGGTGGCAGCTGTCATAATGGAGGTACTGTTGCTTGTTGGTGGGTTTGATGTGGACGGACGTGTGAAGCTGGCCATTGGACAGGTGGAGGTCAACGTCAAGGAAAGTGGCATGGGATTTGGAGTAGGACCAGGTGAATCTGATGGAACCAAAGGAGTTGAGGTTGGAGAGGAAATTCTGGAGTTCTTCTTCACTGTGAGTCCAGATCATGAAGATGTCATCAATAAATCTGTACCAAACTTTGGGTTGGCAGGCCTGGGTAACCAAGAAGGCTTCCTCTAAGTGACCGATGAATAGGTTGGCGTACGAGGGGGCCATCCTGGTACCCATGGCTGTTCCCTTTAATTGTTGGTATGTCTGGCCTTCAAAAGTGAAGAAGTTGTGAGTCAGGATGAAGCTGGCCAAGGTGATGAGGAAAGAGGTTTTAGGTAGGGTGGCAGGTGATCGGCGTGAAAGGAAATGCTCCATCGCAGCGAGGCCCTGGACGTGCGGAATATTTTTCCTTTTTTCCCCCTAAGGTAAGTCTTTCCGCTCCCGGGATTGGAATGACTCCTTACCCTCTCCCTTAAAACCCACTTCCTTTCGTCTTTCCATCTCCTTCCCTCTTTCCTGATGAGGCAACAGTTTGTTGCGAAAGCTTGAATTTTGTGTGTATGTATGTGTCTGTTTGTGTTTCTATCGACCTGCCAGCGCTTTCGTATGGTAAGTCACATCATCATTGTTTTTAAATATATTTTTCCCGCGTGGAATGTTTCCCTCTTCAATACAATGCTATAGACTACAAATATCTACATTCATACAACCTTTCATGTACAACTAGTACACTTTAATAAACAAATAATTGCCATAAATTGTTTACTAATTTAATATTATAAAAATCTGCTTCATTCTGAAAGGTATTCATTTACAGAGTAGAAACTGTGGTCCATAAGAAATGACTTCAGCTTTTTTCTTTTGAACAAGCTGTCTTGCTTTACCAACTTGATGCTGTTAAGAAGGTAGTTGTACAACTGTGTGCCTCTATGAAGGACACCTGGTAGGCTGATGTTCTGGCATATGAGACGTGAATGTTATTGCCATTTCTTGTTGTGTGATTGTGCACAGAGCTGTTCAGCTGATAGGCATTGGAGTTCTTAAAAATTCTTTTACAAAGACCATTATTTGAAATAGAATATAGGCATGGAAGATTCAGTATCTTTAGAGTAGGAAAAAGAGAGTGACATGAACCTTGCCTCTTTATGTTGCAGATGATTCTGATAGCTCATTTCTGGGTTTTGTAAACAGATTGACTAACAGGGTGCATTCCCCCAAAACATTAGTCCATATCAGATTGCTGACTGGAAATGTGTTTAAGATGCCTGTATTACTATTTCTCTATTACAGCTTGTAGTTAGTATCCATAGCGTGTAACAGATTGATGATAGCTTGGTTGTAAGAGCTTTAATGTGTGTATTCCACTTGAGATCATTCTGCAGATATATTCCTAGGAACTTAACATCATCAACTAATTTTACAATTTTGTTGTTTATTTTCAATGCACGTTCATTTTGTTGTTTATAGTGGCATATATGAAAGTTCATGGCCACTGTTTTCCCAGTGTTAATTATAAGTTTATTTTTTTCAAACCAGTTTGTTAGCTCCAGCAATGACACATCTGTAGTTGATTGAGGCTCTTTTTGGTCTGACCCTGTAATCAGAATACTGGTATCATCTGCAAATAAAGTTTTCTGTTTGGCATGGACAGTGTCATTCAGGTCATCAATATACAAAGGAAAGAGGATAGGACCTAATGTTGATCTTTGTGGCACACCATATTTGATGGCAGTTTTTCTGATGTGTACCGTATTTTGTTGTTCTTGAAATGTTTTCAGTTATTGTGTCTTGTTTGAGAACAACTTTTTGTTGCCGAAATACCTCTAATTCCCTTTCTTTCCAGCTTACGTAGTAGAATACCATGATCTAAATTGTCACATGCTTTGGATAGGTCCAAGAATATTCCAGTAGCCATTTCCTTTTCATCAACAGATTTTAGAATGAAGTGCAAATATTCATAGACTGCTGTGGTTGTGGATCTAGATTGCCTGAAGCCATGCTGATGTTTTGACAGCAATGAATTTTTGTTAACAAACTCTAGCAACCTATTATAAAAGAGCTTCTCGAAGATCTTTGAGAAGCCACAAAGCTGTGCTACAGGTCTGTAATTGTTAACATTGTCTGTGGCTCCCTTTTTGAACAAGGGGGTTACTTTTGCAATCTTTAGAAGATTTGGAAAGGTACCTGTGGAAAAGGAGTGATTAACAATATGCTTCAGAGGTTCTACAATATGATACCCTTGAGGGAATATAGAATAGTTGTAGGTAAACAACTAGAATTCACTCAGATACAGATTTATTCACACTTAGCTTCTACACAGATACAAATCCGGAGGCTAACTGCCGTTAGCGTCCAACATCCTTCCCAAAGCCCTCTCCTCAAAGATAGCACACTTATGCACAGAACAAATATTGATATTTATGGCGCTCTATGCCACACCCTGTTTGGTTTATAATACAATCTGGAATCTCATAAAAACCACATGAAAGTTTTTTTAGTGAGCTCATTGCCAGTATGAGCTCACTCTGTGTGACCTGCTTGAGAAACATAGACCCAATGGGAGGTTTACAGTTCTCAATGTAGTGCATATTAGCATTTTGAAAGTTGCTTTGGATAAGATCATTTGCAGCTTTGCCAAAGAACTCATTGAAGATATTTACTTTCTGTTCATAATTTGCTATGTCTAAATCAGATTTTGCTACATTTACGAAGAACTCATTGAAGCGCTTAGATATTTGAGCTGGATTTACAATGGATTTTTCCTTAAGTTTGATTTCTAAAATGTCTTGTTTATGATTTCGGACATCCTATTCAGACTTAACTACAGACCATACTGCCCTTGTTTTATTTTTCTGCCCTAGAATGAATTTGTTATTTGCCATTTGTTTTGAAGCTTTCACAACTTTTTTAAAAATAGTTTTATAGTTTCTAACATATTTATTTTATTATCAAGACCTTGTGTAGCTTTCCTTTCAGTCAACCTAAATTCATGTGCATTAACTTGTTCCCTTTTAATTTATAATAAATTTTCAGTCCCATGTTTGAGTTGGCAGCCAGGAAGCATAACTATTTTTTGTTTTGTTTTTTGTATCATCTGTATGAATAGGATGATTTCCCTCAAATAATTCCTGGTAGTTAGATAACAACAATAATGATCTTATAAATATGTAGGGATGGGAGAGTTAATATTTGAAGTTTTCTAAATAATGGGTAATATGGTTCTTTATGATGTACAGTACACATATTCTGAATGATTAAAATGTATCTTTAGTATCTGCACTATGTTAACTGAATTTCCCGAAAATAAATAAATAAATAAAAATCATGCATCATACACTGCTGTGCAGAAGTAAGTTACTGCCAAGTAACATAGCTTGATAAAACTTGGACAATACATAGGAAGAACTGCCACAGTATAGTACAGAAGGTAACTAAAAGAAATAGACAATGAGATCAACAGAAATGACACTTTTGTTCACAGACAATAATTACTCTGAAGTTACTATGATTTATGATGGTTTCCTGGGCATTACAAAAAGGTCGAATATGGTTCTTAATAGGACAGCAGTGCATTCTTTGCAGCATGCTATCATGCTGCCCACAAAGTTGGTAAGGAGTTCTTGTGGTATGGCATACCACTCCTTCACCAGTGCAGTCGGCAACTCTTGGATGGTGCTTGTTGCATGTGGATATCCTGCAATATGTCTCCCAATGCATCTCACATGGGGAATGACCATGTACCCCTGTACAGTGTATGACTCAAAGGACCAATAAATAAATACACAATACATTTGTCATACATCCTCTCATTCTGAGAGCTCTTCCACCTGTATTGTACAGTGCAGCTACACATTGTCATCCATAACAATGAAGTCAGGGCTGAATGCACTGCTGAAAAGTTGGACATGGGGAAGGAGTGCAAAGTCACTATAATGTTGACCAGTGAGTCTATCATGTTCAAAGTTTTGGAGGTCAGTATGCACATGCAACGCCTCCCCACACCATAACACCTGGACCACCTAAACAATCATTTTTGACAGTATTCCTGAGTGCATTATATGCTTTCACCTCCCACCATATGAGGGTAAGTAACACTTTAAAATAGTTTTAAAAGTTTCCAGAAAAGATGTCAGAAATGCAATCTCATCATTAAAAAACCAAAACTTTGCAAGTTGAGATGGAATACCAACTAAAGTTGTTAAAGCATTACACAACATAAGTGCATACTCACTAACACAAGTAATTAATCAACACCTTAAAAAGAAGGGCACTTCTCAGAGATACTGAAATATGCTGAAGTTAAATCACTCTTCAAAAAGGGATCAAGAGAAGTCATGGGAAATTAGTGTCTTACCTCAGTTGTTGTTGGAGGGGTCTTCAGTCCAAAGACTGGTTCGATGCAGCTCTCCATGCTTCTCTACCCTGTGCAAATCAATTCAGCTCCAGATAACTACTGGAACACTCATCTATTTAAACTGCTCACAGTAATCATCTCTTGGTCTCCCTCTACAATTTTTATCCCCTAACACTTCCTTCCAGTATTAAATTGATGGTCCCTGGATGTTCTACACTGTGTCCTATCAACTAATTCCTTCTTATGGTCAAGTGCCACAAATTTCTCTTCTCCCTAGTTTTATTCAGTACCTCTTCATTAGTTAGACAATCTACACATCTGATCTTGAGCACTCTTCTGTAGCACTACATTTCAAAAGCTTCTATCCTCTTTTTTTCTGAATTATTTATCAACTACATTTCACTTTGTACACTGCTATACCTTCAGAAAAGACGTCCTAACACTTGTGTATATTTGATGTAAAAAATTTCTTTTTTCCAGAAATGCTTTTCTTGCCACTGCCACTGCCACTGCCAGTCTACAGACATCTGTCTCAGAATCTGACTGAAAACACAAAGAGATTCTGGTCATACATAAAGCACACCAGTGGTAAGACACAATCAATACTTTCACTGCGCAATAACAACAATGAATTCACTGACGACACTGCCACTAACACAGAGTTATTAAACACTGTTTTCCGAAACTCCATATCAAAGAAAATGAAGTAAATATTCCTGAATTCCAGTCAAGAACAACTGCCAAGATGAGAAACATAGAAGTAGATATCCTCGGTGTAGCAAAGCAGCTTAAAAAACTTAATAAAGGCAAGGCCTCCAGTCCAGATTGTATAACAGTCAGGTTCCTTTCACAGTATGCTGATACAATAGCTCCATATTTAACAATTATATACAAAAGCTCGCTCACAGAAAGATCTGTATCTAAAGACTGGAAAATTGCTCAAGTCACACCAATACCCAAAAAGGGAAGTAGGAGTAATCCGCTGAATTACAGGCCCATATCACTAACGTTGATTTGCAGTAGGGTTTTGGAGCATATATTGTGTTTGAACATTATGAAGTACCTCGAAGAAAATGATTTCTTGACACATAGTCAGCACGGATTCAAAAAATATCATTCTTGTGAAACACAACTAGCTCTTTATACTCGTGAAGTAATGAGTACTATTGACAGGGAATGTCAAATGGATTCCAAATTTTTAGATTTCCAGAAGGCTTTCAACACCGTTCCTCACAACTGTCTACTAACGAAACTACGTGCCTATGGAACATTGGCTCAGTTGTGTGACTGGATTTGTGATTTAGTCACAGTTCGTAGTAGTAAACGGAAAGTCATCGAGTAAAACAGAAGTAATATCCAGCATTCCCCAAGGAAGTGTTATAGGCTTTCTGCTGTTCCTGATCTATATTAACAATATAGGAGACAATCTGAGAAGACCTCTTAGATTGTTTGCAGATGATGCTGTCATTTACCATCTTGTAAAGCATCAGATGACCAAAACGAATTGCAAAATAATTTAGATAAGATATCTGTATAGTCAAAAAGAGGCAGTTAACCCTGAACAAGAAAGAAAAGTGTGAAGTTATTCATATGAGTACTAAAAGAAATCCGCTAAATTTCAATTATATGGTAAGTCACACAAATCTGAAGGCTGTAAATTCAACTATACATTAGAATATAATAGAGGGAAACATTCCACGTGGGAAAAATATATCTAAAAACAAAGATGATGTGACTTACCAAACGAAACTGCTGGCAGGTCGATAGACACACAAACAAACACAATCATACACACAAAATTCAAGCTTTTGCAACAAACGGTTGCTTCATCAGGAAAGAGGGAAGGAGAGGGAAAAACGAAAGGATGTGGGTTTTAAGGGAGAGGGTAAGAAGTCATTCCAATCCCGGGAGCGGAAAGACTTACCTTAGGGGGAAAAAAACGACAGGTATACACTCGCACACACACACATATCCATCCGCACATACACAGACACAAGCAGTGAAATGTCAGCATCAGCTGATTTATGCTAACTACATTCAGTCATCTTCATTTTGCTTTTGTTGATGTTCATTTCATATCTTCCCTTCAAGACACTGTCCATTCCATTCACTGCTCTTCCAGAGTCCTTTGGTGTCTCTGACAGAATTAAAATGTCATCGGCAAACCTCAAAGTTTTTATGTCTTCCTCTTGAACCTTAGCTCCTACTCCAAATTTTTCTTTGGTTTCCTTTACTGCTTGCTCAGTGTGCAGCTTGAATAATATTTGGGATAGACTACAACCCTGTCTCCCTCCTTTCTCAACCACTGCTTCCCTTTCATGTCCCTAAACTGATATAAATGCCATCTGATTTCTGTAGATGTTGTAAATAGCCTTTTTCTCCCTGTATTTTACCCCCGCTATCTTCAGAATTTCAAAGAGAGTATTCCTATCAACAATGTCAAAAGCTTTTTCTAAACCTACAAATGCTGTAAACGTATGTCTGCCTTTCTTTAACCTATCTCCTAAGAGACGTTGTAGGGTCAGTACTGCCTTGCATGTTCCTACATTTCTCTAGAATCCAAACTGGTCTTCCCCAAGGTTGGCTGCTACCAGTTTTTCCTTCCTTCTGTAAATAATTCATGATAGTATTTTGCAACCAGGACTTATTAAGCTGACAGTCTGGCAATATTCACAACTCTCAGCATCTGCTTTCTTTGGAATTGTAATTATTACATTTTTCTTGGACTCTGAGGGTATTTCGCCTGTCTCTTACATCTTGCACACCAGATGGAATAGTTTTGTCATGGCTGGCTTTTCCAAGGTTATCAGTAGTTCTGATGGAATGTCATCTGCTCCTTTCTCACAGTGTCATCCCTTGTACAGTTCCTCTCTCTACTCTTTCCATCTTTCAGCTTTCCCTACTTTGTATAGGATTGTATTTTCATCTGAGCTCTTGAAATTCATACAGTTGCATATTTTTTCTCCAAAGGTCTCTTCAGTTTTCCTACAGGTGGTATTTATCTTCCCCTAGTTATGTATGCTTCTAAATCCTTACATTTGTTCTTTAGTCATTCCTGCTTAGCCATTTTACACTTCCTGTCAGATTCCATTTTTAGATATCTATATTCCCTCTTGCCTGCTTCATTTACAGCATTTATTATAATCTCCCCTCATTATTTAAATTCAGTATGTCCTTTGATATCCAAGGACTTCTGCTAGGTCTTGTCTTTTTACCTATTTGATCCTCTGCTGCCTTCACTACTTCATCTCACAAAGCTACCCATTTATCTCCTGTTGTATTCCTTTCCCCTTTTTCAGTCAGTTTTTGCTTAACGCTCCCTCTGAAATTCTTAAAAAATCTGTTTTTTTTTCACCTTATCCAGGTCCCATCTCCTTAATTTCCAACCTTTTTGTAATTTCTTCAGTTTCAATCCACAGTTCATAAACAATAAACTATATATTCGATATCCCCTTTTAGTCCTACTTGGTACGGCTCCCAAATACTTGAGCAATGGTCTAGAACCAGTCATCTGAGTTATTTGTAAGCAATCTCCTTTGTAGACTGATTGCAGTTCCCCAGTATTCTACCAAAAAACAAAGCCTACTGCCTGCTTTACCCATGACTGTACCTATGTTATCATTTAATTTCACATCCTTACAAAGTGTTACACCCAGGTATTTGTATGAGTTGACAGATTCCAACAGTGACTCATTGATATTATAGTCATAGGATCCTGTATATTTTTCGTTTTTGGAAGAGCACAATTTTACATTTCTGCACATTTGAAGCAAGTTGCCTGTCTTTGGACCACTTTGAAATCTGATCACAATCGACTGAAAATTTATGCAGCTTCTTTCAGATAGTACTTCATTTTAGATAATTGGATCATCTGCTAAAAGCCTGAGGTTACTAGTAATATTGTCTGCAAGATCATTAATATACAACATGAACAGCAAGGGTGTCACCACACATCTCTGGGAACACCAGATGTTACTTCTACATCAGACGATCTCATCATCCAAGATACCCTTCCTACCAAAAAGTCCTCAATCCACCCACGAAATTCACTTGATACTCCAAATGACCATACTGTTGACAGTAAACATAGGTGTATCAGTGAGTGGAATGCTTTTCAGAGATCAAGAAATACTGCATTTATCTGACTCTCAGTGTGCCATGTGAAAAAGTGTGGTTGGGTTTCACGTGTTCGATGTTTTCGGAATTCATGATGGATGGCATTGAGGAAGTCATTTTGTTCAAGATACCTCATTATGTTTGTGCTCAGATATGTTATAAGATTCTAAAACAAATGACTGTCAAGAATACTGGATGGTAGTTTTGTGGATCACTTCTATTACCCTTTCTGTACACAGGTCTTACCTGTGCTTTTTTCCAAGCATTGGGCATTGTTGTTTGTTTGAGGAAGCTACAACAGATTATAGTTAGAAAAGGGGCTAACTCAGCCACAAATTTAGTAAAGAATCTGACAGGGATTTCATCGGGTTCTGGAGCTTTGTTCAATTTTAATGATTTTAACTGTTTCTCAATATACGTGACACTCATACTTATTGCATTCATCTTTTGAGTGGTATGAGGATTAAATTGTGGCAATTCTCCCAGGTTTTCCTTCGTAAAGGAACATTTGAATATGGAGTTAAACATTTCAGCTTTTGCTTTACCACCCTCAGTTTTTGTAGGAAAATATCGAGTTATGGGGGTACCTGTGTATATGTTAGAGAAAATACTGAATTCAATAGTGTAGCTAAACACCATAAGCTGTCCTGTGAAAAAGATATAGAACTCTCAATAGCTGAACTACCAAGGCAAAATATAGTTATTATCTGTGTATACAGGTTGCCAGATGGAGACAAAAAAGTGTTTTACAATTGCATGGAGGAACTCTTGGAAGAAATTCACTCTCTCAAGAAAAATATAATTATATGTGGTGACTTTAATATTGATTTCTCAAAATCCAATAAATTCAGAGATGACATAAATCACTACAATTGTTCAATGTTAGTGCAATGGTAACTGAACCAACTCAAGAAACACCAACCTCTGCATCTATTATTGATCAGATCTTGATAAATATGTGCAAATATACCTATAACATACAAGTTGTAAACACAGGGTTTAGTGATCACAATGCTCAAATTCTTGCAATGAATATTTCAGGACACTCAATTCGTGGTAGAATATGACACACTGTAAGGAATTCAGTACAAAAAATGTGGAATATTTCTGTTCTCTCCTAAAGGGTGAAAGTTGGAAAGATGTATATGACTGTAATGATACCAATGAGAAATATGATAAGTTTATGGCTACATTCAAACATATTTTTGAAATGGCTTTTCCCAAGAAAATAACTACATTTAACTCTACTCAAAAAACAAACAACGAGATTGAATGAGTACTCCAAGCAAAATACTAATCCTGATTTTATTACATATTTCAAAAGATACAAAAGAATACTAACACAGGTTACTTCAAAAGTAGAAAAACTAGAGAAAGACAAAATATTGTGTAATTCCTGGAATAAAACTAAAGCAACCTGGCAAATTATAAGGAAAGAAATGGGCATCAGGCCAGTTAATCACAGTAATATAGAGTTGATTATGAATGAAAATAAACTAACTGACCCCAGAAGTGATGTGGTACACCAACCTACATTATTATGCATTTTGATTATGTCAACAATGTAATCAAAATGACTACTGTATTGTAAATTAACTAGGTTTACCACTATCCTACATCACATGTACAAACAATGTACTAAAATGATTCTTGGACAAATAAATGAATAAACATTCACAAGCAACTGGACTCTAACTTTGGTGGCACTAACAGTCTTTGCACATGAGCAACATTTCTTTGGGTTTTGTGAAATATCATTTGACAATATTCTGCTATGGTAGTCATTGAAGGCATCACGCATTGCTCTCTTGACAGCCAAACATGTTTCATTCAGCATAACTCTTTCTATAGCCCAATGCTTTGTTTCACACCAATTGTGCAGTAATCTTTGTTTCTTTAGAAGTTTCTTTATAGTGAATTTATAACATGGAGGTTTCCTACCATTTTGAAATGTTCTGCTGGATACATACATATCTATCCAGTGCATGGTCAACTATTCTTTAAGTTGAGCCATAGTTCCTCTACATTCTCCTGCCCTGTGATGAAAATTTCAAGTTTCTCACTGAGATGTGACACTACTGATTTTTTATGTACTTTACTGAATGTACATATCTTTCTGCTTGTTTTAGTTGTCCTTTGTACTTTGGCAGTCATTGTTGCCACAACCACGTCACGGTCACTACACCAGTTTTAATGTGGACATCCTCTAAGAGGTCAGGTCTGTCTGTTGCCACTAAATCCAGCTTATTCCTATTATGAGTGGGGTTCCTAACTTTCTGTTCTAGTTAGTTTTTGGAGAAGGTATTTAGTAAAGTTTCACAGGATGTCTTATCATGCCCACTACTAACAAAGCTGTAATTTTCCTCATTAATTGTTAAATGATGAAAGTCTCCACCAATGATTACAGTATGATTGGGGTACTTACATACAAGTGAACTGATGCTTTCTCTAAAGTTTTTGGTTACATCAGATGAGCCTGGTGGGCAATACAAGGATCTAATTATCATTTTATCCCAACCCTGATAGAGAGTCTTGCTCAAACAGTCTCACATGCAGCTTCAGATTCTATCTTGATGGCTTTGATTTTCTTGTCTACTGTGACAAGTAACCACCTCCATTTCCCAATGGAATGATCCTATAAAAACAGCATTTTAGGGGTACGTACAATAGCAGTGAGCTTTATCATGGCAATTTTATGTGGCAGATGGTTACATGAAGGCATATGCTGTAAACTACAAACAGCTTGCTTCATTGCATTAATCAATAGATATACTTTCCATGATATCATAATTATTCCATCCTGAATTTTCCATTGTTTGATTTTAATCAATAGATGCTGTTTATGCATTGACACACAACCATACAAGTGAAGCAATGTATGTAATTCAAGACTTTTTACCACATCTTTATTTGCAACAACCACATTACTCAATAATATCCAAAAAGTTTTTCTGTTTCCAAACAAAGCTTACAAAGCCTTTCCAGTATGCCGATAATGTGGAAGTCAAATGGTAAGGATTCCAAGTAACACTACCTGCAGTAGCTGCTGACACTGAAAAGACATCACCTGCCAGATCATCTTGAAGCTGGTAACCTGAAAATGACACTCCATTGACAGTAAGGCCACACATAGTGCATCCGATTCTTATGAATGAGTCTTTAACAGTCTGGAATTTCAAAGTTATTAATATAGATTCCAATCTGAAAGATACCCTCATCTATTCCTGCTATTATTGGAAACCCCTGACCACTGGGGCAATTTGTAGTTTACTGTACAAAAGAATGTATGTGCGTCCAAACTCTCTGAGTTTTAAGATCATCTTCCAGCATTGTTACTCCTCAGGTGAATGCAAATAATTGAGAGAGCACAGTGATAGTACTATTACATGTAGGTGCCAGAGATTATTAATATCAATATTGAAACAATGGAAAATCCAGGATGGAATGTAACAATTTTATGAATAGGAAAGTTATCACTCACCATATGGCAAAGATGCTGAGTCACAGGTAGGCACAACAGAAAGACTGTCACAAATAAAGCTTTTGGCCCCTAAGACCAGAGAGAGAGAGAGAGAGAGAGAGAGAGAGAGAGAGAGAGAGAGAGAGAGAAGCTTTATTTGTGACAGTTTCTTTGTTGTGCCTATCTGCGACTCAGCATCTCCGCTACATGGTGAGAACCACAAATGTGTGGTCACTCAAGGGAAATGGAGGTCCAGCTAGAAAGAAAAGTAAGGGTCAGCCATAGAACACAGCTGTTCAGCTCACATGTAATAGGCCAGCCCGGTAGTTGGCTGAAAGTGAACATGATGGCTCGTGTGGAGTTGTGTAATGGTGCAAAATAGAATTGACTTAAGAACAAAAAAATTACTAAATCAATATTTTTCATAGCACTTGCCATTTAGATTGCAATATAATCTGCAACACATTATGTGAGCTAAATGAAAAGAGTGCCAGATTCTTGGCTGACAAAAATTTTTAGAAAATGAAGTCCAAATGTTAAAAAATAATAGAAGTGAAGGAGCACCATCACAAGGGAGTAATGGGGTAGGACTGCATTGATATTGTGCACGTGTGTGTGTGTGTGTGTGTGTGTGTGTGTGTGTGTGTGGTGGAAGGGGGGAGGGGGGGGAGCAGGTTGCTAGGTTGCTTGCATTGCTAATACCAGAGACAGACAGACGAGGAATGTACATCATTAAACGTAATGCCTGCTTAAGGGAATATTTTAAAGCCTTGAAAGCTTCTTGACAGCTAGGTGGCCATTACAAAAGTGCACCTTGGCACAACAGCTGGTTAAGTGGTTAGGAGAGTTCTGCTAGGTTTGCACTGAACAGTTGATCTTACCTTGAAACACATGTAAGTCCTTGATGGTCATGGGTGGCTACATTTTATCTATCACTCCTGCATAATCCTTCATCTTGGTTTCTGTCCATTTACTGAGAGTTTAAACCCTAAATATGCCAAAGGAGATGATATACAAAAACGCTTGTGAATGTTGCATTCAAGCACTCTTTCTGACAGCCTCTGGACAGAAAGCTCAAGTTTGTGAAGGTGATCCTCTGGAGTTGCATCTGTCACCAAAAAATGGTTGAGGTACCTAGTACAGTTGGGAATATCATGTAGCAGTTGAGCCATGAAATATTAAAATATGGCAGAGACTGAAAAGATTCCAAAAGATAACAGTTGGCTTGTTTAACACTAGATAAGTCTATGATACTGCATCCAATGGGATTTGGAAATACGCATTTGTGAGGTCAGTTTTAGTGAATAAGATGCCATGACCTAAAGTTCCAAAGAGATCACCTGGGATCAACAAAGGATAAGTTTCCACTTCATCATAATCTTTGAAATCACCATTAAGTCTCAAGGCACTACTAGGTTTACGTATTGTTGCCAGGAGAGTGGCCCATTGATGAGGGGTGTAGGTGGTAGCACATCTCCATGAATGAACCTATCCAGCTCTGTTTTGAGGGTGTCCTTGAGAGTCAAGGGCACCGCATGGGCTTTGATAAAATGTGGGACAACTGTCACTAAGAATGACATGACCTTCAAAATCAGTTGTCTTCTCTACTCCAAAAATTTGAAGTTAATCGTAACACAGAGTCTTTAAGATAGTACAAGGCCCATCATTTTGTGTAGGATGAACTCTTTCTTGATCATAAAACCAAAAGTGTGGAAGGAGTCTACCCTGAAGACATTGTTGACTTCGAAGTCAACTACCATCAGAAAATTTACTGGCTATATGTTATATGTAAGTAAAACTGGAAACTTTACTAGCAGAGGCAAATGATGACATTCATAGGCTCAAAGACTTATTTTAGTTGGCTGTAGTGGTGATGTCCCTAAATTTAAGTAAGTAGATTGGTGCAGCAGTGACATAGTAGCACTGTGTCATTGTCAGTGAATTTATCCAAGAACATTTTCTGGGCTATGCTTTGAGATGTAGGTACTTCTGTAGACTGCTCCCTCACTTGGCTCACTTACACAGGTTGGGACATATCTGTATTGGAGCCGATACAACATACCTCTTTCAAGGGCCTTTTTCTTCCACACCTATGGCATTTTATGGGTTGATGGGGAAAGCATTGTGTGTATGATATAGGACACAATGTTTATAGCTGGGCAACAGTGTTGCTGCTGATGTGGCTTATTGCCTCTGATGTAGTTGTTTATGAGGTTGTCTGGGCCACTGACGTGGTGGGGGCCCTACCAGAGGGACGTAACACCTGTATAACTGGTGCCAAGAGTTGCCTGCCATGATGTCTTCATTCATCATAAACAAATTCTGTGTTTCATGGAGAGTTTTGTGGGTTTCAGCTATTTGCATAATTTCCATCAGAAATGGATCTGATTTCTTCAATATGTGGTTTCTCACTTCCGAGTCAAGCATTAGCCACAATATCGCGTTCTTGATTGGTCAAAGGGTAGCTCACATGCTGGAGTCTGCTGTGGTCATGTTTTTGGGTTGGATTTATTGAGTTACTTATGTTATGGATATTTTTGTAGTGGTACTTTCCCAGTGGGACACTGGGCCCATGTCACAAAAAAGGAGACAAAACATTAGTAAAAAACTGATGACCCATTTCATTATTGTTAATATTTTGAATTTGTCTTAAAAAACATGTAAAATAATTTTTATGCACTCAGTAGCAAACAGTTTGGATTGCAGTTATGATAATCAACTGAAAAACGTAATATTTACCTTGACAATTGATATCTGTTGTCAATAAATCAACACTCACTACCATTGGGAATATTTTATGACTTGGATAAGCCTTTGGATTGTGTGGAACATGATACCTTTGAGCAAAAATTGAAATATTATGTAATAGTAAATGCAACAGGTTCATGATTTTTTTATCTGAATGGCAGGAAGCATCATTTCCAGGTCAATAATATAACAGACACTGAGAATTTGAAGCAATCAGACATGGTGTATCATAAGGCTTCTCTGTTGTTTTTGATATTTATAAAAATGGTCTTTCACTGGCAGATGCAGTTTTTTTCATTTTTTCAGATGATAGAAGTATATAAATAACAAGTAATACCAGTTCCATTAGTAAGTCTATTGGACATGCAGACGGATGATAAAGATGTAACAATATGTATAACATTGCACACATCAGTGAGGACCCCTGCGATGGAACAAGGGTGAAATTGTAGGCCAGTCGCATGAGCTTCCACAGTGAGATAGATATAAGGCCACCTGGTCTCTGGTTCCTGAGTGCTGTTAGCTGACACCTCTACAAGTGGACTCTGCAGTGCTGACTATTTACTTTGTAGTTAGTGTGATGGATCTTGAACTTGAGGCACTGCTGCTGTGTGCAGTCCAGTCTCAGTGGCCAGAGACAGTGGCCATGTGTGTGCGAGTTGTGTTTGTGTGAATGTGTTTGTGTCTTCTACTTTAGAAGAAGGGCTTTTGACTGAAAGCTAACATGTGTAGCAGTCTTTTTGTTGTTCCTGTCTGCGACTCAACATCTCCTCTATATGGTGAGTAGCAATCTATCCTTCTCATAATATTCAACTACAGTCATTAATTGTCCTACCAAAATTTCTCATGTGCAGTTCTGATTTTAATTCACTTTTACTTCTGATTACTCTTCACTTGATAAATTTATAAGCATGATCAAGTTTCCCTACATTCTACAGCTAAGTTCATGAATGCCAGGGTTATATCTATACACGTTTCCTGTACAACAAGAATGCTACTATCTGCCACAATTAAATGTTCCTCTTTAACAGCTGGACTAACTTTAAAATTAATTTCTTTTACTATGCTATCAAAAGTGATGTTTGTTTCTGTTAATTTGTTGCTTATTTATCCACTACTCTTCTGTATTTCAAATCTTAAAGAGTCACTGCTGGATTTCATTGTAGATTTTACTGTACACTGCAGTTCCAACTTCAAAGGGTCATTATTGGATTTTATTTCAGATTTCAAGTTGGCTGCCATCCTAGATAGAGTCCATTTCATGCATCTTAGCTAAAATTTTTCTTAACAAATTTACTGGACTTTCATACATTGTGATTTTTACTGTTATGTTCACAGACTAGGTATTTGATTCAAAAATAAAAAGTCTTGTACTTTATATACATGTCTTTAATTATGCTCTGGTACATTGTTTGCATGTCCTATGTTAGCTTTCTAATTTTCATTCATCATCTCGATTAGTCTTGAAACAAACAAGGTCCACAAAGTCCACTTCCAGGTTGGAATATTTTTGTGTCTTTTTCCTGTAGGGTCTCATTTTTAGATCATACTTCAGAATAAAGCATTTTTCATTGTCTGAAATAAAATGCAAAATTAATATCATCACTACAACAAAGGATCCTGGCACAAGGCCCACATCTAAAACTACTGTAACACAAAAATTAGTAATGAAATGAGAAAGTAAAATTTTCTGAGGTCAAACAGTTCACATTACTGAGTCATGTGGATGTATTAACAGCCACCAGCTAGGAAGCATTAACATTTCAACTCCATTGCTCAGTCAGGAAGACAGCAACCTCAACACTCTTGAGCAAGACTGCGAGTGAGCTCAGGAGAAAAGTTTTAGAAGACTGTAGACCAAACTGCCCTTGTACTGTTATGTAAGAGACACCAGGTCAGGTGAAACAATACCTAGAAGGACTTTGACTAACCAGTAAAGATACCATAACAAATTTGTTAAGCATATGTAGCAGAAATGAAGGCCACTGATGACTAGAGAAGAGCAGAACTGATTCAGTCAATACAAATGACATCATAGAATGGAACATTCCCTTGATGACATAAATTCTCCACCCTCAGTATGGTAGGGCACTTGATCTATGGTGTTCATATTGTTCACACACAATTCTCTGGTAATGACGTGGTTATATCTTGTGTGTGAATTGTTCTGATGTTGCTCTTACATGAGATTAGCAATCTGTAGCCATAGATGTGGGCAGTGCTCTGTGATGGATTGAGTAAGCCCAGAAATGGCATGTGTAACAAAGAGAAGCATCATGGTCGATGCCATCTTCAAACAGGCCTGCCTCACCGGCAGGTGGCAAACTGGTGCATCGTGGTGCCACTAACTTCCACACTGAGCTGATGAAGCGTTCTTGGCAGCTTGTAGTCCACTGTTGGATTCAGCAGATAGCTCTCTGGATTATGTAGCCACCAGCCATTACATAAGACATGGCAAGAACTTGTATATTTTGAGTAATAAATGGAATAACCTTGAATACTGTTTTATTGCATCTAACAGTGCCACACTGGTCCTCAGTCTCCATCCTGACAAAATAGTAAGGGTCTTCTGCCAGTCCAATCAATAAGAATATATTATAATGATATGAATATAATAGAGGGAAACATTCCACGTGGGAAAAATATATTTAAAAACAAAGATGATGTGACTTACCATACGAAAGCGCTGGCAGGTCGATAGAAACACAAACAAACACATACATACACACAAAATTCTAGCTTTCGCAACCAATGGTTGTTTCATCAGGAAAGAGGGAAGGAGAGGGAAAGACGAAAGGATGTGGGTTTTAAGGGAGAGGGTAAGACTTACCTTAGGGGAAAAAAAGGACATATGTGCGGATGGATATGTGTGCGTGTGTGCGCGAGTGTATACCTGTCCTTTTTTCCCCCTAAGGTAAGTCTTTCCGCTCCCGGGATTGGAATGACTCCTTATCCTCTCCCTTAAAACCCACATCCTTTCGTCTTTCCCTCTCCTTCCCTCTTTCCTGACGAAACAACCATTGGTTGCGAAAGCTAGAATTTTGTGTGTATGTATGTGTTTGTTTTTGTTTCTATCGACCTGCCAGCACTTTCGTATGGTAAGTCACATCATCTTTGTTTTTAAGAATATATTATAATGATGACAAAGAAAGAAGTACTACCTAATGTGTAAAGGCTAAATACAGCAAGACCTCCCCTGAGACTTATACCTAGTGAGTACGTGGCTGACAACAATGGGCCCTGAGCTGAGTCCTGGCATTGCTTCCACTTACTTATACCAGGCTCCTCACTTTCATCTTTCCTATCTGGCCATCCTCGGCCAACTCTAGTTCTTTTCCGACCCTGGCACTATTAGGTTTTGAGGGCTAGGAGTTGTCCATTTTCCAACCTACACTTCTCAGGCACAGGTGGCACCTGTACTCCAGAGGAGTGGCCAAAGGCGTCTGTACTGTACCCCATGTTAGGGGTGGCCTGGAAAGTTATATCACCAATCTGTTCTGAAGCAAGTGTGGTGATTATGCTTCTCACCTTTGAGTCATGATGTGTGGCAGTAAGGTAAAATGTTCCAGAGTTAAAATAGCCCCACGTTCGGATCTCCAGGTGGGAGCTACTTCAGTGTCATAAAATCCTAAGTCTAAAAAACGAGAGAAGCAATGCCTTCAAATATGTACATACAACTGTCGTACGCTAGTGGGAGATGACAGATTAATGGAAATAGAAGAGGAACTAGAGAAAATGAACTGGGACATCATTGATTTAAGTGAAGTGCACCATAAAGGCGAAAACTGCCTTTGCTTGAATTCAGGAGATCTCTTACATTACTGTGGAGAACCAAATGGAAAATTAAATGGAGTTGCACTTTTAGTAAACAAAACCATTGTCGACAAGATAACAGTATTAGAAGAAATTTCAAGCAGAATTGCATGCTTGGTCCTAAAAATATCAGACAGGTATAAGATCAAAATAGTTCAAGCATATGCACCTATGTCTACTCACTCAGATGAAGAGATAGACCCCTTCCATGAATGTCTGAAGGAAACGTATGAGAACGGCAGAGACTGTTTTTATACATTCATAATTGGAGACTTTAATGCCAGAGTTGGAACATACAAAGAAGGTGATTCAGTTGTTGGCAAATGTGGAGAGATTGGTACAATTTGCAGAATGCATGAAAACAACAATTATGAATATGTTTCTCAAGAATCACCCAAGTCGCATATGGACTTGTAGGAGTCCTAACTTTGAAGTGAAAAATGAGATAGACTTCATTCTCATCAATAGGCCTCAAAACATTAAAGATGATCATTGATCATTGATTAGCAAGAGCAAGATTTGAATTTAATACAAAACATGAAATATTAAAATTAATTAAATGAAAAAGTAAAATTTTAAATTTCAAAAATCTTGGAGAACGGAAAGAGGACTTTCAAGAAAGAATTAAGAGAAAATTAAAAGAATGTGAAGTAGAAGAAGTATCAAAGGCACTAATTATGACAGCTGAAGAAGTGGGTGGCCTATGAAAATCTCAAAACCAACGCAAGAAACTGACAAATAAAACAACAGGTTTTATGGAAAAGAGAAGAAGAATGAAAGTTGATACAGACAAAGGTAAGATAGAACATGCAGAGCTGTGCAAAGGTCTGAGAAAGAGCATGAAAGACAACATCAAGAAGTATGAAGAAGAAACACTAAAAGCCAGTCTTGAGTATAAGTCTAGTTTAAAGAAAGCCAAGCGAATGCTTATGATTGGAAGGAATCAGCTAATGGCTTTAGACACAAATCAAGGATGAATTACAGATAAGAAAAAAAAAAAAAAACTTGAATGTATTGAAAATTTCTATACTAGCCTATACAGTAAAATCAATGATGATACCTTGATCCTAGACAAATTGGATGCTTCTATCTCCAAAATTCCA
The DNA here is from genome assembly GCF_021461395.2 of Schistocerca americana. NCBI lineage: Eukaryota > Metazoa > Arthropoda > Insecta > Orthoptera > Acrididae > Schistocerca > Schistocerca americana. The sequence continues at coordinate 555,503,851 of NC_060119.1, read as the reverse complement.
GAAATACACCCATCAGAAGTCAAACATGCAACAGACAATATGAAAAAAGGGACTGCTCCAGGTAGTGATGACCTCCCAGTCGATGATCTTAAGTTGATGGATGAGGAATCCATAAAGTATTTAGCTAAGATATTTTCAGGTTGTTTGCACCATGGAACATTACCAAGAGACTGGAATAAAGCCAAAATAATTCTAACACATTAGGAAGGTAGTGCCAAAGATATAAAGAACTATCACCCTATCAGTTTATTCTCTACAGTGTACAAAGTGTTCACTAGGATCTTGACTACCAGATTGAGCACTACACTTGACCAGGCTGAACCCATTGAGCAAGCCAGTTTGTGATCAGGATTTAGCACATTTTCCATATCTTCATGATATGGGAAATAATTAGTAGAACAAATTAGTACCATCTACCCCTTTGCCTTGCTTTTATAGATTTTGAAAAGGCCATTGATTCAATCAGTCACTCAGCTATGTTTGCGGCTCTAAAAAAACAAGGAGTAGAACAGCACTATATGAAAATCCTACATAACATTTACAAAACCTCCACAGCCTTTGTGAGCATTACCAAAGATACTGATGAATTTTCCATTGAAAAGGGTGTAAAGCAAGGTGATTCTATACCTCCCAAACTATGTTCAGCAGTCTTAGAAAAACCCATGTCTAAATAGAATTGGGTAGAAAAGGGAATTCAAGTTCTCGGAAAAAGGCTGAACAACTTGAGGTTTGTGGATGATATTGTCCTATTTGCAAATGACATAGAAGAACTTGAAGTATTAGTTAATGAACTTGCATTAATGTGCTCTGAAGTTGGACTAAAAATGGACATTGATAAAACCAAGATAATGATCAACAAATGGACACCTGAGGGAAGTATATCTGTTGGAAGTACACAACTCCAAAGAGTCACAGAATATATCTATCTGGGTCAAATGATAAACACGAAAGGAGATTTAAACCCAGAAATATTATGATGAATTAAACTGGGCTGCTAAGCTTATGGGAGGCACTCTTCAATTTTGAAATCTAAGATGTCGGTTGAGCTGAAGAAATCTATTTTTGACCAATGTATATTGCCAGTAATAACTTATGACTGTGAAACATGGACATTAAATGAGTTCATTGATAGGAAGCTAACAATAGCCCAAAGAGGAATGGAAAGATCAATGTTGGGTTACATGAAAAAAGACAGGAAGAGAGCAGTTGAAATAAGACGAACAAAAAAATGGCTCTAAGTACTATGGGACTTAACATCTGAGGTCATCAGTTCCCTAGACTTACAACTACTTAAACTTAATTAACTTAAGGACAGCACACACATCCATGCCCGAGGCAGGAGTCGGACCTGCAACCATAGCAACAGCATAGTTCCGGACTGAAGCGCCTAGAACCGCTCAGCCACAGTGGCCAGCTAAGATGAACAACAGAGGTCACCAACATAATGGAAAGAGTGAATACATTGAAATAGCAGTGGGCTGGTCATGTTGCTCAAACCAAAGATGGTAGATGGGCTAAACAAGCCCTAGACTGGAGCCCAATTCACCAAAAAAGACCTAGACGAAGACCACCAGACAGATGGGACAGAGATATAAGGAAGACAGTGGGATTCAATTGGCAACGGGAAGCTCAGGATCAGAAGAAATTGAAGATCTTACTGGGATGCTTTGTTACATGCTGACTCAAAGAGGCCACATCATTAAGTGATAGAACTGGATGGTGGTGGTGGTGATGATGATGAAATAAAGTAAGATGAAGAACAGTACTGCAGAATATCAGTTCCAATAGTGGTTGTGGCTGCTGCATTAGCGAAAAACAATTTTAATACTCATCTTGATTATTTGAAGACTGCGGCTCAACTCACCATTGAAATATGAGAGCTGTTCAATAAAGAATAATCATAATTTTTTATGCTCATAATTTCTCACACTAAAATTTAATCTTATGATATTTGGTTAGCTTAATGTGCAACAAACACACTGTAGTAGCTTCGTTGTTGGGACTCCTGGTTCCCACCTGTGAGAGGCAGGCAAGGTCAAGACATTTTCAGTATCGCCTACTGCTGCAATGGAGGTAACATGTGAGTGGCTTTAAAATTCTGCTTTCATCTCAACAAATCTTCATCTGAGGCCTATACAACATTACAGGAGGCCAATGGGGAGTCTGTTCTTCCCTACAGCACAGATCGAAGGTGGTTTAAAATATTTAAAGAGGGGAGACAATCAATTTCAAAGGTGAGTGGACCCGGTGCTCCAGTTACTGCTCTTACGGAAGAAAACATCAACATTGCTGCTGTCGTTGTGAGACAGGATCAACGAATTACCTTACGATCACTTTCTGAAATATTGAACATTTCATTGTGTGCCACCCACACATTGGGGACAGAAAAATTACACGACACGTGTTTGTGCGTGATGGGTTCCTAGTTTGTTGATTCCCAAACAGAAGGACATTCGTGTGCAGGTCTGCATGCAGTAAAAGTTGATGTTAGAGGAAGACCTGGAGTTTCTTTCAAATCTAATCACTGCTGATGAAACTTGGCTACATCATTTTGATCCTGAGAGCAAACAGCAAAGCTCAGTGTGGAAATCTCCTTCATCACCAATGCCCAAAAAAGGAAAAGTGGTTGCTTCTGCTGGGAAAGTTATGGTTATCTCATTCTTTGATATTCATGGAATGGTTTATCAGCATGTTGTGCCTGCACATACATCAGTGACTGGACAATACTACAGGCATGTCCTGAATATCCTGCAAAAATCAATGTGAAGTGTATCCTTCACCCTCCCTATAGTCAAGATTTATCCCCATAAGACTTTTTTCTATTCCCTAACATGAAGAAGCAACTTCGTGGGAGGCATTATCAATCATCAGAAGCAGTGGCTGTGGAGGCAATTTTGAAGGAGCTCTCAAAAAATGGTTTCCAGCAAGTATTTGAAGACTGGCAGAACACTGGAACAAGTACATCACATTCATGGGAGACTACTTTGAGAAGGACCATCAAAACTATGAGGATAAATAAAGGTACATTGTCAACAAAAATTGTGATCATTCTTTATTGAACAGCCCTCATATATTCTAAGGTATGAGGTATGAGGTCTGGGTATGTGGAGTTTCAGGGAAGATATTAATTTGCAATTGAAACAATCTCATAATTTAAGGCCAGGTACAACATCATCTACAATTAACTTCACATTCTAAAATTTAAATTCTTTGCTACGGAAGTCATACTTAAATGAACACTGATTTCACAACTGATGAAATGCATTGCTTTTCACTTCCATGTTTCATTAATAGTTATAGAATTACATATAAATGACGTTTGTTTTACACACAGATTCACAGTAATCAGTCCAAAAACTGCAACTCCACCTCATGACTTCAACAAAACTAGACTCAACTATTTTCTACCAAATGTACACAAAGACTGACTCTTGAAAAACTAAACAAAGACATTACAGCTCATTTTATTTTACAGGTCCGTCTTGATCACATAAATTTTTACATTTCACTATGACTGGTTTTGGCTACTGCCATCTTCAAATCATAAAATATTCTGATGTAGTATCAATGTCAAACTAAACACGTAGGTATATAGTAAGCACTTACTATGAACTGAATCTTATTTCGGTGAAAATTTGTTCCAATGGCTGACACTCCATTATCATCCCCATTTGACCTCTAATTCTGGACATTAATCTGGCCAGCGACGTCTCCCATTCCCAGGCAGGATGTCCACATTGTCACCTGACTGGATGCAAGATTTTTTCATTGGTGGCATTGCCTGCTGTGCACCTTAGTGAGGGTGGGAGTGTCTCTGTGGTGATGACCAACCATTAGAACACTATCATTCATCTTTGATATTTTGATCTTTGACTCTGCTCTCTTATGTCTTTGCATCTGCTGTGCATCATTACAAGTTGTTCAGTTGTATTGTGCATCTACATTTCATTAAAGTTATTGATAATGAATCACTTGTTGGTGTTTCACATTTTCTACCACATCACTGTTATGACTGGAATTACTACAAGTTCTTTAAAATCAAAGATAAAAATGTATTTTCAAAATATTACTGAAAACTTAAAAGGGAATCAAATTTCAAATACATGTTCCCAAACATATTAATCCCAGTGGCTCCCTTTTTGAGCATAGACTTGCAGTTTTCAGAAAAAGATAATTGAACAATGAATGGAATCATAAATTTTGTTTATAAGTATATGTATTGTAATCTACTACTGAACAGGTCACTGTGTTATAGGTTCATTATAGGTACTTTATGTTCAAATGGAAATATGGATGTACTGACAGTTATAAAAGTGCCTACATCTGGCATGAACACTTACAGTGGGAAAGCCAATTATATCACAGGCCATTTCTGTGAACTTTTGCAATGGGCAAATATATGGCTCACTCTCAATTGCTATTATCCAACTTCCCTCTACAACTGGGCTGCTACTGGTACTGCTGTTTGTCTGTACCAAATTAGCCTTCTGTTGCATAGCGTCTTGGTTGATCAGCATATTGTTTCTACCACTACATAATTTAAGTGTAACTGTGGTTAATATCAATTTCCAAACACATGTACAATAAGGAAGTAGTATTGTAAACTGGGGTGAGGTTGGTCCTGCAGGGTAACATTGTTCCACTGTGGGTAGTTTGTTATAAATGTGTTTCCTGACAGACCTAGTGGGGAAATTATCATTTTGATGATTGACATCTACTGTAGAATGTATGTTGGTAACACTGCAACTGGTGTTTAGAATTTCAGGAAAATTCCGCTAGGGGCAGCACTAGTATGTTTTGGATCAGGGGCAGGCAAACGTTGCACGCGGCTCATGAGCACACAGCACTGCACGTGTGCTGCTCGCGTGCAGGCGTCGACCGGGGCAGTGGCGACAGCCGGCAGGTTGCGGGAGTGTTGTGCCAGGCTAAGCTGCGGACGTTGATGCGAAGTGAGCACAATGTAGTGAACGTTGTATTTCAAGAAACGGAGAAGTGGAGATTTGTTATCTTTTAAAAAGTAATGGGAGAATCATTTTTTCTTTGTGCAAAAACGTGAAAATTTGAAATGTTTAATATGTGGCAGTATTCTCGGGTCAACGGAAGTTTAGTATTGAAGGCCATTATAATAAATTTCACAAGGACGAGTACAATTTATTGTCGGATTCTGAGCGGATGGGGAATTGACTGAGCTTAAGAAGAGCGATCTGACGATACTAGATGAATCTGTTGTAGTTGGGCGGCCGGAGTGGCCGAGCAGTTTTAGGCACTACAGTCTGGAACCGCGCGACCGCTATGGTCGCAGGCTCGAATCCTGCCTCGGGCATGGATGTGTGTGATGTCCTTAGGTTAGTCAGGTTTAAGTAGTTCTAAGTTCTAGGGGACTGATGACCACAGCAGTTAAGTCCCATAGTGCTCAGAGCTATTTGAATCTGTCGTAGTTGCTGTTGTCACGAGAGATCTGCGACTTTCTCTCGTCATGTGTCTCATCTAACTGATTTAACATTTTATGGAGCACTGTTTTCAAGTTTTCAGGATGACAACAATAATAGCCCAGTGGTATGTGCAAGTTATAAGACTGCGCTTAATATAGCGAGAACTGGAAAACCATTTGCTGAATTAATAAGTCTCGGTTAAGAGCAAACATCAGTGATGAAAATTTACATAACTGTTTGTGTTTGTCTGTATGTAGAAATTTTGTTCCAGATATTAAATGTTTTGTAAACTCCACCTGTGATAATTAAATAAAACGTAGGTAATAGGTACTCTTTCAAACCATGATTTCTTTCAAGCACTCCTACTAACCTTATTCATACACTCAATAAAGCAAGCTAGGAAACAAAAACGCATTACAGAGGAAGGAGTGGACAGAAGGTATGGTGGGGAGGGGAGATAAGCGGGTGGCCAGCTTGCCCCTGTGTGCATGCGGAACACCTGTTAACTGCACGCGTGCAAGTGCACCGCACACGTGCAGGATTCCTGCCCGCCCCTGTTTTGGATCAATAATTTTCTAGGGGGAAAAAAAAAATGAACGTTCATGTCTGTGACCCAGTAGATAGCAGACAAAAATCTGGTAGCAAGTATTTGGTGCTTAATACTGTGCTAATGAAGTTACAGTTTGAGTTTTAATGCTGAAAGCTCATATTTCTCAAATAATTGATATGTAAGTGAAAGGGGTAATTTTGAGGTTAGCAAGGGGTGATTTTGGTCCTCGAAGAATGTCATCCCATTGTCTACTTCAGTAATAAAATGTTGACATAACATAATATTTAACAGACTTTTTTAACCTGAAGTGTCTTAAATGTTTTCCATTTCTTGCCTATCGGTTCATAATCTCCAGAAAGCCAAAACATGTGCCTGGATCTCATTCGTATGTTGAGTATCCACCAGAAACTTTACAAAAATGCCTGAAGACATCAAATGCAACCATCTCTCACATCATGCAGCTGCGGAGAAATATGGTATACTTCAGCCAATTGAACAAATCAATTGAAGGGTACACACAGCTCTGTTATTGGAGGGTGAAGGGTAGTTACTCAAGAGGAAGAAGAGAGTTTCAAGAACAATGTCTTGAAACTTGCAGAGTTTGGGTTTCCTGTTACTAAAACAGATTTAAAGATTTTGTGCCAAATAGTTCTTACTGAAAACAGACAGAAGTGTTCCCAGGTTTAAAAATAGTTTTCCAGGTTCAGATTGGGTGCCATCATTTTTAAAATGCCATCCCAGTCTGAAAGCGCGTGTTTCTTCAAATACAAAAAGGGTATGAGCTGCTTCAGTGAAGAAGTGCTTGAAGAGTACCAAGACAATCTGGCAAGAAAAGTTAACAATATTCCACCAGCACACATATGGAATTATGAAGACAAACCTTTGAGACAACCGAGCGAGGTGGCGCAGTGGTTAGACACTGGACTCGCATTCGGGAGGATGACGGTTCAATCCCGCGTCCGGCCATCCTGATTTAGGTTTTCTGTGATTTCCCTAAATCACTCCAGGCAAATGCCGGGATGGTTCCTCTGAAAGGGCACCGCCACTTCCTTCCCCATCCTTCCCTAATCCGATGAGACCGATGACTGCGCTGTCTGGTCTCCTTCCCCAAAAACAACCCAACACCCTTTGAGACAACCCAGACATGAGACAAGTCATTTATCGCAGAGGATCTAAAAATGTAGAGCAAGTTTGCAATCCACAAAAATATCTGTTTCAGTGGTGTTTGCAGGCAGTGATAGTGGTGTACAGATGTTGTATACAAAGCCAAACATCTGTGGATCATTGGGACGCTAAATGGACCCAAATATTGTCATTACAATGGAACAAGTAGTGGCTGGTTTGACAATGCCACATTTGAGACTGGTTTATGAAGGTGATGGCACCAAGACTAAAAACTTGCCCAAAAGCTTCTCACATCACTGAAAAACCCCTATAAGCTTAAGAAGAATTTAATATTAACTTCATATGCCTGCAATCAAATTGTACAAATGTAACACAGCCACTGGCTGTTGCTGCATTTAGTCCATTGAAATTGGCGTGGCAAAATATTCTCCAAGAGCAAAGAGATTTTGAGAGTGGTAGCAAAACATCTGGCATTCCTGAAGATTTTTTCCTTTGTATTTAAAATAATTAACTGCAACAATCTCACTAAATGTGAAGCAAAATCTTATTTCAGATTTCAGGAAATTTTGTATATAACCCATAAATAAACTAGAACTCCTGAGCAACATTTTGACATGCGTGCAGTAGGAGATTCATTTCTACTTCTGTCAAGCAAAAGAAGAAGTAGCTAAGTGTGCCTGATGGGCAGAGCATTACTGTTGATTTGAGGAAGAAAACTGACATAGTAAAGCTAAAGAAGCAGTCTGGACATTCAAAGAACTTGGTAGTCTAAACTGAAAGTGATTATTCAACCAAGCTTGAAGATATGGAACTGGCATCTGGTGACTTGAGTGAGACCTTCAGTGATGCATAGGCTGAAATGGCTACTCATGAAACATCTTGTTTGGCATTATAAAGAATTGAAGAGAGGTAACTTTGTGGCTGTTAGATACAATGGAGAAGAGTATCCAGAGATCAGCTGGAAACTTTCTGCTAATGACAAGAGAGGACCCACTGTTAGCTGTATGATAAAGTTTGGAAGAAGATGGAAACTGCCCGCTAAAGAAGTTTCTTTAGAATTTGAATGGCAAGGCATAATCAGAAAAATAGTACCTTCTGCACTGTTGAATAAAAGAGAACACTTCACTTCAGTGTACCACAGTTAAATTCTTTTGTTCAAGCAGAATGATAAAGGCAAACTGATGAGGATTTACAGTGAACTTTGTAACTATTGTTCTGTTTTAATGAGATGACTTTATTATTGTACTTAATTTTGAAAAGTATTCATTATTTTTTTTCTTTCTTGAGTTAATTTTGAGATTATTTGCCATTGCTCTCTGTATTTTGTCCAACTAAATAATCATTTGGGATACTTGTACATAATATTTTCTTTCAGTCTTTTTTAATATTCATTCAGCCATACCTGGGCTTGCATTACATTGTTCCAGAACAAAACAGTCACCTATAAGTGCAGAATTCACAACATGGACTGAACTCTCCACAAGCTTGGGGGAAATTGTTCTACAAATTTTGGAGTATGTGTCTCAAAATGTATTAAACTTATTTTATTTCTAAAAGTAACAGATAATTCCTACATTCCTTAGGTATCACACAGTTGTATGTTTCCCAATTCTGCTCAGATTTAAATAGCTGTAAGCGAACTACAATGTAAATGGAACCCAAATGTGTATTAATCTCACCTTCATTTACAGTACTTGGACATATATTAATTTCAGTCCAGAACTATTGCTTATAGTATATCTGTCAAGAGCTGCTACTGTTTGGTGTCAAGGACTAACAGACAATTTTAATTTGTTTTCACTGGAAGTTTATTTGTGTTTAATAAATGTTATTGCTCCTAAAGTAAGAGATACAATAGTGACCAACATATTTTGTTGTTAATACTTCCCACTGTGGCCAGACATTTCATGATTGAAGCCATGTCAAAATATCTGTGAGCTCAGTTGTGTAAATAAATGAAAAAACAGCATCTGAATCACATTTTTTATTGAAGAATATCAGTTTTGATATGTCCTGTAAATTATGTTCCAGCATAGATGTGTTTCCTTTATCAGCTTTGACAGCAACTGTTTGTCCTGTTTTAAGATTGTCATTTAAATTTTGTAAAATTGCTTGATTCCTTTGGTCTATACTTGAGGATGCAATTTCAAGTTGAGTTGAACATTACTGTAAATTAAAGCAAAAGAAGGGAAATCCGTGCTTCACTTGTGTATACATGTGGCCTCCACAGATTTGTTTGTTTTTCTTTAACCAGATTTTTTGTTGTTCACCAACTGCAACACATGCTAAACTTTTCACATTAATTAAGGCCATAAAATCATGGTCTTTTCCGATGTACTTTGATCAAACAGCAATTTTGTAGCTTGGGTCAAAGTTTTTGTTCATCAAGCTTTTGGTGTTCTTGTGGAGATATTTCCATACAAATTTTCATGCCCTACCAGATATTTCTTTATATCTAATTGAGAAGTGAAATATCAATTTTCATAGATTTAGCTTTAAAATTTTTCAACACAAATACACATTTCCTTGAAAATTTTCATCTCCTATTTCACTCCCTTAAGGGCTTGAAATCCAGAACCAGTGAAATACGTTTTTTATTCCTAACAGAGAAGCGAAATACAAGTTTTCATAGATTTAGCTTTGAAAGAGCTTTAATAATGAATACATGTTGGAAACTTTTCATCCCCTATACCACATCTTTAGGGGACTGAATTTCCAAAAACACTGAGAAATGTATTTTATATGAGTAATTGAGAAGTTAGACACAAATCTTTATAGATGTAGCTTTAAATATGCTTTAGTAGTTTCTTTAATAATAATTTAGTTTCAAAAATATTTCATCCACTATTTTATGCCCAAAGAGGTTAAATTTCCAAAAATGCTTGAAACGTAACAGCACATTTAGACCCACTTAAAACATACATTCTCCAGATGAATTCGGAATTACACATGCATACAAAATATGTAACTTGATTAGAAAAAATTACAACTGCAACAATAACAGTTTGATTTCATTTACCTCAAAGTGTTGAAGCTCTGTAAATCAAGGGAACATTTTCCATGAAGCGAGCCTCAAGTAATTAATGAGATATGTAAATGCATTATTGTAATTATTTATTCAAGAAATTATATTCGAATAGTATCACAAATACGACCCAACATAGAATTGTACTTGCTGTTCTGGAGTAACCACACGTTTATATATGTATTTTCAGTTTTATATGTTAATTTTAATTGTTATTTAATCAAAAAATGATTCTAAACAATGCCAAGGAGTGTTCAGGATTGTTTGGAATGTATATAGGGGTAGCCATATTGGCAGAGTCAGTCAGTCTGGTTTTGGTTTTTGAGCAGTGAGCATGTAGCTGCTCCATTTATATTTTAAGTATTGTTTACTTCTGTAATGATGCTTTGATTTTGTTTTGAAAGTATAATAAATATATCGAAACATTATACAAGATTAATTATTAATTTAATGTTATAGTTAAATTTACAGTGACTGTTAATGGGATTAGGACAATGACTGCAGCAGTTCATGAGTAACTATGAGCAGCCCCATTATTAAGTAAAAACAATACGAGTAGTTAAGTTATGTTTTATGTGGTGGAGGAGCTGGGATGCAGTGTAATTCTGTAAACTAATCTTGTATTTTGTTTCAGAGTCAATTTGCTTGTTGAAGTATTATTCCATTTTTTGACAACTGGACAACGAAGAAAGTAGTAACACTATAAAGAAGGACTTCATGTCGTTTATGTAAAACGCAATGTGGAAAAAACTGTGAGTACAAAATTTATTTAATAGTTTACTTGTGGAAAATTTTGACTGCAGTTGTTAATATGGAGAACAATAGGGAAGTTGACCATAATGGGAAGATTAATGGAAGTACGCAAAATAGCATAGATGTTCCTGATAACAATATGAGTATTAGTGCAACGAACCAGGAAATATATAACATGGGAGGGGTAGTTATCACAGTAGTGTATGTTCATCCTTTTGTGGATTTGAACCAAACGTATCAGCCTTGGATAGTTTAGTTCAGCTTATAGAAGAACAAAAATGATCGACTGATGAGCATAGAATCACTCTTGGTCAAAAGCTTGATTCCATTGAGAAAAAATTAGATAGACAAGGAAATCAAATTCGCGAGACAAAAGAGAATTTAGAAAGATGCTGGGAAAAGGTATACGAGAATACCAGAAATGTGTCGACTATAGAAGGGGAAATTGTTATCTTGAAACAGGAACACCAGGATTTCAAAGAGGGGTTAGATTCCAAGGAAAATTTCGAAAAAGTTGCTACTGCAGAAGTGTTACAATTGAAGAAGCTTAACAAAGAATTCGTAAAGAAATTCACAGAAACAGACAAAAATATAAAAGGTTTCACAAAAATCACAAATAATCATTTTGCAGAATTAAAAGAGGAAGTAGGAACTTGTTTAGGCCAAATTTCGAACTTCAAATCTAAACTCCAAGAAATCAAAGATTCCATTGCAATGAAATCTTTCTGTAGTTACAGCCCATTGTGGAACAATGTGAACACACAAAATTTTCAGGCAAAGGAAATATACATCCAGTAGATTTCATGTGCCAGATAAAAGATGACTTCATTGATAAAATGAGCGATAATTTGAAAATTAAATTTTTTTAAAAGTTTTTAGATGGGGAAGCATTGTCATGGGTGAACCAAGCAATTAGACCTGAAATGTTATTCAACGATGTAGAACGAACTTTCATGAGTAAATTCTGGTCAGAAACTAAACAAGCCAGAATTGAGTCAGAATTTTTGAATGGGCCAAATTTCAAGCCGGGCAAAGGTCGCATGAAAATCTTTTGTGAACAACAATTATGAACTTTTGTGCATCTTCATAACCACTGGACAAGATGATCCAGATAGATGCATTAAAATGTAAATTGCTGCACAGGGTACAGTGGAGTCTTGTCTCCAGACCTGATGACACTGTCGAACAGTTTCTTAGGTATACAGATAAATTGGACTTAGCATGGGAGAGAAATGACAGATATAATGACAGACTGGATGATAGCAGGAATAACAATAACAGAGCTTTCAATGATCATTTTAACAGTAGATTCAGAAATCATGACAGAAGAAATAGGGAGAGAAATGACAGGCAGAGACCAGAGAATAGGAATTTTGAACCAAGAAATAGGCAGTGGGGGCAAAATCAGGGAAACAATAGTAACAATTTCGAAAATAGAAGAAATGGTCTGGTAAACCAAGACCTGCCTCTTTCGGAGCCTGGTGAAATGGGGCAAATAGACATTGGGATTATAATCAGGCACACTGTAGTAGCTTCAGAAGGGGAAGAGGCAGAACAAATAGGACATACCAAAATATTGTACCCAGTATACAATCTAAAGTGAATAAAATAAAGTTTGATAGGGCATTTTTGGAAATTTTTTATCTGAAAACAAAGATGAACAAAAAAGTAGAAAACCTGAATTTTAATTAGAAGAAAACACTTTGACAAATTTCTTTAACAGTAGTAATGCAGTAATAGTTGCTGACAGTAACGAGAACAGATCTGATGAGTATGGTTTAGTGAGAATGTTGAGTGACTGAAATGAGTGAAAAAGCTGATACTGGTGCTGTAAGTGTGGAAGCTGATGTTCATGTACTTGGCAATGAAAATGAGAATGACAGTGTAATTCCAGATGAAATTCCAGTAGACAATAGACAGAAAAATGAGGATGTCATAGAACAGAGTGGTCACAGTGTTGAGTTTGTTGAAGAAGGGTGTGGAGAGAGAAATGAGCTTGGTGTTTAAAATAATATTAAGTGTGATGATAATGTTTCTGATGATGGTGATAATGATGTTGATGATGATATGTTACTTACAGAATTAGATGGGATGGTATATGCAGAAGTTAAGGTAGATGATTGTGTGCTGAATGATTCTGGAAAATCTGATGTAAGTTTGAGTTATGAATTAGAAACCAGTAGAGCAGTACTAGATAGATTAATGTTGTCAGTTGATGTTAGTGATGTTGTGACTGAATGTGTTGGTGAAAATGGAAAAGAAGATTTAATTAGTGATAAGTACTAAGTGTAGTTAGTTACTATAGTAACAGATGTAACCATAGTGACCAAAAGTTTGAAGTCATAAATGAAATTTGTCAAAATGTGCATTTAGGAAGGGAAAGTTGTTTTGGAAATTTGGAACAGGTACCTAATAGTAATTCAATCAGTGAATGTGTACAAGTAGTGGAGGAAGAGAGTGTGTGTGTTGAAATCAGTAGCTTACAGACAGATTTGAGCGACCTTTGCAAAAACGATTACCCAGTTATTGAAAGTACCACAAAACAAAATTAACAAGCAGCAAATGTAAACTTGTGGTAAAGAAGTTTTGTTCTTTGCCACTCAGACAACTCCATGATATACACTTTGTCATGCCATGCCATGAATACTTTGATCCAATAATAAAAAAAACACTAGTTGAAAGAAAATTACAACTCGTAAAAAGCGCAGTTAATGTTCACTGCTTTCTGCAAATTCAAACACTGAGAAGTGCAAAATTGGATAATTTAACCCATTTGAAGTTAATACTGTAAAATATTTTTTGTAGTTTATATTCATATTTCTTTTATGTGTGAATATTTGCATATTTTTACCTATATTTTGTCTATTCATAGAGTGGGGGTTGAAAAGGGTATATTTGAACATTTGTGTATGCTTTTACCAGGCATACATTGGGGGTTGTTTGATATTTATGTAGGACCATTTGAATTTGTTGTTATTTGGACTCAGGAATGTTACACAGCTGAAATTATACAGACAACCTTGATCACTCATGTAAAATCACAAGAATTGTTTTTCCTCAGGAGGTTGCAAGCTCTTTCTGCAATTTGGGCATAGCGAACCCAAGGCTCGGAGCTGGTGTGATTCTTTCCTTTTTCGAGTCACATCCACTCTTACTTTTCTGTCCAAACTGACCCTCCTTCCACTGCCCATATCCTCCAATAGTTAGCAAGTCAATGATTATATTGTTTAAATGAATACAGGTAGTCAGAAAATGTAATAATGCAACATATGTATGATTTTTTAGGAGAGTTGGTCTGATATTTACTTGTGATGTCTGTGCAATTATATTGTAGTTCTGTTACTTTACATTTTGGATATAATACTCTCATTGTGCTGATAATGTTATACTCTCCTTGTGCTGATGATTTTGTGAAAAGTTGAGAAAATGTTTAGAATTGGTGTGAAGTTTACTTAAGATATCTGTGTAGTTATTATGAAATTCTATTACTTTACATCTTGGATGTGATTACAATTTGGTAAGAGTGTTTACAGTCTCATATATGTTCTGATTTAAACAGTAAGACTGAATAGACATGCTAGCTTGTCTGGTTGTTCATTGGAACTACTGTGTACATGGCAAAGGAACATTTCTCAGAAAGAAATTTATTATGTTTACATTACTAGAACGGCTCCATCTGTGGAGCATGAGGAAGATGGAAAATTTTGTTGGAGATAGTTGTTGGGACAGAAGTGTTTCTGATTCCCAAGTTTTGAAATTCACACAGAGATTCCTAAAAGAATTACCTAATAAATATTCAGTGGGTGTTGATGAGATACCAGATGCTATTATCAAAGCTAGTGCAACATTTATTGTGGAACCACTAACAGACATAGTAAATTCATCTTTTGAGAGTGGTGTATTTCCAAATAATCTAAAAACTGCAAAAGTAACACCTTTGCATAAGAAGGGTGCAAAAAGTGATATTGCTAATTATAGACCAGTTTCAGTTTTGTCAGGCTTCCGCAAAATTATGGAAAAAAATGTTCCTTAGAAGATTAACAGTTTTCTTAAATAAAGAAAGCGTGATATTTGACTCCCTACATGGGTTCAGAGCTGGAAAGTCAACTCAGTTAGCAATTTTTGCCATCTTAAATGAAGTATTAAAAGCAGTGGATGATAAACAACATATATCTGGGATATTTCTGGATCTAAGTAAAGGCTTTGGTGTAATTGATCATTCTCTTGTGTAAATTAAGTAATTACAGAATTAGAGGCCAGTCTGAAAAGTGGATCCAGTCGTACCTCAGCAATCATCAGCAGATTACAGAAATAAAGCACAAACAGAGTGGAAAAACAAAAAATTTCTAGTTTTTACAATGATGAGCAGAAAATCAAGTATGGAGTCCCACAAGGGTCAGTTCTAGGACCTGTCCTATTTCTGCTGTATGTAAATAACTTGGCTAGCAAAATAGATGATGGAACCATTGTACTGTTTGCAGATGACACTAATATTCTAATGAGGAAAATCTGCAGGAGGCTGCAGTATCAGTTATGTGTACCATAACACACTGGTTCAAGACCAATAGGCTCATCATAAATTCTGAAAAAACTGTGGCATTTAACTTTCATACCACACAAAACCTCCATCCTGAAAACCCTCTTTTCACTATCAAAGGAAAAAATGTGTTGAAGATCAGTCATATAAAATTTCTAGGTGTACATGTTGAGGTGGATCTGATGTGGGAGGTACACCTAAACAATTTAAATAGAGACTGAATTCACTAGCATATGCTGTTATGATTCTCACTCAAAAAACAAGCTGTTCATCAGTGCTGACAATGTATCATTTCAGTATACAGTCGTTACTTATGTACGGAATAATTTTTTGGGGGAATTCCAGAAATATTACAAAAACATTTAAAATACAGAAAAATATTATTAGGGTGATAAAAAAAGCTAAATTTAAGGATTCCTGTAGACCACTTTTTAAAACTCTGAAAATATTGCCACTGCTTTGCTTGTATATATACGAAATACTAATTTTCACAAAAGGGAGCATCTTAAAAAAGGAAAATCTCTTCAAACACAACTATGATATACACACATATGAAACTAGACAGAAGATGAGCCTACACATGAACGCAGTAAATACAAACTTATGCAAAAGAGGAGTTTATCATTCTGGAGCTATGTTATATAACCATATTCCTTCTTACCTAAAATGCATACCAACATTAAATGCATTTAAAATAAAGTTAAAACAGTTCTTGCTTGACCACTGCTTCTATTCTTTGTCCGAGTTTATGGAACATCGTAATAAGTAAACCTCATTTACCAAATTTCACTAATTGTCAATTCATAATATAGTTTACATTGTGCTTATCATGTCATCTCACTTAATAACTGGTATTATCACATGTAGAAGCAATGTAGTACACCAACCTACATTATTATGCATTTTTATTATGTCAACAATGTAGTCAAAATGACTACTGTATTGTAAACTAACTAGGTTTACCACTGTCCTCTACCACATGTACAAACAATGTATGAAACTGATTCTTGGACCAATAAATAAATAAGTTTTATTTTCATATTATTTCTACCACTTCAATGAGTATTATGATCAACCATTTGTAGTCTTATTTAATTATTCTTTTGCCATCTTAGTACAATAAGATAGGGATGATGTTTGCTACATGTCTGGTATCTGTATGTGTCAAGCTATCTCCTTGGTATAGATATGAGGTGTTCTTTGTCACAATGTCTACACAAATCTGAAAAACTGCTTAGCTATCAACTTCATGTGATACAAAATGTTTGAGTTAGGTACTGTTCAATACTGCTGTACGTTATAGCAAATCAATGCTTTACAATATATATATGTAAATCTATTAGGTTTCTAAGCATTGTAACTTGAGATTTCCATAGACAAGTGTTAGCTTACAATCTGATTTCTAATGAGAACTGGTTAAATTTCTCCATTATCTTATTGAAAATGCTCTGATGACCACTAATGATTCTGATGTAATGAGTAGCAAAGGAAAAACTAAAGATTGAGGATTTGTACTCATGGTACAGTTATTGTTCTTGCAGACATCTACTTTCACATTCATATGTAACTAGTGGTACTTTACCCTTTGCCATAACCTATGTGGGAATTTACCTTACCTATGCCCAGTTTTCTAAGCTGTCAGATCTGATGATCCTGCATTATGTCAAATGTGGTGATGGTCAACGAGAAATCTGTCAACTAGTTGTTGAGCAGTATGTGTTCTGGAAGTAACCTACTGATACTCAATTTACCCATGTAAATTGAACTCTGCAGTTGCATGTGACTATATTGAC
The DNA here is from genome assembly GCF_021461395.2 of Schistocerca americana. NCBI lineage: Eukaryota > Metazoa > Arthropoda > Insecta > Orthoptera > Acrididae > Schistocerca > Schistocerca americana. Next base: position 555,486,636 of record NC_060119.1, on the reverse strand, counting down.
TCACAGTCTCTACTGAAAAAGGGTGAAAATTTGGAAAGTCTACATCTAAGCTGTGAGAACATGATGCCTTTGACAGTTGCTGTGGGCAGATCCCTCTATCTGTCCTTGTGGTTTCCCCACCTGAAATGTTCATGTCAGTTCAGTTACTCTGAAGTCTGAGTTTGACTTATTTATATGTAAGGTCTTTTGATCCTGCAAATGATACAGTCATTATGTCTTGATGTAATTCAACAGTTGAAAACTGACTTAATTTTTCCATGAAAATAGATGTCTGAAAGGCTAACAATTACTGTTTCTTGTAAGTTGCTTGACAACCACTTTTACATGATACAATGCACACTATAGTCATTTTGTTTGACGTAATCTATCTAGACTTAATATAATGATATACTGTCACATGTAATATAATTGTTTTAATCACCCATTGTCAATGTATTCTCAAACTTACGAGAGTTTATTCATATGCTCTGTTGCGTGAAATATCTTCCACCTCTACTTATACAATGATATACTGTCATGTGCAACATGGTTATCAGTAATCACTCATTATCAATGCTCTTTTCCTTTCAAAAGAAATATATTTACTTTAATTAGATCTACAACTTATGGGAACAAAGTTAGAACTAGCAATGTATAAGTTGTCTAGAAAAAAATTATAACTACAAAAATAACTGTTTGATTTAATTTACCTCAAAGTGTTGAAGCTCTGTAAATGAAGGGAACATTTTCCATGAAGGGAGCCTCAAGTATTTAATGAGATATGTAAATGCATTATTGTAATTACGTATTTGAGAAATTATACTCTAATAGTATCACAAATACAGCCCAACATAGAATTGTACTTGCTGTTCTGGAGTAAACATATGTTTATATGTGTATTTTCAGTTTTATATGTTAATTTTAATTGTTAGTTAATCAAAAAATCATTCTAAACAATGTCGAGGATTGTTTAGGATTGTTTGGGATATATATATATATATAGGGGTGGCCATATTAGCAGAGTCAGTCAGTCTGGTTTTGGTTTTCGAGCAGTGAGCATGTAGCTGCTCCATTTGTATTGTAAGTATTGTTTACTTCTGTAATGATGCTTTGATTTTGTTTTGAAAGCATAATAAATATATCAAAACATTATACAAGATTAATTATTACTTTAACATTATAGTTAAATTTACAATGACTGTTAATGGATTCAGGATGACGACTGCGGAAGATCATGAGTAACCCCATTATTAAGCAAAAACAATACAAGTAGTTAAGTTACATTTTATGCTTGAAACATGTATTTCTTTATTTCTGACTGAGAAACCAAATACTAATTTTCATAGGCCTAGCTTCAAAATTACTTTAATAGTGACGTATTTTCAGGAAAACCTTCCATCCTACATTTCACACCCTTAGGAGTGGAATTTCAAGAAATGACTTCTTAAACAATGCCTACGGTATAAGATCAACATCATTTCCAAATTTCGAGTTTCTATCCTTAGTGGTTTGGGCTGGGTGATGATGAGTCTGTGAGTCAGTCAGGACATTGTCTTTTATACATAGAGATTGTACCAAAAAGGAAATTTAGTTGAAAAAATTATAAAATTGTAAGTATTTACCTCCAGAAGGTAAAATTCCAAGTACTTCTGCTAGATAGACTTGAAAGTAAGACTTTTCTTCTACTTTTAAATAACCTATTGGTAAGAGATGGAGTTTAGCCTTCTGAAGGTAAGTATTGACTTTGTAATTTCATGGTTTTCTAGTAAGTTTTTTTTCTTTTAAAATCTATAACTGGGGAAAAAAGCTGCCTGGAAAAAAGTCACTGCTCCTCTTCTTATACTATTCAACTGCTCATTTTATTTGGTACTTCAAAGCATCTATGTAACTTGGTACACAATATTTTTGGCTGTCTACATACTGAGAAAGTCAAGATCTGTCTGTTATAAACATGAATCACACACACACACACACACACACACAGTTGAGCCATATTCTAAGACCAGGGGACGTATGTAAAACTTTTGCACTTTTATATTTTTAAATAATGACAGTATTTGGAATAAGTGCAGTCACTGGGATAAGGGTAGACGTTTTAAATGATGACAGTATTTGGAATAACTGTAGTCATTGGGATAAGAGTAGTTGTGAGAATGAAGCAAAACATCTGTATAAGTATGGTACTAAGGCATTCTAGAACACTACTGAATGATATAGCAGAACACAGTTGTACAGGAATTGGTTTATTCTGTAAAGTGAATTTACAGAGCATTGTAAAATGCCAAGAACACACTACTCTTCTCTGCTTTTTCTCCTCTGAGGACCTGCTCCCTGGGTCTTTTGAGAATTTTCATTGTCTAGAATCTCTTGATGTTCTTCCAGATCCTTAAAAAATGATGTGAAACAATAAACAAATTTGTGATAGATCCTTGTATATACATTTACATGTGTCAAAAAATGAGTTTTGCAGCAGAGATCAGGGTCTGTCAGTAGGGCCACATAACCTATAACTTTAACTTGAGAAACATTTTCAATTACAGTTAGAACATTACACTGTAATAGCAATAGTTAAATCAGAATTCAAGGGTGAGAATGACAAGTATGTTTGTCATTTTAGAAAGTATGTTCATTTAATAAAGTTAACTTGTATGACAGGCAGAGATAATGTATTCTTGTAGTGGTCACAGCTATTATCTATGACAATGATGCATACAAATTATCCAGTTAATAAGTATTTTAAAACAAATAAAATGGTATTTGTAATAAGATAATATGAAAAGCGAGTGTCTTGTTTGTAATTAATAAGTTAGCTTCTTAAAATATAAGTATGAAGCTGGGCATCCGTGATGCCCTCTCACCAGTGGTAAGTGAATATTAATATTAAACTAATATATATATATATATATATATATATATATATATATATATATAAAAAGGCATGTTTGCGAAGGGAATGCCTTCTCCCTAGCCAGATTAGTGTATACCCGTCCTTTTTTCCCCCTAAGGTAAGACTTTCCGCTCCCGGGATTGGGATGACTCCTTACCCTCTCCCTTAAAACACACTTCCTTTTGTCTTTCCCTCTCCTTCCCTCTTTCCTGATGAGGCAACAGTTTGTTGCGAAAGCTTGAATTTTGTGTGTATGTATGTGTCTGTTTGTGTTTCTATCGACCTGCCAGCGCTTTCGTATGGTAAGTCACATCATGTTTGTTTTTAAATATATTTTTCCTGCGTGGAATGTTTCCCTCTCTCTCTCTCTCTCTCTCTCTCTCTCTCTCTATATATATATATATATATATATATATATATATGACAAAGAGTTTGGGCAGAGATGTCAGTCGAGGCAGAAGTGCAGAGGCAAAGATGTTGTTGAATGACAGGTGAGGTATGAGTGGCAGCAACTTGAAATTAGCGGAGAGTGAGGCCTGGTGGATAACGGGAAGAGAGGATATATTGAAGAGCAAGTTCCCAACTCCAGAGTTCGGATAGGTTGGTGTTAGTGGGAAGTATCCAGAAGACGAAAGGATGTGGGTTTTAAGGGAGGGGGTAAGGAGTCATTCCAATCCCGGGAGCAGAAAGACTTACCTTAGGGGGGGAAAAAAAACGCGTATACACTCGCACACACACACACATATCCATCCACACATATACAGACACAAGCAGACATATTTAAAGACAAAGAGTTTCGTCTTTCCCTCTCCTTCCCTCTTTCCTGATGAGGCAACAGTTTGTTGCGAAAGCTTGAATTTTGTGTGTATGTTTGTGTGTCTATCGACGTGCCAGGGCTTTCGTTTGGTAAGTCACATCACCTTTGTTATATATATATATATCTGTGTGTGTGTGTGTGTGTGTGTGTGTGTGTGTGTGTGTGTGTAGGTACAATGGTATATTTGTATCATGTACAGTTTTGTATCATGAACAGTTAAAGCTAGCTACAAATCTTTGCTCCACTTTGAAATCACATAAAGATGAGACTGAATATTTGAGCAGTTTTTCAGAAATTACTTCAGCACAGGTAACTGCATCATATGTGTAAAAAGTACAAGGCCATTATTAATATTGCCTGCCAGCTCATTAATAAACTACATGAAGAGCAAGGCTCCGAGTAAACTTCCCAGAGACATGTCTGATAATATTTTGCATTCTCCCTACTAAGAAATCCACAATCTATCACAAGTTTTCTTTGATACTCCTTATGACCATACTGTATTGGGTCTGGGATGCAACGACCACTACAGAGAGATGAAAGAGCTGTTCTTCTAATGGTCAGGATGATTATGGCTCTCCCACTAGCATTGCAAGTTCAAAGGACTGGCAAGGGCTACAGGAGTGAAGGTGGCTGCAGCAATACAGATTGAAGGCATGTAAACTCTCTATTACTCCATAAAGCCACAGCAGTTACATGTGCATGCTCTCATCTGGAAATGTGGCCCAGCGTTGACCCATGGCATCCCTGTTCCATGGGCATAGTCAGGTGTCAATCTCGAGGCCCATAGTGGTTAGAAATGGTGTCACAAGGACAGCGGTAGTTGCTGTCCCAGCAGTGTGGACACATCATATGTTTCGCATACCGCATAGGGCTGCATCATATTGTCAGTTGTATATTATTGTTCCACTGGTGGGGGGAAGGGGGGGGCTGTGTCATGCCCAACTGAGGTGAGTGTCAGGAGCTGCTGGGCCCCCATGTCTTGGTGACTAGAAGGGCATTGTTTCAACACCAGTTGGTGGCAGCCTGTAGCAGGAAGAGCATCGGTGGTTTCATGGCAGCAGCCAACACACAGCAGACACTGATTTGAAGTCCGGCTGTGTCGACATCTCAGCGTGGCTAAATGGAGATCTTTTATACATACTTGGGCAGGATTTATTGCAGCTGAGGATATGTACAGAACCCATCAAGCACTGCTGAAATGTCTCAAAATGCTAGTTTTTGTGCCAGTGCCCTGGTTGTGATTGCAGAGCTGTTGGTATGGCATAAGTGCTGAACTTGTGGGTGTTGACAAACATTCAGATTTCTGCTTCTGGCCTTAGTTTGTGTCCGTGCTGCAACATTCTTCCCTTCCTGGAGAAATTAGGCCCACTGAATTCCTGAGTGGCTAAAATCTGCCTGCAACCAAGACACTGTTCCTACAGTTCATATTATATAAAACACTAGTCTGTATTACAAGTCCTAAATTAGCTACAGTGTGTCATTCCCCTTCATTCCCCAATTTATATTTACATTATTTTCACTGTTCCAGCTTCTTGGGCTGACATGATTATGAATGATAAGTTTCTCTATAGTTCATATAGTCCTAGTCACTGGCTGAATTCTGTGACACTAGTCTAACTGACATATATTACAACACTTTAACTCTAATGGTTATTTTTGTCTACACAATTCACACTTTGGTTCATAGTTCATATTCCACTTACTGCTTCATGTAACACTTTCTATGCCATCTCACTGAGTCTCTACACAGAGCTAGTCCATATAACATTTACAGTCCATGACATTCACTTATTGATTTGGTAGCAGTGGTATACCGCCTCATAAAGATAGGAGTTTAGAGACCTGCGAATAATCCTACAACATTATGAACTATGCACCCACTCCTCCTCATCTGCTATCCTACTTAACTTTAAAATGTATCACATAACTTCTTCAACCTAGTTATCACACTTTGAAAAAATGATCAACTTGTTGCACTATGTAACATCCATGCTTCCCTACCAGAATAAATTAAACACAATTAAGTGTCTACTACAGTCATCACAACAGTAGACATTCCTTGAAAATAGAAATCTTACCTACAATTAAGCACTTATTCTCACTTTAACTACAGTACTTAATATTGCAGAACATGTATACAGTAACCTATCTTCATCACATATCACTCATCGTCAATATTTCCTTCACACATCACTTTTTTTTTTTAACAAATTATGTTATCACTTTGTTGTGAAGTCACCAACTTAAAGTGGAGGAATTCAACAAGAGGAACATAAACCTAAACTATTTACTAGAAAATCTGTTGTAAAGCCACTAAAGCTGCATTTGTAATCCTAGTGTTTAGAGAACTATCTATCTAACCTTAGACTATATCTATCACCCAGAGAGGCCTGTCCAGGATATCTCTTTTTGAGCTTTTTGATATCACTTATATGTCTAATTACAGGTGCTTTTCCAGCCACAACCGGTGTCTCTTACTACCAATCAACAATACTCCATAATCCTTCTTTGTCTTAACTCCCTAATACAATATGTTCACTACAAATCCTCAATGCTTCATAATAAATTCTTAATGTCTCAACTCACAATTACCTGAGAGATTAGTCCAGCATATCATTCAGCATGAGCCCCTTGACATCACTGACTTATTTAACCACAGGCACTTCCCAGATACAACCTGTGCCTCTTAATACACCTATGATACTCCATAAAATTTGCTAGTACCCAACACATTCTCCCTTACACCAATTCTGAGTGTTATCCCAGGTGGGTTTTATGGTCTCCTATGACATTGATCTACATTTCACAGTGGTATCCTATGGATTACAACTACTCTCCCAGAAAATCGAATAAGCAGTATGAGTGTGATGCAGCAATAGAAAAAGAAAAAAAAAGCTTTGCACGCAACTCAGACACTCTATGGATATCAAACCCAACTTATATATTACATAGACCCTTGGAGAACTCTTAATCTTACTGCCTATGTGACAACAACAAATCACTTCTACACATATCTACCATTTACACAGTTGTCTCTTACTTACACCCGCCTGTACCTTCCCAGAATACACTTGCCTTCATTCCCAACATATTCTATACAGAAAAGGAAAAAGGGACAGTCACAAAACTAGAAAAAATGAAAACAAGGACTCCACAAGAGTTTACCAAAAGCACATGCTGCTACTTGCTTGCACTGCCTATGACCATACAACCCACTAAAAAGCAAACACAAACTCCATCCACGGGGCCTGCTGGACCCTCTGGTACTGACTGACCACCATGTTGTCCTCTGCCAATGGTGGCATTGGATACAGTAAGATGTGTAGGGTCAGCACAACTCTCTCCTGGTCAAAGACAGTTTTTGTGACCTGGAGCCACTACTCCTCATCCAAGTAGTTCCAAAATTGATATCACAAGGCTGAGTACACCCTGTTCCAGTTCTCCCACAAAGGAAAAATTGCTGGCAGTGCCAGGAATCCAATACAGGTTCTCTGCATGGCAGTCAGGTGCAATGAACGCTCAGCTACAGGGACAGTCTTCCAATCCCAGTTCTGTCAGCAAAATGTTGTGATGCTGCAAGAGCCAGTAGTTGGTACAAAAGATGCAGGCAACAAATGGTAACAAACAGTTTATTAACTTCTATGTTGGATGGGCATAGATACAGTGTCCACAAGAGGTGAGCAGTGGCAGAGGTCAGTGACCCAGACTGGGACTGCAGGCAAAGAGGCACTGGTGTCAGAGCTTCCTTCAGTATGGCATGGCATTGACCTTGCAAACTGTACATAGTTTGGTCTCACACAGCATAAGGAGACATGCTTCTGTTCTCATTGCTGTGTACGGTACAGGCCTGCGTCCGGCCCCAGTGGTGGAAGTTGGTGACAGAGGGCCAAACCTGGGTCCATTGACTTGGAAGTAGCAGCAGATGCTGGCACACCCTGGTGGCTGGAGCTGAGAGTATGTTAGTTCAACCTCTGGCCCCTCCAGACTGTGGCTGAACCCTGCAGAGGGTCCTGACAAGATGATGGGTAGATGTTGACGGATGTCAACACACAGAAGAGGCTGATTTAAAGCCCAGCTGTGTCAACATCCCAGCTTCGCTGGACAGATGGCTTTGATACACAATTGGGCATGGTTTATTGGAGCTGAGCTCAAACATGCCATTCGCCAAGTGCTGTCAAAATATCTCAAAAACACTGGTTATTGCACCAGCACCTGGGTTTGATTGTAGAGCTGGTGGCATGGCATAATTGCTGAACTTGTAGGTGTCAGAAAGTGCTTGGATTTATGCATCAGGTCAGCTTTTGTCTGTGCTGCTACAATACTTTCTTTAATAAAGGCTGGTATGGTACTGAATCAAATGCTTTTCAGAAATCAAGAAATACTGCAACCACCTGATTGCAGTGATCCAAGGTTTTCAGAATGTCAATAGCACGTACAATGCTCAGGAATGGATAAATAAATAATCATATGAGAAAAGTGTGGACTGGGTTTCACATAGGCCTAACTGACGATTTCAGCATCCAAGCAAGTTTCAATTTTGGGTTCAAAATCAAAAGATGGATGGTAGTTTTGTGCATCACATCTTCCGCCCTTGTTGTAGAGAAGTGTGACCTGCTCTTCCTTCCAACCACTCAGCACAGTTCTTTTTTTAGAGGGCTAACTCAGCAGCAAATGATGTACAGAATCTGACAGGAATGCCAATGGGCACTGAAGCCATGTTAGATTTAGCAGATTCACAGTCACTGACACTAATACCTGTGTCACTCATCTCTGCTGTGGAGTGAGAATTAAACTTAGGTTGTTGTTGTTGTGGTCTTCAGTCCAGAGACTGGTCTGATGCAGCTCTCTGTGCTACTCTATCCTGTGCAAGCTTCTTCATCTCCCAGTACCTACTGCAACCTACATCCTTCTGAATCTGCTTGGCCTCCCTCTACGATTTTTACCCTCCACGCTGCCCTCCAATACTAAATTGGTGGTCCCTTGGTGCCTCAGAACATGTCCTACCAACCGATCCCTTCTGCTAGTCAAGGTGTGCCACAATTTTCTCTTCTCCCTAATTCTATTCACTACCTCATCATTAGTTATGTGATCTATCCAACTAATCTTCCTGCTTATTTGTCTGTGTGGAAATGCCACAAATATTTTCAAAAATATTGGCACGATTGAGACTGCTCTGTCGCTTTGGGGAAGTTGTTTGTCCACTTTTTTAAAAACTGCGATAACTTTTGATACCTTGAATAATTCCAGAAATACTCCAAATTCTACACATTTATTAAAAATAAAAGCTAATGGTGTAGAGACTGACTGCATTGTCTTTTTAATGATGTAATTCAGCTAACAATAGCAGTCCATACCCTTAGAATTTGAAAATTTGGAAACAGCTTTTATTATATCAGCAGATATGATAATACTCCATTGAAATATCTGGTTACCTGGCAGTGGGGCTCCAATGAAGTCCATTGCTGATGAACATGTTGCTTTAATATTGTTTCCTGTTTCCTTAACTGAGTTTAAAAAGCAGTGATTTAATTCCTCAGGATCTAGCAGAGCTGCTTGTGTGCATTTTGATGTGTCCCCCCATTTTATTATTTACCATGCTGCTTTGCATTTATTTGGGGCCTTTTCTATATAGTTTTCCACTGCCAGTTTTTTTTTTCTGTGAGGAGCTTAGCTTTGTAGAATTTTATGCATTTAAGATAGGACCTATATATGTTCTCTCTCTGTTCTGTCCTTTGGTTACAGACATGCCTATGACTCTGGTACAACATGAGCATGTTTACTCCGATTTCACAAGTTCTTCAGAAAACCAGTTCAGCCTTTTATTATTAGGTATCCTTGGAGATCTAATTTTTTTACTGGAGAACAAAAATACTAAAAATATGTATATTTCTTTAAAAAAGTTATTAAAGGCCATTTCAGCTCCCCTTTTCCCCTAGTAGCAATTGTATATGAAGTCCCAGTTTGCACTATCTAGCCTCTCAATAAATGCTCGTATGTACTCTTCATTTTACTCTTACCTGCGCCACTTTAGGTTCTTTGATTTTAATTGGTTGTCTCTTATACAGTGCAAGGAATAAAGGCTCATGATCTGCCAGACCTTCTCCTGCAAGTCTGTCTGTGAAGTCTTTCCTATGGAAATTTAATATAATATTGTCCATGCAGGCAGTCTTACATGTAGCACAATTATTTGTGCAATATAGGTCCAATCATCTTAGCATATTCAGAAATTTCCTTGTGACTTGCCCCCTGTGTTTGCCATTTTTATGTTAAAATCACCACATACAGCAATTTTTTGCAGCGAGGAGCTTAGCTTTGTAGAATTGTTTTCTTTTAAGATAGGACCTATATATGTTCTCTCTCTGTTTTGTCCTTTGGGTACAAGCATGCTTATCCATTTTCTAACAATTAAGTCACATTTTTCAATAAACAAACTTACATCTCCATCTGGAGACCTATACAGACTATCAATTAATAAATTTTTATTCTCTAGTTTTACACAACTAAACTCCCCATCCAGTTCTGAGCAATAAGTAGATACTGTATTTACTCGAATCTAAGCCCCACTTTTTTTCCTGTTTTTGTAATCCGAAAAACCGCCTGCGGCTTAGAATCGAGTGCAAAGCAAGCGGAAGTTCTGAAAAATGTTGGTAGGTCCCACCACAACTAACTTCTGCCGTCAAATATATGTAGCGCTACACAGGCATGCTTTGTAGGCACAAAGATAAATACTGGCGCCAAAACCTCTGCGTCAGTAAATAAATTTAAAAGGAAAGGTGGAAGACGAGCTTTTTTTTCTCCGCCCCGAGTTTCGACCACTGCATTTTCATACATTATCCAACGAAGTAAATACAAATTTCATGTTGTTCATCTTAGAATGTAGCAGAATTTCAATGTACTATGAAAATCCGACTGGCAAGATTGTTTGGGATGTTTGTCAATATGGCCAACTCTACGTTCTGAATTTTTTCCTAGCAGTGAAAAGAGATGGTTGCTAATAGGAACCTGATGAAATGTGGATCACATGCAGTATTCTCTTCACCATAAGAATAATACGAATATAAACATTTTGCCATGTATTCTTGCGTGTTTGCTGCTATCTCATTTAAATCCTGTCTGCCTAATAAACTACGAAACTAGAGTGAGACAACAGCAAACGCGGAAGAATATACGTATCATGTCATGTTTATATTCGTATTATTCTTATGCCTTGTAGTGATACAGTCAGAAATGAAGCACAGCAACTGACTAGATTTTTAAATCTAAGATGACTAATTTCTACGCAGAATTTGATGTAATAAAGAAGCGGCTGCAAAGATTTTCAAACGGTGAAAAATTTTCGCCTAACTCTCGTTCAGAACATGTTCTATCATATGCAGTCTATTATTTGGTTCTTGTTTATCATTATCAAAGAAAGCAGCAGTGTAAGTAACAACAAATAGCAGTCTCTTGCCATTGTTTCGATAATGAGGCGATTCCTCTCTCTTTTTTTTTAAAAATTGTAAGCAGCGGTAGCGCGCACAAAAGGAAGCCATGCCGCGAGCGGCGACAGGCCGTAAACACGCACTATCAGAATGCGACAAACAATGCATGACACAGTATAGTAATGCATTTTCAGCTTAGAGTGACGTAAACACCTATAACAAAGAAGACGGCACTTATCAGATCAAAGGAAAATAAGCAATCGATTCAAACCAGACAAAGCACGTGAAATTTTTTTTTTTTTTGGTTGGGTTTAAGGGCGCTCAACTGCTGAGGTCATTAGCGCCCAGTCACTGTTGATAGAGCACATGGAATCCGGTAAAACTCAAGGGGATGGGGGGGACACCAGAAGGACCTGACAAAGATGCAGATAAAATAAGTAAAAAGGTTAAATGTCTTTGGACAAGCCAGTTAAAGTTATAAAACACAGAATACGAGCAGCTGCTCGAGCGTCATCAGCTAAAACATCCGGTAAAGTAGATGGCAGGGACAGGACAACACGAAATTGACTAAAACGGGGACACGACAGTAAAACATGGCGCACTGTTAATGCCTGACCACAAGGGCACTGTGGGGCTGGGTCACCGGAGAGCAGGTAGCGGTGGCTAAACCAGCAATGCCCAATCCACAACCTGGTCAGGAGGACCTCCTCGCGCCGAGATGGTCGGGAGGATGTTGTCCAAGCAGTTGGGAGCGGATTTACTGCCCGGAGCTTGTTTCCTTGGAGGGATGACCAAGCATCCCACCACAACGACACAAGCCTCTGACATACATCCCCATGAACGTCAGATGACGGGACACAATGGGAGGCTGGCCGAGGCAGGAGGACTGCAGCCTTGGCTGCAGCACCCGCAGCCTCATTCCCAGGCACTCCTACATGTCCGGGAACCCACAGAAAGCTGACAGAACCACCATTACCAGCGGAAGAATGGAGGGACTGCTGTATCCGTTGAATCAAGGGATGGACCGGATAGGGAGCTCCAAGGCTCTGAAGAGCACTGAGTGAGTCAGAGCAGAGTACATACGATGAATGCCGGTGGTGGCGGGCTTACTGATCGGCCTGATGGAGAGCAAAAAGCTCGGCTGTAAAGCTGGAACATTGGTCGAGGAGCCGGTATTTAAAGGTGGCGGCCCCGACGGCAAAGGCACAGCCAACACCATCGTCAGTTTTGGAGCCATCGGTGTAAATAAAGGTGTGACCGGCAAGTCGAGCACGAAGTTCGACAAACCGTGAGCAATACACTGCAGCCGGAGTACCCTCCTTCGGGAGTGAGCTGAGGTCGAGATAAATATGAACCGGAGCCTGGAGCCAAGGTGGTGTCGGGCTCTCACCCTCTCTGAAGGTGGTAGGGAGGGCAAAATCCAATTGTCGAAGCAGGCGACGGAAGCGAACTCCGGGGGGCAGCAGGGCAGACACATACAACCCGTACTGACGGTCGAGAGAATCGGCGAAGAAGGACTTGTAAGAGGGGTGGTCGGGCATAGACAACAGCCGGCAGGCATACCGACACAGCAGTACGTCGTACCGGTAGGTCAATAGTAACTCGGCAGCTTCAGCATAAAGACTCTCGACAGGACTAGTGTAGAAGGCTCCGGTCGCAAGACGTATCCCCCGATGGTGGATGGAGTTGAGCCGGCGTAAGAGGGATGGCCGAGCGGATGAGTAGACGAAGCTCCCATAATCCAGCTTCGATCGGACTATGGACCGATACAAGCGAAGCAGGACAGTGCGATCCGCTCCCCAAGATGAACCGCTAAGAACTCTGAGGACATTAAGGGAACGTGTACAACGGGCCGCCAAATAAGAGACATGTGGAGACCAACACAGTTTCCTGTCCAACGTGAGCCCTAGAAACTTAGTTGTGTCCACGAATGGGAGAACAACGGGACCGAGATGTAAGGATGGCGGAAGGAACGCTTTATATCGCCAAAAGTTGATACAAACCGTCTTCTTTTCAGAGAACCGGAAGCCATTTGCCACGCTCCATGAGTAGAGGCTGTCTAGACAACGCTGAAGGCAGCACTCCAGGAAGCATGTTCTCTGGGCACTGCAGTAGATCGCGAAGTCATCGACAAAGAGAGAGCCGGAGACATGAGGTGGAATGCAATCCATAATTGGATTGATCGCGATGGCAAAAAGGGCTACGCTCAAGATGGAGCCCTGAGGCACTCCGTTCTCCTGGAGGAAGACGTCGGACAATACGGAACCCACACGTACCCTAAACTTTCGATCCGTTAAAAAGGAATCAATAAAAAGGGGCAGGCGACCGCGTAGGCCCCACCTGTGCATAGTGCGGAGGATACCTCCTCTCCAACAGGTATTATAAGCCTTCTCCAAGTCGAAGAACACGGCTACCGTTTGCCGCCGTCGCAAAAAGTTGTTCATGATGAATGTCGACAAGGTCACAAGGTGGTCAACAGCGGAGCCGCGGCGACGAAAGCCGCATTGGACATTAGTAAGTAGCCGTCGAGATTCAAGAATCCAGACTAACCGAGCATTAACCATGCGCTCCTTCACCTTACAGACACAGCTTGTAAGAGAAATGGGGCGGTAACTAGAAGGAAGGTGTCTATCCTTCCCGGGTTTGGGTATAGGAACAACAACGGCGTCACGCCAACGCATGGGGACTTGACCTTCGGTCCAGACGCGATTGTAGGTACGAAGAAGGAAGCTTTTGCCCCCCGAAGAAAGGTGTGCCAGCATCTGAACGCGAATGGCATCTGGCCCTGGAGCAGAGGACCGGGACAGTGCAAGCGCACGTTCGAGTTCCCGCATAGTAAAGGGGGCATTATAAGTTTCCAGATTCAGCGAGTGGAAGGAAGGTCGCCGAGCCTCTTCTGCCTCTTTCCTGGGAAGAAAGGCAGGATGGTAATGGGCGGAGCTTGAAACCTCCGCGAAAAAGCGGCCAAAGGCGTTGGAGACAGCCACAGGATCAACAAGGACCTCATTACCTGAGGTCAGGCCAGGTACCGAGGAGTGGGCCTTAATGCCCGACAGCCGGCGCAGGCTACCCCAAACGACGGAAGAGGGAGTAAAACTGTTAAAGGAGCTGGTGAAGGAGGCCCAACAAGCTTTTTTGCTGTCTTTGATGACTCTATGGCATTGTGCTCGGAGTCGTTTGTATTCAATACAATTCGCCAACGTAGGATGGCGGCGAAAGGTGTGTAAAGCACGTCGTCGAGCACGGATAGTGTCCCTACAAGCCTCGTTCCACCAGGGGACGGAAACGCGACGTGAAGAAGAAGTAGTACGAGGAATGGAACGTTCGGCAGCATTGATGATAACAGCCGTGAGGTATTCGACCTGACTGTCACAACTGGGAAAATCGTGGTCCGGAAAGGTCGCCAGGGAGGAGTAAAGTCCCCCAGTCAGCTTTCAGTATGTTCCAGCTCGAAGGACGTGGGGATGGGGTGTGGTGCAGGAGACGAACGACACAGGGGAAGTGGTCGCTCGAATAGGTGTCAGAAAGGACATATCACTCGAACCGACGGGCAAGAGTGGTAGAACAGATCGAGAGGTCCAAGTGGGAGTAGGTATGAGTAGAGTCCGAGAGGAAAGTCGGGGCGCCGTTATTGAGGCAGACAAGATTGAGATGGTTGAAGACATCCGCCAAGAGTGAGCCTCTTTGACAGGATGCAGGGAGCCCCAAAGGGGATGATGGGCATTGAAGTCACCAAACAATAAAAACGGTGGGGGAAGCTGAACGATCAGGTGCATCATGTCAGCCCGTCTAACAGCAGATGACGGTGGAGTGTAGATGGTACAAACTGAAAAAGTAAAAGCAGAAAGAGTAATGCGGACAGCTATTGCTTGGAGTGGGGTGGTCAATGGGATGGGATGGTAATAGACATCGTCCCAAACGAGCAACATGACCCCACCATGAGCTGGGATACCGTCCACAGGGGTGAGGTCATACCGCTCCGAGGTATAGTGGGTAAAGGCAATACGGTCAGTCGGGTGCAACTTGGTTTCCTGGAGACCAAGGACGAGCGGACAGTGCAGGGGGAGGAGCAGTTGTAATTCCTCCCGATTAGATCGAATACCTCTTATGTTCCAATGAAACAACGCCATCGCTAGTCAAAAAGTTGGTGGAACGAGACGGGGGAAGAGCTGGTCACCTCGATGGCCGTGGAGGGCCAGGTTGCGAGGGAACAACGCTACAACCGATGGGAGGCGGATCCGGTTCCATCGACTCGTCGCCAGCTGCGGCCGCTGTCCCTGGTTGTGCAGGAGGGGCAGCATCATTTGCCGACGAAAGGCCAGCTGAGCGCCTGGCAGCAGAGCGTCCCGGCGAAACTGAGGACGGCCGGGAGCAGCGACTCACGGATGGAGCGTCAGACGAAATGCGCCGGGGTGGAGAGGGGGATAGAGACTTCTTCTTGGAGGCCTTCTTGGAAGGCCGAGGAGGCACAGGGATGGTGGGCTGGACCCGAAGAAGGTCCTCACGCGCGGGGTCCGTTTTGGAACGCCGGACCTCGGAAGCTGGGGTCCGGAACGTTTCCCCGATGGACGCCTGAGAAGAGGATCGCTTCTCAGGTGGCGTGGGGGGAGGAGGAGGAGGAAGGGTGGTCCCTGGGGCAGAGGGGGTGGGGGCCACGGGGGAGGAGGATTTGGAAGGGATGGATTTGGGAGGGGGAGGCAGAGCCCCCTGATGGGTAGAGGAGGTGGAGGGGGGACAGGATAGGGGTGAGGATACCGCGGAAGGAGTGGACACAACTGAGGCAAACGAAGTGGTCAATGGCACGGGATGGAGGCGGTCATACTTCTTCCTGGCCTCAGAATAAGAGAGCCGATCCAAAGTTTTGATTTCTTGTATCTTCTTCTCCTTCTGATATGCGGGGCAGTCTGAGGATCTAGGCGAGTGGACGCCAGGGCAATTAATGCACCGAGGTGGTGGGGTGCATGTATGGTCCTCACGAAGAGGACGTCCACAATCGCCACAAAGGGGATCAGCCTCACACCGTGACGACATGTGCCCAAAGTGCAAACACCTAAAACAGCGCATAGGAGGCGGGACGTAAGGTCGCACGTCACACCGGTAGCACATCACCTTTACCTTCTCTGGGAGAACGTCCCCCTCAAAGGCGAGGATAAAGGCCCCGGTGTCGATGCGATGGTCTTTGGGGCCGCACTGGACTCGGCGGACGAAATGCACGCCTCGGCGCTCCAGGTTGGCCCTGAGCTCCTCATCAGATTGTAGCAGGAGGTCACAATGAAAAATAACCCCCTGCGTCCTATTTAGTGCCAGATGTGGGACAATGGATACTGGGATGTCCCCTAGGCGGTCGCACGCCTGGAGCGCCGCCGACTGTGTGGCGGAGGTGGTCTTGATAAGAACGGACCCTGAACGCATCTTGCTGAGAGCCTCGATTTCCCCGAAGGTGTCCTTAATGTGCTGAACAAAGAACATGGGCTTGGAGGTGGCGAATGTCCCCCCATCGGTTCGAGAACAGACCAAATAGCGGGGGAAGTACTTCGCCCCAAGCCAGCGGGCCTGTCCCTCCTCCCATGGAGTGGCCAAGGGGGAAAGGGCAGGAGAACCAGAACTAGAAACGGTACCTTTTCTTTTGAAAGACTCGGCCACAGAGCGACCTGATAAGTGTTGACGTTTCATCTGCGAAACGTCCGCCCCGATACCACCCACTCCGACCAGGGGCTCTCCCCACAGGCGCCACCCAGCCGCAGCAAGGGCCACCTGGCAGGATGACCATTGCCGGGAGTCCTGATGCCCCAAGGAGACGGGCATCTACTCCTTGGCTGACGTGGGGAGGGTGCAGCTCAGGTATCGGCAGTACGATCCCTGTGTTGTCAGGGGGCTACAACCTAGAGGGTACATGACGACCCCACCACAACGGGCTGGCTACCGTGCTGGATTTCTGGTGCCATGGAAAGTCCATCATGATCGCTGGTGCAGATGGAGATGCACTATGGGCGTAACTTGGACAACCCATCAGGCGTTTAGGCCCAATTTGAGGAATAGTGGGTATGGTTACAACGCCGGTGCAATTCTGAGTGCCAAGGTCTTAGTGCACTTAGGCCCAGTGGTACACCACGTAAGGTGTCCTTCCCCAAAAGGCTCGTACTTCTGTAGAATTTTGAAAAATGGAGGTCAAACCCCAAGGGGGACCATCACATGGAAGGCCGAAACGGTTGAAACTCCTTTTAGTCGCCTCGTACGACAGGCAGGAATACCTCGGGCCTATTCTTTCCCCGGACCCGCAGGGGGGGCACGTGAAAAAGGAAGGGTACCCGTATGAATATGGACGGAGCGCCTGACTCATAGCAATGGCTACCTGGTAAAGCTTAACTGCTAAGCTTACGACTCGAACCAAACTACTGTAGCTGTATCATCATTCATTCGACCTAAATTGTTTCTCATATTACAATGGACCAACTTTGTTTCGATTTGGAGGTGCGGCCTAAAACTTTTCTCTCCCCTTGAATTTCGAGTCTCAAATTTCAGGTGCGGCTTAGATTTGGGAAATTTTTTTTCTTTTATTTCGAGTCTCGTTTTTCAGGTGCGGCTTAGATTCGAGTAAATACGGTAAATCAGTTCTGGTAAATTTTACTACTTCTTGACAAAAATTACAGTCCCACCATTCTTTCTCTGTTTTCTACACATTATGTCTGCAACTACATACCATTGGGGGTATGTTGTATCTTCACAGTTTTACACTTTCACTATTTCACTTCTGCAGTGTACACAACAGACAGACTAATCATTACTATCTTATACTATGCCAGCCTCACTTTGTAGCACCATGTCTGTCCAAGGCAGCCAGAATAATAAAAAAGAGCAAGCAGGATGGTCCTTATATAATAAGAAAGTTCTATATTATATATTTATGCTACCTGATTTATGAATACACAGACATTTTATGATGTCCTTTTCAGCTTGAAGGAGATCACCTCTAGTGTTTACCTTCTAGGTATTGTTTTAGGCTATGTAGATATAAAGAGACTAAATAACCTCTTAATTTACTTCTGAAAACTCATATCTTCTCAATGCATTTTTGCATTTATTGTACAAAATGTATCCAGGAGTTGTGGGATCTCTTTTGCTTTACTGAGGCCACTTTTTACATAGATAATAATAACCTCTATTTTTTTGTATTGTCATCATGTATGTATCTATTTGACAATGCAGTACTATTTGCTTTCAAGCACATAACTGTTGCAAATATATGTATTTACGGGACAGTCACAATATTGTTGTTGACTTAGGTCCAGAGACTGATTTGATGCAGCTCTCTATGCTACTCTATCCTGTGCAAGCTTCTTTATGTCCAAGTAACTACTGCAACCTACATCCTTCTGAATCTGCTTAGTGTACTCATCTCTTGGTCTCCCTCTACGATTTTTACCCTCCACGCTGCCCTCCAATACTAAATTGCACTAAATTGGTGATCCCTTGATGCCTCAGGACATGTCTTACCAACCAATCTCTTCTTCTAGTCAATTTGTGTCACAAATTCCTCTTCTCACCAATCTATTCCACATCTCCTCACTAGTTGTGTGATCTACCCATCTATTCTTCAGCATTGTTCTGTAGCATCACATTTCAAAAGCTTCTGTTCTCTACTTGTCTAAACTATTTAAAGTTCTCTAAATATGTTTCTGCAAGGTTGTCATGGGATCAGATTTGCAATGCATCTGCCAGACTTCTTTTGAAGTTTGACTAACCTATTAATACACACATACGCTTCAATTCCTCAGACTATAAGGCACTATGATAGGTGTGGTAGACTAGGCCATAGTACATTGTTAACTGTGTGTCTATGTTCACTGCCTTAGACACTATCTCTTTAAGAATATGCTGGTGCTTACTATTCAACATTCTATGCTGTCAAGTGTTTATGGCAGCCAAGAATTTGTGATTCCCTACTTCTTTGAGAACTGAATTACCTAGTTCAAGGGAGATATTGTCAGCCTATGTAGTTTTAGTTGCTTGTAACTGTATATATGTTGTATGATTTGTATTTACAAACAAGTTTTTTCGCTGAAATATTTATAAGCCTCATTCAAATTTGCAGTGGCACTTTTCTTTGGATTATGGTTTTAGGGCACAAAACAGCTATGGTCATAAGTGCCCATTCTGTGCCTTAGTGAAGGGTAAAAACAGGAATTTAAATCAACAGCAGTGGGAGCGAAACTTAAGGAGGAGGGAAACTAGAGACAGAAGGAAATCTTAGGAAAGTGCTATTGAAGGGGGGGGGGGGGGGTATTTTCCCCGAAAAGAGCTTCAAATGACCAATGTCATCTCACTAAAACTTATAAACTCAAGGATGTGATCGGCTGAGCGCACATCATCTGCTAAAAGGTTAGTTGGTTGATTGGATTAAAAGAGGGGGAAAGGGACCAAACTATGAGGTCATCAGTCCCTTATTCCGAATAAAACAATGCCATAAGTGTGAGAATAAAACAAACGAGACTGACAACTCAAAACGGAATGAAAGGAAAAATCACAAGAACGATGAAGGGCAACAGACATGTAAATGAACAAAAGGGGACAAGAAAACCACAGAAACAGGATGAAGAGATTAAAACAACAAAGCAGATTACCATGGCTGGCTGATCATGAGAATAAAGAAGGAGAAGCCAGCCACTCTGCAACACATTAAAACCTCCACCCTAGAAACACTCGGGTGGAGGGCACAGAGGGACAAAGGACATGCGCTAAGACTTAGATCAAATGATAAAACCCACCCGCAGGAATAAAGTATAAAACTAAATCAGCCAATGAGGCATTGTCTGATAAAATTTACGGCAATGAGTCCGGTAGCCCATGATTTCATCGCTGCGCAGTCAAAGTAGAACAGTGCACCAGAATAAGGGCCACTGTCAAGCGGGCACCACACCGACACTCAGGCGGGTCTTCACAGCGCAGGCGGTAACTGTGGATCGCCCAAGCGTGGCCAATGCAAGGCCGGCAGAGGACAACTGATTCCCTGCAAGAGGCCCGCATGGAAGACTTCCACACATTCGTAGTCTCCTTAATGACACACAGTTTGTTTTGTGTACTGTTATGCCATTCTGTCTCCCAAAGCCAAAAAAACCCTATGGTGTAAGTCAGAACGCAGGTCAGGTTCAGAGACGCCCATCTCGACAAGCAGTTTCCGCGTAGCCTGTTTCGCCAGCCTGTCGACAAGTTCGTTGCCTGGGATGATGACGTGTCCTGGGGTCCACACAAACACCACTGAACGACGGGACCAGTCCAGGGCGTAGATGGACGCTACCAAATGATGGCAAGGGTAGCATTGGTCAATAGTTTGTAGGCTGCTCAAGGAGTCAGTACACAGAAGAAACGATTCCCCGGGGCACGAACGGATATACTGAAGTGCACGAGAGATGGCTACCAGTTCTGCAGTGAATACACTGCAGCCATTGGGCAAGGAATGCTGTTCAAAATGGCCTCTGTGGACATAGGCAAAGCCAACATGACCATTAGCCATCAAACCATCAGTGTAAACCACTTCAGAGCCCCGGAACATGTCAAGAATCGAGAAGAAGTGACAGCAGAGAACGGCATGAATAACTGAGTCTTTAGGGTCATGTGAAAGGACCAGACGAATCTGCAGCCTAGGTGTACACCATGGAGGTGTATGTGGATGGACCTGGATGGGGAGTGGTAAAGGTAAGGACTCCAGTTCAGACAGAAGGGAATGCATGCGAACCGCAATTGTTAGCCTTGACCTGGGCTGCCGAAGCAGGAGGTGAACTGCCGCAGGTGGAAAAAGGACACGGTAATTCAGATGCTCAGGAGAACTATGAATGTATGCAACATAACTGGCGAGCAGTTGTGCATGTCGGATCTGCAATGGAGGGACTCGGGCCACCACCAGGATACTGGTCACCGAACTCATTCTAAAAGTTCCCATCGCTAGGCAAACACCACTGTGGTGCACTGGATTGAGTACATGCAATGCTGAGGGCGCCACTAAACCATAAAACACACTCTCATAGTCAAGGCAGGATTGAACAAGGGCTCTGTACAGCTGCAGCAGTTTGGAGTGATCTGCACCCCAGTTGATGTTGCTGAGGCAGTGGAGAGCACTGAGGTGCTGCCAGCACTTCTGCTTAAGCTGATGAAGGTGAGGTAGCCAAGTCAATCGAGTGTCAAAAACCAGTCCTAAGAATCGATATGCCTCCACTACAGTGAGTGGATCATCATGAAGGTAAAGTTCTGGTTCTAGATGAACAGTACGACACCAACAGAAGTGCATGACACACGACTTAGCAGCCGAAAACTGTAAGCCATGGACGAGAGCCCATAACTGTGCCTTGTGGATGGCTCCCTGTAGGTGCCACTCAGCAACATCATTGCTGGTGGAGCAGTACAAAATGCAGAAGTCATCTGCATACAGAGAAGGTGAGACAGATGGCCTACAGCTGTTGCTAGACCATTAATGGCCACTAAAAATAGTGATACACTCAATACAGAGCCCTGCGGGACTCCATTCTCATGGATATGGGTGGGTGGGTGGGGGTGGGGATGGGGTGGGGGGACAATGGGAGGCACCAACTTGGACATGGAAAGTACGGAGCAACAGGAAATTCTGGATAATAATTGTGAGCGGGCCTCTGAGACCCCAACCGTATAATGTGGCTAGGATATGATGTCGCCAGGTGGTGTCAAATGCTTTGCGTGGATAAAAAAAGATGGCAACAGGGTGTTGGCATCTGGAAAAGGCTGTTTGGATGGCAGACTCGAGGGACACAGGATTACCAGTGGTAGAGCGACCTGGGTGGAAGCAGCCCAGATATGGAGCCAGTAGGCCACGAGACTCCAGGACCCAACCCAACTGCCGTCACACCACATGTTCCAGCAGCTTAGAAACAACATTGGTGAGGCTGGTGGGCCGATAGCTATCCACATCAAGTGGATTTTTGCTGGGTTTGAGCACCAGAACCATGGTGGTCTCGTGCCATTGTGAAGGAAAGACACCATCGCACCAGATGTGTTGAAGATAACGAGGAGATGGGTCTTGTAGTCAGATGAGAGATGTTCAGTCATCTGACAGTGGATCCGATCTGACCCAGGAGCTGTGTCGGAGCAATGTGCTAGCTCCCACTCCGTAAATGGGGCATTACAGGGTTCATTGTGGCGTGTAGTGAACGAGAGGACTTTCCTTTCCATCTGCCGTTTGTGGGTGCGTGAGGCGGTGGGGGGGAGGGGGGGGGGGGGTAGTTCTCCGACACAGAGGCTCGAGCATAGTGCTCAGCAATTGTGTTGGCATCAGTACATAGCAAGCCATTGATGGTAATGCCGGGGACACCTGTTGGGGTCTGGTACCAAAAAAGTCGTCTCATCTTTGTCCAGACTTGGGAAGGTGACATAATGGCACACAATGGTCGACATGTACCTCTCCCAACACTCCTGTTTCCATCATTTTATAAGATGGCATACATGGGCACAGAGCTGCTTAAGGGCTATCACATGCTCTAGGGAAGTGTGTCGCTTATGTCACTGTAGAGCTTGCCAATGCTCTGTAATTGCCTCAGCGACTTCCAGCAACCACCAACGGACTGTCTTTCGCCGGGGGCACCCTAAAGAGCAAGGGATTTCGTTTTGTGCCGCAGAAACGATTGTGGTAATCACCTGCTCAACCCACACATCAATGTTACCATGTGGGGAAGATTCGTTGGTGACAGCAGTGGTGAAAGTTTCCCAGTCCACCTTGTTTAAAGCCCTTCTGGGCAGGCATCCATGTGCCTGAAGCTGGAGCAGTGACAGGAAGATGGGGAAGTGGTCACTACCACACAGGTCATTATGTACTCTCCAGTGGGTAGATGGGAGAAGTCCTGGGCTGCTAAATGATAAATAAATGGCCGAGTAACTACCTCGAACCACACTGAAATGTGTGCCAGCCCTAGTATTTAAGAGGCAGAGATCAAACTGAGACAATAAATTTTCGACATCTTTGCCTCGGCCAGTAAGCACAGTGTCACCCCGCAATGGGTTATGGGCGTTAAAATCTCCCAAAAGTAGGAAAGATTTAGGGAGTTGATCAATCAGTGCAGCTAATACATTCAGGGGTACTGCACCATCTGTAGGAAGATGTACATTGGAGACAGTTATTTCCTGCATTGTCCTTATTCTGACAGCCACAGCTTCAAGAGGGGTTTGAAGGGGCACAGTTTCCTATGGACTGAGTTTAAGACATAAACACAAACTCCACCTCACACTCGATTATAGTCACTCTGGTTCCTGTAATATCCCTTATAGCCATGGAGGGCAGGGGTCCGCATTGCTGGGAACCAGGTTTCCTGGAGGGCAATGCAGAAAGCCGGTGTAAAGCTTAACAGTTGCCGTAGCTCAGCAGGGTGGTGGAAACAACCACCACAATTCCACTGGAGGATGACATGATTGTGAGACTGGGAAGGGATGAAATACTCAATGAGGCA
Organism: Schistocerca americana; assembly: GCF_021461395.2. Classification (NCBI taxonomy): domain Eukaryota; kingdom Metazoa; phylum Arthropoda; class Insecta; order Orthoptera; family Acrididae; genus Schistocerca; species Schistocerca americana. The sequence goes on along the minus strand of NC_060119.1, from coordinate 555,463,065 downwards.
GACTATGCCTCAGGGTCACCTGCTGCCACCAACTTATTTCCTGAACGGGCTATATCCATTGTGTCTGAGAGTCCTGCGAGATCTAGGTCCTCAGCAGACGCCAGAATCTCCACCTCATCTGCAGACACAGAGGTTGCAGGTAGCAGTGGTGCGGGTGCCACCACAATTCTCTTAGACTTGGGGATCTTCTTTTTGGATTTCTCTCACTGCTCCTTGGGTTTCCCTGTCTGGGAGGACTTCACTGATTCAATCTCCAGTACTGAGGACGAGCATGAAGCCTTACGACCAGCTGCTTTTGACCTCTTCTACCACTGGTGGGTGTCATCTTTCCCACTAGCAGAAACCAGGGAAGGGAGTGACCCAAGGGACTCCTTCCTAACAAGAGGAGCCGAAGAAGCCTTATGCTTCTCTGGCTCAGAAGTGGGAACTGAAATCCCCAATCATTGGGGGGTGTTGCTCCCGAAGTAGGTGGTGCGGGAGCAACAGGGAAGGAAGTGCCCCCCACCATCAAGGGGGCAGGTGTAGTCTCCCGGTTCAGAGAGGTGACAGGAATTCGAGGAACTGATGGGGCAAGAACTGTTCTCATAGTGGCAACGTATGAGGAGGTCATAGCCACAGGATGTAGGCGCTCATATTTCCACTTAGCCTCAGTGTAGGTCAGTAGCTCCAGTGGCTTATATTCCATGATTTTCTTCTCTTTCTGTAAAATCCTGCAGTCTGGTGAGCAAGGTGAATGATGCTCTCTGCAGTTGACACAGATGGGAGGTGGGGCACATGGAGTATTAGGATGTGATGGGTGTCCACAATCTCAACATGTGACGCTGGAAGTACAGCAGGAAGACATATGGCCAAACTTCCAGCACATAAAGCACTGCATCAGGGGAGGGATATATGGCTTGATGTCACAGCGGTAGACCACTACCTTGACCTACTCAGGCAATGTATCACCCTCGAAGGCCAAGATGAAGGCACCAATGGCAACATGATTATCCCTCGGACCCCGATGGATGCGTCGATCAAAATGAACACCTCGCCACTCTAAATTGGCACGCAGCTCGTCGTCAGACTGGAAAAGAAGGTCCCTGTGGCATATAATAACCTGGACCATATTTAAGCTCTGAAGAGGTGTGATGGTAACAGAAACATCCCTCAACTGGCCACAAGCGAGTAATGCCCATGACTGGGCAGAGGATGCTGTTTTTTTATCAAAACTGACCCAGAGCGCATTTTGGACAAGCCCTCCACTTCCCCAAACTTGTCCTCCAAATGCTCCACAAAAACCTGAGGCTTCATGGACATGAAAGATTCCTTATCAACTCTTGTACATACGAGGTACAGAGGCAAATAAGCTTCACTGCCATCCTTAGCCTGGGGTTCCTCCCATGGTGTGACCAGTGAGTGGAACAACTTGGGGTCATATTTCTTAGCATTTAAGTTAGACTTTGCCTGCTTAGAGACTGCTGGTGGCAGATCACCAGTGAGAGATGACATACTATGCTTCATGGTGTGTCATCCGCCCTGATGCAACCCACTCCGACCAGTTGCCCTCCCCATGGGCGCCACCCAGCCACAGCAAAGTTCACCTGGCAGGATGGCCATTGCCGGGAGTCCCAATGCCCCAGGGTCCCAAGGATCTACTCCTTAGCATACATAGGGAGTTAAAGGCGCAGGCATCAGCAGAGCGGTCCCTGTGTTGTCAGGGCGCTACAACCAACTGGGTACATGGTGGCCCCACCACAACAGAGTGACTACCATGCTGTATATGAGATGCAAAGAAGTCATGGTCATCATCGGCACAGAAAGTGACACTGTGTAGTGCATGGTGGAAACACACCCAGGAAGGTGTCCTCGCCCAAGAGATGAAGAATGGGCAAGGGCTGCAATGCGACGACGAGTAAGTGGGATAAAGATCTCAATGCACAATGGACATGATGGACATGATGCACCATGTAAGGCGCCCTTCCCCAATTGGCTCGCTCTTCGGGAAAATTTTGAAAAATGGAGGTCAAACCCTACAGGGGACCATCACATAAAACCTTAAATATGTCAGACTCCTTTTAGTCACCTCTTATGACATGCAGTAATACCTCGAGCCTATTCTTACCCCTGGAACCACAGGGGGGCTGCTAAAAGAGAAGATATATCAGGCGACAGCTGTAAATGGGAGCGTAGCGGATTAAAATAGGGGCATTGAAGTAAAAGGTGTCTCACCATCCAAAACTGAAAGCAGTGGGGACAAAATGGGGGAGGGTCGCCACTTAAAAGATGTCGATGGCTAAAAAGACAGTGGTCAATTCGGAGTCTAGTTAAAATTACCTCCTCCCAATGACGAGGTCGGGAGGAAGAGATCCAAGCACAGGGAAGAAGTTTTATGTCTCATAATTTATTATCCTGAAGTGCAGACCAATGTGTATGCTATAAAAGAGCAACACAACGACAAAAAGCACCCTGTAGATCGGCAAAGGGAGCCATGCAAACAGCGGGCTGAGGAAGAGAGACAGGAGCCTTTCCTGCTATGCTGGTTGCCTTGTTTCCATGTACACCAACATGCCCTGGGATCCAGAGGAATGCCACAGAGATTCCCCCCAAGTGGAGCATGTGGAGGCAGTCCTGAATCTGGTGAACCAGAGGGTGGACAGGATAAAGAGCTTGGAGATTGAGAAGAGAGCTGAGCGAATACGAGCATATAATATACTGTATCCGCTGATGGTGACGGACGTATTGGACAGCCTGGAGGACAGTGTAAATCTCCACTATAATAACCAATCACTGGTTGGGAAGCCGAAATCCGATAGTGGTGTCGTCAATAATATAGGCACTCCCGACACCAAAGGTGGTCTTGGAGCCATCAGTGTAAATAAATGAGGAATCCTCCATTTGTGTGCATAGAGCTGCAAATGCCTGACAATAAACTGTAGGGAGGGGGGGGGGGGTGGGGGGGGGGTCGGAGTTACTTTCCTTGGGAAGCTGACAAAGGTCCCAGTGAAGGCAGGTCCAGGAGTGAAGTCAAGGTGGTGTGGTAACCCCATTTGCCAAGAAAGTTTTAGGAAATTGGAAGGAAAATGAATGTAGCAGATGACAGAAGTTGACTCCTGGTGGCAATAGACAAGACGAGCTGCCTGCATACCCTAAATCCATGGAGGCGTAGAAAAAAAGGGCATGGGTCAGGTGAGAAGGCATGGAAGACAGATGACTAGCGTAATGAATCAAAGGGCAATGGAGGTTTAGCAATCTCAGCGTAAAGGCTCTCCATCGGGCTAGTGTAAAAAGCTCAAGATGCTAAACACCGAAGAACAGATGGTTAAACACCAAAGAACAGATGGCTGCGCAGAGGAGTAAACTATGCTTTCATAGTCCAATTTCAAGTGCTCTAAGGCATGATATAGATGGAGGAGGATCGCTCGGTCCGCTCACCAGGAGATATCACCCAGAACGTGGAGGGTGTTGAGGGATCACAGACAGTGAACCAAAAGATATGAAATGTGAGAAGACCAGCACAGTATTTCATCAAACATAAGTCCCAAGAATTTGGTGATGTCCATGAATGTAAGTCAATAGCACTTAGATGTAAGCAAGGCAGATAAAACTCTGTATGATGCCAAAAATTTACACAGTCTTACTGGGAGAAAACCATAAACCACACTCCCATAGTTAAGGTGGGATTGAACAAGGGCTCTGTAGAGCTGCAGCAGTGTAGAGCGATCTGCACCCTTGTCGGTGTTGCTCAGGCAGTGGTGGGCATTGAGGCACTGCCAGCACTTCCACTTAAGCTGACAAAGGTGAGGAAGCCAAATCAATCAGGCATCGAAAATCAGTCCTAAGAATCAATATGTCTCCACTACAGTGAGTAATCGTCTTTAAGGTAAAGTTCTGGTTCCGGAGGAACGGTATGACACCAACAGAAGCACATAACAGGTGACTTTGCGGCCGAAAACTGGAAACTGTGGGCTAGCGCGCATTACTGTGCCTTGTGGATTGGCCCTGTAGGCGCTGCTCAGCAACACCAGTACTGGTGGAGCAGTACAAAATTCAGAAGTCGTCTACATACAGAGAAGGTGAAACGGACAGCCCTACAGCTGCTGTTAGACCATTAATGTCCACTAAAAATAGAGATACACTCAATACAGAGCCCTGCAGGAGCCCATTCTCCTGAATATGGGGGGAACTATGGAAGGCACCAACTTGGACATGGAAAGTATGAAGCAACAGGAGATTTTGAATAAAAATTGGGAGCGGGCCTCAGAGACCCCAACTGTATAATGTGACAAGGGTATGATGTCGCCAGGCCGTGTCATATACTTTTTGTAAATAAAAAAAGGCGGAAACCAGGTGTTGGCGTCTGGAAAAGATCACAAGATTATTAGTGGTAAAGCAACCCTGGAGGAAGCCGCCCTGACATGGAGCCAGTAGGCCCTGTGACTCCAGGATTTAACACAACTGCTGACACACCATACATTCCAGCAGCTTACAAACAACGTTGGTGAGGCTGATGGGCCAATACCTATCCACATCAAGTGGGTTTTTACTGGGTTTGAGCACCAGAATTATGGTGCTCTCCTGCCATTGTGATAGAAAGACGCCATCGCACCAGATCTGGTTGAAGATGATGGGGAGATGTCGCTTGTAGTCAGATGAGAGATGTTTAATCATCTGACTGTGGATCTGATCTGGCCGAGGAGGTGTGTCGGGGCAATGTGCAAGTGCACTGAGGAGCTCCCACTCCCTAAATGGGGCATTATAGGGTTCACTGTGGGGTGGAGTGAACGAGAGGACTTTCCCTTCCAGCCACTGTTTGAAAGTGCGGAAGGCTATGGGGTGATTCTCTGACACAGAGGCTTGAGCATATTGCTCAGCAAAGTGCTGGGCAATCGTGACTGCATCGGTAGATAACACATCATTTATGTTAACACTGGGAACACCTGTTGCGGTCTGGTACCAGAAAACATGTTTGATCCTTGCCCAGACTTGGGAAGGTGACATATGTCACCCAATGGTTGAGACGTATCTCTCCCAACACTCTTCCGTCATTTGATAAGTTGGCGAATGTGGGCACGGAGCCATTTAAAGGCTATGAGATGCTCCAGGGAAGGGCGCTGCTTATGCCACTGTAGAGCTTGCTGATGCTGCTCAATTGCTTCAGCAAATTCCGGTGACCACCAAGGGACTGACTTTTGCCGGGGCGCCCTAAAGAGCGAGTGATCGTGTTTCCTGCCACAGAAAAGATTGCTGTAGTCATCTGCTCAACCATCACATCGATGTTGCCGTGTGGGGGAGATTCATCGGTGACAGCAGATGTGTAAGTTTCCCAGTCCACCTTGTTTAAAGTCTATCTGGGCAGGCGTACATGAGCCTGATGACAGAGCAGTGACATTTCACTACCACACAGGTCGTCATGTGATCTCCAGTGGCTAGATGGGAGAAGTCCTGGGCTGCATATTGATAAATCAATGGCCAAGGTAACTACCTCGAGCCACACTGAAATGTGTGGCAACCCCAGTTTTTAAGAGGCGTAGATCGAACTGAGACAATAAAGTTTCGACATCTTTGCCTCGGCCAGTAAGCACAGTATCTCACCGCAAGGGCTTATGGGCATTAAAATCTCCCAAAAGTAGGAAAGATTTAGGGAGTTGATCAATCAGTGCAGCTAATACATTCAGGGGTACTGCACCATCTGTAGGAAGATATACATTGCAGATGGTTATTTCCTGTGTTGTCCTTATTCTGACAGCCACAGCTTCAAGAGGGATTTGAAGGGGCACAGTTTCACTATAGACTGAGTTTAGGACATAAACGCAAACTCCACCTAACACTCAATTATAGTCACTACAGTTCCTGGAATATCCCTGATAGCAGCGGAGGTCAGGGGTCCGCATTGCTGGGAACCAGGTTTCCTGGAGGGCAATGCAGAAAGCAGGTGTAAAGCTTAACAGTTGCCGTAGCTCAGCCGGGTGGTGGAGAAAACCACCACAATTCCACTGGAGGATGACATGATTGTGAGACTGGGAAGGGATGAAATACTCAATGAGGCAGACTATGCCTCAGGGTCACCTGCTGCCACCAACTTATTTCCTGAACGGGCTATATCCATTGTGTCTGAGGGTCCGGCAAGATCTAGGTCCTCAGCAGACGCCAGAATCTCCACCTCATCTGCAGACACAGAGCTTGTAGGTAGTGGTGGTGTGGGTGCCACCACAATTCTTTTAGACTTGGGGATCTTCTTTTTGGATTTCTCTCACTGCTCCTTGGATTTCCCTGTCTAGGAGGACTTCACAGATTCAATCTCCAGTACTGAGGACGAGCATGAAGCCTTACGACCAGCTGCTTTTGACAGCTTGAGCCACTGGCAGGTGTCATCTTTCCCACTAGCAGAAACCAGGGAAGTGAGTGACCCAAGGGACCCCTTCCTAGCAATAGGAGCCAAAGAAGACTTAGGCTTCTCCGGCGCAGAAGTGGGGACTGATATCCGCGATGGTTTCGGGGGTGTTGCTCCCGAAGTATGTGGTGCAGCTGCAGCAGATAGTAAAGTGCCCTCCCACCATCAAGAGGGCAGGTGGAGTCCTTCAGCTCTGAGAGGTGACTGAGGTTGGCAGAGCTGATGGGGCTAGAACTGTTGTAGCGGCGGCGTAAGACAATGTCATACGTTCAGGATGTAGACATTCAAATTTCCTCTTAGCCTCAGGGTAGGTCAGTGAGTCCAGGGTCTTGTACTCCATGATTTTCCTTTCTTTCTAGAGAATCCTGCATTCAAGTGACCAAGGCGAATGGTGCTCTTCGCACTTGACACAGATGGGAGGTGGGGCACATGGAGTATTGGGATGTGAGGGGCATCTGAAATGTTGACATTTGAAGCTGGAAGTACAGCAGGAAGACACATGGCCGAACTCCCAGAATTTAAAGCACTGCGTTGGGGGAGGGATATAGGGCTTTACATCACAGCAGTAGACCATCACCTTGACCTTCTCGGGTAATTTGAAGGCCAAGATGAAGGCACTGTTGGCAACCTGATTATCCCTCAGACCCTGATGGACATGCTGACCAAAATGTACACCTCGCCACTCTAAATTGGCGCGCAGCTTATCATCAGTCTGCGAAAGAAGGTCCCTGTGAAATATGATACCCTGGACCATATTTAAGCTCTTATGGGATGTGATGATTACAGAAACATCCCTCAGCTTGTCACAAGAAAGTAATGCCCATGACTGGACATAGGATGCTGTTTTGATCAGGACTGATCCAGATCTCATTTTGGACAGGCCTTCCACCTCCCCAAACTTGTCCTCTAAATGCTCAACAAAAAACTGAGGCTTCATCGTCATGAAAGATTCCCCATCAGCTCTCAAACATACAAGGTACCGGGACGAATAAGAGCCACTGCCATCCTTAGCTTGATGGTCCATGGTGTGGCCAGGGAGGGAACAATTTGGGGTTGTACCTGTGTGTGTTGAATTGGGCCCATGAATGCTTAGAGACTGCTGGTGTTTGACCACCAGCAAGAGATGATGTACAATGCTTCATCGCGTGTCATCCACCCTGGTGCCACCCATTCCGAACAGGAGCCCTCCTCACAGGCACCACCCAGCTGCAGCAAAGGTCACCTGGCAGGATAGCCATTGCTGGGTGTCCCGATGCCCCAGGGTGACAGGCATCTACTCATTGGCATACGTGGGGAGTTAAAGGCGCAGGTATCCGCAGAGTGATCCCTGTGTGGTCAGGGGGCTACAACCAACAGGGTACACGGTGGCCCCACCACAATGGACCAGTGACCAGTTACTGCGCTGGATATTAGGTGCAACCAAGCAAACAAGTCCATTATCATCGTTAGCGTAGAAAACACTACTGCACAGTTGATGGAAAAATAAGCACCCAGGTGGATGACCTTGCCCAACAGTTGGAGAGTGCGCAGAAGTGCAGATCCACGTCGATGAAGGATGTGATATGTCTCAGCGCATGATGGACACAATGCACCATGTAAGGTGCCCTTCCCCAGTTGGCTCGCTCTGCAGAAAATTTGGAAAAATGAGGTCAAACCCTACAGGGGACCATCGCATACAGGCCGAAATGTATGAGACTCCTTTTAGTTGCCTCTTACGACAGGCAGGAACACCTCAGGCCTATTCTAACCCCCAGACTCGCAAGAGGTCCTTAAGAGTGAGGGGGTGGTAGTGGGGAAATGGAACGGGTGATCTTTGGGCTGGCCAATCCAACGACTGTGGCGCTAAAGGTGAGATCGCATGTCTGCATGGCTACCTCCTTAGTAAGTCAAGGAGAGGTGAGGACAGTACTATATTTACCCCTTGGGTGCACAGTGGGCTTTCTACTGGCAGATAACTTACGAGCAGCAAAGTTAGAGACCTTTTCCTTCACTCGGATTTCCTGAATAAATCTTCTAAACTAGGGCAATCTCTAGCAGAAGCAGTGTGGTCACCCATACAGTTAATGCAAAGAGGGGATGGGGGTGAACAATCATCCTCATTGACATCCCTGCAACAGCTAACGCGTTTGGCCGTATTGGAACATGACTGGCTGTTATGATTAAACCTCTCACACTGATAGCAACACTTAGGGTTGGGGATGTAAGGATGAACTGAAATGATCTCATATCCCGCTCTGATGTTTGATGGACGTTGAACTCTGTCAAACGTCAAGAAGAGAGTGCAGGTTGGTACCAATCCCTTTTAAACCCTTTTCATTACTTGATGGATGGCCATTACTCCCTGCTCAGACAGGTAATTTTGAATGTCCTCATTTGATAATCCATCAAGTGACTTGTGTAAATCACACTGCACAATAAGTTTAAAGTACAGTGTGATTCCACCCGGACAGGGAAGGTGTGCAGCAGTGTAGTTTGAAGCAATTTTTGTGCTTGGAGGGCACTGTCTACTTCTAACAACTAGGTGCCATTTTGTAACCTGGAACAAGACTTTATAGGACCTACAATTGTGTCGACACCTTTCTAAATAATGAAAGGGTTGACTGTTGAGAAGTCTTGACCTTCATCAGACTGAGAAACAACTAGGAACTTTGGCACTGATGGAAGAATTTTCTGTGGCTGAGACTCACCTAGCTTTTTCTTGTAGATAGAAGTTGTAGAAGTAGAGGGACCGATGACCTCAGAAGTTAAGTCCTATGGTGCTCAGAGCCATTTGAAACATTTTTTGTAGAAGTAGAAGAAACCATTCCGAAAGTATCCCCCCGGCATCTCCAATGGCACACTCCTTCCTAGTGGGGGCTCTCTATGAGGGTACTCCCACCATGGGTGATTGTCCACATCTCAGGTCACTCCACCAAAGAAACAGATGGAGGGACCAATTGGCACATTTTGAAGGTACCAGCTCAGGTAATCTCCCTTCACTTGGCCTGATCTTCACCAGGGGGTATATATGTGTCCTACTTGTCTACCCGGGGCAGGGAATTATGTGTTACCCAATCACCAGCTATGTGCGGGAATGCATGGATCGGCCTTTAGACACACACAGGGAGGAAAGAAAGAAAATGGGGGGAACAAAGAAAAGGAAAGAAGAGAATTCTCAAACATCACAGCAGAGAAGAAGGTAAAGAGAAGAATCAAGGAAAGAGGACAAAGTGAAGACAGATACTTTACATCATAGAGATAAAATAAGAGAAACCACTTCATTCATTCACAAGCATCCATCTCTGGACATAGGCGTAAAACATATTCCCAAATAGAGGGAGAGGGAGAAGGGGAAGGGAAAGGGGGACGGGGGGAGAAGGATCAGGGAAAGGGAAGAATGTGGAAAGGGAAGGCATGCAGCCCAGAAAGGAAAGAGAGCTGCATGAGCTCGGGGTCCCGTGCTCACCACACACATATCCACAAAAGAGTTGTGGACCCCCTGGGGGCAGTGGCACTTTATCCCATTTCTTCTACTGAGTCACTTTTTACTGTGAGTGAAATGTCATCTGTGAAAATTACTACGTTTTCAACAATAGCTTATATCATACAGTTTACATCTAGAATGAAAAGAAAGGGTCCCAGAACTGATTCCTGAGGTACACCAAACTTTACTAACTAAAAATTAGAGTGCATATTTACATTAGCGCCTTTTGTCTTATGCTTTACTTCTACACACTGCTATCTGTTTTCTATAAATGATTTTATGATGTCAGGTACCTTTCCCCTGATACTATAATAGCTTATTTTGTGTATTAGCCTGCTGTGACATATACATTAAAATGCCTTTGAGAGGTCAGGGTAAAATTCACAGACTTACTTTGTTCAATTATTGCTCCAATTACACTGGCTACGAACTTCACTGTGGCTGTGGTGGTAGACCTACATTTTCTAAAACCAGGTTGTGCCTCATTGATTATGTTATTCTTTTCTATAAAATGTAATATTCTATCTTTCAAGACTGTTTCCACCATTCTGGATAAAATAGGTGCAGCAGTAATTGGCCTATAGTTGGCAGGATTCTTCTTATTGCAATCCTTATGAATGAGCATAGCCTTGCTCTTTGTCAGACATTTAGGAATCTCTCATTTTTCCAAAGCTGAGTTAGTCAGATCAGTCAGTAGTCCCACTAACCACTGAGCACAGTACTTACTAAACAACTTGCTATTCCATCGAGACCTGTCTTTTTTGGCTTTGCTGTCCCTGGGTTACTTGTTGGCAGCAGAAAAGTATATTCTGTGTTATTAAATACATTATTCATATTTCAAACAAGGAAACTCCAGGTAGGAATATCAACATGTGGCATTCCGGCAGGTTGGCATGTCTTCTTTATGGTTATCACTCATATTTCCTAATACTTGGGAGGTATTGTTTTCTTTTATGAGTTTCTCCACTATTTCAACATAATATTGATTAACAATACTGCCACCGAGTGAGGTGGCGCAGTGGTTAGCACACTGGACTCACATTTGGGAGGACGATGGTTCAGACCCTTGTCTGGCCATCCTGATTTAGGTTTTCCGCAATTTCCCTGCACCATTTCAGGCAAATGCCAGGATGACTCCTTTGAAAGGGCATGGCCGACTTCCTTGCCTAATCCGATGGGACTGATGACCTTGCTATTTAGTCTTATACCCCAAATCAATCAACGAACCAACCAACCTACCAACAATACTGTCAACGACATTTGGACCCCTACAAAGCTTTTCACCTTTCTCTAAAATATGTTACTATTATCCTCCCTATCAGACCTTTTCCTGTGCCCATTTGTGTGGGAGGCTGAAATTTCATTTTGGTAAAAACTATATTTAGTTTCTCTTATTATTCTACCATGGGCTCTCTTAATATTTCTATAAGTGTTGATGCTAGCTGTAGCATTGTTTTCAAATGCCATCTTTAGATCATCCCTTGATTTTACATCAGTCGTGATCCATCTCTTACTATTTCTCTCATTTGGAATTCTGGAGACAATGGGGCAAGCAATATTTATGTGGTAGACTAACGTTGAGAAAAAGTATTTCCACCTCTTCTCTATGTATTGAATATATTTCCCTCCAGTTTCCTCCCTTTAGTAATGTTTTTAGTCTACTCAAATTGTCTAATCTCTGTTCCCTAAATTCAAACAGAATATTTTCACAGCAAACACTGGTTGCTGATATTTCAACTACTTGTCTATAATGAGCGGGAATTGCACTGTTTATTACTTTTGCTGTTTGCCTATTCCATTCTCTTTAAAATGCATTAAAATATGGTTTTCTTTTGATCTTAACTAGCAATGCATTAAAGAGAAGGTGTTGTAGTTTCATTAATTCATTTCTGCATCCTTCAAGTAATATAAATGATATGCCATCCCAGATGATTTTACTTTAATTTTTGAGATTATTTTCAGTACTTCACACTCTGTTACACTCCTGACAGTAAATGAATTGCTCTTTTTAGCCAAGTTTATTGATGATGTTGAGTCACAGATTTCTTCTTTGTATGCCTTAGTAAAATGATCTATGACAGCCTCACATACTGTGTTTGGCTCACACACTTCCTAGTGATGTATTACTGCAATTTGGATATGCTCTCTCTTAACATTCACAATTTACTATATTCCAGGATGTTTTACAAATATTACATGATTGGCTTATCTGTTCTGTATAATAATGTGGTTTTAGAGTCTTTATGATTTCCTTATATACTTCGTTAGCAATTAGTGCTATATAGTGTCCCTGGTTTCATATTTACTTTTAATTTGTCAATTTTAGGAGAATTTTAAGATTCTCTGTATAGTCTGCTTTCCTTAGTGCTTTTGCCGTTAGATGTACCCAATTAAAACTCTGATTAAATATTTCATAGAAGTGACCCTACTTTTCATTAATATCATCTGCTAGTCTATGTGAAAAGTCCTCCTATAGCTTATTTCAGTTAATTTTTCTTTTGTATGTGAGTAAGCCATTGTCAGTATGAGCTGAGAAATATTTTTCAGTAGTTCTCACCTTGAATCCTTCCCCATTTCAATTTGTAACAGCATAGTTAGTCAAAGTCTGTGAATCAGTTTTTATTCTGGTTGGTGGCAAATTTATATGGCTATGGTTACAGCACTGTAACAAGTCAAAATACCTCATGATTTACATTGTAGCTTAGCGGCTCTGTGTTCATTGTTCTCATTATTATAATCTGGTTGCTGTTTGTTAAGAGTTTATACAGAAGTTCCTCTAAATTACAGAAGAATTCATCTACATCACTGGTTGGTGATCTATGCAGGCCAATGATTATTAAGCTGTTTTTACCTAGCTTTATTTTATTGTTGCTGATTCAAAGGGCACCTCCATGGTGAGTTTGTCAGCCCATTCAGTGTTTTCACATTTTATGTTGTTTCTGAGATAAATGTCTGCACTACCATCTTTCTACAACAGTCATCCACAATTTTGTACTTATTTAACTTAAAGCTCCAAATCTCTTTGGTCTTGCACCCAGGTTCATTCACAATTTGTAAGTGTTGTAGTTATTTTGCTTAATTTTTAACACAAAAAACTCTTACCCTCACAGTTCAAATGTAATTCATGTTTGGTGTACAGGCTTTTATATAATTTACTTCTTTCTAGAAACTGATGTTTTTCATAACCTGAGCAAATTGATTTAATTCTCACATTTGTTTTTTATCTCTCTGGTAACACGAGTTGTATACTAGTCTCACTGATGTGGCATGGTAAAAACAATAGTGTTTTTCAAATTGCTTCATTCTAGAAAATTGGCCAAACCTCGTATACAAATATTGGCTTCATTGCATCTCATATCATGTGTGCCTGTTACACTGGTGATAAGAGCACTGTCATGCAACATCTAGGTCTGCTATGATGTTTTTTGTTCTCAGTCAGATTTGGATTCTTTATTCATTACATGCTGTAGACTTTGTCAGCTCACTTAACCTATTCATTTTCTAATATACATTTTCACATATTTAAGTTGATATTGGATATTTCTAAAAATTCTTCTAATGGACAGAATGGGTTAGTTAACAAGAAGTTGTGTAACTTTTCCTTAAATACTTTGAGTAGCATGCTTGTGGCATATTCAGACAATTTGTTATATATTTTAATTGCCATGTACTTATGACTATTGTTAGTTTTTGTTAATCTATTTTGTGGAAAGAACAGGTAAGTACAGATTGTTGTATTGTAGTCATCCTTCCTGGCTTCACTACACTGCTAACTTGAATACTTATTTATGGTTTATAGAGCATCAGCTAATTAGGTGAAGAGTCACTGACATATGTAGGACTAACTTGAGATGTATATTAGTGAAATGTGTTGCTGTAAATGTTGTATATTAATGATTTGGCAGGCAGTATTAATAGTAACTTCAGACATTTTTGCAGATTATGCGGTTGCCTATAGTGAAATTCTCTCTGAAATAAAAAAAATGGACAACTGTTCCATTGGATCTTGATAATATATTAAAGAGTTGCAAAGATTGACACACTGACGCTTTAAATGGTCAAAAACATAAAACTGTGCACTTGACTAAACAACAAAAAATTTTGTACCCTTTGAATATGATATGGTATTAACAAACCAGATATGGACCAGTCTATTAATACAAATATAAGGGTATTTCTTTCTGTAGGGATATCAGGTGTAGGATTGGGTTTAGGTAAGGTTTTTGGCTGACCTTGCTTTATTGATTGGATACTGAGACAATGGAATCAGTCTGCAAAGGGCACTGACTAGAAAGCACTCTTGTGTTCTATCTTAACATATTGCTCAAGTTTTTGGGAGTCATAACAAATAGGACTAACAGTGAAGATTGAACCCTTGCTCACTAATCCATTAATTTATTCCTTCATTACGTGAAAATAATATGAATACGTTGTAGTCCCCTACATATTACTCCAATAGAGACTGAGAAGTCATGATTAGGTCAATTACAGAGCGCACAAGGGCATTTTAGCAATCGAGCGCACAAGGGCATTTTAGCAATCATTTTTCGAGCGTTCCATATGCGAGTGGATTGTAAAGCATGCCCGATAAATGTTGCAATGAGATGTACCCTGTGCCATGTACCTCATAATGGTCTGCGAACTATCGATGTAGATATTTTTTGTATGCAAACTTGGGCAGCTGTTTTATTGTCGGTAGTTTATGTTGCTTTTTGACTGTTACTGTTCTGAACTATTTCTTCTGAAGCTATTTGATTAGAGCCCATTTTCTATAATAAACGAAAGAATTCAATTTTATACAAGAAACAGTTATTCTGCTCGAAAAGTGCAATATTACAAGTTAACGTCAATGTCGCACTTAAATTTATAATAAAAGGATTAAAAACACTACTTATTTTTTAATATAGATAATTGCTTTAAGTAATTTACTAGGCTTACCTGATATGTGGCTCAATTTACTCTGAATATATGAGCTGGTACAATGACCTTCCAAATTTGTTACGAAGTTGATTCAAACAGCGCGCTTCGAATAGGAACTGCTACACAGTACCACATGCAGTGTATTCCAGAGATCTGAGCGAAGGGATATGCATGTTCGGTTCACTCGGTAACATGTAGATAGCAGCACAGAACTGTACGTCAATAATAACGAAAATCGTAAATCTGTTTAGTTTTACAAGTAAAAACCAATATTTTTATGATTTATATATGCACTGTAGTATAGAAAAGTTGGTACTCGACCTCTATTTTGTCTTACCCTTCACGCGACGAGGGAAATGATTTAATTTGTTCCACTTTCATACAAGAAATCGGTGAGTGGTAAATGTTAAAAGTAGCTGAACTGGTTTTA
Organism: Schistocerca americana; assembly: GCF_021461395.2. Taxonomy (NCBI): domain Eukaryota; kingdom Metazoa; phylum Arthropoda; class Insecta; order Orthoptera; family Acrididae; genus Schistocerca; species Schistocerca americana. Next base: position 555,447,879 of record NC_060119.1, on the reverse strand, counting down.
TGAGGATAAGCCATAATCTGCAAGGTGTGTAGAAAGATAAGTATGCGTCCGCTGTATAAAGCTTTGACCTTTTTATTTACTTTGTGCATGTGTTAAGCTCTTATAAATGATGCATGTTGCTTGACACCTATTTTAATAAAATTAGGAAGGTACATAAATCCTTAATATAGGAATATTCCTGCGAATAAAGGATGAAGATTCACCCAGTCACTCAACGAAAGATAGTAACTCAATTTCTTTAATAACACATCTCTTGTGTGTACCGATGGAGAATAGTCGACAACTCTGTTTTAGAGGAGAAAAATAAATATTGAGAAAAAAACTGTTACAATAATACGCTGGACGGACGTTCCTTCTGTGTATTGTGAGAAACCTCGTTTACATTTAATAGGGCATCCTATGGGGGGGAAAAAAATGTGCACATGGTGAGTCGCAACTAGTTAAAGTACATAAGCACTTCATCAGCCCATTTTCGGCACGCAATTTGATCTATAGCGCGACTGTGTGTCATTGACGGTAATCATGTTACGTATTCTCGACTTTTCATTTCAGTTAATTGAGTGAAATGGAGATACATGCCTGTGTTACTATGCAGTTTGTTATAAATTAAACCGCCTGGTTAATATTGTGACTCTCGGAGTCCCACCCACAAACAACACCACTTTATCGCCTGCTGTTAATAACACCTGATTACGAATGATGTCAACTTGGGTGAATGTTTAAAACTCTTAAGGTTGCAGCTAAAGTACTAAGGATTTAAGTGTCATATAAAAATTCCTGAAATAAACATACTTCACTACATTAGCCTACTGTGTTGTTTGTGTTAGCTCGCCTCCTTGTCAATGACAAGTTAATAATCTGCACTGTGTTTGAAATTCAGAGTTTCTCTCAATCACTTCACATTCTTTTTTTTTTGTTCATTACACCTCTGATCTGATCACTCCATGTAATCCATATTTGTTCTGTTTTGTTCAACCACATTTTGTCAGAGATTATGAACATCAGCACTTGAAAGTGCACTAGAATGCTACCAACAGGAAAGAATGTGCTCATTGTTAAGGATAAAGATTGGTGACTTATTGTTATTTGTCATTATTTTAAAGTGATGTTGTAGTGTAATGAAGGTTACGCTAAATTGTGTTTGTTACCTTTGTCGATTTGGTTATGATAAAAATATTGTAAGTAATATGGAGCCAGCACAGATAGTAGGCCCAATGTTGATTTACATGCAGACAGCAATACCCTAAAGGTATGAATAATGTGCATTTTCTAACATCATAATTAGTTGCACACAAAAGGAGTGCATAGAGAGTTGATAATTTTTTACTGGTAGATATAATTGTATGTGTTTCTTTAGCTGGCTATCATGTTTCAGCTGATGAGATATTGCTTATTTATTAATGAGATATCTACAGATGTGAAAACTTAAATAGTATTGCAAGGCATAAAAATCAGTAAATATTCAGCTTAAGTAACTAGTAATAAACCATTACATAGACGACTTCTTTGTTTTACTCAGGTACCAATTGCTAAACCTGTTACAGATCTTCCTATTGTTTTTGTATTTATTGTCTTTGTCTTTGTCTTCGTCACATTCTCAGAAAATCTTAAAATTTCAAGCCACATTGTTGCAGTGGTAGAATGATTACAGTCACGTCAAGTTTTTTTTAGTTTTGACTACAGATATGTATGCAGAAGCAAGAGCTGTCACTTTCTAAGTTCTGTACCGTTGTAAACTTACTGATTCTGTCATTGAAGCTATTTGTACACGACTTTTCTGGATTAAGGATAACACCATGGAGTTAGAGAGATGGTTGGCACCTGGAGTTATGTAACTGTGATATCTCTGAACCACTTCATAACAATATGAGGTGGAATGAAGATTTTTCAGCTGTTTCAACAGAAATATTTGTCCTGCTTTAACATAATTATTTGTTTCTTCTGTGTATATTTATGATGTTGGAGGTGCTGAGGAAACAAATATTTTTGTTCATAGTTCAAACCCCTGGGCTTTGTCACAATTCATTTTGTTCTTGAAATTTAGGGATTTAATTGAGGATCACTATATATTCCACAAAAGATTTCTAATGCTTTTGTAAGGTTTCTTTCTCTGGCTCCTGAATTGTTTCTACAAGAAAAATACATACTTCAAGTTTACTATCATTAGCTATCGGGCCTTTATGATCCAGTGAACATTGTCCATTTATGTAGGCCAAGTCAAAAATTTGAGAGAGAGAATAAAGGTATAGCAAATTACAGTCATAAATTACAAATGTGGTGTACAACACAGTTTAAATAGTACAATGATACAATAATTTGAATTCCTGTTTGCAGATGCTAAAAATAATTTATTTACTGGGTGAAAGCAGTTACCCATCAGAAATGACTTAAGTTTATTTTTAAAGGATTTTTTTGTTTAGCTGGTGTTCTAAATGATTGAGTTGGTTGTTGAATAATTTATACTGTTGTATGTGAAACGTTTTTCTGATACAATGCTGGTATAGACTGAATCATGTGCTTTTTTTATGTTGAGATTGTGGACATGTTTATTTTATTGTAGTTTCTCATTCATGTTTGAAAGCTGCTCATTTTCAAATTGGCTGGATTTGTAAGTATGCAGGCTGGACAGACTCATTATTTTCAACTGAATGAAGAATGTTCTGGGTCATTGTAGATTGTTTATATTACAAAGATCTCTGGCAGACATTTTAAAGACTTCATTTGAAGGGGGATAAGTTTTCCCAGAACATGGATCCATACTGAAGAAATGTAATTATAATATACTTGAATCTCTGTTGATCTGACCCTACTCTGATTTTGCACCCATAGACCCAAGCAAACTTTGTTTCATTTCACATGATAATCTCATTTCAAACTCTTGCAGAAGTGAGCAAGTGTGTGAATTCTTGGCTGCACATTTTTTTTAAATCAACATGTTTCTTTGCATTTTTTTAAAACAGTGACATCAAATTGTACAGTGCTGTTTAATGGACATCATGCCTTAGCTGTAATTAAACTACCTATGTTGTTTGCAAATAATTATCCTTTTTTCTACCTCCAGTGTAATTGTTTACATTGTTAGTGTAGCTTAAAAGAAGGAACAATTAAGGCCTAAGCAAAAACCTTGGATAAGTGTATTATTCTAATGACATCTTCTGTCTGTGACTCAGCATCTCCACTATAAGGTGAGCAGCAATCTATCCTTTTCATAATATTGCCAGTACTCCATCCCAGATTTTGCGTGGTTTGATTACCAGTCTTACATTATTCTAAGAAGAGAGTTGAACACAGTTATTGTCACGCTCACTACTACCAGTTTGTTGTGCTGTGTAGGGTGTTGTTAGCCTCTGAGTAACACCTGCCACATGCAGTTTGTCTTGAACTTCTTTACTGAATTAACCAGCATTGTCATTTAGTAGTCCTTGAGTGAACCTACACTTTTGAATGCCGAAGAACATGTTCCAACACATCACTTTAGATTTATGCCTTATGAAATAGCAATACCAAAATTTCATGTAGCTGTCCTTGCACACAACCACATATTTCTTCATTTTTAAAGATGAGTTCATGTGCTTTGCCATAAATGCATGGCTCCAAAAATTCCTTTTACAGAGGAACAGTTATGCCTAATTTCTTTGACATTGTGTTTCTGCTGGTGTGCCTGTCTGTCATGGTACAGTTGCAATAACGAAATCTCTTCAGTGGTGTTGACTTCAACAGTGTTTTTGTGTAAGGTGAATTGATTGTCCACTTTACCTGATTTCCAAAAGGCTCCGGGGCTCCAACAACAATTTTAAGCCAGCATTGCCTTATTTATGATTTAATTTCACCTATTAGATGACTTTTTTAAGATTCAGTTCATGTCAGGTAATGTTGAAAACAAGTTTCTAGACAGCTTAGGAACATCTACAGCATGATATCTTGCGCATCAGTTACAGATTATGACCAGTTTTTATTGCCCTTTCCCAAAGCCATGAAGTTTCTTTTCCAGCTGCATTTACACCACCTGTCAAATTTTAGAAAATCTGTAAAACAGTCTGAACAGTTGGTTGCATGCCTTGTAACTCTGTAGTCGACCCATCATGTTGCTGAATCTGCTTCAGCTGAGTAGACCTCTTCACAGACAACAACAACATAGCACTAGTTACTTCACAATTATAATTATGTCTGTTAAGATTTCTTCTTTGTTTTCCATCAGAAATCTATTTTTTGCAGTCCTTTATCCAGTGACCCTTTCTTTTACAGTAGTTCTTGTGTTAAAACAGTTGCTTTGTACTAATGAATGTTGTACATAACTCAGCTGATCTTTATGTTCTCTGTTTTATCCCCTTGCCTCTGAATTTCTACATTATCATGATTCATATAATGTTATTTGAGGCCTGGTTTTGCTCCATAGATGTCGGTGATGCAGGAGGGCCTTGCTTCATTCGTTTAACAAGTATTGGAAATCATTGAGCAGATTTTGGAAATGACTTCTACATGCCATCAAGTCTTCTTAGTTAACCTTCGTACATATCTTGCCTTAAATGCATGAGAAGTCAGAAGCTTTCCGATTTACCATCATAGTAAGTGCAAAAGTGATTGACAGTAGCAAATTTTAGTAATACAGAACTTTTAAAATGTCAGACTTTCTCAAGCATTTCACATATTATAAACACGGAGATGAAAAAAGTCATGGTATATCTCCTAATATTGTATTTGACCTACTTTTGCCTAGTGTCGTGCAGCAGCTTGATGTGGCATGGACTTAATAAGTCATTAGAAGTCCCCTGCAGAGATATGGGGCCATGCTGCATCTACAGCCATCCACAATTGAGAAAGTGTTGCCAGTGCAGGATTTTGTGCATGAACTGACCTCTCAATTCTGTCCCATAAATGTTCAAAGGGATTCATGCTAGGCAATCTGGGTGGCCAGTTCATTCACTCGAAATATCCAGAATGTTCTTTAAACCAGTTGTGAACAATTGTGGCCTGTTGACATGGCGCATTGTCAGTCATAAAAATTCCACTGTTTATTTGTAGCATGAACGCCGCAAATGGTCTCCAAGTAGCCGAACAGAACCATTTCCAGCCAATGATCAGTTCAGTTGCTCCAGAGGACCCAGTCCATTCCATGTAAACACAGTACACAGCGTTATGGGGTCACCACCAGCTTGCACAGCACCTTCTTGACAACTTGCGTCCATGTCTTTTTGGTGACTGCACCATTATTGAACCCTACCATTAGCTCTTACCAACTAAAATCGAGATTCACCTGACAAGGCCATAGTTTTCCAGTCGTTTAGGGTCAACTGATATGGTCTTGAGCCCAGGAGAGGCACTGCAGATGATGTGCTGTGAGCAAAAGGCACTCACATTGGATGCTGCCGTAGCCGATTAACGCCAAATGTTGCCACACTGTCCTAACGGATACTTTTGTCATATGTCCCACTTTGATTTCTGTGGTTATTTCATGCAGTGTTGCTTGTCTACAATGCAGGAAAAGATAGACTTCTACTTACCGTAAAGAAGACATGTTACTGTGCAGACAGGCACAATTAAAAGACCCTTACTTAAAGCTTTCGGCCACAGCCTCCATTAGCAAAAGAGAAACACATACAAGCAAGCAGACCTCATGCACACACAACTGCCAACTCTAGCATCTCAGGCCAGAATGCTTAGTGTAGCTTATCTATTAGCACTGACAACTTGACGCAAACACAGCTGCTCTCGGCCATTATGTGAAGGTCGTTGGCCACTACATTGTCCATGGTGAGAGGTAATGCCTGAAATTTGGCATTTGCCGTACATTCTTGGAATATTGAATAACCGAATGATTTCCGAAATGGAATTTCCCATGAGTCTAGCTCCAACTTCCATACAAACAGTGGAAAATCCAGGATGGAATAACACAGTATTATGAAAGAGGTACATTACTACTTACCATATAGCTGAGAAACTGCAAAAAGGTGGGAATTTAAGGAGATGGGACCTGGATAAACTAAAAGAACCAGAGGTTGTACAGAGATTCAGGGAGAGCATAAGGGAGCAATTGACAGGAATGGGGGAAATAAATACAGTAGAAGAAGAATGGGTAGCTTTGAGGGATGAAGTAGTGAAGGCAGCAGAGGATCAAGTAGGTAAAAAGACGAGGGCTAGTAGAAATCCTTGGGTAACAGAAGAAATATTGAATTTAATTGATGAAAGGAGAAAATATAAAAATGCAGTAAGTGAAACAGGCAAAAAGGAATACAAACGTCTCAAAAATGAGATCGACAGGAAGTGCAAAATGGCTAAGCAGGGATGGCTAGAGGACAAATGTAAGGATGTAGAGGCCTATCTCACTAGGGGTAAGATAGATACTGCTTACAGGAAGATTAAAGAGACCTTTGGAGATAAGAGAACGACTTGTATGAATATCAAGAGCTCAGATGGAAACCCAGTTCTAAGCAAAGAAGGGAAAGCAGAAAGGTGGAAGGAGTATATAGAGGGTCTATACAAGGGCGATGTACTTGAGGACAATATTATGGAAATGGAAGAGGATGTAGATGAAGATGAAATGGGAGATATGATACTGCGTGAAGAGTTTGACAGAGCACTGAAAGACCTGAGTCGAAACAAGGCCCCCGGAGTAGACAATATTCCATTGGAACTACTGACGGCCGTGGGAGAGCCAGTCCTGACAAAACTCTACCATCTGGTGAGAAAGATGTATGAAACAGGCGAAATACCCTCAGACTTCAAGAAGAATATAATAATTCCAATCCCAAAGAAAGCAGGTGTTGACAGATGTGAAAATTACCGAACTATCAGCTTAATAAGTCACAGCTGCAAAATACTAACACGAATTCTTTACAGACGAATGGAAAAACTAGTAGAAGCCAACCTCGGGGAAGATCAGTTTGGATTCCGTAGAAACACTGGAACACGTGAGGCAATACTGACCTTACGACTTATCTTAGAAGAAAGATTAAGGAAAGGCAAACCTACGTTTCTAGCATTTGTAGACTTAGAGAAAGCTTTTGACAATGTTGACTGGAATACTCTCTTTCAAATTCTAAAGGTGGCAGGGGTAAAATACAGGGAGCGAAAGGCTATTTACAATTTGTACAGAAACCAGATGGCAGTTATAAGAGTCGAGGGACATGAAAGGGAAGCAGGGGTTGGGAAGGGAGTAAGACAGGGTTGTAGCCTCTCCCCGATGTTGTTCAATCTGTATATTGAGCAAGCAGTAAAGGAAACAAAAGAAAAATTCGGAGTAGGTATTAAAATTCATGGAGAAGAAATAAAAACTTTGAGGTTCGCCGATGACATTGTAATTCTGTCAGAGACAGCAAAGGACTTGAAAGAGCAGTTGATTGGAATGGACAGTGTCTTGAAAGGAGGATATAAGATGAACATCAACAAAAGCAAAACAAGGATAATGGAATGTAGTCTAATTAAGTCGGGTGATGCTGAGGGAATTAGATTAGGAAATGAGACACTTAAAGTAGTAAAGGAGTTTTGCTATTTGGGGAGCAAAATAACTGATGATGGTCGAAGTAGAGAGGATATAAAATGTAGGCTGGCAATGGCAAGGAAAGCGTTTCTGAAGAAGAGAAATTTGTTAACATCCAGTATTGATTTAAGTGTCAGGAAGTCATTTCTGAAAGTATTCGTATGGAGTGTAGCCATGTATGGAAGTGAAACATGGACGATAAATAGTTTGGACAAGAAGAGAATAGAAGCTTTCGAAATGTGGTGCTACAGAAGAATGCTGAAGATTAGATGGGTAGATCACATAACTAATGAGGAAGTATTGAATAGGATTGGGGAGAAGAGAAGTTTGTGGCACAACTTGACCAGAAGAAGGGATCGGTTGGTAGGACATGTTCTGAGGCATCAAGGGATCACCAATTTAGTATTGGAGGGCAGCGTGGAGGGTAAAAATCGTAGAGGGAGACCAAGAGATGAATACACTAAGCAGATTCAGAAGGATGTAGGTTGCAGTAGGTACTGGGAGATGAAAAAGCTTGCACAGGATAGAGTAGCATGGAGAGCTGCATCAAACCAGTCTCACGACTGAAGACCACAACAAACAAAACAAACAATATAGCTGAGAAGCCGAGTCTCGGATAGGCACAACAAAAAGACTGTCAAACAAGTAAGCTTTGAGCCAAAAAGGCTTTCATTGGAATTAGACAACACTCTCTCTCTCTCTCTTTCTCTCTCTCTCTCTCTCTATCTATCTCTTGGAGAATGTGATAATGTGATTCAGTTGCACCAGTCCTGGGTGGTACTGAGTCACAATGGGAATGCTCCTCTGTGGCTGGATGGTGAGACTTTGGGAGGGCGTGAGTGACTAGAGAGATAATGTACAGGAGATCTGTTTCTGTAATAGGTTGGGAGGGTAATTTCTGTCTGTGAAGGTCTCAGTGAGACACTTGGTGTATTTCGAGAGGGACTGCTCATCATTACAGATGCGACAGCCATGCGTGGCTAGACTGTATGAAAGGGACTTCTTGGTAGGGAATGGGCGGCAGCTGTCAGAGTGGAGGTATTGTCTTGCAGATGTCCATTGCCGTTCAATGTGGATTACTTCTCCTTTGAAGGCATCACCTAAAAACAAAGCCAGGGTACGCAATGGGCACCCGCATGACACCATCTTATGCCAACCTTTCTAACCACGAAGATTCCTAAGCCCCCACCTGTTTCAGATTCATTGATGACATCTTAGTGATCCGGATTGAGGAGAGGACAGCCTATCCACTCTGTCCCAGAACCTTAACACCTTTTCCCCCCTTTGCTTCACCTGGTCCTTCTCAACCCAGCAAGCCACCTTCCTTGATGTTGACATCCGCCTCAAAGATGGCTAAATCAGTACCTCCATCCATATCAGACCTACCATCTACCAGCAATACCTCCACTTTGACAGCTGCCACCCATTACTTACAAAGAAGTCCCTTCCACACAGCCCAGCCACCCGTGGCCATTGCACCTATAATGACAAGCAGTCCCTCTCAAAATACACCAGTGGTCTCATTGAGGTCTTCACAGGCTGTAATTACCTTCCCAACCATGTACAGAAACAGATCTCCTTTGCCTTATCTCTGTAGTCAACCTCCGAAAGTCCCACCATCCAGCGACAGAGGAGCATTCCCCTCGCAACTCAGTACCACCCAAGGCTGGAACAACTGAATCACATTCTGCTACCTATGAAACAAATCATGTGATCTACAAGCTAAGACGCAACCACAGTGCTGCATTCTAGGTGTGCATGACAACAAGCAAGCTATCTATATGCATGAATGGCCACTGACAAACTGACCAAGAAACAGCTGGACCACCCAGTTACTAAGCAAGCTGACCAACACCAGCTTTTCTGAATTGTGTAGGTGGTAACTCTCCCTGCAGTATATTCTACATTCCTGTAACCCACCTGGCCTCAACCTTCATTAGTCATTGTCCTACACCCACATATCCCCTACTGTGTTCTCTCTCCGCCACTACACAGCTCTTTATTCCAACTACAGTCCTGCAGACATTCTACTTCTCAAATTTCCTACTAACCTATCAACTGCACCTAGCTGCTTTATGTTCACTCCACTCCATCCCTGTATGCTTCAATAAGCAGCACTTTACCATTCCCCATCCCTACCCTGCTATCTCTCCCATTCCCATCCCATCCTCTTCCCTAACCCCACCCCTCAGATTGATTCTCCCATCATGCACTGCTGCTGCTCCCAGCAGCCAAGTCTGTGTGTGTGTGTGTGTGTGTGTGTGTGTGTGTGTGTGTGTGTGTGTGTGTGTGTGTGTGTGTGTGAGAGAGAGAGAGAGAGAGAGAGAGAGAGAGAGAGAGAGAGAATAATACCAATGAAGACCTTTTTGACCAAAATCTTACTTGTTTGACAGTCTTTTTGTGTTGCCTATTTGTGGCTCAGCATCATCAACTACCACATCACATTCAAAGTCTGTTAATTCCCATTGTGTGGCCATAGTCATCTTGGAAACCTTTTCATGTGAATCATCTGAGTAAAGAATGACATCTCTGCCAATGCATTGGACCACAAAATGTGCAACAAAGGGAATTCTCCAGGTTTGTTTCTGCTCATTAGACAAAGTTGTTCCGGCCTTCAGTTTTTCTGCCCGGCCAACTGTCAAACTGCAATTTAAAGATTGTGCATGAAATAGAAAATACTTGGCTAAACACTCAGAAGCAACGCTTAATGTTTTAGTTTTACTGCAGGATTACTCCATGTCAGTTCAGTAAAAAAAAATTGTGGACCAACATCTCAGATTTGAACTTGGCTCTTGTGTTCTCCCTGTGGAGACAAATAACCATACGAGATTTCAGCATGTTATCTCTGTTTCTTTTTTATGGTACTTTAGATTTGGAAGCTTGGCCACTTGTAACATTGTGATGACACAAATTGTTGCTCGCTTACACTTGGATAAAAGTTACCATTTTTTATTTACTACCCAAAGAAGGTAAAATTTGGAGGTTGTACTCTCTGTAGTATAAGGATTGTAAGTAAAACTGTCAACGCCTGGAGAGAGAAAAAACAAACTTTCTTAAATTGAATATCACACAAAGGAAAAAGAATAACCAAGAAAATGTTTCTCAGGATAACAATCAAAGCATGAGCTGTCGTTTGGAAAATAAAATTAATGGTATTTTTGTCTTTTATTCCAACAAACACCTGTTCCTAATTTTGTCTTGAAAATCTAAAATTAGCTGTTGAAATTTAATGATTCCTGAATAATATAACTGAAATTTTAAGTGATTAAACTAATAAAAACAAGCTATCATGACCAACTTTAAGTTTAAGAAACTCAAATTAATTTTTTTTTTTTTTAAATATCACTTCTTACAGGAGGAATAATTTATACAATAACTTTTTTCTGAATGGAGCACATACATTCCTTTGAAAATTGGTAAGTTCTTCCAGTTTGTTTTAGAACGTTCAATAACATCAAGAGTGCTAGTAAAGGGAACTAGGCAAATATCCTCTCAATAACATCAAGAGTGCTAGTAAAGGGAACTAGGCAAATATCCTCTCATTTGTGCCAAGTGAATGGCAGCGAAGGTCCTGAAGGATGCATAAATTATATGGTAACATCATTGCACCACATATTGAAATATTTGCAGGCTACATGGATTGATGGGATCAGATTATCTTTTCTAACAAAAGATAGTCATTTATTCCATAAATTAGGTTTGAAGGTGAGCTCCACATCACTATTGATACTCCCTCCTCTTGCTTTCCTTAAATAATATAATGGCTTAAACTCCTGGAAACTTTAGTAGAGTTTGAAATTCTGCAAAATCAAAGTGTATTTGATTTATAGATTCTTCTTGAATAAAATAAAACTTAACTTTGGTAATATTAACATTATAAAACTGAAGCAAATTTGATGCAGATAGTATTTGGTTTCCTAAGTGTCTTGGTAAAATTTCCTTTTGCGAATTCTTTTAACCCTTCTCAATTTTTCTGTGACTAGTTGCAGAGTGACCACTCGGTTCTGATATTAAAATAATTTTGATGAAGACATAAGTTTATAAAATTAAAATATTTTTTTTATTATCCTGCAGAGCCATTACAAAATTATTTTTTTTTTTTTTTTTTTAAGGATTGGCGTATGTTTCTGTGATGAATTCAGGCACAGTTCTTGCATTTTGTGGACCATACACACATTGTTTCACATCATCAGATATAATGCCAAGACACTTAAGTAATCTTACATTACATTTTTTTAGATTAATTGTAATAATATGTACAGTGCAAGAGTCAGATGTCCAGTGTTATCACTGGTTTTGTCGTGGATAGTAAAAGTAATTTTCACTCATGAAAGTTAAGGGTTTCATCTTCATCGCAGTTACTGTACTAGTGTTTCTATTGGAGGGCATTCATTACAACTCTGTAGCATATATGGAGAGGTCACATTTTTCACATAATATCATTTTTGTTTGATCTTTATAGCTTTCTTCAAATGATACTGTGTTGATTAATAAAATTATGCTATGATGAATGGCTAAGACGTACTAAGAAGGTACGATTAACACCTGTTAAAACACACCACTTCGGAGTAAGTGAACCCAACACAGAAAAAGTACTTTATTGTCTAGATATTCAATATAATTGGAATAATTTTTAAGTAAATTGCCTAAAAATCTAGATTTATTATTCATTAGATTAGATTAGATATACTTTCATTCCAATTGATCTGTGGTAAGGGGGTCCTCCAGGATGCAGAACATGTCAGAAAAACAACACTACATGACAAATATTTACAACTAAAACAAGTTAGCTAATGTACTATTCAACAGGTCCCAAGTGGAAAGATCGTCATTTTTTAATGCACACTATATAAAAGAATCATTTTACAAATACTAATGCACTGAATTTAAAATAAAATTTTATTTATTTATTTATAAGGTAATAAATAAATATGATTTTCCTCTTTGCTTCCGACATCCTTTATAACTGATAGATCTCTAGATTGTTCATCCCCTTAGTAAAAATTTGTTACTAAATCAGTTAGTATGGGTTTAAGTTAGTTCCCCTTTTTTAGGCTTGGTTATGCTAAGAAACACTTTTATTTAAAAGATTCTATGCAAGCAAACCATGCTAAGTGCTCAGAAACTATTCAGTGACACAAGAATAGTTAGCAGCTGAATGTCTCTTCTTTGTACCTTGATGTAAATTGTTCCCTGTGTTATCAACCAGCAAGTCCGTACCCAGCAATTGTGTAATCATTGAACTAAATACAGCAGAACATGTTTCAATATTATTTATGCATCCTTAAAGACCTATAGCGGCATTCCTTTGGCACAAATGAGAGGACACTTTCCCAGTTTCCAGTACTCATGTGGTTCACCAGAATGAGATTTTCACTCTGCAGCGGAGTGTCCGCTGATACGAAACTTCCTGGCAGATTAAAACTGTGTGCCCGACCGAGACTCGAACTCGGGACCTTTTGAGCTACCGAAGCATGACTCACGCTCGGTACTCACAGCTTTACTTCTGCCAGTATCTCGTCTCCTACCTTCCAAACTTTACAGAAGCTCTCCTGCGAACCTTGCAGAACTAGCACTCCTGAAAGAAAGGATATAGCGGAGACATGGCTTAGCCACAGCCTGGGGGATGTTTCCAGAATGAGATTTTCACTCTGCAGCATGTGGTTGTTGTTGAATGTCCAGATACATAACCTGGGTAAACATAACATTTTTCAAAAGAACTTATGCTAAGTGTGAATTTTAAGAACTTTTTCTCCAGATTGTTACATGAAATTTCATGTGAAGTGCCAGAAGTCTGTAACTTGCTGCTAGGATATTTTGGCACAGTTTTCTGGCCAGCTTCTGGTGAATACTGGCAAAAATATGCTGAGCTCTTAAAAAGTCTTAAATAGAGGAGCCCGGCGTATTTTTGCCAGTATTCATCTGAAGACATCGTGCTGAAATATTGTGGCAGCAAGTTATGGACATCTGGCATCCCCCCCTGAAATTTCATGGAACAAACATGTCACTGTTAGAAATTATATCTCCTGTAGGTAGTGTCATCTAAGAATATGAAGATACTTGAGCTCTTTAAAAATTTTATCGGTTGAGGCTGTTTCTTTTAAAACTAATTTAAAATTTTTTTATTATATTATCCAGGACCTCCGAAATTTCAGTGGTTTCTTGTAGGTTCTCAAATAAAAATTCAAACATTTATTTGTTACAAAAAATAAAAGTAACAAAGTAACAAAAATGCTTTCAGTGGTTTCTTGTAGGTTCTCAAATAAAAATTCAAACATTTATTTGTTACAAAAAATAAAAGTAACAAAGTAACAAAAATGCTTTAATTTTATTTTTCCAAGTGACAGCTTATGCTTTGGGGAATATTTTGCAAAACAAATTTTTAGAGATAATTCCTTTCCCTTTACGTAATATTCAATGTAACAGTAAACCATGTCTTTTACTTTTTTAACTAAAAAAATGTAAGTACACATTTTTATTCCTACCCGGACAGTTTTCTTAAAGGTATGAAGTGTTCCATAAAAAAAAAAAAACCTTATACTGTAGAGCATATTACAACCAAATTTCACACAGATGTAAAAAAGGGTTATTTATGTTCCAAGTTTCAGCAGGAATTGTTTTATAAAATGCTAAAATATGATAGGATTATTTATATCCATAGCTTGAATAAATAAGGTCAGTTTCATCTAGACTTGTGATAGTGGATGAGATGGTGTGCATGGCTTGACATGAGATGATCCTGCAACTTCCATAGAATTCCAGTCTTTCTACTTAGTCTGATTGGTTCCATTCTTTTAATATGTTTTTAGAATTTTAGCCTGTGTCTTTTCATATCAAATGAATGTTGCTATACTTCCCAGTTCCTGTATTTGCTTTTAGTCTTTCTGTTCCTTCTTCAACATAATTTGGACCAGAAATTGTGTTCTGTCTTCTGAATTTTTTCAGTGTTTCTTTCTGTCTTTTTCTTTTTGGTGATTATCTCAGCACTATAAAGACACTATGATTTGATGGCTGTGTTGTTTTTATGTGAAGTTTATAATATATTAAAAATATTATGGCTGCCCAGAACATGCAGTGTAATTCATAGACTCTGGAATTCAGTTTTGACATTTTTTTTAGTTCTTCTTATAAATGTACACTGAAGTGCCAAAGGAACTGGTGTAGACATGCATATTCAAATACAGAGATATGTAAACAGGCAGAATACGGCACTGCAGTCGGCAGTGCCTATGTAAGACAAGTATCTGGTGCATTTATTAGATTGATTATTGCTGATCAAGATTCAATTGAGTTTGAACATGGTGTTATAGTCGGCAAATGAACAATGGGGCACAGCATCTCCGAATGAGCGAAGAAGTGGCGATTTCCCCGTACAATCATTTCATGAGTGTACTGTGAATATCAGGAATCCAGTGAAACCTGGAATCTCAGACAGTGCTGCGGCCGGAGAACGAACTTGCAAGAACAGGACCAACAATGACTGAAGATAATCATTCAACATCACAGAAGTGCAAACCTTCTGCAAATTGCTTCAGATTTCAGTGCTGGGCCATCAACAAGTGTCAGTGTACGAACCACTCAACGAAACATCATCTATATGAGCTTTCGGGGCCGAAGGCCCACTCTTGTACTCTTGATGACCACAAGACACAAAGCTTTACATTGCATGTCGGCAGGAGACTGTTCAAGCTGGTGGAGGCTCTGTAATGGTGTGGGGAATGTGCAGTAGGAATGATATGGAACCCCTGATACCTCTAGATATGACTGACAGGTGACACATATGTAAGCATCCTGTCTGACCACTTGCATGCATTCATGTCCATTGTGCATTCCGACAGACTTGTGACACCCCACAGGCCCAGAATTGCTGCTGAGTGGCTCCAGGAACACTCTTCTGAGTTGAAACACCTCTGTTGGCTACCAAACTCCCCAGACATGAACATTATTGAGCATATCTGGGATGCCTTGCAATGTGCTGTTCAGAAGAGACCTCCGCTCAGTCGTACTCTTATGAATTTATGGACAGACCAGCAGGATTCATAGTGTCAATTCCCTCCTGCACTACTTCAGACATTAGTTGAGTCCATGCCATGCCATGTCATGTTTATGGCACTTCTGCATGCTCGTGGGGGCCCTACATGATATTAGACAGTTTCTTTGGCTCGTCAGTGTATATAACAGTGAAGATACTGTATCCACTTTTATTGACGTATTTGACTGTGAACTTTCATGTCACTAAGCTTAATTTTTAGAGTCAGTATCCTGTTACTTCCGTGGCAGCTACATTCTCTCCTGTCATAGTAGTGGGTAATGATTTTTTTTTCTGTTGCGTGCTTTATCCACTATTTTGCCCGTGCCATGTGTCTAATTCCCAAATGCCCTCAAGTGTCTGATAATTCTTCTGCGAGTACGTGTGCAGTGAACATGAGGCCCCAAGCCATTGCTGTACTTCTCCCTTTCCTGTGCTGCAATGTTACTCTATATCTTTTCTCAGGCTTTCTCTAGGACAGAATCCCTGCTGGAGACTTAACTTGCTCATAGGATGTTGACATGGATTTTTCCACTCTGTTTCATTATTTTACAGTAAGTTTTTTGGTTGACTTATGTTTGGAACCCACATATGGGTTTCTCCTCTGTTATTTCAAAATTGGCTGGCTGTGAGGCATAGTTTGTACAATATTCAGCATGGTAGCAAGTCCATTTGTACCTACTTGGTTGTAGCTGTCTGACTATACAGGGAATGCAAAAAACTGTCATTCAGAGTAGGCATCAGGGCAAATATTTATCACTATTAAAGGCTTTAAGTTATCACCAGGTGGCCAAGAGACTCTGGCAGTCCCTTCAGACAGACCAAAGTTTTTTAGTAGGAACTTGCCCTCGTAGGCCACACCATGGGAGGAAGGCAAAATGAAGTGTCTTGCAGAAACTTACTTCCCTCAATTTTCTGGTTTGCACTTTGCACGTGGACAAATTGATTGGGGGGGGGGGGGGGGTCCGGTCTCTCTAGTAAGCCAGTGTTCACTGTGGGGGATATTGAAAGCGAAGTTGGAGAAATTTCTTTCTTTAGTAAATTATGCTGTGTTTCCATCTTAATTAAAGTGGTGAACCCTACTCAGTCCCATGCATTACTCTCTGTAACACCCTGGAGATCCCAGATCCTCCCACACTGTCCGACTCTCAGCTGATGTTCATTGATGTTGTTCTAACCCTGACTGGTGGCAGATAGTGATTCTGGGATATGGCCTGGTGTGTTTGTGCTTAACAGGACATTCTTAATGTGATAACTGATGGAACTGCAATAGATATTTCTGTCACTTCCCAGAACAAAAAAACTAATTTCCTCGTGTTCTCTGATCTGTGTTCTCTCACCAAGAAATACATTTAACTAATGACCATTCACCAACTCTTCGAGGATACTATGCATTCTGTCGGAACCATATAGGTCCTGAGATAGCATCTCCAGGACACTGTAAGTTGGTTTTCACAGATGTCGTCAGTGAATAGATTCCCCTCTGTCCCACACTGGAAGCAATAGCAGTACAACGGCAAATGAACCTAGTGATAATCACTTGTCACTTTATTTCCTCTCAGGCTGGGCACTGGCATACCTTGAAATTATCACCTTAATCCAACAATCTCCCCTCCCCCCCCCCCCCCCCCCCCACACACACACACACTTTTTCTTCTATTTGGAGATTTCAGTGTGCACCATGCCCTGTGGGGAAGTACTACATTCAGTTGGGGCCTTCTGACTGACAATCTTCTTTCCAATCTTGATGTTTGTCTCCTCAGTGATGTTATTCCTACTCATTTCAGTGTCACACATGGCACCTTTTTGGCTGTCAGCCTTATGACCTCTTTCCCCAACTCGTGGCTTTGCTATGTTAATTATCTCTGTAACCGTGACCACTTTCTGGTGATCCTGTCACTCCCTGATCACAAGGCAAAGGTTGGCATACTGGGCTCTTCGCAGAGCCAGCTGGTAGCCATATAACTCTGCTGGTGCCTTTACCCCCTCTCTGTGAGGTTGCACCCAAGAGGTTGTGGGAGATGCCTCTGATTTGACCACCCACACAACTGGAACTGACATTCTGCTTTCTACAGGCCCCCATCCACTGCTGACTGAAGTCATGGTGGATCAGCAGCATACAGTACCTACTCAGGGTCACCTGAGGGCTCTGAAACGTCTCAGGCGACACACTCGCAATACTTTTCAGTGACTTCATGCTAAGGCTCACTGCCTACTCAAAAGCAGTAAGAAGAAATGCTGGGAGTGTTTCATCTCCTCCTCAAGAATGTATGCTTCTTCATCCCAAGTGTGGGCTCTCCCTCAGTAGCCTTGTGGGCTTCCAGTTGTTAACTGTTCCAGGTCTTTTCCATATGATGATATTTCTACCAGTGCATTGTTTCTTGCTTGAATACTTCCCAACCCACTTTGTGAGAGTCTTTGTCATCTTCTTACGTGGCTACCTTTCAAACACATAGAAGTTGCAGACATCTGTCTGTCTTTTATCTCCTGTCTCGAATCTTCCAATAATTGGTAACTGCTTCAGATTCGTGACTCATCACTTGTTACAGTCCCAGTTTCCGATTTGATTCATAATCTGATGATCCAGCTTCTGACTGTTACTCAAAGACTTCATATACTCGGGTCTCTGATGGTATTTGGCTAGAAGGTGTTTTTTCTTCACATTAGTGAGATGGTATCGTGTTGTCGCTCCTTAAACCAGGCAGATAAACCCGGTCTGTCAACAGCTAATGACCGGTTAGCCTCACCAACATGCTCAGCAAAGTGCTTGGAAGGATGGTAGCTCAACAATTATGCTGGGTTTTTGAATTGTGGGACTTTTGTCACCATATCAGTGTGTGTTTTCCAGAAGTGATGATCTACAATTGACCATCTGATTAGGTTGTAATCAACAATCAAACAGGCTTTTTCTGCATGCCAACATCTCATTACATTCTTCTTGACTTACATAAGTAATAAGACACTGCTTGGTGCCACACATTTTAATGCTCCCTACCAATTTTTATTCACCAGTTTTTATCCCATCAGTTGTTTCAGGTTGGAGTTGATATATTACTCAGCTCCTGACAAACCTAAGAGAACACCATTCTGCAGTGCTTTGTGCTGAGTGTTATTCTCTTGCTCATCGCCATTAATACACTAGTGAGCTCCATCAGACCAGTGAGCATCTCTGCGCCATATGTCAACAACTTTTGCATTTGGTGCAGCTCCAGTCTGTAGCTGTGGCTGAACACCAGTTCGATGACATAATCCAAAGGCCCTCCATTTGGGCCCGTTTTCTTGGCTTGCAGTTCTCTCCTGCAAAAACACAAATCGTATATTTCTGTCTCATATCGTGGCCCATCCTGACCCAGACCTCTGTTTGGGTACAAAACACTTTGATGTTGTTACATGGTCCTAATATTTGGGACTTCTCTCATAAAAAACTGACGTGGTTGCCCAATTCATCAACTGAAGACTGGGTTCACGTGAAAGCTTAACACCCTGGATTTCCCTGCCCACACTTGTTGGGGTGCGAATCGCACTGCTCTCGGCCCTGATCTCATCCTGATTGGACTATGATTGCCAAGTTTATGGCTCATTGGCACATTCAGCTTTGAAATTATTGGTCCTAGTCCATAATTGTAAGACTGGTCACTGTAGCCTTCTGGACTAGTCATGTAGATAGCCTCCTTGCTAACGCAGAGAGTTTACCTCTTCAGTTCTGATGGTACCAACTCATGTAATCACCATTTAACAATTTCCCAATCATTCAACTTATCACATTGTTTCTGTATACAAGGGGTATCAACCACCTGACATCCACCCTTGGGTGGGATGGGATTTTCAGCTGGTATGCACCTTGAGGTCCATAGCCGCAACCTCCACCATATCCAATTAGAATGTGCTCCCCATATTTTTCGCACACTCCTTCCCCCTTGGTTAGTACACCCACCACAAATTAGGACAGAGTTATTTCAGGGACCTCAAATTTCAGTTGCCCCCTTGACCTTTTGATATCTGTATCTCTGTTCTGCAGAAGTATCGGAGCGCTTGTGTCATGTATGCTTACACTTGTAAAACCGTGGATAGGATGGAATGTACTCTGTACACTTCCGCTGGTCAGGAAGAACATTTGTTGCCAGGAACATCTAGTGTTTTTATGGTGGGGCTGATAGCTATGACAGAATCTTATGGTGTATTAAACAGACCTCCATCAACAGTGTTTTAATTTCTAGTGACTCACCCTGTGGTTGGTGCTCCTACTGATTGGTAGCCCAGTGTGACAATTTCTGCCCACATGCAATGATTGGAACTCTTGCATTGATTGTGTATTACCAAATACAATAATTTCATACAACTGAAGACGGGATATTAAAGACCGGTCATGGCTTAACTAACATTATTACAACTGGAGTGGAGCTTTCTAAATTAATTATAATTAAAATACTTTGGGGGCAGGGACAGAGTGGTTAAGGTTGGGTCATCTCGCACTGCATTCTGAGTGTGGGGAACCCTTGATCTGCCTCGTTTGCCAGCTACCTTGTTCATCTCTCTTTTACTCTTGTTTTAATTGTTTTTAGATGTGGTTAGCCCCATTTTTCTCCTGTACCATATTGTAGGGATGGCACTCTGATGATTGGTGGGTGGTGTTCTTTACGACTTCGCCTCTAATGGATCAGGAGTGAGTCGTTTCCTGTTGTATACAGAGGCTTGGGGTCACTCACCTCTCCGCACCTCCTTGCTGAACTGGTTATTCGCCCACCTTATTTTATCATCATCATCCTACTTTTGCCTATTAAGTTTTCTTCTCACTTTTACTATTATTCATCATTTGGCTAGAAAACATTATTTGCCTTGTAACTTCCTTTGCCCTTTATTAGGTTGGCAGGGGGTCAGATACAGGTGGGATTTCTCTCCCTGTAGATGAGCCCTGGGAGACCCCTTGTCTGGTCTGATGTACTTACTAACCCAACCCAAATACTTCTACTTCTCTTTAATTTCTCAGCTCTGCCATCGGTATTGCTTTCAATGCCACAGTTTTACAACACCTAAGTTCTTTCATAATTCAATCAAATTTCTGTCTGACAGGATTAACTCCAGATGAAATATCTCTTGATACAGGCACTACTTGTGACCTCACTATTTAGTCACTTAACCACGAACCAATCACCCAGTCTAATGTCCATATAAATTTTAATCTGCATCCTATGCCATTTTCTCTTTGTTGCAAGTGCAGTTGTATCCCATTCATACTTGTCTTGTGATATTGTGTTACTGATCTAGCACTTAATTCCGAAACTGCATTCCCATGTTTCCAATAACATTTGAAGATCTGTCTGCGTTTCTGGACGTGCTAATTATTTCTCTAAGACATTGTCCAGAGTTCTTGTGCTGCTGTTAATGAGTAGAATGTAAGTAAAAAGACAGCTAAATGACTACAAGCACTCGCATGCATCCAAGGTTACTCCTATAGATCATGAGGGGAGCAGTTCCAGCCAACGATCCTTTCTTATTTTAACATTTTCAGCATTCAAAGAATGTAATCAGTATTGTGGGGTATCTCCAAATTGATTTTGCATATCTCTATTGAAGGGAGGACAAAGAAACTTGACTAAGCACCTAATCAGTGTCTATGACAGTGAATTACAACTGCTAAAACATGTCATAATCATGTTTTGGAAGATAAAACAGAAAACAAATTTATTCAGTAAATTAAATAGTAGAATTTTCAACTGTGGACATTAGTGGGTCCAGAGTTTCTATACAATAATTTTCTTTGAATATTCCATCTTATCAGGTCTAACGGTAGAGCTGCATGTATCACATTTCCCTTGTCATAGAAGTGAATCAACTGACGTAACAAAATCTTGAATTTATATTGTTCTGTAGTTTAGAAATTGTAGCTCTTTGTAAGAAACCAAAAGCAAAAAATGACACTCTTCTTTAGATAAAAATTGATATTTTCACTTTTATGAGGCACTACTACCTTTCCTTCTGGCCATAGAACTGACAGCTTTAAAACTGAATGCATCACACGAAAACATTTACACGTGACTATGTTTTTCACATAAAGCCTAAGAAACGAAAGGACATGGAAATGATGAGATCTAATACTGTTTGCTATTTTGTTGAAAACTGACATTCTAAGCTCATGGCTGTGTACAAAATATAGGTTGACTCTTACATTGAAGATAAGAGCAACAAACCACCTTTTACAATACTATTTATTTATTTAAATAGCATTGTTACTGGGTTTTGAACTGACAGGTTCATCTTCAGAGAGCTAGTTCACGCTAAGGTAAATTTTACATCAGCTTTCGCTTTTTTTCCCCAACTGATGTGAAATTTCCGAAGAAGTTTCACCGCATGCAAGTACATATACAAAGATGGCGACCGAGTGAGGTAGCACAGTGGTTAGCACACTGGACTCGCATTAGGGAGGATGACGGTTCGATTCCGCGCCCAGCTATCCTGATTTAGGTTTTCCGTGATTTCCCTAAATCGCTCCAGGCAAATGCCGGGATTGTTCCTTTGAAAGGGCGCGGCCGACATCTTTCCCCATCCTTCCCTAATCCAGTGAGACTGATGACGTTGCTGTCTGGTCTCCTCCCCCAAACAAGCCAACCCAACCAAAAGATGACACTATTACAACCATAACAATGCCAAAGACTTCCTTTGAAAGCAGGCATTTTTACTGAAGCTGGTCTGACAGTCTCTGTTAAGATATTCATCTACAGAGTAGAAGGAGCTGCTTATCGAAAAGTCTCTCAAACTCTGTTAAGCTGTGCTTTATCTGGAACCAAGTTTTTAATGGTTGCTGGAAATTTTTTGGCAATGTGTGTTCCTGTACATTAGGCCCATTTTATTTTAACAAGTTAAGTAATTTTAGGTTTTTGTGTAGATTGTTCATACTCCTAGTATTGATACTATGTTTTGAGCTATTGGTGGGAAATAGACACACATTACTTGCAACAAATTTCATTAAGGAATAAATATACTGAGATGTGGTGGTTAGAATACCAAGTTCCTTGAACAGGTTTCTATAGGATATTCTTGAAGCTGCACCAAAAATGAGTCTTATTACATGCTTTTGCACATTAAAAGCTTTTGCTTGGTTTGTTGAGTTACTCCAGAATATGATCCCAAATGACATAATAGAATGAAAGTGAGTGAAGTATGAAACTTTTTTGTATTTAGTCTCCTAAATCAGACATCATTCTCACTGCAAATACAGACTTGTTTAGGCGCTCCAGCAATGCTGTGGTATGCCCTTCTCAAGTTAATGTACTATCAACTTGTAATCCCAGAAATTTAACACTGTCACACTCTTTGATCTGCATGTCTTCATATGTTGTACTCATGCGGGAAGGAAATCTCTTACAGGCTCTGAACTACATGTAGTGGCTCTTTTCAAAGTTTAATGACAGTGAATTAGCTTTAAACCATTTATTAATGTACATGAAAATTTGATTAGCAGCCATTTCTAAATCTATACATGACTTGCTATTTACTGCAATGTTTGTGTCATCTGCAAACAAAGCAAATTTAGCATCTGGCACTGTAATAAATGAGAGGCTATTAATGTACACAAAGATGGAACCTTGAGGAACACCACACTAAGACTGATTGCTTGCTCCACAGGTATTTCGTCAAATCATTTCGCCCCACTATTGGTAACTCCATAATATTCTAATTTATTTAAGAGGATGCTGTGATTCACACAGTCAAAGGCTTTTGCAAGGTCACAAAATGCCAGTAGTATCTATTCTGTTGTCTAATGACTTACGTACATTCTCACTGTTTGTGTAAATAGCCTTATCTGTTTCAGACAACCTAAACTTGGACAATATATTATATGCAATCAGATGCGTAAGGAGATATTTAAACGCAACCCTTTCAAATATGTTTGAAAAAGCCACAAAATAGAAATCAGTTGATAATTTGATGGTATCTCTCTGTCACCCTTCTTTTAAAGAGGCTTAACTTCAGCATATTTTAACCAGTCTGGAAATGTTCCGCTGAGAAGAGATTGATTACACAAATAACTTAAGACAGAACTCAACTCACTTGAGCACTCTTTGAGTAACTTCATTGAAATGTTGTCGTAACCACTAGAATACTTTGATTTTAAGGATTTTATGATGGATGCTACTTTGGGAGATGTAAGTGTCATTTCCGTTCTGCTGAAGTTATTAGTAAAGACTTGTCTCAGATATTCCATTGCACTGTTAACTGAACCTGATAACCCCAACCTGTCAGTAACACAAGTACTTGTTTAAGAGGTTTGCAACACTACATGCTCTTGTTACCAATGTCTCATTTATTTTTCCAGCGCTCTGTTTCTCTTCCTTTTTGGGTCCATGTGTGTCTGTCTTCACTATATCCCATATAGTTTTTATTTCGTTATCTGATGTAATTATTTTTTTCTCATTATAAAGCCGCTTAGATTTCCGTATTACTTGCTTCAATATTTTGCAGTATTCTTTGTAATGCATTACAACGTTAACATCAGAGGTGTTTGCAGATAGTAGATACAGTCTCCTTTTTGTCCCACATGATTCTTATTCCTTGTGTAATCCGTGGTTTATTTTTAGACTTCTGTGTTATTTGAGTTACCTTTAGGAGAAAATCATTTTCAAAAGAGGAAGTACTGTTATTTATGAATGCTTTGTATTTTTCATTTGAGTCACAAGTATTGTAAAAATCTATACAGTTCATGTCTTTGAGTACTCTCCTAAAATTCTCAAGTTTTGACTGATTTATTACCCTTCTGTACTCAGATTTAATAGATTTTTTTGTACTGACAAGTTTCAGCGTTTGGCAGAATATGCTGCATGTGATGATCAGATAGCCTATTTAGTACTGGTTTTGTGATATGTGTTGTTTGCCTAGATTTTTCTACAAAGATATTATCAATAGCAGTCTCAGAGCATTCACATATCCTAATTGCAAAGTTCACAGCAGGAATTAATGGAAAGACAGTGTTACTGATTGCAGTAATTGTTCAGTAACAGAGCTATTCAATAAATCTACTTTAAAATCACCAGCAACCAAGGTTTCCTTTTTTTTATGTGAGCTTCCAGATTTTTAATGAAGAGTTTAAAGTTTTCGTAGGGTGCTCTGTATATACTTACTATTGTAAAGAACTTGCTATGAAATTCTAATTCTTATGCTTAAGCTTCTAAGTGCTGCTCTGAGCAAAATTAATTAATATCAGTATTCTTGAAATTAAAACAGTTTCTGCTGACGAATGTGGCAATCCCTCCTTTCTCCATATTTTCTCCACAGGTGTAAAAAGCTAACTTGAATCCTGCAACATGTAACATATCTTTGTCATTGTCTGCTTTTCAGACATACTAAGTCCAAAAAATGGACTGATGCCTCACCCCCTTTTTTTTTTTTTTTTTGAGAGAGAGAGAGAGGGGGGGGGGGGGGGGCTGATTGGTTAGAAAATATAACTGCTTGCAATGGGCAACTTGCACTTGCACAGTAGCATGCACAATAAACAGTGTTTGAGAGCCAAAGTGCTTTATATTTTTGTGGACTTCATTTTGTGAGAGTGCAGGTTACAATGCCTACAAAAATAACACACACACACACACACACACACACACACACGCAATATGTGGGTTATGACCAGTACTTATATGTCTCCATGCAAAATGGCATAATGTGGCTGATGGGTTTCTGGACCCTGTGTGATGTCTTTGAACAGCAGTCAGTATAGAAATTCATTCAAATTTATCAAAGCTGAAAAAATAAAAAAAATAAAAAGAGTCTGCACAGAAAATCATGGGGCAAAGTTGATCTCTTGCTCGTTTTTAGAGTTGCAAAAATGTGTGTGGCTTAATGTAGTAATGTCAAAACTGAGAAATTCCATTCAGAGTCAACATATGGAAATCTGAAGTTTGGCGCTGTCTTCATTCTTTAATGTGTGATCACACTATTGACTACACATTTTGGAATTTCAAGTGTAGATTTTATAAACATCCCCTCCCCTCTTACAGTTCTTTTGTTGAAACCAGAGTGTAATATTTCAAGAAATGGCTCATGCCTCATTGTTTTGAAGGTAGTAAAGTGAAATCCAATTCGAGACAGTCAAAAGTCCCTATTTATCAAATTGTATATAGGAGGTTTAGAAAATCTCTTTCCATGGTGTCAGACATGCAAGTAGGCTAATGATTAGAAAACAGAGCAGAAGGTGTGTGTGTCAATCTCAACATAAAATTTTAATATGAATCTTGTTGTGATCTCCTCTAGTTGTGTAGTCTTCACAGTGCAGAAATGCCTCGCTGTTAGGAGTGTGAAAGGAGAAATACATGTTGAATGCAAATTGAAGCTGCATTTGTGTGGAAATGAATATGAACTTTATTTTCATTGATTGTTAGTTAATGCTTAACTTACCTGATGTAGTGTCTTAAAGAGTGATTTTTTTCTGCAGTTCAACAATGGCAGATGAGCAGCAATTCTGTCTACGCTGGAATAACTTCCAGATGAACATAACATCCCAGTTTGAGGCATTACGTGATGAAGAAGACTTTGTGGATGTGACATTGGCTTGTGAGGGACAGCGTCTAAAAGCACATAAAGTTGTATTATCAGCTTGTAGTCCTTACTTCAAGGAACTTTTCAAGGTGAAATACTATTGAGGACCTTTACGATTTTATAAAATTTCACTTAATCTGGAAATATTAGGTATGGATTTATTTTGCAAAGTAGTCTGTGGTATTTGTAGATTATAATTCATCCTACAGTGTTGAAATGTTATCAGTGACTGCAGAATTATGTCAGAAGGTAATTGGAGTGACTGTAGCACATTCTGACTCAGTGGCCCAATTGTAATAAAATTTGTGGTGTGTTATGTAACAGAAATGAGAAATAGTCAACTATTTCTAGGAAGAGATCTTTTGTTTTCGTTTAGTAGTTCAGGTGAATAAAATTTCTATGTGCACATAATGAATTCCTTTCACCCTATGGGAAACAGATGTTTAGCTTCCCGTGCCCAACCCCCTCTCCTCCCAGTATGTTAAAAAGAACATATGTGGACTTCATTGCAGACGATTTTCATTTCACTTGTCTGTATTTTGTAGCTCTGGTGTAAAATATTAATTTGTGTGGGATGAAATACATGTTAATTTCTGAATTACTGGAAAATAATAAATATATTTCATTGGTTCACTTGCAATGCTTTCTATGATTTCTTTTTTATGGAGTTGTATATGAATTTATCCGTTTTTGCAGAGTAATCCTTGCAAACATCCTATATTGTTCATGCGTGATGTGGAATTCAGACATTTGAAGTCTCTGGTAGAGTTCATGTATGCTGGAGAGGTCAATGTTGCACAGGCACAGTTATCAGCATTCCTTAGAACTGCAGAATCACTACAAATACGTGGACTCACAGAAGCACCACAGAGGCATTCAAGGGTGAGCAACAAAGTTTTTTTTAGAAATTTACTCTACCTGTTTCTACAGTTTCTTTAGAGGAAAACTGTATATGCTTTATAAAGTAGTTGTTACTGCAACTTGTCATATTGTTTGAGTGCCAGAAGATATTCACAACTACTGGACCAGTGGTCCAATCTCCAATCTGATATAATTTAACACACGTTTCTTATACAATAATAATGACCTGCAAAAAATTTGAGCTCAAGATACAAAAATTAAATGTTTATGTGCTGTTATTAGGGCAATATATAATGTTATGCAAACTCTACAACAGTCTCAACCAAATTTAAGATGGCTAAGAATTGAAACTAGTGGTACTTCAGAGGAGATATTCGGAGCAGATGCACAAACACATGAAAATTTCAAGACAACATCAATCACTATTTTCATATTACGTAAGGTCAAAGTTGTGGAGAAATCAGCCAGCGTTCTTGTTTGGTTGCAGTCATTTTTGGACAGACACAATTTATTGAGTGATCTTTAGTAGTCACATAGTGAAGTTAAGTGTTATCAGTTGTACCAATTAGCAGCAGTTGTTTGAGAATATTCTAGAAGTTCCTGATACATAAACATGCCATAAATTTTTTTACACCAAATTAGTGCATACCTTGATGTGTTCTGCTAAATATTATCACATATTTTTTTCTTTACTTTTGTTTTATTAGAAAGATCAGTTTTGTCATCAGTAGGTGATTTTTATGAATGTACTCCACATGTTATGCAATTCAGTATTGAAAAATTCCTGGTGCTTTTAGAAAAGAAAAAACAACAACCCAGTGGGTTACATTGGGTTTTTGGGATTTTTTTGTTATTGACAATCAAACAGTGCAATTTAAGTGCCACTCATTTTCTCCAACAACTGTCAAATGTTTCGTAGCCCTGGACCTTTTTAAAGCAGACAGCACGAATATTGCAGAAGCTGTCAAAGTATGGATGGATTTTTTTCCGATGTGGAACCCTATAGGAACGTAATGAAGAGTGAAAGGAACAAGCACTAGAACTCTTTCATTGTCTTGCTAATAGATTAGATTCAAGATTCAGGGGGGAAGATTATCTGCTGAACAAGAAGAAAGTGTATAAAACTGGCTCGCAGAGCTGCATCCAGAGTGGATTGCAAGTTTTATGTCTTTTGGGAGTGATTATTATGATTATTTTCCTGCTAGTATGTTTTCTGATGCAGGTGTAACTTAGTTTTGCCCAAACAAATGGTAGAAGATAATGGAGCTGAAAACCACAATAAAAAGAGGAAACATACCAACACAGTTCATTACTTCTGTGAAAGCCTCATCTCCTGCCCCACCAGCACTATATTCTCCTGCAGGCTTGTTTGATCAAAATTAAGAGTTAATTTAGGAGAGGAAAGTGAGGAGAAATTAGTGAAGATCTATAAATTTCTGCATGCTTCCAAAAAGGACTAAATTGTGCTTTATAGTCGTTACAGTCTTACATCAAATAAAGTTTTCTTTGAAAGTGTGAATGTTGTTGAACAGTGTTAAAACACAATAAAATAAATTCTTGTGACAGTAAATACAGGTCTTCAATAAATATGATAGCTCTTTTTAATTTTTGTAAGGCTAATTGTGTAAAATTTTATATGTTAATTAAATTTTCATAATTAAATATGGTTTATTTTGATTGTTTTTTTTTAATGAGCATGGTTTTTTAGTTCTGGTTAAATTGCAGCTACCCTGGGATGAGCCACAGTTTTCGTGGGGCTGAGCTCTGCACCTGATGCTTTTTTGTGTTGATGTAAATCATCCTTTCGCTTGTAAAGTCTTGGACGTGTATAATAAATATTTCTAGATCATCTGTCTAAGCCTCACAAACTGTGTGCGAGAAGGAGATTTTGCATGGTGGTGGGTTGAACGATATGACGAATAGTGGCACATGTTGATTGCAGCTTGGTTGATAGGTTTGTATTTGTTGTTGGCAGTTTCCAACAGTTAAAATGCAGTGCACATGTATATAGTCAGTGTGCATCTGGAGCAAGTGTCTAGGATTCATTTGTGTAATCATATGTAAGTTATTAGCAGCCTCTTCTCATTTTTAACTTATTTCCACCTTGGGATTTCACTATCATAAAAACTTTTAGCTCTGATTAAATATAGACATAAAGTAAATATATTGGCAAATATAGAAGATTATGACACCTAAAAATAACAAAAACTGTCAAATAGTAAATGTAACAACAGTTGGTGAATATTTGACAGTAGTATTTTTGAGTTCATCCAAAACAAGCAAAACCTCTTTTTAGTATGAAAAAACTACTCTATGTAACTAAATAAAAATTAAGGAACTAGTAGGTGACAATATGTAGCAACAGAATAAAACCCAAAGGGAAGGAGAGACATAGGTCTATCAACGAAATGATTGACATAGGTATAATTATTTGAATATGGAACTGGTGTATGCCTAATGACAAATTTGATAAAAAATATTTGGATGTGGTTGAATAGTTACCACTTCTGAAATATTCAAGAATACTTTCTGCAACTTGAAAAAACTGTTAGCAGGTAACTTCTCTGCAGAGCCACTAAATGGCACTCCCATGACACAAATTTTAAGTGTAGTGGGCACAAAAAGCTATGTATCTAATCCAGATATCTCTCTTGGACTACTACTAGTTTCAGTTCTAAGGCATCTTAAAATTGGCCTAAACTTTTGTATAACACGCACAAAATTTTGCAGCCTACCACTGAAAGTCTCCTAAAACTTTCAATTTTTGTATCTTGAGCTCAAATTTTTCCCAGTGAAGTTTTATTATACAGACAAGTATGTGCAAAATTTTATTCGGGTTGGAAGTGGTGAGGTGAGGCTGATTCAGAAAACTGATCCACTTAATGTGAAAGGGTCCTGTTAAGCTTTATTGTGGGTTTAATATTCTACAAGTGGCAGCTTTTGTCAGTTTGACTGCTTAGGAAACCTTTTAGCAGTATTTCCCACTGCCTGCATTGCACTCAGTATATTGAAGGTGCAACTGTATGGGATTGAACTACTGACTGAGAAATACTACTGTTAGACATGCAAAGTGAAATGGTAACAATCAGAATGTCATTTGTACATGCACTTGGTACTGGTGTGACTCTGCACAACAGAACTCAATTTTTGTGATAAAAGGGAAAGTTGTAGAGAATTCATTGTAATCTGAAAATTATTCCATGTATTTTTAAAATATCCGTGATCTTCAGAGAGCTATCCATTATTTTTGCTTTACCGTATTGTACAGGGTGATTATAGTTAAAGCTATACTTTCAAAATGCTGTAGGAATAATACCACTGGTCAGGATGATGTCAAATTGCAACAGAATATTATTGAAGAAGGGGGAAACGTATAGCAGAAGAAAATAAAAAATAGTGTGAAAATTGATCAATAGATGGTGCTTTATGTGTCAGGATATGTAAATGAAAACACGCTAGGTACATGGCTTTTCCTCCTTTCCCACGTGTGACAGTCACTATGACTGTCTCAATGCAGGATCGCACTCTGCTTGTAAAGCTGTATTACAAGAATGATGAATGTGCACACGTCGATCTGCAGAACTTCTGGACACTGAAGGGTTTGATAAAAGGCGTTGGTCCGATGATTGCCGTGGGTCTGGAGAAAATTGTTCGAAAATTTGAAAAGATGGGTTCTTTTGGTGTGGAACCTGGTAGAGGGAGGAAACAAATTAATTCTATGTCAATGGAAGCAGCCACAGCAATCCAGAAGGAGATGAGTGATGGTGTGCAAATGTGTAGTGCACGGAGAATTGCCCGAACATTGGACATACACGTGAGCACGGTGTGTAAAATCCTACGAAACATCCTTCTTTGCTATCCATTCAAAATTACCCAGGTGCATGAGTTGCTTCCTGTTGACCTGCCAGCAAGAGAGACCTTTGCTTTAGAATTTCTTGCTCGAATGGAAGTGGACAATGATTGGCTGTGGAAGATTTTGTGGACAGAGAAGCCCACTTCCATTTAACAGGATATGTCAATACACAGAATTGTTGAATATGGGCAATGGAAAATCCACACGCAAATCAAACAGTACCACTTCGTCCTGAAAAGGTCACTGTGTGGTTCGGGTTTATGGCATCATTTATCATAAGGCCATATTTTCTCGAAGAGACAGGTGCTTCTGGTCCTGTTACCTGTACCGTCACTGGTAAGCACTATGAGTGTCTTTTGCACAATCACGTCATTCCAGCTCTCCAACAGTGTGGATGGGATCATTTTTATGCAAGATGGCACACCTCTGCACTTTGCAAATCCAGTTAAGCAGCTGCTGAAGCGCCATTTTGGAAATGATAGAATTGTTGTTGTTGTTGTTGTTGTTGTTGTTGTTGTGGTCTTCAGTCTTAAGATTGGTTTGATGCGGCTCTCCATGCTACTCTATCCTGTGCAAGCTTCGTCATCTCCCAGTACCTACTGCAACCTACATCCTTCTGAATCTGTTTAGTGTATTCATCTCTTGGTCTCCCTCTAAGATTTTTACCCTCCACGCTGCCCTCCAATGCTAAATTGGTGATCCCTTGATGCCTCAGAACATGTCCTACCAACCGATCCTTTCTTCTAGTCAAGTTGTGCCACAAATTTCTCTTCTCCCCAATTCAATTCAATACCTCCTCATTATTTATGTGATCTACCCATCTAATCTTCAGCATTCTTCTGTAGCACCACATTTCAAAAGCTTCTATTCTCTTCTTGTCCAAACTATTTATCGTCCATGTTTCACTTCCATACATGGCTACACTCCAAACAAATACTTTCAGAAACGACTTCTTGACCCTTAAATCTATACTCGATGTTAACAAATTTCTCTTCTTCGGAAACACTTTCCTTGCCATTGCCAGTCTACATTTTATATCCTCTCTACTTTGATCATCATCAGTCATGTTGCTCCCCAAATAGCAAAACTCCTTTACTACTTTAAGTGTCTCATTTCCCAATCTAATTCCCACAGAATCACCCGACTTAATTCGACTACATTTCATTATCCTCGTTTTGCTTTTGTTGATGTTTATCAGCTGCAATTTCGCTACAGCCTGGTCGTCCCAATCACTTGATCTTAATACATTTGACTTCTGGCTGTGGGGCTATCAGAAAGATGTCGTGTTCGGTGTTGCGATTGCAAACTTAGCTGCACTGAAGGCATGCATTGCGCAACACTTACTGAACATGACCCCGGAAACTCTCTGATCAGTTGTGGAACATATGTTTCTCGATTTCAACTTGTTGCAGAAAACGGTGGACAGCATATTGAACATGTTTTGTGCCAGTCTCATGGAAATTCATAATCTGATTTGATTTTGATTGATGCTTTTCATGCGGTTTTTGGCTTCGGGACAATTGAAAACCGATTTTTCCCCTCCCATGTAATATGACCTTTCTGTGGTGGATGGGCATACGTAACTAACAGCATCGCACCAGTACACCCATGCACACTAAGTAGTAGAGTTTGTTTAACGTTAAATGTAAACTGTAGGCATTGTTGTATGATTCATTTGTCACTTGTAGTCGACCACTGTTAAATTATGATGCTTACAGAGCCATCTATTGCTGCATTTTGTAACTGTTTATTTGTCTTATGCCATATGTTTTCCCCCTTCTCCAATAATAGTCTGTTGCAATTTGATGTCATTCTGACCAGTG
This sequence comes from Schistocerca americana, assembly GCF_021461395.2. Classification (NCBI taxonomy): domain Eukaryota; kingdom Metazoa; phylum Arthropoda; class Insecta; order Orthoptera; family Acrididae; genus Schistocerca; species Schistocerca americana. Next base: position 555,415,309 of record NC_060119.1, on the reverse strand, counting down.
ATGTTATTTCTACAACGGCTTGAATGTTTAATTTTAATTATAATCACCTTGTATGTGTCCCAAGAATAAATCACTTTTAAATAAAACTTTGTTGGCCGTATTTGGTTTTTTTTTTTTTTTTTTTTTTTTTTTTTTTTTTTTTTTTTTTTTTTTTAATAACTGATTGTGGTCTTGCACTGCATGGTAACTACCAAAATATAGTATTAAAGAAGGAGAAGACTGAAGAAATCCAACATGTGTTCATGAAAGAATTTTTTATATTAAAATGAGTGAGTGACAGTGACAGCCCTAAAGAATCTGATCGTGTTTATGATAAAGGAAAATGGCATATCTCTTGATGCTGTCTTTACATCAACTCAGAGGTGTAATTTACAGTGTGCGTGAACTTTAAGGTGTTGCCACAAGAGCCAATAAATTAACAAAACATATCATACAAAGAATGCCAACATAACATAATAGGCTAGTTAAAAATATCTTCTCATCAAGTGTTTGCAGCAAAAAACACACAGAAAACGTGGTGAAATGTATAAGCTTTCAGAGCCAGTGGCCTCCCCAGGGGGCTCACCACCATTTGGCGGGTTTGTGCTTGTCTACCTTGGGGTCCCAGCCTTTGCAGCATCATTTCACTTCCATGCTGCATGTCTATCCTCTTGCTATTCTTTTTCTCCTCCCTTGGGGAACATGTCTGGGGTGCTATTGGGAATGTTCCGCATTGTCCATCGCTGACATAAGAACAGTGTCACCACCATTTTTGGCTCCCTTTTCCTTTTTCTGTTTACCTTCTCCTATCCTTCCACCATTTTGAATTTGAGGTTTCCCCCCTCTTCCTCCCTGTGTGCTTCTGAAGGCCGACCCACGCATCTTGACACATAACAGGTGACAGGGTAACACGTAATTCCCAGCCCCAGCTCAACAGGTAGGGTTCGCGTGTAGCCCCTGGTACAGGCCATGCGCAGGGTGGGGTGATTGCCTGAGTTGCTACCTTCCCAAATTGCAGATTGATCCCTCTGTCAGGCGTTTGGGAGGTGTGAACAATCACCTAATGTGGGTGTGCCTCTTCTGAAGGGGGGCCACCAGGGAAGGAGTGTGCCACCAGAGATGCTGGCAATCATGGGGATTTTCTCGCAATGAGCCAATCATCTTCACAGTCAATGGCTACAAAATGTAAATGGAGTGAGGCTAACAATTCAAAGACCCTCCCAGCTGCACTACGGTTCCTTGTGATTTCACGTACTGAAGACGGTCAGTCTTTTGCTACGGTAAATCAGTTTATTATTCAGAAAGGTGTTGATGCAATTGCTGCCCCTGTGAAATCTTGCTCTTGTTTATGCAATGGCATGTTGCTTTTGGAGACTACTTCTGATTCTCAAGCACAAAAACTGCTTGCAGCTTTGCTCCTCCGTGGCTATCCTGTTGTGTTGAGGCCCAGAGAACTCCGAATTCTTCCCATGGTGTTATTTACACTAGGCCGCTCAAAGGTCCGACCGTGGCCGAAATCCTATTGTACCTATCTGATCAGGGTGTTACTGCTGTCCATCGGGTGATGTAAAATGTCGATTCCTTCTTAGTGTCCACATGCACTCTTTTTCTCACCTTTGATAGAGTGGTGCTTCCGTCCAAGATCAAAGCAGGCTATGAAATTATCACAGTTCGACCATACATTCTGACCCTGATGCGCTTCTACCGGTGTCACCCTCAAATGTCACACCCGGCCAGATGTGTAACCTGTGGTAGGGGTGTGCACGAGGACGATTGTCCACCTCTTTCTCTCCGTTATATCAACTGCAGTGGTGACCATGCTGTGATGAAGCAAGCTGGGATATTTTTTTACTTGCCCTCTTGTTCTGCCATCTGCCTCCTTAAAATTCGTTTTTCTTTTTTGACTAATTACTATTAACAGACGTGAGTATGTATGGTAAGACAGAGATTTAGGAACCAGGTTTTAAATTGTAAGGCATTTCCAGGGCAGATGTGGATTCTGAACACAATCTATTGGTTATGAACTGTAGATTAAAACTGAAGAAACTGCAAAAAGGTGGGAATTTAAAGAGATGGGACCTGGATAAACTGACTAAACCAGAGGTTGTACAGTTTCAGGAAGAGCATAAGGGAACAATTGACAGGAATGGAGGAAAAAAATACGGTAGAGGAAGAATGGGTAGCTTTGAGGGATGAAGTAGTGAAGGCAGCAGAGCATCAAGTGAGTAAAAAGACGAGGACTTGTAGAAATCCTTGGGTAACAGAAGAAATATTGAATTTAATTGATGAAAGGAGAAAATATAAAAATGCAGTAAATGAAGCAGGCTTAAGGAATATGAACATGTCAAAAATGAGATTGTCAGGAAGTGCAAAATGGCTAAGCAGGGATGGCTAGAGGACAAATGTAAGGATGTAGAGGCTTATCTCACTAGGGGTAAGATAGATACTGCCTAGAGGAAAATTAAAGAGACCTTTGGAGAAAAGAGAACCACTTGTATGAATATCAAGAGCTCAGATGGAAACCCAGTTCTAAGCAAAGAAGGGAAAGCAGAAAGGTGGAAGGAGTATATAGAGGGTCTACACAAGGGTGATGTACTTGAGGACAATATTATGGAAATGGAAGAGGATGTAGATGAAGATGAAATGGGAGATATGATACTGCGTGGAGAGTTTGACAGGGCACTGAAAGACCTGAGTCGAAACAAGGCCCCAGGAGTAGACAACATTCCATTAGAAATACTGACAGCCTTGGGAGAGCCAGTTCTGACAAAACTCTGCCATCTGGTGAGCAAGATGTATGAGACAGGTGAAATACCCTCAGACTTCAAGAAGAATATAATAATTCCAATCCCAAAGAAAGCAGGTGTTGACAGATGTGAAAATTACCGAACTATCAGTTTAATAAGTCACGGCTGCAAAATACTAACACGAATTCTTTACAGACGAATGGAAAAACTAGTAGAAGCCACCATCGGGGAAGATCAGTTTGGAAACTGTAGAAGTATTGGAACACGTGAGGCAATACTAACCCTAAGGCTCATCTTAAAAGATAAATTAGGGAAAGGCAAACCTACGTTTCTAGCATTTGTAGACTTAGAGAAAGCTTTTGACAATGTTGACTGGAATACTCTCTTTCAAATTCTAAAGGTGGCAGGGGTAAAATACAGGGAGCGAAAGGCTATTTACAATTTCTACAGAAACCAGATGGCAGTTATAAGAGTCGAGGGGCATGAAAGGGAAGCAGTGGTTGGGAAGGGAGTGAGACAGAGTTGTAGCCTCTCCCTGATGTTGTTCAATCTGTATATTGAGCAAGCAGTAAACGAAACAAAAGAAAAATTCGGAGTAGGTATTAAAATCCATGGAGAAGAAATAAAAACTTTAAGGTTCGCCGATGACATTGTAATTCCGTCAGAGACAGCAAAGGACTTGGAAGAGCAGTTGAACGGAATAGATAGTGTCTTGAAAGGATATAAGATGAACATCAATAAAAGCAAAACAAGGATAATGGAATGTAGTCGAATTAAATCAGGTGATGCTGAGGGAATTAGATTGGGAAATGAGACACTTAAAGTAGTAAAGGAGTTCTGCTATTTGGGGAGCAAAATAACTGATGATGGTCGAAGTAGAGAGGATATAAAATGTAGACAGGCAATGGCAAGGAAAACATTTCTGAAGAAGAGAAATTTGTTAACATCGAGTATAGGTTTAAGTGTCAGGAAGTTGGTTCTGAAAGTATTTGTATGGAGTGTAGCCATGTATAGAAGTGAAACATGGACAATAAATAGTTTAGACAAGAAGAGAATAGAAGCTTTTGAAATGTGGTGCTACAGAAGAATGCTGAAGATTAGATGGGTAGATCACATAACTAATGAGGAAGTATTGAATAGGATTGGGGAGAAGAGAAGTTTGTGGCACAACTTGACTAGAAGAAAGGATCGGTTGGTAGGACATGTTCTGAGGCATCAAGGGATCACCAGTTTAGTATTGGAGAGCAGCGTGGAGGGTAAAAATCTTAGAGGGAGACCAAGAGATGAATACACTAAACAGATTCAGGAGGATGTAGGTTGCAGTAGGTACTGGGAGATGAAGAAGCTTGCACAGGATAGAGTAGCATGGAGAGCTGCATCAAACCAGTCTCAGGACTGAAGACCACAACAACAAAAAACAATACGTGAGTATAACCTGCATTTTCATAAAAGAGAAAGGTTGGGTCTCAGTTTTAAAGAATATAACAACAGATCTAATTTTGTGCTTAACTTTATGTATGTAATTGATTTTCTAATTTATTTTGAATATTACTAGTAACTATCTACTATTAGTTATAGGGTGAAATCAGCAATTGTTTCGTAACTTAAATTCTACTGTTGACTTATAAACAAATTTAAATGCTGTACTGATTATAAACATTTGAAAGATGAAATACTAGGAATCTTAAAGTGTCTATTTGGCTCTCTTCGGAAACATGTTTGCAAAACCAGCCCTTCATTAATTCCAAAGTAATTAACAGTTTTGTCCAAAGTATTGTCTGCATACTAATATTTGTTAATTTCATGATTTAAACAAATAATTCGGCCTGACTCTTGTAGTAGAAGAAACTGTTAAAAGGAACGAGTTTTTTGATGTATTCCGTTAATTTAATGAGCTAAGTAATTGTAACTTCTGAAAATTTAATTTTGAACAATGTTTAGTTTCAGTGCCTATTATTGTGAGGATATATAAGGGTCCGAATGTTGGTCACGAGACAGTCAGTCCACGGCTTAGTCTCAGACGAGAAACCTATGTTGGTTAGATCAACAACAATGCGTCCATGAAATAAGTGTAACACTATTAGGCTGTGTGTTGAAACAATGGCAGTGTCTGTTCCATACGTACCATTCTATTCTTTAAGAACTGTGAACTCTCTGGTTAGGTTTCTACTGGTGATAGATGTTCAATAGTAAACTATTGTAGCAGTATGAGGAGGTTTGTTTACAAACTATTAATGAGTCTTATGGAAAGTTAAAACAGTATTGAACTGGCCATATTAAAAAATGTATATATGGGGGGGGGGGGGGGGGTTGTGAAAAGTGAAAGTAAACAACTGTGAATTGGAAATGTGCACCTGTCGGCTACATTATTTAAAGTAGTCAGAGTTGTACTTCCACACCCCATTTTTCAGCCAGTATCTCAGTGCAGTACGTTGACACGCAGGACAACAAACGGAGAAACAAAGAATGCAAACAGTCACAACGCCATCTCATTTCGAGATTGTCCCGTGTATCTCGATGAGTGGGCTTCTCAGGAGATCTGGGTAAAAGAAAAAGTTCCTTGCCCGGTCGCTTGCAAGTTATTGGCTAGTCGCAAACACTGTGTTATACCATCCAGTGCTCCATAAAGGACATGGACACGCAGACATGTGACTTCAAATTCAGCTCTGGGGTTTTGAAGTCGCCCATTGTCAAGGTAGCATCGCTGTCCCCTTGTCCCGCTGTGCAACAAGCCATCAAACTCTTACCTCAAGGGGCGATGCCACCAGCTGCGCAACCAGCAGGCTGGAAAGGACAGAAGGAGTTCTCCTGTGAAGACTTCTTACGTCCCTCCAGCCAACCAACACCTGAGTCTTCCTCTGCTAACCATAAAGGCTCGAAGCAGTCCATCAAAAGGCGAACGGTATTCTTCTTCACAGACTTGAAGAGCCTCTTTGACAGTATTGCTACATGATACCTTCGCACAGCCGGCCTTCCTGTCGCTGGTGCACGCCACCAACCATTTTTCTGCATTGGACTCTGCATACTGACAGCACAAGAGAGCAGATGCTTCTGTGGACCTCATGGAGCAGGATCCTCCTGCCTCTGTGTCCTGTAGCTGCGAGTCTTCGAAGGCTGTCACTGAGCAGTCACCGAGGTGACACCTCTTTATTTTTTCCTCGTCACGATTCTCCTCCAATGGAACATTTGCAATCTTCGATCGAACAAAGAGGATTTATGGCTGCTTTTAGAATTGCGGCGTCCCCATGTACTCTGCCTTCAGAAAGCAAAATTGCATCCTCATGACCACGTTGATCTTTCGCATTTCTTCCCAGTCTGTTTTGACCTTCCCCTTGAGGCCAGCATTCTACCTCATGATGGAGTCATGCTGCTCATATGGGACGACGTTCATAGTCAAACCATCTACCTGACTACCTGCCTTCAAGCTGTTTCATTTCTCCTTTTCCTCCCTCACGTGACATTTTTCCTTTGTACCATTTATATCCCTCCGTCATTCGATGTCACCAGGGCAGGCTTCCTCCAACATATTTGGCAGCTACCTCACCCATTTCTGCTGCTCGGCGATTTTAATGTGCACCATCCCGTTTGGGGTTCTCCCAGAACCTGTCAGAGTGGTGCTCTCTTGGCTGACCTTCTCCATCAACTTAACTACTTCTACCTTAACACAGGAGCACCCATATTCCTTTCCGATTTGACTCACACTTATTACCATTTAGACCTATCCTTCTGCACTGCCCAGCTTGCCCATCTTCTTGAGTGATCCGTTCTTTCTGAGACCTACTCAAGTGATCATTTTCCATGTGCTATCTGTTTGCTGACGCCTACCCCACCTGCGTGCACACCCAAAAGGCAGCTTACTAAGGCCGACTGGCAGCTTTACTCCTCCCTGGCGACCTTCGAAGAACAAGATTTCCCCAGTTATGATAACCAGTTGGAATATCTTAAAAATGTTATCCTTACCACTGCAGAATGTTCCATTCCTAGCACTTCCTCTTTACCATGCAGTGTCCCAGTCCCTTGGTGGAATGAGGCATACCATGACGCAATTTGCGGCCGAAGATGTGCTCTCCATGTTTTTAACAGTCATTCTACGGTGGCAAACTGCATTCATTATAAACAGATGTGTGCACAATGTCGTTGCATTATTGGAAACAGCAAAAAAACTTGCTGGATTTTATTCACTAGTTCTTTTAAGAGTTCCCCCGCATCCTCCGTCTCGTGGGCCAACCTCCGATGGCTCTCTGGAACCACAATCCATTCCCCAATTTCTGGTCTCACAGCAGCAGACAATGTCATCATGGACACTATTGCTATCTCCAACACCTTGGGCCACTATTTTGTGGAAATTGCGGGCTCTTTCAACTATCACCCTGCCTTCCTCCATTGAAAATGAGCAGAGAAGGCTCGGGCGATACTCTTCTCTTCTCAGAATCTGAGTGCTACAATGCCACCTTTACTATGAGGGAGCTAGATCATGCTCTCACTTCATCCCGATCCTCCGCCCCAGGGCCAGACACTGTTAACAGTCAGATGTTGCCAAACAGTTCTCTTGAAGATAAGCACTTTCTGCTTACTTCGTACAACCGCATCTGGGCAGAGGGCACGTTTCCCAGATGCTGGCATGAAGTCACTGTCATACTCATACATAAGCCCGGTAATAACAACCACCTTGCTTCTAGCTACTGCCCTACCTCTCTCAGCAGCTGTTTGCAAGGTGCTGGAACATATCAGTCATGCCAGGCTGACATGGTGGCTTGAGTCTCACAATTTACTATCCACTGCACAGTGTGGATTTAGAGTGCGCCGTTCTGCAGTTGACTACCTTGTCACTTCGTCCACCCATCTCATTAATGGTTTCCTGTGGAAATCCAAGACTGTGGCCATGTTTTTCGATTTGGAGAAGGCCTTCAACACCTGCTGGAGAACTGGTATCCTCTGTACTCTCTACACATGGCGCCTTCCGTGGCCGCCTGCCCTGTTTCATTTCATTGAGGAATTTTTAAAAGGGGGGTTCTGCCTTGTCGGACACCTTTATCCAGGAAAACAGTGTGCCTCAGGGTTCCGTCCTGAGCGTCGTCCTTTTTGCTATCACCGTTAACCCTATAATGGCCTGTCTCCCACCAATCATAGCCAGCTACCTTTTTGTTGATGATTTTGCCATCTATTACAGTTCTCCATGGACCTGCCTCATTGAGTGACGTCTTCAGCAGTGTCTCGATCGTCTTTACTCTTGGAACATCGACAATGGCTATAGTTTTTCTGCTGACAAAACCACTTTGTATGAATTTCTGGTGATGCAGTTGGTTTTTCCCACAATCTTTAGATATTGGGCCTGTTGCCCTTCTGTTCGTTGAAATTGTGAAATTCCTGGAGCTCATTCTCGATAGGAAACTCTTCTGGTCCTCCCATGTGTCTTACCTGGTAGCCTGCTGTACGCGGTCCCTCTTTGTCTTATGTGTTCTCAATGGTGCTTCCTGGGATGCAGAACGGACCACCTTCATCTGTTTGTACTGGTCCCTTGTCCGTTCGAAACTAGACTATGGGTGCTTTGTTTATGCATTTGCACATCCGCCTCTCTTACGCCATCTGAACACTATCCACCATCGTGGCATCTGTTTGACCACTGTTGCCTTTTATATCTCCTCAACAGGTATGCATGCTGTTTTGTCTCCCCTGCGTGGTCACCTATCCTACCTCCTTCAACGATGACTCCTTTGATCACCAGTATGGGGTGTATCCCTCTTCCCTGTTATCTCCTGGAGTCCGCTTTTGGCTCATGCTTCAGCTGTTTAACTTCACACTGCCTGTAACTTTCCCGGTGGGTGTGCACCCTCACCACCTTGGCTTCATGCGGCGGCCCATGTTCATTCACCTTGGCCTTCATTCACTTCCTAAGGACAGTACTCCAAGCTCACTCTATCATTTCAATTTCATGACCTTTGCATGGAACTTCGCGATAGTACCTTTGTGTACACTGATGGCTTTCAGACTAACTGTGCTGTGAGGCATGTCTTCAACACTGGCACCGATGTTTTTTGATATCTTCTTCCAGCACACTGCTCAATATTTACAGCCGAGCTCACTCATCCCTTAGTGCAATGGGTCCAGGAAACCTGTCAATTGCTCACTCTTGCTGGGGCCACTGTGATGTTTATATGGATTCCCGGTCACGTTGGTCCGCCAGGAAACAAGGCTGCTGATGCTGCTGCCAAGACTGCAGTCCTCGTACCTGTGCCCACTAGTTCCTATGTTCCCTCTGATGATCTCTGTGCTGCCGTCTGTCAGGAGGTGGTGTCACTTCAGCATTGCCATTGGTCCTCCCTTTGTTGAAGTAAACTCAAGATTATTAAGACTCTCCCAGCAGCTTGGATTACCTCCTCTCGGCCCTCCCGCCAGGAGGAGGTCATTTCAACTAGGTTGTCTTTTTAGCCATTGTTATTTATTAAGTGGCACTCCCCCACCACTTTGTACAAATTGTGCCCAAGTTTTAACTGTCAGCCATTTCCTGACAGAATGCCCATTTTTTAACCATTTACATTCCCACTTGGGTTTGCCATAAGAGTTATCATTTGTTTTACCAAATGACACAATGACTGTTGACTGCATTTTACTTTTTATTGGTTGTAGCAGTATGGCAAAGGCCATTTAATTTTTAGTTCTGGACCTCCGTTTCTGTATGGTGTCTTTTATAGCCCTTTCCCCACATCCCTGTTTTTAGCTGTCTTCTCTTCTGTCAACTGGGATTGACATAAAGTAGTTTTTTAACTGCTCACTGTCTTAGTATTCTGTAGTTTTGATTTGGGTGTGTAAGCTCCAGTTGGTTTTGCACAGGAAAAGTACTGGTGAGGTTTAGGAAATGGGAAGAGTTACAGAAAAGTCGCCCAGAACCCAGTGTCAGAAGAAACTTACTGAACAGGGTGAGGAGGAAAGACTGATTGTTGGTGCCTAAACTGGACAAGATATGAAAACCTGAGAACTTAGAAGGTGGAAAAAAGGTGTAAGATAAGGTAATAACCAAGAAAAGCTCACAAAAAAAAAAATAGAGGCAGGAAGCTAAGTGCATTCTGTGGTAGACAGATGAGAGGGGTGGAGAAAAATCGACAGGTCAGAAAATGACAAAGGAGTAGTTGTTGAAAAGAAATGCTGAGACCAATGAAATTAATGTAAATTTAAGGTAGCTATGATGTGAGGACAAAGCACATGTCATAAAGCTGATTGCCACCTGCAGAGTTCTGAGAAACGGTGTCAGGAGTAAGGATCCAGAGGGCACTTATAGTGATATAAGCACTGGGGTCATGATTGTCATGTTATTGAGCATGCTCGACAAAGGTTTTGTGTGTTACCAGTCTACACCCTGTCTCTGTGTCCATTAATTGTAACCATAACTCAGTAGTAGTCATACCAACATAGAAGGTTGGATAGTGTTTACATGACAGGTCATTTCACATATGGCTCTCCCTTTGATGGTGTGTATTTTGCAGTTACAGGGGTGTTGTATGTAGGTGATGGAAGGAGGATGCATGTGCAAGCCTTACAGTGGGGATGGTCACAGGGGTAAGAGCTATAGGGCAGGGAAGTGGGTGTGGAAGGACCATAGGTTCTGATCAGGTTATTGTGGGAGGGGGGGGGCTAAAAGCTAATCTAGATCATATGGAGAAAATGTTGACAGAATTGAATGGACCTCATTTCAGAGCATGACTTAGGAAGTGGTAGCCCTTTCTAAGTAGCTGATTAATACATTCAAGACCAAGACAGAACTGAGTGACGAGAGGCATGTTTCTAAGTTGTTTTCTGGAGGGCTGTGAAGGCTGAGGTGTGAATGGTGGTGTATTGCTGTGAAGTGTCTGCATCTGAGCAAATAAGTTTGCCTCAAACACAAGACTGTGTGGGACAGAACTTTCACATTAAACCTACAAATAAACAACAGTACTTACATTATGACATTTGTACGCTTGCTGACACTCAGTACTGCCCTGATCTTTAATGTATTAACTAGCCGCTTTGATAGGGCAATGACTTCCTAAAATCATGTCTTGAAATAAGGTACATTCTGTCAATATTTTGCTCACCTCGCCTAGAATAGCTTTTCGTTGCTCCCCCTCTCCTTGCCAGCTTCAATCTGTGCAGTATCCTGGCCAGACACTACACTCTTTCTGCACCCCATTTTCCTACTCTATGGTTCTTTACCAAGTGACTGTCCTTCCTGTAAGACTTGCCATATGCACCCTCCAACCACCACCTACACCAGCCCTGTAACTGGCAAAATATATATCAAAAGGGAGAGCCACCGGTGAAACCACGCATTGCATAGCAGCTGTTATGTAAACACTGTCCAGTGTTTCCCAGAACTTTGGAAGTAGGAACCGGACTTGCAAGATGTGCTTGGTTCTGGCCACCTAACTGGCTTAAATTTTCTTTATGTTCTCAGCATTCCTGTTCAATAACTATTCCTTTTCATTGCTCCTTTCTTATTTTCCAACCTGTCCATTTTCCTCCGCCCCACTCATCTGTCTGCCACAGAATGCACTTAGCTTTTCACTCGTATTGGCTTTTTCAGTAATCTCTTTTTGGTTGTGATCCTATCTTCCACCTTTTAATTTCTCACAAGCTCCTGAACCAGGGTTCTGAGCAACTTTTCCATAAGTCTTCCCATTTTCTATAGCTCACCAGTTCTTTCCCTTCAACCCTTCTGTCTGGAGGAGTCACAGTCCCAAAAGCTTGTTCATTTCCACTTGTTTTTTTGTTTCTTTTTTCCCTGTCACATGATGAGTAGCTTTCTTTATCCTGTTGTATTATACTTTTATACATGGAGCTATTTGTGTTGAAGAATGTCCACAGGATTGTTCAAAAGCAGTAAGTCTGACAACTAGAGTACTAAGTTAATCAGTTGCTTATTTTGTGTGGATGAAATAGTGCAAAAGAAATTTGGGGTAAATCATGCATTCTGTTTGAACATAAAATCAAATATTATGTAAACAAATTAAAAATTTTGTCCCAAGTGTGATGAAATGGAATGTATTAGCATAGATGTGGCAAAACTACCAAAGTTTCTTGTAGATATATCTGGTGCATAAACTGTTATGACTGAAAGAACACAGACTGGATCACTGATACATGTTTATTACACACACCACAAAAATCCAGGTCCAGTTCACAAACCAAAGTCCATTCTCATAAACGACGTCAGGTAGTCTGGCCAAGCGTAGACAGTAAATGATCGAATATACCAAAAGTGCTAGTCCATGATTTGGAGCATGGTTGTAGCTCTGTCATTGGCATAGGTAACAGAATAGTGCAGCGAAGCGAGGTGAATTGGCTGTAGTGGCCTGTGTACTTCTTTAAATAAGGATGCTTCGCATTTGTGTGAGCACGGTGATGGCCGAAGGTGAGACTCACTTCCAGATCACAATGATTTATCCTATATTGGATGTATCAAAGTTGGCCTGTCTGGCCAGCCAGCAATCCTTCCCAACACGCTGTGGCTAGTGTTGTTGTTGTTGCTGCTACCAATCTTTTTGGTAGAGTGGCTGATGTAGCCATAGCCGGACACGGTGCTGCCACTGGTTGGATTGTTTTGAATCTTATATCCTGCTACGATGTGAAGCGGTGGTCACCACATAAACAAAACACGAAGAAAATACATTCCCCAAAACGATTTCATTTAATCTACATTTGGCAAGGAATGTATTATGTTAGCTTTAAAAATCTTTGGAACATAATAACATAGGAAAAATGGAGTTTTAATTTGTTCAATGATACATGCTGTATTATTGAACTGCGGGAACAAAATAGGACAACTACAACTCTTGTTCAGTCCAATGGAAGAAAAATTCAAGTAAATGTGCCAAACCAAAGAAAATGTTTCATCTAATAAATGCAAACAACTAGGTCAGTGGACAGTTCTGAAGCACTACTGTTCAGCCAAAATTGTGAGTAGAAATGCTATATTTACTTAATGTGTCTGGGACATATAAACTTGCAAGCACATTGACACAAGTAAATCGTATGATTAAAAAATATTTCCAAGAGAATAGCTGTCAACCTATAGGGCTAAAAGAATGTATTATGTTATTGTTTTGTATTGAATAAGATGCATAAGAAATCTTTCAACTAGCTGCCATTACTGGTAAATCAATCCAAGCATATGCAATGGATTAGTAAGGGCAGAATTTGACTAAAGTTTATGGTGTTCTATCAGTGTCCTGTGTTAAGTAGACCAGATGTCAGTCACAAGTTCTTAACCAAATGAGATCCGTATGCTGGAAAACACTAATTTCTCACAATGTATGGATTTCCCCTACTTCTCTTTTTGTGTCGGCCAAGGATTGACAGTTTGTGTGTGATTAGATTAGATTAGATTTACTTTCATTCCAATTGATCCGTAGTGAGGAGGTCCTCCAGGATGTGGAACATGTCAGAAAAACAACAATACATGACAAATATTTAAACTAAAACAAATAAGCTAATGTACCATTCCACAGGTCCCAAGTGGAATGATTGTCATTTTTTAATGAACACTAAGAGTCATTTTACAAATACTATTGCACTGAATTTAAAATAAAAAAGTTTTATATTTATTTATAAGGTAAGAAACATGTAATACAACTACTGTAATACTTATTTACAATGAACACATTACTGCACTGAAATGGTGCAGAAGTTAGATTATACTTACACACACACACACACACACACACACACACACACACACACACACACACAAATTTTCAGTGAACACATTACTGCACTGAAATTGTGCAGAAGTTATGTTGTACTTATATACAAATCAGTTGGTTTTCCTCAGAAATTCATCAATGGAGTAGAAGGAGTTGGCCACCAATAAATCCTTTAGGCTTCTCTTAAACTGAATTTCATTGGTTGTTAAGCTTTTTATGGCTGCTGGCAAGTTATTGAAAATGTGTGTTCCTGAATAATGCACACCTTTTTGTACAAGACTAAGTGACTTTAAATCCTTGTGAAGATTATTCTTATTTCTAGTATTGATTCCATGAATTGAGCTGTTGGTTTGAAAGAGTGATATATTTTTAATGACAAATTTCATTAAGGAATAAATATATTGGGAAGCTGTAGTTAGTATCCCTAGTTCCCTAAACAGGCTTCTGCAGGATGTTCTTGAGTTCACACCACATATAATTCTTACTGCACGTTTTTGTGCCCGGAAAACTTTAGCTTGGCTTGATGAATTACCCCAGAAAATAATCCCATATGACATTATGGAATGAAAGTAAGCATAGTATGCCAGCTTTTTCATTTTTATATCCCCTATGTCTGACAAAATTCGCATTGCAAACAGAGATTTGTTAAGACGCTTCAGCAGTTCTGTGGTGTGCTCCTCCCAGTTGAATTTATTATCAAGCTGTAATCCCAAGAATTTAACACCGTCCACTTCTTCTATCTTCTTGTCATCATATGTTAGACATATACTCTTGGGACACCCCTTACAAGTTCTGAACTGCATGTAGTGTGTTTTTTCAAAGTTTAGTGACAAAGAATTGGCTAGGAACCAGTGATTAATGTCTACAAATATTTTATTGGCTGATCTTTCTAAGACTACACTTGATTTGCTATTTATTGCAATGTTTGTATCATCAGCAAACAAAACAAACTTGGCATCTGGTAATGTTACTGATGAAAGGTCATTGATATACACAAGAAAAAGTAAGGGCCCCAAAATGGAACCTTGTGGGACCCCACATGTAATTAGTTCCCAGTTGGATGATGCCTGATAGCTTGATACATGTCTCTTTCCTAATAACACCCTTTGTTTCCTGCCAGAGATATAAGATTTGAACCATTTTGCAGCATTTCCTGTTACACTATAATATTCTAGTTTACTTAAAAGGATATTGTGATTTACACAGTCAAATGCCTTTGACAGATCACAAAATATACCAGTTGCCTGCAATTTTTTGTCTAATGAATTAAGTACATTTTCACTGTAAGTGTAGATAGCCTTCTCAATATCAGAACCTTTTAGAAATCCAAACTGTGACTTTGACAGTATGTTATTTGAGATAAGATGGTTATAAAGACGACTGTACATTACTTTTTCGAAAATTTTTGAGAATGCTGGCAACAGTGAAATTGGACGGAAATTTGATGCTATTTCTTTATCTCCCTTCTTAAACAGTGGCTTAACTTCAGCATATTTCAGCCATTCGGGAAATATTCCACTGATAAACGACTGGTTACACAGATAGCTTAATATGTTACTTAGCTCAGAATCACATTCTTTAATTAACTTTGTTGATATTTCATCATACCCACTAGATGTTTTTGATTTTAAAGATTTTATGATGGACATTATTTCTGTTGGGGTAGTGAGGGTCAAATTCATATTATGGAAGTTACTTGAAATGTCTGGTCTAAGGTAATCCATAGCAGCATCTACCGAACCTGACAACCCCATCTTTTCAGTAACAGTTATAAAATGTTTGTTAAAAAGTTCTGCAACACTATACACATCTGTCACCAATGCATCATTTACTCTTAATGCTATTTGTTCCTCTTCATGTCTGGTTCTACCGGTCTCCTCCTTCACTATATCCCATATTGTCTTTATTTTGTTATCTGATATGACTATCTTTTCCTTGTAATATATCTGCTTTGACATCCGTATTACAGTCTTTAATATTTTGCAGTATTTCTTATAATGTGCTATAGCATCAACATTGGAAATGTTTCGGATTGACAGATACAGTTTTCTTTTTGTTTTACAAGATACCCCTATTCCTCGAGTAATCCATGGCTTCTTTGTAGACTTTGCTCTAACCTTGGTAAGTTTTGGGGGAAAGCAGTGTTCAAATAAGGTAAGCACTTTATTAGCAAAAATGTTATATTTTTCATTCATGCCATGAGCACTGTAAACATCAGTCCAGTGAATGTCTCTGAGGAGTGTCCTAAAATAATCAATTTTTGGCTTACTGATTACCCTCTTGAGCTCAGATTTAACAGATTTTATATCCTGTTCAGTATTAACATTTAACAGAAGGAACTGCATGTCATGGTCTGAGAGGCCATTGACTATTGGTTTTGTAATATAATTTTGTTCATTTGACTTTTCTATAAAGATATTATCAATGGCTGTTTGTGAGCAAGTGGTTATCCTAGTGGGGAACTTTACTGTGGGAATTAAGTTGAATGATAGTGTTACTAACTCAAATAGGTTCTTATTGGGAGAGTCTTTAAGGAAATCTACATTGAAATCACCAGCAACCACTATTTCTTTGTTTTTGGTTGTTAAATGGGCCAGTACAGCTTCAAGGTGGTTTACAAACAGATTAAAGTTACCTGCAGGTGCTCGATATACACTTAATATTATGAAAGATTTTTTGTGAAAATCTAATTCTGTTGCACATGCTTCCATATGCTGTTCTAGGCAAAATTTATGAATGTCTATGTTCTTAAATTTATGACAGTTCCTGATGAATGTGGCAACTCCTCCTTTCTCCATTTCTGATCTACAATAGTGAGATGCTAACCTAAACCCTGTAACACTTAAAAGTTCTATACCAGTGGTCACATGATGTTCAGAGAGGCAGATTATGTCAGCTGGGTTTGAAGACTCTAATTCATCTATGCAGATAGTTAATTCATTAATTTTATTTCTCAGTCCTCGAATGTTTTGATGCAATAAAGATAGCTGACATTTCACATTGACTGACTTAAAATTGGATGGAGTTAAAATATCTGCTGACAGTTGAAAATTCTTAACCAATGGCTGTTTATGTTGATGTAATAAGCTGGAATTATGTTTTTTGATTTCTTTCTCAAACTGAAGGTTTGTCTCAGTTCTAACCTCTCTTAAAATTTGTTTTCTTTCTGTCCTCCCTACCCTAAAAAAGGGTCTTTTCTGAATCCTATAACCACTGGTATTTTACCACTCATGACAGTGCCTCCCCCCTTTAACTTTCCTGCTATTTCCCCAGCCAATTTACCCTTCCCCTTCCTGTTGAGGTGAAGGCCATGCCTAGTATAATCCCACCTACTGACAGAATCAACATGAACCACACCAATGTGTGACCCCGCACCCGACATGAGCAGCCGTTCCAGCTCCAAATTAACTCTCTTGACAGAAGAGTTCAAATGAGGTTGGTCATGGCGCCCAAGAACAGATACAAACTCAACACTGGTATGCCTCGATGCTGATGCAATCTGTGTGTGTGTGTGTGTGTGTGTGTGTGTGTGTGTGTGTGTGTGTGTGTGTCTATATATATATATCTAAAAACAAAGATGATGTGACTTACCAAATGAAAGTGCTGGCATATCGACAGACACACAAACAAACACAAACATACACACAAAATTCAAACTTTCGCAACAAACTGTTGCCTCATCAGGAAAGAAGGAAGGAGAGGGAAAGACGAAAGGATGTGGGTTTTAAGGGAGAGGGTAAGGAGTCATTCCAATCCCGGGAGCGGAAAGACTTACCTTAGGGGGAAAAAAGTACGGGTATACACTCGCACACACCCTCATATCCATCCACACATACACAGACACAAGCAGACATATTTAAAGACAAAGAGTTTGGGCAGAGATGTCAGTCGAGGCAGAAGTGCAGGGGCAAAGATGTTGTTGAATGACAGGTGAGGTATGAGTGGCGGCAACTTGAAATTAGCGGAGGTTGAGGCCTGGTGGATAACGGGAAGAGAGGATATGTTGAAGAGCAAGTTCCCATCTCCTGAGTTCGGATAGGTTGGTGTTAGTGGGAAGTATCCAGATAACCCGGACGGTGTAACATTGTGCCAAGATGTGCTGGCCGTGCACCAAGGCATGTTTAGCCACAGGGTGATCTTCATTACCAACAAACACTGTCTGCCTGTGTCCATTCATGTGAATGGACAGTTTGTTGCTGGTCATTCCCACATAGAATGCGTCACAGTGTAGGCAGGTCAGTTGGTAGATCACGTGGGTGCTTTCACACGTGGCTCTGCCTTTGATCGTGTACACCTTCCGGGTTACAGGACTGGAGTAGGTGGTGGTGGGAGGGTGCATGGGACAGGTTTTACACTGGGGGCGGTTACAAGGGTAGGAGCCAGAGGGTAGGGAAGGTGGTTTGGGGATTTCATAGGGATGAACTAAGAGGTTACGAAGGTTAGGTGGACGGCGGAAAGACACTCTTGGTGGAGTGGGGAGGATTTCATGAAGGATGGATCTCATTTCAGGGCAGGATTTGAGGAAGTCGTATCCCTGCTGGAGAGCCACATTCAGGATCTGATCCAGTCCCGGAAAGTATCCTGTCACAAGTGGAGCGCTTTTGTGGTTCTTCTGTGGGAGGTTCTGGGTTTGAGAGGATGAGGAAGTGGCTCTGGTTATTTGCTTCTGTACCAGGTCGGGAGGGTAGTTGCGGGATGCGAAAGCTGTTGTCAGGTTGTTGGTGTAATGCTTCAGGGATTCCGGACTGGAGCAGATTCATTTGCCACGAAGACCTAGGCTGTAGGGAAGGGACCGTTTGATGTGGAATGGGTGGCAGCTGTCGTAATGGAGGTACTGTTGCTTGTTGGTGGGTTTGATGTGGACGGACGTGTGAAGCTGGCCATTGGACAAGTGGAGGTCAACATCAAGGAAAGTGGCATGGGATTTGGAGTAGGACCAGGTGAATCTGATGGAACCAAAGGAGTTGGTTGGAGAGGAAATTCTGGAGTTCTTCTTCACTGTGAGTCCAGATCATGAAGATGTCATCAATAAATCTGTACCAAACTTTGGGTTGGCAGGTCTGGGTAACCAAGAAGGCTTCCTCTAAGCAACCCATGAATAGGTTGGCGTACGAAGGGGCCATCCTGGTACCCATGGCTGTTCCCTTTAATTGATAAACAAATACTGTGTGAGGGAGGGCCATAGGATTTAACAAAGAAGCTGGATCATTTTCAGTGTGAAATAAAACTTTCTCAGAAGAAGCTGCAGTGGAACCTTGGTTGATTCATTGGACAGTATATTTCCATGGTATGAATGATGAATACCCTTTGTTGAGAACAAAGCTTCCAGTTTTGAAACGGAAGATAAATTTTTTAGGTAGGCTCCATGAAAGATTATTGGCAAATAGAGATACAGATGGGGAAAAACGGCAGAAAAGCTGAAATTATTTATGAGAAAGGAATATGCTTTCAAATTATGGCTGCAATATTTGAAATAAGTATGGAAAGAATGGGAGGTCTATTATGTACTTTAACAAGACTTACGTGAACTCATTATGAACTGCATGTTCTTGTAGTGCTGATAAGAACAAAGGCATCATGCACCACTTTCAAAGGTAAAATGAACTGTCATTGTGAATGCTGGTGGTGCTAGGTGTTCATACCAAATGAATTATTAATAATTAAGTACAGGGTGAGAATTTGTGATTTTGCTTTTCATAGTATTGAAGACAATCCATCGCCTAACTTTTACTCTCAGAATGACGAAATAATTAATTTCATGAAGTTGTATACAAAGCAGAACTGTGCTCTTTTCTTAAATAAGCAGAAGAAGATTCAGAACATTTAAAATTGATGTTACCCATGCCAAATATGAACTATAAAATCCTAGGTCATCTCTGTACCATCCAAATTTAAGTTCACTCCATCTACTCTGTGCTACAATGAAACCATATTTACAGAAGAAGAATATTACTTTCATGTTGTATGGTATAATTAAAATAGAAAAAGAATGGTTTTGTGTTATGAGTTTAAAGAGGATTATCTTTTAGTTGAACAAACAATTGACAAGTGTACAAGCCAGTTCCACTGAGAGCAAAAGTAATAATGTAAGCAAGCATAAGTGATATTGGAAGTGACTTATAAGGTGCCGACAATAGCTGTTTACAATATTGTCATCTAAGTGTCCTTAATCCCCTCCTACAGTCCTACAGGTGTGTGCAGCCTGACACAGTAATATATTTTAAGGTGATTAGCAGTATGGGACTCACTCACACTTCTAGTCCCCATGCACTGTTTTCCATGAAGTGTAGCTCACATTTCGTGTAACACCTCACCAACTACATCTACATCTACATCCATACTCCGCAAGCCACCTGACGGTGTGTGGTGGAGGGTACCCTGAGTACCTCTATCGGTTCTTCCTTCTATTCCAGTCTCGTATTGTACGTGGAAAGAAGGATTGTCAGTATGCTTCTGTGTGGGCTCTAATCTCTCTGATTTTATCCTCATGGTCTCTTCGCGAGATATACGTTGGAGGGAGCAATATACTGCTTGACTCTTCGGTGAAGGTGTGTTCTCGAAACTTTAACAAAAGCCCGTACCGAGCTACTGAGCGTCTCTCCTGCAGAGTCTTCCACTGGAGTTTATCTATCATCTCCGTAATGCTTTCACGATTACTAAATGATCCTGTAATGAAGTGCGCCGCTCTCCGTTGGATCTTCTCTAACTCTTCTATCAACCCTATCAGGTACGGATCCCACACTGCTGAGCAGTATTCAAGCAGTGGGCGAACAAACGTACTGTAACCTACTTCCTTTGTTTTCGGATTGCATTTCCTTAGGATTCTTCCAATGAATCTCAGTCTGGTATCTGCTTTACCGACGATCAACTTTATATGATCATTCCATTTTAAATCACTCCTAATGCGTACTCCCAGATAATTTATGGAATTAACTGCTTCCAGTTGCTGACCTGCTATTTTGTAGCTAAATCTATCTTTCTATGTATTCGCAGCACATTACACTTGTCTACATTGAGATTCAATTGCCATTCCCTGCACCATGCGTCAATTCGCTGCAGATCCTCCTGCATTTCAGTACAATTGTCCATTGTTACGACCTCTCGATACACCACAGCATCATCTGCAAAAAGCCTCAGTGAACTTCCGATGTCATCCACTAGGTCATTTATGTATATTGTGAATAGCAACGGTCCTATGACACTCCCCTGCGGCACACCTGAAATCACTCTTACTTCGGAAGACTTCTCTCCATTGAGAATGACATGCTGCGTTCTGTTATCTAGGAACTCCTCAATCCAATCACACAATTGGTCTGATAGTCCATATGCTCTTACTTTGTTCATTAAACGACTGTGGGGAACTTTATCGAACGCCTTGCGGAAGTCGAGAAACACGGCATCTACCTGTGAACCCGTGTCTATGGCCCTCTGAGTCTCGTGGACGAATAGCGCGAGCTGGGTTTCACACGACCGTCTTTTTTGAAACCTATGCTGATTCCTACAGAGTAGATTTCTAGTCTCCAGAAAAGTCATTATACTCGAACATAATACGTGTTCCAAAATTCTACAACTGATCGACGTTAGAGATATAGGTCTATAGTTCTGCACATCTGTTCGACGTCCCTTCTTGAAAACGGGGATGACCTGTGCCCTTTTCCAATCCTTTGGAACGCTACGCTCTTCTAGAGACCTACGGTACACTGCTGCAAGAAGGGGGGCAAGTTCCTTCGCGTACTCTGTGTAAAATCGAACTGGTATCCCATCAGGTCCAGCGGCCTTTCCTCTTTTGAGCGATTTTAATTGTTTCTCTATCCCTCTGTCGTCTATTTCGATATCTACCATTTTGTCATCTGTGCGACAATCTAGAAAAGGAACTACAGTGCAGTCTTCCTCTGTGAAACAGCTTTGGAAAAAGACATTTAATATTTTGGCCTTTAATCTGTCATCCTCTGTTTCAGTACCATTTTGGTCACAGAGTGTCTGGACATTTTGTTTTGATCCACCTACTGTTTTGACACAAGACCGAAATTACTTAGGATTTTCTGCCAAGTCAGTACATAGAACTTTACTTTTGAATTCATTGAACGCCTCTCGCATAGCCCTTCTCTCACTACATTTCGCTTCGCGTAATTTTTGTTTGTCTGCAAGGCTTTGGCTATGTCTATGTTTGCTGTGAAGTTCCCTTTGCTTCCGCAGCAGTTTTCTAACTCGGTTGTTGTACCACGGTTGCTCTTTTCCATCTCTTACGATCTTGCTTGGCACATACTCATCTAACGCATATTGTACGATGGTTTTGAACTTTGTCCACTGATCCTCAACACTATCTGTACTTGAGACAAAACTTTTGTGTTGAGCCGTCAGGTACTCTGTAATCTGCTTTTTGTCACTTTTGCTAAACAGAAAAATCTTCCTACCTTTTCTAATATTTCTATTTACGACTGAAATCATCGATGCCGTAACCGCTTTATGATCGCTGATTCCCTGTTCTGCGTTAACTGTTTCAAATAGTTCGGGTCTGTTTGTCACCAGAAGGTCTAATATGTTATCGCCACGAGTCGGTTCTCTGTTTAACTGCTCAAGGTAGTTTTCAGATAAAGCACTTAAAAAAATTTCACTGGATTCTTTGTCCCTGCCAACCGTTATGAACGTTTGAGTCTCCCAGTCTATACCCGGCAAATTAAAATCTCCACCCAGAACTATAACATGGTGGGGAAATCTACTCGAAATATTTTCCAAATTATCCTTCAGGTGCTCAGCCACAGCAGCTGCTGAGCCAGGGGGCCTATAGAGAAATCCAATTACCATGTCTGAGCCTGCTTTAACTGTGACCTCCACCCAAATCATTTCCTAAGTGTTTGTTTATTTTGGAGGAGGGGGGGGGGGGAGATTAGATTATGATTTTATTACATTCTGACTGCTAGCAACTCAAAATCAAAAGAAAATTGTCTAATTAGTATGACCTTGGCTGCCCATAATCTGCCTTCTAAATTCCCATGATTTATTGTAACAGGTATTAACATATTGGACAACCTCTCGTAAACTTTTGCCCGCAATTGTTTGTTTCGTAATATGTTTTAAATCCTATTTCAGTGAGTTCTGCGGAATTTTCTTTTTGAAACAAGTAAGTGTATGATGAACTTGAGCAAGTTCTAAATGAAGCTCAGAGCAGAGGATACATTTTTAAATATCTAAATGTGATGGAGGAAAATAATACAGGGCAAGTCACCGAAATGGTACACTTTGTTGGCTACTGTCCTAAGATGTAGACATGCTCGCACCATCTAATATGTCTGATGAGACCCACATAGTATGCCATTCAGTTCAGTATGGAATGTTGGCCAGTGCAAGTGCATACTGAGGCAGTGGAGGAATTCTGTTGTGGCAGAGTATTGTGGCTGTCCAATTTGATGTGGAGGAGACCAGCATTTTCATGTTCCAGACAGAAGAACAATATCCAGGTGGATAAAACAGTGGGGTGAGACAGGTTCTGTAACCAGTGCGAAACATGATGGAGCTGAAGAGGTAATTCGAATGCAGGAAAATATCTGATGAGTTCATACAGCTCTGCAACAAAACCCCCAGCAGTTTGTCCATCACCATTGCAGAACATTATAAAGCCCTTGCAAGTCTTTGCAGAGGATGAAGAAACAGTTTTTAAAATTTCATCCTTATAAACTGCAAGTGGCTCAACAGTTACAACTGACAGATAAAGTGAGTGGTTGCAATTTGTGCACGACATTACTGGACAGAATTAACAGGGACAACCGCTGGCCTGCAGGTGTCAGTTTTGTGTGGTATGTGTCCATGAATAACAATTTCTTCATCTCACAACTGCAGAGACATTGGTTTTAGATGTGACATGGTTTCAGAAAGATGAGGCTGTAGCTATTAAAGGTAATTTCAGAGTAAAGTATGTGATATAAGCTTGTGACTGGACTGTTGACCTTCCCCCAGGAAAGATTTCTGCTACTGATTTGATAGCAGTGTGTGTGTGGTGCTGGGATTGTCATGGAGGAAATGGAATGAGGGAAAATCCCCATCCCTATCTGGGATTGAACGCAGGACTTCAGGATCATAAGAATTTCAGAGTATTGCAGTGTCATTGGGTTGTTCATCAAAAAGCTGCAGCTGATAGGAAGTACTTTAACTTAAAGCTCAATTCAGTGCTATTTGAAGTTCATTAAATGAAGCTTTCTGAGATGTTGATCCTTCAAAATCTTCATGTGAATATAATTTTTTAGAGTTAAATATTTGAAGCTTAACTACATGGTGCAGCCACATTAATGTTACCGCTGCCTATGTTAGATGTCAGCATGCAGTAAACAATCACAGATGGCAAGTGGCAGCACTAGCAGTGGAGCATATGTAAAGCATGTTGGGAAGATGTGGAAAACAGTTCAGTCATTGTCATAATGGGGAAACAGAGCGATTTTTGTGACATCCGAAATGTGGAAGCACTTTTGAAACAGTGAAGTTTGTAAACTGTTCATGTGCCACTTTAAAAAGTATACTGTGCATGGCAAAATGGCGCTATGCAAAACTGCTGCTGAGATGACAGTGGTGCATCGCAAGCCGTAGATGACATGGATGAATGATGGCTGCAGAGATGTGTGTAACTGTTTAGCAACTCACTGCCCAGATAAACCAAGGGGCTACCAACAATGTCTTGTAAACAACCGTTCAGCAGTGTTGCTGTGTATGGGCTTCTGCATCAGGCACCTGGTTCATACACCCATGCTGACTGCTGTTTGTCAGCAACAAAGGCTGGAATTTACATGCTAGTACTGCAAATGGATGTCCACTGAGTGGCGACTGGTGCCCTTCTCAAGTGACAGATTGACAGTTGGCCATTAGTGTATAGGGTGTGAAAAGTCTGAAAGCAAAATACCCTTCGTGTTGTCAGAAGGGTTGAGGTTGGAGGAAGGAGTGTTATGGTCTGGTGAATGGTTTCATGACATTTCCTGGGTGATCTCGTTATTCTGGAATGCACAGTGGAGCAACATAAAGTATGCATCTATCCCTGGGGCCATGTCCACTCCTACATGCAATTTATTTTTCTTCTGCATGTTGACATCTGCCAGCAGGACAATGCAACATGTCACACAGTGTACATGCATAGTTCGAAGAGCACCAGGATAAGTTTGCCATACCCTTATGGCCACCACAGTCCCTGGATTTAAACCCAATCAAGAGTGGGTCCACGTTGATCGGGCTGTTCGTGCCAGGGATCCTAAGCCAAGAAGCCTAGCACAGCTGGCCACTGCAGTGTAGTCGGTACTTTCCAGAACCTCATTGACACTCTTCCTGTACATCTTGCAGTGGTCTTTGCTGCAAAACATGGTTATTCAGGCTTTTTACAGGTGCTTACATTAATGTGACTGGACAGTGTAAATATGTAACAACCAGAAGGTTTTGAAGAAGTGTGTGCCAAAAATGAGCCTTTGTCAACTTAAGTAAACACTTTATTGCTGTAACAAACATTTTCTGTGAGTCATAAAGAAATTGGGTTTTCAAAGGCAGACCCTGTTTTTTTTTATTGCAAATCATTGTGAAAAGGGAGTCGATGTGGCAGTGAACTTCATTGATGGCTTAAGTTTTAGTTGTTTTTTCTAACAGTTTATAACAAGAAAGTGATGAAACAAAAGTGAAGCTTGACAGTTTCCTTGGCATAAAAATCAAACAATATGAACGGAGAATTATGAAATACATTGAGATTTGTGTAATTTTTGTGATATGAATGAACAGAAAAACATCCGTCTGATGGATCTTCAGAGGCACTTTGCTTGCTTTCCAATAGTACCACTATTTTGCCTGCTTTTATTTTACTTTGATGGAGCATCAGAAGGAATAATCTCAGTTTCCAAAAGGCACATGTCATGTGTACTATTTTTGATGCTGTTAGGCTTTTTACCGCCAGCAGTTTTAATAAGTCCATCTACTTTCTTTGTTTTTTAATGGAGGGTGACTTTTTTTCTGCTTATCATTTGTTTTTTCTTTTATAGTTTGATGGAGCAACATCAGATACTGGACACAGCCGGCGTGGTACACGCAGTGGCATTCCGACGTCACCTATAGCAGGAGCTCCAGAAGAAGATGATATCCTGAGCCTAAGCCCTCCTGCCTCCCCATCTCCTCCTGCCAAACGCCCATGTACAGCACCAGATCCAGCAAATATCAAGAGAGAAGCTCCAGATATTGTTGAGGTGTGTATGTGCCTTTGTTGGCAGACTTTTTTTAATGATATAAAGAAAATTATACACTTTCAGAGTTACACAATGAAATCACCTTCTGTTTTAAGTGGAAAATAACAAAGTTGACTGAATGTGTCTGTGACGAAAATTTCCATATAGAAGTAAAATGTCATAGAGAGAATTAAGATGAATAACAATGTCTAATCAGTAAACTGGCCACAGTATAGTGGAGAGCATAATAAGTTTGATATGAACCTCTGAAAACATAAGTTTTTCAGAAGTTTTTGATATTCCATACAAGTCAACTTGTTTTATTATGAAGTAACTGAAATGCTGGCAATGAGTAAACTGCTATTGTGAGTTACGGTGAAGTAAAGTGGAGTGGAATCACTGGAGCAAGCCAATGTTTTTATGTTAATATTCATATTGTACATTTGTGATATGAACATGATAATGGAAAATGTTGTGTGGAATAAAGATAATGCAAAGAGTGAAGGTAACCAATCACCGTACAGTTAAGGCAGTTTGCAATTGATAGGCACATAAATGAGACTGAAAAAGTTGCCAAGCTTTGGACATTGCCGTCCTTCAGAGCTCTCTCTCTCTCTCTATCCATCTACATCTTCCCTCCACCCCTCTCTCATGCCTTTCTCATCCCACTCACTCCATGTGCCACAACCCCTCACCCCATTCAAGTTACTTTGTACAGACAATGTAGTCACCTGGGACACTGTAGCCGTGTATTTCTGTGTGAATGCATGTTTTTCAGCATATGACAGATCGGCACAGGATTTGATATCCAAAAGCTGAATGATGTCTTCAACCTCGTATACATCCTTGTCAACCATTTAACATCTGAACTATGTGGCGATTAGTTATATTTACTCCTTCCGTTGTTAGCGTTTATGATATGACCACATCAAGTGGAGACACTCAGATAGCTTACAACACGCTAATCTTTTGGATGCCACATAATTGTGGAATATGTATCACAACAAGATGTCACCTCTATATGCCCTACAATATATTTGTTTGCTCTGTAGTCATTTTCTAATGTTTGAATGCATTAATGCTTCTTAGCATACTGACTACATTTGAGACCAGTTTCTGTGTATTATTGTTATTATCCTTGTTACCATCATCATCATCATCAGCAGCAGCAGCAGCAGCAGCAGCAGCAGCAGCATCGTAAGTCACCCCTCAAAGAGAGCAATAAAATACAATCAGTTTTTATGGCCTTTTTCTTCCAGCTCTTTATTCTTTCTTCCCAAAAACCTCTCACATATTCACTGAGTTTCATCTTCCTCTCTTCTGTCCTGTTTCTCACTGGACACTTGCTCAAAATTTTGTTTTCTGATTTTATAACCTGCCTTTACGCTGATGTGACAAGTCATGTGGTGGCATATGCACATATACAGATAGTGGCGGTATAAAAGGGCAGTGCATGGCAGAGTTGTCATTTATACTCCAGTGATTCATGTGAAAAGGTTTCCAGTATCATTATGACTACACGGCAGAATTAACAGGCATTGAATGTGGAATGGTAGTTGGAGCCAGATCCACAGTGTCAAGAGTGTGCCAAGAATGCCACTTTTCAGGCATTACCTCTTGCCACAGACAATACAGTGGTCGATAGCCTTCGGTTTTTGTTTAGAGTTGTTCGTGCCAACAGACAAGCAACACTGCCTGAAGTAACCACAGAAATCATTGTGTGATGTACGACAAACATATCCCTTAGCACAGTGCGGCGAAATTTGGTGTTCATGGGTTATGGTGGCAGACGAGCAACGTGAGTGCCTTTGCTGATAGCACAACGTTGCCTGCAATGCCTCTCCTGGGCTCATGGCTCATGCCCATATTGAGTGG
Organism: Schistocerca americana; assembly: GCF_021461395.2. Taxonomy (NCBI): domain Eukaryota; kingdom Metazoa; phylum Arthropoda; class Insecta; order Orthoptera; family Acrididae; genus Schistocerca; species Schistocerca americana. The sequence goes on along the minus strand of NC_060119.1, from coordinate 555,387,850 downwards.
ACCCTAGATGACTGGGAAACTGTGGCCTGGTCAGCTGAGTCCCTGTTTGAGTGGGTAAGAGCTGATGGTATGGTTAGAACTGCTGCAAACTCCACAAAGCCATGGACCCCAGTTATCTTCTAGGCACTCTGCAAGGTGGTGGTAGCGCCATTATGGTGTGGACTGTGTTTACGTGGAATGAACTGGGTCCACTGGTCCGATGGAACGAATCATTGACGGGAAATGGTTGTGTTTGGCTACATGGAGCCCATTTGGAGCCATTCATTGAATTCATGTTCCTAACCAACAATGGAATTTTTATGGATAACAGTGCTATGTCACCTGGCCACAATTGTTCATGATTGGTTTGAAGAACATTCTGGACAGTTCGAGTGAATGATTTGGCCAGCCAGATCACCCAGCATGAATCCCATCAGATTTTTATGGGACGTAATTGAGAGGTAAGTTCATGCACATTCACAGTTATGAACTGCTACAGATGCAGCATGGCTCAATATTTCCGCAGAGAACTTCCCATAACTTGTTGAGTCCATGCCGTGTCATATACTAAGCAGGCCAAAAGTATTATCCTGAATCCCATGAATTTTGTCACCTCATGGAATAACTGTCTGTCATGTTTTCTGAGGAGATGTTTATTTCCTTGAGGTCTTTCACTGTTTCCTTTACACAGCAGGTTTTCACTGTATTAGTCATCACTATGTTAAAAATCTTGTTTGTCATTGTCTCTTTGTTCACCCTGTGTTCATGTCCATGGAACTTTGGCCTCCTCCTCCTGTTGTTTCTAGTTGTCTTCAGATCCACTCTTTCTGAACTGGTCTATAGACCTTTCTCATTGTTTTCCTCTCTTGTTTTTCTGTCTCTTTGATTTCCATTCTTCCCTTGATTGATGTCATTTCTGGGGCATACAAGACTAAAACAGCTATTTTTGAATGAAATGTTTTGAAAGAAGGTGTGTCACAATCTGCAACATCGCAGTTCATAACCATTTAATTTGACTTTATCACAAGTTATTTGCTGATGTGGCTGGAACAACATATTTTCAGTAGCCCTATTTCAAACACTGCTGAGAGTCTTGTACACTATTACAAGTACCTACACTTGTGACTAATTGAAGGAACAGTGTTATAATGTTTTGAGCAATGTTGCTTACGTCACAAGCCTTTAGCTCAACTACATAGTCATCAGTACATAGTGGCAGTGACAGGACAGTTTATCATGCCTTCAGTAATGAACTGCACAACATGTTGACAAATAGTAAACCACGGTGAGTATAAAACTATGCAGGTGAGCTACATTGCTCAAAGTACTGTAGCGTAATTCACTTCGGATGAACTACCTCAAATTTCAGTGAAAGAGATAATTATACCTGTTCTAATATAAAATTCATGCTTTTCCTTCAATATATTCCATACACTCTTGTTGACCAAAAAAACCAGTTTTTGAAAATATAACATAAGTGGATGGATAAAAAATCTATTCAGAGTGTTGCCAGAGGAAAAGATGCATATAAAAGTTATGGAAATGTGCCAGCCTTTCCTTCTCAACTCTTCCGGCAAGCCTCCCCCTATGCAGGGTTCTGGGTGACTTTTCTGTAACTCTCCACATTTTCTATACCTCGTCAGTCCTGTTTCTTCATTCCACTTCCTTCCCTTTCAACCCTTCTGCCAGAAGTAGGAGCTACTGGCTCGAAAAGTTTGCAAATTTCCGTAACTTTTTTGTGTTTTCTCTTGCTGTTGCTTGAGAGTAGCTTTTTTTATCAATCCAGTTATATTACACACTCTTTTTGGTCTTTTCTGTTACATGCTTTTTCAAAAAGTCTAAAAAATGTCATACTGTGAGGCTACGCACTTTTTGTGTTTGAAGATGATATTTCAGATTTTGATATTTGTAGTAAAGAGATGCAGTTAACTGGTCACTGAGACCAGTGATTAATTCCATTCTGAATTTTCACCATCATGTTGTATAATATAATGTGTACATAAGTGTGCAATGTCCAGTTAATAGTGAAGAAGCTTGTGATAGTACTTTTTCATTTCACTCCAGAACAAATACTATTACTGCTAATGGAAATCACTCTTGTCCATCTCTCTCTTATTTGTTGGATAATCCACATCATCATATCACTTTTGCATGACTTGTTCTGTGAATATGCCTCTACAAATGCAGAGTTGTGGAACATGTAGATCATTACAATGTCTCTTTTGTCCTTTTGTTTTGTCATTATCTGTTTGCAACTGTAGATTGTTATGTATTCTTCCTTTCATGAGTATTTCATTGATCAAAGTCCTGTCTGTGCTGCTGCAGTCTGCTGACATCAGTATTCCTCCTCGTTAGTCTCTTGGCCAGATTTGGACTATATATAATGTTTTAATTGTTACGGTGACTTTTCAGGGCAAATCTAATGCAAACCCAGAAACATTTTTCGAAGCTATTTGCTCTTTAGCTTAGTGGCTACCATAATTTGTGCACTTTCCAATGCAAGTAATAAAATCCCAGGCATCTCTAGAGCAGCTCTTAACATATTTCATAAAACTGGATGATGCTAAATCACCTACACTGGAAAAAGTCACTATATCTTAATTTACATCTCAGATCATGATTTTTTGCACATGAAATGTTTTCTTTTCACTGTGACTGAGGGTCGTAGGAAGTATAGTGTAAGAATTTCATCAAAAAGGTAAAAAGGTAAAACCTCCTTTACTCATAAGTTTTCTAAAGATGTGGCAGGCGACTCCTCTTAGACAAGTACGGTTTATTTCTGGCTTGTAGAAAATCACCAGGAGTATAAATATTCCGATTCCATTGTATCTTGCTAACTGTGAGCACTTGATCCTACTCCTGACGGGGAATGAGAAGCTGTGTTCTGATGCGGGTATAAGTTTGTTTGTTTAATACTTTGCACAGAGTTCATCAACAAAACATGCACAACAATTTGTCAGTGGCAGATTTGTTCCATTCCTATTACCAGTAGACAAAAGACTGTGACATGAACTTCTATACACAAAAATAGATTCAGGTGACTGTTGTAATTTTGCTCTTTTATCAGATAGTTCACTTTCCAAATTTCCTGTCTTTCCTGCTCTCAGGGCTGTCATCAAAGTTACCATTTCTCTCAGTAAAACCAGTGTTACATCTTTGAATCTGACACTCAGCTTCTTTTCACTCTTGCGAGAGGTTACTTAATAGTAAAGTTGATAGCAAACAGTGCAAAAACTGCTCTGTTCAACTGCCATGTAAAGTGTACTATCCAAGGTAGCTCATGGAAGAAACATAGAACAAGCAGAATATGCCAGATTGACTAATAAAAGCTACCATTTAGTGAAGTGAGTTCAATTAACAGCACCGTGGCACAGTCATTCATTTACATTACCATTAGCCTCAAGCCATGTCATTACCATTAGCCTCAAGCCATGTCATTTCCATTAGAATTAGCCACAAGCCATAGAATGCAGTAGCCAGATGTATCAGTTGAACCTCCTATCAGCTGATCGGTAGAAATACCCACTGTACTCTCTTCAATAGTTAATAAACATTGCTCTCAGTGGCATGAACCAAACTGTAAAAGGCATAGTTTGCTGAATGTCAGAAATCATGCACAACTGCAAAATCATATTGCAAAACTGTAAAATCAAATTAGCAACATCTTGCAAGGCCATTACTGCAGTATTCATCTGGTTTGATTTCTTGTAACTACTGCAGTTTGTACACTTTTTGAGTATCTGTTGCTCTGTCGTACAAAGGATTCACAGTTCTTTTGATGTCTTATGAACAGGCTTATGTGGTGAATATTGGAAAACATGTTGAATTCTCTTCGTATCTTTGTCACAATTACATAGTGCTTCAAATCCACGCTCCCTGTTTGCATGAAGTTCCTGTGCCGTTCTCTTATGGATGACTGAGAGGGTGGTGGTTTCCTGTATTGCATCCTGAACTTTCTCTGAACTTGTGTGTCTGACTTCGTTTCAATAAACCAAGCCGCACCCTGCGTCTTGTCCAGTACGGACTCCAGTCTTCACTTCATTTATGGTGCTCCTGCCACGCTGCAATAACATAGATTTCTTTTAATATATGTTGCTCTTGTCACCTGGAAAGGCAAAACATTTATTGATTACCTTACATATAAAACTTTTTTAGTTGGTGCATCAGACTGACTATTTTTTTCTTCAAGTCAATTACAAGTCAAGTTATAGGGCGTTGAAGTTGTAAAGTACCCTTTGGCACACCATGTAGGCACTTCCTTGTAACATTAACCCTTTAACTGCTGATGACTTATATAATGGCTGTGCCTCGAGTGGTAACAGTGTATATATGCCACAGGAGCTAAGCGTACTAGGAGTATTAATGTCAGATCTGTACATTTTGAAGTTTTTGTGCTAAATACTAGCAATGTGGCAACATGCGGTGGATAGGATTACTAGTGCTTCCTTGATGTGATTCATATGGCAGAAATGGTAGTGAATGGGCCTTTTGCCTTGCTTTCTATTGTTGCATTGTGTTTGGAAATAAGTAAGTACATGCTGTCTGACAAAAAATAGAACATATTCACATGGAAAGTGGTAGTGAGAGTGAACCTCCTCCTTTTCGTCTGAAACTGAGGACAATGTGCCTCTTGATTATTGTTCTTTGACTTCTCAAGTGTTGGAAAGTCAGTTTTGTCATTGCATACCTTTGCCTTCCAGAAGTACAACTGCAGCGATAATGAAGGTGAAGATGACATGCCACCAGGGAAGAAAGACAAGTTTGAGGACAAATTTCTGTGGTACAAGATGGAGCCAAAGCCCCGTGTTATCGATGTTGATACAATGCATTCAGGTGTGACTTATACACTTCCAGAAAAACACTAGTGCACTTCAAGTTTTTTAGAGGTTATTCACAGAGGAGTTTGTCTCGATTACTGTAGATGAGACTAACAGTTACTACGCTGTTTGGAGTACTCTCTTTGTGATAAAAGCTGTTTGAAGGCCTGGAAAGATATGTGCCTAGCAGAAATGTATTTCCTGACAGTATGTCTTCTCATGACAAGATTTATAAACCTAAAACATTCTGAATATTGGTCTCTCAGAACACTAATAGTGGGTTAATGTCTCATGACAGATATTTATTGTTACTCTGAGTGTTGCATTCCCACAATAACAATATTCCTGCTCAAGCTGTTTTATATCTGGGGGGGGAAGTTTAGGACAGCACTCACTCCATTCCAAAAATGTTTCATCATTACAAAGTCCCCCATTTTTCAAGGGACACTTAGGTTTCAAATGTGCATTCCATCTAGAAGTCGTTCTGGTATTAAAATGTTTATTCTGTGTGGTTGTGAAACAGGTTTTTTTACTTGACTTTTTAGTTTATACTGGCACAAAGTGTGACATAGTAGTCAGTGAAGACTACTTAGGAATTACAGGCAATAATATTGTGACAACACTTTTCGAACCTTATTTGGAAAGATGGCATGCACCATATGCGGATAATTTAGATACAATAGAGGGAAACATTCCACGTGGGAAAAATATATCTAAAAACAAAGATGATATGACTTACCAAACAAAAGCACTGGCAGGTCGATAGACACACAAACATACACACAAAATTCAAGCTTTCGCAACCAATGGTTGCTTCATCAGGAAAGAGGGAAGGAGAGGGAAAGACGAAAGGATGTGGTTGGTTGGTTGGTTTGTGGGATTAAAGGGACCAGACTGCGATGGTCATCGGTCCTGAAAGGATGTGGGTTTTAAGGGAGAGGGTAAGGAATCATTCCAATCCCGGGAGCGGAAAGACTTACCTTAGGGGGAAAAAAGGACAGGTATACACTCACACACACACCCATATCCATCCGCACATACACAGATAGGTGTATCTGTGTATGTGCGGATGGATATGGGTGTGTGTGCGAGTGTATACCTGTCCTTTTTTCCCCCTAAGGTAAGTCTTTCCGCTCCCAGGATTGGAATGACTCCTTACCCTCTCCCTTAAAACCCACATCCTTTCGTCTTTCCCTCTCCTTCCCTCTTTCCTGACGAAGCAACCGTTGGTTGCGAAAGCTTGAATTTTGTGTGTATGTTTGTGTTTGTGTGTCTATCGACCTGCCAGCGCTTTCGTTTGGTGAGTCGCATCATCTTTGTTTTCAGATATATGTGTGGATAATTGTTACACAAGTACATCTCTGTTCCCCTTCTTGCACAAAAGAGGAAGAAATGCAGTAGATACAGTTCCCTTGAACAGGAAAGGTGCACTAAAACTTGAGGCCAAAGTGCGAAGAGGAGAGACAGAATTTAGGTCAGAAGACATGCTGAAAGACTTATGTCTGTTGACAACATGTCGTACAGCAGGAATGAAATCAGGGCAATATGGGAAAATGGACTGCCACACCGATATAAAAAATGTGTAATGAAATATAATGAGATTATGGGTCCAGTGGACAAAATAAACATGCTACTTAGTTCAGTGGAATGTGTTTACGAAACACTGAATTATAAATGTATTAAATTCCCACATTATTTACAAGGTTCGCACTGAGAAGAGTACTTCACTTGTACCAAGAAAGGAAATCAGCAGGAGGTTGCTGGTCAAATGAGGAAAAGCCTTTGTGGCTTTGAGAAAGGCATTTTTCAAGCTCCATCGAATCATCAGTAAAACAACATGGATCTGTAAGCAGATGCATCATATGCAGCAAAAACAAAAAAAAATTAAAGGATTCATGTTACTGCTATAAACAATGTGAAATGTGATATGCAACTGTGTGTTGTAGCTTGTTTTGAAATATATCACACAAAAAAAGTCTGAAATGTGCTTCTTTGTAATGTTATCTGGTTTTAGGAACTCCATCAATAAAGATTATTAAAACTACACTTTATTTTAAAAACTTATTGGTGAGAATAAATTCAGAAGAGCCGGCTATGATAACTCAGTGCAGCAGATGTGGCAGTATTCAGCGTCATATCGTGTTTAACATGGCAAGCATGCTGCATGGAGCAGCCATCACACACACGGATGTGCGTACTGTTGTAGCCCATTCAGCAGTGAAGGATTAAAATACAGTTGGCATTGAAGGTCCGCTGTTAGAGCATCTCCTGCACCTGATCTCCTGCACCTGCCATTTCACAGTTCACTGACAACTGGTGCTGTTGGGTGAGGTGTCCCATTGCTCCTCTTTCTGTTCTAGTCTGCTGCTTTGTGTGCTGTGCACTCCTGATCAGCTGTATTGAATAGCCCTATCCTAGCACAGCAGGGATATTTTATTGTAAATTGATGTTAGATTTTCACTAGCTTCTGCTTAGTGTAACCTAAATAATTTTTGACTCTCTAGTATCCATTATCCAAGAGGCATGCTTGAAGTATCTTTCTAAAATTTAAAAAAAATTAAAAGACTATCCGTTTCATCCCATCTGGTAAGTCTTCCCTGACCTGGGATTTGGGTGACTTTTGTGAACTGTACCCCTTTTCCTAAACCATTCCAGTCCTTTTCAGTCACCCATCTGCCTTCCCCTTCAACTCTTCTGCCAAGCCACTGGCTCTGAAAGCTTGTAAAAGTTAAATCTTTGTTTGTGTGTGTTTTCTCTTGTCGTTGCATGGTGAGTAGATTTCTTATTTGTCCATTTACATTATATTGTTATCAGTAAAGGAATTCTTGTGATCTGGACCTAGGATTTTTATTTACATACATATCTTAACATAATAGAATGCCTATGTCTCCATTTGACAATGTCAGATAACAACATGTATTTCATTGGTTGAAATATTTAAAAATCAGTGTTTATGGAGTCTGTAGGTGTGTCAAAAGTATCAGAAATGAAAGAAGAGTCTCAAGCTTATTTGTCATAGCAAAAGAGCTTTGTGATGCAATATCATACCAAGTAAAGCTTTTCATTAGTAAATTTCAATTCTATATTACCCTTTTTGTTGTAGTACTTTGTGGTATATGTGAATAATTCCCCAATATAAGCATATCCATTTGTAGGGAGGCAATGTCTAAAAACTAAACTATCTACAGGTGGCAAGACTTCTTCTGTCATGAGTGCCACTACTAACATTTTTCAATTCATAAACAAAAATGTTGTGGAAACATGCAAACTTTTGAAATTTTTCTAATGGTTATTGTTGAGGCTGAAAGGTGCTTATTAACTCTGAAGATATTTTAAAGAACAACAGTGATTGAGACTAGGTTGAGCGTATTAATAGTGCACACTGGAGGAAAGAACATAATTCAAAGCCTGTCTCATTTCAGTGACAAGGCTGTTGACTTCTTTGAAGAAAGGCAGAAGAATGGACAAATAAAATTGATATTGTTTCAGGAAAATGTAAAGCTAAAACTGAAAAAAATAAAATAGATTTCTGCAGTAGAAGAACAGCTGAAGAAAGCAGGAATAACACAACTTGATGTAACAAGCAGGAAATATATTGCCTAGAAAATTCACAGTTGGACATTTGCCCTGTTAGAAAAACTCAAGAAAATCCAAACAACTTGGTCTGATGAGTGGAAAAGAGCCCATTCTTAGAGACTGAAAGGAATATGGGCACAAAGAAGCGGTGTTTTAACTCTGAAAAAGCCTTTTGTTGTACATCTTGTGGTCCAGTAGGGCCCAAACATACTATTATTACCACCACCACCACCACTACTACTACTGCATTAAATTGAGCAGTTGACAGTTTTATTCAAATCTATCCAACTGCCAAGTAGTCACTGTGAAAAGTGTGTGTGTGTGTGTGTGTGTGTGTGTGTGTGTGTGTGTGTGTGTGAGTGTGAGACAGAGAGAGAGAGAGAGAGAGAGAGAGAGAGAGAGAATAGTTTTTCATTTATTTAGTATCGTATCTGAATTTATTAGTGTGCAAAACAATGTTTCCACTTTACATAAAGCTGCATAATGATCTAATATTTTCTGAAAGTTAAATATTTCTGCATGCTTCTCATAGCATTTTTGGAATAAAGCCATAAAAAGTTATAAAATAATTATCTGTAAACTAATGTTGTTGTAGCCAAAACTGGAAGTCCCTGACTATAGCAGTGATGGAGAAAGCAGAACAGAAAGTGGAAATGGAGCTCATTATGGTGGAATAGAAAATCCTCTTGATGCGAAATCAGCATATGCAACTGGAGGACTACAAGGTATTATGTGTGTAATTTTACGTATAATTGTCACTTTTTTCTTTCATGGTGAATACTTCAAAGTGTGCTAACAGGAAAAACAGCCAACAACTGTTGAATGCATGACTCACTTTGAAATGACAAAAAAACTAATATTTCTTTTGCTTGCTGGTCATTTTAGTGAATGCTTGTATTATAAAACAAATGGGATACAATAGTATTCATGTCTACACTCTTGAGTTCGATGTTCTACAGATTATGCATCTTACTTTTATGAACACAAGTTTACTGAAACTGTATCGCTCCACACTGTATCTTTAGATCATATATTCATTTACCATTTTCAGTAACCCCTGTATACTAACCTTCCCCTCTCCCACCCCCACCCCCACTCCCACCCCCACCCCCACTCCCACCTCATTTTTTTTATTACCTACTATTCATAATATTGCCCTTATACATTACTTCAGCACATTAGTGTACCACTTACTGTTGCCAGATTTGGATTGCTCAATTCAGCTACTATTCTATTGTTTTCCTCTGTTTTTGTGATATGCTGCTTGTTAAATACACACAGAATTGATTACTGTAAGATCTAGTGAAGTGCTTGGTTTAATACACTCAGCGCCAAAGGTTATTGCACTGTAATATGTATTTTCTGAGTGATTAGCGAAAAATTCACACTGACAGTCTAAAGACAGAAATAGTATGAACATCTAAAGGCGGAACCCAGTTATTTAGGGCGCTGTGTCTTTGGTAGTATATCCTGAAATGTAGAGATATTAATAAATGATTGGTAGAAATTCAAACTCCGTAACTTTACTGAAAAGGTAGGTCAATGACGAGAGCTAAGTTCAAAATAAATAATATGCATTGAAGAGTAACAAGAACTTGATGGAAAAAAATGAAATGGAAGTAGAAAAGTGTGGAACAATAAATAAAATAAAAGAGATAATGGATCCTTCTTTATCCCACCCATCCTTTCTTACTTTTCCCAAAGTCACTCCACTGTACTTCCACATAGTTACCCTGTCAGTGAATGATAGACAGTTTTCCTAGGTTGGTGCTTCACTTCATAAAAGCATCTGCAGATTCATAATGCCCTCTACAACATTTAGTTGGTGGAGTCTTCTAGATCAAAAAGACACATTAGTGTAATGCCAACTTCAAATCACCAGTTGTACAAACGGCATTCATAGTGATAAATGCAAGAGTAGAACTTGTGATACCTGTTTATGATGATTGTGCATCGTGATGACTGTTTTATTTCCAAGATGCATATGCTGTGAAGGTACTATTTGTTGTTACACTGAATTTAGTACTTGTCTGTTGTCGGCATCACGAGCCGTTGTAAATAATTTTTGGAATTTTCCAAATCTTAGACTAGATCTGAAGGCTTAAAACATTTGATCATTTATAATCATCCTAATCTGTCCCTTAGGAAATGTGTAATGGGCCTAGCAGTTTTAACATAGTTTGGCTGAAAGCTCCCTAGCAGTTTGCCTTATCCCAGGAGACTGTTGGCTCATTTGGTCATTGCTGGGAAATAGTGGACTACTGCCAAAATCATTTAGAAATCTTATATGTCTGTAGACAAAAACGTAAACCTCAATACAGTGTTGATCTCTGATCAGCTTAATAATGAGTTGTCTAGCCAGTGAAGCTAAAAACTCAACAAAATCCATTAATGTGATCAGATATCTGGTTTCAATGCTAATTTCACTGATCTTACTTGAGTAAACAAAATGTCTACAACATGTATAGATAATATTTTAACCAGTTGTATTTATAATGAGGCAAATAAGTTTTGTTCAGATAGGACTTACTGATCATTGTGCTCTGTTTGGAGTTACGTAGGGAACTAAAACATAACAAGTCCAGAGTTTGTTACCCATGTAAAAAATTACAAAAATATTTAAAAAAAAATTGTGAATGCAGCAAAAGAACTCGCAAATAATAGATTTATTTTGGATTGTGACAACAAATCAAAGGCATTATGGTCAGTGATCAAAGTTGAAGCAGGTTCCACAGCCAGAGGCCATGATATTTCCGAAATCAAGATAGAGGATAAAACTATTGTAAAACCTGCTCAAATTTCTGAATTATTTATGAATGTAAACAAAGCAAACATCAGTGAAGAAGATTATTCAGATAAGGTAAATTTCTTCAACAGTGAACAGTTTGAGGGTGAACCTTTCAGTACATTTACCAAAACTACTGTAAAAGATATAGAAAATTAATACCAACAAAGGTGTTAAAAACAGTGTCTAAAATAACTGCACAACCACTATCTACAATAGTTAACCAGTTCCTTCAAGGAGGTTATTTTCCAGACTCACTGAAGTGTACAGTAGTTAAGCCACTATTCAAAGAAGGCACAAAAGAACGTATGGGAAACTATCGCCCAATCTCACTTCTCCCATCATTATCAAAAATATTTGAAAAGGTAATCACCATACAAATTCAAAATTTCATAGAGAAATTTAAAATAGTCTCAAAAAATCAGTATGGATTTCAAAAAGGCAAAACCACAGTATCTGCTGTAAACGATTTTCTAGATAAAATTAGCTTCTCTCTAGACCATTCACTGCACACCACAGGAATTTTTTGTGACCTATCAAAGGCCTTTGATAGTGTGAACCACTACTTCCTACTCTGTAAACTGGAAAAGTATGGAATTTGGGACACGGTGCTAGAATGGTTTAAGTCCTGTCTAACAAACGGAAGACAAAGAGTGGTTATATCATCAGAGAGAGGAACTTAATACTTCAAAGTGGAAACCATTTCACATGGAGTACCCCAAGGTTCTGTTTTAGGTTTCAGCCTGTTTCTGTTTTCATAAATGATCTACCATTTAATGTTTGCAGATTATACATCTGTAATCATTGAAAGTAACAGTACTGACCAAATTCTCCAAACTGTATTAAATACTTTAGAAAAATTGGATACCTGGTTCAATTTAAACGGGTTAATATTAAACATAGAAAAGACTCCGTTAACGTAGTTTGAAACAATACAAGCAAAATTAAATGATATCCAGGCCAGTCACAGAAACCAGGATTTGCAGAAAGCTAGCTGTGTGAAATTCCTAGGAAAGCAACTGGATAAAAATGTATCATGTGGCTCACATATACAGTACCCTGCAAATACATAGCGTAGCATTTGCAGTGAGGGTATTGTACAATGCTGCCAGTATGGGCATACGTAAGGTGGTATATCACAGTTGCTTTGAGTCAGTAAAAAGGTGTGGAATTGTAATCTGGGGTAATCAAACCATAAGTGCCGAATATTAAAACTTCAGAAAACCATTATTATAAACATACACAATGTAGGGTGATGAAAATCATATCGCCCACTCTTAAAAAATCTAAAGTATGTCAAGTGTTCCCTCACTATACATCTGTGAGCTGATTACCTGTGCGTACAGCAACCTTGATTTATTTGTAGCAAATTATTTCCAACATGATTACAACACAAGAAATCAAAATAATTTTATGCTGCCCGCCCACTGTTTAAAACTTTATGCTCAAACTTCGCATTATATGGGCATGAAAATTTATAACAGAGGGGAAGGAAGATAATTATCTTATAATATCTAATTATATCTAATTATAATTGCTCAGAATAAATTTAGAAACACTAAAAAAATCCTATGTGAAAAACTAATGCAGAAATGTTTCTATTTATTAGAATAAATCACGAATGACGACCTGTAAATTTGAGCAGGAGAGCATAAGTACTTAGGACTGTTAATTTTTAAAAGTTTGTTACTTTTGAAGAAAAATATTAATTGCTTAATTAATTATCCAGTACAGTAAATTATATTTCTGATATTGTAAGGAAAGTTGAAAACCAATTTTTGTGTTTTGTCGAGTCTCCTGGTCAGTAGTATGTTTACATTTTGTGGCGTGTGGTTGCAGTTGTAGCGGTTTCAAATATAAGTACTGACAAAGTTGTTTGTGCACTGTTATATATTTATTAACTTTAATAGTTTTCAATGGTGTTTTGTGCTGTTTGTGGTGAAATTACGATTTAATAAATGTTTGCTCGCTTTGTTTTTTAGAGTTTTCTGTGCCTTGAAGTCATTTGGTAAATTTTGTGCTTTAATTTTCAGCTGATGTTTCTTATTGTTTCTAGTGAAATATTTCAGTAAAATTTTCATTCGCTCTTTTAAGTTCGTTGAGTGTTCCAGTTTCCACTTGCATTTTTGGTTTCAGCTAATAAATTTTGTGAAGTTGGTATTGGTATTAGTTGTGGTTTAGTAGTATTAATAAAAGTAGTTGCTTTCTTAGTAGAGAGAGAATTGTGAGAGCACTATTGTTAGTTCTGTAAATGGTTCTACTGGTGTAACAGAACTTAAGCAACATAGAATTCCCCCCCCCCCCCCCCCCCCCCCCCCCTCCCCCCCAGTAACTGCAAAATTTTGCCATGAGTGAGAAGTGTGGGCTCTAACATAGGTGTGGGATTTATTCAAAATATTTTCATTGTGTGTGTGGGGGGAGGGGGGGGGGGGAGATGCACTGGGGAAGCCAGTGGGCTAGCAATCTAGCAAGATCTTCTCCTGGTAATGCAGAATCTGTAGAAGAAATAAGTTGATATAGAAGCAGGAGCATAAGATCTGTGCCCTTCGGGTGCAGTTACAATATGCGAAGGAGGAACTAGATAGGTTGAGGAGGGTGAAGGATGCTGGGGAATGGGAACTGGCAGTTGGCATGAAGGCAGCTAAGAGAAGGAGGTGTTCAGACAGTTGTACTTTGCATATATGCAATAGATTTGTCCAACTGTCAGAGTCGAGTGGAGAGGAGCTTCTTGTAGATATAGGTGTAGGAAACATGCAGCAGTCCTCAGCAGTTAGGAGGCCTAAATCAGTTGCAAAGTCTAACAGAACGGAGGTGGTTCTGCTGCTAGGTAGTTCACATGGTAGAGATGTGGGCCAGCAGTTGCAGGATGTGTTGGGGAGTGAGTACCAGGTCACCAGCATTGTGAAGCTTAGTGCAGGGTTAGCTCAGGTGACTGACAGCATAGGGGAGTTATGTAGGAATTTTACGGAGGAGGATCAGGTAGAGATAGGGGATGGAGCAGAGAATAGTCTTGATAGGGACGGGGAATGTGATGTAGGTGGTGACCTGGTAAATATAGTAGCTATTTAAACTGGTGGCACTAATGTGCATTTCGTGCAACTGTTTCAGCGTCATGATCAGCCTTATCTTAATGCAGCTGTTGGCATTTTAACATGGGGCTGGAGAAGGCACTGATGGCAGAGGGCATGCGGAGTGTATACGACCTGGGAGATCCGGGGAAAAACCCGGGAATTTTTGCATCCGGGAGAGAACCAGGAACAACCCGGAAATTTTTTAGAATTCCAGGCATTTTTCATTGTTTTAGATTTCAGTTAAATTTTTGTGATTTTGACTGGTAATAACCAATACTTTAACAAAGGATATTACTGTATCCCGCTTCTGCAGAATAATACTGCAGCAACAAAACATGAACGAGAGGGGAAGAAAATGAAAATAGAACTTAAGTTGCAAAGGAACTGTGCCATATACAACAACAAAAAACGCCGCTCTGACAAGTGTCTGCCAGCAGCAATGTGTGTCGAAGGCTTTAGGAAGACTATGCAATCTTCCTATCAATAAATTGCCTCCGATGAGCGTGACGTGACAACTGTTTACATTAGATTCGTGTGAGCAGTTGTGGGCAGGCTCTTGCGCATCCACAGTGGAGTCACATATGAGTAGTACCGTCTCCCACTTCTGACTACAGATGTGTGATTGGGCGCCACTACCTAGTATTGTCCCGGTTCAGAAATATCATAGATCCGGGGCTGATGCACAGAGCAGTCTGAGTTGTAGTGGGGAGGTGGGTAGTCTCCACGTGACCTGTGTTTACGTTTAGTGATTTCGCTGTGTCCTCTTCACTTATTTCTCTCGCATCAAATGAAAACAAAACAGATTTATGTGGCCAGGAGCTACCAAATGAATTAAAATATGTTCACATAATTACGGAAGGCTAAAATATGATAATAGTTTCAGATTTTATTTGCACCTTTCTTACAGTCAAGTATTAATTGCCTTGCAGAACAATGGAGCTATTTTTGTCGGTTTCCTAAAGAGATTTGGCTTTTATTAATCTTTTCCACTGAGGCAGTCAATTTATTTGAAATAAAGTGTTTAATTTCACACTGTTGGCTAGTTTCAACTGTTCGCTGCATTTTAAGTGCACGTTTTTCATCTAGTAGCTCGTGTGGCATTATGCTGTTATAAAGAGCCAAACATGAGATAATACAGTACTGGTACTCCAAGAAAATTTACATCTCAATCTGGACATATGAATGTGCACTTTAAGCTGAATTACGCATTTTAGTATGGTTCACGAAATTCCGATGCTCTTGAAGTATCCTCTCATGTCTTGTTTCTTTTATGACATAATGCAAGATATTTTAATATTTTACACGTATGAACATACGGGCTTCCTACGTCATCGTAGCTGCACAAGCATAGTGACTCCTGTTATCTGGCGCTCTCTGGCAACTGCTGAAACGAACCAATTTCTAACAGGTCTCAGGAAAATATTGCAAATGGTGGTTTGAAAACAAGAGTTACTTTCAAAGTAAATGTCCTTTTACGTAAGATGAACTACTTGCAAGAACGTATGATTAATTTCTTAAATCACAGAGCGTTTGACTCTCATTGAAAAATCAACTTTCTGATGATGACCACCTAGAAGAATTTTGAACTCAGAAGATCAGACATTTACGCCGTTACTAAAAATTTTACTGGTACACTGGCACATTTGTGTGATGTATCTTAAAGTGTAACATGCACAAAAAAGATCAGCATTATATGTGGAAGCTTAGCTTCTCTTGCAGTATTAATCTTAGAGACCAATATTATATGTAAAAGCTTTGCTTTTCTTATAGCAACACTATGTATATTAATTTAAACTATTAACTTTTCATATTTGTGTATTTGCACTACTTAAAAGTGATCTTGCTATTGGCTGACTGCATCACGTGTCCTGTGCTGTCATCATCTGGCGAGATCATGTAACACGAGCTATGACTGGCTTACAAAATTGTGTCACAATCTCAATTTCAATGCTTCGGAAAGTAACATGCAGTGTTTGGTGGAATTCAAATTTATATCTTCGTAACACAAAAGTATGCAGCGTACATGTTGCTGCGCTTCAAAGATCTTTCCAAAACGTGTTCCCATTACAAACAGAATTGTAAGGTGCTTAAAAATGTTATTAGGAAGCAAAGAGTATGTGCTACACAAATAGAATAGCTGATTTATAGGATACAATTAAAACCATATGGTCTGTTGTGAAGGAAGTGTCTGTTCAGCAGCACAAGGTCAGTGATATAAAGCCAGTTCGTACTAGAAATATTTCTGTTGCTGATAAATCTGATATATGTACAATATTTAACAATCATTTTCTGAGCAATTCTGGTGAATTAAATAAAAATTTAGTTTCTACAGGAAATCGTATTACTTTTGGGAAATGCCTTTCCAAGATTGATATCTGAAATACTCCTCTGTGATACAGACAAGGGGGAGATTGAGTCAATAATTAAATCAATGAAGACTAAGGACTCTCATGGATATGATGGAGTGCCTAGCTGAATATTAAAGTACTGTGCTGCACGTGTTAGCTCTGTATTTAGCTACATTTGTAATTTTTCCTTTAGGAATGATCATTTTCCTGAAAGATTAAAGTACTCAGTAGTAAAGTCGCTTTATAAAAAGGGAGAAAGGGATAATCAAGACAATTTTAGACGTGTTTCTATGCCATCAGTGTTTGCTAAAGTTATTGAAAAGGCTGTGTTTGTAAGAATAATTGATCATTTCATATCACACGATCTGCTATCATATGTGCAGTTTGTCTTTAGAAGTCACTTAACAACTGCTATATTCTCTTTTCTCTGTGAGGTACTGGATAGGTTAAATAAAATGTTTCGAATGCTAGACATGTTTTTTGATTTAACTAAGGTGTTTGATTGTGTTGAATGCAAAATATTGCTCCAGAAGTTGGACCATTACAGAATAAGTGGAGTTCACCTCTTACTTTAACAACAGACAGCAAAAGGTCATTATTCACAGTGTTGAGAATGGCTGTGATATGGGGTCTGAGTGGGTATGGTCAAATGGGGGGTACCCTAGGGATCAGTATTGGGGCCACACCTGTTCCTCATTTATATAAATGATCTGCCCTCTAGTATTAAGGATAACTCTAAAATATTTTTGTTTGCTGATGACATTAGCTTGGTAGTAAAGGATGTTGTGTGTGACATTGGCTCGGATTCAAGTAGTGCAGTTCATGACATAAGTTTATGGTTTGTATAAAATAAACTAATGCTGAATCACACTAAGACTCAGTTTTTACAGTTTCTAACACACAGTTCAACAAAGCCCAAAGTTTTAATTTCACAGAATGGGCATATAATTAGTGAAACTGAACAGTTCAGATTTCTTGGTGTTCAGATAGATAGTAAATTCTTGTGAAAAGCCCATGTCCAGGATGTTTTTCAAAGACTTAATGCTACCATTTTTACTATTCGAATGGTATCTGATGTAAATGATCATTTGACACAAAAATTAGTCTACTCAGCTTATTTTCATTCACTTAGGTTTTATGATATTATATTTTGGGGCAACTCTTCCCATTCTAAAAGGACATTTTCGGCTCAGAAGTGGGTGGTTCAGGCAATAAGTGGTGCAAGTTCGCGAACCTTTTGTTGACCCCTGTTCACTAGTGTGGGTCTTTTGAAATTGGCCTCTCAACATATATATTTTTTTAGTGTCATTTCTTGTTAACATATCAACTAATTCCAAAGAATAAGCAGCTTTAACTCTGTTAATACTCAGCAGAAATCCAACGTACATTTGGATCACACTGCCTTAACTCTTGTGCAGAAAGGTGTGCAGTATACTGCTGCATCCATTTTCAATAAGCTACCACAAGAATTCAAAAATCTTAGCAGTAATCCACGCACTTTCAAATTGAAACTCAAGAGTTTCCTCATGGGTCACTCCTCTCATATTACTTTTATGTTGTAATTGCATGTACTGTCATGTTCCATGACCTTGGAGATTTGCTCCTCAATTTGGTCCTATGGAACATGATGTGTAAGCAAATAAATAAAGTCAACGACTTGCAGTTGTATGTTATGAGATAATAAATGCCTATTCTATTCTATTGTGTTCTGTTTGACACAAAATTTGGTTGAGGTAAGGTAGTCATTGGTGTAATAATGAACTAGAAAATAAGAATTTGGGTGAACTACTATGAACAGCTTAGTGAAAGGATTGTCATAGTCAAACAGTGGAAAATCCAGGATGGAATAACAACGGTGGATAAGGATAGATCACTACGCACCAAATATGCGAGGCATCAAATGACATTTAAATGCAGATTAAGCTATCAGACAGAATCATCCCCCCCCCCCCTCTCTCTCTCTCTCTCTCTCTCTCTCTCACACACACACACACACACACACACACACACACACACACACATTGTTACTGTTGTCTCCGGATTTCCAGATCCAACATTTCACACTCCAACTCTTACATTGCAAGAAGTTTTAAGTTTTGCTATTTCTCATGATGTCATTGTCCTTGGAAAAATACTTTTTTTTTCTTCAAAATATTCTACAGAATGTCTTAAACACTTGATTCAGAGCTGTTGCTCTGTGCCATTTGTGACACGACGAGATTGACACACTGCGACAGCATGTCCACTACTTACCACTGTCTGCTCGAAACTGCTATTTTAATCATTTGCTGTTACATTTCTGCAGCTTTTGCAGTTCGCAGTTGCATATTTCTGAGCATTTTAAAACAAGTAGATAATATTTGCATCACTTTGTATCGTACCAAGATCTGACTGACTATTTGCGTGCAGTTTTTTTCATGTCGTAATTCATTGTAGGTAACTGCATGATATGCAAAAAGTATAAGGATGCTATCAATATTACTTGCTAGATCACTAATATATAACATGAAGAGAGAGAATCTCAACACACATCTGTAACACCCAGCTGATTTTACATTGGAATGGTGTAGTGATTAAGACAATGGACTCACCTTCTGGAAGACTAAGGCTCAAATACCTGTCCAGCTATCCAGATTTATGTTTCCTAAATCACAAAAGCTGGAAGTCAGAAAGGTTCCCTTTTTAGGGTGTGGTCAGTTTCTTTCCTTGTTGTTCCTCAGTCTGAGAATGTTCTTGCTATCTAATGATCACAAGCTTATCCTACCCCATCAGAAGCCAGGCCACCGGGTAAAGCAGGCCTGTCAATAACAACTCTGCTGCAAACAGTGAACAGCCTTTTATGTTGGTATGACCACCAGCTCGCTATCCTGTAGGATAAATGGTCACCACCAAACTGTTGTCAAGAACAAAGTTGACCACCAGGTGGCACAACATGCTACTGAGCACTAAGCACCACCAGCTCCATTTCAATTTCTGCTTCACAATCTGAGCCATCTGGATCCTTCCCTCCACCAACAGCTTCTCTGAACTACGCAAATGGGAGTTATCCTCACATCACATCCTCTACTTCCGTGATCGCCTTGTACTCAATCTCAGGTAACCCATTGTTTCCACACCATTCACCCAGGAGTTGTTTAGACTGCTACTCTAAACAACACCATGTCAGGGCATAGGTGAGTGAGTGAGTGAGAGAGAGAGAGAGAGAGAGAGAGAGAGAGAGTGTGTGTGTTACTTTAGCTCATCAAAGGATAACTCCGAAATCTTGCAAGTTTTCTTTCCTTTGTTGGTGCATATCAACAACTCAGCACTTCTGCTTTAACCCTAAAGCGTCACCATTTACAAGATCTTACCTACAACATTAATAATAAAAAATACAGAGTTTTGCTCTTCATTGCTGCACACACTAAGGATAACCACTGATGACTTCTGGGCCATGAAGGTAGTGCTATGCCCTTTGCATAACACTAGCCTCTTCGGACAATCTATTTCTGGGCCACTGACATTAAAGTATACTCCATGTCTCCTTCCTGTCATTCCCTTTGTCAAAGATATTACTACCATGCACTTTACTAGATCCTGAAATATGACTTCTTTGCAAAAGCAGTAAACCATGATCATGATAAAAATGTGACAGGTTGTTTTAGTTAACCCCTTCTGTTATTACCCACTGCTCTGAGTCCTCCAAGTAATCTTTACTTGTGTACTCTGCATTAGTTATGAAGAAGGCTTTAGCTACCTTTTGGAACAAATGTACTTAAGTAATGTTTTTGTGTTTCATTTTTTGGGCAATTTATTATACAGATTCATTCCCTGATGTATAATACTGTTTTGTGCTTTGTTTCTTTTTTCTTAGTCTGTGGTAATTGTAAGTTCATACTGACTCTTGTTCCATAATTATGAGTAGAACTAAAATTGGAACACTGCTCTGATAGGCACCACAGATTGTTATATGTACTCATGTGGTGCAGTGAGGATGCCCGGTTTTCTAAATAGCTCTTTACAAAGAGCCCGTCTACTGCTTATAATTATTATTCTTATGGTCCTTTCCTGCAGTTTAAAAACAGTGACAATGTTTCATGCCTTTGATCACCAGAAAAGACTCTCATAGCTAAGAACTGATTGTACATAGGAGTAGTATATCACGACAAGACAGTTGGCTGCTACAAATTGATGATAATACCCTAAGAACATGTAAAATACCGATGACATTCTTTTTGTCAGTGTCTTTGTGTCCTCATTCCACATTAATTGATACTCAATATTCATCCCTAAAACTTTTGTGCTTGTTACACAATCTGTAGATTCATCATCTATGGTTAATGTGACGAGTTGTTTTCTGTCTTTCTACTGATATGGTCTCTGTACATCTCCTTTGTGTTCAGTGCCAATTTATTATGTGCTGCCAAACCATAAACATCTGTTTTGCTTTCTATACTAGGAGCTCTGGCATTTTATCAGTGACCATGATGTTGTTGTCATCAGGAAAGAGAACATTTTCTCCGTGTCTGATACTATCTGGTAAACATTGATATAGATTAAAAACAGAACTGGAGCCAATACGCTACCCAGAGGAACGCCTGTGTTTATTTTTTAAAGGCCATCATATTCACCATTGACTGTAGATATTATTCATTTTCCAATTGCAATTTCGGAGTTTAAGCCATTTCCATGTGGTCCTGCAAAAGCTAAAAAAATACAAAAATGAATTACAGTGTGTATATACAGAACTGCATAAATATGTCATGCAGACAGAAGTACAATACGTGTGTATGTATTTCTTGTTTGACAGTTGTTTTGCAAAAAAATTATCAGCAGATGGGCGGACTATCTCTACCTTTTGCATCCTTTGTATCAGTTAAGACAGGAACCACTTGTTCGCTGTATTCCTCATAGCCAGTGCTTCTAGCTTGTTTAGCAATATTAAATGGTCAAACATATGAAAAGAGTTGGACAAGTCTAAGAACATGCCTGAAACAGTCATCCTTGTCAAAAGCTTCAAGTATCAATTTTGTGAACTCGGTAACAGCCGATCTTCTACTTTTTCCACTTCAGAAACCAAACTGTGCTTTGTTAAATATCAGGTAACTCATTAGTCGATCCTTCAGAATAGAGTAAATGATTTTTGGAAAACAAGACAGTAGTGAAACTGGCCAGTAGTTTTCAGTACTTTCTGCATTATCTTTCTTTTTACTAAAGGATAACTTGTGCATGCTTTAGGAACTCTGGAAAAATACCTGAATTGAAGGATTCATTTATTATCTTTGTTAATCAGATTTGTATGCGATCATACACCTCTTCAGAACAGAAACATTACTCTCATCTAAACCAGCTAACTTCTTGTTTTTTAATTTCTTTACTGTTTTCCCGATGTCTAGCTGTGTTGTGGGAAATGCAGTTACATGTTTCATAGATCATTTGAACGATTCTCTTATTGAAATGATGTGAAATGAGTCGGTTTACATGGTGTATATATACTTGATTGGTGTTAACATTAATGAACGCATTTTTTCATTACTGGTTTCATCCTCAGTACCTGTGTTAATATACTATTCTCCACATATTATTACATTTATTTTGGGCGTGAGACTCTTTCCAGAATGTAGGTTAATTTGTTAAAGAAAATGCCCACATCACCACTAGGTGAGTGGAACACACACACAGAATAATTTACTGCTTATAGGTGTCTAGCTTTGTTAGTTCAACAGCTGCCAATCAAAATGTTTATCCATACCAATTGCAATCAGATCATCTCTAGCTTTAAAATATGTGCCAACTCTGGTATAAATACAGTTCTACAGCAGCAACTAGCATGTTCACGTGATGACAACACTATATGCTGAAATTCACTATTACTACCCCAGTGCTCTGTAATGTATTCCACCACACTGGTCAAACATCGTAATTCAGCTCCAAGCTGGTGTATGTTATTTGTAATGAACTACATATTTTGGTGAATAATAGATACTTCCAAACAAATTTCTGTGGTGTTTGTGCACTCTGATGTGGAACAATCTATCTTCCGGACACACCATGAAAAAAATCCCTAAAGTGGTAGAGATAGTTATAGAAGAGTGGAACCTGTTGTTGTGGTTTATCCTAAAAGAGGCCCAGCCATTCTACCTGTTACAATAGGTGTTTGACCGTGTGTGGTCTCACACCCACCTGCAATACTCTCACTAATTAACTCCATCCTTTCCCTGTCCTGTTGAGGTACAGACCATATTTTGTGTAGCCCCACCTCCCAATAGTCCCCAGTGATACCAGTTTAGTGTGCACCCGATCAACAATTGTCAACGCCACCTCCTCATCTGTAGTGACTTGCCAAACACCAGTGCCAAGACAAGGCTGATTGTACCACTGGAACAGACCAGCCATGCCCCCATTGATGCCACCAGTTAGGGAAATTATCTTACTCAGGTCACCACCTATGTTGTATGCCCTGTCCCTACCCAGAGCTGTTCCCTGCCCCATCCATTATCACTACCTGATCCTCCTCTGTAAAATCCATACACAAAGGCCCTAAACCTGAACCTAGAACCAACTAGCCCAGCACATGGCTTGAAAATGCTGGTTACCTGATACCCTTCCCCTAACTTCTCCTGTAACTGTAGGCCTACATCTCATCCAGGACTGCTGCCAGCAGCAGTACTCACTCTTCCTAACATTTGTGCTCTTCCTAGCCTTCCTATATACGCATAGTGTCTGCTGCACATTCCCTACATCTACACCATCTTAGACTTTTGCCCCCCTCATCTCTGGCTGCTGGAACCTGATCACATCCTCCTGCTAGCCTACCTACCAACTGCCAGTTCCCAATCTCCCCCCCCCCCCCCCCCCTGGCCCTCCCCACCACTTATTTCTTTCGTCCTCACTAAGTCTGATCTTGATCCAAATGTGGCTGAAGAGCACAGAATTTACTTTCCTGCTCCTCTATCACACTATTATTGTTGCATATTTTACAGTTCCAGGAGATGGCCTCAGTGATGTTCCCATAGTTCTCGCAACTACATTCCCCAAGTGAAGCCACTTGCTGCTCCCACAGTGCGTCCCACTACTTACTTTCCTATGACAACTCCCACTGTTTCCACTCATGGTCAAACAAACATCTAAAAAAAAAACTGCAAAACTAAAGGTATACAATGAGATTTATTATGTTTACTTCACTATAGAAATAATGTAACATCTGATGACAATGTGTTGCCTTTGTTAGCAGTATGAGCTCTGTTATGTCGGATGTATATAAACAAAAATGTTAGACAGAAGTCACACATAACGGAAAGTCAAACATGCGATATTTCGTAAGTGTTGTGCAGAAATGCCAATTCTCCATTCGAGCAACAACAAAAAAGACACAAGTGCAGCTCCTCACAGCAAAAGGTATGTATAGATATACATGCAGATGTGTGCAGTTCATTGTAAGTGTTTAGTTCAGTATGTAAACTTAAATAAGACTATTGGAAAAACACTATATGGGCAAACCTTCAAGGCAATAACCACAAAATATACAGCAAAAGCTCTTAAAAATGTGGAAAAAAAAAACCGCGGATAACGATAAAAAATATCACCAAAACTTATGTTTTAATGAGTAGTATAATTGCACTTGTCGCTTGGCTACAATCTAGCCAAAAGTCTTTGTTGAAAGTCTCCTTTATAGGAATTTTGTGGTAGAGATTCTCAGCAATTTCCACTGAAATACTAAGACTATGATTTCCTGCACCAAGAAAAGGCTGCTTTCAAATTCTGGCAATGTGTCTTCACTGTTGATTTTAATGATCTGGTGCTATTTATAATACATATACATCTTTCTGAGTGATTTGTTATCTTGCTTTGGAGATGAAGCAGATACATGATGAAATGCTGAATTGGAATGTTCATAAAGTTGTGTTGATAACTACCATCCTATATTTCTCTTGTACCAATACTTTCGAAAATAGTTGAAATTGCTTGTACCAGCAAATTTGCCAATATTTCACCTGCAGTGAAACTCTGATAAATACTGGTATGTTTGCATATATATGCTTGAAGCACTCTTTTATGTTCTTCCAGTTGTACCATTCACATCAGGTGTTCTGTTTCTTGTTATGTGGAGAGCCATGAGAAGCTGATTTCTGTTATTGTACAGATGTTTATGAATAAAGCCTTATTTGTTACTTGGATTGGTTTTGTGTATTGCTTGGGTACTACACGACTGGCAACATGTTTGGAATGATTTCCATGTGTGCTGTCTCTCAAGTGCAGTTTCGTCAAGTTCATAGCTTATGGACACCGTACTACCGGCCATAATTGAGCAGCTTACTTTGGCAATGACCACTTTGTCGGCTTCCATTAACAGACAGGTACCATTCCACCGATCCGTCCACCCACCATGATTCATCTGAGGTTTGTAATCTTATGAAAAGAGACTAAGACAGAATTTTTTGGTTTTCAGCATGACAGACTTGAATTTGTGCTCTGTCTTCTTCGTCTCAAGGGTTCCATCTAAAGCTTGTCCCTGTGCAAGAACCGGCAATTCTGTCTCTTCTTCCTTTTTTTTTATCACATGAGGAGTTTCCTGTCCAACTACCATCGCAAATGAACACATCATAGTGACGTGAGTTGAATTCTACTGATGCCACAAGAAACCAAATCAGTCATAGATGGTCTGGGCAGCCAAACTTCATGGTCTTATCCATAAGTGTCAGTTCATTACTGGTTGTGCAGACTCTATGGTGCACACCACAATTATCTATTTAGCTCCAGACAATGAAGTGCGCAAGAAGATTTTATTCTATTGAAAACCTCCTTTTGGTGGAAGTTTTTCAAATAGCACAATCTTTTGAAGTTTCTCGAGCAGTGGGTGATCAAATTGAAGTGTGGGGCGTTGTGGTAGTAATGTCACAAGATGGGCCCACTAGGATGACAGATAGCTTTCATGAGGAAGCAGGAGTGGCGGCTGGGCTATTTGTGATGCTTGTCAGAAGAAAGGCCACATCGCCTCTGTGTGTCTTTCGCCAAAGGTTGCTCGGGGTTTGGACAAGGACCTTCACTGTTTGACTCTAATACTTCTGACTTCTACAAAGTTGTTTATTGAGTTAAGTGTTTTTTGCCAAGTGCTCTGGCTACAGGTTGACACAGGTGCTGCAGTGATGTCATTGAATTATCAAAATATTGCGAATTTGGGCTCACTTCCATTGACACCAATCACACGGAAGCTGGTCAGTTATAACAAACAGAACATTGCGCTGTTCGGACAATTTATGACACCTACCTCTTATAAGTCAGCGGTTCGTTCCATTGCATTTTTGGTGGTTGCGGTGCCGGCATTCAGAACTTGTTTGGGATGGACTCATTTCAGGCATTTGGATTTTCTGTCACTGACACAGTTCACCTTGTGTCCAGTTAGGTACTGTATTCTCAGTTGCAAACATTGTGTGAAGAGGAGTTGTTTTTGGAAGTTATAGGGTTTGCTACAAACTTTTCTGCTCAAATTTCTTTGAAATCCATGGTTTGGACTCATTTTTGTTGTGCATGTCCTGTTCCTGTCGCCATGAAAGCTCAGGTGAAAGCAGAATTGGACAGCCTTCAATCTCTAGGGGTGGTGCAACTTGTTATGGATAGTGAATGGTCATCTCTGCTGGTTGTAGTTCAGAAGCCATCAGGGAAACTTCGCCTGTGTGGTGACTTCAGTACTACTGTCAAAACATGTCGATTGCGGATACTTATCCTCTCCCTCGCCAGAAGGAACTGTTGGCGAAAATATTGGGTTGCCAGTACTTTTCTAAAATTGATTTGTCTGAAGCATATCTCCAGGTTCCTGTGGACAAAGAATCTTTGTGAATTATGGTTTTAAATACTCTTTTTGGTCTCTCTCAATATTTGTGCCTTCCGTTTGGTGTCACCAGCACCCCTGCTATTTTCCAATTATTTTTAGAACAATTGACTGTGCCTGTCCCAGGTTGCATTAATTATGTGGATTATATTGTTGTCTGGGCTCCTACACAGCTAATCACTTGAAAAAAATTGCGCACTTTGTTTTCTGTCTTACAATCTGTAAACCAACGGTGTAATATCGCGAAATCTTGGGTTTTTCAACCTTCTGTTGTGTATTTGGGTTCGAAGTCTAATGAGATGAGGTTTGCCCTCTTCCAGACCACATATCCCGTTACGTCTATGCCTCGCTCGTCCACAAAGGAGCTTAAGGCCTTCCTAGATAGCCTAATACTGTAAATTCAAGCAGGGGCGGCAACATTGAGCCACCTGTTGTATACCCTGTTATGCAACATTGTGCCTTTTTGCTGGAGCCCAGATTGCAAATGTTCTTTTCAAATGTTGAAATCCAAACTCCTCTTGGCACATTGTTTAGTTGTGTTCTCTCCGGACCAGCACATAGTTTTTGCTTATCAATCCAGCTCGGCAGTATTACTCTCATGGAAAAAGAGGCTCTTGTCATAGTCTATGCTCTCCGGAAATTTCATGTTTTTTTTCCCTCTATAGTTTCAAGTTACACCTTATTACTGACCATAAACCCTTCATTTCCTTGTTTAGCCTTCGCATTTCCTTTCCTTTTAAGGCAGCACGCCATCTACAGTTCTGAGTGCTGTTCTTGTCTCACTACAATTACTAATTCCATTTTCAACCTACTTGTAAACATGCCAATACGAATGCCTTGTCCCGCCTTGCTGTGGACTCTGATCCCAATTTTGGTTGCGAAGAATTGCTTTGCTTCCATCTTGATTTTGAAAATGCAGGCCACAGTCGAGAGTTTCCCAATTACCAGCTCATGCATGGCAACTGTTGCCCAATTCTACACCAGGTGGTTCAGTTTCTTCAACAGGGCTGGGCAGATAAATCGCCAGATTGGGCTTCATATCCCCTGTTTTGGGTGGTGTTTTGCTGTTGTTGACAAAAGACCTAGTCCCATTTTGGACAAAAGACCTCTCTCGCAGAGTAGTCATTCCCACTGCGTTACGGGCGAGGTTCTACGCCTTCTCCATTAGGGCCATTGGGGAGTTTTGTGCACTAAACTATTAGCTAGGAGACATGTTTTTTGGCCAAGGATTGGTGGCAAATTTGTTCATTTTGTCGTGGCTTGTGATCAATGTACCCAACAACAGGCAGCTCCCTGGGCATCCCTGTCCCCCTGTCCCACTCCCTGCCAGCCTTGGGAACACATTC
The DNA here is from genome assembly GCF_021461395.2 of Schistocerca americana. Classification (NCBI taxonomy): domain Eukaryota; kingdom Metazoa; phylum Arthropoda; class Insecta; order Orthoptera; family Acrididae; genus Schistocerca; species Schistocerca americana. Next base: position 555,360,120 of record NC_060119.1, on the reverse strand, counting down.
CTGTAAACAATGAAAGTCTCTTCGTGAATTCCTGTTGACTCACGGTTGTGGATGCATTTTCCTGGTTTCCTTACATTCTCATGTTTGTTTCTACATTGGCGGAGGTCACAATTCTTACGCTTTTGATGATTTTTTTTCTATTGAGGGGTTGCCCTGTGCTGTAGTTTCTGATAATGGGCCCCAGTTCGTTTCTCACACCTTTCAGATGTTTTGTTCCTGTCATGGCATTCATCATGTCATGGCTCCCTCAACCAAACGGCAAGCCAAAATGACTAATGCATGCATTCAAGTCCCAAATGAAAAAGTTTGTTGTGGATTCTTCATCAGACGATGCCCTTCTCCGTTTTCTGAGCAACTCTTATCTTCGTGCCTACAGGGAGCTGAGCCAGACTAAGTTGCTTCACAGCTGGAAGCCATGCATGCTCCTCAACTTCTTGCCTGTGTTGCTCCTGCCACAGGTGGGTTCGTCCGTCTGCAGCCCACCAGGATCACCAGTGTGGGTGCGAGAGTTTGGTTGCTGGCTCAGGTGGATACCAGTCACCATTGTCCACTGCTAGGGTCCACCACTGGGGATGCTGTCTTTGTGATGTCCGTATGGCTGACAGGCTGGTGTCACGCCACTTCGATCAGTTGTGCCCCCCGTCACTACACCCTGCCCCACTGCCCATCACCTCGAGCCCGTTCTTGCCTGCTGTGGAGGCACCCCCGTCCCATTGGCTGCCTCCTCCATGTGTGGACCCCTCGGGTTCCAGCTTCCCAGTACTAGGCGCCAGTCTGTCTCCAGCCTTGGTCCATTGCTGCAGCCTGTTGTTCCAGTTGAGCCACCTCCATCGGCCCCCTCACCATCATCACCTCAACTGTCATCATCAGTAGGTCCAGCCCTGTCTCCCTCACATAGGGAACTGTTTGCTGATGATGATGCTCAGATGACTATGTCACCCTCCTCTCTAGTGCTGTCATAAGGCGCTGTACAAGTCCATTGCCCTCAGGGTTGCCCATGTCCAAGCACATTCTGGCACTGTGCTCTGGTGCCTACCTGGCACATCATGGCAACCGAGCGAGGTGGCGCAGTGGTTAGCACACTGGACTCGCATTCGGGAGGACGACGGTTCAATCCCGTCTCCGGCCATCCTGATTTAGGTTTTCCGTGATTTCCCTAAATCGTTTCAGGCAAATGCCGGGATGGCTCCTTTGAAAGGGCACGGCCGATTTCCTTCCCAATCCTTCCCTAACCCGAGCTTGCGCTCCGTCTCTAATGACCTCGTTGTCGACGGGACGTTAAACACTAACCACCACCACATCATGGCACCGGCTGCTGCCACTCCAGATCCAACAGATGCGTCTCTTGTTGGGCTGCTGGTGGCTTCTGCATTGCCTGGGCACCCAATTTGCATGAGGGAGAGGTGTGCTTTATCCTGCTACTAGTGAACACACACACACACACACACACACACACACGCACACACGCACGCTCTGTTCTCAGAGCTTGACTGTTTATAATTTATATTAAAGACCTGCCTAGTATTATGCCGTGGAAATCTGTTCTGTATGTTGTTGATACCAGTTTCATTGCAACTGCAAGTGACATAGAGGACCTAAAGGAGCAAAGCTGAGCCAACCATTCTAGTATCTGGCTTAAAGACAACGAATTAACTGTAACCAGAATAAAACTGAAAATGAAATTTTCAGATCATGCAGTACCGACAGTGACTGTAGAGCTGTTAAACTTCCCAGTGTACAGTGTTTCCTTCTGAATTAACCTGAAACCTACACACAGATCCTTTATACACTTACTTATCAAGAGTAATAGACCTGTTATATAAACATAGAGCATGTATGAGTGAAAACATGATGCTCAGCTCCTATGCATTGTTTTCATAGCCACATAACGTACTGCAGCTCCACGGGGGTAAAAAGAATTTTTATGTGGCAGAAAGAGGCTATCAAATTGTAGCAGGTGTTTTAAAAAACAATGTATCTTGTAGGGTGCTTTTCGAGATGTCATAAAAGTCCCATCAGTGTTTCTACTTAGTTGCCTAGTCTACACAGAAGAAAACAAAGAGAGCTATAAATTAAGGCAATCATTTCACTGTCACAATACATGTCACAAAGAAAAGATTGACCAACCCTTTACAAGACTAAGCAAAACTCACAATAACTTTAAATATCTTGGAGTAAAACTGTTAATGCACTGCCACCAGAAGCACATAGTGCCTCATTAAAAGCCACTTTCTATCCCATAGAGGAATTTTTTGATTGTACAAAAGATGATTTAAAATTTTAACTTAAACTCATTTATGTATGTACACAAATCCATCAGATCTAACCATTTTCTTTGTTAAAGATGTAGGAAAAGATAGATTGCTACTTACCGTAAAGAAGACATATCAAGTTGCAGACAGGCATGGTTAAAAGACACTCACATGAAGCTATTGACCACAGCCTTCATCAGAGAGAGAGAGAGAGAGAGAGAGAGAGAGAGAGAGAGAGAGAGAGAGAGAGATAATGCGCATGCGCGCGCGCGCGCGCGCGCGCGCGCGCGCACACACAGCAACTACACCTCACAGACACATGACTGCCAACTCTAGCATCTCGTGTGTGTGTGTGTGTGTGTGTGTGTGTGTTTGTTTATTGACGAAGGCTGTGGCCAAAAGCTACATGTGAGTGTATTTTTTAATTGTGCCTGTCTGCAACTTGATGCGTCTTCTTTATGGTAAGTAGCACTCTATCTTTTCCTACATTGCTGATATTCGTACCTGGAGTTTCCATTGTTTAATTTTCCTTATTATTATTATTGTTATTACACGTCTCATTATGTATTATTCAAGTTGCACTAACTATTAACATCAATAGCATGCAAAATGCTTGAAGATGAAATTAATAATCAAAAATCAAAAAAGTCTGAGGGCTTAAATGCCAGTAATGTGGCTGTCACTTTTATATAACCTTATCTACACAGAAAATATCATATTTCTCCTATTACAGAAGCTTGCGAAGAAACAGTAATAAAACAATGAAAGAGAGCTTGATAATGTTTCCATTTCTTAACTGGTAGTGTTTGACAAAGAAGTGTTTTGATTATTATATTTTGATTTATAGGTGTATTTTGTATAGCCTCCGACTAGCATAGCAGTTTTCCTTCTTGTGTATGCTCTTACCATATTCTTATTTGAGGGAAAGTATTGTACTTAATTCTGTAAAGCCTGTCAGTTATCATTAAGTGCAAATTATGCATATATATTAAAAAATAAAAGCTTTAGGAAGTTTGAAGTTGAGAAAATGTTCAGGTAGCCTAGAGAGAGAGAGAGAGAGAGAGAGAGAGAGGGGTGGGGGGGAGAGGAGGCAGGCATCCTCTAGTTCAGCAGAGCAGGTATCATTTTGGATATCCCGGTGGGGTCAGGGATTTTCTCTGCCTCGTGATGACTGGGTGTTGTGTGCTGTCCTTAGGTTAGTTAGGTTTAAGTAGTTCTAAGTTCCAGGGGACTGATGACCATAGATGTTAAGTCCCATAGTGCTCAGAGCCATCATTTTGGATAACTCACTTGTAATTCCCTAATTCCTGTTGTACTTTTCTCTTCCATGAAAATTGCCTCTTCTAAACACTTGCCACATGTGTGAACTGTGCAAATTTTTCCTGTGTAGAATTTTATTTTCATCTTACTTGACAGTGGCCCACCAAATAAGATAGTACAGTGATTAAGATGTTGGACTTTCTCTAAAGAAGATTGGGATTCAGATGCCAACTTTGGCCATCAAGATGTAGGTTTCCATGGTTTCCCTAAAGCAAATGTCCTGATTTATTCCTTTGAAAAGGCCATGATGATGTTCCTTTTACAATTCAGGCTTGTGTGCTGTCTCTAATGACTATGTGGTTGGTGAAACATTAAATTGTAATCTTTTTTCCTTATTATTGTAATCCATATCTCTAGTATACAGTAGCATTACAACATGGAGAAGGCCCATAACAACTTATCCCTCAGCCCTACACCGTTAAAATTATTTTTTATGGAAACATTTAATTTTATTTAAAGCAAATGTAGAGTTGCCCACCAGTACCTTATATTTGATAGGGAGTCTTATTATTTGCAGGTGGAATGGAGATGATTCCTGGAACATCCGCTGCACACAATTTCCTCTCAGACGTATCAACACTGCCACAGGAGCCAGCTTCACAAGGTAAGTACCCAAATAAGACTCTGTCCTGACAAACTTAGTGTTATGTTTGACCCTGAGGGATATCCTGCCTGCTTTCCTGTTTTACTTGCCCTTCTCCTCACCAGCCAACACTTCCTGTCCATTTTCCCATGCGGGTGTCCCGGGGGTGCGGTTTGCAGGCGGGAGAGCTCTGACACGGTTGCTTGTTGTGTGTGTTACAGCAGCTGACCACCGCAAACTGCACTCCCTGGACCCGCGGCCGTGCCCCATCTGCTACCGCATGTACAGTAACCTGTCGAACCTGCGCCAGCACCTGCGCCTCATCCACAACCCCCAGACCGTGGCGTGCCCCCTGTGTAGCAAGCCATTCAAGACAAAGCTGTACCTCAAGCGTCATCTCATGAGTTTCCACGAGCTGCTGTGTGGACCACCGAAACAACAGCAGCAGCCTCCACCACATGCTGTTCCTGCTACAGCAGCCAGCTCTGGTCTAGACTTCTTCCCTCCGCCACCACAGGTTGTTTTGTCTGAAGAGAAAGAGGAGTTTATTGGGGCCAATGGAGGTGGTGGTGGTGGTGGTAGTAGTAGTAGTAGTGCATCCAACTTTCGTGCACCACCACCTCCATTTGCCTCCCAGGACTCTACTGTTTTTTCTGTTGCTCCCACAGCCAATAAGCAACCTGCCAACTAGTGAAATTGTTGCCTTCAGAAGTGGCCCAGTTCTTTTTATTTCTAATACTGTTCATTATGTAATTAAAAAAATAATAGAGCATATTGTGTCCTCTGGATCATTTTCTCAGTCTGTGCTTAATGATAGATGATGTGTCAGAGGTTGATGATACTCCAGCTACTGTGTAGTATAATAGTGGTGCTCACTGTGCTGGTTGGTTCAGACCATGTCACTGTGGGGTTACTGATGTGCATAGTTGTGTAATAGGAGCCAGTTTTTTTTAATGTATCGTAAAAAAAAATGAAAGTGTGTAAAGAGTGCAGGGAGTAGTCTACCTACTTCCTGTTTTGTGCAATAAGCCTCTTGGCAACTTGTAATTGGTTATCCATCTTTGTATGCTTTACCATGTTTGGTTAAGATAAGAATTTTGTGTCTTGGAGCACTGCATGACTTGGTGCAAGTTCATGGGGCATTGTGAGGGTAATTTTTTTTTGTTAAATTTGTACCTATATACATTGAATTATGCACATAATCTGATGACTTGGATATATGAGTGTTGCCATAGGAGTAAGATTGAAAACTTTGGGATTGTCTTGAAGTTTACTCACTATACGAGTAATATTTTAGACTGAAACCAGTTTCCAGAAGTGCTTATACAAATTTTGTTTTGCCTCATCGTGTAACTATAGGAGAGAATAGTACAAGACTTGCAATTAAAGCAGCTTCAGTACTACAAGGTGTCTGGTTTGAGTTAATTTTACCAAAATTGGGGCAAAAATTACATGTCTTCTCTTCAGTTCTTCACAGTCTTTTGTAGTTTTCAGAATATTATTCCACAGTTTACATATTTTAGTGTAGATATGATTCTGGTGTTATTGGGAAATCTTAAGTAGCTCAGAATTGCTGGTTTTTTATTTGTTTGATATGTTTGTAACAGAGGAAGCCAAAACCAAGACCAATATGAGAAATGCATACCTGTGCATGTCTTGAATCCTCTTGTACTACAGATTGCAAAGTTCACGATTCTTCTCGTGTGATTTCTACCCAGCAGCAGGATCTTTTTGATCTCCATAAATAATAGATTTTTAATCATTTACACAGCATTGTTCTTGAATATAAGTGATGGATAAAAGTTAGTGAACTATTTGACTGAGTGGGATATGCAGTTCTTCGATAATCAAAGCCCAAGCAACTGGGAACTGACATGCATTGAGACTAGAAAATAATGCATTGATAATGGCTAGGCACTAGCCGAAATCTGGATTTGCCAAATAAAACATGCAAAAAAGGATGACTGATTGCTGTGCTCTATCATTTATAAATCTCTGCTTTAGTTGGTTTCAGTTACTGAATTTCAATATAGATCAGAATCAATGTAAAAGGCAGTTAAAGTAAATTGCTGTTGTGATATTTTCTTGGAGATCATGCGTCATATTTAGAGGCCTGCGTACGTAGAGTCATGTCACAGTTATTATCCATGGAACATGCAAGTAATTGTTGCATCTGATGTGAGAAACAGGGATCATAATTGTGAGTGTGTATAGATCAGAAAGTGAAACCCTGAGAACTACAGTTCCTTTGTTGGCAGCTATAGTGAAAAAGTGTAGATAGAAAAGGACATGTTAGGAGGGGTGCAAAGGAACTGGAATCCTTGCACCAGTGGGGAAGGCATATAAGAGACAAAAATAAGTCATTGTTATGTTATCCATGTTCAGTTTGTAGACGTTAGATCTTATCTGTACATATCTGCAATTATATCTGAAGAAACAATGAATGATTTTTTTTAAAAATCTTATCTATACAGATTTGAAGTTGCATCTGAAGAAACACTGACAGTAGTTATTTTAAAATACTGCATGCCATCTTTCTGCATTGTGTTATTGTACTTCCCTGTGAAGAAGTGTGTTATTTCAAAAGTTCAAAATTAATTTTTTTTATGTTGCATTCATAGCTGAGTCTATTTTAGCTGAACAGAAGTAGCTCTTTGAATGTCATCCTAATTAACACTTTATGCTCCTATTTTTGTTTTGAGAGTCTTACATTTCTTTGGTTCAGTTTTTCCTCATTTCATTTCTTTCCCTCTCCAGTATCCAGTTGTTAAGCAGTTAAATAGGGCCATAATTGATTCCACTAGTCCGCCTCTGGTAGCTGAGTGGTCAGCGCGATGGAATGTCATGCCTAATGGCCCGGGTTGGATTCCTGGCTGGGTCGGAGATTTTCTCCGCTCAGAGACTGGGTGTTGTGTTATCCTTATCAACAACATTTCACCCCCATCGTCACCCAAGTCGCCGAAGTGGCGTCAACTCGAAAGACTTGCACCAGGCGAACGGTCTACCCGACGGGAGGCCCTAGCCCCACGGCATTTCCATTTTATTGATTCCACCTTTTTTAAATTCAATTTGTGCTGTCAGTTTTGTCTTTCCTTGTGCAGGATTTAGATGTTTTCAACACATCCGAGCAGTTTTCATGTACTTCATCCCATTTGTTCCAACATGGACTTTGTTAGTTCATCCAGAAATTACGTTTTCCACTGTTTTTGTTCAGATGTAATTAAATGTAATTATTATCAGTACTAGATAATCACATCAAGTTTCTTTATCATCATCTCACTCTTAAAATATTTTTACTCTCTCTCTCTCTCTCTCTCTCTCTCTCTCTCTCTCTCTTCTCTCTCTCTCTCTCTCTCTCTCTCTCTCTCTCTCTCTCCCCATATGTGTGTGTTTGTTTCTCTGTCTCTGTATGTCTGCCTGCCTGTTGTTTTATTTATTTGCCTATCTTTCCAACAATAAACTGTGTAATGATCACTATGTTGTGAAGGCACCCATATTGCTTTCAGATTAATAGAAAATTATGTCCTCTGCTTCTTTAACTCATGTCTAGACAACTTGTAGTACTGAAGCAATCTTTGAGGAACTGGTTTTGAACAGGAGAGAGACTACTTGATTCATTACACTTCAGCTAGAACTATATTCATAATATTTTTTAATCTTTACTTTGATGGCATCAAAGGGAAGAGCCTTGTTATGCATATATTACAATATTATCTACAGATTTTATCTGTAGTATCCTTTGTGCAGGATTTCTGTTTTGTGGCAATTACTTTACACTGCAGATTAGACATCAGTGATGGTAGTGTAAATGACAGAGTGGTTCTTTTCGTGTTCATGTGGATAGAACATGAGACTAAAGAAAAGTGAAAAGATTTTTTTCTCTTTCACTTCGCAATAATATTTGCCTGGAAGACTGTGTAGAGGACAGACTACAGTATTAAGATGCTGTTATGTGTATCTGAGAGGAAAGAGGCTTGTATATTAACTAATATATGGAGCATAATTTATTTTTTATGCCTTTAGCAGTTATACAGTTCCACAGACATATCACAGGTGAAGCGGTGAGAGGTTCCTACATCTTTCACTGCTGGTGTATATTTTGTTTATTTCTACACACTAAACTGTTAACCTCATATCACAATAAAGGAAGCTTGGTCAGCTTTTTTGCAAGAAAAGTGGCCACAGATTTTCAAGCATTATTTTTTTGTGATGTCTTTTACTACTTACAGTTTGAAAGTTCTGTTGAACTGAGATTTTTATATAAACTGTTCATGACAATAGGCATTTGGCCACCTTGTCTTGCAAATCCTGGCCAAGCTTCGTCAACAGACAGGCTCAACTCAGGTTAATTGGTAGAATATACAGACTGTACATATACTATATTGCAAAGCATTACACGCTTAACATACAAGACTAAAACATTATGTTGTTCTGTTATGTCATAGGCATCAGTAGAGTTTATCAGATGTTTTAAAATGCTTTGGTATTAAATTGTATATTACAAGACTTATGGTACTGTGTGACAGATATTTGTACAATGCTGCTTGAAGGAGTTGATATTTTACCAAGAATTTAGCATCCTGTTTTCTTCACACCATTGTTTAAGTCTTAATTGATATGTTTACTTTCAGTGAATCTGACTATCCTCAGCAAACTCTAAACTTCCTTGTTCTTAAAGTCTAGGTACAATTGGACTAAAATGTGTTGTTACTGTTATTGTTCGGTAACTTCTATCATACCTAAGTGCATGTACTTAACAAGAGGCGTGCCTCAGCATAATGCTGCCAGTGTGCGTGCCTTTCTCTCAGATTTTGTCATAAGAAAGTGATAAAATCACATAGCTATTTGATGTACTATTACATGTACTTAATACTGGCTGTGCAATTGAATGGACTCCCCAAGTATTTGCTTCATAAGTTCCTTATAAACCTGTAGATTCAGTAACATACTCTGAAGTAACAGTTCTTTCAATGTGTAATTGTATGTAAGCTGAAGTAATCAATCTGAGACCAGTGTTGGCATTGAATAGTAGCCATGAATTTAATTTGCTTCCACAGACTGGATTGTATGCAGTTTATTAACTCAGGAAGAAAGTTCTGAAGAACTGAGCAGGAAGTCTAAACTAGTGCTTAAAATAAGGACTTAGGAATTGTGAAGCAAGTTAATATTATCTAAACCTACAATGAAATTTGCTACGCATATCCAAACAGTTTATTATGTTAGTACACAATAAAGCAATGAAAGCTGTGTTTACTCAGAGTGCTAATAGAGGACAATAGTAACAAGAGAAATGCAGTACCCCACGCAACTTGAAAATAGGTATTGCATGTTCTTGTTGTGTTACTGATCCAGGCTTCATTGATCAGTAGACATGACTTGTACAGCTGAATGATTAATCTTTTTCTGCTGCAGTGTGTTGTGTTTCTTTTTGGAAGAAATTTGTATGAACAAATTTTCATAATATGTGTGTGTGTGTGTGTGTGTGTGTGCGTGTGTGCGTGTGTGCGTGCGTGCGTGCGTGCGCGTGTGCGCGCGTGCGCGTAGAGAGAGAGAGAGAGAGAGAGAGAGAGAGAGAGAGAGAGAGAGAGAGAGATATTTCATGAATGTATGGATGCACTTGCTTGCATTTGCAGCAATGTGTGTTGTGTTAAAGAAAGTGTCTTGTTTTAGAAAACTGGCATTTGTGATTGGTTGTGACAAGTTATTGCATGAAATGATCATTTTTAGAATAATTTTGTTGAAATATTTATCTGAGTAATAAGGCTGATACTGTTTTCATACTAAATAACTTTTGTTTGTAAAATGTAGTATTAACTGTACACGATTCTCATGAGAAGTAAACTAATTAAATATGTTCCTCTGTGTATTGTTCAACAAGATGCTTAGATTGTTAATCGGTAGAAGTGTTCATAACAAACAAAATTTTCATTAAACTTTCAAATATTGTAGTAGTTTGATATTAAGTGATAGTTCATAAGCAATGGGAAGCAAAATCAGAAATAAGGAAGTTATTTATGGATTTCTTGTTGAGTACAATTAGAAGTAGCAGAAAAGGGTACACAAGCTCATCCTTAAAGTTGCATTTTGTCTCTGTGTAACTAACTACTTACTCCACCCTTTGCCCTCGTCCATTTCCCCCCCTCTCTCTCTTAAAGCTCTTGAGGTATTTGGAATCTGGTGGTTGCCATCCATTTTCAGTAATCATTTGTCAGATAATTTTGTTATTTGTTGTTGACAATATTGGTAGCTTTATGTTTGTTCACACAACTGAAGCATATACGGATAAAGTATAGTAACTACTTGAATTCCTCATTTTTCAAAGAGAGGAAGTTCATGTTTGCTTTAGTGTGTGTTGCTTGAATATTTCTGTTTTAGAAAGAAGCTTGGACTTTTTCATGCTATTTAACATGCTTCTCATGATGATCTGGTACGTTGGTTTCTTGTATTATTGTAGTGCTCTATTTGTGGAATCCTTATCTGATAAATTTTTCTTATAATTAACTTATATTCTGGTAGTTAAATGTGTATAACATCACATTTTGCCCCTATTGCTGTAGATAGTGGTTTTATATGCATTACTAACGACTGTGTTACAAATCAGATGTCTTTAGTAGACTTGCAGACTAGTCAGGATTTTGAGAAATGTAACTTAAGAGATCAATGAAAATGACTCACACACAGGCAGTCTGACAGTCTTTGCCATTACTTTACTGATAATTTTGCTATGATCGGAAAGTTTGGCCCAGAATTTAGTAACTCAAATCAGGCAAGTTGAGCATTTTTATAACAGTCTTGAAAACATATTGTAGGTGTTTTTCCAAATTATGTGGAATAAGAAATGATTTCCTGCAGCAAGTTATTGAATACTGAATTTTGATATTTTTGTTTTCTCTTGTTAAATGTGGCTTCTTTAAGCCAAAAATGTTTGATCTTCAGTTACCACTTGTGGCTTAGCAATCAATCGAAACTTTCTGAAAAGAGACAAATTTTATTTTCAGTTCTTGTGATATGCAGTTGAGGAAATATATTGTGAAGCAGAATTTAAATGTATTGCATGTAAAATGTGATTTGAGAGATTTCCATCATTTGTTACTGACATGTGGCATCTGAACATTTTAACTGTGCTTTTTATCATCTGCCTGCATGTCTATAATGATTAAAAATTGTCTTCTTGGAGAACCATGTGGATATTAAAAATGTATTGACATACACTGTGCAACAGTAGCAAACTTTTAACATCTATTTACCTTTGTGTGTCCTATTTACCTTAATGGACTGTAACAGTGCATGTTTTGTTTTTCAAAGCCCTTGTTGTCACTAAGTCATAAAGCCTCGAACACGAGATTCAAGTAACAATGAACTAACTAAAAAAGAATAGAGTGTAGCAACGTTAAAAAAAAAAAAAATGTAGCTACCTGTTTATAAGAGATGCTGGAAGTGGTGGCCATGAGCATCCAAGCCACTTCACAAGCAGTTTGACTAGAGATAATTAACTGGTACATGAAGCATACTGGTCTTTTGTTTGGGGCCGTTTTATATGCATAAAGAAAATAGATAAAAATCAAACACTAAGTGACATTTTGTCACGTATTTACAAGAATTGGATTTCAGAGTCATTACATAACAATGGATTGCTTCAGTGAAAACAGACAAAAAGTTTAAAATAAAACTCTTTCAGAATTGTAATTGGTATGTGCTAAACCATTGACATACGCTACTGTTGATGAATCAAAGCAAAGTGGTGCAGGGCTTAAGACACTGGAGTTGCATTCAGGAAGACTGGGGTTCACATACCCCCTCCAGTCATCCAGACATAAGTTTTCCATGGTTTTCGAAGTTTTGCATTACCAACCATGAATTCCATCTCTGTTGACCTCATCATTAATGGGACATTAAATTATATAATCTCCATTCCTTCATTGATGAAGAATCTGAGAAAATAGTCTGTCTGTAGAGGAATTTCGGTCTTTGTATATTTATTATTTCTATGGGCTTTTGTAAAAGCTTGCACTGATGTCGAAAAGACTGAATTATTTTTAATTAAGAAATTGGGACTGAGTGGTCCTCAATGGAAGTGGTGTTGGGAGTTGTTCCGGAAAAAGACAGGTGGTACTGAATGCCAGGTTCTCATTATTAGAAATTGTAACACGCAGTTGGCTGCTGGTGTGCAGAGTTTTGTGTCATTGCTATGGGAAAAGATGTTGTCAAGAGTTCTCCTGTTTAACTCTTCCCTTTCATTATCATCCATCATCTGCTTATTTAATTGGTCTTGCTTACACTAATGTGTAATCTTTCTTGCTGAGCCGCCATTATTAAATGAAAGCTGCATTGAGGAAAAAAAAAAAAATTATTTTTCTGCAACTGGCTTTTTAAAATGAGATACTTGGCTCTATTGGCAACTAACTCTTTTAAAATTTGATAGTGTTTCTTAAAATAGTGTAGCATTTTCATTGTCTGAATTACACTTCCCTTTTATTTTGAAAAAAACATTCTGCACTGACCATGACACAATCTCAAATGGAATTCTTACAGGGAAAAAACAGCAATTTAGGATTTTGTCTGTTTGTGGGTGTGGCTAAAGTTTCTTGTAGTGGTGGTACTATTGAAAATGTGCATCATTTTTTACTCCTGAAACAGCTGATGTCTTTTGTTTGGCATGAGCTAAATGAAATTATAATCATAAACAGCTGATTGTTGATGAACTTGTCGATTCAATACCAATATTGGTACTGTTTGTTTTAAATAAGTATCATTATTAATTCTAGGTGGTTGCTGCTTTTTACTTTTCTTTAGAACTAATGCATATCTTTACATAGCTGTGAGCTCATAATGTCTCAGTCTTTCGACAAAATTGCAGGAAGTAGTAGTTGTTATGTTTTACACAGAATGAGTGCAGATTTGTCTGTGTGTGCGTGTGTTGTGTTTTTCTTTTTTGCCGCTATGCTCTTAGTATGTGAAATACCTCAACTGCTGCAGTCACAGAACTACAATGGATTCTCTCTGAGACAAAGAAAGGAAGAGCATCTGAGTAGACAATCAAAGACACAAAACATGGGTTTCATGTGAAGTAACTCACCACAATAAAATGCCATTGTCTCTCATATAGAAAACGTGTGTGCAGTTTTTTGGTTGTGTACTTATAAAAAATGTTAGGCAAATCACAATAAAAGTTTCACCATTTTTGCTGGTATTTCTATGATCTGAAGTAAATAAATAAGTGTTGTGTGAATCTATGAGAGAGGATCTGAATGAAATCTCTGAATTTATGAAAGATCTAACAACTTTTGTGAAGGTGAGAAACGCATTAAATGAAACAATTCAGATGGCCATTTTGATGAAACAGCCCTAGCTATGCTGTGGTACATGTTCCAAGTGCATTAGTGTATCTGCTGTCCAGTCAAATCCTTTCTGCTGTGTAATTCTAATTTCAGAATTAGTTGATGTAACAGGCAATAACACACACACACAGTTCCCAATGCTTTACAAAGAATGTCTGTGTCTAACAAACTGTGGGTCTTTCGTTTCAGTAATATTACTCTAAAGTTTGTAGAAAATGTGGGTAAAAGGTTTGAGTATGTTGGGAGGTTTGCTATGATTTGTATTGCCTGGGTGCTAGGTAGGAAACCTTCATAGATATGTAGATATCTTGGAAGTATGGCTAGCCGCAGTGGCCGAGCGGTTCTAGGTGCTTTGGTCTGGAACCGTGCGACCACTACGGTCGCAGGTTTGAACCCTGCCTTGGGCATGAGTGTTTTATGTCCTTATGTTAATTAGGTTTAAGTTGTTCTAGGAGACTGCTGACCTCAGATGTTAAGTCCCGTAGTGCTCAGAGCCATTTGGAGGTATGATTTGCACACCGGTATCATTACACATCATTGCAGGTGTTGTATTTATAAATGTGATTTTGTATGTTCTCAGTTGACATTGTATCTTCTGAATGAAAGTTTAATTCTGCTAACTACCCTGACCCTGTGGTCAAATCATCCCCTACCACATCATTTATCCTAGGTATATTTAATCAGCAAGCAGGAGAATCCTTGTAAATTTTGGAAGAGTGGAAGGGGAGAGGTAATGATGAATTGAAGGTATAAATTGAGCTCTGAGATGTATTTACATGGATCAGTAGAAACATCATTGCTCATAAGGTTCAAATAAAAACTGGTTTGAAATACAGAGTTAATAATTTTTCAAGCAGTATTTGTTGGTATTTGTGGTGACTGAAAATACTCATGATTGAAAAAATAAGTATTGAATTGTGCACTTCAAAGATTTGGCAGGTTCTTTCTGTGGCAGCTTTACTGATACTGATCAGTTAGTAATTCTTTCGCTTAAGATCGAAATGTAGGCGCTCTCTCTCTCTCTCTCTCTCTCTCTCTCTCTCTCCCTCCCCCCCCCCCCCCCCCCTGCCCCCCCCCCTCTCTCTCTCTCGTGTGTGTGGGTGGGTGCACGCGCTCTCCTTATTGCAAAGTTTCAGCAATATTAGGAAAAGGATAGATTGCTACTTTTCTTAAAGATGGACAGGCACAGTAAAAATACTTACACGTTACAGCTTTCAGCCAAACACACACACACACACACACACACACACACACACACACACACATATTCACACAATGAAACATACCTCACCCACACGTGACCACAACTAATGGCAGCTCCAACCTGAAGTTTTTTGGTGTTAACACAGTATTTTTTCCCTGTACTGTATCTCTTCAGTAAACAGTTCAATTTCCATTCTAATGTCTCTGCAGACAGTGTATCAAAATCTTCATTCTTTCTTGATTTCCTATATTATGTTGAGGTAATTGTTAGAGAATTAAAGAGCCCATTTGTTTGTAAGTAGCCTCAGTACAAGATGTTTATATATTTTATCCCAGTATTTGTTCTGCTCTATATTGGAACAAGGTCTCAAAAAGCATCATAAGTAAAAAATGTACATTTTCAGTACAGTGGGATTACTGGCAGATGTTTACAAATAGTCAAAGTTTGATTGCTTGTTAAGCCATTCTCTCCTTTTGAGTGTAATACAGTGGGACATAATTTTTATATTTACCTCATTTCTGTAGGTGCACATTCACTGCAATGGAGCAGCATATCAGTTATTTTCGAAAAGGAATTCCAGATTTCTCCTGCATTTTTACTATACTAAACTGTGGTTGTTGCGTGGATTGTCCTTATATTTTGTGTAAGCACAAAATTATAAAAAAAAATGAAACATGAACTTTTAACAGTAAACTGAATATAAAATTTTGTAATGAATAGTGAGTTAGGCTTTCAAATGTCATGGAGAAAGAGCCTTTCTTTAAAGTGGATAAAAAATGAAACTTACGTTTGTTTATAACAGTGTGTTGTATTTATGGTAAAAATTAGTATGATAATGAAAAGATTGCTGCAGAATCATCATTTCTTTTTCCTGTATTACTTGTTCCATAATATTCTAGGGAGCACGTACTTGCCATATTTATAGGTTATGGTTTTATCTAATGCTTTGGAGACACTTGTGTAATTAATCTCAGATTTCAAATAACTGTTATTGTGTATATTTGTTGTTCTTCATGGTCAATTGATCTTAAGCGTCATCAAAATTTGCAGTAATAAAATTGCTACTTCTATTAAAAGTATTGTCAATTTGCATTGTAAATTGATTCTTACTGAATTAAAATTAGTGAAAATGCTCAATGTTTAAATTACTTGCAGAATGTCGTCCCTAGTGTGTAAAAAAAAAAGTGGGATTTCCACTGTCAACATCACAAAGATAACATTATAATAATCACTTTAATTTGATTTATATGATTTGAAATGTAGTTTGTACCATAGGAAGCTAATAGGTGTGCCAGTGTGTTCAGCCAGACCACAATAGCATGTAGTGAACAAAACAGTTTTATGAAATACGTCCCATACAAGATGTGTTGTAATGATAAGAAATGAACACTAATGTTCACTGTTTGCATATACAAACAACAGGGCATTGGAGTAGTTCTTTTTTAGACCTTCCTCAAGCCCAATCCATCTTGTCTTCACCTTCCAAACCCCATCATCCTCTCACTATTTCTGTTTCTTTACACTCACTGGACAAGATTTAATGGCTGCAAATGCAAAATTTTTATGGTGTGCTCTGACTTGATACAGCTTTGTGCTGAGTGTAGGAAAGATGGTAGTACCACATTTACAAATAGTAACACTCGTGCCATAAAGACAGAATTGAAATAAGGATTAATAATGTTTGACAGAGCACAAATTTATTAACTGTTGACAGTGGAACAGTTGTATCATGGTTCACACTATATATTATGAATTTCCTACATTTTAGGTTGTGACTTCTACATTTCTGAGCAATGGCAGAAAAACAGAATGGAGAAAATTGAGAACTAGTAGGTACAAGAAATGAAATGAGGAAAAAAAAATTCTTGAGCCCCATTTTAGAACATTGTCCAAACTAACACTTATTAGTTACTCAGTAGACAGTTGAGGGAATATTATACACAGCCAGAAAGAAGGCAACACTCTCAATGACAAGGTCATTTTATTGACAAGTGAAGTGACAGGTTGTTCATCATTGTAGTAGTGTATAACAAATTCAGACCAAACGAAACACTCATCACAATAAAGAGTGCCTAAATAGTCACATCAGTACACAGTGTATCACCATACAGTAGCGGTGCAGGCATGTATTCTCATGCGCAATCAATCACGAAGGTGCTGAATGATATCCTGCGATAGATTGTCCCAAGAATCTTGCACCTTTTGTTGTAATTTAGCATTGGTTGTGGATGCCATGGAGCATGAATAAGTTCCCACTTCATCGTGTCTCTTATCTGCTTAGTTGGTGAAAGATCTAGTAATCTTGCTGGCCAGAGTAGTAGCACTTCACAAAGAGCACGCGTCACGGCAGACGTATGTGGATTTGCATCGTCCTGCTGAAAAGAAATGGATTGTGTTCCTGTTGAAGAAATGGTATTAATACGGGGATGATGGCCTCTGTAATGTGGCAGGCACTTGTTACTTTACACTACAAAAACGCCAAATGTGATCGCATGGAATGGCCTGGGATGGCACACGTGCATCACGGACAAATGCACTCTGGAATAGGCAGCTCACTGGCTCTGTGCCATACACTAGATCCATCACTCGCATACTAGCAGAATCTAATATAATCACAGAAGACAGCAGATTGCCATTCCACTCTCCAGTCAACTCTTTCACAATATCAGAGT
Source organism: Schistocerca americana (assembly GCF_021461395.2). Classification (NCBI taxonomy): domain Eukaryota; kingdom Metazoa; phylum Arthropoda; class Insecta; order Orthoptera; family Acrididae; genus Schistocerca; species Schistocerca americana. The sequence goes on along the minus strand of NC_060119.1, from coordinate 555,342,751 downwards.
TGCCATGCTTCGTGATGTTGTGTCATTGGTAACTTGGCCAGAGTCACATGTGATCTTTATCCTACTCCAAACAGGTAGTTCTCAATGGTGGCTTCTGATGCAACATGTGTCTGGATGTCATCCCTGGATTATGTTCCGTTGGCCATTACTGCTCACACAATGCGTCGATTTTGACATTTGTCTGTACTACACAGCTGTCAGAATCTGGTCTACAGGATGGGAGAGGAATGTTCCACAGATCACTCTTGAAAACAGTGACACACCACCAACACATTGTGCCCAACATTCGCAGTAGTCAGTTTGTGGGTCCATCCAGCTTTGCACAGGTCCACCATGCAACACCATTCAAATAGCTGAAACTGTTCAATGTAATTACATACTAGTCAGTGGGGCATGATTGTATGCTAGAATGAATGTTGCAAACATTTCAGAGTCAAAATGGAGACACAGACAAAGGATTCACTAACAGTAGAACCCCTCAGTATGCACATATTATACCTTGGTGGCACTGAACACAGACCTTGAAGGTGCTTCATTTTTTTTCTCCCAGCAGAGTATGAATGAAATGAATATTGAAGTAGTAAACCTTCACTTTAAACAATGGAAAATCCAGAATGGAACGATGACAATATTACAAAAAGGATAGATTGCTACTCACCATCTAGCAGAGTTGTTGACTGGCAGACAAGCACAATAAAAAGACTACTAAACACGTAAGCCTTCAGCCATAAGGCCTTCAGAAATAAACATACACATTCATGCAGATGCAGCTTACACATGCATGACCACTGTCTGTGGCTGCTGAGGCCTCAGCATGTGGTCATGTATGTATGAGCTGTGTTTGCATGAGTGTGTGTGTGTGTGTGTGTGTGTGTGTGTGTGTTGTCTGTTTCAGAAGAAGGTCTTCTGGCTGAAAGCTTAGAGGTGTTTAGTAATCTTATTGTTGTGCCTTTCTGCGACTCATCATCTCCGCTATATGCTGAGAAGCAATCTATCCTTTTCGTAAATCTTCATTTTAATTAGATAACCATTTTCGAGATTGAAATAGTGAAATATAATTTTTATGCTTTAAACTTTGTATTATTTATAAGTATAGTAAGGAAAGTTGAGGCAGAATGTAAATATTTAGGAGTGAAGGAGATCACTCACTTCATAGCAGAAGCATTGAATCAACAACAGGTACACTCAAAAGAGAATAGCAAATTTATTTATTTATAATCATGCCTGATGGCTGAAATATTTTTCAAAGTTTGCGGGATGCTTAAGGCCACTAGTGTACCTGGAAGTTTAATGTTAGATTTTACTTAAATAGACACACACACACACAGACATCAATATTATTTTCCTATGACTAGACATTTACATTAATTCCTTACAGTGTCAGGCAGAATATCATGTGAACAGTTCTAATGAGCTGGTAAAAGATTCCCTAGTACCCGAATAGGTTTATTAATAAAGTGTTTAACACCTTTAATGTGACGATTATGATGAACATGGTTAGTGGGAGAAATGTAGCTCTAAATTCCGTACGACTTTCCTTCAGATATTCACAAAACATAAAACTAAGTGAGGTAACCTCAGTGGGCCATTAACTATTGGGTTTTCAAAACAGTTACCAGAAAATAGAGCTAAAAATGGAAGATAGTTTCAAATTTCTATGTAAAACTGATTTGTTACACTTCCGTGTATGCATGTGACCTTGTGATAACAGATGTGAAAAGAAGTCATTCGAATACTCAGTGTGTTGTGTAATTTTATTCATCTCATTGCCATTTGTTTTTTTCCCTTTATTTACCAAGTGATCTCTTGGAATTTGAAAGCATATAATCGCTCAATTCATGCGGTTTAGCACTACTTATTATTTGAATTGTATCGAAATGAAATTGCTTTAACTGATGTACTATCCCGCATTGTGTCATCCATGTGAACATTTTGAGTAATGATAGTGCTGAAAACATTGAACATAGTTTGTCTCATACACTGTAGTTTTCTAATATAAGAGCTGTGGAGGTGATATATATAAGGGGCTACTTTGGCAGTCAGTAAAGAATGTATTGGTGAGACTATTTGGAATAAAGGGCCTGTATGCTGTTGCTTTCAGTGTATTTACACGTGTAATATATATCCATAGCACTTACGTTAATTAAAATAACAAATTTTTTCCAAGATATGGGTAACTGTTTTGAGAAGTAAATAATGACTTAAAATAACTTAAAACTAGTTACTTGACTTTTGGGTAAATTCATTCTTCTTCTGTTTTCTTCTTCCCATATTTTTTTTAGAACTGTGCCTACTACCTACTGCAAACTTTCAGCTCAGTTGCAGTGTGGAAAAGCAAACAATTCCAAGTCTTTGGGTTTACTTTTACTAGCTGGATGAAAAATGTTATTTTTTCTGGCTCTGTCCGGCAGGCATTGATACTGACAAAAAATGGCTTCGCATGCTTACAGTAAATATGAAATGTTTGTAAGTATGTAGCATTATCTGGGGAAGAATGCAACAGCTGTATGAAATACAGGGCCATAAAAAAATTCTGGAGGAGAAAATAGTATTACACAGTATAATACACATACAAATACAGGAAGGCCCACTTGAAAGAGGCTCCACAAACCAACATTTGCTTAAATTATACGTAAAGGCTTTGCATAAAAAATCAGGAAACGAAATGAAATGAACATGTCATACCTCGTTCACGGAAAAATAAAGGTGAATCACAAAATGTGCTGGAAGTGACCGCACGTGACATCCAAACACAGTTGAACACGACGCTACAGGTTCTCGACTCTTACTGCCAGAACCTCTGGTGTCACTATCTTTATGTCATGGATGATGTTCTCTCGTAAGTCTTCCAAGTAGTGTGCCTTGTTGCTGTAGATCTTGCCCTTTAGACCATCCCAGAGGAAAAAGTCTGGTGGTGTTAAATCAGATAACCCTGGGGGCAACAGTCCTTTCAAAGTCACTCTTCCGGGGGAAAAATGATTCGACCTCAGCCATCATCACTCGAGACATGTGGCATGTGGTGCCATCCGGTTGGTACCAGCCGAGCATAAGTTCATCACCCAGCTGGTTCACAAATTTCCAAAATGTTTTGATGTAAACTGCACTTGTCCCAGTACACTCAAAAAATTGGTCTGATGATGCAGTGCTGTGATATTGCACAGAACATGCCAATCTTTTACGAATGCAGGTGTTGCTCGACCAGTGCATGTTGATTTTCATTACACCACAAATGTGTATTCTGAGAATTTACATAGTCAGTGAAGTGGAACCGTGCCTCACCACTGGACCATGTGTACTGCAATATTCCTGGCCTCTGAGCAGTAAACTGCTGAAACCAACAGCAAACATGTAATGCGTTTGTCTGTGTCAGTGACATTCAGTTCCTGAACAACTGTAAACCTATATGGATACACACTGGCTTTCTTTGCAGCTCTGTGACATTCTGCATACCTGAGATAAACTTCAAACAGAGTTTGCAGGAGAGGCCAACAATCGTTGTTTCAAGTCAGTAACTTTTTATTCCGAGAATGGCGGCTGTCTCCCACTGTGAAGATCCAATAATGTTCCACTGCTCTCCATATAGCTTACAAACTTTTGTATGCAGCATTTAGATGGTATATGCTGACCACCAAACTGTTCAACAAACATTCACTGACATGTCTTAATGGAACCAGTAATCCAGTATTGTTTCACAAGAAACATGCGCTCTTCAACAGAATAGCGCTACATTGTCATTAAATGCTAAACACTCAGCTCCAGCCACAGCGACATGCAGATACACAGTACTGTGTCAAACAATGTTGCAGAGCGCAGTGTTGCCACGTCAAACATCACAAATTACGCAGTGTAATTTCAGCGGATTTACTATGCATGTTTGTGGGACCTCTTTCAACTGGGACACCCTATACTTTCCTACAGCATTAAGAAAGTTGCATCATGTTACAATTATTTCTTCATTTTTGAAATATATTCACCATTAGTTTATAGACATACTTGAAGAGGATATTCAGACTCAGTCTGTGTCTTGTGAGTTACAGTTTCTGATTTGTTGTGTTAGGTGTGTGGAATTAATAATTTTTAACTGTAAGGAATGTTGTCAAAGTATGTATTGGAGAAGGCAAGAGGTGCAAAATAAGAGCTTCAGTGAGGTCACAGCATTGGACTGTCCAGTCAGATTTAGTATTCATAAAAATTCATATTTGAGATTGTATGCACAGATAGGAAGACATGTGGAGGAGCCCTGTCATGTATTAAAACAATCTTATTCCCAGTCGCAGCTTAAAAATCTTCTATTTGTGAGAGAAAACAAATTTCTTTGCTGTATCTCTGAGGAACAAAGGCCTAACAATTCAGTTTTGGAGATGGTGGCTCCCATATCGTTTTGCAGTCATCTACATTCTGACTGGTTTTTGTGATCTTCAGATGCAGTAACTATGCAGATTGCTGTACATATTGTTGTGAAATATCACCTTGTCAATGAAAAGAATATGATGTAAGAAGCTTTCATGGTCATAAGGTTTCTTCATTATCAAAGTAAAAACTCAACATGCTGTGGTCTGTTCTTCAACTTAATTCTATACGTTAGTGAAATTTTGGAGTTGTGACATTGTAAAAAATTAACAAAGGACAGTTTGAATAGTAATATTGAAGTACACAGTGATGATATTGTTAGGACATTTAACACAAGGGCCACAGACTGTGTTTTTCTATGAGGGGCTGGTTTGCACTGGAGATTTTCCTTTTGCTCTGAATCTAGTTGCTTTGAATTGTTATGTCCATCGATTCAAATCTCCATCATTTGCAGCCCTTTTTCCTGAATATGACATTTGCCATTTATGCTACATTGGTACAGTTGAATTCAATTTGCATGCCACAACACCAATTGTGCTCTTTGTTGCACAGTCCACTTTTCCTAGTGTGTGACTACTTGACATGTACCACCAACATTCCTTAATTCAGTTTTAACCAGGCAGGCTGGGGGTGGGGGGTTTGAGATGAGATGGGTCCTCACCTAGTGCACAGGCACAGAGGTGGGCATGAAAACAGGCCAGGAAAGGGGAGAGGGAGAAAGGTAATTTACGAACTACCTGTTGTATTCCTAGCTTTTGCCTACGAGAAAAAGTGCACACTGTTGCCATTGCCATTTCTTCCAAGTAGCATAACGAAGAAATAGCTACTACCAAACAGACGTCTACTTCTAATGTGATTTAAATCAAACAGTGGAAACTCCAGGTAGGAATTTCAACAATGTAGGAAAAGGCAGATTCCTACTTACTGTAAAGAAGACACATGGTGCAAGTAAAAGACACTCACATATAGCTGTCAGCCACAGCCTTCATCAGTAAACAAACACACACACACACACACACACACACACACACACACACACACACCCTGACCATCAACTCCAACCGGCCCGAGATGCTGGAATTGGTGGTCGTGTGTGCTTCTGAAGGCTGTAGTCGAAAGCTAAATGTGAGTGCCTTTTAATTTTGCCTCTTTAATGTGATTTATATTCACTTTGTTCACACAACTGTTGCTTAAACAGATTGCTCATGATCAGTGATGAAGTTGTGCAATTGTTTATTTATGGTATTGTACAACGCCTGTGCAAAACGTTCACTGAATTATGTCATACCGCTCAGTTGTAAGTGTGTGCCACTGTCAAATGCCGAGTGGCAGTGCTGCGAGTGTGCTTCTCATGTGTAAACAGCACATTGTAGAGTGAAGGTGTTGTGCACATGGTTTAGACCTAAAGTGGATCAGCAAATGAATGTGCTGTTCCATTTCAAACTTGGAAGAACATTGAAAGCTACTCATACTGACAACAGTTTATGAAGAACTTGCTGTCACCTTGAAGTGTGTTTGTGTGTTGTTGAAACACTTCTGAGATGGGCATGACACTATGGAAGACAAGGAAACAAAGAAACCTTTGTCCCAGGATTGTTGTGTGACATTGCAAATGATGACAGAGAAAGTGGGCATTGGTTGTAGCAGGTACACCAAATGAGGCGACTGGACTCTGCTCCACAATAATGTCCAACCACACTGCCTTTCTGGTGCAGCAGTTCTTATGCAACATAGGTGTTTCGTCACTCAATCACCAACCGTACTCCACATACTTCCTCCCCCGATTCTTTCCCCCAAATTGAAAACAACCCTAATGACCTAGAGGTTTTTGGACAGCCAACGTGTAGAACTTGTACATCTGGTAGCAGATGCGCATTACTGTCCATGGGGATTACTTTGAAGGACAGGAACTGCTTTTTCAGACAAGCCAACAATCCATTTGCAGTGTAGACACATTCACTGAACTCTGGACAGAGGTTGTAAGATCTCAAAGGCTGATGAGCTGATGCTGAAACAATATGTTATTTGATATAGGGATTTCTACAAGGTGAGGACTGGAGCGAGACAAGGTGGTGGAGGTATTGAGCAAAAGAAATGAAGAGGATATGTGATATACTTGCCTCTTTAGCCAGTACTTTTGCTGGTGGTTGGTACAACCTGTTGAGGAAATTTAAAAAAATCAGTAAAAAGCCTCGTGTAGCTGATTAAAAAAATGTGGGAATTGTTAGTCATTGTGAATTGTGGTTTATTCGTCTCATAACATACATAATCTAAATCATTTGATCCAGGTACAGGAGACGTCTCAATTTTTTGTAAAATTTCACTATATACAAAGAACAGCACACATTAAGAAACAGCATAATAATAATAATATAACTTGCTCAAATTATCATTTCATCCTCTATGAATTCTTCTGTTGAATAGTAGCGTTTCTCCCAGAGAATCTGCTGTAGCCTCGTTTTTAAAATTTCTGGCTTCATATTAAATATGTTTTTGCCCATTAACTTGTTATACATTATGTGATCAAAAGTATCCGGACACCTGGATGAAAATGACTTACAAGTTTATGACGCCCTCCATCGGTAATGCTGGAATTTACTATGGTGTTGGCCCACCCTTAGCCTTGATGACAGTTTTCTCGCAGGCACATGTTCAGTCAAGTGCTGGAAGGTTTCTTGAAGAATGGCAGCCCATTCTTCACATAGTGCTGCACTGAGGAGAAGTATCGGTGTCAGTAGGTGAGGTCTGGCACGAAGTCAGCATTCCAAAACGTCCCATAGGTGTTCTATGGGATTCAGGTCAGGACTCTGTGCAGGCCAGTCCATTACATGGATATTATTGCTGTGTAAACACTCCACGAAAAGCCGTGCATTATGAACAGGTGCTCTATTGTGTTGAAAGATCCAGTCAACATCCCCGAATTGCTCTTCAACAGTGGGAAGCAAGAATGTGCTTAAAACATGTGCTGTAATAGTGCCATGCAAAACAACAAGGGATGCAAGCCCCTTCCGTGGAAAACATGACCACACCGTAACACCACCACCTCTGAATTTTATTGTTGGCACTACATGTGCTGGCAGATGATGTTCACCAGATATTTGCCATACCCACACCTTGCCATCGGATCACCACATTGTGTACTGTGATTCATCACTCCACACAATGTTTTACCACTGTTCACTAGTACAAGCGAGGTGTCATTTGGTACTTACCGGAGCAATGTGTGGCTTATGAGCAGTCGCTCGACCATGAAATCCAACTTTCTCACCTCCCGCCTAACTGTCATAGTACTTACAGTGGATCCTGATGCAGTTTGGAATTCGTGTGTGATGATCTGGATAGATGTCTGCCTATTACACATTACGACCCTCTTCAACTGTCGGCAGTCTCTTTCAGTCAACAGACAAGGTCGGCCTGCATGCTGTTGTGCTTTATGTGTCCCTTCATGTTTGCACTTCATTATCACATCAGAAGTTCCAAGCATTTTGAATGTTTGTTATTGAAATGTACCGTATGGGTTTTTGCAATGTTCAGTTTCAACCCATTTAAATGGAATCAGTTTTCTAAGGTGTCCAGTGTACATATGATGGAGCTTGGAATTTTTTGTGCATCATCATCTTCAATTAAAACAGAAGTATTGTCTGCAAACCAAACTGATGGGGAATTTATATTTATAGGTATGTCAGTTACGTAGAATAGGAACAGGATTTTGCCCCAAAGTGGAGCCTTGAGGCACACGGTACTCCATTTAGAATAATAATTCACTGCATCTGAGGTGATAGTTACCCTTTGTTTTCTGTTGTGATAACTATGATGTTAGCCAATTTAGAGCATTGACCTTAATCCCGTATTTGTCTAATTTGTAGATAAGCAAGACATTGTTCGTGGAGTCAAATGCTTATGAGAGATCACAGAAGATACCTGCAACTTTACTCCTCTGATCCAATGATTTGCCTATCTTTTCAATAAAGTTATTCATTGCACCCAGAGTATTTTTTTCCTGGTTGAAATCCAAATTGGGTACTTACAATAATATCATGTTGTACAATAAAGTTTTTGATCTAGTTTGCAGCTACTTTCTCTAATACTTTTGACAGGACTGGAAGAATAGACATAGGCTGATAGTTTCTCAGATCTTCACTTGACCCTGTCTTGAACAGAGGTCTGACTTCGACATACTTCAAAACATCGGGAGAGCATTCGAAAGACTGGTTGAATATTTTAGTTAGGTGCTATTATGCTACACACCGTTTTGATCGCTTTAGTGGGTATCCCATTCCACCCACAGAGTTTTTATTTTGTAATAGTTGTATAACATTTTCCACATTCTTTATTGTGACTTTTTTTTAAATCCGTAAGCTGCTCAGCCTCTTGGTGGATTCCAAAGGGATTTGTTTAACTCTGATACTCTGCTACATCAACATCTGACTTTCCCACATATATAAATAATTCATTCAAACACTCTGATATTTGAGCTGTGTTTACAATAAAGCAATCATCTACTTTAATCCTAGCTATTTCATTACTACTAACTCTTAACATATAACTCTGATTTGATTCTGGCCACTCTGCTTTCCAGTTCATTGTGAAGTTTCCACTTCCTGGCATTAGAAATTTTTATACACTCTTCATTCAAAAGAATACAATCATTTCATATTTTATATCAGAATAAATTAGTATGCATTGTGCCTTTAGATAACTATACTTTGTTCCTCGAAGTTAAACCCTTTTCTGAACAAATGTTTGTCCTACTATTGGCCATTGGCTCTCAAGCGTCTGCTGTAAGTAGACCTGCCTTGTGTGTTAAGTACTTTTTTTATTTTCTAGTACAAATGAAACTCGGACACATTCTAAAGCATCAAAAGTTGTAGTTCTTTTCAATGTTTGACCCATGTAGTTCTTGTATCAAATTTTACTTTACTTCTCTGTGGCTCAGTTATATTAAACCTACTTAGAAAATTATAAAATTTACTAAATCTCCTAAGAAGAAAGGTAGTTTTTTGGTGGTAGTGTTGGGAGTGGGGGCAGAGTAAGTTTGCCAGTGCTGTCAGGAAAGCAGGATCACCTAGGTACAGCTTTGATATTTCAGCACAATATTTCCGTAAGTTCATCATTTAGAAATAAGGAATTGAGGTAATGGATGGTAGTCATTGAAACCATATGCCTGAATTCCCACAACTAGAGCCTGCATTCCAATTAAGTGATCAGAGGAGGGGACAGAAAGAAAAGTAGATAAAGGAATAATAGTTTAAAAACTGAACTTTAGCGGCACATTTTGTGTAGTTACTAAGCTGAAATGTGAAATAATCATATATTCTGTGGATGTTTGCCAGAGCATGTAGCTCCTGAGAAGTAATTCAGTAGTTACAGCACCTTTATAAAACGCGAAACAATAGCCACACTGCAGTCTGTAAGTAAATAATCCTTTTTTGGTGGCATAGGTACTGCTGCATCAGGACCTAATGCAGAATCACTGGCAATTAGTGAAAAATATGTGCCAGACCGGGACTTGAATCCTGGACCTCCTGCTTACCAGGCAATTGAATTAATCACTGTACCATCGGGACACAGTGTTTATCGCAAATGCGCGTGCTATCTCACCATACTCCCTGGCTGACTTACACTCCCGCCTATCCACTGTCCCCATCCATGTCATCTATACTCATTAATTTTAGATTCCTGCTGGAGTTAGAACATAAAAGGCACCTGCATTGAAGTGTGTTGATCTACTGGCTATCAAGGCAAATATGTATGCATTTCTACATCAGGATGGTTTTAGATTTGGAGGTTGCACACCAGTTGGATGAAAGTTGATAAGAAGTAATTTTTTACAGAGCATTCAGGGTGGTTGTGAGGTATAAAGGCATCTAAGACTTTGTCCTCATGTAAGAAGCCAAGTAAAACAGATTAATTTGTTGCAGACAAAGGACATTTATAATTTGTGAAAGATACCAGCTGTCAAAATGGAGACAGATATACACTACGGCCATTAAAATTGCTACACCACAAAGATGACGTGCTGCAGACACGAAATTTAACCAACAGGAAGAAGATGCTGTGATATGCAAATGATTAGCTTTTCAGAGCATTCACACAAGGTTGGCGCCGGTTTTGAGCTTAGGAGATATTTGTGTCAAGTGCACCTTAAAAAAAAAAGTGTCCTGCCTAACAAGAGCACATACTGCAGCTTACTATAAGATATCTGTTCATTAATACTTCTCTTCTAATAGAAATGGCTACTATAAATGGGTTACTTGTTGAAATACTCATTTATACATGCATTACATCTGTACTCAATAGAAGAGAAAGTTTTACTGTATGTGAACACATAGATCCTGCCTCTCACATCCAATTTACGTGCCTATTTAGTTCAGTTGTCCGAGGTTTTTTTCCTTTTTCTGCTATCCATTATTCAATTTTTCTTTGTTTTTTAGTTTCTGTATCATTAAATGCTGAGGTGGTAATTCTTACATTTTAGTTGAGACATGCTGTGTTCAGTAAATATCATTTTTAGATATGTACTTACAGCATCTTACCTTGGTGATGACATGAAGACGTGCAAATAAGTTTTGTAATTATTTACTGCATACTTTCTATAATGTTATCTAGTACTAGTAATCAATGTGAAAGGCAGTTCGATTATTATTCACTGCATGTGGTCGGAAGATGGTGATATACTGTTTATTTGGACTGATGTGCAATCTGTCTCATTTGATGACATTTGAATAGTTTTTTCAGTTTGACAGGGAATGTAAATCAGAGATAGGTATGGTATTTTTCACGTACATTAAGTATTGTCCAAAATGGAAGCAACATTTAGTGCCAGCAAAACATTCGATGACTGTGAGTGGAAACTTACTGCTCTGTCCATACTCAGATCAAAGCTTGAACTTCTTATATTTTTTAAATGAATTGCTTGTGTCATTTGATCTGTGTGTGCACTTGTTATATTGAATTGGAGTGAAAACAAGAAATTTTATATTAAATGCAACTGCTTTACATATTTGCGTTCATTTACTCAGTTGTAGATTTGTGTTTTGCACGGCTTTAGTTTTCAAAAATCTTTCAAGCACCAATTAGTTTTCTTATCCATTGATAAACTTTATTATCTGGGGTCTTTGTTGGAAGTGGGAGTCTAGTGGGAAAGCACATGCCTAGAAACCTAAAAGTCATGGGATCAAATCCTGGTCAGACCATGACATTTTTCAGTCTGCGTGTAACCTAGTCTTCACCTCTCAATGATGTGAAGATAAGCCAGGAATGACACATGGTTTGGATTCCACATTAAGCTGTAGGTATCTCTTCCCAGCTACAATTAATGGACTAGGTTAGGGACACACAAGTCACCTAAGTGGCGTCCATTTGAAAGACTTGCACCAGGTGGCTGCACAGCCCTCTTGAGGAATTCTCAGCCAATCATGCCAAATGACCCCTTTTTTATTAGGGTTTCTCAGATTGGTATTTATGCAAATATATAATTCCTCCATTGGATAAAATCTTTCAGTTCGTATATATAAAGCATATGTGCTTGTATGTGATGCATTTCAGCACTGATTGATTTATTCTGCATCAACTCTGATTAGATTTTGCCACTGTTGCTTTACAGTGAAATTTTCTTTTGTAGGCATAGGAGCCACACATAGAAACAGCTCTCTTTTAGTCATTATTTTTAATCTTTCGCTTGCAAATGTTTATAAGTGTATTCTTTGTGTTATCAGATTGATTCTAGGCAGCAGTCGCTGAAAGTTAACTGAGGCAAGTTACATAAGTAGTTGACTGGCAGAAACATTTCCTGCTACTTTCTTCAGTTCCATTTCCCTGGGTCATTAATTGCTTCATCCTGTTCTTGGATTACCAAGCTAAAATACTTACCTTTATTGATGATGGATATGTGATATTGGAGCCCAGTTGAGATACATTGACAGAATGAATGAGAAATGTAATTTTCACCAAAGTCATTAATTGGTTGCCTGTACATGATTTGTCAGAAACTAAAAAAAAAAAAAAAAAAAAAAAACACTCTGTTTCAGTTTTGCACAAGGCAGTATAAACACCACGAAACACATCAGAAATGAAATACAGTAAACTGAATGTTCAAAATTCGTGAATATGCATATTGATAAAAACTGCTAGTGATGGTGGTCTCCAAAGACTGGTTTCATGCAACTTTCCTGATAGTCTGTCCTGTGCAAATCTCTTCATCTCACAGATTGATACAACTGTTACACCATACAAATTTTTCTCCCAAATTCAATTCAGTACATCTTAATTGCTTATATAATCTACCCATTTAACATTTACCATTTTTCCATAGCACCAATTTTCAGAAACTTCTGTTCTTGTCTGAACTGTTTATCATTTAAAGTATATATGATTTCATTTCCTAATCTTATTCCTTTAATATCACCTGAGTTTTTTTACTGCATTTAATGAACAGTGTACTTACTTGGACTTTGTAAAGACTCAAGTGGTACAAACAGTTTTTCAAAAATAGTCCATTCACAGAAAATTCACTACAATTAGGAAAACAACTTATCCAAGCCATTTCAACACTGCAAACAGAAAAATAGGGTAATCTCCTCGAAAGTTGGGACATGAAATGTAGCAATCAAGAAGCCTGGAAATTATTAAAAAACCTTGACAGTAATCTTACAGTTCCATCCTTAAGATTGGTCATGGTCACACTGACCAATTAGCACACTAACAGCTGCTGAATGGCAAAAGGTCAAACATAATGAAACTTGAACAGAACGAAGAAGAGAATGATCATCTCGACATTCTGTTTACATGTGAATTGAGAACTGATATTGATCAAATCCTTGGGTAACAGAAGAAATATTGAATTTAATTGATGAAAGGAGAAAACATAAAAATGCAGTAATGAAGCAGGCAAAAAGGAATACAAACGTCTCAAAAATGAGATCGACAGGAAGTGCAAAATGGCTAAGCAGGGATGGCTAGAGGACAAATGTAAGGATGTAGAGGCTTATCTCACTAGGGGTAAGATAGATACTGCCTACAGGAAAATTAAAGACACCTTTGGAGAAAAGAGAGCCACTTGTATGAATGTCAAGAGCTCAGATGGAAACCCAGTTCTAAGCAAAGATGGGAAAGCAGAAAGGTGGAAGTAGTATATAGAGGGTCTATACAAGGGCGATGTTCTTGAGGAAAATATTATGGAAATGGAAGAGGATGTAGATGAAGATGAAATGGGAGATACGATACTGCATGAAGAGTTTGACAGAGCACTGAAAGACCTGAGTCGCGACAAAGTTCCGGGAGTAGACAACATTCCATTAGAACTACTGACAGCCTTGGGAGACCCAGTCCTGACAAAACTCTATCATCTGGTGAGCAAGATATATGAGACAGGCAAAATTCCCTCAGACTTCAAGAAGAATATAATAATTCCAATCTCAATGAAAGCAGGTGTTGACAGATGTGAAAATTACCAAACTATCAGTTTAATAAGTCACGGGTGCAAAGTACTAACACGAATTCTTTACAGACGAATGGAAAAAGTAGTAGAAGGCGACCTCAGGGAAGATCAGTTTGGATTCCGTAGAAATATTGGAACACGTGAGGCAATACTGACCCTATGACTTATCTTAGAAGCTAGATTAAGGAAAGGCAAACCTACGTTCCTAGCATTTGTAGACTTAGAGAAAGCTTTTGACAATGTTGACTGGAATGCTCTCTTTCAAATTCTGAAGGTGGCAGGGGTAAAATACAGGGAGCGAAAAGCTATTTACAATTTGTGCACAAACCAGATGGCAATTATAAGAGTCGAGGGGCATGAAAGGGAAGCAGTGGTTGGGAAGGGAGTGAGACAGAGTTGTAGCCTCTCCCTGATGTTGTTCAATCTGTATATTGAGCAAGCAGTAAACGAAACAAAAGAAAATTCGGAGTAGGTATTAAAATCCATGGAGAAGAAATAAAAACTTTAAGGTTCGCCGATGACATTGTAATTCCGTCAGAGACAGCAAAGGACTTGGAAGAGCAGTTGAACGGAATGGGTAGTGTCTTGAAAGGATATAAGATGAACATCAATAAAAGCAAAACAAGGATAATGGAATGTAGTCGAATTAAATCAGGTGATGCTGAGGAAATTAGATTGGGAAATGAGACACTAAAGTAGTAAAGGAGTTCTGCTATTTGGGGAGCAAAATAACTGATGATGGTCGAAGTAGAGAGGATATAAAATGTAGACAGGCAATGGCAAGGAAAACATTTCTGAAGAAGAGAAATTTGTTAACATCGAGTATAGGTTTAAGTGTCAGGAAGTTGGTTCTGAAAGTATTTGTATGGAGTGTAGCCATGTATAGAAGTGAAACATGGACGATAAATAGTTTAGGCAAGAAGAGAATAGAAGCTTTTGAAATGTGGTGCTACAGAAGAATGCTGAAGATTAGATGGGTAGATCACATAACTAATGAGGAAGTATTGAATAGGATTGGGGAGAAGAGAAGTTTGTGGCACAACTTGACTAGAAGAAAGGATCGGTTGGTAGGACATGTTCTGAGGCATCAAGGGATCAGCAGTTTAGTATTGGAGAGCAGCGTGGAGGGTAAAAATCTTAGAGGGAGACCAAGAGATGAATACACTAAACAGATTCAGAAGGATGTAGGTTGCAGTAGGTACTGGGAGATGAAGAAGCTCGCACAGGATAGAGTAGCATGGAGAGCTGCATCAAACCAGTCTCAGGACTAAAGACCACAACAACAACATTGATCAAATGAAAAGTAACAAAGATGCAGGATTGAATGACGTGAGACTGAAGCAGATACAGAACTTCGGCCCTATAACTGTGAAATGGATTCCGAAAGTGATGAACACTTGTATAGTCAGAATGATATGGTGCAAGGCTTAAGTCATAGCATTGCTTAAACTAGGCAAAGGAACTGAATAACCCCAAGAATTTCAGACCTGTAACACTTCTCTGCCATCTTTTTAAAATTTTGTATAGTGATTTTGAATGTTATCTCCGACTCTGTCAGCAGGAAGATAATTAAAGAACAGCCAGATTTCAGACATGGAGAAGTCATGTACTAGTCAGATACTTAATCTAACCAAGCACGTCAAGGAAGGGTATGCAAGAAAGCAGATTACAGGAGTTACTTTTATCGATCTCACAGCTGCTTATGATACTGTCAGTCATTAGAAACTAACAGAGAAGTTAGTTGTGACAACTAAGGGCTATATTCAATGTCTGCCACAGAACAGATGATTTTTCATCACTCTAAATAACAAAAAGGGCTGTTGGAATATACAGAAAAATTACCTTCCCCAAGTAAATGTGCTAGCTGCAGTACTATATAACATATATACCAATCATCAGCCATTTGACACTGGAAACCCAGTTCTGTATCTATGCAGATGACAGGAGCGACATATTGAATTGAAGAAGTAGAATATACCCTCAAAGAACTTGTTATGTACTGTGATGACATCCCAATTGACACTCAATCCAGATCAAATTCAAAACTGTGTGTGTTCCACATATCCAGTAAAGAGGCAGGGAGAAAGCTGAACATCTCCTGAAAAGGATGAAATTTCGATCATTGTGTTCACACCAAATAGCTAGGTTTAAAATCGGATTGCGTCTTGATTTAAAAACAATATTGTATAGTTGCCAGCCAGAAGGTATGCACCAGAAACAATCTGACAAAAACCATGTGGGTAGTGCAGTCCAGTTTCCTCCACACATCCTCTCTTGGTCTGTTTTTGTCTCCTGCAGAGTATGCCACTCCAATCTGGATAAACTCTGCACTTTTAGTAGCTCCAGATGTAAGGGGGCTGGTAGCTGCAGAGACTGAAAAAAAGAAGCAAGAAACAGATCTAAGGCATACATTGCTTGAAACACATGCTTATCTACCATGACTGAAATCCAGAAAAGCTTTTACAATGCCACCAATTCCAACTTCAGCAGAAGCCTACAGAACTGTGCTGTAGAGAACAAAGTCCTATGGAGGACTATGGACAGCAAAAAAGAAGCCACCATCAAGCTGCCATTTTCACTACGGGTCTTGGAAGACACTTGGCAGATTGAGAACAGAAATGACAAGTTGCAAAATTAATTTGAAAAAGTGGAGCATCAGTGACGATGTACTTGGTGTATGTGGGGCAAGGCAGGACTCTGAACACTTGTTGGTTTACAGAAACGTGAGTGAACCCTGTGACACAAAAGGCTTGTTTGCAGCAAATGGCTGTGCCGGACTTACAAAGTGAGAAATTATCTCCAACATTATAATTGTGAGGAGTACCTAAAAAGAATTTGAATTATTTTTTAAAATCTTTATATTTTCAAATTGTTTACAAAAACGACCACATCCCCTTCAAAATACTCTACATTACAACTAACGCATTTGTCCCACCAGTGCTTCCACTGTTCACAACATTTTTTGTAGTCGTCTTTAGAAATGGCTGGCAGCCTTCCTCATTTTTTTCCCTTGACTTCTTCAATGTTGTCAATTTAGTGGCTTTTCATGCCCATTTCCATAAGAAAAAGTCACACAGAACCAGGTCAGGCAAATACGTGTGTGGGGCAGTGGAACCATGCTGTCTTCAGCCAAAAAGCATTTAACAGAAATGGCTTTCTCTGCATGTGCGTTGTTTTGGTGGAAGAACCAGTCTGCCACAAATTGGGTCTTTTTTGATTAACACTGTTGTGCAATCTTCTTGAAACCCCAAATAAAAGGTTTGAATGACAGTCTGATCTAGGGGGAACAAACTCTGAGTGACTCAGACAGTTGATGTTCATTTAGAATGAGTTTTGCCATCAGTCAACATGTCGCCATTTTTAAATCAGCAAACCACTCGTACATTAAAACAGTTCCAGCAGCATTTTTACTGAGTAGAAAACAGAATTTCACAGCTACTTGTTGTTCACTCAAACTTGCCATCGTAAAAATCAAAACAAGTACAAAACAGCACCTAAAAGACAATCGTGCAGATGAACAGAACAAGCTAGGTTGACCGCACACGTGGCACTGAACTGGCAACTATACACGCTGAGCAGCAGAAATGCGTACTACATAAGCTCCGTCAATGGCAATATTATCCTGGTTTCTCTGGATATCCTGTTGTAGATTGTAATTTTAGGATTATAGTGTGTTCTCTCTCTCTGTCTCTCTCTCTCTCCCTCTCCCTCCCTCCCTACCTCCCTCCCCCCCTCCTCCCCCTCCTCCCCCCCTCTTGCTCTCGCTCTTTTTTTAATCAGACAAATAAATAAAACATATCTACTTTACCATTCATCTAATCTGCCATGTTCTTTGCTCTTTCTGATAGAATTACATCATCAAACCTCAATGTTTTTATATCCTCTCTATAAATGTTAGTTTGCTTTACTGTCTACTCAGTGTACAGCTTAAATATCATGATGGATATCAATCAGTCCTGTCACTCCTTTCTCTGCTATTGCAACCCTTTTATGTCCTTTGATTCTTATGTCTGCAGTCTGGTTTCTGTACAAGTTTATCTTTTCTGTCCCTGTACTTTATCCATGCTACCTTCAGAATTTTGAAGATTATGTTCCATTATAAATTGATGTGTAATACTTAAGGACAAAAATGACTTCCGCATGATGTGTTGCTGCTAGGTAACAAAGCTCGATGAGACTTGAACCATATATAAAAAGACCGGGTGCAGTATAGTTCAGAAGGTAACTGAGAGAAATACACATGAGACAAACAGAAATGATACTTGTATTCAAAGTCACTAGTTACACTGGAGTCACCACAATTCATGATTGCCTCCAGGACATTCCAAAAGGCATGATGTAGTTCTTAATAGGATGTGTGATCACCACAAATGGCAATGCATCCTCTTCAGTGTGCTCTCGTATTGGTCACAGTGTTGCTAAGCAGTCGTTGTGGTAGGGCATTCCATTCCTCCAACAGCACACCTGACAAGTGGTGGATGGCTGTTGGTGGATGTGAACTCACTGGAGTACATCTCCCCAATGCCTTCCACACCTGCTCAATAGGATTTAAATCAAAGGGAAGAAACGGGTAGGGCAGTGCATTTCCCAAATATTCACTCGTTCCAAGAGCTCTTCCACCTGCACTGTTCACTGTGGTTGCTCATTGTTATTCATAAATAATTGGCCACGTGTGAGTACGACTCATGCTCTAAGGGTTCCATACAAACTTAATTATGTATATAAATCGTTCATCCATTCTGGAAATCAAGAATCTTGTCCAATTTTGTCTGTTATCGACATCGATACTGGCAAGACATTGGTCCTAAAGATAGCAAGATTTTCGAGACTGTTTTAATTTTGATAATATAAATGTGACCCAGAGTCAGGCGACCATTATTGTAGTACTCAGTAGTTCTCTATTCAGGCTGACTGGGTCGATAGGTAAAGGTCAAATAGGAGGCAAGGATTGACTTTATTGCTCATGTGAAGCATTTCAGAATTTATCTATCAGATATCCAGGAATGAGTCTGCGAATATTTGCCTATGTGCAATAATTGCTCCTGGGTATTTAATGGTGGCTAAATTCGGAAATGCATCATATGAGCAATAAAGTCATTCCTCGCCTAATGTTTGAGTTGTACCATTGTGACCCAGTCAGCTTGAATGCACAGCTACTGATTAGTTTAATTTCAAGTTTAAGTTGGATAACAAATGACAGTTTTTTTACATGTGATATAATTACAAATTAACAATGTTCAGATTTTTTCCTTTACTTATACTGTGGAACCTTACTTCTTGCCAAATTTTATCATTGTGGATCTACAGTCCTATAGGTTTTGATGAGTGAATTTGCAAGTATCAAAATGTGTTACATGAATGGCCATATCTTTTGACTGCATTGACTTTGAAGCTTACATTTATTACGCAGCCAAGGGACCTTAGAAACCTTAGTTTTTGACATAAATTTCAACTTGATATGTGTTCCCGTGCCTGAGACACAGGGTTTTTAACAGTCAGACAGATAGACATACAACAAAGCAATGTGCTATAAGGATTCTATTTTCTTCAAATGAGGCAAGGAACCCTAAAAATGTGAGGTTAGGGCCACATGCACCCCTGAAAAGTTGCACTTGGGGAAGAAGTACAGTGTCACGATAATGTTGACTGGCGAGAGTACAATGTTCCAAATTTTGGATGCCAGTATGTCCGTGCAACGTTTTGCCAACCCGTACCATAACACCTTAACCAACAAAACAATCATGTGTGACTTTGCTGGATATCCATCAAGCGACGAGAGGTGGAAACATGTAATGCACCCAGGAACATTGTGAAACATGATAATATTGGTGGTCCAGGAGTTACAGTGTTTGAAGGCATTTGTGCATGGGATTAATGACCACAAAAAACTTTCAATTGCACCATATGAGCTGTATATATGTTAGTTCTCTGTGATTTATTCCTGTTCCATTGGTCACCTAGAAGAATCTTCAGGGATGTGATTTAAGTTATCAAGAAAGGTGGCATGATGATAATGCACTGTGTTTGCAATTGGAACAGTGCGGCTCAAATCCCTGTCTGTCCATCAAGATTTAGGTTGTTCATGGATTTCCTAAATCACTTAAGGCAAATACTGAAATGGTTCCTTTGATCTGCTTCCCCTTCCTTTCCAAGCAAAGTTTGTGCTGTCTCTAACAACCTTGTTGCTGCCAGGGTGTTAAACTCCAGTCTTTGTTTCCTCCATATTTTTGTGAAATAAGTGAAAGATACACATTGACAGAGAGAAGCAGCTGTTTTAAACGAATTCCATAAGAAATACTAGCAATTAATTATTTAAACTGCTGTCATCTGTTTCTGCTTACACAGTCTGCAAACATGCATAATAAAATTGCCAAGAAACCTGCTGTTTTGGGGAAACGTGAAAAAAAAAAAAAAAAAAGCTTTTGCTGTTTTTGTTGTGCTGAATATCATTAATACAACATGGCTTGGCCTCTATCCATTACTGTAACAATAGAACCATTAATAGAGAATTTCACGTGCTGTATGTTTCATGGTTTATCTAGTTTTTATTTATATGTGATGGCTCATGCAGTAATAATCCACAACTCATACTGGTTTTCACTTGTGTTCCATTTTTGCCACATTTATTTCCTTTTTGTGTAGAGCATTTCAGAAACACCAAGAAAAAATCATTAAGCAAATAAATGAAGAAATAACACACAATTCAGTAAACAAGGCTACTATTGGGATATGACAACGTATGTAAAACAAGAGTAGGTTAATATATGAGACAAGTTTGGTGGGTTGCTCTAGACTGTTTTCTTTCCTGCAGAGGTCAGTGACAATTGAAATCCTAATGAATGTTTATTGGAGAAATATTTTTGTGAACAAGTGACTGGTAATTAAATTACTAGACATGTGATTTTCTTCTAGAAAACTTGCATCTCTTTGTGTACTAAATTTTTGTTAGTATTGGCATTTTACTGAAACTAATGGCACGTTTGGAGCAAATATGTTGCATTGAATCGTACATCACACCAGTAGATCACCAGCTAGAAGCATGTGGAAGATTAAATTGGTTTCTGGTAGTAACAGGAAAGAGATAGAGGAAAGGGGTGTGGGGGCAAGTAAAGATGAAAATGTTACCAGTTAAGTGCAGTGACTATCACCAGATCAGTCTTAAATTTTGAACACATTAGTTGAATATGAGTTGTCCATGTAATAGTTCAACCAAGAAAGTGTTTCCCTGATGTTAAAGACTGATATATTTCGAGCTTTTTTTAATCATCATCTCTGTCGGAGCCCTGAAAACATTCCATCAAATTATTTTCATTCTGAAATATCTTCAGTTTAACTGAAGTATTAATGCTGTAGCATTGCTGAAGGACTAGGAGGGTTATACAATGTCAAATTGATACAGAGTCTAAACCACACCATCTCAGATTTTCGTGAAATTTGGCATCGGTGTACTGTTGATATAGATTTCGAAAAAAAAAAAAAAAAAATGAAATTTTACTGAGATGTGTCAACTCATTTCTGAATTGCAGAGATTTAAAGTTACCATAAATGAGCCCAAAAACAGGAAACAGCAGTTTTTATAATTGCTGTAGAAGCTTTCCCAATTGAGCTACAGACTTGGGACAAGTACTATTTTACAGCATTTTGCACGCCCTTTTGCATGGTATACAGCAATATATCAGTTAATATAAAAAAATTCTTTTGAAATTTAAAAATTTTAATTTAATTTTTTTCCAAAAAGTACACACTTTAAAATTTCCAAATTTATTCCATGAATAGCTAGTATTATTGTAAATCACAGGTCAAAATATAAATGTGGGATGATGGTTTCTTCATAAATGAAAAAATTAAGACTGAAACTCTATTTTCAATAATTCGACTGTGTGCTAATGTTAATTATTACAAGATTACTAATATTGACATTTTCGTGAAAATAAACATGAACACTTGTGATAAAGATTCAAGTAAATAGCCCACACTGAAACTAACTATTAAGTAACAAGATCTGTTTATCATTTTAATTTTGAAAAGGCTTCATTCGTTTGGTACACACCATTATCAAATAAACTATAAGTTCTTCAATTAGAAGTCACGGGATTTACTTTCACCAGAACATCCATTACTCATACCCAGACAATATCAGTTCTTCTTGGCTCGATGAAGAAAAGTCACATTTACTTACCAAGTTTTTAATTTTTCTGCAAGACATAACCAAGCCACAAGTTTGCTTGTAGACAACAGTGATGTAGCTTTACATGTCTGCAAATTTTAATTTATTGGAAGGTTTTGACACCTCCTTTTTGCAAACTTCTGAATCAAAAGAAAAGTTTTTCACCAAAATTTTTTATCCAGCTTTTGGAATGAATGCGTGGTACTGATGCGTTCCTTTGTTAGTAAATGCTTGTTCAAACCTAATTTTTGAGAAACATGAGTCAACATAGTCTTGTTGAGTTGAATATGCAAAGTCTGCATTGGTAATGTTTTCTATTGCCCATTCAAAAAGGTGCAGTGGGATTTGTATTTGGTTCTCATTGGGTGTTTACAAACAGATCCTCCAATACCATCACAAACCCCTTTGTCATGTGCTTTGGCAAAAAGGTGCCTCTCTGCTTCCACTTTAAAATGTTTCTCATGGAAACAGAGATTTAAGAAGTTTTTTCTGGTTTTGTATTGGACAGCAGACCCATCTGAAAAATAGAACATCTCTTTTGGAAGCTTGTGAAATTTGGCTGTCAGAAAAGTGATTACACTACTGGCCATTAAAATTGCTACAGCATGAAGACGACGTGATACAGACGCAAAATTTAACCGACGGGAAGAAGATGCTGTGATATGCAAATGATTAGTTTTTCAGAGCATTCACACAAGGTTGGTGCCGGTGGGGCGACACCTACAACATGCTGACATGAGGAAAGTTTCCAACTGATTTCTCATACACAAACAGCAGTTGACCGGCGTTGCCTGGTAAAACGTTGTTGTGATGCCTCGTGTAAGGAGGAGAAATGCGTACCATCACGTTTCCGACTTTGATAAAGGTCGGATTGTAACCTATCGCGATTGCAGTTTATCGTATCGCGACATTGCTGCTCGCGTTGGTCGAGATACAATGACTGTTAGCAGAATATGGAATCGGTGGGTTCAGGAGGGTAATATGGAACGCCGTGCTGGATCCCAACGGCCTCACATTACTAGCAGTCGAGATGACAGGCATCTTATCCGCATGGCTGTAACAGATCGTGCAGTCATGTCTTGACCCCTGAGTCAACAGATGGGGACGTTTGCAAGACAACCACCATCTGCACGAACAGTTCGACGATGTTTGCAGCAGCATGGACTATCAGCTCGGAGACCATGGCTGCGCTTACCCTTGATGCTGCATCACTGACAGGAGTGCCTGTGATGGTGTACTCAACGACGAACCTGGGTGCATGAATGCAAAATGTCATTTTTTCAGATGAATCCAGGTTCTGTTTACAGCATCATGATGGTCACATCCGTGTTTGACGACATCACAGTGAATGCACATTGGAAGTGGGTATTTGTCATTGCCATACTGGCGTATCACCCAGCGTGATGGTATGGGGTGCCATTGGTTACACGTCTCGGTCACCTCTTGTTCACACTGACGGCACTTTGAACAGTGAAAGCTACATTTCAGATGTGTTACGACCCGTGGCTCTACCCTTCATTTGAACCCTGCGAGGCTCTACATTTCAGCAGGATAATACACGACCGCATGTTGCAGGTCCTGTACGAACCTTTCTGGATACAGAAAATGTTCTACTGCTGCTCTGGCCAGCACACTCTCCAGATCTCTCACCAATTGAAAACGTCTGGTCAAGGGTGGCCGAGCAACTGGCTAGTCACAATACGCCAGTCACTAGTCTTGATGAACTGTGGTATCGTGTTGAAGCTGCATGGGCAGCTGTACCTGTACACGCCATCCAAGCTCTGTTTGACTCAATGCCCAGGTGTATCATGGCCGTTATTATGGCCAGAGGTGGATGTTCTGGGTACTGATTTCTCAGAATCTATGCACCCAAATTGCCTGTGAATGTAATCACATGTCAATTCTAGTATAATATATTTGTCCAATGAATACCCATTTATCATCTGCATTTCTTCTTGGTGTAGCAATTTTAATGGCCAGTAGTGTAGTTTTTTTGAAAATATATACAGCAACAGTGTTGTGCTCTAGTGAATCTGAAACATTGTATAACTAAGGTGCTCAGTTTTGTTTTCCTCTCAGAAATACGTAACAAAGGGATGGATTGTGACCTGTTGGTTTGTTCTGTGGTAACTCTGACCTTTATCTTGTAGAACTGTGCGGCAATTTTCAGAAAAATCAAATGTGACAATGAATTCTGATTCTTTCAGATTTTCTTTTGTGCAATTGAGAAAATATCTGTGCTTATTGGTAATAAAGTCATGCTGAGTCAAAGAGGACAACTTGCAGCAGAATAAATTGATAAACTCTTCTCAATCTTTTGCCAAAGTCTCTAGATGACAACAGTCAACTGAAACCCACTGGTGAAACTGCACTTTTTCGGTTGCATTTTCAGCAAAGGATTCTTTCAAAATTGTAAGCATCTCATTTCCACCTGGACAGTAAGCACATTTCCCCATGTTGCAATAGATAAGTAATGGGAAAAATTAAGATGAGGTGACTTACCGAACAAAAGCGCTGGCAGGTCGATAGACACACAAACAAACACAAACATACACACAAAATTCAAGCTTTCGCAACAAACTGTTGCCTCATCAGGAAAGAGGGAAGGAGAGGGGAAGACGAAAGGAAGTGAGTTTTAAAGGAGAGGGTAAGGAGTCATTCCAATCCCGGGAGCGGAAAGACTTACCTTAGGGGGAAAAAAGGACAGGTATACACTCGCACACACGCACATATCCATCCACACATACAGACACAAGCAGACATATTTAAAGACCAGAATTTTTCCCACGTGGAATGTTTCCTTCTATTATATAGATAAGTAATGGGTTACAAAACACTTTTGCGAGGCATTGCTTGTAATTTTGAATTTTACTTTTTGTTACAGTTTTGAATTTAGTGATTTGTGCATACACAAACAGTATGTGTGCCACTTTGCCAGCTAACATACAACGTTTAGGTCTCAATTCAGAAAATTTAGAGAAACCTTTTTTTATGCTGGAAAACTTGTCTTTAAACTCTGTGTATGCTTCCTTAAGGTTACACACTATGAGTCTTTTCAAAATAGTTGATTTACTTCTGTCTGATTCAGTAACTGTCACATAGTCTTTAATTCCTGGTATTTTCCTACTAACTAAATCATCTTCATAAAATGAACATACAATTCCCACTGTCTCTGTTGGCAAGCTTTTCCCTGGTTTTATTCACATTTCTCAACATCACTATCACTGTCTGATGACACTCTTTCAGCAGAAGCAGAAAAAAAGTATATGTATCATAGTTGTGGAAATTTTTCTTATTTTGTTGTGCAGTACTTCTTGTATTTCATTTTTCCCTTAGCAGTGGGAGACTTGCCCAACTGTTCAAGAGATATATCAAATGATTGAACATCCTCTGCAGTAGTTGTAAATTCTGTATCACTGTGCAGTAATGTTTCTGAGTGAGAATGATCATCATCAACATTATTGTCACTTAGGGAATGGACTGACATTTTTTAACATAGTGATTTCCTTCCTGCATTTATCACAGGTTTTTGAACCACTGAGTATTTGCAGATACAATTAGACATCCATGATGTGACATTTTGGAGCTTTTTGCTGTCTCTAACAAAGTGAATTGTTTTCCGTAACGGATTTCAGTACTGTATTCTCAGTGAGTCTGTTTCCATTTTGAGAGGCAATGTGTCGGTTTCCATCTTGGGAGAGGAGGGGGGGGGGGGGGGCACTCAAACACACTTAATGTGCAAGTAGATGTAGAAAATCACTTGTTAAAAATTAGCCAATAACTTTTACGTTTTTCTGATTAATTTTTAGTCACTTTATAGCTTTCAGTAATACCTTGGTTTACTGAAGCACTAAATATTTGTCCTAAACATTAAGTAATCTGTAATACCATTTCGCAAGTAACTAACTTATTGTACACAGCCATCTCGGAATACATCCACTCAGGGAGGGCTGCATTCACTCTGTGACTGTGAGTATTGCTGTAACAATTAACATGAGTACACAGTCGAATTATTGGAAATAGAGCTTCAGTCATAATTTTTTTTACGAATGAAAAAGTTATCATCCCAAATTTATATTTTAGCCTGCAATTTACAGTGTTAGCTAGTACTTTTTGAAAAAAAAAATTAAAATTTGCATTTTGTTTTCAAAAAAATTCTTTTAGTAACCAATATATTATTGTATACCCTACAAAAGGGCATGAAAAATGCTGTAAAATAGTATTCATCCCAGGTCTGTAGCTCAATTAGGAAAGCTTCTACAGTAAGTCTAAAAATCTGCTGTTCACTGTTTCTGACCCCATTTATGATAACTTTACAGCTCCGTAATTCAGAAATGAGTTGACATATCTCAGTAAAAAAAAAAAAATTTTTTTTTTCTTCTTCTTCTTCTTCAAAGTCGATACCAAAAGTACACCTGTGCCAAATTTCAAGAAAATCTGAGATGGTGAAATACAAAAGGTCTTTTTCTGTGGTGAATGACTCAGGACTATACAGTAAAATTAGAAGAGACTAATCTTTATTGCCTTTTCTTCTGCCCCCCCCCCCCCCCCCCCCCCCAGCTCTTTTTGATCTTTTACTTACTTCACATGTTTTATTTTGTTATTACTTTTTGCGTGCATTATAACTGCAGTAATAGCCTGGTAAAATTTCGCATGATGGACTTCTGCCAGCTGTTTTTGGTCTGTTCACAACCACACCACTGAAGCATATTATCACCTTCACCCCTCAATCTTATGACCAATCATCACATTTTCTTGTCTTTCAGTGTCAAGAGGAAATAACGTACTACATGACAATGTGTCTCCATACTGTTCAGGAGTAAGTCTCTCATAGGTATCGCAAGTAGGGGAAGAAAAGGACTTGAATTGAATGAGGTTGCGATGGCTCAAGGGACATTTGATTTGACCCTAAAGGCCACATTACTTTACAGTAATTGATAACAACCGGACATTATGGGAAATTACTGATCTGATGATGTCAGTGGGATGTAGGTCTGTCCTTTGCTGCTGTTATAGCATCTGCCCTTATTTCATCATCTGCGTCCATTGGAAGACTTTCCATTAACTTGCAGGAGGTTTCTGTTTCTTGTGAAGAAATTGATGAATCTGTCTCATCATCTTAGTAGATCAGAGAATGAGGAAAAGGTAAATTTTGCAGTTTCAGGGTAGCCTAAATTAGTAAGACAGTGATTTTAATATGTTTCAGGATGTCTGTTTCATCCTATGTTTTATGTCCTCAGGCAGCTGTGCATACCTGCATAAATTTTTTTATGTTTCTCTTATAATATGTTTTAAGCAGCAGCAAATTGATGCATTCAGAAGTGTAGGAATAAGAATGTTTATACAGTTAATATGTGACTTGAATATAATATTTTGATACAGAAGGATACTGGAGACTCACTGTTGAACAGCCTAATGTAAAGATATCCATCTATTTTGCCCATGTGTGCTCTGTTGGGTTGAAATAAGGGCTTTGCCTCACTGCTAGATTTTATTGTCTCCCATTTCTTCAAACCTCTCTGTAATGATTTCTAATTTGCCATGCTAGAAATTAAATCATCAGTTCTAAAGTACTGGCAGAGAATTTCCAGTATCTAATAGAGTTCAGCTTCATGCTCCAAGAAATGAAGTTGATTGAGCGAGCCCAAACCACTACAATCTTGTTCATACCACGATGCTTCCTCAAACAGGTTTCTACTGTAAATATTGTGATTATTACTGTTTTCTTAATATCATTGACATGACTAATGTGTATTCATTGGACTGTATTTGGCAGTATTTGATGCCTCATTTTCGTTCTTCTGAAATGGTCAAATAATGTGTCTGGTACTAATGTAATCAGATTTGCCCCACATCTTCTGGATAAGTTTGAAGGTGCCAACAATTTTGCAACATAAAGCCATGCACAACATACAACCAGTTCATTTTTCAGAGCTAGATAGCATATATAACAGGAGACACGTGAAATTAATGTAATTCCTTTCAGAATGGGTGACATTATGGAGACTTACAAATATCACTTTAAATACCTTCCCCTTATGTTATTGTTTGTTCGTTGATGTGTCCCCTGAAAACCGTAAAAGCAAAAATTATTATTACTTGAGGAAAACAGTGGAACTGGTTAATTTATTTCTGTACATTAATTTTATCAGATAGACCAAAAGGGATATTAATTACTCTAGAATAAAAATTGTAACAGTTATCTCATCAAGTATATACAGGGTGTAAATGATAACAGTTTATGACAAGCAGTTTTGTACGGACACTAGTGGTCTATCAAGTCAGAGAATTACCTTGAATTGGCCCACA
Source organism: Schistocerca americana (assembly GCF_021461395.2). Classification (NCBI taxonomy): domain Eukaryota; kingdom Metazoa; phylum Arthropoda; class Insecta; order Orthoptera; family Acrididae; genus Schistocerca; species Schistocerca americana. The sequence goes on along the minus strand of NC_060119.1, from coordinate 555,314,486 downwards.
ACACCACCCGAGCTATAGTGCTTGTGTGTCTTGTGAGATTTTCCATATTCTCTCACTCTCTTTGAACAAACTATTAGTCCTAGAGAAAAAATGAAGAGGACCTATTTTGTAGAAAGTTTAATATAGTTTAATTTTGTACTGGGAAATGTTTTTGCTAGAGACCCTGGTTTTCTAGAAAAACACACTGCAATTCCCACACTGAAACCCCACTGATCAGGATTTTTATTGCATTGTTCGTGGCACAGGCTTCTACCATATTACAGTAATTTGCAGCTACATGAATTATTTCCCATATTGACAGTTTGTAATCTTCATCAACAGTTCTGTTATGCCATCTGCTTAGTTAGCTGTTTTGTTAATATTAGTTATTTAAACTTTTCTTTGAGGGTAGTGAAAGCAAAAAGTCTTTTGTATACATTATGCAGAAGCTAATTACATTTACAGTGTTATCTAAACTTAATGCTTAAATACACAGTAGTTTCATATTGAGAAAGCTAGACAAAGAAAATGATTTAATTGTTAATTTTATGGAAATTTGTGAGGTAAAATTAACACAGACATGTATTTTACAGTTTGTAAGTGCACAACTAATCTGGTACCTTACAAGCCCAGTCAGTGAAGACAAAAAAAGTTCGAGTTAGGAAAAAATTCCTGTACCTACAAATTTTTGTACAGTGGTAGGAAGGGCTGCAATGAACAACATAGTAAAATTCCTTGAATGTGGGGGCAGGGGTTCACTTGAAGGATACTTCTGTATATTTTCCTTTAATAACTCAAAAACTGTGACTCCACCAAAAATTTATCTCAGTACAAAATAAAATTACATTAAATTTCCTACATAAAAAGCCGTATTAATTTTTTCTCAAGGACTAATAGTTTATGTAAAGAAAGTGTAAAAAAATCTCAGGCAATGTGTGTGTGTGTGTGTGTGTGTGTGTGTGTGTGTGTGTGTGTGTGTGTGTGTGTGTGTGTGCACTGGAGCTTAAGTGATTTTTGTAGGCCTATTTGAGGCAATTTTCTGACTTGATGGACCCCAAGTGTCCTGTATCAAAGTGTTCATCTTGATTTCCTCTACACCACTGTGCTACATTGTAAACAGTTATTGTTTACACCCTGTAGAGGGCGATCAGTATAGTGCCTGGAGAGACACATAGAAATTGCTTAGGTACTTGATGAAGTGAGGAAAAAAAATGGAATAATGCTTGAATATCTCATGATAGGTATCGTCAGAACATTCTTCATTGGCATAGCTTTAATCACAAACACTCCATATTCAGTGAAAATATTCGTACTTAAACTGTGGTATACAATATGTCTTTCAGTATTCAGCTTCTTTGAGGCATAACAATGATCTTCTGAAGAGTCTCCCCTATTTGCTGGATCTCCCGTTTTATAGCAACTTTTTTCATTCCTCCTGGCTCCCATACTGAGAGCTTTGTTTCTCGTGTATATTTCTCAGTGATCATTGTTATAAATATTAATCCCCCAAAGTACTATTGATGGCTTAAATTGCCTGACCAACAGATCTTGAAAAGTTTTCATATAATAATTGATGCCATTGTCAACATAAAGCCTATTTTCTATTCACACTTCTACTGAAAGAAGGCAGTTTTGCTCGAGAGAACGTGAGGAATGGAGAAAGAGTGACTCACAGCCTATCCGTCTAGAGCGCTTGTGAGGGCGGGGGGGGGGGGGGGGGGGGGTATTCTTGTTTCTCAGTCAGTACTGGCAATCAATAGATGCGCTCACCTATTAGCAATCAGCAGCGCACAGAAGTAACAAGGAGACTTATTACCTCAACCAACTTCATTAAGAAATGGAAGTACTGAGAATTCTTTGAATACGTTTTGGCATACTGTTCTTGAATTTACATCTCAAATGAGTCTTATTAAATGCTTTTATTCTCTAAAAACATTCTCTCTTTGTGGAGTTACCACAAAATATGATACCATATGACATAATAAAGTAAGAAAAATATACTAGTTTTTTATGTGTATATATCCATTGTCACACATTCCAAGAAAAAGTTATTTATTGTGACTAAATCTCCCATAAACCACCTTTAAAATCATGGTCAGATGTTGGTTATCTCCCTTAAAACCATGATCAAATGTTACTCACCGTAGTCCATGAATGTGTCATCAAGTTTCCTGATCATAAAAGAAGTACATGTAAACTATGTCACTGAATATAAAAATCATCAGCTCCAACACATACATCCCTTTCAGGATGAGAAAAAAACAGATGTGATCCGTTCTTTACATTAATTTGGATTTTTAATGTGAGACAATATGAAATCAAGATTGTGCCCCCCACCTCTAGAGCCAGGTGAGGAAGCGCACTTGCAAGTGGGGGTGTTTGTATGTTGCAGGGGGGCTGGCCCCGCGCAAGTATCGCTGGGAGGACCCACGTCCTTGTCCTGTATGCTACCGCATATACAGCAACAACAGCAACTTGCGGCGACACATGAAGACTGCACACCCTCCATATACACCAGGGTTGCAGGACGACAAATATTCATCTGCTGATTTTCCATGTCTGGGAAGTGCTGCATTTTAGCCAAAGCAGATCTATAATGAGCATGTAATCAGTGCTTGAGAGCGCGGCACAAACGCAGAGATTTTTCATCAGTCTGGTAAAACTGAATTGGCAGACATGATATGCAAGAATTCACTTAGCACAAATTTTACTCATTGTTTGTGAAGATAAGACTGCTTGTGTGCCTGAGGAACACAGCTAGAAAAGGACTTGCACACGGGCTGAGCATCACTTGAGGATGATGGTGTCAGATCTCCAAAGCAAATGAATGGCCACTGTTGTTGTGTGGGTAAAACTGGTCTTAGATTGTAAGATGAAGTAAAAGTATTAGTGTCATTGCTAGCATTGTGTTCTATTTCTTCACTCATTTCACGTGAAGTCTTGGAGAGTCTATTTGCACTGACAGATATCTAGTACTGTTGCTGGGTTTATAGTTAATATAATGTATTTTTTAAAAAAAATTAAATCTGTTGGGGAAATGAAGGCTTACACACCTACTTGAATAAACCTTCACAGGAAAACAGCAATGATAATATATTTGAATGTATTTTAAATTAAAGAATGTTTTGTAAGCCATTACTCAATCTATATATACTGAGAAATATCCAGTATTGAGTAATGGTCATTTCTACATGTGTAAATGAAAATTTTTTTTTTTTTTTTTTTTTTTTTTTTTTTTTCGATCTGGACAATGAATCTTAATCAATTGTTAACAAAAATTTTGGTACCCTTTTTACGTCATCATCCTATTCAATTCCTTACATTTCTTTCCTTCGAACCTCCCTTTTTGGTGTGAAAGTAATTAGTAGTCTAGAAGTGATTACAACTAAGAGCCTCCTAAAATATCTTCAGTTCTTTTATCTTTGAGGTAATATTTTATTTTGAACCTTGTAATGAAATAATTTTTTGATTGACATATCTTGCCCTTTTTTTCCTCTCTCTCTCTCTCTCTCTCTCTCTCTCTCTCTCTTTCTTTCTTTCTGTCTCTTTCACTCTCCCCTCTCCCTCCCTCCCTTTTTTTGATTTTCACTAGTGGTCATGCCCTAACTTTCAAAGAAACTAATTTTAAGTTATTCTTTTTACGTCGCTAAAACTACTATTAACATTTTGTCCTAAAATGTCTTCTGCTGATCTGTCATTAGTTTAGTTGGTATGTTACTTGTACATTGCAGATACTTTGTGACATATTTGATAGTGGTCTAGTGTATGACCAGAAACTTGTTCTAATCAAGCAGTCAGTGGTGAACAGTAAGATTAATCCATATTGTTGCTTTCCTTATTCACATGGTGTATGTTAAGATGTGAAGCTGCAGACACTTCCATCAATATTTTTTTTGAAATTGTCTTTGTCACCAAAATTAATAACGGGGATACCCTTGTTGTTAATTTCTGTGAGCAGACAATTTCAATAAAAACATTTGTTAATATTAGATCTCTGCTCCATAGACAGTGTCTAGTTTCACGAGATTTCCATCAAAGCTGCTCACTATTAAATATGGTTTATATTAATTAAAAAAATCTAATTCAGGAAAGTACTGTTGGAAATTATATGCTTAAAATTATTTATTTTTTGTTGAGGAAAAATATATTAGTGGATTGACCCATTTGAAAAACACCAAAGAATCACTAATTATCTTTACAATTAAGGGAGATACAAACAATTGCATTGTACTTGTAATCATTAAGATCGAATTACTGAGATCAACATATATAGTTCTTTTTATGAAATGAATAATTATGTATGTTTGTGGAGGTAATTGTCATGAACTACAGCAGTAACAACAAAATGTATGCATTAACGTTCAGATTTTACATGCAATGCTATTTCTGTTGTCTTTCAATTATGAGAGTAAAATTTGTGGTGCATATTGCTGTCATTTTTTGCCTCCTGATTGAACGTTTCTTTCAGTAATATAGTTACATTTTGAGTTAACACTCTGTGGCATCAAAAAGGAAAGATCCAATATTTATTGGAGTTAAAACCCCTTTTTTTTTAAGTATAGCTGATCTCAGCCTGAAGGTTTTGTAATGCTACAGTGCTTTACTAGGCAAGGTCCAATTGGAGTTGGTATTCCCTTGCCTTCCTTAGTCAGTTATAGGGGGACACCAAAACGGAATTTTGAAATCAACATACAATGCTTACATTAGATAAATTTACACTTCACATTAACAGCGCTAGAAAAAAAAAAAAAAAAAGAGAAATCATCCATGCCCAACAACAACAACAACAACAACTACAATAGAAGCAGCATCAGCATGACAAATCTAGTGTCTTTTATGTGAGTTAAAGAAAGCTGTAGATAGGGAAATGCATATGAAAAGAGTAGAGACAAGGATAAATTATTCGAACAAATAGTTGGGAAAAATTCAGCCATTGATGTATTTTAATTAGATTTCATAGTAATTTATCATCCTCCGCCATGTTTAATACTCTCACCATAGTCCACATAATCATCTCGAGAGATTCAGTAACTATATAAATATTTAAGATAATTCTCATTTATTGTTCAATCCTAGTTGCACATTCTTAATTAGATTGCATGTTTTGATCACTCAGGATCATCTTCAGATCCAATAAAGATCGGTTCTGGTATGTAGTTCTGAGTAGGCAAGACAGGTTGCTGTTGCAACTGCTTGAATCTGAAGATGATCTTGAGTGACTGAAACATGTAATCTAATTAAAAATGTGCATCTGAAATGGAAAAATACATAAGAATTGTTTTAAACAGTCATAAATTTTTCTCTTTCTTGATTTTCCTTTGACTATCAAGAAGGTATCCCCAATACTGAAAGTTTGAGATGCAACAACCCATGACACCGTTGCCCAAGACATCACAATTTCTCCTATTTCTTCTTCTGACAATTACAGACATATCTTTGCCCTTGTGGTAGACCATATCTATTTAATTTACTAATGAGCTAGTGAGGAAACTCCTATCAAGAAGGTAGTTCACAAAGGCAACAGATAGGTAAGTGTCACGAATATGGAAAAAGACATTAAAGTTGCTGTGAACTTGACCAATAGTGAAATGTGCAAATTTAAATGGATGCAGACAGTCTTTTAAAATAGTTTTACCTAGCACAGAATATATATTTTGCTTGGTTGCATGTTAGTTTTTCAGTTATCATGATATATATGTTGTGCCTCTGATTGAACAATTGTGTATGCCAACAACTTAATTGTGTCTTGTAACATTAGATCATGCTGCGGCCATTTAACAGAGATCTGTACCTTGTTAAATGATGGAAGTAGTAAAGGTAGCAACTTACCGTATAGTTGAAGCGTTGTCGTCTACAGGCAGATAAAAAAGAACAAAACTTTTATTGAATCCTTTTTCTGATCTAAACATACTGGACAATCAAGCTGTAGTTCTGGCACCAAAACACGCGCATAGTAGGCAGTCACACTCCAGTGTTGGCACAATGTTATCAGCTTGGACAATGTACCCATACAGGTGTGAGTGAGTGAGTGAGTGAGTGAATGACTGTCTTAAATGTTATGAAAAAATGCATGTTTTGCAGGTGAATGACATTAATTATACCTACAGTAAATAAAATAAGTTATTTTGAAACCAGTATGTGAAGAGAGATAAAAAGCAGGCTATGTAGAAAGCAGAGGAACTGTGGTCAGCGATAATACCAAGCAAAACCTGAACACACTGCGAGAAGAGGATAGGGCAAATGAAAAATGAAAAGAGCATCTTAACGCTAAATACTATTAAAATACAAGGTACTGTGTACTTTTGACTCACATACAAAGAAAAGTAAAAAATCTGGTTTTCTTTCCATTTTGTGGAAGTATTTATTCACCACCGCTGTTGAGTAGCTTTTCTTCTTTTCTTCAGTTACATTATTTTAATTACATCTTAAATGACATTTAAGATTTCAGAATATAACTTTAATTAATGCAGAAAACCATAATTGTTTTGCATTAAAAATTTGTCCCTTATATTTATTAAAAAGGCTTAGTGGAATAAGGGAGCATCCCTTAGTGTGCATATTATTTGAGCTGGATCCATCTGGCATCAGTTTATTGATCTGCCAGTGTGTTGGATAGCTCCATGTCAATACTAAAAAGCATAAGGTAACAGGCTTTACAAAGCAGTCTCTAACTTCTTAGTGGAATAAGGCAGTATCCCATATCTATGTGATACCTGGGTTCCAGTTGGCTAACTGATTATAACTAATTGACAAGTGGTAGAGCAGCTTTATACCTTGGGTTTGTAATCAATATGGCTGACACAGAAAGAGAGAGTTTGTTTATAAATGATGAATGCCTTGTGATGCAGATTTTGCCATAATTGATAAGTTATAGCAATGTTCACAGTATGTTTACAACCCTCAAGAATGGGCAAAGCTGATTTGAAATGCACGGAGAAACAAACCCTCCACTATAGGGGAAATGCAGATAGAGGATTGTGTTATTTTAACTTTATTAACAAAAAAAGCTAATAAAAACAAACAAAAACACTTCTGGCATCAGTGTGATCTTCAGAAAGGCATCTGTTCTAAGATACCATGTATGGTTCATGTATAGAAATACAGGTAACTATACTGCCATAAACGTACCGAAGGATAAAGGTAAGGTACAGAAAATAAATGACACTTTTCTGGAACCTAAGTATCCCAATGGTAGGTCCATCAAAGGTGCCAAACAGTGTGCTATAGTGTCGATGTTGAAGTTTGTATCTCCGTTTAACCACAGCTTTTATCGAAATTTGAAATCAGGCAATGGAAATGAAACAGAAGAAAATAAAGCATGAAAATTGTGTAATTTAGTTTTTTTTTTTCTGTTATATTTTAAAACGTGTGTTGGGTCGACAATATCATCTATATGTCATTAGTCAAGTGTAAGTTTTTTTTTACAGTTATCGACATATTCTGCATCACATTTATAGGAAGGTAATACAGTACCTATATAACCTAACCCTTAAAATATTTTATGATTTTTATGGTTTCGATAAAATTACAGACAATCTAACAAAATGTTAAATATCTCAAAAGTACGTTTTTGAAAGATATCCCCTATTCCACTAAGTCCTTCAGTTCTTAAACTCTTAATAGATTTTACTAATAATTAATTGTTATTTATCACTGCTTTGTTGGTTCGACTTTCGTAGACTAGCAATTATGAGTATACTTTTGATAGTACTCATTACATATGCACCTGTTCTTCTACGCAAACATTTCACCAGTGTGTGGGCCGGGAAGACAGATTCTGTATGTTCAGACCTTTTTCTCTCATCAGACTGGTAATTTAGTACATCAATGAGCATAATTATGTAACTGTATTTTGCTAAGTATCCAGAGACTTTATATTACTTTCATGTGGGCATAATAGTATTACAGCATTAGTCATCTGCAATACATCTTGTTTATAGTTAGTCCTGATATTGTCATTTGTAGATTTTTAATTGTTAATGTCATAAATACTTCAGTGACATAAGTAATTACAAGACCACATTAGTAAGTTATTGTCTTCCTTTCCCATAATGCTTTGTTTAAAGCACATTATCATTTTATGGAAGAATATCAGCTTTTGATGCGATATGTGTCATGGAAAAATTGGCAGCTGTAAACAGTAACAATTGGGAAATTTTCATTTTTATTAAGCTTTAAGCTGTTACTGTTCAGCATAGATGAGCGTAGATACTATAAATATCGAAGTGTTTCAGGTATCTTGTCAGTCATTGAGTCTTATTTCTGCCCTCCGGTTAAGGTATGCTCATAAGGGTACTGTATGTGGAACACCATTTTTATTCTGTGGATATTTTTTTAGTTGTAAAGGAGACGACTCATGAAAAAACAGAAGCCTTAAGTCATCGACAGGCACACTTATCGAGTGATTTTCTTCATTTTTAAGTATCTACATTCTACCAGAACTTTCAAACAAAAATAACAATTTTTATTCTGTTTACTGCTGACAGTAAATTAAGTAGATGAGCAGATGAGCTTGCCATACCAGTTTTCTTACTTGCAACTATGCAGTGAAATCACATTTGCTGCTATGCGGTGACTTCACATTTGTTATTATGTTAGTAGAAGAGCATCATTTGTAATTTAGATGGCTTGGGAATATGATAGAATGCTCCAATTTGGTCCTGTACGTTTAGTTTGATTTGCCTCTTTGAATAACTGTGTTGTGATTTCTATTGACATCGATAGCTTACAGTCATTGAAAGACGTTATTTTACTCTTGTGAAGTACAGTTAATATCAAACAAATTCTTTAAAAATATGTTAACTCTTTTTTGCATAAACCGTGTCACATTGTGTGATGAATCACTTCCATTTTCGTGTTCATGGCACCTTTCTTTGGGCACTCTGCCCGAGGACTGTGTGTTAGTGTGTGTTGTCCTCATCATTTCATCATCATCATCATTTGTGACAGTGGCTAAATTGAACTGTGTAACTTTTGGGACTTTGTATGGACGCTGATGACTACGCAGTTGAGAGCCCCACCAATCATCATCATCATCATCATTTCTTTGGGTAAAAAAAAGAAAAAGAAAGAAATGAAAGAGGTTTTAAGAAGTACACTATCTAAGCGTAAACATGTACCTTCATTATTGCATTTGTTTCTGAATATCATTATTTTCATTTCTAGTTAAAATGGAAATGTTGACATTCTGAAGCAGATCTGTGTATCAGATTCATTTTTTTAAACAATATAAACCTTTAAAGGAATCTTGGAATGCTTGTAGAATTTTCTTTCTATTGGTTGCTTTGTCATCTGACACCTTAATTGAGGAAAACCAGCATTTTTACCATCTTTGGTGGTGGTGATTTTGTGGAGTTGCACAATATAGCTTCCGTTAAACGCATGAAGATATTTTGGTATCATTTACTATGTTGCACTAATCATTTAACATTCTCTCTGCATGCCAGATGTTTTACTTAAGACTTCTGGGTTCCAAACTTCATTTGTCGCATGCTGAAACTACTATATTTTAAAGAAAAATTGCATCAGAACACTATAAACACAGATCACCAAGCAAGTTGATTTTCAGAATTTCACTGAAAAGCTCAGTTTTTAATTATGTGTGTCCCAATGTAATAATTTTAAAATTATTGTATTATAATGCGACTGATGGCAGTATATAACAGATTATTCATAGCAGTCATGGTACCTGTGCTTAGGCACTGTGGCCACAGTTAATGGTTTAATTTAATGTGTTTTACTTGCCTGTTCATAAATAAATTCTCATAATCTGCACTTCTGTATATTTGTGGCTTCCTGCTTGATAAGACTCCATCCCACACACAGTTACTTTGCCACCTGTTTATTACTTTTTTCTCCCACCACCATTACCTTTTCTTGTGATTTGCCATGGACTTTTCTGCACAACCACATTTTTATTCTTATAGTTTCATACACTGTGTTTAATTTATAGCTCTCCTATCATTTAGTTTCCTTTTTTTCTGTACTTATTCCCCACTTTTCAAATATGTTGAGTCCTTTTGTGTATTGTTTTGTTTTTGTAGACTAATCTTACCATATTTTTGTCTTGTTACTTCTCTGTTATACAACTTTCTTTGACTATCAGCCTTTCCAATTCTGGGTATTATCTTCAACAGAAATTAATTAACTTCTGAGGGATATAAAACTTATGTCTATTGTGGCACTTGCTTTTTCTTGAGTTCCTGGTCTTTTATGACTCTGTTTTTACCTGATATTTTTGGTGACTTGGGGAACTTCCATAGGAGAATACTAGCTTTTTGTCCTTTGTACTCTCATTCATTAACTGAATAATTCTAGAGTGCTTACTGTTTATTGTCAATGAAGATTATTTCGTGACTTTACTGCAGCCACTTGACCCATTCATTATTCACTTCAATAGTCATTTCGTAAATAACTCTCAGAGACTGTGAATGTGTGAAACTGATGTGGAGGGATGGAAGTCACTCATCATCAACATGCACAATAAGGGATTGTGTCTTTTTGTTTGTTCCATCCCCTTCAAAATTGCTGAAGCCATCTCTTTATTGCTCTACCTAAAGACCTTTTGCCTCTTTGTTTATGTTGTATTGTTTTTTTTAGTGCCTATTGCATCTGATGTATGGTTTATGTGTTCTTTCCATCTTATCTTACATGTTGTTATTGTTTCAGTTTTGTTCTGCATATTCAGTTCATATTGAATGTTATCAGTTCTCTTTTTATCCATTAAAGTATACCCAGCCATGTATCTAAGGAAGTTCATTTCACATGCTTCTTTTCTCTTTTAATTTCTCTTCTTAATGGTCCAATTCTCACATCCACAGAGTAGTACAGGTACAACCATAACCTTAGAAAACTTCCATAGAATATCTCTGTGGACTTTCTTCCCAGTGTTCTGCTTATAGTTCCACAGAAACAGTTGAAGAGTTCTAACGTATTTTTTATTTCATTGTTTGCCGCATATGTAATATTACAATTTTGAACTTAACTTGCACGATGCCCGAAAAGTGCCATTGATTTTCTCTTTGGAATGAAGATGTTCAAATTGTATTCCCTGGTTGTTTCTCCTTCTTCTTCTTCTTCTTGTTTTGGCCGTCTGAGGATCTAGTTAATTTGTGTCATCTTCATGACTTCTAGTCTTTCTCCTTGCCCAGCATTTTTCCATTCTCGTATTTGGCAACCTTCTATGCTCTTATGTCCATGATGATTTTGTTCTTGGTCTAGTTCTGTGCTCCAAACCTGTAAAAACCTAAATTTTTCACTTTGAAATCATCCTGTTGTATATGTCTGGTTCCTGTGTTCCCATTTCTTCCAGATCCTTCTGTACCTCATGGATTTAGCATGCTTTCTTTTGTTCACAAGAAACTGTGTTATTTGCTGTTTCATCGCCCAAGGTCCATTCTTAAGGTGTGTCCAAAGAACACACTACTTCTTTTCTTGATGATGTCCAACAGTCCCTCTATCTTGGTTTTCAGTTCCTGGTTCACTAATCTTCCAAATTTACCAATTTCTATTCTTTGTGGTCTCAGTACCTTCCTGAGAATTTTTTGTTCCACCAATTCTAGTCTCTTGAGCACACCTGTTTGTACTAGGTTAAGAGTTTCTGCTGAGTATAAGGCTTAGGGCAGATGACCATCTGGTAATATCTCAATTTCGATTGACTGAAATATTCTTCATATTATAGACATTTGTAGTTAGTTTGTATGCTAAATGTGTTTGGTTTATTCGTGCTCCCATTCTTTTGTTTTCTGTGAGCCCAGTTTCTATCCATTCTAGGTATTCAAAACTCTTCACCACCTGAATTTTCCCTCCTCCTATTGTCACCCATCTACAAGCTGCCATGATGTTTGTGATGTACTGTATCTTCTTGATGAGGTCTGTATGCCTGCTTAGACAATCTACCTGTTTTCCTTTTTTCATACACCTTAGTCATATTCCACCCATTCCTTTGATATCTTGTTGCCACTATGTGATTGTCTTATCAAGTTCACAGTTAAAGAGCAAAGGGGAGTCTAGTTTTAAACTAGAAGGCCTCCGAAAACTTACCTTTGAACTTACCTAGGATGTTGTGTTGCTTAAGGTGTGTTTAATTAGTTCTCTGGATTGTCCATCCAAACTCATATCCTCTAAAATTTGGAATGGTGTGTGTCTATCTACTGAATCATGATCTTTATTGAAGTCAATGAATGTGCACAAAAAATTTTGCTCCTCTGTTTTTGATATGTGATTATAAGTTTCAGATTCAAAATTTGTTATACACCCAATCTCCGTTCTAAAGCCTCCTTGATACTCATCAGTTTGTGAATGTAGCTGTTTTTCCACTCTGTTCAGCAATGCTTTTGAGGTTACCCTGTCTGTCATTGGTACTGACAGTATTGCTCTGTAGTTCTCAGGCTCTGACTTACCTCCTTTTTATGTATGTGGATGTATTAGTGCTGACGTCCATTCTTCTGCCAGCTGATCTTCATCCCAAATTTTACTTGAAATATGTGTCAATTCGATGATCATATTCTCATTTGCATACTTGAAGAGTTTTCCAATGAACCCGTTTTCCCCAGGAGCTTTATTATTCTTCAAGGTACTGATAATGCTCCTAGCCACATATAGAGATCATGGTTCTGAATTGGCATTTGGTTCTTTCTCATAGTAGCTGAATGTTCCAGATGGTGGTTGACAATGCAGGAGTTCTTCAAGTTACTTGCCCAATATCTGTCTGTCTTCCATGCCTCTATATATTACCTTTCCTTCTTTGTTCTAAGGTGAGGTTTGGTGGATCATATCTACTTAGATTAGTTTTGAATGTTTTATATAATTCTTGTATATTGTTCCTTTGTAAGACTTCTTCTATTTGAGGCTCATATTTTCTCTGCAGCTTTCTGATAGTGTGGTGATATGTTTCCTTACTTTTTGGAAGGTCTTTACATTTAATGGCTGTTTTACGTAAATTAAAAACAGCGTCTTCCAGATTTTTTTCATTCTATTAATTACATGATCATCAACAAAAAGCACTATATTAACATCGATGTTATTAATTTTAAAATGTTTTTTTGTCTTTACCCAATCTTTTTTTACATCATCGGTATATTAAAAAGTGTTTGGTGAAACAGGCACCATTGTCTAAAACGTTCATTTGTTTCAGCCATATTATGTCTGCTGTCCATTGTTTTTAATTTGTATTTTGTTATATATAAACATTGTACAGCAGTTATGAGATAGAATTCCTCTGTTTCATAAAATTTCACACAGTTTGTTTTGATTTACTTTGAGAAGTGTTTTTTATTGGTTGTGTCATAGTGGACAAGTGTTACCTTCAGGAAACAAATTAAGTACTGCCAGTAGGGACAGACAGAACTACACACATACTACCCTAGCTTTCAGAACTGTTAGTTCCTTCTTCTAGGAGGAGAGAGAAGTAAGCTAGTGAATGTTAAAAAGAAAGAGAAGGCACATAAGATCCCAAGATGAGATACATTTAAGATTCAAAACTGGGCAACGCTTTGCTTTTCACTTTCATTAAAATGGCTCCATCTTTTAAATATCATAACATTACCCAATCCAGAAGTAGTACAAGTGAAACAGGGGGAAAAAAAGGTTAAACTGAAGTTGTCAGGAGTGAAAGTTTCTGTTTGAGAATGATGAAGCAAATTACGAAATGAAAATAGATGAAGAATTATGTGCTATGTGTGTGAAGAAGAAAATGTCGCTCACTGTCCAACATTCTGATGGAGGCAAATGATGTGCAAATTACAGATGAGATGTGGTACGTAATATGTAACAACCAGATTTCAGTTTAAAAGTTCTGTGCTGCAGGTAATAAGTTCAACATAGTAAATAAATACAAGAAGACTATTAAAATTTGGGCTGAGATTGTAGGTACTGGGAGGAGACAAATAAAGCAGATAAGAAAGGAAAGGAAAAGCAAGATTTTAGAACAAGAGAGAAGGATAAACTAATGCAATTAAGACCAGTTAGATATGAGAGGCTTGTTAGAATTGTGTCTTATTTTGAATTCTCTTTGAATGTGTTTGATGTTTTATTTCATTTAGAAAATACTAATTCCATGTGACTTTACTACCTTTTTATAAATTGATCTTAGTTTTTACACACACACACACACACACACACACACACACACACACACACACACACACACGCGTACACGTACAATGCACACACAAGCTGAGACTGAAATTCAGAATTTGTAGATGAAAAATGTACACTTACAAAGAGATGTCTTAACTTCAGAATTTCGTATAGCTTTTATTAATTTTCTGATACAGCTTACTAAAAATGTGAAAACAAAATTACTATTATTTCTTTTTGACACCATACGAGGGATATTTGAAAAGTCCATGCAAAAATAAAAACTACTTACGTGTTTGGATTAAACCTTTTTTATTTTTTGACATAGTCTCCTTTTAGACTTATACACTTTGTCCAATACTGTTCTAATTTGTTGATCCCTTCCGAATAATAGGGATTGTCCAAGTCTGCAAAATAGCTGTTGGTTGCTGCAATTACCTCCTTATTTGAATAAAATCTTTGTCCCGCCAGCCATTTCTTCAAATTGGGGAACAACCAGTAGTCCGAGGGAGCCAAGTCTGGAGAATAGGGGGGATGTGAAACAAGATGGAATCCTATTTCCATTAATTTTGCGACCACCACTGCTGAGGTGTGTGCTGGCGCATTGTCGTGATGGAAAAGGACTTTTTTGCGGTCCATTTGTGGGTGTTTTTCTTGCAGCTCGGTTTTCAAGCAGTCCAATAATGATGAATAATATGCACCTGTAATAGTTTTACCCTTTTACAGATAGTCGATGAGGATTATCCCTTGTGAATCCGAAAAGACAGTTGCCATAACCTTTCTGGCTGAATGAATGGTCTCCTTTTTTGGTGCAGATTCTCCCTTGGTAACCCATTGTTTAGATTGTTGTTTGGTCTCAGGAGTATAGTAATGTATCCATGTTTCATCCACATTGATGAAACGACGCTTAAAGTCCTGCGGATTCTTCCTGAACAGCTGCAAACCATCCTTGCAACACTTCACACAATTCCATTTTTGGTCAAGTGTGAGCAATCGTGAACCCACCTTACGGATAGCTTTCTCATGTCCAAATTTTTATGCAAAATATTATGTACCTGTTCATTCGAGATTCCCACAGCACTAGCAATCCCACCCACCTTAACTCTTCTGTCATCCATCACCATATCATGGATTTTATCAATGATTTCTGGAGTCATAACCTCCACAGGCCGTCCAGAACATTCAGCATCACTTGTGTCCATATGGCCACTCTGAAAATTTTGAAACTACCTATAAACTGTTCTAATCGAAGGTGCAGAGTCACAGTAATGTTTATCAAGCTTCTCTTTAGTCTCCTGAGGTGTTTTGCCTTTCATAAAATAATGTTTAATCGCCAGATGAAATTCTTCTTCGTCCATTTTTTGTCAATCACTCAACTTCCTTGATTCACACGAATGCCAAACACAAAGAAATTGACCAATATAGCTGAAACTTGGGGTACATTCTTTCCAAGGATGCTAGTAACTAAACCTGACCTCGATACGCGCCGATGGTGCCATCTCTTGGACTTTTCAAACGCCCCTTGTATATGCTATAGTATTTGGCATGCCTTATGATATATTATTCAAAGAATTTTTTTACTGTGATGTGTCCTTGCTTGTTTGACTTGACGAAATGTAATGTCTTAATATAAAACATTTGTTGCTACTGTGTTACATCCCACTTCTTTGTCTGCTGTACATTAATAAATTATGAGACAGAATTCCTGGCCAGTACTTACATTCAGGGGCAAAATGTGTTGTGTACTAGACTCTTGCTACTCCGGGCATTCCTTGCATGTGTGAGTGCCGGATTAGTGGAAGTGTCAGATTATTAGAATTTCTTAAATTTAGTGTAAACACCTAGGAATTATACTTTATTAAATCCGAAGATACATTCATTTTAGTAGAAAACTTAGTCCTTGAGTATGTACATATACAGTAGTGTCACTATGAAAAATGTCCCAAATTTTTAGCTGTCACAATGATGACACACGACTTCATTATGGTTTGTCACACAATGGCGTTACAAGCATTATATCAGTACTGTGTGTTTCTGATTGTTGCGTAATGTACTCCAGAAAGATATCTACAGCTTCAGTACCAGAAGTGCGACATATCTTCATATTCTCTCCTCCTATGTCCTCTCCTTCATCACTTTCATCATAACTTTCCTATTCACTTTTGATTATCTCTTTATCTATTAAAGTTTCTTTTAAAAAATGGTTGCTTATCCAGCATTGTACTCAGCAGCAGTAGCTTTCTTTGAAGAACCTCAGTTCAACCTATCTCAAATCTCGAGTTTTTGCTTGAGGTCTAACATCGCATATTTCCTCTTAGAAGCTGTCGTACTGAACTATAAAAAAGGTAGAATTTCAAACAAGTATAGCATTGTTTAATATTGTAATTAGCTAACAACATTATTACACATGAACATTTGTTAAGAGGCTGAATTAGTGAGAGCTTAGTGTACTGCCGATAGACATATATAAAAGTAAAAGTGACACGCTATCTGACTAATAGTTCCTTCCACTTGGAGAAGACTGGGAGAGGTTGGGGAAGGTTTAAAAGGAAGGGCAAGTTACTCAGACCCCATGATGAGAGACACACGCTTGTAATGAAGACAAGGACAAACAAAGATGAAAGGGGAAGTATAAATAATGAAAAAATGACAGACAAGAATCACAAATAATACACAGACAGAAAAATATTATGCCAGAAAGATGATTACGTATATCAAAACCTACATTATTCTGTCTTCAGGAAGGATATGTGACATCTAAAACTCATTTGGAATATCTGCATAAGTGTGTTCATAGAGCAGTGAACATTGTCATGCAAGTTTGTCTGTCTCGCTCTGTTGCCTTACTATGCTTCTTTATTGCATTATAAATTAATCTGTCATCCGTCCCCATATATGACTTTTATATGTATTATTAAAGTTGTATATGACAATATTAAAAGCTGCACACATATATAAAAATAACATTGTGTGTTCTATCTGTTGCATTATAAGTGGCACAATCCATATCACTTCAGGCAGCAGGGTTACCTTCATAGTCTCGGATGTTATTGAATTTAGCATATGTTAAAATTCAGGAGTAAGTAAGAAACACGTATTTTTTTGCTTTCTCCAAAAAAATTCTTGCCCTGTGACATAGGCCTCAAAAAATGACTCTGTGATCACCATTTTGAAGATGCGAATTTCAGAAAAACAGTTCTAGATATTTTTTTACAATTTTTTTTATTTGAAAGATAATTGCTTTATGATTCCAATGGTATCCTCCATTTGGACATATCTTTTACTGTCGCCTTTTGAATTTTTTTTGTAATCTACAGATTTCTTTTTCGAAAAAAACACTCCAGAAAAATCTAGATTTTTTTTCTGTTGATTAGTTCCATGCAGTACTATATTCTCTGTAAAGGAGAGCTTCCACTTTACTAATTTATTTGTTACAATGTTTATTTCTACTGTCTTTGTTGCAGCTATTTCTTATCACTTGCTTTGTTGCAGTTATTTCTTTTCACTTTCATTGTTGCAGGTATTTCTTACACTTAGTTGCAGTTTCTTGATAGTATCATTGTCGTGGTTGTTCATTGCGGGTTTCTGTATTGTAGTTGTTCAGTGCTAATTTGTTTACTGAAGAGGCTTCTAAGAAATCTGAGACCATCCAGTGAGTTCTGTGTTTTTGTGAGGAATTTGCATGTTGACACAGTTGCAGTGTGTTTTTTGAAAAGGACTATTTGAAATGTCTTCTGACTGGGGCCACAGGAGAGTGAAGTGTGCTGACTATTTGCATATCCATGAAAGGGTGATATAGAAGACAAAGAAAGAAACAGACTTTGTTCAGGTTGGGAATAAGTGCTCACATTTGAAGACTCTGTTTCAAAGTGAAGATCTTTCCAGAGGCGACTTTTTGTGTTCTAAATGTTTTGACAGAATAACAGGAATGATAGTATCTGGACAAGGTGAAGCTTCCCATGGTGCAGATGATGCAGGTGTTAGTCCTGTTCAGAAACCGTGGTCAGTGAAGTCAGGTCATAAGCTCTATGCATGAAGAAAGCGCAGAGAAATTACTAAAGCTATGAATGAATAAACTACAGCAAAACTGACCACATGCTTCAAATTAGAAATTCCATCTTCAGAAGAAAATGAACCAAAGCACTCGTGCACCTCTTGCCAGGAATTTTTCACAAAAATCATTTCAGCTGTTGAATATTGTGCATCCTACATTGAAAAAGTGCAAGGTTTAACTATTATTCCAGAGACATTTTCAAAGAAAACAATTTTTAACCACATTCCATCAATATCAAAGTACAAGGTAGACAAATCAATAAATGTGAGGTCTGTAAAAGGAGTCTTTGGAAGACCAGATCCCTATTATGGTCATCCTGTAAAAGCAGCTCAAGTTCAAATATTGCAGTCATTTTATCTGGAAGATAAACAGGACTGTTCTCACCAGAGTGCCAACAGAAAATACACTATAACTGTAACAGTTGAAGATCAAAAAGTTGTGAAAGTGAAGAGATATATGACTTGCAGTATTAAAAAAACTTTCGCAATTTATAAGAGCAATTATACAACTTCACATATTGGAAGATCAAAATTTTATGCACTACGACATAAATGGGTAGTCCCACGGCCACACCTTTATGTGTGTACTGCACAAATTTTGAACTTTGTATTGTAACTTTGAAAAACTTATTAGAGCACGTGACATATGACACCTTGTTTGGGCATATGAAGTCTTTATCAATCTGTGACGTAAAGCGAGAGACTTGTTTGTTTCAAGAATGTGGTGATTGCCCTGGAAAGGGAGGGCATTCTGTACAGACACTTGGCCTGGAAGATGTAGCAGGTAACTCGGCAGAAATTACATATGTGACATGGGAGGAAAATAAACTAATTAAGAAAACTGTTACCTTTGATAGTTTCAGTGATGAACTTGGTAAATGGTCCGTGAAAGCAGTAACACACCAGCATCTGAAGAAATTGCAACAACAACACGTTGCAGAAGTGGAAGGGTGTGTACAGGCTGAAGAACTATGTTTAGTGCTTCACTGTGATTTTGCTGAGAATTGGTCTGTAATTCTCCCACAAGAAGTACAAGGGTGTCATTGGAGTAATGACCAGGTTTCAGTTTTTACAGGAGTGACAAATTTTCAGACCAAGACCACAAGTGTTGCAGCTATAAATGATCGCACAGGACATGACTCAGCACATGCTTTACTAGCAATGCGCAAAATTCTTCAACTGCAAACAAGGGCAGAAAAGATCTTCATTATTGCTGATGGTTCTCCTAGTCGTTTTAAAAGTTGTTACCAGCTGTTTGAATTGAGTAAGTCACTTGTGCCAACTGACTGGTCACAGGAAGGGGCCTTGTGATGGTGTAGGCCTGCTGAAGCACCTCACTACAAAACAATCTTTCCAGATCAAATACAGCTGTGATTCAGAATGCTGAGGTTTTTATGAGAGTCGTGAAATCTTACACATCCACAGCCCTTATTCTTTTGTCCAAAGAGGAAATCGAAGAATTCTGTGAGCAGAAAAAAGAAGAATGGTCCAAACAAACTACTCCTGTGAAAGGAATTCAGAAGACATATTTTTGGACTCAAAGTGATGGACGAATTCGTATTGTATGCACTTTAAAGAGCAAGAAAGAAAAAATTTCATTCATTCGGCCAACACTTCAGAAACAGCAGGATAATATTCAGATTCACAGCCTGAGAGGGGAATGTTTGTGGTGTGTGTGTGTATGACTGTGACTGGTAGATTGCAGAGATCATAGACACCAGTTATGAGTTAAACGAAATTGTAGGGAACTTTACACTACCACTACCCCCCATGGACTAGCTGCTGGATATAGGTTTCCTGCTGAAGGACAGCAACAACGCTATCAGTGCTCACTTCCTGTTCGCAATGTTTTTAAGTTTGTAAGTGCTCCAGTTCCTATTGGTGCAACAGGGAGACATCACTTTATATCAAAGGAAGATACTGAAACCGTGGAATACATTTTTAGTTTATTGACTGATTGATATTAGTAAAAAACAGTGTGCACAGAAGTTGTATTAATTGAAACCTTTAAGTTTTTGGGCCTTTCACATACATTTGGAACCATTTAAAATGCCTGAAAAGTGAGTCTCTTACTCATCTTTCAAAACTAAAATTATGTTAAATAAGGCTAAGTTTTGACATTTTTGGGCCTTTTATGTGATAATGTGGTACCAAAACAGGTTTTACGTATGGCAAAAATTTCAGTTGTTTCTAAAACCTGTTCAGGAAAATGTGAAGAACTAGTGGACATTATGGAAAGGAGAAAATTAATGATACTGGGGATGAGAGAAACAAAATGGAAAGGGAAAGGCATGAAGAAATTAAGGAAACAGTACACACTGTATTGGCATGGAAATAACAAAGAGATGAAGAATGGTGTCAGTTTCATCGTGAATAAAGATCTGGGACATTCAGTACATTAGTGGGAGACTAATAAAGATGACTGTACATTTAGGGAGAGAAAAACTAACTTTAGTATTGGTGTATGCACCTCAAACTGGATAAGAACCAGTTTATTGTAGGTTTGGAAAAAGTCATTAGTAAAGAGAGAGTGATCATTATAGGAGACCGAAATGCATAGATTGGGACAGATAGAACAGGATATGAGAATGTAATGGGACCCCATGGATATGGTAGAATAAATATAGAAGGGGAGCATCTCCTTGACTTCTGTTTGAGAATGGGTTGGTGAGGAAAAATAGTTGGTTTGAGAAGAGACAGAGCCATAAGATAACACGATACAGTTGGGATGGATTACAAAAGACTGTAATTGATTATGTCATCACAGATGAAGAGAGGAGTAGAATGGTAACTGATGTCAGAGAAGTCCCTAGTGAGAGACTTGACAGCGATGACCATCTATTAGTAGTGGACCTGAGAAACTTCCATGTACCAAAAGTACAGAACAAGAAGATCCCAAAAATCAAAGTATGGGAACTCCAGAAAACAGAGAAGAGATCCGAATATCAGAACCAGATAAAATCCATGTTACCAAAAGGTGAAAGGAAAAATGGAGAGGCAGAATGTACCAGACTAAGGTACACTTTGTAAAGGAAGCCACTGAAGTTTGCGAAAAGACAAGTATTATTACAAGATAGAAGGAAACACCTTAGTGAAATGAAAGTGTGAGAGCAGTAATCAGAAAAAGGAATCTCTTCAGGAAAGAGAGGGATAGGGAGAAAAATAAAATGGATAGGCAAAGATCAGAAACCTCGAACAAATGTACTGAATCAAGAAACTGGAACTTAAAAGAACAGTTGCAGAAGAAAAGACCAAGGCACTGAAGATATTCACTCAGAAATTGGAGTAGGACAGTAGAGGCAATAAGAAACTGTTGTATAGGGTTATCAGAGGTAAAAGGAAACCAATGAATACCATAAAAGCTCTTGAAGATGAAAATGGAAGTCTGGTTTGGACAGAAAGTGACATGAGAGAAGTCCTGAAAAACCATTTTGACCACCTATTAAATAGATCAGTTGAAGAACCAAATATTGAACTGGAAATCCACACTTATAATGAGGAAACTCCCATCACCTGGATAGGAACAGAAGCAGCCTTAAAATCTGTGCCTAAAGGAAAATCTTCAGGTGCAGATGAAGTGAAGGCAGACATGATAAAGGCAGCAGGTATCCAAGGCATACAATGGCTGCACCGAGTACTCAATGCCATATGGGCAGATAACAAAATACTTGCAGATTGGAGTAAGAGTGTAATAATTCCCCCGTTTAAGAAAGGTAGCAGGCGGAAACCCACCAACTATAGAGGAATAACCCTATTGTCTTATGGGCTGAAAATACTTGAGAAGATCATAGAAAAGAGACGGAGAACTATCATAGAACCTTAGCTGGAGGGGGAACAATATGGCTTCAGAAGTAACAGATCAACAATAGATCTAATTTTTAACACCTGCATGTTGATGGAAAAGTATTGGGAGAAAGACAAAAACCTGGTCATTGTATTCTTGGATATAGAAAAAGCCTGTGATAGTGTTATAAGAGATAAGATCTGGGAATGCCTGAGGAAAAAGAATGTGCCTGTCGCCACTACTATTCATCACTGTTACGGATACTATAATGAAGAACGTCAAGGAGAAGCCAGGTGAACTGAAGGCATTTGCCTTTGTTGATGACATCGTGATATGGGGTGAAACTGAAGAGGAAGTACAGATCAGACTTGATAAATGGAAATCTCAGTTCCAGAAATATAACCTCAACATCAGCAAGACCAAGACAGTGGTGATGGCAGTCAACAGAGATGGACAACCAGCAAGTGTAAAACTAGGAGACCACCAGCTAGAGTGTGTGGACAGTTTTTCTTACATTGGATGTGTAATCTCTTGTGATAATTTGGTCAGAAATGAAATCACCAACAGAGTGCAAAAAGGATCTGAATTCTACCAACAAGTAAGATAACTTTTATGGGATGACTTGAATCCAAAACCAGCCAAACTGATGATGTTCAATAGCTATTTCATATCAATATTGACCTATGGTATTGAAAGACGCACCCTCACAAAAAGAGGATCACTAAGGCTGCAAGCATCAGAGATGAAATTTCTTAGGTCCACTGTCCAGAAGACCAAGATGGACAAGTTAAGGAATGAAGTGGTGAGGAAAGAAGCCGGAATAAAGACATCCCTATTAGATCGAATTGGCGCATCTAGACTTCGATGGTACAGGCATGTGATGAGAATGGAGCCAACCAGAACAGGCAAAATAAATTTGGAAAGGCAGGTGGATGGGGAGAGACCTCAAGGAAGACCTTGAACCCGATGGATAAACTTGATTAAGGTCAATCTAGTGGCCAGAGGATAGACACTGGATGATGTCCTCTGTGAACAGGTGTGTTTGGACAGGACGAAGTGGAAGAAGCTCATTATAGTACCCAGGAAACTGGAACTGTTAAATGATGGTGATAAAACCTGTTCAACCTAAAAGTGGAAGCTCTCCTTTTCACGGAATATAGTGCTGTATGGTACTAATCAACAGGAAAAAAAAATCAAAAATTTAAGGATTGGCATTGTTGGAAAAAAATTTTCCATAAATTGTAAAAAAAAAATTCAGAATGTTATAATAAAAGAACTTTGACAGATAAGTCCAAATGGAGGATTTCTTTGTAATTATAAAGCAGTTATCTTTCAAGTAAAAAAAAAAAAAACAATAAAATATATAGATTTCTCCAGATATAATAAAAATTTTTTTTTTTGCAAAATTCGCGTCTTCAAAATGGTATGCGCTTTTGGAGGGCTCTATCTTGGAGCAGAAATTTTTTTGGAGAAAGCAAAAAAAATACATGTTTCTTACTTAATCCTTCATTTTAACGTATGCGAAATTCAATATCATCCGAGACTCTGAAGGTAAGATTTTTTTTCTAGCCTGCCTGAATTAATATGGACTATGCCAAGTCATTTTAGATGACATACATCTGTTTAAAAAGCTACATGTTTTGTGTATCTCTGTTCTGATCTTTCTTCACTTTTTGTAAATATATTTATCTTATGTTACTTCACATTGGGGCATCTGTAGCATCTGGATGACAGTAAATTGAGAGTAAAATATAATTGCTTTCAATTCCTAATTTTTTTGCTCTCTGGAGTGTGCTGCAGTTAATTTACCCCTTCAGTAGATATTTAGGTTGTGTCTGGCCAACATAATGTGAAATTCCATGTTAGATCATCAAACTTCTAGATGGTAGCTATTTTTAGTATTGATGTTATGCCTGAGGGATTCATCCTTTGTGCAACTTTCTGTAGACTTTCTTGTATACTATTTCCTTCAGTAGATAAATTTGCAATATTATAAGAATGAAAAAGAAGCAGTCAATAATGATTACACAAAAAGTATTGTTAATTACAAATATTTGGGTTGTATCCAATTAAAATTCATGCAGACCCTTTGCACCCATTATCAGTAACAGTATAAACTTTTACCCATGTGTACTGTTTGCTTGAGAGTAAGGGAAATAAAGCAAAGAAATAAAAAAAGGTCCCACAGGGTCCAGAATGCCTGATGTAATACAGCAAAGTACAAACATCTTTGATCACCTGTAATTGCAAAATTTGGGCAGAATTAAGCACTAATGACCAATGGGAGTAACCTGCAACTTATACTTTTGCTTGTATAACTTGGGTGTTTGTTGCATAGGGATAGACAAATCGACTGCCACTTTTCAAATTTAATTAATGTCCTAACAGTATGTTAATACATTCTCAATGTGTAGATACTGAACTTACTTTCAAGGAGGGACATCCATATCATTGATGGTGTATGTTTTTTCATTCAAATCCAAAATATGATTATATTCAGTTTGCATAACAGTACCTCCAAAGTTTTTTTCCACCCCTAAGTGATGAAGTCTTGTAGCATTTAATACCATTGAACATACTGGAAATGAATAGAACCATTATTGGGAAGCTGTAAATTTTAAAAAGATTGTGATGATAAAATGTTAGAAACTGTACACACACTCGTTTTTAAATAATACAGGCCTTGTTGTGGTTGTTTGTAAACCATTTCAGTTTTGGCACACAGTAGTTTTTGCAGTTAATGTTACAGCACTCAAAGCAGTGATGAGTAATTTCACATTAACTTAGAAAAGTGAATCAATCTGATTATCTTTCTACTTAGATTATAGCACCAACAATAGTCAAAAAATAAGAAATCTGTTCCTGCCCAGAGGTGATTCCACAAGTTTTATTCCACAAGTTTTATTCTTCTTTTTCATTTAACCCACCTACTCCACTTTACCTTTACTCTTGAACCCAGGCACTGCTAGCATGCCGAGTGTTTCAGCTGGACTTGCTTGCCAGGAAACCGTGTGGGCTGGTGTCCACCAACACTGCTGCGGCATGCCATGTCTTCCTGGTCCAGGGACCACTCTGCCCGATACTTTGGAACTCCTCCTAATTTTGTTGGCGATGAACAAGACTCAAAGGAGATGGTAAGTCCTATAAAAATAGTTTTTATATGTTATGCTTTCTGTTAAAGTTGAGGTGAGGTGTATAACAGCTTCACTTTGTAAATAATAATAATAATAATAATAATATGTCGAGTACCAGTTACTCACATGATAGATGTCATAAACTATTTACAGATGAATGGAAAGACTGGTAGAAGTTGACTTTGGGACTTTGGGGAAGATCAGATTAGGTTCCAGAGAAATACTGAAACATGTGAGATAATACTGAACCTGAAACTTCTCTTAGAAGATAGCTCAAAGGAAGGCAGATCTGCATTTATAGCACCTGTAGATACAGAGAAAGCTTTTGATACTTAGGAATGAAATACATTCCTTGAATTTCTGAAGGTAGCAGAGATAAAATACAGGAAGAGAGAGGTTACCTACAACTTGCACAGAGTCCATACTGCAGTTACAAGAAATGAAGAGGATTATTTAAATACAGAAGTTGAGAAGGAAATGAGACAGCATTATAGTCTGCCCTTATGTTATTCGACCTGTACACTGAGCAGCTCAGAGAGGAGAAATAAAAACTGTGACATTTGAAGATGACATTTTAATTCTCACAAGACACAGCAAAAGACTTGTAAGATCAATTAAAAGCAATGAATAGTGTGTTGAAAAGAGTTTTTTGGGGTGAATATCCACAAAAGTAAAATAAGGGTAATAGAAGGTATTCAGATTAAATCATTAATAGATTAAAAAAATCCACTCCACTTGCCATTAATTTCTTATTTATTCCACAGCCAGTTTCAAAACCTAAAGCTGTAGCTTAAAGAGCCACAAACTATGAGCAAGATGAGGAGCTACTGGTGTACAAGTACTATGGGGTTAACATAATGTTGTAAAAGGTAAAGCCATGAAAAGCGGTGTACTCGTACAAATGTGTAGCACTCAGAGGGTCTCACTCACATTGAACAAATGCATGGGGCTGGAACAAAGACGCTAACATAGAAGGAAGGTTCTGGACAAAAACGAATGTGATAGTAGATAAATAAATAAATAAATAAGTCACTGCACTCATGCCTAGGACCAGCAGTCACAGCGCCCGCCTCGGCAGTGTGACACAAAAGTGACCAGTGCAGTCAGCGAGGGAGACAGCTGACCACAATGGTGGAAGTGAGTAATGTAGGAGCCAGTGAGGTGGGGAAACCAAGTAGACAGCCTGAAAAGCGTGGGAGACAGAGGCTGATTAGTCCATCTGCTACGTAAGTGTGGCTCGCAATATAAATGCAGAATAGAACTACAAATATAAGAATAAATATAATAAGATTAGTGTTCGGCAAAAATGCCTGGAAGTCAACATGACAGAGTGAATCGGGATAAAAATATAAAAGATAAAAATACAACTAAAACAGGGGAGACAGATAGTGTATGGAAATATATCAAAAAATTAAGCAATATGACAATGACAACAGGTGAAGTGTGGCAGGAATATGATGTCGGCTATTAAGATCGGTAATAATGTATAGACTAATCTTAAACAGCCAAAACAAAGTCTAAGTAGAACAAGTTTAGTCAGAATTAGAATGAAATACATAAAGGAATAGCAGCACACCCATATAAACAGCATGGTGTATCTTTGCAGCACCACACATAATAAAAGTAAGCAAGGAAAAAAAAGGACATACAAATTAGGACTAGAGAAAGCGAGTAAAAAAATTAAGCCTATGTCTAGTGGTTGAGGACACTTACGATTTGGACACAATGCAGTGACTGAGTCGTTAAAATGAAATAACATAAATTATTTAAATATAAGGGAATATCACTAAATATAATAACATATATATATTTGATACTTGGCATCGTTCTCCTACCACACTTCACCTGTTGCTGTCTTATTGCTCAATTTTTAGATACATTTCCATATACTATCTGTGTCCCCCATTTTAGTTTTAATTTAATAGTTTTATCTTTTTATTCTAAGTCACTCAGTCACATTGACTTGTTGGCATTTTTGCTGAACCTCATGTTGTTATATTTATTCTTATATTTGTAGTTCAACTTTGTATCAGTCTTATGAACCACATATATGTAAGTGGATGCACCAGTCAGCCCCTGTTTCCTGCACTTTTTCGGCTATCTGTTCGGGTTCCACACCTCATTGGCTACTATGTCGGTCACAGCTGGCTGCATGACCAGCTGCATTAGTTTCTTCCGTGTTGTGCTGTTGAGACAGGTGCTTCAGTTGCTGGCCCTAAGCATGAGTGCAGTTACTCATTTATTTACTTATTTCTCTACTATCGAGTTCATTTTTGTCCAGATCCCTCCCTCTAGGTTAGTGTCTTTGCTCCAGCTACATGTGTTTGTTTGATGTTGGTGTGACCTCCCCATAACTGACTGTACTGGCCACCACACATTTATGTTTTCATAATCATGTGAGTACACCACTTTCCATGGCTTTGCCTTTCAGTTTGGTATGTCAACCCCATAGTTTGTATGCACTAATAGTTCCTCCTCTTGTTTGCAGTCCGTGGCACCTGAAGACAAAGCTTCAGGCATCAAAACCAGTCATGCAATAAATAAGATATTTCTGGCAACTAAAGCAAATTTATCCTATTAATATGTTCCTCAGTTGTGGATGTTTGCCTGATAAAATATTTTATACCAAATTAAATCAGGTGATACTGAGTGATCCACATTAGGAAATGAAACACTAAAAATAGTAGAGGATATAAATTGCAGGCTTGCAGTAGTAAGAAAAGTTTTCCTGGAAAAGAAAAATTATTTTAAAAATTAATTTAACTTTTAAGTGCTGTAGGCTGCCCTCTTTTTTATATCAGTTTGGTGGAAACGTTTTATTCTGGCTTTCTGATATGTTTAGACATTGGACATGTAGATTAGTCAGTTCTTGAAAGGCAAACTTACTCTGAAAATATATGCATCATTAGTTAGAGACTCAACAGTTTAGCCTGTATCCTACATGCCCTATCTACTCCGCTCCCACTACAACAAATCAGTCTTATCCAAAAGCTATCAAAGTGATTTAGGATATAAATTAGATAACACACTTGTATGGCACACTCGATTTTATTCGTTCCTTGTTTGCATATCAGTTTAACACGGTTTCTAACACCACTTGGACTACACTTGCATATACTCATCATTCATGATATAAAATGAGTTAACCATTGCAATTCTTTTTGTTACAGTCACCTTTACAACATTAAACATTTCATAATCAACAAATTAATATTTTTAACACAGTTTGCGCAATCATGCTCTCGTGTAGATTTGTGTCTTGCTCATGTGATGGTTCTGGATATGGCTTGAGCGTAATAGACTCACTGCCTCCCTCCACCCAATCTCTAGGCTCCCACTTCTAGAACTATGGAGCATCCCTATCAGCAATGCCACTGTGCCATAGCAAAGAGGCATACTCTGATGTAGGAAAAAACCCCAAGGGATAGATTCGATCAATTGAATGCTGGATTGTCCCCCTAATTTTTTTCCAAAATCGCTGCAAAAATGGCAATGGTGCCCTCACTTTCAAACAGTATCATTCTTCAGTAACAGTAGGATTATCTCACACACGCTCCACAGCCATTTATACCAAATAATTTGCAAAATCTTTACAAAGTTTGAAATATTTGACAAAAATGTTTGGGAAATTCATTAAATTCTTTTCAGTATGATATATCAAGAGTGGAATTCCATATTTCTAGCTGAAAGGAGAACAACACAAAACAAATCTTGAAATTCAAAAACATGTCACTTATGTGATCCAAAAACCTATGAACTGTTCAGATTTGTAGCAAAGTACTACATTTTTAGGCAAATGCTTTAATTGTAATGTAGCAGTCGGTCATATCAAACATAACAAATTCTATAAAAAGCAGGGAACGTGAGAGATACAACTTGATAGCTTGAAAACTTTTCTCTGGAACAAAACATAATACAAAACACTAAAATGATCCTAATCTTTTAAAATCATATTTTTTCACTGGACTCTGATCAATGTAAATGACAATATAGACAAACGAAAATAGAAAATTTTGCTATAAAGAAAGCACTGCATTTACAGACAATAGAACAACTTTACGCATGTGTATGCAAGTTTTTGCAACCTATAGTAGACGCACAGTGAGATAACAGTTGTTATGAAAGGGAGCCACACACAAGAACTTTGAAGCAGAACAGTGCTGTTCACAGCTGGCTGCACATCTCCTTGCTGTAATTGTCACCTGAGGAGGTTTGGGTACCTCGTTTGCCATCAGTGCCCTGTCGGCTGCTGTAGTCTCCCCTGCAAATGGTTCCTTCAGTGAATGCCTAAAACCTTGTTCACTGTGTAATCTGCCCATTCCTCGCCTTGTTATCTGGCTGCACAGCATCATAGTGCTGGCAAATGCAGTGCGCAGTCACCGCCAGTTCCCAGCGTGAAACAAAATTCATTGTATGCGCCGTCTGCTTCTGTGGTAACACTTTACTGTTGCTTGTACCTGCCACACAACCTAGCAAGCATCACAAGTTCTATGCCTGCCTACCTCTTAACTCTATCATCATTATGTTTTAATATTTTTAATATGCAACACTCTAAATACTTGGCTGCATATATTTATGTTCACATTGTGCAATTGTATACATTTAACACTTCCGCTATTGTTTTTTATCAAAATTAATATTTCCATAGTGCTTCGTCTTTCTAAAAGAAACATTTTGTTACAACTATGTTTCACTGCTAATTATAATTAACAGTCACAAAAATTGCACTTTAAACACTTCATTTATAACACTAATTGCTTTCACTGCTCTTCTCCTCTTCCTCTTCAGAAAGAGACAGTTCCTTGGTAAAATATTTCTTTGCATTTTCAATGTATTCATTACCATGGATCCTATCAGCCTGGCACATGTCAAGTTCGAAAGTATTAGAATGCTTCAAAGCAACAACCCCCTATAGGGTTCGTTATGCACATGGTGAAACACTTTTTTAATCTATCGTCCCTCTGTGATTGAACATGCCTGTGTATTGAAACAGGTCCCTAACCATGTACACTATAAGATGCACTATCTTGTTATATTGTCTTTTTCATGCTTCAGCTCTCCTATGAAGCATTTGTTTGGCCCTTTTAATTTTTTCTGCCCTTATTTAGCAATCAATGCAGTGTTTCCCTGTTTAATGTGTTTTCATCAACCAATTGGTGGTAAAATCACAGAGAGCAATGAAGCTTCTCAGTTGCTTCCTATTTCTTGGTGTCAGAAAATTTCTTATTGATGTAAGCTTCTCAAGGTATTTCTGAATTCTGACTTATGAAAATTAAGTACAGCGCCTGCATGTTCACATCTTTCTAATATCTCCTCCAAGATCCTTAATTGTTTCCTTTACATTTCACTGGCTGCTAACATTGATTAACATTGATAGCATTTCAGCTGCTTTTCTATCAATATTCCTAATCCCATATATTTTGCTCCTGACTTCTTCCCATGTGAGCTCATTTGCTTCTTGTGCACTGACAGGAATTGTACTCCTGTGTCTATGGTTTACTAAATTTTCCTCTTCCATTTAATCTTCACTCAGCTAGCTTTACAAATTGACCAAAGACTAGTTGTGTGCCCACATATTTTAATTTCAGTTATTAGAATAATTACCACCTTATCTTTTACACAACATCTTCTAGTTTATATTCTTGTTTTTCACATAGTTATTCACCTTTATTACATAAATATTTCTTTATACTCGGTCTGTGTTTGGAGGCCCTACCATATATGTTTCACGGCAGGTTCTGCTCCACCGCTTTGCCTCCATCTGTTGTAGCATTCTTCATGCATGCTACATTTTTATTCCCCTCTACCACTTGTCCCTCACTCATCATGAGATCTGAAAGCGTTACTGCTGTGTCCACGACCTCTGCTGGTTCTCTATTTGTTCACCCATGTTCATAATGTGTTCCGCACTGTGGTGCTGCATCCTGAAACAGTCTTTGGTCACTTCTGGTGGCCTATCCTCCCATTCTGATTGTGTAAATGTAACCCTGGCCTGTCCCACAGAGTCAGTAATAGTTTCTATTAAATGATTACATACTTCTTGTGGCAGCCTTTGTATTACCCATCACACCACATTTGTCTCATCATACAGTGTGTCAAGATACTGATTCCTCTTTAATGGAAAACTACATATAGGAATTAATATGTCATCGTGTTTGCTCATAATAATTTTTTAGGAACATCACCTCAAATTCTGAATAGGTTAAATGTTTCTTATCTAAGTGTGTGCCCCAGTTATATGCTTTGTCCTCCATTTCATTTATGGCAGAAGCAATTTTATTCCTTTCATCCCATGATTTAGGTGACAATCCCTGGAAATTCTTCATAAACTAAACAGGGTGCAGCTTGCCTCTGGGGTGGAATTTACTGAACTTACAACTGTTTCTGAACTCCACTTGAGGGTCACTTTTGGTCACTACTGCAGTTTGGCCACTTAATGTGCTTAGTCTCTCAGTTTCAACCTACTCGGTCTGTTGATCAATATTTTGTTGTACTTTCTGTGCTTTTGCTGCCGCCTCCCTCCATGTCTTTCAACTCATTCTCGATCTCTTCTACTCATTTATTAATTTCTTCTCATCCTTGTGCTTTCAAATTTGTGAAAACTGCTATCACATTTATCTCGAGTGTTATGCTCTTCTGCATCTGTTTTTGTAGTTCTTTTATTGGTGTGACTACTTTTTCCTGTTTCCCCACTTGCAATTTTATCTCCTTGTTTACTTTCTCTTGTTCTTCCTTCTCTTTCTTTAATTCAGTATCCATCTCTTTCTCCCATGCTTTAAACCTTGCCTCAAAACTTGCAAATTGTTTTCCATGATCTTATTGAAGTTCTTTAGTGTCTGATTTAAGTTCGCTTGATATTGATGATTTCCTTTCTTTTGGTCGCCTGTCTGCTTTTTCATCTAACTACTTGAATGCCTCCATGAACCAGTTCCTCCTCTTGGTTTGGACATTCATGGAAAACGTCTTTGATGTCCCACGGCTTCCCGCCTCTCTGTTTCACGTGTGGTCTGACTTCCTGCACTTTCCTGCTCCATGCTATCTTCAAAGAATAATTTTGTTGAGTTAGCTGTCAGACTTTCTTTCCCTTCAGATTCATTTTCTTGTATCATTTCACTACCTTACAACCAATTTTCCCTTTCTTCTAAATTTGAGTGATAGTCATCCTCATTTGAAACACAATTCTGTTTGATTTCCTCTACAAGCTATATTGGTTCCATTTTACACTATTGGAAATTTACTACTATTTTTCTGAATATTATCCCAAATTTACTAATATCCACAGTTCTAAAATTGCACTGTTTCATCACATACAATTTTACGTATACTTAATAGCTTATGCAGCATCTTCCATTGAATATTTACTGCTACACTGTTAATCAGTATTTACGGCACTGTTTTTTCGTTAATGGCCTACAGCAACTTACAACACTTACGTTTTGTACTTGTGCTGCTGTTGGCTGCTGGCTGATGATCATTGTGATGTGACATCTGCTTGATCCGTTATTCACCAGTTTATCTGCCTTCTTCTTCTTTCTTGCAATGGCTCTTCCGTCATATCCAAGATGTTTAGGAAACTGTTCCTTCCTTTGTTCTTCTTACAATTGCATGCAAGGTTCTTGCAGTCCAGGTTGTCACACGTCGCCATGTGTATGCTGCCCCCCCTTTTTTTATATCAATTTACTGGAAATTTTTCCAGTTTCAGTCTGGCTGTTTGATATTTTTAATACGTCAGTAGTTAGAATCTCAACTCTGTAACCTGTGACACGTGCCCTATTTTCTGTATCCACACTAACACAAATCAGTCCCATCCAAAAGTTATGAAAGTGATTTAGATTATAAATTAGATAACATATTTATACAGAACACTTGATTTTATTTGTTCCTTGTTTGCATATCACTTTAACATGGTTTCTAACACCACTTGGACTACACTTGCATATACTCATCATTCATGATATAAAATGAGTTAGCCATTCCATTCTTTTTCTGTATCATCACCTTTTCATTATTAAACATTTCATAATTGACAGGTTAATATTTTGAACACAGTTACCACAATGGCGCCCTCATGCATATTTGCTTCCCACAATCGTGCTCTCGTAGCATATTCATGTCCAGCCCTGGCTATGGCTCAAGTGCAACAGACTCACTGCTTCTCACCAACTGATGTCTAGGTGCCCACTTGCAC
Source organism: Schistocerca americana (assembly GCF_021461395.2). Classification (NCBI taxonomy): domain Eukaryota; kingdom Metazoa; phylum Arthropoda; class Insecta; order Orthoptera; family Acrididae; genus Schistocerca; species Schistocerca americana. Next base: position 555,281,269 of record NC_060119.1, on the reverse strand, counting down.
CTTCCAGGACTATGGAGCATCCCCACCAGTGATGCCGCTGCACTGTAACAAAGAGGAACCCAATGCTGCAGCAAAAAGCGTAAGGGTAGATTTGAACTGTCGTATGCTTCATCAACATATGTACCCTTACAGTGCTAGACAATTTTTTCTAAAAGTATTTGCATGGAGCATAGCCTTGTATTGAAATGAAATTCAGACAATAAATAGATCAGACGAGAACAGAATAGAACCTTTTGAAGTGTAAAAAATGGTGGGATTAAGTGGGTAGATCAGTTAAGTACTGAAGCGACACTGTGCTGAATTGAGGAGAAAAGAAATTTATGGCACAATGAAACTAGAAGAAGGTAACAACTGATAAGACACACTCTGAGGCATTTAAGAATCCTCATCTTGGTAACTGAAGTAAGTATTGGGGATTGAATTGCAGAGTGCGACCAAGGCTTGACTATACTAAGCAGATTCAAGTGGATCCGCAATGCAGTAGTTATGCAGATGTGTAGAGGATTGCACACAATAGATTAGCTTGAAGAGCTGCACCAAACCAGCCTTTGAAGAAAAACAATAACATTAATAAACTAATGATCTGAGCCATACTTTGTATCCCATTTCCAGGGGAAAGGGGAGGGAGCATTATTTAGTTTGTTAGTTAGATTTTCCATAGATCATGATCATGATACATGCAGTAATGTGGACTGTGTCAACTAACTTAATATTACACACACGATTAAACAAAAAAACATTTACAGGGTTAGGTGCTGGCTGCTTATGAGTTTGTAATGGACTATTTATTTACATTTCAAGAATTCCTCTATGGTGTAGGAGTAGTTGTTACAGAGAAACAACTTAAATCTACATTTGGAATCACTTCTGCTGTTTGTAAGATATTTTACTCTCAAAGACAGATCATCAAGAGTTTATTGTTGTGAACATCGCTTGTGTGTGTGCCAAAGTTGATTCATCAGAGAGTGCCAATCATTCTAGTACTGTGTTTATAAATATCTCTATTATTCTCTAACTGCAGTGGATTGTAAACAATGAAGTCCATCAATGAATACATGTACCTTGAGGCTGCGGTTAATGTATCCAACTGCTTATATAGATACTTGCAAGGTCTGTATGTGTGAACCCTGTCATAATTCTAATTACTCTAGTAATACAATGAATATCTTTTGTGTAAGTGATGAGGTACATTAAACTATTATCCCTTAGGACACAATGAAAAACCCAAGAACTTAGAACTTTCTGCTTTGTTGTTATTTCTTGTTAATACGCTACTAGTGTTACCTGTTAGTGTCTATTAATAGGGAAGGTGGTGTATTTTTGTCTGTATAAACGTGGATGAATAGTGTGTTTTCTAATCACATTTGAGCAAACCATTTAATAACGTTAACAAAATATATTTTACTATTTTTTCTGTTAATATTTCATTGCTTGGTGTGACAATAATCTTGCAAAACATGTTAAAAGAAGTAATTGTGTTTTTCAGATTTGAATATAAAATGGCAGATCATTAACATAGAACAAGGACAGCAGTGGTCACATGATTGAACCCTGCAAATTACTTTTTGCGATATATCCCCATGCGGATGACAGGTGTCCCTCCTTATATTATCTGAATATCCTAGTGTAACTTTCAGCACTCTGTTTCGTAAATAGTAACTAAACCATGCAACCCACAAAACGTAATTTATTTTTTAAAATTGTATTATTTGCTGAGTGAAAGTATAGGTTGCTGCCTTAGTAGTGCAACCCTTTTGAAACTTAAGCTACTATTGGTGACTATCCCATTACTACACAAGTGGCTGACAACCCAAGAGCACATCACCCTATCAAAAATTTTGGACAGTAACAAAAGGAGCGAGGCTGACTAGTAGTTATTGACATCCATGCTGTCACCTTTCTTATAGAGAGACGTAACAATGACATATTTTATTCTGTCTGGGAAAATACTCTGAATTAGTTATAACTGACACATATTTTTGAAAAATCATGATTTGCACAATAACTGTGTGTTACTTTATTGAAATCAACCAGTTTCAGTTAGAGAGTAGGCCATCCAGTGGTGTGTATATAGTTTGAAAGAGACCATAATTTGGCATTACCAAGCACAATCATCATGTAGGTATACAACATTCATCACATAATATATGCTTACAAAACATCTTCAGTTACAGGATATATGTCAAATCATAATAACTTGAATCTATGTCAATGCTGAAGACCAACTACAATATGCTGGAAAGTATCCAGCGCAGACAGGTTTTGGTAGAGTTGGTTGTTAATGTAGATTCAGGATGTCACAATTTGAATTGTGTGCTGTAATTTATGTTATTTTGTAAGTGTAATACTTCAAGTAATTTCATTGTTTTTCCATTAATTACTCTTATAGTTTTCTCGAGTGTTTCTGGACTGTATATGCAGCTCGTTGACATAATGTGTATCATGAGCTGACAAACCTTTTGCCACGAGATGAGCTTGTTGTATGCACACATTCTCTATCAGGTAATTTTCAAAATACCGTGTGGGGACTGCATACTGTAACTGTAACAGATAATACCTTTCGAATATTAACAGGCCTCTTCATTCTGATTTGTACAGAATTTACTTACACTGATAAGCCAAAACATTATGACCACTGCCAAAGAGGTAGATGGATAGTGGAACCACCACTAGACACTAAATGGTTGGATGACCATGACTCTTCATGCAGCATAGCGTTCTGAGGCTTGTCTGCTCTGCAAAGTAGGATAGATGGTGATCTGTGGCATCTCTGCTGAAAGAGCACAAAGCTGGTGAACGCATAACTGTTTTGGAGCACACTGTTCATTGTAAATTGTTGAACATGGAGCTCTGCAGCAGACAACCCTTACGAGTTCACATGTTGATCCAACAACATTGTAATTTATGGTTACAGTGGGCATGGGACCATTGGGATTTGATCATCAATCAATGTAAACATGTTGGCTCTTCAGGTGAATCACACTACATCGATGGTCGTCTCCACAAACGCTGTCATCGATGGGAACGGTGGCTCAAAACGTGCAGCATGCCATGGACGCAGGCTAGTGGAGCAATATTATGCTATGGGAGAGATTCTCCTGTGCTTTCATGGGACCTGGGGTAGAAATCAAAGACACGCAGACAGCTGCAAAACACCTACATCCGTTCACGTTTGATGTCTTTCCCAATGGCAATGTCATCTTTCAGTAGCATAAATGTATGTGTCTCAGAGCTGGAACCATGCTACAGTGGTTTGAGGAGCATTACAGTGAAATCACGTTGATGTCTTAGGAACCAAATTCACCTGATATAAATCCTATGGAACCTGTCTGGGTCACTATCTAGCACCATCACTGCGTACACAAATCAGCGGCCCACTATTTACATGAATTATGTAACCTGTGTTTAGAAATCTAATGCTGCATACCCCCACAAACATTCCAACGAACTGTTGAATCCTTGGTACTCAGAAACAGTGATGTACTTTGTTCTAAAGACTGACAGACAAACTATTAAGCACATAGTCATAATGTTTTGGCTCATCAGTGTAGTTCTCTGTTTTTCAAAGTCTATTTAGTTTTTAGGAATGTGGTGGCTTCTCTTCTATCCATAACAGATCTACATCAATACGCAGCTGATTTATAACCCTTTACTTTATGATTTTCTGTCCCTGTACTCTGACTGACAAATGCTGTCAATGTGTTTACAGCTACTGAGTCTGCAAAACAAACTAACAACTCCTTTACTTTATTTTTAACCCCACCAATATTTTGATGAAGCAAGTTGATTTTCCCTTTCTCTTTACCTTTCCGTGTATTCTTAAACGATGAATTGGGAGTCTCTGACAATTAAATATGTTTAATACTTTCTTTCTGAATTCCAAATTTAACCTAAAAGAGAAGTCTCATCTGACACCAACAACCACAAGGATTAGCCTTTGTGTGGTAGTAGACACTTTATGCTGCTTTCTTATGCTTTCTGCTAACAGATCTAGCTTTTCTTTAAACCTCCTATTCAGTTGTAGATGATGAGAAGAATATTTCCATCTTCCTGTAGCATCCACTGGGCAACAATAATATAAGATTTTACAGTCATCGCAATTAGCCTCCCCAGCCATTTACTCACCCTACAGCATAGTTAATTCTGGCTGGTCATGGTACCAAAAAACCTCCATAAAACCCACATTTATGTGTTCGGCATCAGCTCCTATTTTGAACAGGTCACATACCAGGTTGTTTCAAGCTCTGTCGGTCAGCACCTGGTCATCTTTGCTAGAATCCTTAAACATTTATCTTAGCTTTTCTGTTAGATGTTGAGATTAGCACTTTGTTTCACAAAATTTGAACCTGGAAAACTTAATTTTTCCTGTAGCTGTTGACTTACATCTTTCTTATGACAGCTGTCTATCAGCAGATAGAGAGAGAGAGAGAGAGAGAGATAAAATATCTAATTTTCATTGATTATTAGATATTACACTGTGTAGAAATGTTAATTAAGTTTTGGCCTCTTCATTCTAGGTGCCTTTGGCTGCTGGTGTCCTGGTACCTGCTTCTCTGCTGCAACGAGTTAATCGAGCTGACTATCGGAAACTCACCCGCGGTCTTGCATCAGCTCTTTTCTCACCCCTTGAACTAGGATCAAGTTCAGTGACTGGTCAGCGGTGGACTCGAGCAGGATATTGCTCAGGCCGACCAACGAAACCTGCTCTGGATCGGCGTCGTGTGGAAGCCATTCTCGGTGTGTCTATGTTGATACAGTTGTACCATTCTTTATAACTTAATAGCAGAAAAGAAGCATTAAGTAGACATTAGTGGGAAATAGTAACCTAAATCATAGAAAGTAATGTAAATGCATGAGAAAAAATAAGAGGTGATGATTTTTGAATTGGTGAAGATAATTCAAATGAGCAACGAATAAGAGAACATATTAAGGAGGACACACAAGGAGAGTGAAAGAATGTAGAAGTGGAAGAAATTGTATGATGAGATTCTGGGTATGATGGGAAGGGATGTCAGTGAAAAGTAGTAGAAGAAAGGTTAGGAAAAATAAAATAAAGGTATGTAATGTAATAGAGAAATGGAAATATAAAATTTTATTTTTATTAACAGCTAAGATGTAGTTCATATTAGTGTAGCTTGTATCCTCCTACCCAGTCCTAATTTCATGTCCTGGTTTCCACTCCTTTTTTGCAATACTTAAAACAGTTTCTTCTAAATTTTACTTCTTGTTTTTTTTCCTATAATTACACTATACAGGATATCTGAAATAAAAGCTAACAAAAAGATTAGTGAAATTCGAGCTTTTGAAGGTACTTTTCATTCTCTGAATTCAATGTCACAAAGAAGAAAAGTAGCAGTTTCATGTGTTGCTGCAGTCTTCACATATTCTGTTAGTGCAGGGCATTTGTCACTGTACCTCACTTATCTTGTACTGTCGGTTGTCTTCACCAGTTCCAGTGACCATCAATATGATAAAAGTATTGCTCAAGTTGTGTTCTTACTGCATGCCTTCACTAACTTAATTCTTAGATTTCCTTTCAATTTTCGACTATTTTGTGTGCTTCATACATTTCGAGATATAACTTCTTACCCCTCTGCCCAGTGTCTTGTGATATATCTTCATATTCATTTCATGTTCATTTCCTTTCTTTGAAGCTAATTTCTTTTCCACTGTTTCATATCTTGACCTGCAGTTAAACTCAAGATGTCACCTTAAAATGTTAAGATTTGTCCTCCACTACTGACTATACAATCTTTCATAACGCATATGTTTCATATTGTTTATTATCCTTACACTCTTCATGTTAACTATGTTATGAGAAGAGTTCTTACCGAGAAAGTTTTAAAGTATGTATGTATATATATCTCATTTTTTCTGACTTGTTGTTTCACTTTTTTAAATAGTTTAGTTGTATTCACCTTGTTTTAATCTTATTGATTATTATAAGACAAATAGCGCATTTTAGCACAGTAGCAACATTGTTCTCCTGTCTTCACAGATGCTGCGTTAGTGGGGAGTTATACATGACTTTCACCACAGTAGCCCCTTAGAAGTTTTGTATTTTTTATCCAAGAACCTAAGCAAAAAAGAAAACTGACAAACTAGATGCTCACAAGGGCAAACTCAGACACTGTGTAGTCTGTAGACTGTACTTCAACAGTTAGACAGTTTTCAGGATTGAGTAAATCACATTACTAATAGTGTGTAATCTGTCACTCGTGCTTCTATGAGGGTCTACCCAAAATCTCTGAGAATTTCCTTGTAAGAATCAGAAATCTATACCTACGTCCTAGTGTCCTCCATCACCTTCAAAGTAGTCACCTCAGGTATGCATGCAATGATGCCAGCGCTGTTCCCATTTTTGGAAGCATTCCTGGAAGCCCTCGGGGTGAAGGGTGTTCAGGACCCATTGTGATTCCACATGGATGTCTTCAGTCGAGCCAAAATGTTGCCCTTGCAAGACGATTTTCATCTTCAGGAGCAGGTAGAAATTGCATGGGGCTAGATCTGGGGAGTAGGGAGGGTGGCAGCCATTTCCATGTTGTTTTTCACTGGGAATTCTTTCACAACAAGTGAAGTATGTGTGGGTGCCTAGTCATGGTGCACCAACCAGTCTCTCTTTTCCCACAACTCTATCCATATGCACTGAACATTTTTCCCTCAGTTGCCTCAAAACCTCACAGTAAAACTGCCTGTTGATACTCTGACCATGTTCAACAAAATCCTTGAGCACCATTTCCCGAATGTTGAAAAAAATCATCAGCATTGACTTTGTTTTTCTGTGAACTTGTCAAGCTTTTTTCAGCATTGGAGAAGATGGCGTTTTCCATTGTGATGACTACTGCTTCATTTCAGAACTGTAGACCCAAGATTCATCACCTGTTATGATTCTAGATAAGAATTTTGGACACTCTCGAACTCTTTGTTGCAGTTCAGTGCACATCTGAATCCTGAGGCTTCATTGGTCGATGTTGAGAGGGCTGTAATTTGTCATGTTCAGTTCATCAGCTAGAATTTGTTTACGTGTAGTGTATGACAGCCCAAGTCTGTTACAAACATTGTGAATTGTCTGCCTTCAGTCTTTGTAAAACACTTCATGCACTTTCATGATAATGTCCGGTGTTGTGAATGTTGACGGTTGACCAGAATGCTTGTCATCTTTGACAGATTCTTGGTATTCCTTGAAGCACTTGAACCAAATGTTCTTGTTTGTCTTAGTGCACTCTCACCAAATGCCTCTGTCAGCATGCAGTGAGTTTCAGCTGCAGTTTTCTTCAACTTCAAACAGAATTTTGATATAAATCTCTTGCTTCTTCTCTTAAACCATTTCACAATTTGCAGGAACACTGAAACACATCCTGACAGGCACCACTATAACTCACAACTACATCCGCCAAAGATGGCAGAACTTTGTGCCACAGTAGCTATAAGTGTACCTCTAGACACCTAGCAGCGGAATGTCGTACTGCTACTGGCTTGGGTAGCACCTTGTATAACAAAATCTTCAGGGTATCATAGAAGACAGCCCATTCATTGTTGGAACAGGCAGTCTACTATAAGGGCAAATGGTTGGCACTGCAGGCTCAAGGGCAGCGTATCTGCATAAAAACTTGCATTCCTTCAGGCAGTGAGTTGATAACTTGACAAATCATCGAGGGAAGGTTCACCATTGTAGTATGGGAACATGTTGCAATACTGTGCCAACAAATCACCCTCCATGAATCCAGTTCCAGGAGGATGAGGGAGAACAGATTTCCACTCAAGAAATGAGTAGGACAATAACCTTCACTACTCATTGTCTGCAGTGGGTAAGTGGATACCATGGTATTGATAATACGTGATAATATCCTTCACCAGACTTGTTTTATTATGGTATCCTGTGGAAACTTAACTGAAAACCCAAGGATAATCTGCTTGCCTTTTTTCAAATAAAATACATACCAAAGGCCAATATCCTGGCATGGGGAGGTCATCAATAATTGATCCTCTCCTTAAACCGGGAAACAAGTGCACAAATCCTAACTGTTGTTGATTTCGTCGTTACTGTTGTTATCATCATCATCTCGCCCTTACCAGCTGTATTGGTAACCCACTAGAATAGGTGACAAAATGCCTCCTCATCAGCTCTCTAGTATCAGAAATCTTGTCAGATGATTCCTGTCTGTGCTTAGAATATACCATTCAACTCTGATAATATACCCTACTGGAGCCATCCCTACAGGAAATGTTTTTAAATGAGCAGTGTGATGTAAGTGTCTTCTTTGGTACTGAAAAAGGCGTGGAGTTATACCTGTAGACACAACATTATCTGCAATTATCCAAATGAGGTTTCTGCCTTTGTTTCCCCATTTTTGTGCAAATCTTCTGTGAGGCAGTGACAGCGGTTTTGAATATTTTTGGCCATAACTGTAATTCTTAGCTGACATAAACAACATCTTTCCTGCTACCCACTCAACAAGAGTAAGCAGAACACTTGTTGGTAACTGGAAAATAGGAAAAAACTGATTATGTGTAATTGCTTTTCACTTGCTGACATCTCAGCTGCTATGCCGAAAAAGAGCTAACAGCAACTCTTAATGAAATAGGACTGAAATCTAACATACCACATTTAAATTAAAAAAGAAATCTTTCAGAGGTAAAAAACTCTCTATTAATTCCCAACCATCTCTCTCTCTCTCTCTCTCTCTCTCTCTCACACACACACACACACACACACACACACACACACTAACCACTCACTCACTCTATATATAACCTCCTCCCTTCCCCACCTCCACCCCCACCCCTTATTCACAAAAACACCTAACAACACCTTGCACCTCTTGGAAATGAAAAGGCTATAATGTTTCCATATCAGAATACAATTAGTTAAAAGTTATAGGCATTTAAGCTCAGTAGAAGCTTGGTCCCCATAAAATAAAACTGCGTTAAATTAATTTCCAGTTGTCACATGTTACGTAAAACAGGCAGGCACAGTAACACACACACACACACACACACACACACACACACACACACACACACACACACCCTAATATCTGTGAAGCAACCAGTTGTAAACACTTCATAGTTCCATAAGAGAAACACAAACAAAGCATCAGTATTATGAGAGCCAAAGAAACTTGCACATCTTCCTATTATCATGTAGGGCCCCCGTGAGCGTGCAGAAGTGCCGCAACACGACATGGCATGGACTCAACTAATATTTGAATTAGTGCTGGAGGCAATTGACACCATGAATCCTGCAGGGCTGTCCATAAGTTCAGAAGAGTACAAGGGAGTGGAGATCTCTTATGAACGGCACATTCCAAGGCATCCCAGGTATGCTCAGTAATGTTCAAGTCTGGCGATTTTGATGGCCAGCAGAAGTGTTTAAACTCAGAAGAGTGTTACTGAAGCTACTCTGTAGCAGTTTTGGACTTGTGGGGTGTCGCAACATTGTCCTGCTAGAATTGCCCAAGTCCGTCGAATGCACAATGGACATGTCTGGATGCAGGTGATTAGACAGAATGCTTACGTATTTGTCGCCTGTCAGAATCATATCTAGATGTATCAGGGGTCCCATATGACTCCAACTGCACACACCCACATCTTTACAGAGCCTCCACCAGCTTGAACAGCCCCCTGCTGACACGCAGGGCCCATGGATTCATGAGGTTGTCTCCATAACCATACATGTCCATCCTTTCAATACAATTTGAAACAAGACTTGTCTGACCAGGTAACATGTTTCCTGTCATCAACAGTCCAATGTCTGTGTCGGTAGGCCCAGGCAAGGCATAAAGCTTTGTGTTGTGCAGTCATCAAGGGTACATGAGTGTACCTTTGGCTCAGAAAGCGCATATTGATGATGTTTTTTTTTTTGGCTGGCTCACACGCTGCCACTTGTTGATGGCCCAGTATTGAATTCCAACAATTTGTGGAAGGGTTGCACTTCTGTCACATTGAACGATTCTCTTCAGTCAGTGTCGGTCCCCTTCTTCCAGGATCTTTTCCAGCAACAAAATGGTCGTACAGAAAAATCCCCACTTCATTGCTACCTCGGAGACGCTGCATCGCATCACTCTTGTGCCGACTATAACACCACATTCAAATTCACTTAATTCTTGATAATCTGCCATTGTAGCAGCAGTAACCAATTTAACAACTGTGCCAGACACTTGTATTATATAGGCGTTGCCAACTGCATCGCCATATTCTGCCTGTTTACATACCTCTGTATTAGAATACACTGCCTATACCAGGTTCTTTGGCACTTCAGTGTATATCTACATCTACTACAGCTATACTCTGCAAACCACATGAAGTGCATGGCAGAGGATACATCCCATTATACCATTTATTAAGGTTTCTTCCCATACCGGTCACATATGAAACGCGGGAAGAATGATTGATTGAATGCCTCTGTGTGTAAAGTATTTATTCTGTTATTATCCTCATTATCCCTATGTGAGTGATACGTAGAGGGTTGTAATATATACGTAGAGTCACCATTTGAAGCTGGTTCTTGAAACTTTGTTAATAGAACTTTTTGGGATAGTTTACACCTAACTTCAAGAGTCTGCCAGTTCAGTTTCCTAATTGTCTCTGTGACACTCTCCCATGGATCAAATAGGCCTGTGACCATTCATGCTGTCATTCTTTGTATACATTCAGTATCCTCCATTAGTCGTATTTGAAATGGGACTCACAGACATGAGCAATATACTAGACCTGGCCACACGAGTGATTTGTAAGAAATCTGCTTTGTAGTTTGATTGCACTTCCCTGGTTTTCTACCAATAAACCAAAGCCTACTACCTGCTTTACACACAACTGAACCTGTGTGATCATTCCATTTCATATCCATATAAAGTGTTAAACTCAGCTATTTATATGAGTTGGCTGATTTCAACAGTGCCTCATTGACATTATAGTCATAGAATACTATGTTTTTTTGTATTGTGAAATCCACAATTTTACATTTCTAAAAATTTAAAGCAAGTTTTCAAACTTTCCACCACTTTGAAATCTTACCAAGATCAGACTGAATGTTTATGCACCTTCTTTCAGACAGTACCTCATATGGATAACTGCATCATGTGCAAAAAGGCAGAGGTTACTATTAATATTGTCTTCTTGGTCACTAATATACAACATGAAAAGCAAGGCTCCCAACACGCTTTCTGAGGCACACCTGTAGTTACTTGTATGTGTGAATATGACACTTCATCCAAGATAACGTTCTGCATCCTCCCTACCAAAAAGTCCTCAATCCAGTCACAGATTAACTTGATACCCCATATGATCCTACTGTTGACAATAAGTGTAGGTGTGGTACTGATTCAAATTCTGTTTGGAAATCAAGAAATACTGCATCTATCTGCATGTCTTGATCCAAAGCTTTCAGTATGTCATGTGAGAAAAATGCAAATTGGGTTTCACATGATCAATGTTTTCGGAATCCATGCTGGTTAGCATGGAGGGGGTCTTTCTGTTTGAGAGATCTCACTATGTATGAGCTCAGAATATATTCTAAGGTTCTACAACAAATCGATGCCAAGGATATAAGACGCTTGTTTTGTGGATCACTTCTACAACTCATCTTGTAGAAGGGTGAGACCTGTGCCTTTGTCCAAGAACTAGGTATGGTTTTTTTTGTCTGAGGAATCTATGATAGATTATAGTTTGAAGGGGATCTAACTCAGTCATAAATTCTGTGTAAAATGTGGCATAGATTCCATCCAGCTCTGGAGCATTGTTGAATTTTAACAATTTCAGTTGTTTCTCAACGTCACAGTCACTCATCTTGACAGTGATACAAGAATTAAATTGGAGCAATTCCCCTGGGTTTTTCCTTTGTAAGGGAACATTTGAAAACAAAGTTAAGCATTTCAGCCTTTGCTGCGTTACCCTATATTTCAGTTCCTCTCTCATTCACTAGGAACTGGACGCTAACTTTGGTGTCACTAACAGCGCTTATATACAATCAACTTTGGTGCCACTAAAAGCCTTGACATATAATCAGAAGATCTTTGGGTTTTGTGAAAGATCATTTGACAATATTCTGCTACAACAGTCACTGAAGACTTCATTCATTGCTCTCTTTCATGCTCAAATGAATTTCATTCAGCATCTCTACCTATAACCTTATGCTTTGTTTTCAAAGCTTGTTCTGTTTTTGTGACCATATTTTAAGATTATACTTTAATACTAAGGGTATATGAGAGGTAATCATAAAATTTTAATTATCACATCAAAAAAATGAAGTTATATAATTAATAGTTACAGTGTGGAAGTTTTGTAACAAACATGTATGAAAAGGCTGCATGTAGAATCATGTTTTTGTACGTGTGTGTGTGTGTGTGTGTGTGTGTGTGTGTGTGTGTGGGGGGGGGGGGGGAGGGGGGGGGGGTGATTTTGGTGCTCTGTTCCTATTTGAACTAGAAACATGGGGTAAAAAATTTTGGCTTAGTGTAGACCAGCAGCCATTTGTATAACCATTCGAACATCTGTCTTACTGTGTCTATGTTACAGTATATTAAGCAGTGTTTGAACAGTGAACCAGAGCTGGCACCCAGGCAAACTGTGTGAATCAATTAATTCCTTTTGGAGAAGACCATAATTGGGCTGAAAGTAATGCTCAGCTAATAACAGTATTTGTATGTACACATGTCGAATTTTATGCGCGAGAACAACCGCCCTCATTCTAATTTTACAAGCAAAAATAGTCATCCTTAAATAACTCCGGACTGGAACAAGACTTATGGTTCAAATTTGGTCATCTGGTGTATCGGACCTTGATCTAAGATAAGTTTTAATTATTTGAAAACTCTTGCTTCGTTTGAAAATTACATGCAAAAAACACATTTTTCTGGCAGGTTTTTGAAACATGCAATAAAGACATCCTAAATGTAGCTTCTAACATTTGTTTTTATATGAACTGAATACACGGAAACAGTTTAATGTGAATCAAATAAATAAAAAATCCATTCTTATGATAAAATCTATCTTCATTCATTGTTTACTTGCAAAAAAAACATGGTTTTTTTTTTTTTGTGAGGGCATTTTTTTTTACACGTGCCACCTCTGGGCTTCATACTTGTGCGAATCAGTTCAAACTTTCTAAGAAGTTATATGAATACATATAATTAATGGTTGTCCTGTTGTTTTGTGAAAGCCTCATCCATTGCCTTGATATAAGCAGCATGGTTCAAATGTCACTAAAAAAAATCGATACTGAATCAGTCATCCCCAGAGTTAACAAAAATCTACTTCAGTTTCCAAGCTGTGGCAGATTATTGTCAAAATTACAGTAGAGTAAAAGTTGGGAACCAGAATGAAAAATACTGCTATCATGGTACAGAAAACGGAAATAAGTCCTGGGCAGAGTTACGGATATAAAAGAAAGGAACTAGCTTTTTGACGTATCTGGCAGCTTAAGAGAGATTTAACTCCAAACATCTTGATACATTTGCAGTTTTTTATGTGGTAACCCTACTTCCCCAATGCAGCAAGCTCTCACAGCTGCAAGGTGTCAGCACATCGACATCTTGCAATTAATAGGCTAAAGTCCCTGATACTGAGCCTGAAATTCAGAAAATTTGTCAGCCATTGTAAGCAATATAACATTTTATCTTATGGCTGAAGAGCATACATGTAGTACCTAAAAAAGTTTTTGGAAGGATTAAATTTCTGGGGATGGATTTGTTCCTTGGGGGAAAGGGGGGGGGGGAGGGGGTTGTAAAACAATTATTGATTTCTGGGTTGGCAGGGGGGGGGGGGCGAGGGGATTTTTCCCCGAGGTGACCATTTCTACCCCAAACACACCCCCTGTTATATGTATGGTAGGGGTGAAAGAAGAAATAGACACAAATTTATGGGCTTCTAGAGAGTAAGATGCATCTAATTGGAAGTATCCGAGGGTGGAGTGCATCCATAATAGGAAATATCCCAGAGTGGCTATGCATGCATGCATGCATGCAATATGACAAATGACATGTGTGATATTGCACAACACAAAACATGCCACGTTGAATGACATGATGGCAGGTCTCATGTAATACAGCATGACATCATGTAACATGTTACTTGACACAATGAATTATATTACATGACATTTGTACTGGTACTAACAAGTAAAAAAGCACAAATATGTCAAGATGTTTTGGTTTAAAAGTTTTTGAAGCTGTCTGATAAGTCGAAAAGCTAGCTCCCTTCTCTTACAGCCCAAACTCTGCGCAGGACATGTTCAACTTTTTTAGTTCTGTAATAGGAGCCTTTTTCATTCCAGTTTTTTATCTTTTTGTTTACAGGCACTTATATGCATTCATGGTACACTCTGACACTCCCACATCAAAATATTATAACATGTCACTAGAGGGGCAAAAACAGAATAGTGCAGCCCATCTCCACTGTATCAGCGGGCTATGCCATCTTGTTTTGGCCCTTCTAGTGACCTGTTATGGTGCTATTGTGTGGGAACGTCAGTGTGTACCATGAATGCATTAATTATGTAACATCATTTTATGTGCTAATTAAAACTTTATCACCCATTGTCTTAATTGTTTTAGGCTTTGTGTGAACAAATGTGAGAGCTTGAGTTTTAGCAAATATCTTATGATGATATTATTTCTGTTTAAATATTGTAACATCATTTGTCTTCCAGAGCACTTTCAAAAGCGCTAATAACTGTGCTTTTAAGTGTCCCAAATGTACAAACCAAAAAACACTGTACAGTGTGTGGCAGAGAGTACTCATGCCAAAACGGTCCAGTTGTAACAAGAATCGAGTGAAAATCCAAAAGTAGGGTCATCAGTGAAGTACAACATTTAGCATTGAAAGCACTTCCTTACGAACACCAGTGTGCAGCCAGAACAGAACAGAAGTGAACTCTTGGATGGAGAGTGCTGGGATTTAAACAGGCATCAAATACACTCCTGGAAATGGAAAAAAGAACACATTGACACCGGTGTGTCAGACCCACCATACTTGCTCCGGACACTGCGAGAGGGCTGTACAAGCAATGATCACACGCACGGCACAGCGGACACACCAGGAACCGCGGTGTTGGCCGTCGAATGGCGCTAGCTGCGCAGCATTTGTGCACCGCCGCCATCAGTGTCAGCCAGTTTGCCGTGGCATACGGAGCTCCATCGCAGTCTTTAACACTGGTAGCATGCCGCGACAGCGTGGACGTGAACCGTATGTACAGTTGACGGACTTTGAGCGAGGGCGTATAGTGGGCATGCGGGAGGCCGGGTGGACGTACCGCCGAATTGCTCAACACGTGGGGCGTGAGGCCTCCACAGTACATCGATGTTGTCGCCAGTGGTCGGCGGAAGGTGCACGTGCCCGTCAACCTGGGACCGGACCGCAGCGACGCACGGATTCACGCCAAGACCGTAGGATCCTACGCAGTGCCGTAGGGGACCGCACCGCCACTTCCCAGCAAATTAGGGACACTGTTGCTCCTGGGGTATCGGCGAGGACCATTCGCAACCGTCTCCATGAATCTGGGCTACGGTCCCGCACACCGTTAGGCCGTCTTCCGCTCGCGCCCCAACATCGTGCAGCCCGCCTCCAGTGGTGTCGCGACAGGCGTGAATGGAGGGACGAATGGAGGCGTGTCGTCTTCAGCGATGAGAGTCGCTTCTGCCTTGGTGCCAATGATGGTCGTATGCGTGTTTGGCGCCGTGCAGGTGAGCGCCACAATCAGGACTGCATACGACCAAGGCACACAGGGCCAACACCCGGCATCATGGTGTGGGGAGCGATCTCCTACACTGGTCGTACACCACTGGTGATCGTCAAGGGGACACTGAATAGTGCACGGTACATCCAAACCGTCATCGAACCCATCGTTCTACCATTCCTAGACCGGCAAGGAAACTTGCTGTTCCAACAGGACAATGCACGTCCGCATGTATCCCGTGCCACCCAACGTGCTCTAGAAGGTGTAAGTCAACTACCCTGGCCAGCAAGATCTCCGGATCTGTCCCCCATTGAGCATGTTTGGGACTGGGTGAAGTGTCGTCTCACATGGTCTGCACGTCCAGCACGAACACTGGTCCAACTGAGGCGCCAGGTGGAAATGGCATGGCAAGCCGTTCCACAGGACTACATCCAGCATCTCTACGATCGTCTCCATGGGAGAATAGCACCCTGCATTGCTGCAAAAGGTGGATATACACTGTACTAGTGCCGACATTGTGCATGCTCTGTTGCCTGTGTCTATGTGCCTGTGGGTCTGTCAGTGTGATCATGTGATGTATCTGACCCCAGGAATGTGTCAATAAAGTTTCCCCTTCCTGGGACAATGAATTCACGGTGTTCTTATTTCAATTTCCAGGAGTGTATTTCATAACATACAAACTTTATAAACATAAGGCATTCTCAGAACTATCCAGAAATGATAAATACTAAAATAATAAATAATTGACCGTGGTCGTGTTTGAACTAGAGACCCGAAGCATGGCAGCCAGTGATGCTAACCGTTACATGCAGCACAGCTTGTGGCAATATTGGTGATTAACTGTCATGTATACGGTGAGAGAAGACTTATTATTTATATGCCTCTACACACAACCTAACCTCTCATTTTATTCTTGTAGCCATTACACATGATATCTTATGGAACAGCAGAATTGTTGTCAAGTCTTCCTTGAATTCTAATACTCCATATTTACATATCACAGTTTTGTATGAATATTGTCACCTTCCCAATTATTTTCTTTGATCATCTTTGTTACACTTTTATTTGGACTAAACCAGTCAATTAGAGTACAATCGTAACAGTGGGTCTGTGAATTTGTTCCTGCTTTATGCCTCAAACCCTCAAACAATATTCTAGAATTGGTTTACATCTACATCAAATGGATATTTAGCAAATCACACCAAGTGCCTGGCAGAGGGTTCATCAAACCACGTTAGCAATAATTCTCTATCATTCTGATCTCGAACAGTGCACGGAAAAAATGAACACCTATATCTTTCCATGTAGCTCTAATTTCCCTTATTTTATGATGATGATCGTTTCTCCCTATGTACGTCTGTATCAACAGTATATTTTCGTATTTGGAGGAGAAAGTTGATGATTGTGGTTTTATGAGAAGATTCAGCCACAGTGAAAAATGCCTGTGTTTTAATGATATCCACTCCAAATCCTGTATCTGTGACACACTGTCCCCTATTTGTGATAATACAAAATGTGCTGCTTTTCTTTTAACTTTCTCGGTGTACTCTGTTAATCCTATCTGGTAAAGATCCCAGACCGTGCAGCAGTACTCATAAAGAGGGCAGGCAAGCATAGTTTAGGCAGTCTCTCTAGTAGGTGTGTTACATTTTGTAAGTGCTCTGCCAGTAAAATACAGTCTTTGGTTTGCCTTCCCCATAGCATTTTCTGTATGTTCTTCCAGTTTAAATTGTTCATAATTGTAATTACTGTGTATTTAGTTGACAAAATAAATTAATTGGATTGATAAAAATCTACTCACCAAGCAGTGGCAGAACACACAGATGAAAGAACGTTATAATTAGGCAAGCTTTCAGAGCCAGTGGCTCCTTCTTCAGGCAGAAGGATTGAAGGGGAAGGAAGAGGGGTAAAGGAAAAGAACTGGAGAGGTCTGGGAAAAGGGGTAGATTTTGGAAATGTCACCCAGAACTGCAGGTCAGGGGAGACTTACCAGACGGACAAATTTATTTTGTCAAAAATTGATTGTTTTCGTGTTATATAGGTATTTAGTTGAATTTACAGCCTTTAGATTTGACTGATTTATCATGTAACTGAAGTTTAATGGATTCCTCTTAGCACTCATGTGGATGATCTAACAAATCATTATTTAGCATCAATTGCCAATTTTTGCACAATCAAATAACTTTTTTAAGCCTGCCTCTTACGGTTTTACCATCAGAAAGTGTCTTGTCTCTCGAACTTTGTTTCAACTTCCTCAACCTGGTGCCCATCCTCTTCTGGACGTGACCAACACATACCAGTTTTGTGACAATCTTCTCACCATAAGGCTGAGTAGCTACTATACTTTATATGCTTTTGAGTCTCCATCTCCTAAGAACTTGGTGTAACACACTCTCCTTTCATTCACAGATAGACTAAAAATGTCAATATCTGCAGAGACCTCCATACCACCACTTGTTCCTTCATAATTTCTGTCACAGATATGCCCTTCTTCAGTCCCTTATTTGCACTTATAACAATGTTTGGTTAAAATCTGGAGATCTATTACCTTTCCAGTATCCACACTGGTCACCATAGCAACAGAATTCTTTGATCTGTAGCTGTGCTTCTGCCAAGGGCCATCAAAAGCTACTGGTATATCAATCACACCATTATTTATTTCAGCAGCTTTGTTTGCAGCACCCTTCATTGACTCACATGCAAGAGATTCCACGGCAGCTCCAATAAATCCTGCATACTTGTCGATTTTACAAGGTGGACATGGCATATTCATCATGGCACACATTGCTTCTGCTGCAGTGTGTCCTTTGGCAATAGCTCTCAATCCATAAAACCACCTAACATTTACTTCAAAATAATTATCTTTACACTTATCAGAATTGCAAAATGAATGAGCATATTTACAACTGGCACAATTAATGATAAGTTTCCTGGCTAGCCCATTTGATACCTCACTGTCTTCATGTAAACTAACTGGACCTCCACATATTTTACAACACACACATTCACCTAACACCCTTGTTAGGATGCGTAAGTCTATCACAATATAACCTAAATTACGATTTACATCACTTTTGTTTTGAGAAAACTATGTATAACAACTTTTTGTTTTAATCTTCGAAGCACTAATGGGTGTTTCTCTAGATAACTGATGAGTTTGCCTGTATTTCATTGTCTGTAACTTCACACGCCACATATTGAACTCAATGTTTCCCTTTATTCAAAAGTCTATTACCATGAAACCCACATTTCTTAAAAACACTTTGTTTTGGCATCATACTTTATTTTTTGAGAGATTTACCAATCTGTTTCTCACTTTTCTTCGGAAAAATGGTAGCAATTTGACATACAATGCATGTTTATGCTATGAAATGATATGATACGGTTTTGACAGTGCTACCAAAACAAACACGTAATTTAACCTTTATAACACAGCAATCCACAGCCTTCTATATAAAAAATTACCGATTTTATTAGATCTTGAAGAAATGCACGTAAAAATTTTAACATTTTCAACCAGTGTAGATTATATTTAAATAAATAAATTAAATACTTCCCATGTGAGTTTTGGAAAATTGCAAATTTTATAATGAGAGAAAAATCCAAAAATGTGAACAAAAAAAATTTTCTTTTGTAAGTCCCCTTAAGAATTCAGTCAGGAAGCAATGTAAATCAGAAGCATAAAACAGACAGGCTAAAACTCTACTTTTCAGTGGTGTGTAACTAAAGGCTTCAAAGATTAGTGACAGCCTGACCAGAAGGTGCCTGGCTGTGGTATTTACGGGCAGTCTCGCATCAGTAGACAGCTCCATGTGACATGCTTGCAGCGGCAGTGCCTCGAATGGGAGCAAATTGTTGCTTCAGTATGTAGCCTGAGTATCTGGGACCTGTTCTCCATACCAGTACTCAGCTTGGTGGGGAGTCCGAATCACTGTCAGATACTAATCCCTCTCCCTGCCATTTTAATCAGTATATACGACCAGAAGTGGCAGGCCTGTGCCAACTTCATTGAGAGGAAAATGGTGGGGGGGGGACACTAGAAGCCCTGCCAAAGGCTCATGTGGAAGATCATCGCATGGGTGCCGACTATGTAGGAAATGTGCACAATTATTTGGCCTCCTTGGTCACCTGGGTCTGAAAATAATCCACCTCATTCATAATGTGATGAGGGGATTACTGGTGTCAGAGGGAGCCACAAATGGTCTACGGGGTGGAAGTGGTTTCACCTCTGTCAGTTCCCATCACTAGCCACTGTCACCCAGTTGTTGGTGCAGTACATGAGAGCAGAAGTTGCAGTGGCAGCAGGCAGCCGTGTCACTGATGTCATTGCATATGTTGCGCATTGCCAGCAGTTGAATGGTTGGAGGGAGGGTTGATACCCCTCGCTGCAGATAGAGCTGATTTTGAAGCTTCATTAAACAACCCTGACCATCTGCACCCTTAAAAACACAAGTGTGCAGGGTCTGCACTTGTGTAAAAGTTTTGCTGATCTGCATTTGTTTACCGGGGGGTGGACTGGTGGGTTCTGAGGAAGCTGGTCATTGCTTCACTGGAATTGCTGTTGTTATTATTTTGTGTATCAGTGTTTTGGAGGCCCTGACCTCCTGCTCAGCTTCTGAGTTGGATACAGGACGAAAAGTGATGGTGGTAAGTGCTAATGCATTTACAAAAGTCAATAAACGCAGATGCCATGAATTGAGGGCCATTGTCTGAAACCAGGGTGGAATGGACAAGGCATAGATAGTAGCTACTGTGGTACATTGTTCCCAATAACTATTTAGTGAAATTGATATGGCAGGTGTGGCCAGGGTTTAAAGACTGTGCTGGGGCTGCTTCATAATGGCTGCAGCTTCAACAACAAGCCAGTACAGAGACGCCACACTATTGCTTTCGGCCTGCACATTCCTCAGTGAGGGGCTTCAGTACCCCATGGCAGAGCGTGGGAGGAACTTCCAAGTGGCATTCAGAATTGTCTGTAGGTAACAAACTGACAACACCAATGATGTTAAACCAGTGCCGTAAGAAAAAATATTTGTGACATTCTGGTCAGTGCCCTTAGGCAGCTGCTCCAGCTGACCCCACTGTACAGAAGACTTCACACTGTGGAGTAGCAGATTGCAACATGTTTTTCCACATTCTGTAATCAGGAATTTGTGAAGCGTGTGTCACTAATTTGCATCTAAAGTAGAACACAGTGCTTCATGCCTATCAAATGCTGCATCTGGGTCACACAGCAAGTGGAACAGGTTGTCAGCTTTTGAAAGCTGCATGATGGGTTGATAATGGATCTTGTAGATTTAGCTACTAAGGAAAAATGACCACCATTGCAGCCACTATGCTGTTTTATCGAGAAGTTTGGAATGGGGACCAAACAGCAAAATGAAAAGCTTGTGATCAATGATCAGTTGGAACTTGGTACCATAGAGATACACATAAAATTTTGTGTTGCCATATATGATAACCAACGCCTCTATCTCAATTTGCAAATAATTTTTGTAGTGCTGCTTTTAATGTTTTAGATGTGATTGTAATGAG
Source organism: Schistocerca americana (assembly GCF_021461395.2). Taxonomy (NCBI): domain Eukaryota; kingdom Metazoa; phylum Arthropoda; class Insecta; order Orthoptera; family Acrididae; genus Schistocerca; species Schistocerca americana. Next base: position 555,260,061 of record NC_060119.1, on the reverse strand, counting down.
CTGTTCTGTGTCATTGGCGTATTCGTGGGACAACATATCCCACCAATGACACAATCTAACTCATCAGCAGCAAGTGTTAACTGTTTGCTGGGATGGAACATCACTAAACAATGATCCAACCTAAGGCTCTTTTTAAGTTGCAAGAAAGTCTTCTGGCACACATCTGACATCTTCTTTTTTATGCAATTGATTAAGCACATGGGAAATCTAGGCTGCATTGGGAATAAACTTTACATGATAATTGACTTTGCTGAGGAGTGACAGTAGTTTTTTGAAGTTCTTAGGAGCTGGTAAGTTAGTGATTGTGTCCGCATGGTCCTATGTGGAAGTGGTTCCTTCTTTACTTAATATATGTCCCAGGTACTTGACACTTGACTCAAAGAAACTGTGAAAGCTATCATGGTTGATGCTAATTCACCTTGTCCTGAATTTGAAAACCAAAAAGTGCAGAAGTTTCTAAGCCAAAAATGTTAGTCGTCATCCAAGGGTTGACCGCTAGCTGGATTAGTTGCCCAGCTACATTTTTATACTTGGCTTGGATTATGATCTGAGCCTGCAATGGGATTAACTGGCATCTGTATGTCAATACCCTGCATTGAAGGGACTTCAGATGAGGAGAGACATTGTGCCGGTACATGCCCTTATGTACCAGCACATGCCATGCCAATGTCTAATTGGAAATCTCGTGTTCCCCATTAATGTACCATTGAAACATGAGTCTCGACATCCCATCTACTGCTGCCAAGGGCACTGGCGAGATAGCGTGCAGCGCACTGACAACTGAAGGTGTAGGCCTATGCTCGCTGAAACAGACACTCATGAGGTGATCCAGGTTGCAGCATGCGAAGCAAGTGATGTCATGGAAAAGTCAGTAATGGGTAGTGACAGCATTGATACGGTGGGCTGCAATCCAGACATGATTTGATGGCACAATCCTTTCTTGGACCCTTTAAAGATAATGGGGAGGAAACTGTTTTATGAGCTTCTGCTCGTTTTGGGACACATACCAGTTTTGTGACAATGATGGCGAACAAAACAATTCTGTTTTTGCTTGTCTGTGGACAATAATGGTGGTGGATCCCTAACTACTGAATCCCGTATCACTGGACTACATCTACATCTACATGGATACTTTGCAAATCACATTTAAGTGCCTGGCAGAGGGTTCATTGAAACACCTTCACAATTATCTATTATTCCAATCTCGTATATAGTGCGGGAAGAATGAACACCTATATCTTTCCATACGAGCTCTAATTTCCCTTATTTTATCTTGGTGATCGTTCCTCCCTTTGTGAGTCGGTGTCAACAAAATATTTTCCCATTTGGAGGAGAAAGTTGGTGATTGGAATTTCGTGAGAAGATTCCTTCGCAACGAAAAGCGCCTTTCTTTTGATGATGTCTATCCCAAATCCTGTATCATTTCTGTGACACTCTCTCCCATATTTCGCGCTAATACAAAATGTGCTGCCTTTGTTTGAACTTTTTCGATGTAAACAGTCAGTCCTATCTGGTAAGGATCCCACACCTCACAACAGTATTCTAAAAGAGGACGGACAAGCGTAGTGTAGGCAGTCTCCTTAGTAGGTCTGTTACATTTTCTAAGTGTCCTGCCAATAAAATGCAGCCTTTGGTTAGCCTTCCCCACAACATTTTCTATGCGTTCCTTCCAATTTAAATTGTTCGTAATTGTAATACCTAGGTATTTAGTTGAATTTACGGCTTTTAGATTAGGCTGATTTATCATGTAACTGAAGTTTAACACGTTCCTTTTAGCACTCATGTGGATGACCTCACGCTTTTCATTATTTAAGGTCAACTGCCACTTTTCACACCATTCCGATATTTCTTCTAAATTGTTTTGTAGTTTGTTTTGATCTTCTGATGAGTTTATTAGTCGATAAATGACAGCGTCATCTGCAAACAACCAAAAATGGCTGCTCAGATTATCTCCCAAATCATTTATGTAGATAAGGAACAACAAAGGGCCTATAACACTACCTTGGGGAATGCCAGAAATAACTTTTGTTTTACTCGATGACTGTTTGGTACAGTGTCAAAAGCCTTCCGGAAATCCAGAAATACGGAATTCATCTGAAATCCCTTGTCAATAGCACTCAGCACTTCATGTGAATAAAGAGCTAGTTGTGTTTCACAAGAGCGATGTTTTCTAAACCCATGTTGACTGTGTGTCAATAGACAGTTTTCTTGGAGGTAATTCATTATGTTCAAACACAATACATGTTCTAAAATCCTGCTGCATATTGACGTTAACGATATGGGCCTGTAATTTAGTGGATTACTCCTACTACCTTTCTTGAATATTGGTGTGACCTGTGAAACATCCAGTCTTTGGGTACGGATGTTTTGTCGAGTGAACGGTTGTATATGATTGTTAAGTATGGAGCTAATGCATCAGCATACTCCAAAAGGAACCTAATTGATATACAGTCTGGACCAGAAGACTTGCTTTTATTAAGTGATTTAAGTTGCTTCACTACTCCGAGCATATTTACTTCTATGTTATTCATGTTGGCAGCTGTTCTCAATTCTGGAATATTTACTTCGTCTTCTTTTGTGAAGGCATTTCGGAAGGCTGTGTTTAGTAACTCTGCTTTGGCAGCACTGACTTCAATATATCTCCATTTGTATCACGCAGAGAAGGCATTGATTGTTTCTTGCCACTAACATGCTTCACATACAACCAGAATCTCTTTGGATTTTCTGCCAGGTTTCGAGACAAAGTTTCGTTATGGAAACTGTTATAAGCATATCGCATTGAAGTTGGTGTAAATTTCGAGCTTCTGTAAAAGATCACCAATCTTGGGGATTTTGTGTCTTTTTAAATTTGGCATGTTTGTTTTCTTGTTTCTGTAACAGTCTTCTAACCCGTTTTTTGTACCAAGGAGGATCATCTCCGTCGTTTGTTAATTTATTTGGTATAAATCTCCCAATTGCTGTCGATACTATTTCTTTGAATTCAAGCCACATCTCGTCTGAACTTATATTATTAATTTAGAGTGAGTGGAGATTGTGTCTCAGGAAGGTGTCAAGTGAATTTTTATCTGGTTTTTCGAATAGGTATATTTTTCGCTTATGTTTTGAGGATTTGGGGATTACAATATTCAATCCTGCTACGACAACCCTGTGTTCACTAATCCCTGAATTGGTTTTGATGCTCGTTATTAACTCAGCATTATTTGTTGCTAAGAGGTCACGTGTGTTTTCACAACCGTTTACTATTCGCGTGGGCTCATGAACTAATTGCTCAAGACAATTTTCAGAGAATGCGTTTAGCACAATTTCGGATGATATTTAATGCATACCTCCGGAATTAAACATGTATTTTCGCCAACATATCGAGTGTAAATTAAAGTCACCACCAACTATCATCGTATGATTCGGGTACGTGTTCGAAATCAAACGCAAGTTTTCTTTGAACATTTCAGCAACTGTATCATCTGAATTGGGAGGTCGGTATAAGGATCCAATTATTATTTTATTCTGGTTGCCAACAATGACCTCTGCCCATACTCACTCACATGAAGTATTTACTTCAATTTTGTGACAAGTTAGACTACTTCTAACAGCAACCCCACCGCCAACCATATTTAGCCTATCCTTTCGGAACACCGTTAGGTTCTTCGCAAAAATTTCGGCTGTGCTTATATCCGGCTTTAGCCAGCTTTCAGTGCCTATAACAATTTGAGTATCAGTGCTTTCTATTAGCGCTTGGAGCTCTGGTACTTTCCCAACACAGCTATGACAATTTACAACTGTTATACCAATGGTTCTTGTATCTACATTTTTCCTGTGTTCAGCCTGCACCCTTTGTGACTGAAGCCCTTCTTGTGTTTTCTCGAGACCCTCTAACCTAAAAACCCACCCAGTCCACGCCACACAGCCCCTGCTACCCATGTAGCTGCCTCCTGCGTATAGTGGACACCTGACCTGTTCAGTGGAACCCGAAACCCAACCACCCTTTGGCGCAAGTAGAGGAATCTGCAGGCTACATGGTCGCAGAACCGTCTGAGCCTCTGATTAAGACCCTCAACTCGGCTCTGTACCAGAGGTCCACAATCGGTGCAAATGATCAGCTCTGCTTTCATCTTGCAAGCGAGACTGGCAGCCTTTACCACTTATGTTAGTCGTTCGAAACCAGAGAGAATCTCTTATGATCCAAAGTGACACACATCATTGGTACCGACGTGAGCCACCACCTGCAGTTGGCTGCACCCTGTGCTCTTCATGGCATCTGGGAGGACCCTTTCCACATCTGGAATGACTCCACTCAGTGTGCACATGGAGTGCACATTGGATTTCTTACCCTTCTTGTCAGCCAAGTCCCTCAGGGGCCCCATAACACGCCTAACGTTGGAGTCCCTAACTACCAATAATCCTACCCTCTGTGATTGACCAGATCTTGCAGGCTGAGTGGCTTCCTCTGAAACAGGACAGGCGACAGCATCTGGCTCAGTGACAGTGTCAGCCACAGACAGCACCTGGAACCTGTTTGTCAGACAAACTGGGAGGCCTTATGTGCAGCCGCCTGGGAAGTCTTTCGCCACCTGCTTTGCCCCAGTGCGACCTCCCACTCGACCACAGGTGAGGGGTCAGCCTCAGTGCGAGCAGTAACTATGTTGGCCACTGGTGAGGACCGATCGGAGGACTCTGACGTGCTGGACGTCCGTTGGATCCTGCTGCCGGCCCACAACAGTGATGCCCATCCACTCCAGCCTCAAGCTGTGTAACCGAAGCCATCACAGCCAGAAGCTGAGAGCGAAGTGTCACCAACTCAGCTCGCAACCACACACAACAATCGCAGTCCCTGTCCATACTAAAGACCGTGGTAAACTAAGCTATGCAGATAAACGGACTATCAGCATGTGCTGTGCAACTCTATTGTAGAACCTGACAAAAATGCACGAACTGGACGAAGGGTTCCTCGGTAATGCTGATGATGACAGTGACTAGAAGTCATCTGTTGATCGTAGAGCGCAATGTCAACTAATACTACTAACAGTGGCGACACTAGAAGAATTGTGAAACATAGCTTGTACCGATGTAGTTACTTTGTGAGGTTTGGTAATTTGTAACACATCTCTCTGCGCTGGATCATACAGCTCTAGGGTCTTTGTACTAACTTCTCTGTCAGGAGTGAGACGTATAATAACATCATGCATGAAGGGTACCACATGTGTTGGGCCACACTGTTGAGAGGAAAAAGCATACTTATATGTCAAAATCCTACAAGGCAGCAGCCCATACTGCTTAGGAATGCTGATGTTGCTCAAGACATTCATTAAATTTTAGTCTGGTCTCAGTGACATGGGTTTGACGACTGTAATAATCAGTCAGCAAATCAAAAACTTCAGAAAGACTCAAGCCACTAGGTTCTTAGAGTGAGCATAGTTTCTACACAACCGCATACAATTAGTTACTAGAAGACAGTAAGAACATACACTGACATTTAGGGTCAGTTATTTGGCTTATCTTGCAGTGAAACAAAAATGATGTAAATAGACCTCCAAACTCTTGTCTTGTCAAAACAAGCAAATGGTGGAGGGGGAAGCAAGGAAACTGCAGCTGCTGGCTGTTGTTTTTGCAGCAATTGTAACAGCAATTTCTGCTGTTGCTGGTGGAATTCCATGGTTTTTCCTGTTGTTGCTGGTGTTGCAGTTGTTGTTGGTGCTGCTGCTAGGAGTCCTACTTTTTTCTTGCTGTTGCAGTTGCAGCAGTAGTTGTTGCAGCTGCTACTACAACTTTAAACCCAGGATCCATGCTTCACTGAAACAGTTGCATAGTGAGAACGTTCTCATCACCACTTTTCTATCCTACCCTCCACAGGTAGAACACAGTTTATCATCACTCGCACTGGTGATAACAACACAGAGACTGATGCAGCAAACAGATAATCCCGGAGGTTGATGATGTCAGAGTTCACAAAATGAATGACTAACCATAAAACAAGTCCAGGGTGTAGCAGAGTTATTTTAAGCATATACAACATTCCAGGAAGCAATCCAAATCACAAACATAAAACATGGAAGGTCAAAACTCAAGTGTTCAAAGGCCCATCATTAAGGGCTTCAAAAACCAGCTAGAGACTGACCGGCAAGTGCCAAGCTAAGGCATGTAGAGGCAGTCTCACATCAGTGAACAGCTCCATGTGACATACTTGCTGCAGCGACGCCTTGGGCAGCAACACACTGCTGTTTGAGTATGTAGCCTGAGTATCTCTGACCTGTTTTCCATTTCAATACTCAGGCTGCACGGGGAATCTGAATCAGGATCAGATACTAAAATGATTAAGTGGTGTCCCAGTTTATTCACTTCAATGAAACACACACAATTTGACTACTTTTACATCTACATCAACCTACATTGCTACCATTGCTAACCATTTCCCTTTCCTGTTCACTTGCAAACTGAGCAAGGAAAAAACAATGGTCTATGTGCTTCCATGTAAACCCTCATTTCTCTTATGTTGTCGTTGTGATCATTACACGATGTACATTGGTGGCATAGAATCGTACTGCTCTCTATCGCAAATAATGGTTCTCTGAACCTTCTCAATACTGATTAGGGAAAAGAATGTCTTCAACCCTCCAGGAATTCCCATTTGAATTCACTTTTCATTTCTGTGATGCTCTTATCCTGATTGAACCTACTGCTAACAAATGTAGCAGCATGCCTCTGACTTGCTTTGATATCTTTCTTTAATCTTGACGTGTATCCCTAATGCTTGAGCAATACTCCAGAATGGGTCTGGCAAGTGTTCTTTATGTGGTGTTCTTTATAGATGAACTATGACAAGCAGTCTTTGTCACAATTTCATAGGTCACTCCTGGCAATACCTTTGTCTCTAATGAACATTGACAATATTACTTAAAAAGATTTCAAGCCACTGATATACGAGAACTTATTCAATATTCCTTTGTTAACAGTCTAGTGTGTAGTGTTGTGCCAAGTAATTTCTGGAAATCTAGGAGTATGAAATCTGCCTGTTTCCCTTCAACCATGGTTTGCAGGGTATCGTGAGAAAAGGCAAGTTACGTTTTTCACAAGTCGTGTTTTCTAAATACTTGGCAGTTTGTGGACAGAATCTTTTCTCTCCACAGGAAATTTATTAGATCCACACTTAGAATATGCTCAAGAATTTTATGTCAAAAAGACATGAGGAGGAAGAGACTAGTGTTTAATGTCCCATTGACAATGAGGTCAAGCACAAGCTTGGATGAGGGAAGGATGGGGAAGAAAATCAGCCGTGCCCTTTCAAAGGAAGCATCCCAGCATTTGCTTAGTGATTTAGGAAAATCACAGAAAACGTAAATCAGGATGGCCGGACATGGGTTTGAACCATCGTCCTCCCGAATGCAAGTTCAGTATGCTAACCACTGTGCACACCTCACTCACGGGGGATGAGGGTTGTGAATGAAGGATATTGGTCTGCAGTATTGCGGGTGCACTAGGTAACAGTTTAGCGATAAATGCATGTTAAGTGAAGGGCTAATGCCAAAGAGTATTTTCTGTAAATAGTGTGGGGATTTGATTTGGACCTTCAAAATACCTGTTTTCAACACTTTAAGTTGCTTTTCAGTACCAGTACTAATTTATGTGTCCTCTGTATGAAAGTTTGTGTGGTGTATGATTTTCATGCATGAATGATTTTTTAAGTGTGAAATTTAAAACTTCAGCTTTCCCATTACTGTACTTCACTGCCACAACAGGCTGGCTGCTAATTTATAATGGTGCAAGTTATTGTATGCCAACAACTAAAATTGCATGATCAGAATACTTCCACACTACAGAAACTTTCTTTGAATAATTCTACAGTTGTTATCTTGGAATCAGGTGTCTGGTAAAAATATATGATGGTTAATTTTCGTTTATGTAGACCGGTTACTCAGTCCTGATAACTTTGCAGTCGGACTCCATTTTGACCTGCATACACACATTGTTTTTGTCAATTGCAATGAACCATCCCCAACCTATGATGTTTAATTAGTCTTTTCGAAATATGTTCCATGCAGTGATAAATATTTTGGAGGTGCCTTCTTTGTAGTTCATCCAGCTCTCAGTTCCGTGTACGGGTATGAGGGCTTTCCTGGAGGGCAGTGGATTCAGGGAATTTGTTATGAATGCTTTGTCAATTTTTTGTTAAAATCTTGATATTCGAAATATCTTCATTTTGTTTGTGGTCTTATTTTGTTTGTTGTATATTGAATGGTGAATGTTCATCAAAGGACCCCTATCACTTGCCCTAAAAAATGCACTCAGCACTCACTGTGCCCCCTGAACAGCTGCTTCCTTTCTATATTGCACACCATACTGCAGATCCGAAAATGGGCAGCCAAGATGACCACAGAATTGATGGAGCATCTTGTTGAGACCCTTCTTTCAGCTCCAAACTGAAGGATCCCAATCAATTCTGTCAAATTGTAGGCTCTGCTTGTACCCTTCAAGCAAAGTCAGCAGTCTTCATCAGTTTCGGTAGCTGTCTGCAGGAACTGAGGATGGCCTTAGAACTAAAGTAACAGGCATCATTGGTGCCAACATGTTCCACAACTTGCAGATGATTGCACCCTCCAACCTCGTAGCTGCAGGCAGGACTTCCTTCACACCCCACCTTCTCCCCCCCCCCCCCCCCCCCCCCTCCCCAACTGCCTGTGGCAGGTATATTGAGCACATATTGGCTTTCTCTCCAGCCTTGGCATATCATCAAAACCATTCCGTAAATCAAGAAGACATTTCACTTACATCATTGTGCAACATGTACTGATATAATGAAAACAAAATTTCTTTGTTATCAACACTAGCTCTGTGTGAGGTCGAGAAATTTTCTCGTTTGCTCATACTGGTTCTTTTTTGGCACTTCCTTGTGGCTGTCAGAATTATTTTGTTTATAAGGTTTATTAAATATTTTCAGACCTGTAACAGTGAGTCAGTCATTCACTGCACTTTTGTTGTAGTTAACTGCTAGATGGCACCATTCTCACTGCTAGATGGTGCCATTCCCTCTGTTTAATTCAGATTTAAACAGTATATCAGTTCACAATTAGTTGTGAAGTAAACATGACTATGGCTCTCTCCACTTGTGCCAGTGAAAAACAGTTTGTTGTAATCTGCTCTTTTTTTGGTTTGAGTAACACTAACAAAAATCCATAGAACACTTTCAGCACTATATGAGGGCAGCATTTTACCGTGGGCAAATGGATTGCCAGAGCATTTAACAGTGCACAAACAGTGGAACAGGCTTGAAGAACAATGAAACAGCAGGGTCCATCCACGTTCGTTGCTAATGCCATCATTGAACAAGGCTGATTGACTGATAAGTGACTGTCAATGAAGTCACAAACTATGTGGGCATTGGTCATGGTTCTTCATGGGAAATAATGCATAATAGATGTAACTTTCATAAGATTTGTGTGATATTGGTACCAAACTAACTAAGGGGAGAGCACAAGAGCAACTGGTTGAGTATATATCAGAGCCCATGGGACTGATAAACTAATGTACATGAAATTTTTCAGGAATTAATCATCACTAACATTAAAATATGGTTATTACAACTGAGACTGTTATAATAAATATTTTAAAATTTTGGACACTTGGAGAATCTCTCATGACAGTATGTCATCCAGTATTACTTCCAACTAGAAATCAAATACCAGATGACAAAATAGCAACATCTTCATTGGCATATCATTAGTTTGTTTCACTCAAATTCATGTTAAAGAGGTCAACAGTTTGCATCCAGTTGAGAGGCAAAGGAAGTGGTGCATACATGACTTGTTGCTCAATTGAATACTATTTTTTGTTCCTTAGGTCATTAGAAAACTTGTGCAGTGATGGACAAAGTGCCTCAAAGATCTGGATGAATTCTGGGTGATCAAACAGTCAGTATAAATTTGAAAACTTAATAAACCATGAAATAATGTAGAATAGAGAGGTAAAAATTGACACACGTGTTTGGAATGACATGGGGTTTAAAAAAAAAAAAAAAAAAAAAAACAAAGCTCACAAAATGTCCGACAGATGGCGCTGGACAGCAAAACGTCAGTGACTGTGCATGACAATCACGTATAAAAGGAGCTGTAATTATAGAGAGAATCAGATGCGCCAGCAGTCGCAGCATGTTGACATTATCTGAAAAGGAGCTTTTAGTGAAGCTGTATTATCAGAATGGGGAATGTGCTAGTTCAGCGTTACAATCCTATTGCCACAGGAAGGGGATTCGAACGGGTAAAGGTCCATTGACAAATGCAGATGTGGCGAGAATGATTTCGAAGTTCGAAGGCATGAGTTGTTTATACGATAGGCCCCATAGTGGCCGACCGAGCACAATGCTTAATGCTGCTGAGACAATTCAGGAAGAAATGGAGACTGTAGCGGGTTCATCTATGCACGGGGAAGTCAGCACTCGTGCAGTCGCAAATCACACCGGCATTCCATACACTATTGTTTGGTTGGCACTTAGGCGTACCCTCCGATGCTACCCGTACAAAATCCATTGGCATCATGAACTGTTACCTGGCGATTTAGTTAAGCGGAGGGCATTTGTGGTGTGGGCGTTTCAAAAGATGGCGGAAGATGACGATTGATTGAGTAACGTGTTGTGGACCGACGAAGCTCATTTCATGCTCCGAGGGTCTGTCAACACCCACAACTGCAGAATTTGGGCTACCGAAAATCCTGAATTTGGGCTACCGAAAATCCTAGATCTGTCGTGGAAACTCCATTGCACGACGGGAAAGTCACGGTATGGGTTGGATTTACCACATCCACCGTTATCGGGCGTTTTTTCTTCGAGGAAATGCGTGATTCTGGTTTTGTAACTGCTACCATGATGGGTGAGAGGTACACCGATATGTTACAGAATCGCATCATCCCCAGCCTGGCTGATAAACACCTGCTGGAACGTATGATGTTTATGCATGATGGCGGTCCACCCCATATTGCTAGACGCATAAAAGATCTCTTGCACGCGTCGTTTGGTGATGATCGTGTGCTCAGCCACCACTTTCGTCATGCTTGGCCTCCCAGGTCCCCAGACCTCAGTCCGTGCGATTATTGGCTTTGGCGTTACCTGAAGAAGCAAGTGTATCGTGATCGACCAGCATCTCTAGGGATGCTGAAAGACAACATCCGACTCCAATGCCTCACCATAACTCCGGACATGCTTTACAGTGCTGTTCACAACACTTCAGAGGTGGTGGTTCAGATTGCTGTACACACTGGTACCTCTAATACCCAGTAGCCCGTCCTCTTGCATTGATGCATGCCTGTATTCATCGTGGCATACTATCTGCAAGTTCATCAAGGCACGGTTGTTCCAGATTGTCCCAATCAATGGTGATTCGGTGTAGATCCCTCAGAGTGTTTGGTGGGTCATGTCGTCCATAAACAGCCCTTTTCAATCTATCCCAATGTGTTTGAAAGGGTTCATGTCTGGAGAACATGTTGGCCACTCTAGTCGAGCGATGTTGGTATCCTGAGGGAAGTAATTCACAAGATATGCATGATGGGGGCGTGAATTGCCATCCATGAAGACGAATGCCTTGCCAATATGCTGCCGATATTGTTGCACTATTGGTTGGAGGATGGCCGTTATGGCACCTTCCATGATGACTAGCGGTGCACGTCGGCCACACATAATGCCACCCCAAAACACCAGGGAACCTCCACCTTGCTGCACTCGCTGGACAGTGTGTCTAAGGCATTCAGTCTAACCGGGTTGCCTCCAAACACGTCTCCAACTATTGTCTGGTTGAAGGCATATGCAACATTCATTGCTGAAGAGAATGTGATGCCAATCCTGATCAGTCCATTCAGCATGTTGTTGGGCCGATCTGTACTGTGCTACATGGTGTTGTGGTTGCAAAGATGGACCTCGCTGTGGACGTTGGGAGTGAAGCTGTGCATCGTACAGCCTATTGTGCACAGTTTGAGTCGTAACACGACATTCTGTGGTTGCACGAAATGCATTATTCAACATGGTGGCATTGCTGTCAAGGTTCCTCCAAGCCATAATCCATAGGTAGCAGTTATTTACTGCAGTAGTAGCCCTTGGGCAGCCTGAGTGAGGCTTGTCATAGACAGTTCCTGTCTCTCTGTATCTCCTCCATGTACAAATAACATTGCTTTGGTTCACTCCGTGACACCTGGACACTTCCCTTGTTGAGAGCCCTTCCTGACACAGAGTAACAATGCATACGTGATCAAACCACAGTATTGACCGTCTAGGCATGGTTGAACTACAGACAACACAAGCTGTGTACCTCTTTCCTGGTGGAATGACTGGAACTGATTGGCTGTTTGACACTCTCCGTCTAATAGGCGCTGCTCCATGCATGGTTGTTTACATCTTTGGGTGGGCTTAGTGACATCTCTAAACAGTCAAAGGGACTGTGTCTGTGATACAGTATCCACAGTCAATGTCTATCTTCAGGAATTCTAGGAGCTGGGGTGATGCAAAACTTTTTTGATGTGTATAAAAGCTGTTTTTAGATACTTAGTGACTTACCTTTGTAAGTTCTGTTATTCTGCTATATTTGTGCTTAGTCTCATCTCTCAAAGATTGTTGGTAATGTGCCTCATAGTTTAATTCTTTATGACAATAGTTTCATTGAGAGTTGTGGGAATTATATTTGGGACTCTGGTAGCAGCAGTGCACAGAAATGCAGGCTAGTTTTTAGAATTTTCAAAACTTTTTATACTGTTTTTTACTGAAAAGGAAGAAGAGAAAATTGAAATGATAAAAATGTTAGTGACGTAAATGGTTAGCTTGTTGGTTTCTAGGTGAATTATTCTCTGTTTTAGTTACTTTTGTTTACCATTTCTTTTCCCTTTTCATTTTTCTTAGATTTAGTTTCCCTTGTTTTTTAGTATTTTATCCATCTTTAACAACAGGAGTCCTTCTATAATGAAATAATAGGCAACCAGTTGCATATAAGAAATTTAATTTCTTGGCTGGTTTTGGGCACTTAGTGCCCTTCTTCGGAAGGTCCAGTCACATGTTCCAGCCTCGCAATGCACTCCACACTTTGTTTTTGCTGACAGGTTCCCTACTTTGTTATGTTGCCTCTAAGAACAGATTGCTATTTGGAAGACAGTTAAATGTACTTTCATGCTGCATGTTCTTATTAGCCCTTTGCTTTTTCATTTGTTAGAGATTACAGTATTCGGTAAAATATTGTCAACTGCCACTTCAGACTTTTCTTGTAATAAAAAAGGTAAGGCTGACCTACACTCAGATATTGAAGTGCTCTCCAGAGTGCTTTACAAGGCATTATCTGATGGGAGATATATCCTGGGAACTGGCTCACACAACAACTTATATGGCAGTGTACACACCAGCTTTATTTTTTATTCATATACAATGGACTGACAAATGTGAACATCATATCAATAAACAAAAAATAATCCCAGGGACAAAGGGAGACTGAACATTTGGCCTAGGATTTGTGATATGACCATTATGCGGAAAAACATTTTTTTGTAAGGGAAATGGTGAATCGTGTGCTTTGAATAAAAACCCTTCTATAATTTATCAAAAGGTTTAGACTAAGGGATATAATGTTTGGTTAGTACTAATGTGGCCAGTAACACATCAAAAGAGGGTGTGAGAACTGTGGTAATCAAAACAGAAACTAAAAGATGAAAGGGTGCTGGCCAGTGAAGTTTGTTGATGCAAATTAGCACAATTAAATTTAGTTATATAATTTGTAAGACATGTAGGTAGTATAATTTGTATATATTTGTTACATTCATACATATCATTTACAGCATATGTTGGTACACATTTTCCCACCATCGAACGCAGCAAAGTGAAGCAGGTACTGGCATACAAGTGTAAAGAAAGTGCTGCTGCACTGAGGGTACGTGGATCTAAACTCCTTGGACTCAAGTAAGCATCTAGTTTTACTGTTTAATATATTAAGAATAGAAGTAGTTTCCAGGCTCTTGTTAGATTTCTTGAGTTTGTTCTGCTTTGTTCACTCTTTTACAATTATTATGCTAACCATATGTCCCACACAGTTGTTCCATTCTATTCTTTATATTAATATCTGGCTGAGGCTCATGACCCACATCTGATCCGTGATCCAAAGCTCCCACCTTCTTTTAACGGTGACAGGTGGAAAAGAGGTTTCTTCAAAGGTATCTGTACAGTGTATGAAGACTGTAGGTCTGACTGTAGGACTGAAGTGGTACCATTCAAGAGGAGGTTTAACTTCAAGAAGGCTGACTGGCAGACGTTCAGTGAAGAGCTTGACTCAAAAGTGATAAATATTCCACCACAACCTGAATTGTATGAAACCTTCATCAAATGTGTCCAACAAGTTTCGAGGAAAACTTCCGAGAGGATGCAGAACTCAGTATGTTCCAGGCATGTCCAGTGATGACAAACTTTTGTTAGAAAGATACCAAACTCTCTATAAAGAGGATCCATTTGCAGAAGAAACGATCCAAGCTGGTGAAATATTGCTGCAAGCCATTTCAGCAACTCGCAAGGCCAAGTAGAGTAACCTGGTAGAAAACTTCGACATGAAGCTGAACAGTAGACAAGCCTGGAAACTGCTTAAAAACCTGAGAGGCGACTCTGTAATATCACAAGACAATTTTACGAGTGTGATTCGTGATACAGTGGCAACCCAGCTCGTGCGGATTGGCAAAATAAAGGGAAGGATGCCCAAAGACTCTCTTCTGAATGATCCAGAAACAGATTATTATTTTCTTAGGGCTCCCTTCTCCATGGCTGAACTTGAAGCTGCCATCTCCAGTTTGAAGATGCATAAGGCTGCAGGTGTTGATGACCTTACAATTGAACAGATAAAGAACTTCAGCTGTAAAACGATAGAGTGTCTACTAAGCCTAATGAACACATGTTTTGCCAAGCTACACATCCCCAAAATGTGGTGGAAGTCTCGAGTCATTGCAATACTTAAGCTTGGGAAGGAACCAAACGATCCAAAAAATTTTCAACCTATCTCCCTTTTATGCCACGCCTTCAAGATATTAGAATGGCTGGTACTTAACCGAATCAGTGCCACCCTCAAAGTGAAGTTTATCCCACAACAATCAGGCTTTTGTGTTGGCGAATCATGCTGCAGTCAGATCTTGAATCTAACCCAGCACATCGAGGATGGTTTTGAGTGTGGTGAGATTACTGGAGTCGCTTTTGTTGATCTAACAGCTGCATACGACACTGTGAATCATAGGAAACTGTTAAATAAAGTGTATTATCTTACTAAGGACTACCAACTAACACCCCTTATTAGCACATTCCTTCAGAACAGTAGATTCCAAGTTTTATTAAAGGGTAAGAGGCAAACACAGAAGAATGGTCTCCCCCAAGGCAGTGTGCTTGCTCCAGCACTGTGCAATATCTGCACAAATGATCAGCCAATACCAGCAAGTACTAGCCTCTTCATCTATGCTGATGGCACAGCAGTAACTGTTCAGGGGCAAACCTTTAAAGAAGTAGAGGGAAAACTGCCTCGAGCAAAGGATGAACACTCCAAGTACTATGATGCCAACCACCTGAAGCCCAATCCCGGTAAAACTCAAGTGATCACCTTCCATTTATGAAACAGCGAAGTGCAGCAAAAGCTGGACATCAGATGGTGAGGAGAGGAGAGCAACTGAAATATTACCTGACACCAGTCTACCTAGGTGTCACACTGGACAGGGCTCTAACGTACAGGCAGAAATGTCTAAACGTGAAACAGAAAGCTATTGCTCGCATGGGATACTTAAGAAGCTGATTGGCAGCAGCAGGGAAGCCAGTCCACACCTCCTAAGGACTTATGCACTTGCGCTTTGTGTATCAGCCGCTGAGTATGCTGCTCCTGTGTGGATCACTTCAGCTCATGCTAAGCAAGTCAATATTGCGGTCAACGATACAGCAAGGATCATCTCGGGATGCTTGAAGCCAACTTCATTTTAGAAATTGTATCTGATTGTTGGAATAACCCCACCCAACATCCGGAGGGCCATTGCTGCAGACAATGAGAGAACAAAGCAGGAGAATGATCGTCAACATCCTCTGTATGGTCGTCAGGCAGCAAGATCCCACCTTAAATCTCGCAAGAGTTTTCTTGCTAGGACTTTGCCAATGAAGGGAGCACCAGTGACATTTCGTCTTGCAGCATGGAAGAGCTCACTGCTCACTGCCTGTAGACATCTCTCCAAAAGAAGAACTAGCTCCTGGCACAAACCTACAATACCCTGTATGGAGATCCCTCAACTGCCCAAGAGTTACCATTCCCTGACCAACCTGAAGAAATGAGGAATCCTTCCAGCGAGTGCTGACACCTTTTGCAACTGTGGGGCTGAAGAAGATCCAAGCTCCTACTTGTATGCCCCCTCCTGGACAACCCATGCACAATACAAGATGTTTACAAAGGAAATGACAAAGGTATCACAGCTGCTATTTTTTGGAAATGCTAACTGGACACACAAATGAATGATGAATGGAGTTAAGAAAATGAAGATCTGATACGCTTGTGGCATAGGAATAAGTTATTTATTAATACTTGACTTAAAAATATTGAAAGGTCTTAAGTATTCAATTGAGGAAAATGTGGTCATTGCAAAATGCGGGATGGAATGTGGTATGTATTTGATGGGTACTACTAAGTAGACAGAAACAGAACTGAAAAGCAGGCAGTCCCATAGGAAGGATGAGGGGTTTATTAAGATGATCCTACTGGTATCTGTGAATCAAAGAATAAGCACTAGCATGTGATCTATTTCTGAACTCTTTTCTGTTTAAACAACTACTGTTTCTGTTTCCCAATCAAATATTAGTAATTTTACAATAAATATCCATTTCTTAAACAGGTGACAGAGTTTGTAAAACATTATAACACACCTTGTAGTATGTTCTGTTCTGTTTAACATAATTTTCTATTTCATGGAGTGGATTGCATCCTCCTCCTCCTCCTCCTCCTCCTCCTACTACTACTACTACTACTACTACTACGCCATGGAAGAGTTCCTTTTTGTTGACAAAGTCTTCAACTTTGATGAGAAAGTAGTTCCCTAACTGTATTAATGTACCCTTTGCAGACCTCATCTTTCACCAACCATATAAACAATTATTTTGGAGGGCACAAGGACTGTTATAAGTTTAATCATTGAAGTCTGTTACTATTGTCAACTGTTGATGGGCTTTTACTCTAAGGCAAAAGTTCTACCTTTTACATATGAACATATTTAAGGTCATTTAACAGAGTAAACAAATACAGCACCATTCTTACTTGTCTTCCATGCTATGCTGAAATTTCTTTAGTTTCTTTGAATGAAGATAGTAGCTGGAGAACTAGTACTGTTCTGTGGATAATGTGTTGTCATCGCAAATACAAAAATGTTTGCAAGAAGTGGATTGTAAGGTCCTGTAGCTTAAGCATTTAATATCACTGGAGGATACCAACTCAGTTAAGTGTTGGAAGGCTATGATTTGATAGATAATTCATAAGCATTATGGATATTAACAGGACTCTGTAAGAAAACTCAGTCATCAAAACTAACATGTGGCTCTCAGTAGAAGTAGTTTCCACTATAATGTTTTAATAGTGTGGTAGATTGCAGATATACTAATCAAAGCCTTCATCTGAATTAATGACTGCCCATATTTGTATCTTTGGAGTTACATTTAATGACAGTGTACCATGTAACAGTGTTTGGCAGGCCCCAATTGAACAGTCTGTAATAGACTACCAGTACAAAGAACACACCTAATGCCCCCCACCCCTCTGAGTCCACCCTGTCTCCTTTTGCTCTTCAGTTTATTAATCTCACATCAGAAAAAGTACCACTTCATAAATGGCTCAAGGCTCTTCAATCAGTTTTACTGAATTAGCAAGAGATCATCCATTAACAAGTATTCCAGTATTTTGGAACACAAATTGCACACTTTATTTGTTAATTAAGAGAAACTGAAGGTGTGTGTGTAATAGAACTCACCAAAGTATATGCCAATATCACTGAACAATACTTTTTTCTGAAATTGCTTACATCTTACAAAACAAAACACACTCTTCTCACCATTTTTACTAAAGGTATGGAAGTTCTGTTAGTGGTATTGGAAACTTCAGTTAAGCATATGTTTCTTTTATAAATAGTTTATTTAAATACGAATGAAGTATCAAAATGCATAAAAATAATTTGCTGTACTTGTCCCCAAGCATGAGAGGAAGCTTTTAAGTACTTCATCTGTGAATATTGTCTGTAGGTATCCAATAATGTGATATTCAGACAGTTTCAGTTTCTCATATGAATCCTAGAGTATTCGTCTGAAACAATGTCAACTGGAGTTTTTCTTTGTTTCAGTGAACTTCAAGACCAGTAGCATCTGTCTGCACTCAAACCTGGATACTCTGATAACATTTATAGTCTATAAACAATAGCAGGCCTTTGTAACAGCTGTCATTAATCACAACTCTACGAGGTGTTTTGTTCTGACATTCTGTAAAATATGATACTTGAACTTGGTTCATTTGCACCTATTTTAAGTTGTTAACATTGTTTTATATTAGACTATTTGAGCAGTTACACTGCATTTATCATTTTTTATTCTGTCTAGTTTGTGTTTAATTATCTCTCTAGCTATTTGGCCATGTCTGTTTTCAACATGCATTATGTCACTGTGGATGTACCAGGCACATCCCAGTCTGTATTATGTGACAAATTTAATATTATTTGCCTTCTGAGACTGGAGAGAACAGGTTTTTAATATAGATATGTAATGTGCATTAATGTAGCAACAATTATGAACATCAGAAAGATCTCAATGTTGCTACACTGGAAATGAGTTTTGTGGCTCAAATTAAATAATAATAGTAATAATAATAATAATAATCATAATCATATGAAATGTGCCTTACTGAACTGTCTTTTCCCTGAGTAGCAGGGCTCAAGTTGATTAAAACATTCCATCATGTTTTTATATCTGAATAATACTGGTAGCTATCACATGATCATAAATTGAGGTATGATGAAATGTTTTTGCTCTGTAGTTAGAACTTTTTGTTAACTTCTGATACATTTCTACTTTTTTAATGGGAAAAAGTTGGAAAACTCTATGTTTTAGTGTGTAGGCACTATTTAGCATGTCCTGTTGTATTTGGATCCATCGTTGTAGCGACAGTATGTTAGTAGGTGATTGTAGTACTTAATCTGGAGCAGTTCATTTCTGAATGAAAATAACCTGTTCAGCTGCTATATGATGCCAGTATAAAGGAAGTAATTTTAAGTTTTCAGATGTCTGCATGCTGATTCTTTTATTGTGGAAAAAAACACAGTGCATTGATAAAATAAAAGAGAAAGCTTATTTGAATTGCCATTGGCTTATCTTCCTAAGTTATTGGGAGATGCCTATTCAGATAAGGCACCATACATATTTCGTTGGAAGTGTTTCATATTGGTCATATATTCCCTGTGTGAGACCTTGTATACATCTTAAATATAATGTTCTTTGCGTTCCATTTGTATGTATCAGACTGAGTGAAACGTTATAAAGGTTCCTGAGTTGTGTAGTTGCTATTGTTTGTATACATATAGGATTGTCATACTTCATTTGTGAGTACTATGTTGACTGGGAAGAAGTTAGTTGACAAGCATAAACCTCAAGATAGTACTGACTGATCAGTAATTTTCTGCATTTGTTTCTGCTTGGGAACACTTCCATTATTTTAATGTTTTAAGATACCAATTTTATTGATTAATGTTAGATTTCAACATTCCTCTTTTACTGGCAGAAGTTCAGATGTGCATGTTTCCTTATTGGTGTGGTTTAACACTGTCATTGTGGAGTATTTATATCGAATAGTAGCAATGCCAACTCTTCTCTATAAGAATTAAATCTGAATATGAAAGACAAGTGTTAAAAGTCAGCTTGAGGTCAGACAGTTGAAGGTACTGGGAGATATTAAAGACCATAGATATGGACTGTATCCATGAATAAAGAGAGCTCAAGCAACAGGCTGGGGTAAAGTAGTTGGCATGATGAGGCATGTGAGTATATCTTGAGGAAAAATGACGGTAGCGATGACAAATCTAGAGCAGTAGAATGCTTGCAGTAGTAGGCATGATGGGGGATGTGGTTTTAACTTGAGGAAAAAAAAAATGAGAGTAGCAGTGACAAATCCAGAGCTGTAGAATGCTTGCAGAGTCTTCAAGCCTTCATAAAACTCACTCTTCAGGCTCGCTCAGACTAGACTGCAATTCATGAGTACAATGAACCTATGCACAATGTGGCCATACAGCTCTGTGATTTGTTAGTCCCAGTATTCTGTTAGGCAAGAAAATGAATCTATGTATATCGTATAATCACTGTGAAGGGAAAGATAAACCAGAAGTTTGAAGAATGTAAACGCAGGTGTTCTTTGCCACTTATCCATAATTCCACCACCATGCTAGATCCACTCCACCCACCCACCCACCCACCCACCCACAGACACACACACACACACACACACACACACACACACTCTCTCTCTCTCTCTCTCTCTCTCTCTCTCTCTCTCTCTCTCTCTCTGTGTGTGTGTGTGTGTGTGTGTGTGTGTGTGTGTGTGTGTGTGTGTGTGAGAGAGAGAGAGAGAGAGAGAGAGAGAGAGAGAGAGAGAGAGAGAGAGAGAAATATTCTTGTTGCAAGAGCTCCTTACTGGGACTTAGTTATTCGTTGTTACTGTTCATGATTAATGTCATAAATGTTACTATTTGCTGCTCACCTAATAGTGATTATACAGGTCCAAGATGACAAATGCCGTTGGGTTTTCCTATCTGATAATACTCTGATAATACTGAGCAAGATGACACAGTTGTTAAGATTTAGGGCTCATATTCAGTTCACCTTGCCATGCAGATGAAAATTTTTGCACAGTTTCCTTCAATCAGTTAATACCTTGGTGGTTCACTGCGAATATCCAATATCCTTGTTCACCAATGTCCTATTTCATCTTGTTCTCCTTTTCTCTCTAATGATGGTGTAGTTGGCTGGATGCTACACCCTTACCTTCTCCTCTTTTTTGTTTACTGTATACATATCACACAGCGAAGACCAATTCCACAATTTTTCATTGTTTGATGTAAATTTTCAGCTTCTTCGGTGATGTAAGTGTTCATTTATTTCATACAATTTGCATTTAGTAGCCAGGTGAAAAAAGTTTCAGCCAGGATCAGCTTTTCTTTTGTAGTCAATGTATGTGGGATATTCAATAATTGATACAAAGTGTTGAGAAAAAAGGAGAATAAAAATGTATTCAATGGCAGTTAAATTTGTGCTTCATTTGAATATAATCTCCACCAGTCTTAAGACATTTTACATTTTTCCCACAGCTCTGTTGCCTTTCTAATTCCAGTAGTGAAGAATATTGACCTTGTTATCTGAGTCTTTTATGTGCAGCTCATCTGACAGCTTTGCTGTTTTCTAACTTGGTACTGTGTAAAACTGTTTTAATGGTCAGATCAGATGAAAATTGGACCAGTTAGAGGCCAGGATTGTATGATGTATGTGGCAACATCTGCCAATTCAAATTTTCTGTCCTCGTTTTCAGGGAATTTTAGGAATGGTCATTATCATGCAGCAATTTTATGAGTTTGTAATTCCTGCCACCACCTTTTACATATTATAGTAATAGAAATTCTTCTATGGGATAGAAAGAGTTGTCAAGGAGAAACTTTCTCAGTTTATTTTCATTTTACTTTGTTGTTTGTCAGATATTTTATATCACTCGGTAAGTGATCAAAAATTGTTGTTGCAGTATTGTGCACCACTTTCTGTGCTAAAGACAACCTTAATGTGGAGTAATGAATGTCATTATTTCTTCTAGTGTTGCAATTATGTACATCATTGAGCCTTTTGAAATGTAGTGGGGTGTTTACAAGAAATTGCAGTAGGGAATAAATATACTGTAAAACTGTAGTCTGTATGCCAATCTCCTTAAACATATATGTACAAGATGGCCATGGGCGAGCATCTCATTTTATTCTTACAGCACATTTATGGGCAATTAAAACCTTTGTTAAAGACGAGTTACCCCAGAACATTATTCCATATGACATTATTGAATGAAAATATGCAAAATATTTCAATTTACTGATTTGTGTCTCCCCAAGAAGCATTAGTGGGCAAGTCAAAATGATTCCATTGAAGTTTCTTCTGTTTGAATTCAGGGTAACAGAGGAAATTCCAAATGCGACCTCAGGCTGTAACACACCAGAAAGTCATTACCAACCATTAAAATCTGTTGTTTGAGTGCGTAACAAATGCAAGCATGAATGTCTTTTGAACTCGAGTCAGTTGTCTTGGACCCATCTTGAGCATGAGTAATTATAATTATGTTTATCATGAATGACTAATAATAATCAGTAGTTTTCTCAGTAACTCATTGTCCCTCCTATGTCACAAGAGACAGTCGTTTGTGTGTCTCATATGACTATTATTTCCATTATTAGCATAGGGTATGAGGAAACAGTTGACCTCTTCTCAAGCACATTTAACTTACTGACCTTGATAACATTTAGGCTTCATGTAAGCTGCTGCTGTTAAGTTATTTAACTCTGATATTAATTACACTAATTTAAAATTGTAGAAAATGGGACATCTAACAGTAACTAGTGCACAGTGGCGGATATAAATCTAATGGCAACCACTTCTTCACCATCTGGCCAGTGCCAAATTTGAAATTTCCATTATTTCAAGCCCCAAACTACAATACTTATGGGCATAGCAGGTTAATGTGTGTCAAATCCCACTACCTGTAGTCGAAACTGAATTTTTTATTTCTTTAGAGGGAAAGAAGTAGACCAAGGTAGTGCTGCACCAAAACAATAGATTTTTCTCTGGTATCAAACTGCGTGTTACACTTCTGCACATCATATACATAACTTTTTGTAATGAACGTCTTTTAAGACAAAATGCCATTACAATAGAATTATTATTTTTAGTGCACCAGTTTTCAGCTGTATGTACATTTCAGATCTGGTTTAGTAATCACACTCGTGAATCTTCAATTACAGCTAAACTAACGTGATTTAAATTATATTTCTGAACACTTTAATCTTGTTGTGTTAATCTGTGCTGCATTTTCTTTAGCTAAATATCACGTACCGCATTTCCATCAGTAGTTTGTATCCTACAATTTGGTTTTATCTTAGTTATCCTATATTTGTTTATTTTGTTTCCTTTCGATTTGAGAATATTAATCCTCCATTATACGTATCATGTGTCTGTCATGCAATTTTTGCAGAAAAATTTGAAGTTTATAAATGTATGTCTATTTTGCTTTTATTAGACTCAGTGCTGAAATGAGGGTACTGTAGGTAGGTTAAGTTGTTACAGTCATTAAAAGTTTCCTATTTGGCTACATACCATGTTGGTGCCTGACTGCCACTAAATTAGTTTTCCTCCCATGATCCTTTTGTAGTCTTCAAGGAAGTCTAGAGTGTTTTGGAATAAAACGTGTCAGGTTTCTTGCCAGATTTGCTGCAGAATACCACAAGAATTCCACTGTAAATATTCCAGTCAACCAGAAATTTTTTTTAGTTGGAGAGTTTTGTAAGAATAACTTAATCTGAAATTAATACTGTAGGAAAAGATAGGTTGCTATTTACTGTAAAGAAGATATGATAAGTTGTAGACAGGGACAATTAAAAGACATTTATTCGGGTAGGCCGAGTGCCAGATATGGTAATCATGTGTGCATAAAGTGTACCTGCTTGTGTGTATGAATGGTGTGTTTCTCTTTTGTTGACGAAGGCTGTGGCCAAAAGCATTATGTAAGGGTCTTTTAATTGTGCCTATCTGCAACTTAACATGTGTTCTTTAAGGTACGTAGCAATCTATCTTTCCCTACATTGTTGGTATTTCTACCTGGAGTTTCCGTTGTTTAGTCTGAAATTAACTACCCTCATTTCAGTATTTGCACTTGGAAATACTTGTCTGTATATAGTAAGTTACTGTTCTTTTTCTTGTGCCTTTGTCTTGCATCTATACATAGTCAGCATGGTTATAAATGGATTTTGGAGGGTTAATTTTAAGGGGTGGCTTAATGCCCTTTCTGTTGCCACTCATTACCCCCAGGACAGAGTGTGTGTACACCAACTGTATGCGTGTGGTGTTAATCTTGTGAAAGTTTTTGAATCATAAAACTGAGGTGGGATTTGGGTGACCAGCCCAGTGTTCACTTAGGCTGATGTGGTAAACTGCCTAAAAACAAATCCAGGCTTGCCGGCATACCGACCCAAGTCCTTAATCCACCAAGCAGATTCGATCTGGGGCCAGCATATGTGACCGTCCCAGAAGCAGCACTTCAAGATGCACTGCTCTCTGTGCGGTTTGTATTGTAAATTCTTCATTCACAATTTTATGTTTATCTGACTTTTTGAGGCTGGTTTTTGGCGCCTCTCACCTTTTCATTCTCATTGCCTTTGTGGTTTCTCCTTCATCCTTATTTTACCCAGCTCCCACATTTGTTTCATGTTTTCCATATTTGTCTTTTGCACATTTTGTGTGTCTGAATTTCAAGGAGTACTATTAAAAGTTGGTGTAAGTAGTCACATAATAGCGTCATCGGTTAACCAATGCTCTGTTTAATCAAGCCATGAACACACTTCTCAGATATTTCAGCACTATTTCCTTTGAGGCTGTTCAGTTATTAGTCTTTCCTGTCTCTTAGTTACTGTTGTTACTTGTATTTGATCAGATTTTATGCACAATTCATCAGTTATTTCCACAGGCTAGCTTAACATATCAGTTCATCAGGGGTTTACTTTGTTTGCTCATAAAAAAATGGAAGCTCCAGTGTACTGTAAAAATCAACCAAATATTGATTAACCTCTCTATTCTCATTAAGATCTTCATATCAAGTAGTAAGGAGTAAACCATATTGTATCAAGAAATAATTTTCCTACAAAACTTTTGAATCATGGAATTGGAATTAGTTTTGAGCTAATGAGATAAAACTCTTTATATTAATATTTATTAACAATTTTAACCTGGAATGCTTTTAAGTGGTTTGTGAGTATAGAATGATTGTGCATAAAAATAAGTTAAGAGTGACACATTTCCTTCAGTCTGTTTGGTGGGCTTAGCTCCTCATTCCAGTGAATAAGACAGATAATAATACATTACATTATTTGTGTACAAAACAAAACTGTGGAACTTTTTAAATATAATTTTATATAACACACTATATTTAAATACCCTAGTTACAGAAAACACTACAATATTTTAGTTGGTGTCTCCTGAGGTTGGCCATTCCAAAATAACAACATAAAAGTCAGACACTTCATTGCTTTCTTAATATCTTCAAGTTTCTTTGCATTATTTGGGACATGGCCTTGTGAATGTGCTCCTGGCATAGACAGTTGGATATTTTGTACTGCTGGCAAGTGAAGTGGAAACACATGTTTACACAATACATCACTCTATGCTCTTGCTATGACTGCTCCTGGGTTTGCTGGGTTTCACTCTGTGAAGGACTCGTAACCTTTTTTCAAACAACATCAAAATTCTACAGGACAAATACCTCGTGTATAAACATGAGATCTGCTTCCTTTTCTGCAGAGTGCTATACTACCACTGACTCAATTTCAGAAAAACTGTGACATAATGCCATTTTCCAATTCCTGACTCAATTTTGTTAGAAGTGTATGCAATATGGGAAGAGAAGTAAGTAGTATATGGTTAGAAAAAGACATTTAGTTACATATGTCAAATGAAAGCTTTCTTAGTTTATAGCAGATCTTCATATCTAATTCTGATACCTCTTTGTCATTGCTGGTATTATAGCTCATACTTACTCTCTTTTCAAGTTCTCAAAAACAATGCTGTTGCCCATATCATCTGAGGAACTAAAAGTGACAGATATTAATGCATTACCTCACCTCACTACCCCAAGAATACTTCTGCTGTTGTGTCCAGTGTGTGGCAGGAACAGTGGCCACTACAAAGCAATAATTACGTCAATATTAATATTAATAGATTTTCTGTAGAGCAGTAAAATACCTATCCTAAATCTGTGTAGTGTTGTACATCATCTTATCGGAATGAGAAAAAACGGAGGGTGGCTTGTG
The DNA here is from genome assembly GCF_021461395.2 of Schistocerca americana. Classification (NCBI taxonomy): domain Eukaryota; kingdom Metazoa; phylum Arthropoda; class Insecta; order Orthoptera; family Acrididae; genus Schistocerca; species Schistocerca americana. The sequence continues at coordinate 555,233,979 of NC_060119.1, read as the reverse complement.
TCATGTATACGTAGTGACAGGAAGACTGAATAACTGTTAACTTTATTGACAACTCAGACTCAAAACTGTTTTCTCATTTACAGAAGTGAAATATTACATTTGTTCAACTCAACTTTACCCGCTGTAGTTGTAGCGTATTGTTTTATCAACTCTTAATCTGACTGCAGGATACAAATGTGCACTTTGTCCCTTACTTGTTCAATAATAATAATGATAATAATAATAATTTCAAGTGTTTCAATGGCCTGGTGCAAGGCTTTCAGTTAGATGCCACTTCGGCAGTTTGTGTTTCCCTAACCTACCCCATTTATCCAGCCAGGGAAAGGAGACCTATAATTTAATGTGGAATCCAAACGTGTCATTTCTGGTGACTCCTCACATCATTGAGAGGTGAAGGCTAGGTTAATATGTGGACTGAAAAATCTGTGACCCAACCAGAATTCAATTCCTGCGACCTCATGGTTTCCAGGTACACGCTTTACCACTTGACCACTAGGTCTGACTACTTTTTCAATTATTAGTAAAAAGTGTCTCTAGTTTAATCTGTATTTCATTTCATTCATTGGATTGATATGACTTTGTGTAAGTACTTGTGAAGCGGAATGCATACATCTGAAATCATGAGAATGCGTACATCTGAAATCATGAACTACTCCAAAGAGCTCCAGTAATACAGACCAAAACAAATCTGAAATGAGCAATGAAGTACTTTGACAGAATGCTTAAAGGTGTAGATACTCAGTTTTTTTTATGTGTAGCTCATAGTAAGCAAACATACAAACATTGTGGTGATGGCTTTAAAATGTCTTCCTAGATTTTTGGAAGATCTGATATCCAAGGTGTTGTGCATTTTTTTAGCAATTACTATTTGTGTTTTATATTACATAAGAAATTTATTATTTATAAATGTAATATGTTCTCTTTCTGTGTTTCATATCTGTGGTATCTTTGAAATGTCATGTTCACATTTAATGTTCAATTCCGTTTTGTAAAGAAACCAAAGGAAAAGTGCAAGTGTTTCGCAGTGAATTGTGGGAACTTATGTTTTGCATTTGCTCCTGAGCATTTATGCTTCTCACAATTTGGGGCTGTTGCCATAAAAATATTCATTAGTTACCAGATACTGTACAGGTTAGACCACAATTTTATTGCAAATGGTCTGTTATTTATCATGCATGTCAAGCAGCAGACTTTATTATTTACTGTAGGTTTAGTAGATGAAGAGAACTATGTATATTTAATTTTGCAACCTCTAAGAAATATAATATGTAAGTACTGTATTTGACTCATACCTTTAAAACTTTGAAATCTGAATAAAATTTTCCAGTTTTTAATATTGTGACATTAAACAATCTTAAACATGTGATCTAAAATTGTCAGAAATTTTGAGAATTGTTTAGTAGAACAATAAATTAATAGACCAGTTTTTCTTTCAAAACATTTTAGTGGTACAATGAATCTTGCTGTTACTAGATGTTATAAACTGTTGACTAAATTGTAGAAAGTATTTCGTATTGTATCATGTTGTATATATTGTTATGTGCTGAAATTAATAAACTTTGTTAAAATACAAGAACTGACAAAAGGGTTAGTGTCTCATTAGTATAGAGTTGAAATATGTGTATTAAACATTCATAGTAATATGTAAAGCAGTACATTACTCATGTTAATATGTATATATTACAAAATTTTAACGTAAAATTTCTATTTTGTATGCTTCAATCAGTTTTCATTTATCATTGATGGAAATATATTATGAGATTGCAGCCTGTCTGTAACCTGCATTTTTATTGACTCTTCCATACTAAATGTTTATAGTATGTGAAAAATGAGTGGTGTACATACTGAAATACATCTTAATATATGGCTTTCTTGTAAAAATCCCCATGACAGGTGGTTGTAATCTTAATGTAACTATGGTCTATTTTTATGAGAAATTACTGTACATTATCAGTTCTAATAACATAACTGAATCATGGAGACAAAACATTGAAAGTAATTGTCTTCATTAGTACAATATCAAGTCAAGAAGTAAGTTCCCTAAGTGTAACTGAATATGCCTCAATAAAGAAAAAAAGAAATTACATTTTTATGTTACTTCCACTTTTTTGTTTTTTGTATTACTACAAAAGTTATTTATGCATTTGGTATAGTCTAAAGTGGAATTTTGCATTCCAGTAACAAAAACTGGTCCACACTAAGTATAAGAGTATTGGGCCTCTTACCTTGTGACTTGACTAATAACCAAGAATGTTCACAATTCATGTTCTATACAATAAACAAATTAGTTCAGAAAAGTACAAAATAAGTCTGTCATAATGTACTTTTCTGTATGTTGAATATGCTTTCCACACCTAGCTTTGGAATAATTTGTTGTACACATGATGATCCTGTTCGAAATGACTTCCTATGGCACTCATATATTGCATTCATCATTTTGCCCCCTTTCATCTTCACTACAGTTGAATTCCTCTCATCCCTCTCAGTCTGAGTGACCAGCCCTTCCTTTTTAAACCTCCTCAATCCATCCCTCCCTACTAATAGTTCCAAAATTTAGAATAATGCCATCTCATTGTATAAAAAAAGATACAATGCAGAAACCACATAAACTTTGAGAAATGTGCGCTAAAATACGCATGCGGCAAGATTTGCTACATATGCTGGTGTAGAGCAATAATCAAGAAGAAAATGAGCTCCAAGACCTCATCACCTGTTATTGATGATTTCTACCCAGCACAGTTTTTGGGCTGGAAAATTGATGGTGCAAGACTTTGACAAACTCAAGGAGTATTTAACGCCTTTCTCTCAAAGCATACCTCACGAGACTCTTACGAAGATGCACGCAATTTTTTATCATATGTAGTAGACTGAGAAGGAGAAGAGACGTTTACTTCTTGCCCTGTGAGACAACAAGATTCACAGATGGCATTCTGTTGATAGTGAACTGAGTATGTACATGCTGGTTGATCTGCAATATCATGCAACGTATGAGAAAGAATTCATGTCATTTCATTTGAGACCTATGATTCAACTGATCTGGGTAAATTATAATAAGTGCATCCGTAAGCCATAGGTTAGCATCAGCAGTTTCTGATGTAAAAGCTTAAGAATTGATTTCCGATGAGCAACATAAATTTTTTTTCTGTTGAGGGAAAATCTCAAAAGGTATCAACAGAGCCTCTTGACAGGTAATGGGAAGCTTTCTGAGAAAATAAGCAGTAAAGCGTAAAACTGAATTGCAAATTACGTAAATGCTGTTTAGTGCATATTGAAGGATACTGTATGTAAATAGTGGATCTGTGTAGTCACAAATGTCCTAGAACATAAAATCTGATGTTATGGCGAACTCTAATTTAATTTTTATATTGAAAGAAAACAAGAAACATAAAAATGAATGATCTAGACAAAGTGTTTTCAGATCTATGTTTATAGTGTAAATTACAAACTGGTTGTCCCTTTGTTCTAACTGTAAAAACAAGGTTTAGAAGAAAAGGAAGATATAACATACACGGACAGTAAAAAGAAATGCAACACCAAGAAGAAGTTGTGTGACATTAAGAGAAGTACTAGGTGTGTTTCTACATCCGAAAGCTGTCTATTCATATTTCATGCCAGTTGCATACGAGTGGCAGTAGTAGTGCCACTATGAGGATACAACTCGGGTTTGCTTTTAACAGTTGTGAGCATTAGTTACTTTTGAGATTGGACTTGATAGTAGATTTTAGTCAAGAATGCCTTTAAGGTAACAAACACTTCATTATCAACACCACACTGAGATTGAACGTGTTTGTGTAATATGGGTATGAGAAGCTGAATGTTCCTTCTGTGATATTGCAGAAGGTCTTGGCAGGAGTATAGCCACTGTATATAACTGCTGGCAGCAGTGGTCACGGCAATGTATGGTCATGAGAAGACCAGGCTCCAGATGGGCACGTGGCACTACCAAGAGGCAAAAACATTGTATTCGGCTTATGGCTCTGGTGCATTGTGCTACATCTGAAGGAGCAATTTGAGGAACAGCTGGCACCACAGGGAGACAACAGACTGTTACAAATTGGTTACTTCAAGGACAGCTCCGAACCAGACACCCTGTAATTTTCATTCCAATGACCTCAAATCACTGCCATTGGCAACTTCAGTGGTCTCAAGTGAGAGCTCATTCAAGGGCAGTGTGGTGGTCTGCTATCTTTACTGATGACAGATGGTTGTACATCGGTGCCAGTGGTGGCTGTGTGTTGATTAGGAGGAGGCTAGTTGAGTGCCTGCAACCATCCTGTGTGCGTGCTAGTCACATTGGATCTGCATCTGGAGTTGTGGTCTGAGGTGTGATTTCATATGACAGCAGGAGCACTCTCGTGGTTATCCCACCCACCCCTGACAGCAAATTTGTACTTCAGTCTGATGATGTGACCTGTTGTGCTGCCATTCATGAACAGCATTTCACGAGGTGTTTTCCAACAGGATAACACTCGCCCACATGCTGCCGTTGTAGTCCAACGTGCTCTACATAGTGTCAACATGTTGCCTTGGCCTGCTCAATCACCAGATCTGTCTCCAGTCGAACACGTATGGGACATTACTGGACAACAACTCCAGCACCATCCACAACCAGCGTAGATATTGTCCCTGTATTGACTGACCAAGTGCAACAGGCCTGGAACTCCATCACACAAACTGACATCTGCCACCTGTACAGTGCAATGTATACGCGTTTGCATCCTTGCATTCAACATTCTGATGGTTACATCGGTTATTAATGTACTAGTCTTTCACATTTGCAATGGCTTATCTCACCCTTACATTAACCCGCAATATTGCATTGTTACTCACTTAAATACACTGATCAACCATAACATTATTACCACCTACCTAATAGCCAGTATGTCCACTTTTGGCACAGATAACAGCGATGATACTTCGTGGCATGGAAGCAATAACACCTTGCTCGCTATGTTGCTGGAGGGAGCTGGCATCGCATCTGCACTTACAAGTCATGTAACTCCTAAAAATACCGGGAAGCGTGCCCGATGAGCTCTGACACCACATTCAGTAACATCCCAGATGTGTTTGATTGGTTCACATCTGTCGAATTGGGGGGCCAGCACATGAATTGGAACTTACCACTGTGTACCTCGAATTACTCCATCACACTACTGACATTGTGACATGGCACATTATCTTGAAAAATGAAACTGCCATCGGGAAACATGATCATCATGAATGGGTGTACACAGTCTGCAACGAGTGTACAATACTCTTTGGCCATCATGGTGCCTTGCACAAGCTTCACTGGATCCATGAATGCGCACATGAATGTTCACCAGAGCCTAATGGAGTCACCACCAGCTTGTCTCCAGCGCGCTGTACAGGTGTCAAGGAGCTGTTCTGCAAGACGATGGATTTGTGCCATCCCATTGCCATGGTGAAGAAGGTATTGGGATTGATCAGACCATGCAATCCTCTACCACTGTGCCAACGTCCAGTGCTGATGGTCTTATGCCCATCTCAGTCATTGTTACTGATATTGGCACACGCATGGGTCATCGGGTGCGGTGGCCTATTGTTAGGAGTGTTCGGTGCAGTGTGTGCTCAGACACACTTGTACTCAGCCCTGTATTAAAGTCTGATGTTAATTCCACTACGGTTTGCTGACTGTCCTGTTTTACCAATCTGCCCAGCCTACGACGTCCGACATCCGTAATGAGGGGTGACTGCTCAGCCCCACAACGTCTGGACATGGTTTCACCTTTGTTTCGCCACATGGTGAAGACACTCACTACAGCACTCCTTGAATATCTGACAAGTTGTGTAATTTCTGAAACACTCATGCTGAGCCTCCACACCATTACAATCTGCTTGGTCAGACTCAGATAGATTGTGCATGTTTCCCATTCTACAAGCAGACAACATGCTCACTGATACTACATGCAATGTACTTTTGTCTGACTAACAGTCATTCCTTGCCAAGTGACACTGCTATTGTCTGGATGGGTTTGTTTCGATAGTTGATCACTGGTCATAATGTTCTGGCTGATCAGTGTACGTTAGCCAGAAAAACATATTCCTGAAACTTCATTACCCTAAATTAATATTTTTTGGTATTGCATTTTTGTACATCACTGTAGAATAAGTCAGTGGAAGAGCAATACATGACTTCATATGTGTTGGGAAAGAATGCAGTGTATCTATTTCTGAAATTCATCTAAACTGACATTTATTCTTTTTTTCCCTAAATAAGAAGTTTGTTCTTGTATAATGTCAAAGCAAATGCTCCATGTCTATTTTGATAGTTTAACAGAAAAAGAAGACATTTAAAACAACCTATCTGCTGTGCTTCTATAGTACAGTTACAGTGTAACAGTATTTTGAGATTCACACACGTACTGCAGAGACTATACATTTTCTCTCAGGATGCACTATGACATTCTTGAGATTTTTCCTCAAGATTCTTGAGTGACAGATCTTCCCTATCCTAGTGAATGCTCCTGTGGACCACTGTCAATCATTCTTTTGTATGTTGTAGTCCGTATTTATTGCTTTTTTCTGAAGCATCTTTTACAAGCACTGATTACACCATTACAGCACTGACTAACAGTAAAGAGTGTGTGGTTTTTGCAAAACTTTCAAAATTTAAATGAACTATAAAATGCTCACTAATTGCTGACTTTTAATTATATGCTCAGTGCAGTTTTTTGCAGTTGCATTAGAGGCAAATGAAAACTTGCTGGTAATGTTACACATAAAACTTTACTTTCTTAGAACTAGTGCAACCACCAAAATGCAAGAATAATTATTGTAATATAAAGTATCTCTCAAAGCATTTTGAGTTTTCTTTAATTCCACTGGACATGATTTCATGCCTTTCTGGTTTTAATAAAATTGCATAAATGCCACCAGCTTTTTATAACATTGTCTGCAATATGTAGATGCATGTCCCTTACATGCTTCTACCAGTGCCTCAAACCATTAGGCCATGAAATCAAAGACGTCCTGCAGTGTGTACCTTGAGAATCTCCCTCCATGCATGCAGATTTTATGTATGGCCGCAAAGAATCCTCAACAATTGTTCGGGAACCACACTAAACAAGTTGCTGGCTGACTATATCCCACACATGTTCAGTAGGCAACATCAGGTGAACGTGCATGGCAGGAAAACTACCTGTAGTTCTTCAAAGAGGGCTTGCATATTTATCACTACATGTTGTGGTTGGGCACTGTATTACTACCATATAGCTAAGATGTGTCTCTGGCCAATATAGCAGCTACTCCTCAGCTTCCCATCAATACTTTTAAGTTGAGATTGCACATTTGTGTACGATAGAATCCCAAACCATCATTCTTGTCTGTCTGCTATGTTGCCCAACAGTCCAGACTTACAGACTGTGGTCACCATGATAGCAACTAATACATGCGTAGCCATTATCACAGGGCAGACTGAAATGGAAGCCGTCCAAAAAGAGGTACATTTTGATGCTCAGCGGACCAGCAGTGCCCCATGGCAGCCAGTCTGAGATATCCGTTTTCTAATCAGTGAAAGCTAGCACAGTGATGTACTAACAGTGCAGTTCACAGTAAATAGAACTGAACCATCAACACAGATGGCAGTAGGTTGAACCTACCTAGATATTAGCTTGCACCCGTGACGTAAGGATGTGATGGCATGGCATCATACATGCACAGAGATGGAACTAAACACTGTCAGTATTTATTTTGTTTCTATATTATGTTTTAGGCTTTAGTGGCCAGCTGATCTGCAGCATAGTCTAGGTTAAGGTGAAAGGTGGCACTATTGTTATGAGTTAGTGAAGCCAACCAGTGTCAGTATGAAATATTGGTTTGTAGTGACATGGATTTTTAGCTTAAACTAACATTATGGTCTTGTTGTGAGTTGTTAAGAGAAAAATGCTGTAATTCTTTTAATGACATGTATTTTAAGCATATTGGATTTCAATGAGTGATTTACTTTCACCATTGTTAGTCAAAGGACAGACATTTATCAGCAGGTTCAGTATTTCCAAGTCAGGTCTGCTCCTGCTACAGTGCTCCGGCATTTGGGAAAACATTGGAGGCAAAATTGTATAAACTATTAAAGTCATGTTGACAATGTGAATGTGATTCAGTTGTGTAGACACACTGCTTAGTCCCGTTCAATCTCATTACATGTAGGACTCTGTTCTATGCTACAAGAACTGTAACATTATGAACTGAAATGTCACGGAATGAGAGACCCATTTCCTGGAAACAGATAATTCTGTCCTACTACTCCTTCCTCAATTACTGATGTTACTGAGGCATATTGGTTGTTGCATCCACTTACATGTATGGTGTCTCATGGCAGTAGCAGTGCCTTACTTCTTACTTTAGATCCATGTAGTGATGAAATTTTGGCAGCCATTAATGTATAATGCGTTACAGAAAAGGAAATGCAAGGGAACTGAAGGATTTTTTTAAATTTTGTAATTTATTTGTATTTTTCAATTACAATAAATTTTGGGCACTGAAATAACAAAAAGCAATAAATATTAGGACTGAAAATCTCTCTCTCTCTCATTAAATTTAGCTCACAGAATGTTTTTGAAATTTGTACAGAAAGTGTTGTAAAAGTAAGCAACAAATAATATTTACTATATTGGCAGTTTATAATGTACCTTTGTAGTCATGTAGTCTCTGCCTCCTTTTATTACCCACCACACCCTCTTATTTCAACACTATAAAATTAATAGCTGGGTAGCCATGGTCTGTCCTCCGTTCTCCCAAATGCCCTATTCCCTTTTCTTTTCTTTCATGAACATTGTGTTCATTGCAGATGAATTATTATGACGTGAAGATGTTTCATAATTTTGCTCTTATTATTTATTTCTATCTTAAATATATGATTCATATTTAAGGAACTTTACAGTTAATTCAATAATGAAAGAATTAAAGGTAACAGCTCACCATAAGCATAAGTGTGTTGAGCACTAAACAGGCTCAGCAACACACACACACTGTGTCAGCCAACTAAATTATCCTGGTACTGCAGGCAACTTGGGATGCAGAATTGTGTTGGGTGGAATAGATGAGAGGAAGAAGAAGACAGGAAGTGAAGAGAAGCTGGGAGCCAGAGACAGTAAATGACAGGATAGGAATGTGGCCCCATTGGGCTCTCTATTGGCATATGAAGTGGAAGAGTAGGTGTGTAGGGAGATTAGAACAGAGGGAGAGGGGTACTGCAAAGAGAAAAAGTGTAAGTGTAGATTAATGAGTGAAATAGGAGGCACGGAGAAAGGAGTGAAAATTTGCAGGATTGAAGGTTGTGTTGCACATTCAGCATACGTCAGGATGTAATCTGGCTGCTGTCTTAAGCCACGGCATGTGAGGTTTCTGAATTTTATATCAATTTCATATACAGTATGAAGCGAAATTCGCACACTCGGGCTTCGCAGCACTATTCCTCACGTGCCAGCGATAAAAAAATGTCTCTCACAAAATTTCGGCTGGTGAGTACATCCAACAGGAAAAAGATGTTAAAGAGAGGCAACCTGGTAATGCTGTAACCACATGTGTGGTAACTACCTCTGTAAGCACATATTAGCTGTGCTGTATAGTTGGTGCAGTCGATAGAGTTTTGGGTTACCATGCAGGAGGTCGATGGTTCGATCCTGGGTTGAGGTGTATGTTTTTTATTTGATAAAAGTAGTCCAGGTGGTATGGTGTCTGGTATCTTAATCACCAACAGCGATTGCAGCGGTTCCTGTGGAAAACATTTGCACTTACATACTACAATTGTAGAAATGGAAGATTGGTCAGCTTTGAAAGAAGCCCTTTCCACATTGTGGGTGTGAATTTATTCGCACCACTTCATGTACTAGATGCGAAACCTGTTTTCTTTGTACCCTCCTCCAGTGGTTCCATGGATTAGTACCAACTATTATTCTTGCCTCGTTCATATCCATTGCATTTTGTTAGGCCCTTACGTTTGCAGTAGGACTAGCAACATGCTTTGCAAATAATGTCCAAACTTGGTTACTATTTGTATGTGTTATCACCATAGTCCCACTAATTATGCCTTTCAACATTGAGTCTGATAACCGCATGCTGTTTAGTATGTGTCTCAATGCATTATTATTATTATTATTATTATTATTATTATTATTATTCTATCGATGGTATTGTGTAAACATCACGTCTGTTACTGTTAGGGAAAGAGTGTAATTCAAAACCAAACATTTCACAATTAGTGATTTTGGGATGAATCATGCAGACCAATATCTGTCAGAGGGGTAATGCACATTAGATGGAACAGCGCACAGGACTGACAGTGCGTTTATACTGTAAGCGCTGTCCACCAGACAGGGACCAGTTGCAAGTGGAGTAATGCACCCGTGACAGACCCCAATGTACATGAATACACACATTGAATTTTCTCACTGTAAACATCAAAACAAGTGTGGCAGACATATGGCCCACACAAACAGTGAATATGTGGATATGCTTATGGTCCTTGGTGCATATGATAACCAGGCTGGTGTTGCCACTCATAAATATACTGCTAGATATCCTGGTTGACACCATACAGATAAAAATGTGTTTCATCATCTGTGCAAAAAATGGTTCAAATGGCTCTGAGCACTATGGGACTTAACATCTGTGGTCATCAGTCCCCTAGAACTTAGAACTACTTAAACCTAAGTAACCTAAGGACATCACATACACCTATGCCCAAGGCAGGATTCGAACGTGCGACCATAGCGGTCACGCGGTTCCAGACTGAAGCGCCTAGAACCGCACGGCCACACCGGTCAGCTCATCTGTGCATTCAGGAGTCAGGTTCTCTCCTTCCACCATCACGTGTCGGAGATCATCCATGGACTCACCGCCCTCCAGCTACTGAGGAAGCTATTCTGGAGATCATACACCAAGAACCTCAGCAAAGTACATGTAGTGTAGCAAGGCAGCTGCCTGTCTCACAATGCACAATCATCAATGTGCTGCACGAGCCTGGGCTGCACCACTATCATTATGATTTCATGCAACACCTGCATCCTGCAGATCATCACCGGTGGATACAATTCTGTGAATGGTTCCAACAACAACACGAAGCCAACAATGACTGATGACTACGTAAACACCGTAATATGGTAGGATGTAGCACCATTCACTCACGAGGGTGTCTTCGATATGCATTATGCCCACCATTGGTGTGAGATTAACCCGCACACCACCTGTGTCTGTGGATATCAAGTTCGCTTTGGTATCATCTGGGCCAGAATATTGGGCGGCAGGTGTTTGGGCCCCTACATGTTGCTTGCCTGGTTAACTGCTTGAATGTATAATTCATTCCTCTAAACTACCCACTGGAAGATGTTCCACTACATGTTTGGCAGAGGATATGGTTCCAGCATGATGGTGCACTCACAATATGCGACAGTGTTTGGACAGAACATTTCCGGGAAAATGTCATGGACATGAAGGTCCAGTTGTATGGTCGCAATGTTCACCTGACCTAAATCCCCGCACCTGAAGGAATATGTACTCTACTCCACCAATGAATGTGGAAGAATTGGTAGCACATGTTCATGCTGCTGCTGTTACTTTGGACACAGCTTTGCTGTGACGGATCCAGAGCTGTATGATCCAGCAGGTTGCGCAATGTTTGGATGACAAGTACATGTGTTATTGTACTGTGCCCTCATTTTTAGCATCACAAAATTGACATTGTTTTTGTAGTTATAGTTTGTAGTTGTAGTCAGGCAGTAGTAGCCGACAGAGACACAAGCAGGAACAGGGAAAAACTGCTTGGAACAGGGAAGAAACTGCTTTTGTGACATTTACGAGTTCCTAACCAGGAGCAAATTTTATAATATCATCTGTGTGCTTTAATAATTTAGTTTCTTGAGTTTCTGCGTGTAAATTTAATATCTAATAGCCACAGTTCTTGCGTTTTCATTTGTGTTGGAAAGTAAGTCGATTTTGTGACATATTGTTGTTGTTGTTGTTGTGGTCTTCAGTTCAGAGACTGGTTTGATGCAGCTCTCCATGCTACTCTATCCTGTGCAAGCTTCTTCAAAAAAATGGTTCAAATGGCTCTGAGCACTATGGGACTTAACATCTGTGGTTATCAGTCCCCTAGAACTTAGAACTACTTAAACCTAACTAACTTAAGGACATCACACACATCCATGCCCGAGGCAGGATTCGAACCTGTGACCGTAGCAGTCTCGCGGTTCCGGACTGAGCGCCTAGAACCGCTAGACCACCGCGGCCGGGAAGCTTCTTCATTTCCCAGTACTTACTGCAACCTACATCCTTCTGAATCTGCTTAATGTATTCATCTCTTGGTCTCCCTCTACGATTTTTACCCTCAACGCTGCCCTCCAATGCTAAATTTGTGATCCCTTGATGCCTCAGAACATGTCCTACCAACCAGTACCTTCTTCTTGTCAAGTTGCGCCACAAACTCCTCCCCAATTCTATTCAATACCCCCTCATTAGTTATGTGATCCACACATCTAATCTTCAGCATTCTTCTGTTGCACCACATTTCGAAAGCTTCTATTCTCTTCTTGTCCTAACTATTTTTCGTCCATGTTTCACTTCCATACATGGCTACACTCCATACAAATACTTTCAGAAACGACTTCCTGACACTTAAAACTATACTTGATGTTTTCTCTTCTTCAGAAACGCTTTCCTTGCCATTGCCAGTATACATTTTATATCCTCTCTACTTCGACCATCATCAGTTATTTTGCTCCCCAAATAACAAAACTCCTTTACTACTTTAACTGTCTCATTTCCTAATCTAATTCCCTCAGCATCACCTGACTTAATTCGACTACATTCCATTATCCTCGTTTTGCTTTTGTTGATGTTCATCTTATATCCTCCTTTCAAAACACTGTCCATTCTGTTCAACTGCTCTTCCAAGTCCTTTGCTGTCTCTGACAGAATTACAATGCCATCGGCGAACCTCAATGTTTTTATTTCTTCTCCATGGATTTTAATACCTACTCTGAATTTTTCTTTTGTTTCCTTTACTGCTTGCTCAATATACAGATTGAATAACATCGGGGATAGGCTACAACCCTGTCTCACTCCCTTCCCAACCACTGCTTCCCTTTCATGCCCCTCGACTCGTATAACTGCAGTCTGGTTCCTGTACAAATTGTAAATACCCTTTTGCTCCCTGCATTTTACCCCTGCCACCTTTAGAATTTGAAAGAGAATATTCCAGTCAACATTGTCAAAAGCTTTCTCTAAGTCTACAAATGCTAGAAACGTATGTTTGCCTTTCCTTAATCTTTCTTCTAAGATAAGTCGTAAGGTCAGTATTGCCTCACGTGTTCCAACATTTCTGCGTAATCCAAACTGATCTTCCCCGAGGTCGGCTTCTACCAGTTTTTTCATTTGTCTGTAAAGAATTCGCATTAGTATTTTGCAGCTGTGACTTATTAAACTGATAGTTCGGTAATTTTCACATCTGTCAACACCTGCTTTCTTTGGGATTGGAATTATTATATTCTTTTTGAAGTCTGAGGGTATTTCGCCTGTCTCATGTTGTCTACTCCCGGGGCCTTGTTTCGGCTTAGGTCTTTCAGTGCTCTGTCCAACTCTTCATGCAGTATCATATCTTCCATTTCATCTTCACCTACATCCTCTTCCATTTCCATAATATTGTCCTCAAGTACATCACCCTTGTATAGACCCTCTATATACTCCTTCCACCTTTCTGCTTTCCCTTCTTTGCTTAGAACTGGGTTTCCATCTGAGCTCTTGATATTCATACAAGTGGCTATCTTTTCTCCAAAGGTCTCTTTAATTTTCCTGTAGGCAGTATCTATCTTACCCCTAGTGATAAGCCTCTACATGCTTACATTTGTCCTCTAGCCATCCCTGCCTAGCCATTTTGCACTTCCTGTCGATCTCGTTTTTGAGACGTTTGTAATCCTTTTTGCCTGCTTCATTTACTGCATTTTTATATTTTCTCCTTTTATCAATTAAATTCAATATTTCTTCTGTTACCGAAGGAGTTCTACTAGCCCTCGTCTTTTTACCTTCTTGATCCTCTGCTGCCTTCACTACTTCATCCCTCAGAGCTACCGATTCTTCTTCTAATGTATTTCTTTCCCCCATTCCTGTCAATTGATCTCTTATGCTCTCCCTGAAACTCTGTACAACCTCTGGTTTAGTCAGTTTATCCAGGTCCCATCTCCTTAAATTCCAACATATATGCAGTTTCTTCAGTTTTAATCTACAGTTCATAATCAATAGATTGTGGTCAGAGTCCACATCTGCCCCTTGAAATGTCTTACAATTTAAAACCTGGTTCCTAAATCTCTGTCTTACCATTATATAATCTATCTGATACCTTCTAGTATCTCCAGGATTCTTCCATGTATACAACCTTCTTTCATGATTCTTGAACCACGTGTTAGCTATGATTAAGTTATGCTCTGTGCAAAATTCTACCAGACGGTTTCCTCTTTCATTTCTTACCCCCAATCCATATTCACCTACCATGTTTCCTTCTCTCCCTTTTCCTACTCTCGGGCTTCTTGTCTATCTTGTCCACAATAATGCGCTCACTATGCTGTTTGTAGTAGCTTACCCACACTCCTATTTTTTTATTCATTATTAAACCTACTCCTGCATTACCCCTATTTGATTTTGTGTTTATAACCCTGTATTCACCTGACCAAAAGTCTTGTTCCTCTTGCCACCAAGCTTCACTAATTCCCACTATATCTAACTTTAACCTATCTATTTCCCTTTTTAAATTTTCTAACCTACCTGCTCGATTAAGGGATCTGACATTCCACGTTCCGATCCGTAGAACACCAGTTTTCTTTCTCCTGATAACGACGTCCTCTTGAGCAGTCCCCACCCGGAGATCCAAATGGGGGACTATTTTACCTCCTGAATATTTTACCCAAGTAGACACCATCATCATTTAACCATACTGTAAAGCTGCATTCCCTCAGGGAAAATTACGGCTGTAGTTTCCCCTTGTTTTCAGCCGTTCACAGTACCAGCACAGCAAGGCCGCTTTGGTTAGTGTTACAAGACCAGATCAGTCAATCATGCAGACTGTTGCCCCTGCAACTACTGAAAAGGCTGCTGCCCCTCTTCAGGAACCACATGTTTGTCTGGCCTCTCAACAGATACCCCTCCATTGTGGTTGCACCTATGGTGTGGCCATCTGTATCGCTGAGGCATGCAAGCCTCCCCACCAATGGTAAGGTCCATGGTTCATGGGGGAGTGTGACATATTGTAATATGTGACATATTACAAGTTCCTAATCTGGGGCAAACTATCGAGTTTCACCTGAGTGCTTTGATAGTTAGGTTTTTGAATATCTGTGTATTATTAGAGAAAGTTCCTACGTTTTTGTCAGGGTCTACAGCGGGTTTCCGTAATGCCAGTCGATAGTCTGTTTATCCGCATAGTTTAGTTTTTCACGGTCTTTAGTATGGACAGGGACTGCGGTTGTTGGGTGGAGATGCGAGCCGAGTTGGTGACACTTCGCTCTCAGCGTCAGGCTGTGATGGCTTTGGTTACACAGCTTGAGGCTGCAGTGGATGGGCACCACTGGTGTGGGCCGGCCGTGGGGATCCAACAGTCGTCCAGCATGTCCGAATCCTCCAATTGGTCCTCACTGGTGGCCAGCCCAGTTACTGCTCGCACTGAGGTTCACCTCTCACCTGTGGTCGAGTGGGGCAAAGCAGGTGGCAAAAGACCTCCCAGGTGGCTGCATGTAAGATCTCCCCAGGTGGCCGCACGTAAGACCTCCTCGGTTTGTCTGACAAACAGGTTCCAGATGTGCTGTCTGCAGCTGACACTGTTGCTGAGCCAGATGCTGTTGCCTGTCCTGCTTCAGAGGAAACCACTCAGCCTGCAGAATCCAGGCAATCAAAGAGGGTGGGGTTACTGGTAGTTGGGAGCTCCAATGTTAGCCGCATTATGAGGCTCCTTAGGGACATGGCTGCCAAGAAGGGAAAGAAAACCGATGTGCACTCCATGTTCATACTGGGTGGAGTCATTCCAGAGGTGGAAAGGGTCCGCCCAGATGTCATTAAGAGCACAGGGTGCAGCCAGCCAACTACAGATGGTTGCTCACATCAGTACCAATGATGTGTGTCACTATGGATCAGAATAGATCCTCTCTGGTTTCAAGCAGCTCACAGAAGTGGTAAAGGCTGCCAGTCTTGCTTGCAAGATGAAAGCAGAGCTGACCATTTGCAGTATAGTCGACAGGACCAACTGCGGACCTCTGGTACAGAGCCAAGTGAAGGGTCTGAATCAGAGGCTCAGACAGTTCTGCGACCGTGAATGCTGCAGATTCCTCTACTTGCGCCAAAGGGTGGTTGGGTTTTGGGTTCTGCTGAATAGGTCAGGTGTCCACTATATGCAGAAGGTGGCTACACAGGTAGCAGGGGCTGTTTGGCATGGACTGGGCGGTTTTTTAGGGTAGAGGGTCGCAGGGAAAACACAAGAAGGGCTTCAGTCACAAAGGGTGCAGTACGGACACAGGAAGAACGTAGATACAGGAACCATTGGTATAACAGTTGTAAATTGTCGTAGCTGTGTTGGGAAAGTACCAGAGCTCCAAGCACTAATAGAAAGCACTGATGCTCAAATCGTTATAGGCACTGAAAGCTAGATATAAGCTCAGTCAAAATTTTTTATAAGAACCTAACGGTGTTCTGAAAGGATAGGCTAAATATGGTTGGCGGTGGGGTTGCTGTTAGAAGTAGTCTAACTTGTCACAAAATTGAAGTAAATACTTCGTGTGAGTTAGTATGGGCAGAGGTCATTGTTGGCAACCAGAATAAAATAATAATTGGATCCTTATACCGACCTCCCAATTCAGATGATACAGTTGCTGAAAGGTTCATAGAAAACTTGAGTCTGATTTCAAACTCGTAACTGACTCATACGATTACAGTTTGTGGTGACTTTAATTTACCCTTGATATGTTGGCGAAAATACATGTTTAATTCCGGAGGTATGCATTAAATATAATCCGAAATTGTGCTAAACGCAGTGTCTGAAAATTATTTAGAGCAGTTAGTCCATGAGCCCACGAGAATAGTAAACAGTTGTGAAAACACACTTGATTTCTTATCGGCAAACAATCCTGAGTTAATAATGAGCATCAAAACTGATACAGGGATTAGTGAACACAGGGTTCACGTAGCAAGATTGAATATTGTAATCCTCAAATCCTCCAAAAATAAACGAAAAGTATACCTATTCAACAAAACCAGATAAAAATTCACTTGATGCCTTCCTAAGAGACAATCTTCACTCACTCTAAATTAATAATATAAGTTCAGACCAGATGTGGCTTGAATTCAAAGAAATAGTATCGGCAGCAATTGAGAGACCTATACCAACTAAATTAACAAACAATGGAGCTGATTCTCCTTGGTACACAAAACGGGTTAGAACACTGTTACAGAAGCAACAAAATAAACAGATGCAAAATCCCCAAGATTGGTGATCTTTTACAGAAGCTCGAAATTTACCACCGACTTCAATGCGATATGCTTATAACAGTTTCCATGATGAAACTTTGTCTCGAAACCTGGCAGAAAATCCAAAGAGATTCTGGTTGTATGTGAAGTATGTTAGTGGCAGGAAACAATCAATGCCTTCTTTGCGTGATACAAATGGAGATATATTGAAGACAGTGCTGCCAAAGCAGAGTTACTAAACACAGCCTTCCGAAATGCGTAAATATTCCAGAATTCAAATTGAGAACAGCTGCCAACATGAGTAACGTAGAAGTAAATATGCTCGGGGTAGTGAAGCAACTTAAATCACTTAATAAAAGCAAGTCTTCTGGTCCAGACTGTGTACCAATTAGGTTTCTTTCAGAGTATGCTGAAGAATTAGCTCCATACTAAACAATCATATACAACCATTCACTGGACGAAGGATGCGTACCCATAGACTGAAAAGTTGCACAGGTCACACCAATAGGCTATTCAAGGAAGATAGTAGGAGTAATCCACTTAATTACAGGCCCATATCGTTAACGTCGATATGCAGCAGGATTTTGGAACATACAGGGTGATTCAAAAAGAATACCACAACTTTAAAAATGTGTATTTAATTAAAGAAACATAATATAACATTCTGTTATACATCATTACAAAGAGTATTTAAAAAGGTTTTTTTTTTCACTCAAAAACAAGTTCAGAGATGTTCAATATGGCCCCCTCCAGACACACGAGCAATATCAACCCGATACTCCAACTCGTTCCACACTCTCTGTAGCATATCAGGCGTAACACTTTGGATAGCTGCTGTTATTTCTCGTTTCAAATCATCAATGGTGGCTGGGAGAGGTGGCCGAAACACCATATCCTTAACATATCCCCATAAGAAAAAATCGCAGGGGGTAAGATCAGGGCTTCTTGGAGGCCAGTGATGAAGTCCAGAACTTTTCCCTTTGCACAAACACCCATTCTCTGTAAACTGTTTATACCAACATTTAATACACCACCTATCAGGAGGTTTAACACCATACTTCGTTCGAAATGCACGCTGAACAACTGTCGTTGATTCACTTCTGCCGTACTCAATAACACAAAAAGCTTTCTGTTGAGCGGTCGCCATCTTAGCATCAACTGACGCTGACGCCTAGTCAACAGCGCCTCAAGCGAACAAATGTACAACTAAATGAAACTTTATAGCTCCCTTAATTCGCCAACAGATAGTGCTTAGCTCTGCCTTTTGTCGTTGCAGAGTTTTAAATTCCTAAAGTTGTGGTATTCTTTTTGAATCACCCTGTATATTGTGTTCATACATTATGAATTACCTCGAAGATAACTGTCTATTGACACACAGTCAACATGGGTTTAGAAAACGTTGTTCTTGTGAAACACAACTAGCTCTTTATTCATATGAAGTGTTGAGTGTTACTGATAAGAGATTTCAGATCGATTCCGTATTTCTGGATTTCCGGAAGGCTTTTGACACTGTACGACACAAGCCGCTTGTAGTGAAATTGCGTGCTTATGGAATACCATCTCAGTTATGTGACTGGATTTGTGATTTTCTGTCAAAGAGGTCACAGTTCGTAGTAATTGATGGAAAGTCATCAAGTAAAACAGACGTGATTTCTGGTGTTCCCCAAGGTAGTGTTTTAGGCCCTTTGCTGTTCCTTATCTATAGAAATGATTTGGGAGATAATCTGAGCAGCCGTCTTAGGTTGTTTGCAGATGACGCTGTCATTTATCGACTAATAAACTCATCAGAAGATCAAAAGAAATTGCAAAACGATTTACAAAAGATATCTGAATGGTGCAAAAATTGGCAGTTCAGCCTAAATAACGAAAAGTGTGAGGTCATCCACATGAGTGCTAAAAGGAATCTGTTAAACTTTGGCTACACGATAAATCAGTCTAATCTAAAGGTCGTAAATTCAACTAAATACCTAGGTATTACAATTACAAACTACTTAAATTGGGAGGAATACGTAGAAAATGTTGTGGGGAAGGCCAACCAAAGACTGCGTTTTATTGGCAGGATACTTCAGAAATGTAACAGATCTATTAAGGAGACTGCCTACACTATGCTTGTCTGTCCTCTTTTAGAATATTGCTGCGCGGTGTGAGATCCTTACCAGATAGAACTGACAGAGTACTTCAGAAAAGTTCAAAGAAGGGCAGCACATTTTGTATTATCATGAAATATGGGAGAGAGTGTCACAGAAATGATACAGGATTTGGGCTGGACATCATTAAAAGAAAGGCATTTTTCATTGTGACGGAATCTTCTCATGAAATTCCAATCACCAACTTTCTCCTCCGAATGCAAAAATATTTTGTTGACACCGACCTACATAGGGAGAAACAATCACCACGATAAAATAAGGGAAATCAGAGCTCGTACGGAAAGATGTAGGTGTTCATTCTTTCCGTGCACTATACAAGATTGGAATAATAGAGAATTGTGAAGGTGGTTTGATGAACCCTCTGCCACGCACTTAAATTTGATTTGCAGAGTATCCATGTAGCTGTAGATTCTGTCCTATGACAGGTCATTTGTTTCAACTGTCTATTTCCTATTTGTCTAGCCACTTATTTGTTATGTTTCGCATTACAAAATCTTGTAAATTTAGGGTACATGTGGCCTAAGAAACGGTGCATATTGCAGTATGAAATGTCAGAATGAAATTAGCAAATAAAAAAAATGCACCCCAATGCACGATCGAACCCTCGACCCCCTGCACGCTAACCCAATTTCTTTCCATTGCACCAACTGTACAGCACGACTAATATGTGCTAACAGAGGTAGTTACCATACATGTGGTTACAGTATTGCCACATTGCCACTCTTTAAAGTCCTTTTTCATCTGGATGTACTCGCTGGAAGAAATTTTGTGAGAGACATTTTTTTATCGCTGGCATGTGAACAGTCGCACTGTGAAGCCCGAGTACATGAATTTCACTTCATCCTGTATATGACAAGAGCTGCTCAGCATCAGCTAATGTAGTTTACCGCCATGTTATATAACAAGTGAGTACGTTTACATCACAAATATTTTTCTATTATTAATATTTTGTTACATCTGTAAAAATAGTTTGTATTCATTTATCATTTTTAGGGCCCATTCCTTCTGAAGACGACATTTGTAGAAATATTGAAACCAAGGTCAAGGGTTAAATAAACCTTTGGTTTGCACCTGCTTGGTTGGTCTTTTTTTTCCAACTTCTTCAAATTTATACAGTTGCTGAATCGCAGCGGTGTTTAAGATTCCTTCCATTATTTGAATTCCACCCAGGACATTTTGGCATCATATTAACAGTTAATATAAATCATAACTGTTATCAGTGGACTACAAAGACTCTTACTGTAGTTCTGCCAGTTATTCTATGTGTGTTACATGAAATATTACTATAATTTTATGACTTCATATGATGTTGAATATCCACCCCTTTTTATATATACATACTTGAGCGTTTTGTGTGTATAATATCTTTTCCAAAAAGTTTCAGTAAGAGTTGGTGCATAGGTCTATAATTCATTGTATAGGAATTGTTATTTGTTAATAAAAGGTCTTTCAGTGATGATCAGTTTTTATTCAACTTTGAACTAGTATTAATCTATATATTTGAGGTGTTCACCCCTTGTAAACATTACACGAGGTAATTAGATCTGAGACATGAATGTGCTCCATTGAGGTTTAACTCTGAAATATGATTTGTCCTGTATTCTTGAACTGCTTTCTAGTATTCAACCAGGTGGCATAGACCAAATGGTGTAATATTCTACCAAGCTGACTTGTTGCCATCATCAGGTTGTGCTGATGACTGAGTGATTTCTGAGTGTGCCATCTTATATTCTAGTGTTGATCCTGGGCCCTCAGTGGCCCTGAGAGCAAAAGCAAGAGGTCGTGGCTAAGATGACACTCGCAGTAAGACATTGTCATCAGCACCACCTGAGGATGGCCACAAGTCAGTGTGCTGAAAACTGGACCATCTATACAATGCCACCAATACACAAGACCAGTTCAAGATCATATGCTTAGAAAGCATAAGATCACACATTGTCTTTAGCTGTTTTATGCAGCTGTCATGTTTACAATGATCTCACCCATTTATACATAAAATTATGAAAAGGGGACAGTTGACTACAGATCCAAGCAGTGTCTAGCAAACTGAAATAATAAGGTAATTGGATAGATAAAAAAAAATCTACTCACCAAGCAGTGGCAGAACAAACTCATAAAAAATTATAATTATGCAAGCTTTTGGATCCAGTGGCTCCTTCTTCAAGCAGCAGGGCTGAAGGGGGAGACAGAGTGGTGAAGGAATAGGACTGGAGAGGTCTAAGAAAAGGGGTAGATTTCAGGAAAGTCACTCAGAACTGCGGGTCAGGGGAGGCTTACCGGAAGGGATGAGAAGGGAAGACTGATCATTGGGGACTGCACAAGACGAGATTTGAAAACCTGAGAATTTAATGGTGGAAGACAGGGTAATAAGCAAGACAGAGATTACTGCTTAAACATCATGCATGAGTTTATAGTGAGAAGCTAAGTGCATTGTATGTAACAGAGGAAGGGGAAGGGACATTGTATAAAGTGTCTGGTTGCTGTAATCTTCTATGTAAGAGTCAACCTATATTGGGGATGCATGGTTTGGGTGGGGCGAGAAGTTCTATGAATTGAGGAGTTAGTTCTTGTGAGGAGCCTGAGTTTTTAAGGGCAGACTGCAGGCCAGTTTGAATCACAGAGATGGAATATTGATCACAGATACTGTATGTAGAGGTGTCAGACAGCTGGAATAGACCTTCATTAACATATTCCTTTCAGTCAAGTACCACAGCGGTAGATCCTTTGTCTCCTGGCAGGATAATGATAGAGTCAACAACTTTTAGGGAAAGTGGAGCCTGGAGTTATGCAGAGGACAGGCTAGGGTCATCTTGTAGCAACCTGACGAAGGGTTGTGAAGCAGTGCTGCATGTGAGGAATTCTTGGAAAGCTTGTAAGGGATGATTTTGAGGTAGTGGTAGTGGATCAAGTTGAGACTTTGGTTGGAACTGTTCAAGACAGGGTTCAATGTCATGTTTGCTGTTGGAAAGGTTTCAGGGTTAGGTTGCGAAGCATATTTCCAGTTGACATTACGGGTGAAAGAAAGTAAGTCCTTCGCCAAAGCAGCATGACCAAATGCCAGTTTAGGGCTGAAGCAGGATAATGATAGAGTCAACAACTTTTAGGGAAAGTGGAGCCTGGAGTTATGCAGAGGACAGGCTAGGGTCATCTTGTAGCAACCTGACGAAGGGTTGTGAAGCAGTGCTGCATGTGAGGAATTCTTGGAAAGCTTGTAAGGGATGATTTTGAGGTAGTGGTAGTGGATCAAGTTGAGACTTTGGTTGGAACTGTTCAAGACAGGGTTCAATGTCATGTTTGCTGTTGGAAAGGTTTCAGGGTTAGGTTGCGAAGCATATTTCCAGTTGACATTATGGGTGAAAGAAAGTAAGTCCTTCGCCAAAGCAGCATGACCAAATGCCAGTTTAGGGCTGAAGCTGAGACCCTTGGATATAGATAACTCAAGAGGGGAGAGTGTTTTAGAAAAGAGGTTGAGAACACTGTACTGTTGTGACTGGTTCTTGGTATAATGAGTCATTAAATCTGGGAGGCAGTGGTGAAGGCTGTGGAATGTTAAGGAGGGCAGGAAGGGAAACATCACAGTTCCATCCAAGGAAACAGAACTCCGCAGGTGGGAACTAGCGTTACAATACGTCCTTAGTTCCTGCCATCCACCTGGCCTTAATTTATGTTAACTTTTTCTGCCTCAGCATTCCTTACAGTAACTACTCCTTTCTTCACTCCATTTTAGTTTTCTACATCTTTCACTTTCTTACCTGTCTATTTTTCACTGCCTCGCCCTCCTGTGTTTCATACAATGCACTTATCTTTTCATTATTAACTCATGCACAATGTTTAAGCAGTAATCTCTGTCTTGCATATTACCATGTCTTCCACCTTTAAACTCTCAGGTTTTCAAATCTCATCCAGTGCAGTTTCCCAACAATCAGTCTTTCCTTCTCATCCTGTCTTGTAAGTCTGCCCTGATATGCAGTTCTGGGCAACTTTCCCGAAATGTGCCCCTTTTCCTAGATCTCTTCAGTCCTTTTCCTTCACCACTCTGTCTTCCCCTTGAATCCTTCTGCCTAAAGAAGGATCCTCTGGCTTCGAAAGCTTGCCTAATTATAATTTTTCATGTGTGCATTCTGCCGCTACTTGGTGAGTAGATTTTTTATCTACCCAATTACCTCATTTTGTCAAAAAGTGGTTGTTTTCGTTCTTATATTAGCCCTTGTGACCATCATTCCATCTTATGTAACCCTCTTGTTAGTAATTGTCGTCTGTCTTGTTCAAACTGTCTTCTGTTTACTATCTTATGTGCTAATCTGGTCGTTTTCTTACATGTATCACCGAAATTAATCAACACTTTGCCTCTACATTTTTCTAGTACTGATTTCTGTGCGCGAAGACGGGTCCATTTTTATTTGCATGTAACAATTCCATTGGTATTTTCGAATTTGCATATGACAATTTGCGGTTCACTACACTGCTGGGCCTTGTTCCAGTCATCTTTGCTGACTTGTTCGCAAATGTGGCAGCTATTTTCTTTCCCTCCCTCCACTTACCTTGTTTATATGTAATTCATTCACGTTTTTGTGCATTTGTTTTTCGTCAAACCGCTCTGATCGACTTTTACTGCCGTCTCCTATATTACTCTAATTGTCAAGCTAAGTAGTTTTCATTTTCTTCAATGACTTTCAGTTTCTGTTTACCCAGATTTTAAAATTTTGTCTTCTCACGACTTTCGCAGTCGATTTTTTTCCCCAATAATTTTTTTTCATATCATATAGACCACTTTTCTGGCGAGAATTTCTCTCCCACTCAATTCTTCTTGATAACCATCATCCGTTGTCACAATTTTTGTACGATTTTTTCTGATTTTTGCCGAATTTTTTCTGTGCTTTTCTTCCGATTTTCTACCATTTATCCACACTCTGCTCATCATTTTTGCCACTCCCACGATTTCTAATACTCCTCTTTGCCCTATCAAAACTAAGGTCCCACAGTCTTTTTTTTATAAATCTGTTTGTCTCTTGGAGTTACTCCAAAAGGCCTAACATTGAAATTCCCTGTTTCTGGATGTAATCATATTCTACACTAGGCTCTTTTTCAGTTTCAAACACAGCAATCTCTTGCTCTTACCCGGCTAATCTGTGATCTGTATGTCCTATCAGCCAATTTATACTCCACCAGACTTGTGTCATTTTACAAAATCCTTCAGTTATCTGCCCCTCATGTTTCCTTGAATGGTATCATCTGCCAAGCCAGCTTCAACCTGCAACAACATGTCAGACTTCATCTCAAAAAGCTATCCCACTGGCTTATCTGAACATTGGTATTTCTCTTCCTATCCTTGTGCAGCTCCTTAAACAGCCACACCATCAAACACCACTTCTCTCCTACAAACCAAACGTGGCCAATCTCCTTAACATTCCACAGCCTTCACCGTTGCCTTCATACCAATAATAACTCATTATCACAAGAACCAGTCACAACAGAACAGTGTCCTGAACCTTTTGTCTAAAGCACCCTCCCTTCCTGAATTATCTGTATTATCCAAGGGTCTCACTGTCATCCCTAAACTGGCATTTGATCTTGCTACTGTGGTGAAGGACCTATTTTTTTTCTTCATGCATAGTGTCAGCTGGAAATAATACTTTGCAACCCAATCCCTTTTAAAGAGCAGCAAACCTGATATTGAACACTGCCTTGAATAGTGCCAACCACAGTCCCAACTTGACCCACCACCAGTACCTCAAAAATATCCCTAAGAATTCCTCACATGCGGCATTGCTTCACAACCCTTCCTCAGGTTGCTACAGGATGATCCTAACCTGTTCTCTGCAGAACTCTGGGCTCTACTTTACCTAGAAGCTGTTGACTCCATTGATGGATAATGATCATTATCCCTCCAGGAGACAAAGGATCTACCACTGTGGTACTTGACTGAAAGGAGTTTGTTAGTGAAGCTCTACACCAGCTGTCTGACACATCTACATACAGTGTCTGCCATCAAGATCCCACCCCTGTGATCCCTGACCTGCAGTCCATCCTTAAAACCCCAGGCTCCTCACAAGGACTAACTCCTCAGGCCATAGACTTCTCATCCCCACCTAAACCACGCACCCCCACCTTTTACCTTCTTCATAAGATCCACAAACCGAATCATCCTGGCTGTCCTATAGTTGCTGGCTTCAAAGCACCTATTGAACGTATATCTGCCTTAGTTGATCAGTACCTGCAACCCATAGTACAAAGACTTTCCTCTTATGTCAAAGATACTAATGATTTCCTAGATGGTCTGGAATCTGTACTCATCCCACTCCTACCACACACCTCTCTCTATACCAACATCCCTCGTGTACATGGTCTGTCTGCTGCTGAACATTTCCTCAGTCAGGCCTGCCTGATTTCAGACCTATGGCGTCCTTGCTACTCACTTTAATCGACTTCATACTTACCAACAACTCCTTCATCTTTAAGCAAACAGATCAGGGTACAGCCATGTGAAGCAGGATGGCTCCTTCCTACACCAACCTTTTCATGGGTCACTTGGACAGGGCTTTCCTGGGATCCATAAATCTTTAGTTCTGGTTTGGTTTAGGTACATTAGTGACATCTTTACCATATGGACTCATGATGAGGCTGACCTGTTAAAATTCCTGGAATCTCGGAATACCTTCTCCCAATTAAATTTCACATGGTTGTATTCCGAATCACGTGTCTCTTTCCTTGATGTTGATCTTGTCCTCACTGAAGGCCAGCTGCATACTTCTGTCCACATAAAACCTACTAACAAACAACATTATGTACATTTTGACAGCTAACATTCATTCCATGTCAAACGTTCCC
This sequence comes from Schistocerca americana, assembly GCF_021461395.2. NCBI lineage: Eukaryota > Metazoa > Arthropoda > Insecta > Orthoptera > Acrididae > Schistocerca > Schistocerca americana. The sequence goes on along the minus strand of NC_060119.1, from coordinate 555,207,544 downwards.
CCCCATACAGTCTTGGCATTCAAGGCAAACATATTTGTTTGGATGCAGACTCTTTATGACAGTACACCACCATTCTCACCTCAGCCTTCACTGGACGTAATTACCCCACTAGCCTAGTTCAAAAGCAGGTTTACCGGGCCATCACATCCAATCCTGGTATTGCTGAACCCTCCAAAAAACAACTTCACAGCACACCACTGGTCACTCAGCATTATCCTGGTGTGGAATGTATTAATCAGCTGCTTCGACAAGGCCATGACTTCCTAAAATCATGCCCTGAAATATGTTTGATCTGTCTGAGATTTTGCCCACAGCACCTGGAATAGCTTTTCGTCAACCTCCCAATCTGTGCAATATTCTTGTCAGACCCTATGCTCCTTCTGCACCCATCTCCCTACCCTATTGCTCCTACCCTTGTGAATGTTCCTGCTGCAAGACTTGTTCTATGCACCCTACCACTACCAACTATACCAGCCCTGTAACTGAAAAAACATATAATATCGCCGGGAGAGCCACCTGTGAAACAACGTGTCATTTACCAACTGTTATCTAAACACTGTTCGGCCTTTTACATTGGCATGAGTAGAACCAAACTATCAGTTTGGATGAATGGGAATAGGCAGAGGGTGTATACTGGCAACATGCAATATCCTGTTGCAGAGCATGATCTACAACATGACAATTGTGACATTGGTGCCTGTTTCACCACACGCGCCATCTGGATTCTTCCCTCAGACACCAGTTTCTCAGAACTCCCCATGTGATTCTCGCCACCCACCTAGCCTTAATTTGGGTTAATTTCTTCTGCCTCAGCATTACTTCACAATAACTTCTCCTTTCTTCACCCCATTTCAGTTTTGTACATCTTTCATCTGTCTATTTTTTGCCACCCCCTCCCTCCTGTATTTTGTACAATGCACTTATCTTTTCACTATTAATTCATGCACAATGTTTAAGCAGTAATCTCTGTTTTGTATATTACTCTGTCTTCCACATTTAAGCTCTCAGGTTTTCAAATCTCATCCAGTGCAGTTCCCCAACAATCAGTCTTTACTTCTCATCTTGTCCATTAAATCTCCCATGACAAGCGGTTCTGGGTGACTTTCATGAAATCTACCCCCTAGACCACTTCAGTCCTTTTCCTTCACCCCTCCTGCTTCCCCTTCAACCCTTCTGCCTGAAGAAGGAACCACAGACTGCGAAAGCTTGCAAAAATTGATTGTTTTCATTGTTATAAACTGAAATGATACTTGGTGTACAACTTTGCTTCTGCCATTTTTTCTCCAACATTTGCGGCTTTAATGAAACAAATTGGTTACACATGTATCATTCAACACTTTGCAAAATGGTTTGATAACAAGCACCTGTAATTGCTTCACTTGGTTTTAACACCTCATAGTACACAATGCTGAGCTGGTCCCAACAAATGCAGAGCATGATCTTGGAGCAATGAATATTCGGTTTGGCCGTTGACGTGGAAGCATGGACGGGAAATCTCCATGATTTTTTGCATTCAGGGTTATTGTAATGAACCCATTTTTCGTTCCCAGTCACATTGCAATGCAGAAATCCCTTCCGTTTTTACCTCTGAAGCAACTGTTCACAAACACACAAACGCTGTTCAATGTCCCTTGGTTTCAGCTCACACGGGACCCAAGTTCCTTCTTCCTGAATCGTGCCCATAGCCTTGAGCCATTTTGAAATTGCTTGCTGTGTCACTCCCACTAATCATGCCAATTCTTCTTGAGTTTGACATGAGTCTTCACTCAGCAATGTCTCCAACCAATTCTGCATCTTCAAAAGCATTCTCTCTTCCACCACTATGTTGGTCTATGGCGTTAAAATAACCATTCTTGAAGCGTTGAAACCACTCACATCACGTTCTTTAACTAATAGCATCCTTACCATATGTACCTGAGAGCATTCAATGAGACTCAGCCGCTGTTTTCTTCATATTGAAACAAAACAGTAACACCTCCCGGAAATGGCGAGAGTTAGGCTCGTAAACTGACATTTTCAATCAAGAATAACTTTATGATGCAGACACAAATCGACTAATTTTTAAATGAGGTTATGTCAACCGAGGTCCAAGCTAACTGCCTGACATCTGCAATCTGTTTTTTTCAACCGCTACTTACCGCTGTTGCCACCTGTCGACAAACAGAGGCAAAGTTGTACACCTGGTAGTACTCTTAGTCCATGCAAATTAACAATATTATCAGTACAGTCACATCCATTGAGGCTTCAGTGGTTTATTTAAGGTATTCTGTGAAACCGTTCTTTTACTTCTTCCTATGCCTTTCTAGCTATCTTCATCATATGTCTGTTGTAACCTTTGTTTTCATTTCATGTGGCTATCTGTCTTGTAAATATCTTCCTTTTTTTCTCAAAACAAAAGGGGAAGAAGAAAATTCTCCTATTTAACCTCCTAACATACCTATTTCTGTCACAAAACCTTCTTTTTTCCTATGTAATTTTACACTTTTTTGAAAATATATTGCTTCGGCAACTCAGTCCTACATTTAACTTGTAGGTGCAAATGGATAGCTCAGGATCATCACAAGCTCTGGAAATACTCATTACAACATGTTGCTTATCACAAAGACGATTTTTTTTATTTGAAGATACATATCAGAAGGTAGATAACATATAAATATGAAAACCACACTAGAATTGTATTAGAAATCTATTTTTATATGATAGATTCTGAAGCATGGTGTGATGCCCAAGGAGACGTGGCACTGGGTGCAGTAGTATCGTGTTTCTCCCCAGACACGCTTCACAAGTGTATTCTGCTTCTTGGAGTAAACTGTAAACACTCATATCAGATTGCTCTTCTTCTGTGTTGGTTCAGTGACTTCTGGGAAACGTCTTTCTGTCAGTCGAGAGGGTGGGACGTTCGTTCTAGGTGGGCTCGCTTTCTAAATTCCAGGGAGTCCTTTTGCTCTCAAGGTTTGTCATACAAATAAAAGAATTCCACACAGAAATTTCCAGCTAATGGACAAAGGTTTTCTTGTAGTATTTCTTGCATTGCATTCTGGGTATTGGATATGATAACATTCTCTGATTGGCTTGATCCACTCCTCCCACTATATTGTTGTAGTCAAGCACAAGCCTTGGCTTCATTATTTTCTTTGACCTGTACTCAGTCTCCTCCATATCCATAGTGTGGATAGTTGAAAGAAGTACCATGTTTTTCTCGTCTTTCCAATGTAATGCTAGAACTTTTCCTCACTTTTCGCCTGCAATTTCCCCTTTTCATAATTTTTTATTTCAGAGAGCTTGTGGCATCTCTTTCTGGGCAATTTCTACTGTTCCATAACTGTCAGTGGACTTCAAAATTAGGAAATCTCCAACTGTGGGCATCTATAAAAGCTATCTGTCATTGTACAGTAGCTTTACATCAGGAGTGGTTTTACAAGTGTCAAAACAACCTATGACGACATAGCTTTGTCCCTTTCGTTCTGTAACTATTCAGGGACCACATATATCTACCAGATGATTCACACAGCATGTAGAATTGTATTCCAGTTCATGCCTTTTTTATCAGGATATACTCGTACTGTACCAACCCAGTCGGCCCTAGTACAAAAGTAGACTTTCATCCACGGTAATGTCCAGTTCAGGAACATAAGAAGCTTTGAACTTATTTCCAAGGTGCTGTAAACTGGCTAAATTTTGTTCAGTGATTTCGCAAAACCTCTTGTAAGACATTATGTCATTGAAAAATGGAGTTGATATGCCTACATGCCATGTATAGTAGAGCCATAATTCAGGTTTCTGAACAACACTGCAAAATGGTTAGAACAAGGAAAGTTCAAAGTTCTTCACACGATAGCAGCAAGACATAATATCCGGTAGTTGAAACACATTGGCTGATACAGTTAACTGTTTCCACCTGTATCATTTCCATCAAATCCCTACCAAAAAAGTGTTCAAATATATTATCAATATACGAAAAGGATAGTTGCTACTCACCATATAGAGCAGATGCTGAATCACAGAAAGGTGCAACAAAAAGACTGTCAGAAAGTTAGCTTTCAGTCAACAAGGCCTTTGTCAAAAGTAGACAAAACACACACACACACACACACACACACACACACACACACACACACACACACACACACAGAATTAACACACGTGGCCACAGTCTCTGGCAGCTGGAGTCAGACTGACCGAGACTGTGGTTGTGTGTGTGTTAATTGCATTTGTGTGTGTGTTAATTGCATTTTTTGTGTGTGTGTGTGTGTGTGTGTGTGTGTGTGTGTGTGTGTGTGTGTGTGTGCATGCTGTCGACTTTTGACTAAGGCCTTGGTGTCTGAAAGCTCATTTTCTAACAGTCTTTTTGTTGTACCTTTCTGCAACTCAGTATCTACACTATATGGTGAGTAGCAACTGTCCATTCTTTTCATTTATTGTTACATTCCATACTGGATTTTCCATTGTTCAAATATGTTAAGTTCATCATCAGCAAAAGGAATTATACTGCCACGATTAGCAGTAAGTGGTAATCTTGGTGGAGCCTAATCAGTATCTGGATCAACAACGTGCCACTAGAGACCAGTCTATATCAGTGTCTTCCTCAGATTCTTTCTCTATTGATGAAAGTGCAAAAGAGTCATTACCATATTCTGAAACACAAATGTCTTCCCACTGCTTTTTCTCGCTGCAACAATCACTATTCATTTAAGAAAACTGCAAGTACACGTAACACTGCAACAATTGCACGAAAAGGAAGTGAAACAACATGGCAATGTTGCAACAACTTCATGAGCACAAGCCAGTAGCGTACACTGCAATAAAATATGAAACTTCTAGAAACACTAACTTATCACAGCAGAAGTAACTGTTGTTGTTGTTGTGGTCTTCAGTCCAGAGACTGGTTTGATGCAGCTCTCCATGCTACTCTATCCTGTGCAAGCTTCTTCATCTCCCAGTACTTACTACAACCTACATCTTTCTGAATCTGCTTAGTGTATTCATCTCTTGGTCTCCCTCTACAATTTTGATCCTCCACACTGCCCTCCAATACTAAATTGGTGATCCCTTGATGGCTCAGAAGATGTCCTACCAACCGATCTCTTCTTCTAGTCAAGTTGTGCCACAGATTTCTCTTCTCCCCAATTCTATTCAATTCCTACTCATTAGTTATGTGATCTACCCATCTAATCTTCAGCATTCTTCTGTAGCACCACATTTTGAAAGCTTCTGTTCTCTTCTTGTCCTAACTATTTATCGTTCATGTTTCACTTCCATAGATGTCTACACTCCATACAAATAATTTCAAAAACGACTTCGTGACACTTAAATCTATACTCGATGTTAACAAATTTCTCTTCTTCAGAAACACTTTCCTTGCCATTGCCAGTATACATTTTATATCCTCTCTACTTTGACCAACATTAGTTATTTTGCTCCCCAAATAGCAAAACTCATCTACTACTTTAAGTGTCTCATTTCCCAATCTAATTCCCTTGCATCACCTGATTTAATGCGAGTACATTCCATTATCCTCGTTTTTCTTTTGTTGATGTTCATCTTATATCCTTCTTTCAAGACAATGTCCATTCCATTCAACTGCTCTTCCAAGTCCTTTGTTGTCTCTGACAGAATTACAATGTCCTCAGCGAACCTCAAAGTTTTTATTTCTTCTCCGTGGATTTTAATTCCTACTCCAAATTTTTCTTTTGTTTCCTTTACTGCTTGCTCAATATACAGATTGAATAACATCGGGAATAGGCTACAACCCTGTCTCACTCCCTTCCCAACCACTGCTTCCCTTTCATGCCCCTCGACTCTTATGACTGCCATCTGGTTTCTGTACAAATTGTAAATAGCCTTTTGCTCCCTGTATTTTACCCCTGCCACCTTCAGAATATGAAAGAAAGTATTCCAGTCAACATTGTCAAAAGCTTTCTCTAAGTCTACAAATGCTAGAGACGTAGGTTTGCCTTTCCTTAATCTTTCTTCTAAGATTAGTCGTAAGGTCAGTATTGCCTCACGTGTTCCAATATTTCTACGGAATCCAAACTGATCTTCCCCGAGGTCAGCTTCTACCAGTTTTTCCATTTGTCTGTAAAGAATTTGCGTTAGTACTTTGCAGCTGTGACTTATTAAACTGACAGTTCAGTAATTTTCACATCTGTCAACACCTGCTTTCTTTAGGATTGGAATTATTATATTCTTCTTGAAGTCTGAGGGTATTTCGCCTGTCTCATACATCTCGCTCACCAGATGGTAGAGTTTTGTCAGGACTGGCTCTGCCCAGGCTGTCAGTAGTTCTAATGGAATGTTGTCTGCTCCCGGGCCTTGTTTCAACTCAGGTCTTTCAGTGCTCTGTCAAACTCTTCATGAAGTATCATATCTCCCATTTCATCTTCTTCTACATCCACATCCTCTTCCATTTCCATAATATTGTCCTCAAGTACATCACCCTTGTATAGACCCTCTATATACTCCTTCTACCTTTCTGCTTTCCCTTCTTTACTTGGAACTGGGTTTCCATCTGAGCTCTTGATATTCATACAAATGGTTCTCTTTTCTCCAAGGGTCTCTTTAATTTTCCTATAGGCGGTATCTACCTTACCCCTAGTGAGATAAGCCTCTGCATCCTTACATTTGTCCTCTAGCCATCCCTGCCTAGCCATTTTGCACTTCCTGTCGATATCATTTTTGAGACGTTTGTATTCCTTTTTGCCTGCTTCATTTACTGCATTTTTATATTTTCTCCTTTCATCACTTAAATTCAAAATATCTTCTCTTACCCAAGGATTTCTACTAGCCCTCGTCTTTTTACCTACTTGATCCTCTGCTGCCTTCACTACTTCATCCCTCAAAGCTACCCATTCTTCTTCTACTGTATTTCTTTCCCTCTTTCCTGTCAATTGATCCCTTATGCTCTCCCTGAAACTCTGTACAATCTCTGGCTTAGTCAGTTTATCCAGGTCCCATCTCCTTAAATTCCCACCCTTTTGCAGTTTCTTCAGTTTTAATCTACAGTTCATAACCAATAGATTGTGGTCAGAGTCCACATCTGCCCCTGGAAATGTCTTACAATTTAAAACCTGGTTCCTGAATCTCTGTCTTACCATTATATAATCTATCTGAAACCTTCTAGTATCTCCAGGCCTCTTCCATGTACACAACCTTCTTTCATGATTCTTGAACCAAGTTTCAGCTACATGATTAAGTTATGCTCTGTGCAAAATTCTACCAGGCAGCTTCCTCTTTCATTCCTTATCCCCATTCCATATTTGCCTACTACGTTTCCTTCTCTTCCTTTTCCTACTACCGAATTCTAGTCACCCATGACTATTAAATTTTCTTCTCCCTTCACTATCTGAATAATTTCTTTTATCTCATCATACATTTCATCAATCTCTTTGTCATCTGCAGAGGTAGTTGGCATATCAACTTGTACTACTGTGGTAGGCGTGGGCTTCATATCTATCTTGGCCACAATAATGCGTCCACTATGCTGTTTGTAGTAGCTTACCCGCATTACTATTTTTTTATTCATTATTAAGCCTACTCCTGCATTGCCCCTATTTGATTTTGGATTTATAACCCTGTATTCATCTGACCAGAAGTCTTGTTCCTCCTGTCACCGAACTTCACCAGTTCCCACTATATCCATCTTTAAGCTATCCATTTCCCTTTTTAAATTTTGTAACCTACCTGATTAAAAGATCTGACAGTCAACACTCCGATCTGTAGAATGCCAGTTTTCTTTCTCCTGATAACGACGTCCTCCTGAGTAGTCCCCGCTCGGAGATCCGAATGTGGGACTATTTTACCTCCGGAATATTTTACCAAAGAGGACGCCATCGCCATTCAACCATACAGTAAAGCTGCATGCCCTCAGGGAAAATTATGGCTGTAGTTTCCCCTTGCTTTCAGCCGTTCGCAGTACCAGCACAGCAAGGCCATTTTGGTTAGTGTTACAAGGCCAAATCAGTTAATCATCCAGACTGTTGCCCCTGCAATTACTGAAAAGGCTGCTGCACCTCTTCAGAAACCAGATGTTTGTCTGGCCTCTCAACAGATACCCCTCCGTTGTGGTTGAACTTACGGTACGGCTATCTGTATCGCTGAGGCACGCAAGCCTCCCCACCAACAGCAAGGTCTATGGTTTATGGGGGGTAACTACAACAATTATGATGGACATGTTGGTGCTAACTCGTGGCAGTGAAATGAACTATAATGTTTATAATCAGGATATTTGTGCAGGAATGCATTAAAATTTGGAGGCATGAGTTATCTTGGGATAATATTTATCAGAAAAATGGATTATCTTGGGATAATCAGTTAGGAGATTAATAGCTAACTTTATAAAATGGCCCTCAGGTTGCTATAACTGGGTTTTAAATGCTTATTTTTGCACTTTGTTTGAATCTGTGGGTATTTTTTTTTAAAAGGCTGATTCTTTCTTTTGAATAATGACTTTGCAGAATAGTACACATACTTTGGTCCTCTTTATCAGGTTAAGATTTGGAAGTGACTAGTGCAATAGTTACTTTTATGTGCTGCAATTAACTAACATCTCCTACAGCCTTTTAAAGACTGCAACTTATTTGTAGATCTAGCATAGGCATGTTATTGGGAGTGATTCATAATTTTAGAGGAACAGAGATAAAAGCAATGCACAAGCGATGGAACACAGCATCTCCGAGGTAGCGATGAAATGGGGATTTTCCAGTACAACCATTTCCATGAGTGTACTATGAATATGAGGAATCCAGTAAAACATCAACTCTCTGACATTGCTGTGGCTGGAAAGAGATCTTGCAAGAATGGGATTGACGATGACTGAAGAGAATCAATTCAACATGACAGAAGTGCAGCCCTTCCGCAAATTGCTGCAGATTTCTGTGATGGGCCATCGACAAGTGTCAACATGTGAACCATTCAACAAATCATCATCGATGTAGGCATTTGGAGGCAAAGGCCAACTCTTGCACCCTTGACGACTGCACAACACAAAGCTTTATGCCTTGCCTGGGCCCATCAACACTGACATTGTACTGTTGATGGCTGGAAACATATTGTCTGGTCGGACGAGTCTGGTTTCAAACCGTATCAAATGGATAGACGTGTATGGTTATGGAGACAACCTCATGAATCCATGGATCCTGCATGTTGGCAGGGAACTGTTCAAGCAGCTGGAGGCTATGTACTGGTGTTGCGTGTGTGCAATTAAAGTGATATGGGATCCCTAATACATATAGATACGACTCTTGACAAGTGACACGTAAGTAAGCATCCTGTCTGATCACCTGCATCCATTCATGTCCATTGTGCATTCCAACGGACTTTGAAAATTCCATCAGGACAATGCGACACCCCACACATCCAGAATTGATACAGAGTAGCTCCAGGAACACTCTTCTGAGTTTAAATGCTTCCGCTGGCCACCAAACTCCCCAGACATGAACATTATTGAGCATATCTGGGATGCCTTGCAACGTGCTATTCAGAAGATATATCCACCACCTTGTACTCTTAGATATGTGGACAGCCCTGCAGGATTCATGGTGTCAGTTACCTCCAGCACTACTTCAGACATTAGTTGAGTCCATGCAACATCACGTTGCAGCACTTCCGCGTGCTCGCGGGGGCCCAACATGATATTAGGCAGGTGTACCAGTTTCTTTGGCTCTTCAGTGTAAATGGACACTGACCAGTGTGGCACAGCAGTTCTGACACTGGACTAACTTTCAAGAGGAACATGGTTCAAATCTCTGTCAGCCATCCCGATTTAGGTTTTCCATTTTCTCTAAAACACTGGGATGGTTCATTTGAAAATGAATGGCCAGTTTCTTTCCCCATCTGAGGCATATCTTAAGTTGTTCTCTTTCTCTAATTACATTGTTATTGAGTGGGATTTAAAGACTAATCTTCCTTTTCCTTATAAAGACAAACCTGACATTAGCTCAGACTGTTTTATAGCTTCCATAATTACTCCAACCTATTCATTTACTTTTTCAAAAAATTGATTGCCTTTCTATAGTATTAATTTGCCTCAAGTAATTATGTATTTTTGTTTATTAATATGATAAAAATTAATTTATTTATGTGTACAAAAATTATTAATTTTATTTCCATGTATTTATTACAAAAGTTTGCTTAAGTAAAAACAAACAATGGGAAGCCCAAATTAGAATATTGACAATTGTATGAAAATAATAGATTGCTACTCACCATAAAAATGATATGTTGAGTTACAGACCAGCACAATGAAAAAAAACTGCTACATATAAGCTTTCATGCACAGCCTTGTTCAGAAAAGAAAAATACACACACATTCACACAAGGAAGCACAACTCACACACACGAGATCACCATCTCTGGCCAGAACACAACAGAAATGTGTCAAACAGAAGCAACAATCCAAAGTGGGGTGAAGAATGGATTGCACAGTGCTGGTAGCTGGAAGAGGAATCAGTGCTGCCTGGCAGAGCATGCAGGAACTAGAGGTGGCAGAACAGGGCTGCCAGGCACAGCATCAATGGTTTTGGGGGAGAGGAGAATGGGGGACAGAAAGGAGAAGAGCAGAGAAGGGGAAAGTCCAGTAGATGCACCAGAAGAGAGCAGTGCACAGAGAGGGTGAGAGGAGGGGAACTGTGAGGAGGTGGCAGGACAGAGGGGGTGGAAATAGTTGGGTGGAGGGTGTGGGGACAGTAGGTTACCATAGGTTGAGGCTGGGATGATTTTGGGAGCAGAGAATAGGTTTTAAAGGATAACTCCCATCCGCACAGTTCAGAAAAGCTGGTGATGGAGGGGAGGATCCAGGTTGTGGAGCATCCAAAGAAATCAAGCATGTTCTGCCACAGGGATGTCCACTTTGCTCTTGACCACAGTTTGGCAGTGGCCATTCATCCTGGTGTACAGTTGGTTGGTAGTCACACCAATATAAAAAGTTGAATAGTGATTGCAGCAGAGCTTGTAGATGACGTGGCTGCTTTCAAAAATGGCCCAGCCTCTCAAGGGGTAGTGTAAGCATGTGTGCATTTGCTTAAGTAACATTTAATTGGATGTTCATTATGTGTTGTCACCTTCTTGAAACTCTGCTTAACATGGCAATTTCCTGCAGTACTTGTTTTTTTGTTACTGAAATTTGCCTTTTTGATACTGAAAGATGAATTAAACAAAGCCTCCAATTCAGTAATATTCTCAACTTTAAGTTTTACTTGAACATCTCATAATTTTCCTGTTTTTACAAATTACCAGTGAGGTAGCTGATAAACAGTGCTTTTCACCTTGTCCTGATTTGCTTTGACTCGTGCTTTGCTGTAGATTTGTTAACATATTTAGAAATGGTAAGTGAGCAGGTGTTTATGTCTCATTCTTCTTCTTCTTCTTCTTCTTCTTTTGTTTTGGCCATCTTAAGACCACATAAATTCACTTCAGCTTTGTTTCTTCTGGTCTTTCGTTTTTCCCAATATTGTTTCATTCTCATACTTTGCGACCATTATTATGAGCTCTAGGATTTATTTTTTTATTCACAATTGGTGGATTAACAGGTCTAGTACTAGCAAATTCATCTTTGTTCTTCTGTCCAAGATGATTTTGTTAGGAGCCTTATTCTGTCCTCAAAATCTTTGAAGGCCTGAATTTTTTATTTAAAAATCTGGTTCCTTTATTCTCATTTCTTCCAGATTTCTTTGTATCTCTTAGATCCATCATATTTTGGTTTTCTTGTCCATCAGAAATTGTGTGTTTCACTGTGTTAACTTCCCCTGGTCCATTCTGAGGATGTGTGTGAAGCACATGCTCCGTCTTTTCCTGATGACATCAGAAATTTTTTCTATCTTGGTATACAGTTCCTGGTCGGCTCAGTTTCTACATTGACCATCTTATGTTCTTCGAGGTCCTAATATTCTCCTGAGAATCTTGCATTCTATCAGTTCTAGCCTCTTGATCACTCTGGTTCTTACTAAGCTGAGAGTTTCTGCTGCATATAGAGCTTCAGGGCGGCTCACTGTTTTTAATGTTTCAATTTTGCATTTATTAAAATATTCTTCTTACTGTAGGTGTTGATAGTTAGTTTATATGCTAAGTTCATTTTGTTTATCCATGCTCCCATTGCTTCTTTTTCAGTCATTCCATTGCCTATCCATTCTCCAAGGTATTTGAATCTCTCCACCTTCTGAATTTCCCCTCCTTCTGTTGTCATCCATCTAGGAGCTGTCATGATGTTTGTCATGTAATGTGTTTTCTCGATAGTGATTTGTAGGCCTGGTTTAGCTGCCTGTCTCTGCAGTTCTGTGGTTTGGTTAATTGCCTCTTCTAGTGATTCAGACAAGATCACAATGTCATCTGCGAATGCTAGACAGTCTACCCGTACTCCTTTATTCTTACACTCCAGTCATATTCCACCCAGTCCTTTCATTCCTTGTTGCCACTCTCTGATTATCTTATCGAGGACACAATTACAGATCAAAGGGGAGAGTCCGTCTCCCTGTCTCACCCCGGTGTTAATCTTAAAGGCCTCCGACAGCTTTCCTCAGAACTTGACCGTGGATGTTGTGTTGCTTAGGGTCTGTTTAACGAGTTCACTGGATTTTCTGTCCAAATTCATCTCCCCTATAAATTGGAACAGTGTGTGTGCATCTACAGAATCATTGGCTTTCTTGAAGTCTATGAATGTAAGCATGAACATTTTGCTCCTCTGTTTTTGATAAGTGATTATTAGTTTTAGATTCAGGATCTGTCCTGTGTATGATCTCTCCTTTCTGAAGTCTCCTTGGCACTCATCAATTTGTGGATTTAGTTGTTCTTCCACTCTATTTAGGAGTGCTTTTGAGAACACCTTATAGGTCACAGGTATTAAAGAAATTCCTCTGTAGTTCCCAGGTTCCATCTCATCGTCTTTCTTGTGTATAGGATGTATTAGTGCCAATGTCCAACCTTCTCGAAGCTGCTGCTCTTCCCAGATTTTTCATACAATTTGCATTAGTTCTATGATCATATTCTCGTTCACATACTTTTTTGTGATGATCCCATCTTCCCCAGGTGGTTTGTTATTTGTGAAGGTTCTTATAATGTTCTTAACCTCTTCTATAGTTGGTAGTTCTGAGTCGGGGTTTGGTTCTTTCTCACTGTAATTGAATGTCTCAGGTGGTGCTTCACAATTCAGGAGGTCTTCAAAGTATTCCACCAAGATCTGACTGTTTTCCATGTCTCCATACACTGTCTTTCCTTCATTATTCTTAAAGCTGAGTTTTGAAGGATCATATCTACTTAAGTTAGTCTTGAACATTCTATAGAAGTCTCACATGTTGTTCTTCCGGAAGTCTTCTTCTATTTGAGTTAAACATTCTTGCAAATATTTCCTCTTGAGATTTCTGATAGTTTTAGCAGTGGTTTTTCTTACTTCTTGGAGGTTATTTAGATTTTCTGGTGTTTTATGAGATCACCAATCAACCCCCACTTTTTGATTGCTTTATCTCCTTCTATCGGCCACCATGCATGTTTCTTCCTCTTCTCCAGGTGAACTGTTTTCTATAAGTTGTCAATCAGTACACCTTTCAACTGTTTCCAACCTTGATAGTTCTTCTGATTCAAGCTCGCCTTAAAATCTTTGCTAGTTCTAAGTTTCTCTGTATCATACTTCATAATACAGGTAGTATATTTAGTCTGATGGGCTCTCGGTAGAATTTTGATTTTTATTTTGGATAGAAAATGATCTGAGTCTAAATTTGCACTCTTGAGGACTTTGAATTTTCTTTTCTACATGTCATGATATCGCTACATGGTCAAGCTGAAACTCTCCTAGTACTGGTTTGGGGGATACCCATGTTTTCTATTTTCTTGGAAGGCATTTAAATGCCATTGATCTCATCATCAGGTCAAAGGTCTTACAAATTTCCACTAGTCATTCGCAATTCCTATTAGTCCTGTTGTGGGCTGGATAGTTCCCAATTATGTTTCTGAACTTCCTCTCTTTCCCTAGCTGAGCATTGAAGTCTCCAAATAGTATGATAACATTCTTAGTTGGAATCTTGGATAGTGTTTCCTTCAGGTCTTTCCAAAATTCTTCTACTTTCTCTGGGTCAGTTCTATCAGTCTCATTTGTGGGAGCATCTTCATTGACAATGATATAAATCTTATTTGCTCCCCTAAAGGTAAGTGTGGAAAGTCTACTGTTTCTGGATCTGAAATCAGTGATGGCTCCCAGAATTTGTTCATTGATTATAAAGCCTGTGCCCAGTTGAGGTACTTCTTCATTACTTGTCAGGTTTTCCCTTCAGATTGTGATATCCTTCTGATTCAAATGCTGTTTCGTCTGGACATATTGTTTCTTGTAATGCAGTTGCAATGAATTTTTGTTTGGCCAAAGTAACAGTAAGATGTCTCAGTTTTCCAGTTTTGAGGAGTGAGTTAACATTGAAGGTAGCAAAGTATGACACTTTCTTACTTTGCAATCGCTTGCATGCTGGTGCGAATTCCCCGAATCTGTTGGCTCACTAATATTGTCATTGACAATGGCGGATTGGTTACCACATGGGGTAGTGCTTCCTGTAAGAGAACTTACCATCATGCTGAATCGAATGATTTATGTTGGGGTCAACATCTAGGTGTTAACAGGCTTACAGCTGGGGTAGTTAGCCTCAGAGGTGCCTTGAGATGTGACCTGCCTTCTCTTTTATGGCTTATTTGGGTACCAACCCTCCTCCTTTATCCAGGCTTGGGACCAGCAGCAGCACTTTCAAATTACTCAGTCCACCCATTAGTACTTCAGGTGGATGTTATTATTATTATTATTGACTCTTTTTGTTTTGATTTCAAGGGATGAAGGAATAAAATGCCAGCCAGCTTGAATGTGGTTTTCAGCCACTTTGTCAGTAAATAACAGGCAAATTCCCATGTCCAAATGCACAAGCATTTTGCAGAACAATGTGACATTTGACCATGCGTTTACACTAGCTGCAGGCAGAAAGGGTAAACAAATTCATCCCTGGTTGGGAAGAAAGGGAGGGGAGGACAGTGAGCTGTCAGTAGCATTAAAACGCCTTTGGAGATGGTGACACTTTCGTAATAATGGCCTATACGTAGGAATGATTGATTCTCCATAAAATAGTGGTCCCAACCCTGCATCAGTTGGATACAAGGCACCAGAAAGGAAGGGTACATGAATAAAATTTCATGTTTGCCTCTTATGTTCTGTAATTGAGCATCTGAATATTTTATGAGGAGATTTTCATGTAGTCATCAACATGCTTTTGCTATCTAGCACTCAAATATGACCTAAAATTCAAGGTGCATCCATAATGTAAGTTTCCTTGGTGTTGTGACCAGAAACAAAACACAACTGAAAAATTTATTGGAACAGGTATGGGAAGTCTCAGGCTGTTTTTCAACATATTCATCACCAAAATTCATTCATTTGTCATATTGTGGAAGCAATTTTTGTATCCCTATGTCATAGAAGTCAGTCATCAGGGATTGGAAACACGGTGTGTCAACCATTTCAGCCTCTCTGTCAGACTGAAAATGCTGACTCTGACCAGATGGGAATTTTTTGAGGTTCAGGGAAAGATGGAAATCACTGGGAGAAAGGTCTGGACTAAAGTGGGGATGGCCAAACATCTCCCAGCTGAACATCTGCAGGAGCTCTGTTGTTTGTCGAGCCATGTGTGGACGTGTATTACTGTCCAGCAAGATAACATTGGCACTGAGCATCCTCCACCATTGCAATTAATGCATCATTTTGCAGTAATGCTCAGCATTCACCATCTCATCTCTGCTTAGAAATTAGATAAGGAGAACTTGCCATCTGTAACAGAACACTGAACACAGTACTTGCTGTGTGACAGTCTGCTTGAATTTCATCTTGCAGGGAGAGCATAGAATGCTGCTTTCTCTGTGGGGTATCGTATGCAACCCACAACTCATCACCTATGATGATACAGTCCAGAATCTCATTACCTTGCTGCTGAAGGAAAATCAAAGTTGTCTACACACACTTTGCTTTGTGGTTCTGGTGTCAGCTGCTTCAGCACCCACCTGGTGTGCAATTTCTGGAGCAAGTGCTCCATAATAATTTATGTAACAAGAAGTGACTGCTGAGTTCCAGTGTTGTAAACTAACAATACTCCATAAAGCATCCCCACACAATTTGCCTGTAATGATGAATAGCCTCCAACTGCATTCCTCATCATGAACATTTTGGCGACCTGCTGCAAAATGTCTGCATCAGTAACGCACCACCTGTTTGCCAATGACATTAGGCACACGACCTGGCACAGCTGATTATCAACTTCAGTCAGCACTATGTTCAGTGCATTCAAAACCTTTATCACTGACTACACTTCACACACAGCAGGAGCTGGAATATGAGCCTCCATTTTCAACCACTGCTACGAAGCTACTGTGAGATCTAGGGAACTTCCACTAGGACATGTACCATGTCATGTGATTACTCTTACCACGTACAAGCAATTGCTCCAAGCAACATATGATTTGATAACTGTAGTACTAGTAGCAAACTTACTTTATGGATGTGCCACATAACATGTCATCAACTGAAGAACCTTTATCTGACAGTGACGCAATTTCCACGTCCAGACTATTGGTTTTGGTCAACTTAGTATTCTGAAATTATGTGCTGAATATTTTGCCAGTGTTACTTGATATATCATTTTAGATATGTAAAAGACAATTTTCATGACCAATTTGGCATGTTGCCTCATATTGTTACATTATGATACCATGATGTATTGTTACATTGTGATACCATGATGCAAAACTGGGGTTCATTAACACTCTGAATATATAATTTCTGTATATTGGAAATCTGTTTTGAGTAATTAAGCCATGAATAAAGCTTCTGAAAATAACAGTGTTTACTAAGCATTTTTGTTCACTTCCTTAAAATAATTCACATCCATATGGAACATCCCTCTGTTATACAATGAGGCATAATAGTGATTACATCTCTTTATTAGTTGTTTGCTTCCCACACAAACAAAACAGTGATATACACACAGCTTCACTGCACTGTAATTTAACATTCAACTGTGATGGAAAAAATTAGCTTTATGTTTATTTGCTAGCTTCAAAGAAGGACATTGTCCAAAGCCTAAGTTACAGTTGTATGATGTGTGATTCGAGTGTACTAGGATCCGCTAGAAGCTGTAAATTTGTGCCGCTTCATATAATGGATAAACAAAATGAAAAAGTAAAGATAATGGATAAACTAGAGACAAGAATTTGTACCAGACATCAATTTCTTGTACTGGATTGTTCTGTCTATTGTGTCTTTGCATCCAACTTTATATGACTTGCTATTTTTTTTCTTATACTTTTCCTTGTTTAACACACTTGTCCCAGTTTACACTTTTGCTTTACAGTGCTGCTTCCTGTCCTTGATTTCCACATAACTTAACTGTCAAAAATAATGATATCAGAAAATGAGAAAGTTGTGGGTCTGTTGGATTGTTTCTGTCTTATAGTTTTTTGAAGAATGGTTTAAATAGTAACAATGTAACTACTATATTCAATCCATTGTGTTCACTGTTTTCCGCTCGCAAGGAATACAATAGATTTCAGACATAGCATATTATTGCATTCCCTTTTTTATTTTCAGTAGTTTCTATACATTATCAAATCCTGATATTTTATGTTTGAAAGGTCATACAGCTACTACACTTTTCCATAGACAGTGAAGTAAACAATGGACAAATGTATTTTTCTATTTCTCACTTTCAATCTCTCTAATGACTTCTGCAGTAGTTAAAAATGATTCATGTTTTGATTGTTTGAGAACCTTTTGAAGACAGCCAGGATTAGAGTTGAGTGAGTCAAGGAAATGCTGGAAAACAGGAATCAGTTACAAAAAGACTGCAATTTAAATCAAGCTCTTACCAAATAATGAGTATAGTGTGAACAATGTGTCACTTCATTTGGTATCCTGAATATAACAATTATCTTTTAATTGCTGTTGAGCTTAATGCCACATCTAATTGCTAAATATTATGTAAATAAATGTTAGTGACCAGAACATTCAGTCAATACATTTTACTTTATTTCAAACATTGGGCTGTAGAAATGCTAACTATCTCAACAAGCCTTATGACTGTCAAAAGGGAGAATTCTGCAAAGCCACTATCTTTCATTTGGAATATGAAGCAGTCCTGTTATTGTAGCACTGTCAGAAGGCATTTTCTCATGAATCACTAGATTCTCCTTTATTCATTAAATAATCATATTTTATTTATTTTTATTTGTTGTGTACTGCATCACTTCAACAAAATCATCCCAGTGCCATACTAATAAATAAATGAAAATCCCTTCGTCAGGGCTAAGGCTATTGGAGGAAAGGTTCATGACTGTGTTTTAGGTTGAGTCTGATTGATAGGGTTGGTTGCAAAAAAGTGTTTCCGCTCGAAAATCAGTCCATAATTTCAGATATCATTATAACAAATTTTGAGTGAAATACTAACACTGAAATGAGAAAACAAAAATGCTCATCATGTAGTGGCTGCATTGAATGATAAATAGGTATGTAAACATGAATTGTAACACGGTAATTCATGTATGTGTTTGGAGGGGGGGATACCTAACAGACCAATGAAAGTAAGAATAATTTGTCATATTATACAAAGAAATGCTTTGGCACTGACATCCACACAATATCTCAAGTTTTGAATGCTACTCATTTTTTTGTATATAAATAATACTAGGGTGAGAATTGTGAATGGTCTGAAAAGTAAAAGAGGCTATCCATGGTGGAAACAGTAAATGAGACACATTAGTACTCTCAGCTGCACTTATGATTTGTGCATGAATGTTGACCTTGGATTCTGAATAATATCTTCCTCTATCCTACATGAGTATGGTAAAGGAAAGTCCATGGGGGATTACAAATAGTGGAAAGAGTAAGAGCAGTGTCACTTAATAGTCGAAACAAATATGAATAATGGAAAGAATAAAAATAGTATATTGTAAATTATTACCTTTATTCCACTATTATTTCTTGTATCAGTTATCTCCTTAAATCAGTTCCTTCATTATTCTTTCCCCTTAGCTTCAAATGAAGGAATGTGAAAGTGTTTCAGTAACATTACCCTCAAGGTTCTCTTGGCCTTGTTCCAATTTCTGTTTTACACAAATGGATTCTTATTTCCTGTGTGTAATACGAATCATTGTGCAGTAGTTTTTGTGCTTATAATGTAGTCTTTTATTCTTTTTACAGGGTCTTGTTCTGAATATTTATGTGAATAAAAATTGTATTTTTTTTTAATCAGGAGAACAAAGTGAAGGACCTATGCCATGCCAGGTGTGTGGGAAACTCATATCTCGTCGTACAAATATGTACAAGCATGTTGCTCGCATGCATACTGCCCTTCCTACTGCTAGATGTGAGTACTGTGGGAAAACAGTGAAGAACAAATTTGCCATGCGAGACCATGTGCGTATGCATCACATACAAATAATGAGTACATCATCCATGGACACCAGATGCTCTCCGACCTTCACTACTTCCACTGGCAGTTCATCAGTTTCTGGGAATCCTAGTACACCGTAGTCTAGCATCTCCAGATGAGATTGATCATTATAGATACTAGTAGAATGTTCAGCTGCCTTACTGTCTTTCACTATCATTAGATTTAAAATATATATATATATATATATATTTTTTTTTTTTTTTTTTTTTTTTTTTATTGTTTGCCAAAAAGTCATCTACGTAGCAATGCAGTTGCCTAATTAAAATGATATTTTGGCATCAAATGCTAAGTAGATTGTCAGTTGCACCATACTGCTTGGACTTTTATTATAATATTGCATATTCAATTGCTCTTAGCAAAATGTCCCCAGTTCATTAAGAATAAATAAAGTTTTGCAAACCATTGTTAGATGTTTCAGACCCAGTGTATAATGTGTGAGAAAGATGTTTGAGAACCAATGTATAATATGTGAGAAAGAATGACATTCTAAGTATAATATAATCTCATAAGCTGATGCACTGGTACTAAAGCACAAAAAATTCTGCAGACCAGTATGAGTCAATAAGTGAAAATGTTTAACAGGAAAACATTTTTAAAGATTGCATTATTGATGAGGTAATTGAAAATATAAATTCAAATTAATTTCACCAAGTGACAGTGGTAAAACTTTCAGCATTTCCTTTTTTCTGTATCATTCCAGTTCACGTGTTGAGTGAGGTAAAAATGTCTGTATGCCTCTGTAATCACCCTAATACCATGTATCTTGTTCTCATGATCTCTGCACGAGATGTATGATGGTAATAGCATAATGGCAATGTTTTAGCGAAATATTTTCTGACCGCTGCATGACTTAATACTGTCTTGGGTGAAAATAACTTAGTATATCAAACTGCAGCAGATGAACGTTCAAATACATAATACTCATGCACAACAACTCACCAAAATGTGAAACAGTCCTCTATCATATTTAAATATGTAAATGAGATTGTTTAGCAGATTCACAGTCTCATATCTGTTTTCAAACAAGACTGCAAGTGTGAGGGCATTAAATACGGACACATCTGTCACCTAATTATAGCTTCCTTTCATGGCTCCCATTATTTGGCTCAGACAAAAAGGTAGAATGGTTTTCATGGTGACAAAATATAAAAATCATACTTGTAAATAAAAAAATTCTTTATCTTTATGAAATTAATCTAGAATGCACATATCCCTTTTTTAAGAAATTGATGATGCTCAGATAATAAACACATACACATTCAATACTCTTGTTTTTTTCTCCCACACTAATCTTTTAGGTGTGGAATAACATCCTGGGAGTCAAAATCATAAAACATAATAAGCTTTTTTTAAACTACAGAAAAATGGCATAAGAGTAACTAAAAAGGAGTAACTGGATTCATCAGTGACATACCATAGTTAAAAAGTTAGGACTATGCATCAAACTTTAGTGTACATAGACAATAATACACTACTGGCCATTAAAATTGCTACACCATGAAGATGACGTGCTACAGACGCGATATTTGACTGAGAGGAAGAAGATGCTGTGATATGCAAATGATTAGCTTTTCAGAGCATTCACACAAGGTTGGCGCCAGTGGCGACACCTACAACGTGCTGACATGAGGAAAGTTTCCAACCAATTTCTCATACACAAACAGCAGTTGACCGGCGTTGCCTGGTGAAACGTTATTGTGATGCCTCGTGTAAGGAGGAGAAATGTGTACCATCACATTTCTGACTTTGATAAAGGTCGGATTGTAGCCTATCACGATTGCGGTTTATCGTATTGTGACATTGCTGCTCGCATTGGTCAAGATCCTATGACTGTTAGCAGAATATGGAATCGATGTGTTCAGGAGGGTAACACGGAACGCCATGCTGGATCCCAATGGCCTTGTAACACTAGCAGTCGAGATGACAGGCATCTTATCTGCATGGCTGTTACGGATCGTGCAGCCACATCTCAATCCCTGAGTCAACAGATGGGGATGTTTGCAAGACAACAACCACCTGCACAAACAGTTTGACAACATTTGCAGCAGCATTGACTATCAACTCGGAGAGCATGGCTGCTGTTACCCTTGATGCTGCATCGCAGACAGGAGTGCCTGCGATGATGTACTCAACGACGAACCTGGGTGCATGAATGGCAAAACGTCATTTTTTCAGATGAATCCAGGTTCTGTTTACAGCACCATGATGGTCGCATCTGTGTTTGGCAACATCATGGTGAATGCACATTGGAAGCATGTATTCGTCAGCACCATACTGGCATATCACCTGGTGTGATGGTATGGGGTGCCATTGGTTACACGTCTCGGTCACCTCTTGTTCGCATCGACAGCACTTTGAACAGTGGACGTTACATTTCAGATGTGTTACAACCCGTGGCTCTACCCTTCATTTGATCCCTGCGAAACCCTACATTTCAGCAGGATAATGCAGGACTGCACGTTGCAGGTCCTGTATGGACCTTTCTGGATACATAAAATGTTTTGACTGCTGCCCTGGCCAGTACATTCACGAGATCTCTCACCAATTGAAAATGTCTGGTCAATGGTGGCCGAGCAACTGGCTCGTCACAATATGCCAGTCACTACTCTTGATGAACTGTGGTATCGTGTTGAAGCTGCATGGGCAGTTGTACCTGTACACGCCATCCAAGCTCTGTTTGCCTCAATGCCCAGGCATATCAAGGCTGTTATTACGGCCAGAGGTGGTTGTTCTGAGTACTGATTTCTCAGGATCTATGCACCCAAATTGCATGAAAATGTAATCACATGTCAGTTCTAGTATAACATATTTGTCCAATGAATACCTGTTTATCATCTGCATTTCTTCTTGGTATAGCAATTTTAATGGCCAGTAGTGTACATATTGGTAACTACTCCACAAGCTGTTCTGCTCTCATCGTGAGATGCAGTACATTTACAGAAAGGAAGATATTCAAAAATAACTTGAAACAGCAAGTTCTGTCAAGTGTCAGAATATAAAGTAAATTTGAACAATAGATTGATGCTGGTAAATAATAGGTATTTGAAGACATCATGAACGACCCAGAATATATGAGTAGTGTGAGAAAAGTAATGAGACTGACAACAGTGCGAGTGGTGTTGCAACACTGTGTTGTTCTTGTGTAGACCAGTGTGTGCATCCCTTCCAGATGCTCAGTCTGATTTTCAGCTCTGTACAGCAGTCATGCAATTTTTGAGAGTGCCTTCAGTAAATTTGTGTTCTCGTTGCATGTAACAAAACTGGAACAGCAGAATTTAGAGCAATGTTATGCAATTAAGTTTTGTGTTAAACTTGGAGAAATACATGAGTGTGACCTTTGAAAAGTTGAAACAGGACTATGGGAAACACTTCTTATCAAGAGCACTAGTTTTTCACTGGCACAAATCATTTTTGGAAGGCCAAGAACACAGTGAAGATGAAGCTCACAAACTTGTGCATGCTCTTTTAAGTTCTGACTGACATTTAACGATAAGGATGATAGGTGACCTGTTAAACACAAACACTTTCATTATACATCAAATTTTGACTGAGGATTTGCACATTTGAAATGTTTGTGCCAAAATGGTGCCAAAAAAGCTCACAATGGAGCAGGACAATCAAAGAAACATATGCATCGATCTCTAGAGGAATGCCAGTGACCACAAATGGTTCAGTCGTGTGATCATCGGTGATGAACACTGGATTTTTGAGTATGATCCTGAGACAGTGGCAAAATGAGAAATGGCACACTGAGACATCTCCTCGACTGAAAAAAAATATCAAATGAGCAAATCAAAAATCAAGACAATGATGATTTGCATTCTTGACAGTAGGGATATCATGCATAAAGAATATATTCATCCAGGATAGACTCTCAACCAAATGTTTCATAAAGATGTCCTTGAAACGCTCACGAAAAGGGTGAATCAAGTGAGACTGGACATTGCAGACAAGCAAATGCTGCATCATGACAATGTCATACATCACACAGCCACTTCCATCATGGAAATTTTGATCTCAAAAGGCATTCCTGTTGTTCCATAGCCCCACCCCCATTAATACAATCTGCGTTCTTATGACTTTTTCTTTTCCTGCGATTGAAAAATGTATTAAAACAATCCCATTTTGGGGCTCAAAAAAATGTGACTGACATGTGAAAGGATCTACCAGTTGAAGCCTTTCAATGCCACTAATAAGATTGTGAACAATGACTATCTGTGTATAGCTGCTGAAGGGAATTATTTTGAAGGAGACAATACTGTTGTTTGAAAAAAATAAAACTTTTGGTAGATTTCTCACACATGTTGTATATTTGTGAAAAGATTATGTAAACAGGTAATAAAATGTGTTATTTTTTCGGAGACTAAAAACAAAGCAAAATGCATCTGACTGAAAATCTTACATCTACTGTAAAGATCGTAATATTAATCTCTGTTATTGTTCATAAGCTGAGCAGTCCATTAATTTTGAATCAGTGCTCGTATAGTATTCTATGATGTCGGTATCAGTTCAGAGGCAGAGATCTTAGCATTATCTGAGTCAGTGCCTTTTGATAAAGTCCACCCTAGGTATCAGCAATGGACAAAGTGGGCACGTCCACTAACAAGCAAGCTGTAGCCATATATGGCCTCTGACTAGTAGTGACTTTAAAGTCATGCACAGTTGCCAAGTTGTCACTTGCTATCTGTACATGATGCCTTAAATTGTGCCATTACAGTATCAGTACAATGACGCAGTGATCATATTTTGGATTATGCTTACAGTCTTTTCTCTTGGTACTACAGACTTGGCTCTGGGTTGTTTCCAGTTTTCAGTTGCTCTACCAATCTACTCCAGCATTCTACTTGCTGGCTGGACTGCCTCCAGCTCCAGCACCTTGTGCTACTGCAGTGTGACTGCTTCAGTTTTCAGTTGAGCTGCTCTATGCAAGACAGCAAGTACAGGTGTTCCTATTCTGGCTAATAGATGATTGGCAATGAGGAACATTCCTATTATGCAGTGTTTGATCACTGTGGATTCACACTTTCTCACATTTTGAAGACAGCCTTTGCAGCAACAGCAGCCATCAGCATCAACAACTACTTCAACCACTAAAGCAGCAACAATGGTTACAACTGTTACAGCTACTGCAGCAAAAACAAAAGACAGCAGCATTATCATTGCTGCAGCCACTGTTGTCAAAGAGGCAAAGGAAACATGGGACATTCATTTACAGTATTTCTTAATGTATCGTAAGGCAAATGCTGTTTCTGATTCAGTTTAACAGTGTGCTATAATGCTGTCTTCCAGCAGTCAATTATAAGAAGTAATTTAAAATTTGCAGCCTCTACTTGATCCCAGTATACTAAAATCTTACATGAAAAACAATTATTGAGCGGTTCTCTGGAATTATTACCTAACTGAAATATACTGAAATTGGGCTACACGCATCAAACATTTTAAGTTGTTTTTTATTCACTTTAAACTCTCATACATAGACTAAATTTCAGACACATATAATTGCAATATTGCGGTTTCAGAATATGTGATGTGATAGTCTAACATGTTAGACTCAGCATCTCATTTGAAGTGATAATATAGTACTAATTTTTCCATAAGTTGTTTTTTTTATATAGATCACTGTATAATAGGAAAAATTAAATTAAATTTGGCATATTTTACTGTTAAACATTAAGAAAAAATAAAGGTACTATTCTTAGAATTTAATCCAACAAAAACTATATTCTTACCAAACAAATTTACTTTGCAAAATAATGGGATATTTAAAGTTGTTCTTTAAGTCATTTTATACAATAAAGAGAAAAACACATAACATTTCTCTTTGCCGGCCAGAGTGGCCGAGCGGTTCTAGCCGCTACAGTCTGGAACCGCGCGACCGCTACAGTTGCAGGTTCGAATCCTGCCTTGGGCATGGATGTGTGTGATGTCATTAGGTTAGTTAGGTTTAAGTAGTTCTAAGTTCTAGGGGACTGATGACCACAGCAGTTGAGTCCCATAGTGCTCAGAGCCATTTGAACCATTTTTTTCTCTTTAAAAACCTATTAGTAACAGTAGCATTTACAATGTGAAATAAATACCTTTTCAATAAAATAAACAAATAAATGGCATAAAATGACTTTCTCTCAAATGATCTTCAGTAATCTTTGTATGGCTATTAATTAATGACAGTTTTCCTGTTCCACATTCAGAGAATTCACATTTCTTTGTGGATGCATAGGTACTTTAATTGTCTACAGCATTTCTGCATTTTGTTCTCTTAGGAACTTGGGTAGTGCAAAAAATATTTCTTCTTTGTGCCTGTCAACTCAGGATGTGATATCTTTCACATCACCATTTCAGTCTTCAGCATTAGCAATGTACACCCTCTTCCCAGTGTATTTAAGGCTAACTGAGCTACACTCAGCCTAAGTTCTCTATATGTATTCTACAGCTTTTTGTGTATGGAATTGGTTCCTGCTGAATGTTAGTGAAATATTGTGCTCAAGTTTTCAATGCTTCCATGGAATAAAGTTGTGTTCAGTCTATGTTCGGGGTTGTGCTTATACATAATATCAATACGATTGGCAATGAGTGTGGTCTTGTTTTTCATGCAGATTTCTACTATGGCTGGTCCTCCATTTATTCTCACTATGGCTGATGCCATTATGAAGGACATTTTGCATCAGTTGGTCGAACAACAAGAATCATTCGCCACAGCGTTGCACCACCGATCACAGGCACTGGATAATCAAACTCAGGTACTTCAATCATTGGCTTCTGTTTTGCCTAGTCAGCATGCTCCTCAGCCTGTGTTCCCTACTTTTTTGCCCTCCATGGCCCCCACAGTTTATCTGCCTCCCTTTTCTACATACTATGAATCCATTGAGGAATGGGGTGCATACAGGAAATGTCTGCGACAACACTTTCAAGTTTTTGCTATTGCTGATGCTATTTTATGTTGTGCCTTGTTCCTTTCATGGATATCGCCAAGAATGTATCAAGTCCTATGTTGATTTGCCCCTTTGTAGGATCCATCACCTTTAACATTTGACCAAACGTGTAAACTTCTTTCAAAATACTACTGTAAATGCACCCATGTTATTGCATGCTGGGTTGAGTTTCACTGCTGTAGGAAGCAACCCCCTCAATCCTGTTGAGCAAAGGAAAGTGAACTCCATAGATTAAATCATTTTTGTCATTTTGTGGCCAATGTGCATAAAGATCTGTATGTTGATCAGGTGGTGAGAGAGGCTGTAATTTGTTTAGCTCCAGATATTGAGGTGTGAGAGCATGCCCTTTAGTGTGAAAATCCATCCCTCTCCAAGGTTTCAGCTATTCCACAGTCGTTCGAGGTGTCACAAGCTGTGGGTAACCAAATTGAGTCATTGTGTGAGGTATCAGCAATCCAGCCCTCTCCTCCACACCAAGCTTCATATAGTTCGCACGGGGAAGACATCGTGGCGGCGGTCAGCACATGATCACAGCATCAAGGCAGCCAGCCTTGTTCCCTGCAGCAGCCACACAAACAAAGTAAACAAGCTAGTAAATAGCAATGTAAACATTCCACGCTCCCAACCTGCTCGTATTGTTTCAGTAACCATGAGCACCCAGACTGCCCACAATATTGGGCTATCTGTCATAACTGCAAGGAAAAAAAGTCACGTTGCTTTTGTTTGTAATGCAAAAATTCAGCACAGTGACAGTGGTGCAGAAATGAATGTACACATCATATCATCTGTAATTCTTCAGGCTTTCCCAGTGATCTAATAACATCTTGGGTTCTCGGGTGTTCTGCCAGATATCAGCGTCGTACTTGCACAATATTTTGATAACGTAGCTCGTTACCTTCATCAGGTGCGACCTGAGACTACTCCTTGAGTGGACCTGATCCAGTATTTATGCCTGTGGCCTGCCCCCTTCACCAGACGCTCCCTCTGAGGTCCATGCCTGCTCTCTGCAATCTTCTGGAGCATTGCCTTCCCTTTTCATCCGCTGCAGTCCTGAGTGTTCTCTTTGCAGTCTGCGCCTACCAAGCACACTCCTGGGTGTTCCATCTTCGGTCTGGTGCATTTGGAATCCCGTCTGTGGTACCAGGCATTCCCCCTGTGGTCCTCTCCCACTCACTGTGATCTGCTGGAGCGTTGCCATTCCATTTTTGGTCTGCTGTGGTTCTAGATGCTCCCTCTGAGGTCCGCGCCCATCAGACCTGAACCTTGGTGTTCCATCTTCGTTCTGGTGCACCTAGAACTCTGTATGGGGATCGTTCTCCATGTCCATGCCTTCAGTTCTTCTATTTGTGGAGTCCTGCAGCTGTCCCAGTTGCTTCTTCAACAATTCCAGAGCAGGATCCCAGGCTCTACTTAGCTGGTACCCCGTGTCATGGTTCATGAGATTATCAGTCACTTTTATCTCTATTGACTCCCTTATAACACTGTCCCAAAATCTGGGCATCTGTGCTAGAAACTTGGTTTCTTCATAATTCATGGCATGATCTAGCTCTAGATAGTGTTCAGCAATTACTGATTTTGTTGCCTGTCTTAATTGGGTGTGCCTTTGATGTTCGTTGCACCTGATAACTACTGTTCTTGTTGTCTGGCCAATGTAGGCATGCCACATTGGCAAGGTATATTATAAATCCCGGGTTTCTGTAAACCCAGCTCGTCCTTAACATTTCCTGCCAGTCCCCCGATCTTGCTGGATGAACAGAAAACACACTTGATATTGTGTTTATGGAGGATACTACTAATTCTGGCAGAAACAGAAACAGTGTAGGGAAAATACCCCACCTTCTTTGCTTCAGCTTTCTCTGCTGCTGGAACTTGTGGTGTTGTGGCTGGTTGGAGTGCCATCTCAATTTGTTTTGGTGTATCCATTTTTGCAGAACACTGTTTTGAGATGCTCTATTTCTGTCGGTAGACTTTCTTGGTCTGACAGGGCAAGTACTCTGTGGACCAGTGTCTTAAGAACACCGTTCTTCTGTCCAGGGTGGTGAGAGCTGCTGGCCTGCAGATATAAATCAGTGTGTGTGAGTTTTCGATACACACTGTGGCAAATTGATCCATCTGCTTTCCTTTTTACTAGTACATTCAGAAACGGTAGCTGGCCATTCTTCTCCTGTTCTATGGTGAACTTGATATTTGGATGGCATGAGTTAAGATGTTCCATAAACTCATTGAGCCTGTCCTTCCCATAGGCCAGATCACGAAGATGTCATCCACATACCTGAAGAAGTATG
This sequence comes from Schistocerca americana, assembly GCF_021461395.2. NCBI lineage: Eukaryota > Metazoa > Arthropoda > Insecta > Orthoptera > Acrididae > Schistocerca > Schistocerca americana. The sequence continues at coordinate 555,178,876 of NC_060119.1, read as the reverse complement.
TGGGTTTATATCTGGCTGTCTCTGACGCCCTCTCCTCAAATCTCTCCATGAACATGTTGGCAACCTCAGGAGACAGTGGGCTACCCACAGCTACACCTTCAGTTTGCTTGTAATATTGGTTCCCATACAGGAAATACGTGGATGTCAGTGTATGCCTGAACAGGTCCAGCAGAGCACCGTCAAATTTTTCTGCAATCAGTCCTAGTGAGTCTCTCAGTGGGACCCTAGTGAACAGTGATACCATATCAAAACTAACCATGATGTCCGAATCTGTGATGCGTAGTTGCTTGAGGCATTGCAGGAAGTCTTCTGAGTTTTGGATGTGGTGAACACATTTCCCCACGTACAGAGACAGCAGATTTTTCAAATACTTGGCTGTTGCATACGTAGTTACCCCAATGCTACTGACAGTTGGGCATAGAGGCACGCCCTCCTTGTGTATTTTAAGCAGACCATACAGTCTAGGTGGCACTGGTGCTTTTGCCTAAAGTTGTCTGATGATCTTCTCAGGTATTCCTGTCTCCTTCAGGAGAGCCCTGGTCTTCTTGTCCAGCTTGTCAGTGGGGTCACACTCCGAAGTTCTGTATGCTGGGTCCTCCAGAAGTTGACGTACTTTCTCATCATAATCCACCCACTGTAAAATGACTGTAGAGATCCCTACTAAAATACCATTGCCTTCCTGGAGCTTCTTCAGTGCAAGCCTCTCCTCAGATGTGGTGTTCGATTTTGGAGGCCTGGCATTGGTGAGTGCCCTGCAAGTCTCAATAGAGATAAAACTGACTGATAATCTCATGAACTGTGACATGGGGTACCAGCTAAGTAGAGCCTGGGATCCTGCTCTGGAAGCAACGGGGACAGCTGCACCACTCTACAAATAGAAGAACTGAAGGCGTGGACATGGAGAACGATCCCCATACAGAGTTCCAGGCACACCATATCAATGATGGAACACCCAGGTTCAGGTCTGATGGCTGCAGACCGCAGAGGGAACATCTAGAACCACAGTGGACCAAAAATGGAATGGCAACGCTCCAGCAGATCACAGTGAGTGGGAGAGGACCACAGGGGGAATGCCTGGTACCACAGACGGGATTCCAAACGCACCTGACTGAAGATGGAACACCCAGGAGTGTGCTTGGTAGGCGCAGACTGCAAAGAGAACACTCAGGACGGCAGCGGATGAAAAGGGAAGGCAATGCTCCAGAAGATCGCAGCAAGCAGGAGCGGACCACAGAGGGAGCGTCTGGTGAAGGGGGAAGGCCACAGGCATAAATAATGGACCAGGTCCACTCGAGGAGTAGTCTCAGGTTGCACCTGATGAAGGTAACGAGCTACATTACCGAAATATCATGCAAGTATGCTGATATCCGGCAGAACACCCGATATCATATCATCTGTTCCTATTATGCCAAACAAGCTTTTCATTGATGTTATGTTTTTTTGTAAAGTTCTGCACATGCAAGTGGATACTGGAGCTGCAGTGTCCTTGTTAAATTCACTAACTGATAGGGGCTTGGGCTCCACTTTGCTTCTCCCTGTCATGAAAGATAGTAAATTAAATAAACAGAGTATTCATATTCTCTGCCAATCCTCTGCCCCAGCGACCTACAAGTCAGTAGTCTCGTCACTTACATTTCTTGTTGTAGATAATGCATGTGTGGAGAATCTTTTTGGATTAGTTTCTTTTAAGTTGTTTGGTTTTACCATTTCAGATGAAGTGAATGTAGTGTATGAAAAGTGCTGTATACACAGTTATATGCATTATGTACTGCATCTTCCTCTTTGTTCTCTTCTGGATTGGGGTGTGCCAACAATTTTCAAGTGCACATTACCATGAAACCTTCTGCTCAGCTTTTTCAGGCCCGTGTGGTTCCAGTGGCACTCAGGGAGGAAGTCTAAGATGCTACCCTCTTAGTTATAGTAGAGAAACCGTTGGGCCAGTTATGACTTTGTGGCGATTTTAAAGTTCCTCAGAATGCACAATCTATAGCGGATACATACCCAATACAGCACCCAGACAAACTCTTTGCAAAGTTATCAGGTGGTCAATATTTCTCAGAAATTGATGTGTAAGATTCCTATTTAATACTCTCTGTAAATACAGAATCACATGTATTAGTTATCAATACCCCTTTTGGACTTGACTAGTATCTGCAATTGCCTTTTGGAGTCACCAGAACTCCTGTTATTTTTCAACATTTTTTGCAACTACTTACAGTGTCTGTTCCAGGTTGTGCAAACTATTTGGATGACACTGTAGTTCCTGGTGCCTCCACTGAGGAACATTTACAAAATCTCTGTAGTCTTTTTTTCTGGCCTCCAAGCTGATGGGCTGAAGTTTAATTTAGAAAAGTGTCAGTTTCTTCAACCTTGTATCGTTTATCTTGGGTCTGATGTTTTCCATGAGGATTTCAAACCCCTTCATCAATATGGTCCTGATATTGTGTCACTTTACACCCTATGCCAGCCAAAGAACTTCCAGTTTTTCTAGGCAAAGTGTGGTGTCACCGCCAGACACCACACTTGCTAGGTGGTAGCCTCTAAATCGGCCGCGGTCCGTTAGTATACGTCGGACCCGCGTGTCGCCACTATCAGTGATTGCAGACCAAGCGCCGCCACACGGCAGGTCTAGAGAGACTTCCTAGCACTCGCCCAGTTGTACAACCGACTTTGCTAGCGATGGTTCACTGACAAAATACGCTCTCATTTGCCGAGACGATAGTTAGCATAGCCTTCAGCTACGTCATTTGCTATGACGTAGCAAGGCGCCATTATCAGTTGCTATTGATCTTGTTAATCATGTACCATCAGACCGACATTCACCATTAATGGATTAAAGTTAAGTATTCCACCAGCTACGTCCGTTTTTCTAAATTCTAATTTCCCTGTCCTGTTCCAGACCTCACGCCAGCCTGCGTGAGCTAAAACGTGTGCCTTTCGGCTTCCTCTAATATTCCTGGGTTGGCTCTTCTGCCAATCCACAACACAAAGTCGCCGACTCCCATAAATTTTTGCCTGGAGCAGTGACAACCATCCAGCTGTTACATGCGTTGCCGTGCAAAGGCACTCACTTTTACTGGTTATCAGCTTGTGAAACCAAATTTTCATCCCTTAAGACCTTGTTGTAGTCTGCGCCCTGCTTAGTGACATACCAACCAAGCCCCACTTGGTTTTCATGGCAGACACTTCACAGTATGGGTTGGGAGAAGTAGTGGCTCATAGATATCCCAACGGCTCTGAGCAGCCTACTGCTTATGCCTCCAAAACACTGACTCTTGCTCAAATGAGGTACTCTCAGATAGAAAAGGAAGCTTTTGATCATTACCTGTTAAAGCAGCACATCACATTCAATGTTGGGCCTGTTTCCTTTTGTGTTGCAACTATGAGATTAATTCCCACCTGACAAATCAACATGCAAACACCGATGCTTTGTCCCCACTGCTGGCCAGTCTGGAACGATGACTTGATCAGGAGGAATTGCTTTGTTTCCACATTGATGTCCCACAAAGCAGATGGTTGATGGTTTTCCTGTAACTACCACATGGATCACAAAGACTCTAGCTTCAGATCTCATTTTGCAGAAAGTCATAACTTTTGTACAAAATGGTTGGCCAGATTCACTGTCTGCTCATGCATTTGACCCCTCCACAATTATTACGTCTTTCGACACTGATTCTCTGTTGTGGGTGGTGTTCTGCTTTTAGACACAGATCACGCTGCCCCTCGTGTAGTGATCCCCTCAGTGCTTCATTTGAAGGTTCTCCATTTATTAGATGTGGATCGTTGGGGTGTATCAATCAAAAAAGCATTGGCTGGTTGACACATATTTTGGCCGGGCTTGGATGGTGACGTTGCCTCTCTGGTTGCCTCCTATTCACAGTGTGTGACACACAAAGCAGCTCCTCGGTGTTTTTGTCTCCTTGGCTGATGCAGTCACATCCATGGCACCATATAAAATATATATGGATTTTGCTGGCCCCTTTCTCAACACTTATTGGTTGTTGGTCATTGACTCATATTCTTATTTCCACATGTTGTTCATTATGTTTCCATGTACACAACTGCCAGCATCACAGCCTTGTCCAGAATTTTTTCAATCGAAAGCTTGCCCCCAATGTTAGTGTCTAATAATTGTCCTCAATTTTCATTGCAAGAGTTTTCAAAATTTTGTGATTCTTGTAGTATCCATTACATCCCCACCCAACTGTTCCATCCACAATCTAACAGTGAGGTGGAACACCTAACGTGAATGTTCAAAAGTCAGACAAAAAATATGTTGCCAACTCTTCATCTGAAGTTTCCTTAGATCAGTTTCTCTCCTTGTACCCTTTCACACCATTCAGCAAGAAGAGCACGACAGAGCTACTCCACGGGCACCAGTTGAGGACAATGTCACACCTCATGTATCTTCCATCTGGATATCAACCGATGCAGCAGCTGCACCTCCTCCAGTTGGGCGTGGCTGTCTGGGTGGGCATTTCCAGATGTCATCCTGAATGGATTCCACCTGTCATCACCAGATGCTGGGGCTGGCATCTCTGTGACATCTGCACGGAGGACAGCCTCTGCTCAAGGAACCATGATCAGCTTCACCTTCACATGGACAGCCAGGTGCCCCCTGACATCACACTATCACCTCTGAGCCCTTCCACATCAGGCGTCACATCACCTGCTGCTGCCAGTTCTCCACTCCACGCAGGGGAGGGCATCTGTCCTCGGTGGCCAAACCTGCAGTTCCTCTACTGCTTCTGACACCATCATCAGGGATTCTGTCACCTTTTCCTGAGCAACCACTGATACCAGTATCATGAGGACCATGAGCATCATCACCCTGAACCAATGCCAGAGATTGACATGGAAATGGCCCCAGCGACACTGGGTTGCCATATGGTTTGACACGGAAAGGTGGGCGCAAAATCTGACTGCGCCTGAAGTGCTTCAGACTGTACGCTCCTATTACAGCCCAACACCTTAGCCAGAGCCCAGGGGATGAGGAGGACAGCATGGATGCCTCAAGAATCCATGATCTCCCTAAGAGAGAAGGAGTGCAGTTTTGTATCACTGTCAGAGCACCCCCCCCTCCCCCCTCCCCTACAGGTCTCAGTCTATTTTAGGCTAGCCAAGCTACACTCAGCCTCCATTCTCTTTGTGTACATAATTTTTTCTTGCTGAATATTACTGAAATACTGTGTTCAAGTTGTTAATGCTTCTGTGAAATAAATTTGTGTTCAGTCTTCTGGTTGTGATGTACTTATAAATAATTATAACAATTAGTATATGTTGTAATACAAAATAACACACTTTTGTATTCCGAATTGTGACTTCCTTTGAGTGTCTTGTCATAGCATGGTGATAAAATTGATGCCCAGTCCTCAGTAATGTCCATTTGTTCTTCCACTTCAAAGTATGGTGGATTCTTTTGTGCAGCTCTGAAGCTCTGTAAAATATTGGTGTACATTGTCAGTGTTTTTGATATCTTTTAGAATTTTTCCATACAGGTCGAAGTTATGGTCATATTGACTGTATGAGTGTCACCTAACTGGAAATGGTGTATGGTTATGTTTTTCGATTCTGAAAGGCGTGTACAAAATCTTAACACACACATATTTTCATTTTGCCTTGAACATGAAGTTGATGGAAGTATAATGGTATTGATATTGTTTGGAGCCTAGATTTTAGTAGTTATGAAATTGTATAAATATAAACCTGAAAAATTGGAACCTTTTTTGCTACACCTTCTAGAAAACAATAATGGATTGTTCATTGTGACAGTGAACATAAAAAACGTAGCACCACACTAATGCTCAGTTTAGGCAGAGGCAAGTCTTGCATGTAATAAAAGTCAAGCACTAAGGTATCCATGTTTTCACGATTGACCAACCTCAAATTCTTTTCCTTTAGTTCTTGGTACTAGACAACTTTTATTTTTCATTCTTCATATACTTGTTTACAAAGATTTTTTCGTTGACACTCACTGTAACTTCACATTCCTGATAGAAATCAGCTCTTGGTATTTGAAATGAATACCGGCTATTTATTCTCTTTAAAGAATATGCGAAAGGTTTTATGCTTTAACTGGAGTACTATACTAATTGCATGCAGAAAATAATTTTGGAGACATCTGAATAATTTTTCTACACTAAAGTCAGGATTGACAAAATATTTCCCTATGGGATCTGATTTGATAATAAGGCGATGGTTTGGAAGAACACTTTCCCAGTGAGATCAGATCATTTCCCAAATTTCCATTGCTATTTTGTTCGATCTGTTAGTGGTCTGTCTCTATTGTTTTCTAGTCCATTTTAAAAAAAGCTTTTTGACAATAAGCAAATCCATCTGGAAAAGGGATTTACAGACTACATTTGTGCTATTCTTGTTGCATTTTACATGGTAAATACATGAAGAGCTACAGTTCTCACCAGACTTAGTTTGGTAGACGTTCAAGATTCTTTTTGCCTTTTCAGTTACACTTAAAATCAATGTATCTTGCCTGTGCTTTGCCCCTGTAGCCCAAACTCTTCCATTGATCTCTTCTTGATGTTTTTAGTTTTGTTTTTATAAAACATTCCTTTGCACAGCATCCCTTACTGAATCCAAATTTCTTACAAAGGAAACTTTCATTCATGCCCCTGAGATTTAATGATAAGATAGTCCAGTGAATAGGCCATCAAAAACTGAACACAGATCAAGCATGAAAACAGAAAGAAAATGTGCTGAACTGTGAAAAAAGAAGCAAAACAGAAATGGTGAATGGTCGGAGCTCAAGATGTGCAACACCAAGCAACTTGGCAGAGCCATGGCGTCATGGTTATATGGTCATGGTGTTGGACTACAGAGTGGGAGATTTGCATTCAAATCTCGCTTGTGCCACTTTTTTTTCCTTTTTTTTCACAAAATTATGAACTGTCCGTGCAGTCATTGATGTACTTGTACTCTTTCTGTATTCTTGCCATTGTCGTACTATACATTGTTATAGAATATGAGTCATTCGGTAAGAATATATTACTGTCACAAGTAAATGTAATGAATAGTGAGAGTGGGCAAGATGCTGCACAGGCTTTTCACAGAAATGAAAACAATAAATAAACAGATGTGAACTATGTTAAAACAAAGGAATTCAAGAGTGAAAATTTCCAAAATGGAACACAAGAGCCGTAACATGTGGTACTTGTGTAGAACAAATAGGAGGTATGTACATCTGGAGACTAATTGCCTCATAATCATGGGTCTCCAGTATCGAGTACTAGTGGGAACATACAAGATCTTGGAATCAACTTTCATTGTAGGTCCCTTCCTTACACCTCCCAGTTGCAAATGGATGTTACACCACAACACAGACTAAAATATGAATATAACAAACAGATACATTCATAATTTTGTGGGGAAAAAATCTTTTTTTGGCACTAGGGAGATTTGAACATGGATCTCCCCTTTTGCAGACCAACATCAGGACCACATAACCACGATGACTTGGCACCACCGATCTGCTTGGTGTTGCACATCTTGAGCTTGGACTGTTCACTGTTTCTATTTTACTTTTTTTTCACAGTTTAGTACACCTTCTTCTGGTTTTTATGCTTGCTCTGTGTTCATCTTTTGACGGGCTGTTCGACTGTTTAGTGTCCATGCTTCACTTTCATATAAATCTTCCCTTCAGACAAATACCTTCAGAAAAGGCACATAAATCTGTATTTAATGTTAGCAAATATCTCTCTCTGAGAAACTCTTTTCTTGCCATTGCCAACCTGCATTTTGTATCCCCTCTACTTCAGCCATTGTCTGTCATTTTGCTGGCCAAAGATCAAAACCTAAGAACAAGTTTCAGTATCTCATTTTCTAATCTAATTCCCTCAGCATTTGCCTGATTTAATTTGACTATATTCTATTTTATTACTTTTGTTGATGTCCATCTTATAACCTCTTCTCAAGAAACTCCCCTTTCTGTTCAACTGCTATTCCAACACCTTTCCAATCTCTGACACAGTTAAAATATTATCATCAAAACTCAAAGTTTTTATTTCTTCTCTCTAAAATTTGATTCACTTTCCAAATTTCTCCTTGGTTTCCTTTACTGCTTGTTCAGTGTACAGATTGAATGGCTTTGGGGACAAGCTCACGCTGTCTCGCTCCCTTCTCAGCTACTACTTCCCTTACATGTCCTAAGACTCTTATAACTGCAGTCCAGTTCCTCTAAATGTTATAAATTTTCACTCATTGTATTTTATTCCTGCCACTTTCAGAATTCCAAAGACTGTATTCCCATCAACATTGTCAAAAGTGACAGCTAAATCTACAAATAGGCCCCCTACTGTAAATCTGGTTTGATTTCTTCAACCTATTTTGTAAGATAATTTGTGTGTTCCTGCAGTTATCCTGAGCCTAAACTGATATTTTCCAAGGTTAGCTTCAAAGTATTTTTCCTACATTTTGTAAATATTTTGCAGCCAGACACTTAGTTTGTAAATATTCTTACCCATCAGCATCTACCTCCTTTGAAACTGGGATTGTTATTGAAGTGTGAGGCTTTTTTTGCCTTTATCGTATCTCTTGCATACCAGGTACAGATAGCTCTCTCAAATATCTCAATAATTCTGAGGAAATGTCATCGTGTTCTGACTCAGGTTGTGCAGTGATCTGCCAAATTCTTCTGGCAGTATAGTATCTCACATCTCATCTTCATGTACTTCCTCTTTCCTTTCTGCAATATTGCTTTGTAGTTCATTTCCCTTGTACAGACTTTATAAATATTGCTTTCAACTTTTCATTATTTCCTTAGAACTGGCTTTTCACCTGAGCTCTTAATATTCATGGAGCTGCTTATCTTTTCTCCAGAGATCTCTCTGTTTTTCCTTCTTGCTCTTTCAGTCAACCTCATTTTTTAAACATCTTTATTCCCTTTTGCCTCCTTCATTTTTATCTTTCTCCTTTTGCAAATTAAATTCAATGACGAACAGTTATCTGAGGGTTTCTACTGGGTGTTGTCTTTCTTTTTACCTATTTGATCGTCTGTTGCCTTCACCGATTCTTCTCTAAAAGCGGCAATTCGTATTCTGTTGTGTTAACACAGCCCAGTCGCATTCAGTTTACCGCTAGTGAACAATACTGTTTTGTTCGTACAAAGGTTAGATTAGATTAGTACTTGTTCCATAGATCATGAATACGACACTTTGTGATGATGTGGAACGTGTCAGGTTAATAAAAGGTGTCTGTAGAAGATATTACATTACACAAAATATCATATGACACTTTTCTTGTGAGGGTTGGGGAAATTAACCCTTACTATATCGAAAAATTCATCTAATGAGTAGAAGGAGTTGCCATTAAGAAATTCTTTTAATTTCCTTTTAAATGCTATATGGCTATCTGTCAGACTTTTGATGCTATTAGCTAAGTGACCAAAGACTTTTGTGGCAACATAATTTACGCCCTTCTGAGCCAAAGTTAGATTTAACCTTGAGTAGTGAAGATCATCCTTTCTCCTAGTGTTGTAGCCATGTACACTGCTATTATTTTTGAATTCGTTCGAATTGTTAATAACAAATTTCATAAGTGAATATATATGTTGTGAGGCTACAGTGAAGATCTATAGCTCTTTAAATAAGTGTCTGCAGGATGATCTTGGATAAGCTCCAGCAATTATTCTGATTACAAGCTTTTGTGCAATGAACACTCTTTTACTCAATGTGAGTTACCCCAGAATATGATGCCATACGAAAGCAGAGAATGAAAATAGGCATGGTGAGCTAATTTACTGAGATGTATATTGCCAAAAATAGCATAAGTAGCTAGAAATTTTGAATATTCTACCTTAGCTACCGATTTCTGGTCGAAGTCTATATTTATTAATGGTGTCATTCCATTTACTGTGTGGAACTGTATATACTGTGTTTTGTCAAAGTTTAATGAGAGCCCATTTGCAGAGAACCACTTAATGATTTTCTGAAAAACATTGTTTACAATTTCACCAGTTAATTCTTGTCTGTTGGGTGTGATAGCTGTACTCGTATCATCGGCAAAAAGTACGAGCTTTGCAATTCTTGATTGATAGCCAGTTTGAGAAATCACCGTTTTTTGCATATTGTGTGAACTGCTTATTTCAACTTTCTGCACTCTTCCAGTTAGGTATGATTTAAACCATTTGAGCACTGTCCCATTCATACCACAGTACTTGAGCTTATCTAGAAGTATTCCATGATTTACACAATCAAAAACCTTTGAGAGATCACAAAAAATCCCAACGGGTGACTTCCGGTTACTCAGAGATTTAATATTTCATTAGTGAAACTATATACAGCATTTTCCGTTGAAAAACCTTTCTGGAAACCAAACTGATATTTTGTTAAAACTTTATTTTTACAAAGGTGTGACGCTACTCTACAATACATTAGTTTTTCAAGAATTTTGGATAAAGCAGTCAGAAAAGAGATTGGGTGGTAGTTATTGACATCAGACGTATCCCCTTTTTTATGCAGTGGTTTAACAATGGCATACTTCAGTCTATCTGGGAAAATACTCCACTTCAGAGAGCTATTACATATGTGGCTAAGAATCCCACTTATCTCTTGGGAAGAAGCTTTTATTATCTTGCTGGAAATGCCATCAATTCCATGTGAGCTTTTATTCTTGAGAGAGTTTATTATCTTCCTGATTTCAGAAGGAGAGGTAGGTGGAATTTCAATTGTATCAAATTGTGTGGGGAAGGCCTCTTCCATTAACTGCCTTGCTTCTTCTAATAAACATTTAGATCCTATTTTCTCTACAACATTTAAAAAATGATTATTCAAAATGTTTTCAACATCCAGCTTGTTGCTTGTCAAGTTTCCATTCACTTTGATAGTAATGCCATCCTGTACTCTTGGTTGCCCTGTCTCCCTTGTAATAATATTCCAATTGTTTTGATTTTGTTATCAGAGCTATTAATCTCAGACATGATGCACATGCTTCTGGACTATTTGATAACCTTTCTTAATGTAGCACAGTAGTTTTTATAATGTTTGGCTGTTTCTGGGTCATTACTCTTTCTTGTTGTTAGATACAGTTCCCTTTTGTGGTTACAAGATATTTTTATTCCTTTAGTAAGCCAAGGTTTCTTGCATGGTTTCTCATAATTAGATTTAACTACTTTCTTGGGGAAACAGTTTTCAAATTCTCTTACAAGTGTATCATGAAATAAGTTGTATTTTAAATAAGCATTGGGTTCATTGTACACGTCATCCCATTTGTACACCTCATCCCAGTCTAACTGCTGAAGATTTTCCCTGAAATTTCTAATTGTTGAGTCATTAATTGAACGCACAACTTTGGAGGGTAGTTTTGAATTACTGAATGGAGCTATGTCATATACTGTAACTAGCTGAGGACCATGATCAGTCCTCCAGTTATGTAAATCACTAGTGTTACTTTGTTTATTCACCTCTTATTATTAAACCTAAACGCAATATGATATTTACATCTAAAAGTGATTTTGAAAGACAATCACATGCTAGAAGCAGCAAAACAAATAGTTTTCCCATTCTATCAATGAATCGCCAGGGTAAAGCTCTTTGCAGACAACCAATGCGTTGTCTTCTCCAAGCTGAAAGCAAGAACACCAATAAGACACTCTACAAACTTACTGAGAATGACAAAACAGCTGTTGTTTAAATTTACTGAAAATGATGAAACAGCCGTTATTTAAGTGTGCCCTCCCTGTGTCCACATGATGTCTCTTTCTCATGTGCAAAAATGGGAGGAAAGACTGTACTGTATACATGTGCGCACTCGTGTGCACATGTTGACCTATTGTGCATCCACTTCTTTGCTCGATAGTTTGTGTTGTGTTTATCAAGATGAAAGGCTGCAGCATAAGCAAACACAAAGACAAATATGGGTAAAACAGTATCTTGGGCGTACGATGCAAACAGTGGTGCCCCTGCTGGTCGCATCAATTTGAAAGAAAGCCAGATACATTTTTTAAAAATCGCACCTGGTGTACATTTTGATGTGACTTTATTTGCATATACATTGCCATAGAGTAGAAATATCTCTGGTGTGAACTTTTGGATGCTCAGAACAGATTTTGTGTTGTCAACATGCGGGAAAGCTTCTTTTCACCCGAACAAGCTAGGGAAGTGATGTCAAAATGACGTAGCCCAGCATTCGCGAAGTATGTCGATTGGCGAGTACAAATCGAGCTGACGTGAAAGCTTAGGCCAGCCACGGCCTTTTTGGGTGCAGTCTCACACGGAGTGTCCAGGAAGGAGGAGTATGTGTTAACTATGCAGTAAAAATACGTAGTTAGCATGTGGATCAGTTATCGAGTTTTCTGTTGTATTCTAACTAACTCTGCTGTGTCTGTTCATTCACCCATGGCAAAATATGCACATGACCTGTCGTGCAATTATATTTGCCAAATTTTACGTGCTTTTCCCTAGTTGACTAATGAAGTGTCATTAATTGATTTGTTGCAACGCATTCACCAGTCTGATTAAGAAACGAAAGTTGTCACAGACTCAAAGATGTCTTTCTCTATATTTGCTGCTGTATATATGAAACGACTTGTGTCAGCACATCATTTAGAACATTCATTCCCACGCCGTATCAGAATTGAACGTGGATGTTCAGTCGATTATTAAAAAAAAAATGTAAATAAATTATGAAACAATTACCAGTACTCTCATGTGAATGTTATTTCTTCTGAAAATGTATGTATTGTTTTACTGCTTTCATTAAGAGCAATGTACAGTCTTCAGCCACACTCACAATCATGGCTCCATTCATACAGAACTGTAAAAATAGTGTGCAATAAGGTATGAATAAAAAGTGAAAATAATATATGGCTACCTTCCGAGTGGTAGAGATCAAACATAATTCACAAACTAAATATTGAGATAACTGTGTGATTTGACTGGCTATTGGTTGGCATAATATATGCACCTTCTGAACCTTTTTTACCCTTAGGGGTGGGGTGGATTTTGTAAACAGCAACAATTTGTATTGTTTGAAAAAAGTGCATCACTGAATTTATTTCTTTGTGTACTGTATCATATATAAAGTGCTCATCTCTGTTTGGAATGTATTCTCATTTGCCAATACTGAATGGAAGTTGCCAAAGTAGTTAGTTAGCTTCTTTGGAAGGTAGCTGGGTAGCCCATACAAGAATGTCAGTTACACAGCCACAAGTGTGTTTAATTTGTTTGTATCCAGATACTGATATTGGAGACTGTTGCAATAGTGACATTGTTTTAATATTGATTCTTCTATGCACCCGCACAGAATTTAGTGCATGTTGTTAATTGCTGTTCCCTCAGTCTTAGAAAGGTTATTTGCAATAGTTTAAGCCACACTTGTGACAGTATTTTATGCTAGGACACTGAGGACCTCATTCTTCAGTGGCATAAAACCAGTCAACTTCTTGGCATGAAAGTGAGATGTAAAGCAAAAGTCACAGAGCCTGGTTTCCTCTACAAATGTAGTAGAATATCAAATGTCCAGTTCAGTCTGGTGTCAATCATTCTCTATTTTATTTATTGTGATTAAAATTATGTTTGATAACTGTTAGCAAGACAGACTGGCAGGCCCTGTGCAGAGATTAATGGTAACAGTAAACAGTGGGTGCACAGAATACTCTTTATCCTCATCCTTTGACCATATTTGCTTATTCTTGGAGGAGATGAGGGAACCAAAAACCAGTATGGACAAAGCTCCTAACTACACTTTTACAGAACGGCATGGAGGAAGGGGTGCAGATCAAGACAGTAATGGCCATGGTACAAGAGGACAGAATTTCATGGGGTTGCACTTGTCTGCTCTGTTCCCAAAGGAGTTTTCATTATTTTTCAGACATCAGTTTCCTTTTCAAATACTAACCCTTGCTACTATTTGTGGCAAATAATTTTGTCATCTTAGATATTGAAATTAGGTGGTTGTGGAAATACCTCTTGAAATTGTGATGAAAACTCATTTATGCATGTTTAATATTAAACTGTCAGTACTATACACAGGAGACTGTCATAAGCTAGAGTTTATGGTTGCAGATTTTTCATTGTACCTCTAAATGGTTCTAAACTGCAAAAACATTGAACAACTAAGGTCTTTCTTGGCACTTTCATTTAAATAATGTACATTAAGAACTCCCCACAAGATTATTTCTCTTTTAGTACTAGGTGAAGCAGGTATGTTTCTTAACTTTCAAGAACTTAGTAAGCAGATATGGGCTATTTGTAGGAAACTCTCTACCAACAAGAGGATCTATTTGTCTAGACACAATTGTGACAAACCTAAGTAGTTGGGACTACAAAGTAAAAGTGGTGGACCCTATATTAGCAGATCACCATGCAGTAATCATGAAGTTATGGACAAACTCAGTAAGTACACAACAAATTCCCAGCTGGCATTCAAATTATGTATTCAGAAATAGTTACTACAAAGAAAAGCTTAGATGATTTAAAAACTACCGTGTCTTCTATAGATTGGCACCAAATAATTGATGAATTGCCACAAAATTCTGCATTCAATCACATGTTCCAGACTCTTAAAGTGAAATTTGATGAACATTTTCCAGTAAAAACCAAGAGATATTCAAATGCTAAATCAAAATGTAGACAAAAAACTAATAAAGTAAAGAGGTGGTATACTCCTAGACTAGCCAAAATAAAATGTATTGTCCAAATACTAAATGACAAGGTCAAATTTGCCAAAGATATAGATATTAAGAATAGACTGAACTCTAGTTATTTACAGACCAAAAGGATCTACAGAAAAGAAGTAGAAAAAGCAAAGAAGGAAAGGGATGCCAGATTTATTGAAGAAGCTCACAATTCTTGTAAAGCAGCATGGGATCTGGTTAATGAGCACAGGAAAAAGCCCACCTCTTGCTCTAATTCTTGCAGTCCAGATGAGTTTAATGACTACTTTACAAAAATAGTGGAAAACACAGTAGATGAAATTCCTGACTTTGGAATAGATCCTGCAGTTGCTGTAAAATTTGAGAATAAATGCGGCATGGTAATATGGAAGAGAGAGTATCCAAAAGAAATAATAAAAATTGTAAAAAGCTATAAATCTTCAGGGAGCCCAGATATTTATGGCATGTCCTGTACTATGTTAAAAACTACAACCAGTGAAATTGCCCAGCCTTTAACAGTAGTAATAAATAAAAGACTCCATGCAGGGGACTTTACAGACTTCCTGAAAGTAGCACGCACAGTGCCTGTTTACAAGAAGAAAAGGCAGTCCACACGAGTTGTCAAGCTACAGGCCCATATCTATAATACCAGTACTAGTGAAGGTGATGGAGTCGATAATGAAAGAACAACTATTAAGTTACTTTGAAGGAAATAGTCTTTTTTATGATGCGCAATGTGGCTTTTGGAAGGGCAGGTCAACAACATCAGTTGTACTTGACTTAGTTATAAACATAAGTCAGGCTTTTGAAGACAAAGAGTCTATAGCACTAATACTCTGTGACCTTAGTAAGGCATTTGACTGAATCTCACGTAAGGCCCCACTCAGAAAGCTAAAAACATATGGTACAGGGGATCTGTCCTGCAAACTCTTGAATTCTAACTGAGAAACAGGCGACAGATTGTCTCTGTGCAAGGAGCTGATTCAGGTGAGAAGAAGCTACAGCATGGTGTGCCACAGGGATCGGCAATAGGGCCCCTGCTGTTACGTATCTTCGTAAATGACATGGGCTCCAATGGACACACCTTGCAGTTTGTGAATGATACAACCTTGTTCTCAAAAGGAGAGTATGTTGTACAGGCAGTCCAACAAGCACAAGTCTTGTTTAATGAAGCTAAGGCCTGGTTTATCATGAACAAAATGAAAATTAATGAAGAAAAAACTCAGAGGATGATAATACAGTCTCAGAAATACAGGAGCACCGGGTAATGCAGCAGATGTTAAACTTCTGGGATTTCTCATTGATACCAAATTAACCTGGCAACAGCACATCAAACATGTATGTTCCAACCTTTCCCGGGTCCTGTAGCTCTTGAGCAAACTGAAAAGTGTAGTACCAGAACAGTACCTGCAAACTGTGAACTATGCAATGTTACACAGCCACATCAGTTATGGGCTGTCATTTTGGGGCCATTCTGCAGACTGCAAGAATGTACTTTTACTGTGAACGAAAGCAATGGGGATCATTACTTCAAGCAAAAAAACAGACCACTGTAAACCAATTTTCACCAGGTTACGAGTTCTGACTGTTTACAGCCAGTATATATTGAACTGCCTCTTCCACATAAAGAGAAACCACGAAACATATAAAATACATTGATATGTACAATAGTATTAACATTTTAAAAACACCGTAACTATTAGTCATTTTGAACAACAGATTGTGTGTAAGCTTAAAGGAACAATGCATATATAAGAGTATACACTGACAAAGATGATTTGAAAATTGCTCTTCCCTCTAGTGTCATATTTAACTCATATGATTCATCGCCAAAGGAAATGATAATTACATAATTGAATTTCTTCATTCCAATAGGGCATAACAAAAATCAGCACGTGTATTCTGATTACACAACAAATTATAGCAAAGCCACAACGAGCGATGCACATAAGTGTTTTGACTTGATTACTGTTTTCTAAATGTAAAACCTCTTCTCAAATATTGTTTCACCACACAGCTTAAACAACTTACACCCATGTGTACAGAGCTTATTTGTTGTAAGGAAGTCAGTGACTGGCCAGGAAGCAATACAAAAAGACACACACTTGCTGCAAATAAAACATAACTAAAGTTTGTTGGTTAACACTTTCAGGGTTTGTGCACTTTAGTGTTGCTGGAAAAACAGACCAGATCAGATGAAAATGTTTTACCTAACTGAAGAGCCTGATATGTATGGTCATAAATAGTACTATTCGAGTTAAAGAAAACCGTTATTGACCAAGTTGCATTAAGGAATCAAATTAATGAGTGGGAAAAGGAATCTAAGGATGAGAGATTTTTTTCAGACCATTTTCAGGTGACAATGAAAAAGTGCAGCCATTGCTCTTTGTTACCAGCACAAGTGACAAATGGAACTTTCTCAAAAGTATGGTAGGGTATGTTTGTTTGATGCAACATACAAGACAACAAAGTATGACATTCCATTATTTTTCTTAGTAGTGAAAGCTAATGTACGCTGTTTAGTAGTTGTAATATTCTTCATTCAAGTAGAAAACAGTAGATCAGTTAAAGCGGCTCTAGAAATTTTCACGGTTAATAAATGTAAACATGGTACGTAGTAAGCTGTAATGCACTGCTTAAGTGTTTGATCAGCTAATTTCGACTAAGCATCGTCAAGTCACATTTGTAACAGTTATGTTGTATACAGAGCAAAGTTCAGAATTCGATCTTAAAAGGTGTCACTGTAGTGTGCATCCTTTGGTGAAATGGTGGAATATGGCTACTTCTTACTTCTAATTAAGTGATTTGAAAATGACACGAAATACAGATATTACATATGTACTACAGATATTACAAATGTACTGGACAATGACAGTCAAAATTTGGTAATTGCACAATTAAACAAACATAGTATTACAGCCTACTACAGACCATGTTTACATTTATTTAGCATCTGGAAGCTGTGTATCCCCACAAATACAAAATTTCCAATTTCATGGGTTACAGATTTCTCCGAGCCTGAGATACGGACAATTGAAGGAACATTTCCAATGTCAAGGGTTAATCTTTGTTTATTTCACTGAAAGCATGCATGCCAATGGTGGCTTAGCAAAAAGAACAATTTAATTGCACCAGGAGGTAGCGAGCAAATTCTAAAGCTGTGGGAAGAAATTGCTGCATCACCATGTGAAAAACAGTTCTTAGCTGGAAAATAAAAGCTTCAATCTCATAAATTATTAACTGAATTTATGATGATCTTTACTATTTTAATAAGCAATGGCTTTCAACTCTGAAAAGTGGGTGAAGGCCCATGAGGACAAGGAGAATTTCTTCACCAATATAACAACTAATGTTGATGAATCAGTGCATTAGAAGACAAAACATTTTTCCTTAAACACTCAGCAGACAGACCAATGACAGGTGTTTTTAAATTTTTAGTAAATGGTTTTCTCCCTAGCCTGTTTAAAAAATATTGTCTGAAGAATTCAGCTGTCAAATGCTTCAACAGAGAGATTCCTCATTTCTTGCAGAGTTAGTCATACAAATTTGTGAATCATGCAATGAAAAGGTATTCGTCACCACAAACTGAATTTACTGAAAGCTCAGTGAGATAAATGGGTGAGGGATTGTTTTATGTTGAAAGTGCCAAGTCCAGGAACCATTATTATGTGGTGACTTTTGCAAAGCCTAATTGCATGTGTGAAGACTTCCAAAAACATATCTGCACTGTTTTCATTTGTTACCCTTACTGCGGCTTTCATAAACTGAATGAAAGTTACAAGAACAATGCTTTAGTTTGTCTCGATGGGACATTGGTTTGGCTCAAGCAGCAGTTCGTTTATATATGCCAGCCCCATATTACAAACTTCTGAGGGTACTAGCAATGAGCAGCCAGCAAACTAAGGTAGTGACAATCTCAGAAGCTCAACTTCACCAGAGGAACAAGATGAAAGGCAGGTAGCTAGGCTAGTTATAAACCTGACCTACAACACTAGAAACATTAATAGACTTTGAGAATGTGTGCA
This sequence comes from Schistocerca americana, assembly GCF_021461395.2. Taxonomy (NCBI): domain Eukaryota; kingdom Metazoa; phylum Arthropoda; class Insecta; order Orthoptera; family Acrididae; genus Schistocerca; species Schistocerca americana. The sequence continues at coordinate 555,160,246 of NC_060119.1, read as the reverse complement.
CTAATTACATTGTCTTACCCTGAGCAACATGTAATAGCAGCATGTTCAACAAAAATTCAGAAATTTGCCTTTCTGTCTTACTTGAACACCAAGACCACTTCTGCAGCTACCTCAATCATTAATTTAGGAATACCAATAACCTGTAACAATAAAAAGCTGTCAAATCATGTACAGTGAAGTGGTTCGATAACAAGTTCTTAGAAATATAATTCACAATCAGATATTATACTCACTTTTGTTTTCCAGTGATAATTTTCTCACCGAACAGAAAACCTGGAAAATTCAACCATTTGTGTGAAACTGTGACTGAGCACTCACTCATTTGTATTCATCATGTTTTTCCTTAGACTGATACGGTCTAAGTGTAGAAAGCAAAATGAATTAAAAAATTTGCCTTGTAATAAGCATTTACATAAATAAATGTTATATCTTTATGCATCTTGATGTTACACATCCAAATAATATGCCACAGTAACCTTATTTGTAACAGTAGAGGCAACTGCACCTGGATATGCATTATGTGTTGATTACATTTTCCACGAGAGAAGGAGGTACAGAGAAACGACTACAATATTGCCTCTCGCTGCTGGGAGAAGACAACTGTGTCACCTGAATGGGAATACAATGATTAACTTTAAAATAACTTGGCCTGCAAGTGATATTTTAATCAAATAATCTACGCAGATACTGACATACTTTGATGTTGCTGAGGTGATCTGCAACTCTCTTGTAAACTGTACTTGTGGCTTCTCCACTGCTTCCAGGCAACATGAAAGAACAAAAAATCTGATCTGAATGTTGCTTTTAAATGTGGCACACGAACACAACCAGAGCACTGTGAACAGTGAAATAATGTTTTTTCATGAAGTGAGCAAAAAAGGCTAAACAATACATATTTAATGATGAAATACATATGTAACATGTTTAACTGCAAAAGGGGATAACTCCCACACCACCCACAGCTTTAAAATAAAAGATATATTGCAATTCTTACCTATTGATACTGCAATCTATATATTACTGACAAGGTGTTGATAAAAATTTCCTTTGCAATATAATAATCTGTATGTACACTGAGGAACTGTGGTAAACAGTATAAATTCATTCTACTTGATGCAGAGTGCACATAACATATATAAGAATGGTAATATTATAACAATGGAAAGTCCAGGATGGAATAACAACAATATTACACTGTTATCCATCTTGGCTTTCAGCCAAAGCTCCTCCAACTGAAATACAAACTAAACAATGGATAATCCAGGATGGAATGTAACAATAGTAAGAAGGAAAGTTGCTACTCACCATATAGCGGAGATGCTGAGTCGCAATAGGCACAGCAAAAAGATTCACACAATTATAGCTTTTGGCCATCAAGGCCTTTGTCAGCAACAGACACACATACACATCTATTGCAGACAAAGGCCTTCATGGCCGAAAGCTATAATTGTATGAATCTTTTTGTTGTGCCTATCTCGACTAAGCATCTCCGCTACATGGTGAGTAGCAACTTTCCTTCCTAATATTATTGAAATACAAATTAGACACACATTCTGGCCACAATAGTGAGAGACATTACTCATGTGTGTGCAAGCTGTGTTTGGGAAAATGTGTGTGTATTTCCTACATCAGACAAAGGCCTTTGGGCTGAAAGCTAAGATTTATCAGTCTTTTCGTTGTGCCTGTTTGCGAAAACGTCTCTTATTTTTTTCGTAACATTAATATCCTACTTCATTAAGTCTGTCACAATTGGGAAGTCATCAATCAATGTTGATCTTCAACAGACTTTGTCTTCATACAATTTCTAATTTTTGGATAGTGAATGCCAAACATAGTGTGTGAATTTGGAATTAGCTGCAACATGTCAGTTCATCTTTAGCAAAGAGTAAAACACTGCCTGCCATGACATACAAATTTCATTGTTGTAAATTCCAATTTACAGGATACATTTATCAGCAGTGATTAAGGGCTTAGCCTATTGTCTATAATTATCAACCATCAAAGATCCACTTGCAACACTGTCTACATTGTTTACTATATCTGCAAGGTTGCTTTATATCATGGTTGGTAGTCTTAACAAGTTGTTTTACAGAAGTAATTGTAGATGTAATGTGTCATTAAAATTTCAGTATGGAAAAAATAAAGCGCTGTGTGTGAAATGACTTCTACCAAGCACCCCTACATTCTATACAATTAATTGATAAAATATTAGGAGTTACCCACAAAGAATGAGTAGTATCATACAACAGATTAATGTTGCCATTTTTTACGTACTTATCCCTGCACTTCATACATCAATGCAAATGACAGAGCTACCTGAGGTAAATCTTTCCACATAGGTAAGGCTCTATAACAGCTCACTGTTAGAAGTTAAAGGGGCAGGATAACGAATGAGGGCAGCTCAAGGAGTGTGTGTCGATCTCTCAACAAGATTGGTAAGAAGGGGGGAAAGGGGCTACTGGAATGATTACTACTGATGAAAATAGCAATACTATTAGTGATTAATGGATCTACAGACCAGAGCCTCAGACAAATTCGTGTATGTATACACATACAGGTAGAATAATTGAATAATATTTGGGAATTTTATATAACAGCCAATTGCATGTAAGAGTAACTGTACAACAACATTTAGCCCATTCATGCATGTGATGAGGCATTAGCTACCTAAGACAAGAACTCCTTTCGTCTGATCACCACCAGAATGTATACAGCGAATTCCACAAGCGAAAAGATTGAAAACTGTACGCCACAGTACAGTACAGTACAAGAAACATGTAGATTGAGTCATCCTAGGTGCCTCTACCTTTCGGTAATTATAGTAATATATAGTGAAAGGCAAGACAAAGAATCTATACAAGAGATAAGGTGGAGAGAATGAGGGCAGATAGACAAAGAATTTGCTTACAGTAAGTTTTATAAGGCACACATTATTAGAAGAGAAAAGTTTTTGGTAAGGTAAGACGAACTATGAGAGGAGGAAGGGGGGGGGGGGGGGGAGCAAAACAGTTATTTAGGGGCAGTTGGCACTTGTGCAGGCTAGACAAATGGGTGTTATGTGGAAGCAGCCCAAGTTGTGAGCCAACTATTGTGAAAAATATAGACTAGGGCCAGCAGCATACTTACGCATTTTGTGCAGGAATGTTGTCAGCACTTCTTGTGAGGTATCGTGGGAACAAAAGAGGGTGTGTTCACTGTATTACACAGCCAATGAGAGAGCAGCAGGCAGACTACATGTTTCGATGTAATATATTTGAAAGAAAGGATGGAACATTGCTTTAAACAAGAATCATATATTTGACTGCTCCCTGTTTGAGTCACAGCTATTTAAACTGTGCTAGTATCTGCAAAGTAAGTACAGTGTCACAACCCATGGTATATTCCAGAAAGCAGTGAAATATTTCTCTCCTCTTGAGTTGGTATGCAATCTATCTACACGAGAACAATGAGTAAGTGGATCAATGTTTTTTAATTAAATCAGGTGGATCGGTGTTTTTCAATGTATAACATATGCAACTATCAATAAATACTGATCCACCTACCTTCTTCCATGATGAAATTAAAAAAAACATTGATCTTGTTACTCAAAGTGGAGGCTTATGCTGCACTTCCAGATGATTCCACCCACTCTCTCTTTAAGAGTCATTTCACCATCACATCTGACATTTTCACATATCTGCAATTAATCCATGAGATATACACAAACAGATGACATCATCGTGCAGAACAATCACTGAAATCAGTAATTTATAGCTTGCGTCCCTTATCACAAAATATTTCTCAAAACTCACTAATACACTGAAATCCAGCAAACATGACAATGCTTTACAATTTCAGTACTATAAGTACATTGTGTGTGTTCTCATCTCTCATTGAATATGTCAAAGAATCATTCTTCTGGCTGCGCAAAACTGTCGCGTCGCCAACCAATGCGCAGTAGATAAGCACCTCTGTGACTATCGCTGGCCCTGATCTATATTTTAGCACAAATTATTTAAAATCAAATTGGTTTTCAGCAACTGGTTTATTACATTTAAATAAATACTACTGGCTGTCTTGCTATGTTCATGCCTAACTGATTCATGGGGCTGAGATTTATTTTGAGTTTTATTTATGTTCCTCTTTTAGTCCAGGGTGATCGGTATGTGCATCAATGCAAGTAAGTAATTCTTTCACTGATTACAGTTATAGTATATTAGTTTTAGAAAATGTATACCTATACAATTTATTTTCACTTACATTTTCTTGGAGGTAAATTTGCCTCAGCAGAGATGTAGGATACTTCAGGCTCCATCTGTTTGAACTAAGCATGTTTCTTACTCCTCCCTTCCATCCATTTTCTTACACACACACACACACACACACACACACACACACACACACACACACACACACACACACCACCCTTTGTAATACATGACTGGCGGGTTCAAACTGACTGCTGCTTGAGCCAAACCCAAATGTCTCATTGAGACAAATTAAAGGGCTGTTCTTGTAACTGTCATTCAACTTATGAAAGCCCCATCTAGGGTAATAAATGAAAACAGTGCAGAAATGTTTGCATGGATATTTCCACCTTTGGAAGTCTTCACACATGCACTTAGGCTTTGCACAATTCACCACATAGTAATAATCCTTGGACTCAGCACTTTCTACGCAAAATACTCCCTCACTCATTTCTCTCACTAAGCATTTAGTAAATTCAGTTTTCGCTGAAGAATATCTTTTCATTATGTGAGTCACAAATTTGTGTGACTTGTTATGTAAGAAATGAGGAATCTCTCTGCTGTAAAATTTGACAATTGAATTCTTGACAATATTTTTTATACAGGCTAGGGAGGAAATCATTTATTAAAACTTTAACAACTCCTGTCAATGTTTTATCCACTGAATGTCTAAGAAAAAAATGTTTCACTCTTTTATTTAGTGATTCAACACCATTTATTTATTTTTATTTATTTATTTATTTTTATTTATTTATTTATTGAGTCCTTTGATCATATGTAGTACAGTGTACAGGATGATATTGGACTTATTACTAAGTTCAAAATGATACATATAGTTCAAAATGATACATATTTAAATAATCATTTTTCAACATGCTACCAATTTCAATAGTTGTAGTTCTTACAATGATACAATGTTACAAATTACAGTAGCTTTAGTTCTTAACAGTTATTCTGGTCCAAGTATTCCTTTACTGAGTAGAAACAGTGGTACTGTAGATATTCTCTGACAGATCTTTCAAAAGCACTAATATTTTGTAAGCATTTTATACTATTTGATAGTCTATTATAGAGTTTAATACCCAGATAGCATGCACCTTTCTGATGCAAACTGGTACTGGCTGGGAGTACATGCAAGTTATATTTTATTCGAGTATTATAATCATGTATATCTTTGTTTTTTAAAGTATTATCATCATTTCCAATCATATACTTTTTTACGTACATTAGTGTGTCAACAATAAACATACATGGTAGAGGTAGTATATTCAGTGCTTTAAATATGGGTTTGCAGGACTGTCGAGCACCACTCCCTGTCGTAATCCTAATGGCTCTTTTTTGTATTCTGAAAGTCCCTTGAGCTGCTGGGGAATTTCCCCAGAATATGAGTCCATACTTGAGATGGGCATTGAAGTACGCATAATAGGCACACAATAGTGCCCGTTCATTTATGCATCGTTTGAGAACCCTAAGAAGATAACAGCCCGTGCTCAGCTTGGCATTAATTTGTTTTATGTGTTTGTATCCAGATGCCAAGAAATTTTGTAGCCTCATCATTTGCAATAGGGTGTTGATTGATTTTTATTTCTGGATATATCAATGAGGTGTTTTGGTGGTTATGGAAATTTAAGGCTACTGTTTTGTTGTAGTTTATTATCAACTGATTTTCTGCTGTCCAATTACTTAGATGTTTTGTAACTGTGTTTACTTCTTCTTGTACATCTTCATTTTTTGCTGCTTTTACCAGTATTGTTGTGTCGTCAGCAAACAGTATTACTTTGTGGGAATCAATATGTATATCCAAATCATTGATATATAACAAGAAAAGTAGGGGTCCCATTACCGACCCTTGCGGTACCCCGTAAGTGATCGGGCTTTCTGGTGATACATATTCTGTGATTATTCGTGCTTTATCATCTGTATGTCTGATGGATACTTTTTGTTTACGGTCGCTGAGAAATGAACGAATCCAATCATTTGCCAACCCCCTAATTCCATAGTGCTCTAGCTTCTTCAATAGGGTTCTGTGGTTTACCATATCAAAGGCTTTGGTTAGGTTCAAAAATATACCTGTTGTTTGTTGTTTTTCATCTATTGTTTTTAATACAGTAGATATGCATTCATAGATTGCTGTCTCCATTGATTTCTTGCTTCTAAAGCCATGTTGGGTATTAGATAGCACACTATTTTTGTTTATAAACTTTAACAACTTACTACACATAATTTTTTCTATTACTTTTGAGAAACAGGATGTTAATGTAATGGGACGATAGTTTATTACTTCATCTTTGTCACCAGCTTTGAAAATAGGGATGACTTTTGATGTTTTTAGTTGATCTGGAAAGATGCCTGACTCTAGGGAACAGTTGCATAAGTGAGTAAGGGGGTCAATTATATTTTGGATACAGAGTTTTAGGATTCTGTTCGGTATACCATCAATTCCTGCTGAGAATGTTGTCTTTAGCTCTCTGACAGCCTTCAATGTCTCCTCCCTGCTTACTTGGTCCACAAACATTGAAAATTTATGACTGTTGCACTTGTTTACCACTTGATGCTGAGTTGAACTAAAATTAGTTTTTATTAAATTTTCAGCTATCCCAGTGAAGTATTTGTTGAATATGTTTGCTGTTTCTGTAAGCTGTAAAATCTTTTTATTGTTGTGTATCAAGACAATGTTCTCCTCAGTTCTCTTATTTTTGCCTGTTTCTTTTTTAATGATGTCCCACATAGCTTTCACTTTATTTGTAGAATTATTTATGTAGTAATCATTGTACATTCTTTTTGCCTGTTTAATGACCTTTTGTAAGATTTTAGTGTATGTTTTGTAGTGAGTATGCATTTCCTCAGTGGCATTATTTTCTTTGCAGATTCTGTGGAGCTCCCTTTTTTTTCTGGCAAGAAGTTCTGATTCCCTTAGTAATCCAACCCTTTCCTCTTGTCGTCTCTCTTATATTTACCATTTTTTGAGGGAAGGCTGTATCAAAATGCTTTACCATTTTTTCTATAAAAATATTGAATTTTGAATTCAGATTTTGCTTTTCATAGCCATCAGACCAGTCTTCAGTATGCAATAGTGAGATAAAGTGGTCAATGCTTTTCTGCCTGCAGATCCTTCTCTTGACCTTTAGTAAGTTATTCTTAACTGGTCTTCCTTCCTTTGTGGTGGCAAGTATTTGAGCTTTGTGGTCACTGTAACCTGTGTTAAACACTTTTACTGACCACTCCAATTTCTCTTTATCAATCAGGATTTGATCTAAACCTGTCTGACTGTTTGGTGTTATTCTCGTTGCAACTTTAACTGTGGCTGTAAGGTTATGTGTTTTAATGAGATTGCCAAGGGCGGTTTTATTTTTACATTTACTAAGAAAATCTATGTTAAAGTCACCACGTACTACAACATCACACCTTGTTTTATGCAGCTTATTTAAGAAAATTTCCATTTTTTCTAAAAATACCTCAAACTTTCCCGTTGGAGAGCGGTACACTGTAGCTATTATCAAACCTAATTTTGGAATTTTTATCACTGTCATCTCAAAGTCTTTTTCACAACTTAGGGAGGAGACATTATCTATTTTAGTAACCTCTATATTATCTTTTACATATATGGCTACACCTCCATAGTGACCACTAGGTCTACAATAGCACTCAGCCAGAGTGAAATTCTGTAGGCAGACAGATTTAATTAAGTTCTCGTCAAGCCAGTGATCTGAAAGACACATTACGGAAATATCCTCTAGTTCATGCATTAATAAAATATTTAGTTCTTCTACTTTATTGCTTAGGGACTGAACATTTTGGTGAAAGATCTTTATTACAGAATTTGTGGGAAAATCTACAGTACATTAGTAGTAGTTATATTGGTGAAGAAATTCTCCGTGTCCTCATACACCTTCACCCACCTTTCAGATATTGAAAGCCATTGCTTATTAAAATAGTCAACTGCACCAAAATTTCTAGTTAATAATTCACGAGACTGATGTTTTTGTTTTGCAGTTAAAAATTGTTCTTCAGATGGTGATGCAGCAATTTCTTCCCACAGCTTCAGAATTTGCTCACTATCTCCCGGTACATCTAAATTGTCCTTTTTGCTAAGCCACTGTAGCCAGGGTTGCTTTCGATGACATAAACTAAGATAAACCCTTGACATTGGAAATGTTCCTTCGATTGCCTGTAACTAAGGCTCAGAGAAATTTGTAACCCATGAAACTGGATTCCAATCTTGGCTCCATGTCTTGAAAATTTCTAGAGCCTCTTTAATTGATGTGGTGTTTTCTACTTGAATGAAGAATATTCCAACTACTAAATAGCATATATTAGCTTTCACTACCAAGAAAAATAATGGAATGTCATACTTCGTTGTCTTGCATGTTGCATCAAGCAAACATACCCTACGATACTTTTTCAAAAGTTCCCTTTGCCACTTGTGCTGGTAACAAAAGAGGAATGGCTGCACTTTTTCATTATCATCTGGAAACGGTGTGAAAAAAATTATCTCATCCTTCAATTCCTTTTCCCACTCGATAATTTGATTCCTTAATGCAACTTGGTCAATAACTTTTTTTTTATCAAACAGAGCCCGATACATATGGCAATAAATTGTACTACCTGTTGGGTAAAACATTATGTTCATCCGATCTGGTCTGTTTTCCCCAGCGAAATTTTTGTCCACAAATCTTTCCAGTTCTAACTTAATAATCCGAACTGAGCTTTTCCCCTTTGCAACCATATACCCGATCTCTCTTGAAAGCAAAGGGTGTACATGTCCAATTGCTTTCACACATTCAATGACATGATTATGGTGGCTTGCTTGGGAGGCAGCCACATAATACTGCAGATAGCTTTTTGGTGCCAGTGTCGACTCCAAGTCTCATTTCAATTTCTCCATAACCTTTAACACAATACAAATTTATCAATGAATTACAAATATTTATAAACAAGGGCTAGTCAAATGACATACATGTAACTGATCAGGCTAATATATCCACACGCATTTTTCAATTGGATACTAACTTTTTTTTTCTTTTTTTAACTGTCTGTTGCAGACTTTATTGCATAATTGGGGAATACCCGACACACTTAACATCCAGTGTCACTGGACAGTCTTTCTTTCTTGTGTCCATGATCACTTTTCCCTCCTTTTTTGGGTTAACATGGTTCACCTTTATGTATAAAATGAACAAAATTTAATACACCCTTGCCTGTAACTATTGCTTTTTGATTGAAAATATATATAATTGGAACTTAGAGCTTTATTTTACTTACCAGACGATCTGCAACAGGAGTCTCCTTTTTACTGTGATATAATGGGCAAGAGTACACTCTCTTTTTACAAGGCTTTCTATACAGAAAAAAGGCCAAAAATCTGGATCTGTATGTTTGCTTTTGTATAGCTGTAGTAGAAGCCTGTCTTGTCTGGTAAAAGCATAATTTTAATAAAACCTAAAATCATGTGATTGCACATACATGAAACTGGGGTAGGCCACTGATGTACATGGAAACTATTATGTAGCAGGCCTATGTAAAATATAAATGATAGCATCATGAAAAACCAACAGAATTTAGTGCAAAAACCAATTACCTTGTCACAACAGGAACTAGCACAATCAAGATCAGTTTATTCATACATGAATGGATGTAGTTTACTATTGGATACAAGTAGATGTCTTTGACCACGGAAGCAAACAGCATGGAAATGATGTCAGTACTTAGTTACAGTATTTTCACACACTAATGGGTAGATAGTTTCGTAAATTTAGCTGTTTTAACTGTACAGGAACTATGTACCAAATGACCAATAGATATACAATACAGAGTCACCTGTAGTCCATGAGGTTTAGGATACGCTGTAAAGTACCTTGACAGAGTAGAGGCAGGAAGATTGCGTTTCGTGCGTGGATGCTGTTGTTACAATACTCAATAAAAAAAGTGTATCAGTATATACATTTGAGCTACATTTTAATCCTTACATGGCTTAAATGTTTCCAAAATCAAATTCTTTCATTTCTTCCATTCCCACATGCCCTTTGTTCACTGCATTCTGGTTAGTCTGTTAATGTGGACATGTTTTTTTCTCCCAGATTTATCACTTGCTGCCTTCCCCATCCCACTATGATTGATTTCCCCAACTGAACAGTACGTACTGCGAGAATGAAAAGTGTAACGTGTTCACAGAATGAAAATGGGGCAACGGAAGCGTCCGATTCCACCCGTCTGCTCTGACCCATGGCGTAAAGGTGTTGTGGAGTGTGACCGTGACGTGTCTCTCTCTCTGCGCGCGCGTGTCCTATTTTGCAGTAACGAAATTTGTTGGTGGTAAGTGTTTTTTATTTTGGTCTATTTTTCTCGAGTTGTAATGTTTTGTTTTGTGTATTCAATGTGTTTCAATTTACTAGGGATCTTTGACTTTTGAATTTTTGAGGTGTTGTGGTATTGGTTTTGTTTTTCGTAGTTGTAGGTGCTTGGTTTTTCGAATCAATAGTTGTGGTTGAAATGACCGATTCAAATTTTCTCTCTATGAAGACATACCTCTTTCAGAAATAACCCCGCATTAATCTCTCGAACATGTCTACTTCCCGGTCTACAACACGGTCAGTAGGAATAGTCGAAGAAGTGCCTGAATCAAAAGTTCGCGGCATACTGCTGCGACAGAACTCTACATCACACGAATCTCCCGCCCCTTTTACGTAAGCTCGATTCTCTCCCACGTCACCTCCAGTTGTAGTCGCCGTTCGATATATCGACATAATTTACGAACGCTGAGCTACGTCACTTTGACGTCACTTCCTTAGTTCGTTCGGGTGAAGAGAAGTTTTCTCCATATGCATGAGAAGTGATAAATTTGGGAGAAAAAAACATGCCCACATTAACAGACTAACCAGAATGCAGTGAACAAAGGGCATGTGGGAATGGAAGAAATGAAAGAATTTGATTTTGGAAACATTTAAGCCATGTAAGGATTAAAATGTAGCTCAAATGTATATACTGATACACTTTTTTTATTGAGTATTGTAACAACAGCATCCACGCACGAAACGCCAATCTTCCTGCCTCTACTCTGTCAAGGTACTTTACAGCGTATCCTAAACCTTATGGACTACAGGTGACTCTGTATTGTATATCTATTGGTCATTTGGTACATAGTTCCTGTACAGTTAAAACAGCTAAATTTACGAAACTATCTACCCATTAGTGTGTGAAAATACTGTAACTAAGTAGTGACACCATTTCCATGCTGTTTGCTTCCGTGGTCAAAGACATCTACTTGTATCTAATTGTAAAATATATCCATTCATGTATGAATAAACTGATCTTGATTGTGCTAGTTCCTGTTGTGACAAGGTAATTGGTTTTTGCACTAAATTCTGTTGGTTTTTCATGATGCTATCATTTATATTTTACATAGGCCTGCTACATAATAGTTTCCATGTACATCAGTGGCCTACCCCAGTTTCATGTATGTGCAATCACATGATTTTAGGTTTTATTAAAATTATGCTTTTACCAGACAAGACAGGCTTCTACTACAGCTATACAAAAGCAAACATACAGATCCAGATTTTTGGCCTTTTTTCTGTATAGAAAGCCTTGTAAAAAGAGAGTGTACTCTTGCCCATTATATCACAGTAAAAAGGAGACTCCTGTTGCAGATCGTCTGGTAAGTAAAATAAAGCTCTAAGTTCCAATTATATATATTTTCAATCAAAAAGCAATAGTTACAGGCAAGAGTGTATTAAATTTTGTTCATTTTATACATAAAGGTGAACCATGTTAACCCAAAAAAGGAGGGAAAAGTGATCATGGACACAAGAAAGAAAGACTGTCCAGTGACACTGGATGTTAAGTGTGTCGGGTATTCCCCAATTATGCAATAAAGTCTGCAACAGACAGTTACAGAAAGAAAAAAAAAATTAGTATCCAATTGAAAAATGCGTGTGGATGAATTAGCCTGATCAGTTACATGTATGTCATTTGACTAGCTCTTGTTTATAAATATTTGTAATTCATTGATAAATTTGTATTGTGTTAAAGGTTATGGAGAAATTGAAACGAGACTTGGAGTCGACACTGGCACCAAAAAGCTGTCTGCAGTATTATGTGGCTGCCTCCCAAGCAAGCCACCATAATCATGTCATTGAATGTGTGAAAGCAATTGGACATGTACACCCTTTGCTTTCAAGAGAGATCGGGTATATGGTTGCAAAGGGGAAAACTCAGTTCGTATTATTTAGTTAGAACTGGAAAGAATTGTGGACAAAAATTTCGCTGGGGAAAACAGACCAGATCAGATGAACATAATGTTTTACCCAACAGGTAGTACAATTTATTGCCATATGTATCGAGCTCTGTTTGATAAAAAAAAAGTTATTGACCAAGTTGCGTTAAGGAATCAAATTAATGAGTGGGAAAAGGAATTGAAGGATGAGATAATTTTTTTCACACCGTTTCCAGATGATAATGAAAAAGTGCAGCCATTCCTCTTTTGTTACTAGATCGAGTGGCAAAGGGAACTTTTGAAAAAGTATCATAGGGTACGTTTGCTTAATGCAACATGCAAGACAACGAAGTATGACATTCCATTATTTTTCTTGGTAGTGAAATTTAATGTATGCTATTTAGTAGTTGGAATATTCTTCATTCAAGTAGAAAACACAACATCAATTAAAGAGGCTCCAGAAATTTTCAAGACATGGAGCCAAGATTGGAATCCAGTTTCATGGGTTACAAATTTCTCTGAGCCTTAGTTACGGGCAATCAAAGGAACATGATAAGATATGCCATAAATAGTTTATTTATGAGTTGTTGTTATGGTCTTCAGTCCTGAGACTGGTTTGATGCAGCTCTCCATGCTACACTATCCTGTGCAAGCTTCTTCATCTCCCAGTACTTACTGCAACCTACATCCTTCTGAATCTGCTTAGTGTATTCATCTCTTGGTCTCCCTCTACGATTTTTACCCTCCACGCTGCCCTCCAATGCTAAATTTGTGATCCCTTGATGCCTCAAAACATGTCTTACCAACCGATCCCTTCTTCTAGTCAAGTTGTGCCACAAACTTCTCTTCTCCCCAATCCTATTCAATACCTCCTCATTAGTTACGTGATCTACCCACCTTATCTCCGGCATTCTTCTGTAGCACCACATTTCGAAAGCTTCTATTCTCTTCTTGTCCAAACTAGTTATCGTCCATGTTTCACTTCCATACATGGCTACACTCCATACAAATACTTTCAGAAACGACTTCCTGACACTTAAATCTATACTCGATGTTAACAAATTTCTCTTCTTCAGAAACGATTTCCTTGCCATTGCCAGTCTACATTTTATATCCTCTCTACTTCGACAATCATCAGTTATTTTACTCCCTAAATAGCAAAACTCCTTTACTACTTTAAGTGTCTCATTTCCTAATCTAATTCCCTCAGGATCACCCGATTTAATTTGACTACATTCCATTATCCTCGTTTTGCTTTAGTCGATGTTCATCTTATATCCTCCTTTCAAGACACTGTCCATTCTGTTCAACTGCTCTTCCAAGTCCTTTGCTGTCTCTGACAGAATTACAATGTCATCGGCGAACCTCAAAGTTTTTACTTCTTCTCCATGAATTTTAATACCTACTTCGAATTTTTCTTTTGTTTCCTTTACTGCTTGCTCAATATACAGATTGAATAACATTGGGAAGAGGCTACGACCCTGTCTCACTCCTTTCCCAACCACTGCTTCCCTTTCATGCCTCTCAACTCTTATAACTGCCATCTGGTTTCTGTACAAATTGTAAATAGCCTTTCGCTCCCTGTATTTTACCCTGCCACCTTCAGAATTTGAAAGAGAGTATTCCAGTTAACATTGTCAAAAGCTTTCTCTAAGTCTACAAATGCTAGAAACGTAGGTTTGCCTTTTCTTAATCTTTCTTCTAAGATAAGTCGTAAGGTTAGTATTGCCTCACGTGTTCCAACATTTCTACGGAACCCAAACTGATCTTCCCCGAGGTCCGCTTCTACTAGTTTTTCCACTCGTATGTAAGGAATTCGCGTTAGTATTTTGCAGCTGTGACTTATTAAATTGATAGTTCGGTAATTTTCACATCTGTCAACACCTGCTTTCTTTGGGATTGGAATTATTATATTCTTCTTGAAGTCTGAGGGTATTTCGCCTGTCTCATACATCTTGCTCACCAGATGGTAGAGTTTTGTCATGACTGGCTCTCCCAAGGCCATCAGTAGTTCTAATGGAATGTTGTCTACTCCTGGGGCCTTGTTTCGACTCAGGTCTTTCAGTGCTCTGTCAAACTCTTCACGCAGTATCTTATCTCCCATTTCGTCTTCATCTACATCCTCTTCCATTTCCATAATATTGTCCTCAAGTACATCGCCCTTGTATAAACCCTCTATATGCTCCTTCCACCTTTCTGCCTTCCCTTCTTTGCTTAGAACTGGGTTGCCATCTGAGCTCTTGATATTCATACAAGCGGTTCTCTTCTCTCCAAAGGTCTCTTTAATTTTCCTGTAGGCAGTATCTATCTTACCCCTAGTGAGATCAGACTCTACATCCTTACATTTGTCCTCTAGCCATCCCTGCTTAGCCATTTTGCACTTCCTGTCGATCTCATTTTTGAGACGTTTGTATTCCTTTTTGCCTGCTTCATTTACTGCATTTTTATATTTTCTCCTTTCATCGATTAAATTCGATATTTCTTCTGTTACCCAAGGATTTCTATTAGCCCTCGTCCTTTTACCTACTTGATCCTCTGCTGCCTTCACTACTTCATCCCTCAGAGCTACCTATTCTTCTTCTACTGAATTTCCTTCCCCCATTCCTGTCAATTGTTCCCTTATGCTCTCCCTGAAACTCTCTACAACCTCTGGTTCTTTCAGTTTATCCAGGTCCCATCTCCTTAAATTCCCACCATTTTGCAGTTTCTTCAGTTTCAATCTGCAGTTCATAACCAATAGATTGTGGTCAGAATCTTCATCTGCCCCTGGAAATGTCTTACAATTTAAAACCTGGTTCCTAAATCTCTGTCTTACCATTATATAATCTATCTGATACCTTTTAGTATCTCCACGATTCTTCCAGGTATACAACCTTCTTTTATGATTCTTGAACCAAGTGTTAGCTATGATTAAGTTATGCTCTGTGCAAAATTCTACAAGGCGGCTTCCTCTTTCATTTCTTCCCCCCAATCCATATTCACCTACTATGTTTCCTTCTCTCCCTTTTCCTACCGACGAATTCCAGTCACCCATGACTATTAAATTTTCGTCTCCCTTCACTACCTGAATAATTTCTTTTATCTCATCATACATTTCATCTATTTCTTCATCATCTGCAGAGCTAGTTGGCATATAAACTTGTACTACTATAGTAGGCATGGGCTTTGTGTCTATCTTCGCCACAATAATGCGTTCACTATGCTGTTTGTAGTAGCTAACCCGCACTCCTATTTTTTATTCATTATTAAACCTACTCCTGCATTACCCCTATTTGATTTTGTATTTATAACCCTGTAATCACCTGACCAAAAGTCTTGTTCCTCCTGCCACCAAACTTCACTAATTCCCACTACATCTAACTTTAACCAATCCATTTCCCTTTTTAAATTTTCTAACCTACCTGCCCGATTAAGGGATCTGACATTCCACGCTCCAATCCGTAGAGTAAACATGCATATGACGTTACAAGTGTGATTCTCGATTTATACGTGTAATGCTTTAATTGATGGAATGTCACGTTTGATTTGATTGCATCTATTGTTTTATTTCAGTATGCCAGGAAAGAGGATTCGATTTGTGCGATAGGTGGTGCAAAATTACGTGGTATGCCAATTTGGTTGTGTGGCTTGAATGTATCTAACTACAGACGTTTGTTTTATAGTAACAAAATCTAGCAGTGAAGCAGACGTGATTTGGCTCATGTGATCCTTAGTTTTTCTGTGCTAAGATGCCTTTCCAAGTCCACATCACTCTTGTAATTCATAACGCAGCTGTCAGTCCTCCCACACAGCAAATTTAGCTTCACTTTCATTTCTTCTAAATACAAAGCATAGGTATTTTTCTTTTAATTTGTCTGAGAACTTCCCGCTGTCACTACTATTTGCGTGATAAGACGACATACTTCTAAACAGTAGATTCAATCGTATACAGCGACATTACTTCACTAAAATTTAATATGAATCTGAACACGATTAACATTCGAAACTCGAACTTGAAATTATGAATTAAAAAGCTTTTGTTTAAAGACGGTATTACACGGCGATCTGCCAATAAAGGTATTGGTTAGAGAGCCTTTATTCTCTCTATATAGGGTCTGTAATATTGGTCTAGTGCGACAGCCATTTAGTGGCAGCCCTGGTGGAAGTAACAGAATTAGCAGTGAAGTAATGTCACTGTATACGATTGTATCCTACACTTTAGAAGTATGTCATCTTCTCACATAAACAGTAGTGGCAGAAGCAAGTTCTCAGACAAATTAAAAGCAAAATACCTATGCTTTGTATTTCGACGAAACAAAAGTTAAGCTAAATTTGCAGTGTGTGAGGGCTGACAGCTGCTTCATTATGAAATATAAGGTGCTGTGGAATTGGAAAGAGCACAGAAAAACGTAGGATGATACGAATCCACGCATGTGAATTATATAGGGATAACTCGCGCATGCGCACGAGGGGGTACTACAGTCAGCTTTCTGCTTATTTTTTTATGGTTTACTGTTGGTATTAACCTCTGTGACCAGATCCCAACTTCAAGTTTCTATATTGAAGATTTTGTCCATTCTTCAAATTTTCATAAATGTAGCAACTAAACAATTATTTTCAAGCAGACTTTCTTTACTCAAGCTATTTTCGAAACAGATTCTTTGTACTTTGATTGCTTCGTATTCTAGAAATAGAATGGATCAAACAAGCATTAATCGTCTTAATTCAGGCAAATTCCGAGGAAAGGTGTTTGAATTCTTCTCATGATCCACTGCATCGTGATAAGATACGCCACCAATCGTTTATTTCCGAGTAATGATGCATATGACTTTACAAGTGTCATTTCCGACTTGTATGGGTAATGTCTTAAAATTGACGAAAGTTCACGTTTGATTTGATTGCATGTTTTGTTTTATTTTAGTACGCCAGGAAAGAGAAACTGACAGAAGTGGGTAAGATGGTCCGATCACGAAATGAATGAATAAACTGTGTGGACCTAACTTCTTCATTGATAGTAAGATATGAGCCACATTACGTCTGCCTTCGTCCCTTCTTCCCAGTCATGGTTTAACCCAACAACGTCTGGCTTTTCGTCGTCGTCATCCTGCCCTAATCTTAAGGGTTACAGGCCAGCAGCTCGAATAACAATGCGTCCTCCATGGGCGAAATGCTGTATAAATGTAAGTTTAGATAAATATATGCTTGTGCAAGTTTAAGTGCCATAAAATAAAACAAATAGTTGAGACCATAAGTCAGAACACTAATACTGTAGCATAATTCGGTGATAGCTCTATGAGAGAAAAATTACTCAATAAAAAATGACAATTAAAAATATAACAACTACTTAAGAAATATGAACTTTAAGCTCTCAGAAAATTTAATTAAAATGAACGGCTTCACAAGAAATCAGATGGTTCCCTATGAGTTTCGCATGGTATTGTCATCTAGTGTGGATGCACATTTTCGCGTGAGGACTATCACCCGCGCATCCTCTGATCGGGCAACGTGAACCGGTCTGCAGGTTCCGGTGTTTACATTTAGGATAGACACCTGTATACAGATAAACATAAAAACCAAAACCTTAACTACATTCAATACGTACTAACAAAGTTTTACAAGATCGCGTTATAAAAACATGTGAAATAGTGTTTTTATAATATAAAATTGTGTTTTCACGAATGGAACTATGTAGGATATATATGTTGTAAAATTGACTTTTTACGAAAGAATGGAACTATGTAGGTGAACTCAAAAAGCAAAAACCAATCTAAATACAAAATTTCATCCAAATCGTTAGGGCCGTTTTCGAGATACACGAAATATCATACATAATCCAAGTGCTAATGCTCATGTGTAAAGAAGGTGTGTGTGTTTTGCATAGTATCTGCAACAAATAAGGGGTACGTATTTATTCATCATACTTGGATTTCTTGATTTTAATCTTGTGTATAGGGAGCTGTGTACTCGCTGTATATCGTTTCTGTCATCACTAGTACATGTATTACTCGCGCAAGCTAAGATATCGTCGGCGCGGTGGCTGATGGTAACGATAGTAAATGGGAAATGCCTTTACGCTCGTTCCCGTCAGTCACCGCCAAGTGTCAGCTTGGTTTTCACGAGTAATATTGTGGCCCACGAACTTCGTTTGTTCGTTCCGAGCTTCGTTTGTTCACACGCATCCACCACTTGACTGCCATCTGGCGGACGTTATCATTTGGATTTTGGCACGTCTCGGCATAATTCGGAAGTTGCCTTCGAAGCATAGCGTTCTAAGAATCGATGAATCGTTGGAACTTGGAATCGTCACGACTCGGAAACACGCAATCATTCTTACGATTCTTTTGAACAACGATTCGTCCGTATCACGATCCGATTCTTACGATTCTTTATTCACGAATCGCCACAACTCTACATTTAACTCTCCTCTCGATCGCCCCCCCCCCCCCACTTTCCCCCTACCACACCCACACACACGTTCAACAGAGTTACCTCCACGACATTTATTTTAGCTTCTTAGCGGTCATCTCTTACATATATAATCTCCAACCAATAGTGGAATTTTTGAGGAACATTTCGATTTTGAATAAAACATGAAACTGTTTTTTCATGCCACATATTACCATATGAGAAGCCTAGTTCAGTTTAAAACAAACAAACTGACCATAAATCACACAGGTGTGAGCTATCAGAAAAGTATAAAAAGGAAAAAAGTCAACTTCTACCAGTCTTTTTTTATTTAGGTTCACAGCTGTCAAAAAAAAGCCTGTTTTTTCGAGCTGTAGTTTTCTTGCCTTATATGTGTACAGATATCAAGAAATGGCTGCCACAGATGACCAAAGACTTCACTCGACAAACCTACATATTCTGCACATATGAAAAAGTATTAAAAACATTTACTAAAACCCAACCAAATCAGCACACTATGGTATTGGTACATCTAATTATACATGCAATACCAGCTTTCTCTCCTTTCATGTATTTCTCTTCGCACATGTAGCAACTACAGTAAATCTCCATTGCTGTTACGAATAAACAAACAGTGAAAATGCTTCAAATATGTGTAATATTAAATGTTGCGAACTCTGTAGCAAACACAAACACCATGCTCCCGAAGTCAGTGCCACATGCAGTTTATAATGTTGACATTATGCGCTGAACGTAATGTGCAGACCAGAGATATTTCTACTCTATGTACATTACGAGATGTACTCTATCTGCATTCCTTTCAAAGTTATATTTTGGCTGAAGCTCTTGCGTGAACCATATGGATTTCGCCAAGCTCGCATTTGATGGGTTTTGTATTACAACTGTACTATAACTAATGGCCTATAAATAAATGCTGTTCCACAACACTAGTACACTAAGAATCTCTCGAAAACCTGCAATTTATTGATATTAAATAGCAGATAATGAGTTACTAGTCTTTCAGTGATGTGTGACATAAATCAAAACTGGTCACTCTGGTGGAGTGGGTCACATCATCACTAAATAACTGAAAATTTGTTTGCTTTGGTTCGAATCATACCATCTTTAAAAGTTTTGTTATTTGCCCTCACATTTCTGAGAGCTTGTGGGACTGTGTTGAACTGTTGTTCAACTCGTACAGAAATACACACTGTCAAGTTACAATGATATATAAATAAACAGTCTATACACAAAAAGATAAGTCCATAAAAATAAAAACTGCAATAAATTTCCAATCAAGTAAAATATTTAATCCAACAATTTGAACAAAATTGTCTTGCATTAACAATGTTAAAGAAATTGTGGTAGTCTCTCCAAAGAATTATCACTATGCTGTAACATTTCCAAATTCATAATATTCATCAACTGAGTAAAGTATTATTGGATAACCATGTGTACAATTTGTGAAGTCGAATGGAGCTTCCGGCCCATTCTGAAGGTTGTTTGTTGAATATTTTCATACCCATCACTTCATAGCTCTTCAATGATTTAGGTATGTATGTATGGATGTATTGAACTGGGGACCTATAAACGACAGAGAGGCTTTATCCCTGCCATTTCCCATCTCTCCTTCTCAATACAATTTGTTTGAAGTTGTTAAGAAATGATTCAAAAATGTTACATATAATGTTGTTAATTATCCCCTATTAAACTAATTTGTTGAGAAGCGAATCATGCTGTACACAGTTATCTGCGAAATGTAGTCTGAGTAAAGTTTTTCTCCTCATAAGCACTAAGCATCTTTTTAATCAAAGAGTCAATAGCATGAACAGTAGATTTGCCCTTCCTAAAGCCCAGCTGTGTAGCAGAAAGAATGTTATTGTACTCCAGATAATCACATAACTGGCAATAGCTGACAGATTCTGAGACTTTAGATAAAATTATTGAGAGATACTGGGCAATAGTTGGAGAAGTAATTTCTATCTCCCTTCTTGTAAATGGGCACAAATCCTGACAATATTAGCACATCTGGGAATACACCTTCAATTAAACATTTATTTGCGTAAATAAATAAAAGGAAATACTATACACTCAGCTGTCTTTCTTGACATATTATTAGGAAGATCGCATATATCTACGTTGTCAGAAGGCTTAAAATTATTTATAATACTTGAAACAACGTCTGGTCCAGTACAGCAAAAAATATTTTCTTTCTATGCATAGCTTGCATACGACATTTTATTGTATCAGTTTCATGAGGCCTAACAATGCTTTCACAAATTTCATTAAAAGAAGTTATTAAATTCTACTGGTGATACAGCTAAATTCTCTTTTTGTTTGCTTTTAGCCACTGAGTGTACTACACTTCATGGTTTGTAGCATCTATTTTTGGACGATTCTATACTAAACAAATTATGCTGTTTCTTAGCCTCATTGACTGAATATTCATAATACTTTCGAGCTCTTAGGTATCTTAGCGTAGCCATATCTGTTGTGTATAATCTTTAAAAATCGAAATACGTTAACAATCTGTTTTTCACATTGCCTAGTTGAGATATATATGATGCATTCTTATGCCTATGCTTATTTATGTTGGGATTGATGTAACATTTCTACTGAGTAAAGTTTGTCTCAGACATATTTAAGAAAGCATAAAAAAATCTATCAAAGGTTATATTAGCAGAACAGTGACTATCATTGTTAAACAATTGTTTTCCAATCATAATTCTTGAGCAGAACCATAAAATTAGAATTTCTGACCGGCATTTATTGTCTTGTAATGGGCACTTTAGGCTGTTTGAGTTCTTTAGACTTCACATTAGGTTTACTTATTTGTACTAAAATTGAACCATAATCTTGGGAAGCAATAATAGTTACATTAGAACAAATTAAATCTCTACTAACATTTGTAATTATACTGTCAAGACAAGCTGTCTCTTGTAGTTTTACACTTAGTAAAACTAAAATTAAACTGTCTTAATACATGTTTTAAATTCATTTACATTGTGTGTATCTTCTGTCTTATCAAATGAAGCCTTTATATCACCATCAATCACTACACTATACTTTCTTCATTAAGGACTATGATAAAACTTAAATAAATTCTCATGTTTTCGAAGAAAGACTACTGGATCACCATTGGTTAACCTATATATTGATACAACAACAATTTTTAAGTGCTCAGAATATATACCTGTACCTTCAAAGTGCAAGTCAGTCCACAAAAAACCTGGGTCTAATCCACTACTACCAATTACTAATGCTTTCTTAACATAAAATGATACAACCTTATGATTATGCTGCTCTCTGCTACAACTATTAACAAACAGGAAATCATCTAATACATGAAAAGAAATTTCATTTATCTTGCAGCAGTGTTTGCTCAAACAAAACAAATGGACCATATTCTGATTTGCAAAATAATTTTAAACTACATGTTTTCCAAATGTATCTTCAACATTGAAATAGCCTCTCTTGAATAACATAAGTTAATGAATAAGTTCTGTTATAAGGAGAATCATTATTCCTTCTACTTTTCTCAAAACAATGATTAACTTCCGACTGGATCACGTCACAAAGTGAAGAACTATGTGCAAAATTCTCAAGGCTAATTTTGTTCTGACCTTTGATATTTTCCCTGACCATCTTATGGGACCAATACAGATATTTACTAAATCTTGCTTATCTTTAAGTTGGTTCTCCAGTGTGAATCTAGTTAAAACAGTCTATGCCTTCTATGTTACATCTAAAAAATAATTTTCCTTAAAGCTAAGTGGTAATGACTCTAACCTACCAATTTGTGCTAAGCCTTAAGTATCATCTAGATTTATGATTTAATCTGAATGATTGACCCGATGACACTACGGTCCTCTGAGGATCTTGGCCTCCTCAATCACAGATTTCCAATCATCTCAGTCTTCAGCACGCCTGTGCCACCTCCTCACTCCCACTGCTCTCTGGTCAGCTTCCACGTCTGCCAGTCATCTCACACATGGTCGTACTCTACCTCCAATATGTCTCATCATCTTCTTCTTTGGGGGCCTTTCTTCTGTCATACAATGGACATGTCCTAACCATCTTAGCCTCTCCATTTTGATTTAGGTTACCAAACCAGGTTCTTTGCACAGAGCCCTTATTTCTTCATTAGTCCTAATTCTCCATATCTCGCCTTCTTTTACAGGACCAAAAGTCTTCCTCAGCACTTTCCTTTCCCATATATTTAGTTTCTTCACCAAAGCCTACGTCAGTACCCATGCCTCGCTGCCATACATAAGAACTGGTTTGATCACTGTTTTGTACTGTGTCAGCTTTAATTTCCTATGTAGGTTCTTGCTTTCGAGCATGGTATATAGTGCTCTATATGACCTGTTTGCAGCCTTAATTCGATTTGTTATATCTGCCTCCAATTTGTTTTCTGATATTATTACTGAGCCAAGAGAAATAAAGCTATCTACTCTTTCGAAGTTGTACCCTTCTAACTGCAGAGAACCTGTGTTTCTTCTATCTCTACCGAGCGAGGTGGCGCAGTAGTTAGACACTGGACTCGCATTCGGGAGGCCGACAGTTCAATCCCACGTCCGGCCATCCTGATTTAGGTTTTCCGTGATTTCCCTAAATCACTCGAGGCAAATGCCGGGATGGTTCCTCTGAAAGGGCACGGCCGACTTCCTTCCCCATCCTTCCCTAATCCGATGAGACCGATGACCACGCTGTCTGGTCTCCTTCCCCAAAAACAACCAATCTTCTATCTCTCTCAGTTACCATATAGTTAGCTTTTGTCTCACTAATTTCTAAACCAAGATTCTTGGTAGTGGCTTCAACTCTTTGAAGGCTGATGTGAGCACCTACATACTTCTAGCACTTATTACTACATCATCTGTATAGGCTAATATTTCCAGAAGTCTATTGTAAATATTGCCTCCTGGGTTTGTGGTTATTGATCTTACTGCTTTCTCTAATACCAGATTGAATAGTACTGGGGATAGTGGGTCTCTCTGTCTTAGTACTTCTTCCATTGGGAACCATCTCGACAGACATCCCTGAACTTTAACCTGGCTTTTGCTGTTTTTCACAGCCATCTTAGTTAATTTTATTAGCTTCTTAGGAAATGTGGATGTCTGCATTGTTTCCCACAGTGCTAATCTTTCACTCCGTCATAGGCCTGTTTAAAGCCTAGAAAGAGATATTCTAATCTAACATTATATTCGTAAGTCTTCTCCAGCATCATACATACTGTAAAGATATGGTCAGCTGTAGACCTCCCAGCTCTAAAACGTGCCTGGAACTCACCTAGAATCTTTTCTGCTCTTCTACTTACTGTCCTTGTTATAGCTGTGGAAAGGATTTTGTAGGTCATACTAAACAGAGATATTCCTCGGTAGTTCCTACACTGCATGTGTGATCCTTTCTTATCCATGGGGCAGATGGTTGCTAACGTACGGTCCTCTGGCATTTTCTCTGCTTTTCAGGCCATTGTAATTATTTTATGTATCCTACGTACTAATATTTCAGTTCCGTGTTTTATCATTTCCTCTTTTACCGTGTCATATCCAGGAGCTTTGTTATTCCCAAGTTGCTTTATAATTACTCTTAGCTCTTCTATCAATGGTGGTTCTGTGCCCACCACATCATCATCTCCATTCACCTCTTGTTCTTGGTTTCTTCTCTAGCCTCTCAATTTCTTCTTCACTTATGATGTGTCTGTTTGACAGTAACACTTCAAAATGTTGTGACCATGTTTCTATTATTTTTTCCTTTCCAACTATCAAACTGCCTGTCTCATCTTTCAGTATGTCCATCCTTGGCTGATATCCTCTCTTTATTTGACCCACCCCATATCAGAATTTCCTCCCCTGTTGATTTTAAAAGTTCTTCTGTATTTCATCCACCCTTCCCTTTTCCTCTTCTCTCTTTTTAATCCATGCTAAATTCGTAGCTACCCTTTTCTTCTCTTTAAACATAGCCACATTATTTCGCAAAAATTTTTGTCGAGCTTGATTTCTATCATCTAGCGCCTTTGACATCTCCTCACCAACCATCCGTTTCTTTTCTGTTTTCCTCTTTCTCCAAGTACCTCTTGAGCTGTTGTATTTAAAGCTATCTTAGTTTACTCTTATAGTACGTTGATATCCTTTCCCTCCATCCCGCAGATCTTTTAAAACTTCTCTTGCACTTCGTTCCTATGCTTTTCCTTTTTCTTCTGATCTTTGAGCATCTCCACATTGTAGACCTTACTTTTCTCCAACCCAGCCCTTCTGGCTTTAACTGCAATCCTTTCTAAGGTTTTGATTCTTACCAAAAATGGTCTGAGTCAATATCTAATCCTCGGCAGCTAATCACATCCAAAATATCTGAAGCATGCCATCCATCTATCAGTACATGAGCTATTTGATTTCTAGTCAACCCATCTGGTGATATCCAAGTCTACTTATGGATGTCTATGTGTGGGAAATATGTGCTTTTAATCAGTAATCTTTGCTAAAAGCAAATTCAGTTTCCAACCTTGATTATTTGATTCCAGGTGTTTACACCGGTTGGTTCTCTTTCTCTTTACCTACTTTAGCATTACAATCCGCCAGTATAATCTCAACATCATACTTTGGCAGCATACCATATACTTGCTCCAGTTTCTCATAAAATTCTTCTTGCTCTTCTTCAGCAGCATCTTTCGTTGGGGCATGCACACTCATCAATAATAAGTTGGAAAATTTTCCCTTCAGTCTCAATCGACATAATCTTGGGTTTATTGTTTCACATTCCACCATGGCGTGAGTGACAGACTTCTTTACCATAAAATCTGTTCCCAATCTATTTTCTTATTCCCTGCTATTGATCAAGGTATAATGCTCGAGATCAATCACCTCTGTTTCTATCTTATCTCCTGCAATGCTGCAAAGGCAATTCAGTACCTCAATAATTCCCCCCCGAGCTTCCTACTGGCTCCCACCTGAAAGATATTTCTTACATTCCATGTTCCGATATACCAAAATCGTTGCCATTTGACATGCCTTGGCTGCCGTAAGTTTGAAACAGTCTAGTTCTCTCTGTGAATAGGTTGCTGAACAATGAGTTTTTTCTTGATATGGGGTTGTTACCCCATGATCAACCCCCACCCTGGAGGCCCTGGATTTGGGTTGTGTTTACTCCATTAGGAAGACTCGTTTCACCACACCTCTAGAGCCCTCCATATGCTATGTTGTAGGGAAATGAAAATGACAAGGACAAAGGATAGGCTTAGAATAGGATAGAACAGGAAACAGTCTTGATAGGTCGTTATGTGACACACTTCATCTGGCTTCTCCCCTTAGGCCTGTCTGGCATGGGGGACCCAACTGGTAGCCCTCCAGATCGAGAGCCACAAGCCTCCTCGCCCATATGGACAGTGCTACATTGCTATGTTAAGGCGGTGTCCGCTGAGGAGGACGATTTAATCACTCACATTTTTATTCCGAGTTCACTCAGATGGACACCATGAGTGATATGAAGTCTTTTACCCAGGACAATTATGTTCACAAAAGAGACATTTTTTAAAATATTTACAAAGTTTCTTCATTTCCTCATTTATTCATACTACTTCCATGTTCACACATGACCACAGTGGAAGAAGTGGTACTAAGAAGAGCACAGTTTTTCTGTTGTGTAGTTCATGCACCTTTTTTCTTAATGACAATAAAAGACCTTTTCCCTCATTTCCCACTATGACATTTGTTCCAACAAGGAAAACTGCCATTTTAGTAGCATCTGTTGGTGAAGAACTTGTCAGAACATCTCTGCATTTTGCACCAGCTTTTATTATGGCTGAGATATGATGACCTGAACTGTTGCCAATAATATTCCTCATTTTCGTCCTTGGATGTCAACATAGACATGTATTTTCACAGCTTGGTATCTTTGAACATTTCATTTAGTTAGTTCCATTGACATCTGATCTAAAATTTTTACTGCACCATTTACTCACTTCATTTCCATTAGGCTTACTTTGGTTAGGCAGTTTGATTTGTAAGCATACTTTAATGTTTCATCTGAAACTTCAAGATGTTCAAGAAGACTAAATCTGTTACTCAAGAGTGAAAAAATTTACGTGCCCATTCTTCAGCATTGGATTGCAACTTTTTGTGATTGAAACGATATCCCAGTGTCTTTGTAAATTGTACTTTGGCATACATTGATTGGCTGAGTTCCAAAACAGTCATTGCATATTCCTTTTTTCAACCTGCCATATTCTTTGGCCAATGGTTAAGTTCTCCTCTATTAAAGCAGATAAAATAACTTGTAGAGTATCATAATTTGTGTTTATGTGATGGTTATCTTCCTACAGCAACGACATTTTATCTTTACCCTCTAGGCAAAATTTGGACCGACATTCACTCTTTTCGTCTGGAAGATCTTCTTCTAACTTTTCACATCGAAAATATATCCAACAATCACGTTCGTTCATAAAGTCCCGTTTTTACATTTATATTACACTATATACACATCAAAATTCTAATTTATTCTTCAGGCTTTCCTGGCGGGATGTTTACATGTTGAATAATCGGGATCTCTGTCAATGTTCGCGTCGTTCTAGCACGATATTTCGACGGCATAACTCACTGTGCTCTGTAGGTGCTACCTGAGAATTGTTTTTGGATGGATTGAGTCCAGTATTTATGCCTGGATGGTGCTGGCGCTCCGTAATCGGTCCGCGCCGCGTTGAGTGCTCCGTTCGCGGCCGTGCCCGCCAGGCGCGACTCCAATGGTCCTCTCTGGTCGCCGGTGATCCAACGCCCGTGCGCGCTCAACCTCTGGTGTTGTGATCGATATCTGAGTTGTGTCAAAGCCAATGTGTAATATCTGGTGCTCTGTCACATGGCTATTTCCTCAGTCTTCAGCTTTGGGTCTTCCTGGGCGCTCTGTAACTGGTCCGCACTGTGTCAGGTGTTCTGTCCACAATCTGCACCCAGTAGGAGTAGCTCCAATGGTCCTCTCTGGCCGCAGGTGTTCTGACTGCCGTCCACGCCCGGCTCGGTCGTCATCTGGGGCTGTGATCGTCATCTCAGGTGTGTCAAATCGACCCGTAATGTCTGGTGCTCTGTTTCATGGCTGTTTTCTCGGTCTACACTACCGTTTCATGTAAAATCTCGAAGTGTCCTATGTTGAGTTTTCAGAAGCTCAAGAACCAGATCCCGAGCAGTGCTGAGCAGCTATCCACTATCACAGTTGATGGGATTTTCTGTGACCCTCAGACGGATGGATTCTTTTGTGACATGTTCGCAGTGTCTTGGGGTCTGTGTGATAATCATGGTGCCATTGTAATTCAGCGAGCGACCAAATTTTACACAGTGTTCTACTATGGCTGAGTTTGTTGTCTGAGTCTGGTGTCTCTCTGGTATTCTTTACATCTGATGTTCACACTCCTGGTGGCCAGGCCAACGTCTGACATCCCACAGTGGCACGGGATGTTGTAAATATGTGGCTTGGATAACCCCAGGTCATCCTTTACATTTCCCAGCATTGTCCCAATTTTAATGGGTGGGCAAAATACTCTCTGTCATGATTCATTAGTATTCTACTGATACATATATATATATATATGTATATATATATAAACAAAGATGATGTGACTTACCGTACGAAAGCGCTGGCAGGTCGATAGAAACACAAACAAACACATACATACACACAAAATTCTAGCTTTCGCAACCAATGGTTGCTTCGTCAGGAAAGAGGGAAGGAGAGGGAAAGATGAAAGGATGTGGGTTTTAAGGGAGAGGGTAAGGAGTCATTCCAATCCCGGGAGCGGAAAGACTTACCTTAGGGGGGAAAAAGGACAGGTATACACTCGCACACACACACATATCCATCCGCACATGCACAGACACAAGCAGACATTTGTAAAGGCAAATTGATATGTGTGTGTGTGCGAGTGTATACCTGTCCTTTTTTCCCCCTAAGGTAAGTCTTTCCACTCCCAGGATTGGAATGACTCCTTACCCTCTCCCTTAAAACCCACATCCTTTCGTCTTTCCCTCTCCTTCCCTCTTTCCTGACGAAGCAACCATTGGTTGCGAAAGCTAGAATTTTGTGTGTATGTATGTGTTTGTTTGTGTTTCTATCGACCTGCCAGCGCTTTTGTATGGTAAGTCACATCATCTTTGTTTTTAAATATATTTTTCCCACATGGAATGTTTCCCTCTATATATATATATATATATATATATATATATATATATATATATATATATATATATAGCTATCCTGTGTGGCCGTTTTTTAGTGCGACTTTAAAAGAGTGAGAGATTATTAATTGATCACTGATGCATCGGTTCTCGATTGTGTTCAGGAGACGTACGGATTGATTACGCAAATAATTGACCTTTTGGCCCAGATTGCTTTCAACGCAATCAGAATCTTCGGTGAAAATAACTAAGGGACCTATTTGAATATAAAAATGGAAATGAAAGCAAATTACTGGAATTTCGTAAGAGAAAGGTTAACAAATCGAAAGTTGAACACATTAGTGGTCTCCCAAATACAACCGAGACACCACGATAAAGAGCGAACCTGTAACATAGCTCATATACAATTTGAACATCTTTTTTGGTTAGTGAAAGAAAAGAATAAGAAGAAAATTACTGCATCGTAAAATATTAATATATTTTACATCTGATATTTATTTTTTGGATGGCGCAGTCCAATAATCGCTGTTTTGTCAGTCTGTTCCATCTTAAAATTAAATATGTGTGCGTAAGTACATTGTATCCACACCCGAGTTACCGAAATGTTTGTTCGTCATTTCACATAGTTTTTACACAAAATAAAAATACAACTTTTAGTATTGCTTTGCACTATGTCTTAACATGTCGGCGACCAAAAGTACAAGGGATAATGAAGTCTCTAGAATATTTCTTAACAAAAGATAGATCGTTCTTTCTTCTGTTTTGCAGCTTCTTGCTATCAAGTGCTGCGGCAATGATTTTAAATATCTGCGCCCAACGGGTCATAGTGTTTATTTAGGGGATTTAGACGCTGGACGCGCGTCTTGGTATAGGCGCACATTTAAAAAAAAAATATTTCATCTCTTTACTCTCGCACTGTGATGCTTAGCATCTTTACAAACTACAGCTCGTTGGCTGTCCTTTTCTTTTATGACAAATATCTCATATGCAAAGTGTCTGAAATCCAATAATATTACAATTATTCTTTGCGCCGTGTAGAAGTAAATATTACCTGTGCAAATTTGTGTCTTTATTAGTTAGTTCTAAATGCTTACTTTCTATGTGATAATTCATCCTATTTCCAGTGTTGTAATCACATATGTCTTGGTTAAGATTGCTTGAGTAGTTCAGCTTTAAAAAACGAATGACTTCACAAACGTGCATTGAGGGACAGTTAATATCTGAAGAGCTTTAAATATGTCTCTGCAAGAATTTCTAGAAGATATTTTGACATTACACCTAACGGCTTTCTTTTGAAGTTTTAACAATATTTGAGTCTATATACATAAGCAGCACAACCCCAGACCAGAATACAATAAGCTAAGTGTGAATATATTAGAAGGTAGTACATAATGTCTTTGTTTACATTATTAAACGTTTTCCTCATTAGAAATATGCCAATAAAGTTTAAAATTCGCTAGTTGCTCTGTTTTTTCAAGTAATGAGAAATGTTTCGAATTAGGAATAATTTTTAATACTTGAAATCCACCAACATTTGTTTGACATCTTTAATTGAGAATTGTTAGTGATAACAATATATAGAAATTGTTGATATTCTTGTCATCTTTTATTAAGACCGAGAAATGCAAAGGACGTCAACAATTTTGTGAATCTTGGAATGGACTATTTCTTGCAGTACCAGTGATGAAAAATATTAATAAGACTGCTGAGGAAGCGAGAGCAACAAGGAAGTCACCAGAGAGATAGTACCTCAACGAATGTAACCAGATAACAGTGTTATGTGAGTGCACAGTGATAAGAGGAAAAATTGGTATTTATGATTCTACAGGGCTTTGGAAAGCAACATAAGGATTCTTATCAATCCAGAACTGTCGACTATACCAGAAGTAAGGCTTACATACAGCAGTGGATGGGAGTGGTATTTGCCACTACAAAAACAAGAAGAATGTACCGACATTACTCCTCTTCTAACACATTCCACCGTAATTAACTATCAATGACATAATATAATAATAAGTTAAAAATGAACATCAACTGCAGACTGGACTCAAAGTGTTTTGAATTAGTCAGCACTGTGTTTCGCCTATCTACCATTTTGTCTCATTAAATTCTATTGATTATTTCCTGTAGATAAAGTCGCATTTAGTTGTGAAATATTTTATTTTCTATCTCCATCATAGTTCAACTCAAGCTTGTAGATAGATCCAACATGGATGCTTTAAAATTTTTAATGTAAGATTAGCTTTTCACCATATATTCAAAGAGACTTCTCATCACAGACCTAGTTATTTGTTTCTCTATTAGATTTTGGTAATGGTAAGTGGAAAGGTGAGTTTGTCATACCAGAAAATTACATAGAATAAACAGTTTGTAAACTGCCTTTTGATGGCAATATATTATATTTTTTGGCAATAAAACTAAACTCTCAGAATTTTAATGTAGACAATGGAATCTTAGATGACACCGAATTCACCAAGTTGGAATGGGTTAAAAAAGGAAATAAAAAAGGTTTCAGTAAATTAGGTAAGGATCCTCTCATTACTAGACTATGTACAGAAATCATGGATTAATTTAAAATTATTTGTAAGCCTAGTACTCAAAGCATCCACAGACTGCACATTTTTACAAGGGCCCTGATCAGAGGCTGCTGGGTGTAGAAGCTTGTGATCAACTCATAGCACACTGGTTACTGAGAAAAGCCTTGCCTCTTTCTGCCAAAGCAGGCAGTTTATAGCTTATAAAAGAAACGAACATGTAATGAATAATGCAGATTAGATTACATTAGATTATATTAGTACTCGTTCCATAGATCATGAATATGACACTTGGTAATGATGTGGAACATGTCAGGTTTATAAAAGGTGTCTATACAAGATATTACATTAGACAAAATATAAATATTTCGTGACACTCAATATTTTTTTGTGGGAGTTGGGAAATTATCCACTTACTATATCCAAAAATTCACCTAATGAGTAGAAGCAGTTGCCATTAAGAAATTCTATTAATTTCCTTTTAAATACTATATGGTTATCTGTCAGAGTTTTGATGCTATTAGGTAAGTGACCAAAGACTTTTGTGGCAGCATAATTTACCCCCTTCTGAGCCAAAATTAGATTTAACCTTGAGCAGTGAAGATTATCCTTTCTCCTAGTGTTGTGGCCATGTACACTGCTATTACTTTTGAATTCGTTCGGATTGTTAATAACAAATTTCATAAGTGAATATATATATTGTGAAGCTACAGCGAAGATTTCCAGCTCTTTAAATAAGTGTCTGCAGGATGATCTTGGATGAGCTCCAGCAATTATTCTGGTAACACACTTTTGTGCAATGAACACTCTTTTGCTCAATGATGAGTTACCCCACAATATGATGCCATACGAAAGCAGAGAATGAAAACAGGCATGGTAAGCTAATTTACTGAGATGTATATCGCCAAAATTTGCAGTGATCCTAATAGCATATGTAGCTGAACTCAAACGTTTCAGCAGATCCTCAGCGTATTTTTTCCAGTTCAACCCCTCATCACTGCATACACCCAGAAATTTTGAATATTCTACCTTAGCTACCGATTTCTGGTCGAAGTCTATATTTATTAATGGTGTCATTCCATTTACTGTGTGGAACTGTATATACTGTGTTTTGTCAAAGTTTAATGAGAGCCCATTTGCAGAGAACCACTTAATGATTTTCTGAAAAACATTGTTTACAATTTCACCAGTTAATTCTTGTCTGTTGGGTGTGATAGCTATACTTGTATCATCGGCAAAAAGTACCAGCTTTGCATCTTCGTGAAAATAGAATGGTATGTCATTAATATATATTAAGAACAGCAGAGGACCCAAGACCAAACCTTGCAGCACCCCATTCTTGATTGCTCCCCAGTTTGAGAAATCACCAGTTTTTTGTGTATTTTGTGTATTATTTGAACTGTTTATTTCAACTTTCTGCACTCTTCCAGTTAGGTATGATTTTAACCATTTGAGCACTGTCCCATTCATACCACAGTACTTGAGCTTATCTAGAAGTATTCCATGATTTACACAATCAAATGCCTTTGATAGATCACAAAAAACCCAATGGGGGACTTCCGGTTACTCAGAACATTTAATATTTCATTAGTGAAACTATATACAGCATTTTCCGTTGAAAAACCCTTCTGGGAACCAGACTGACATTTTGTTAAAACTTTATTTTTACGAAGGTGTGAAGCTACTCTACAATACATTACTTTTTCAAGAACTTTGGATAAGGCAGTCAGAAGAGAGATTGGGTGGTAATTGTTGACATCAGACGTATCCCCTTTTTTATGCAGTGGTTTAACAATGGCATACTTCAGTCTGTCTGGGAAAATACCCTGCTTCAGAGAGCTATTACATACGTGGCTAAGAATCCCACTTATTTCTTGGGAACAAGCTTTTATTATCCTGCTGGAAATGCCATCAATTCCATGTGAGCTTTTATTCTTTATAGAGTTTATTATCTTCCTAATTTCAGAAGGAGAGGTGTGTGGAATTTCAATTGTATCAAATGGTGTGGGTAAGGCCTCTTTCATTAACTACCTTGCCATCAATTCCATGTGAGCTTTTATTCTTTATAGAGTTTATTATCTTCCTAATTTCAGAAGGAGAGGTGTGTGGAATTTCAATTGTATCAAATGGTGTGGGTAAGGCCTCTTTCATTAACTACCTTGCTTCTTCTAATGAACATTTAGATACTATTTTCTCTACAACATTTAAAAAATGATTGTTTAAAATGTTTTCGACTTCCAGTTTGCTGTTTATCAAGTTTCCATTTCGTTTGATGGTGATGCAGTCATCCTGTACTCTTGGTTGCCCTGTCTCTCGTGTAATAATATTCCAAATTGTTTTGATTTTGTTATCAGAGGTATTAATCTCAGACATGATGCACATGCTTCTGGACTTTCTAATAACCTTTCTTAATGTAGCACAGTAGTTTTTATAATATGTGGCAGTTTCTGGTTTATTACTCTTTCTTGTTGTTAGATACAGTTCGCTTTTGTGGTTACAAGATATTTTTATTCCTTTAGTAAGCCAAGGTTTCTTGCATGGTTTCTTATAATTAGATTTAACTACTTTCTTGGGGAAACAGATTTCAAATTCTCTTACAAGTGTATCATGAAATAAGTTATATTTTAAATTAGCATTGGGTTCCTGTGAGTAAGTACAGTTCCCTTGTTTGTCATCAGTCTTCTAAATGCTTTGGTGTGGCCCATCACGAATTCCTCTCCTGTCCCAACCTCTTCATCTCACAGTAGCACCTGCAACCTATTCCAATCTTTGTCTTTCTCTACAGCTCCCTCAGGACCATGGAAGTTATTCCCTAATGTCTTAACAGATGCTCTTCCTTCTTGTCCCTTCTTCTTGTCCATGTTTTCTATATATTCCTTTACTCGTTGATTCTATAAAAAACCTCCTCGTTCCTTACCTTGTCAGATGGGTTAATTTTCAACATTCATCTGTAACATCACTTCGTGCAACTTCGATTCTCCTCTCTTCCGTTTTTCCCACAGTCTACGCTTCACTGTCATACAATGCTGTACTCCAAATGTGCATTCTCAGAAATTTCTTCCTCAAACTAAGGCCTACGTTTGCAACTAGTAGACTTCTCTTGGCTAGGAATGCCCTTTTTGCCAATGCCAGTCTGCTTTTGAAATCCTTCTTGCTCTGTCCATCATGGGTTATTTTGCTGCAAACCATAGTTCATAGTTTCTCACTGTTCTCATTTCTGACATTCTCACTACTTTTTCTTTCTTCAATTTACTCTTAACCCATACTCTGAACTCATTAGACTGTTCATTCCATTCTGGCAGATACTGTAATTCTTCTTCACTTTCACTCTGGATAGCATTGTCATCAATGAATCTTGGCATTGATATCCTTTCAACTTGAATCTTTCTTTTGTTTCCATCATTGCTTCTTCAATGAATAATTTGAACAGAAGAAGCAAAAGTGTACAACCTTGTCCTAAACCTTTTTTAAGCTGTGTACTTAGTTCTTGGTCTTATTGTTCCCTCTCGCTCTTGTACATATCATACATTATCCATTGTGTCACGTACTTTGCCTAATTTTGCATTTTGGGAAGTGCTCAGTTTTATATTGTTGAACATTTGAAGCAATGTGCGAAAATTTGCACCAATGTGAAACCTTGTCAAGATCTGCCTGGATATTTGTGCAGCATTTTTCAAGCAGACACCTGTGTCATCTGAAAAAGATTCGAAGTTATTAATTTTATCTGCCAGATCATTGACATAAATACAAATTGGAAGGGTCCCACAACACTTCCTGGAGCGTGTCTGAATTTGCTTCTACAGCTGTTGATAACTCTTGATCCAAGGTAACATGCTGTGTCCTCCCCACCCAGAAATATCAATACAATCACTAATTTTGTTTGTTGCATCTTGAATCATAGCCTACTTTACAAAAGCCAGAGTCTTCAGTATTCCAACATCGTGCTGTTTTACACTCTAATTCAAGAAAATGTGCGTTTAACACAAGCACACACGAATGAATCGTTCACATTTTCTTATTTTTAACAGATTATGTAACACAGGGACAGAACATGGTGCACAATGCAGAAATCAACTACCACATATGACTGGTTGTGTCATATGCTCAAACATCAAATCAATGCCATGATTAACACATGTGCAGAAGATCAAATCAATAAAACTACTACTATTTACATGGGTAAGATGGGTCTTCAATGAAGGATGAACATTATGTTATATGAAAACTAAATATTGTGCAGCTATCAAGTATAGGGCAGAATGTGTTTCATGCACATACATAACACATTATAAACATTCGTAATGTTATTATACAATCGTTTAATTCAAGGGAATTTCAGTACCTGGTTCTCTAGAGTAAACAGTAAGACATAGATATGTCTGGTTTAACTAACAATACTACTCTGATGAACTGTTTGGTAGACTCATTCCTGGTGTTTGTACATCCAGAAGTCACTCTTGAATAGGAAAGTAAAAAATAATGGAAAAGAGGAAAACATACTCAATATGAACATAAATTCCATTTTAGCAACTGTTTTTAACTTTTCTGACAGTATAAGGTTTTTTTGGTGTTGTTTGAAACTGATATATACTTCGTTTTTCGCCGCCCTATAGCCACAGTTTCTTAGTTTAAAAAGAAAAATTAGATCATATGTATGAAGAAAGATACAAGATTATCTGAATGTAAATTCCTCTTAGAATCTGCCTGGCTGTATTTCCAGTTAAGACACTAATTTGTTAGCTTTCTTGAACCTGCTCTCGTGGATGGTGTAAAATGCTTTTGTTGTAAACACACCAGGATCTATACCAACTTTCTTCAGCAATTTAATTCTGCCATTATTTCCGTTATTTCAAGATAAAAATGCATCAAAGACACCTATTTTGAGTACTTGGAGTCCACCGAATGTCCTTTTTGAGTATCTAATCCAAATTAAATTATTGAGGCTTTCATTTGCATTTTGTGTATTTCTGTAAAGACACTTCCTCAATAAACCAAGGTTGGCAAGAAACCTAAATGTGGGCTTAATCGCAATCAGAACAGGTTCTGGTAATGAGTGTTTATATGAATATGTCTCGTTTCTGTTGCTGAACTTACATTAATGTCTGTCAGACACAGATTGTGCTTGGTGTTTAGTCAGTGGATAGTTTGTGTCAAAAAATTACCCACACAGCACGCCTCATTGCCTCTAAATTGTGTTTGTTTTCCCTGATAGCTCTCCCATAAAATAACTGAAGAGAACCAATGTCTTTCAGAGTAAGCCTGGATTTTCCTTCTAGTGGTTTTCCGTTCTCAGTTACTTCGCCTTTCTTCTCTTTCAGCAAGTGAGGAAGACTTCCACCAAGCCTCTTTTGGATGTGGCCAATACATTGCAACTTCTTTATTGTTGTATTGTATAGATTTTTATCTGTTACAGCTTTGAACGGAAAGGAGTCCCCATCAGCAAGGTATTTAGTATATCTAACACCATATTGGTTCTCAGATCTGGTGAACATCATCCCACTTTCAGCAGTCCCCACTTGTGTCACTATAATTTTTAGAGCATGCTACTGCATGCTTTTCTTGCCACCATTTCTCACTGTCTTCGTTGTTAGACATTTTCCTTGTTGCACACTGGTGGCAGAATTTTGACATAATTTCTACATCTAAAACGCTACCCAAGTCAATCAAGTCAATACTGTACCAAGAACAGATGCAACTCCGTACAGAGATGTGTGACCCCTTTTCATCCAGGTCCCATCTACAGACACACAAGGGTCAGTAACATTCGTAGTAGAGTCGCTGTGATGAATACCTACCCCAGCATCTACTTCTTTTTCGTTTATTTCCACCAATTCCTTCACTTCTTTCTTCATAGAAACTTTGGAAGTATCGCATACAGCGTCAGACACTTCTTTATTTATTTTTTCAAACCTTGCACAAGTTGGAGGCATGTTCAGAAAACTGCACAATTAATTACTACCTTCCCCTGCCCTGCCCAAGGCACCTCAGAGCATATGCTAACCTAAAATTGCTTTCATAGGTGCCAGTGTCAGTTTGTTTGGAGGAGGAAAATGTAAATGGCCACACGAATTACGAATTAATTTAAAAATCACAAGCTATTCCCACTCATCTTTCTTCAATAACAATCGTGCATTGTGTATTTTTACAGCTAACACATGAACATTAAAACTTTATAGCCTGGCAGAGATTCTCTAAACCAATAAGTCTGAATCCACTGGAGTTCATATCAACACCATTCACACACCTGTACAATTCTCCTGTCCCAAGTTTCAATGCTGAATCTGAGAGCTTATGTTCTTCATTTCGAGCTGCTTCCTCTTTTTTGTTGATAAACCGATTTCTATGAAATCTCCGTTTCCTAAACACAGTTTTTCCACCACCCATTACGCATAAATCTTGAGTTACACGTAAAGGTTTGCGAATTCAACCTTCCAGATGCAAGAAAGTTTGCAGGCAAATATATAGATGTCAGCCAGAGATATAGATGTCAGAGTTAAACAGTTTAACAATTTAAAGGCATTTCTATACCTGCTATCACGATAAAATTCACACACAAAATAGATTAAACTGCATAGATCAAGAAAATAATATTTTGGAAAAATCGAGTTTTTGGACCAAAATCCATTCCATCCCCCCTTAATATTGTCTGCAAGGTCATTAATAGACAAGATGAACAGCAAGGGTTCCAACACACTTCCATGGGGCAGATCTGAAGCTACTTCTACATATGAAGACGACTCTCCATATAAGATAACATGCTGCGTCCTCCCTACCAAAAAATTCTCAATCCGGTCACAAATTTCTGTTGATACTCCATTTGATCCAAAGCTTTCAGTATGTCATGTGAGAAAAGTGCGAATTGGGTTTCACATGACCGTTGTTTTTGGAATCTGTGCTGGTTGACATTGATGAGGTCATTCTGTTCAAGATATGTTCTATGAGGAAGAGAACCCGGCTTTACAGGCAAATCAGTAGTCTGTGGTTGCCTAGGAGAGACATTTTACCAGACGTTGCTCGTATTACAACAACTGAAGTCAAAATTCGTATTTCACTGAATACAACACTGCCTCAGTTGTAGGCTTTCTTCACAGCTTTGGCTCTTGCCAAGACTCCAGCTTGTATAAAGTCAGTTGTGATTAGTTCCTACTTACATTAATAAGCATTGATACGCCTGTGAGTTAAATACTTTTTGAAAGCCTAGAAATACTACATCCACAGGACTGCCTTGATCCATAGCTCTTAAGATGTCATGTGAGAAAAGTACATATTTAGTTTCGTGTTGCCAGTGATTCATTTGAGCCAGGGCCAGATGTAGTGGGGCGGTCAGGGGGGGGGGGGGAGTCAGGCGAACTGAGCCACTGACCAGTATGGCTGCTTTTCAGGGGAGCAGCAGATTCTTGAATGTTAATATGGGCCCAAAAGGACAATTTAAACTTGACAATGAATTGTGTTTTGCATAAATGAAGAATTGTGAAAAGAAGTTGGAAGTACAAATCATTCATATAATCTGGAAAATATCTATAGTATTGTGAAATAGACAAGAAATGAAACGCTGGTCACCTTGGGTGCATCTTTCAAAATAGCAACGCTTGCTTGAGGCAGTTTTGCCAACTCATTTTCTACCATGTGCCTACACAACTCTTGAAATATAGCTGCACCAGCTTGAAAACCTCGTACATAAATGGAAAACTTTATGGCGAAAAAATAAAGATAAGTGTCAGCACATTATAGACTAACAGTTCCTATGCAGGAAATGTAACCAACTATACTAATATCTGTGAGACAAACACTTTGTTATAAATAAGCAGAGAGTTAGTAAAATATGGACTGCCCATCACATGCGATAGTCTTTTGATTCCAGACTTCGTGTTTATGTGGCGTTTACACAGGGAAAATTGAATGGCATCCTTCTCACACAACTCCCTCTCCTTTAGATGTGACATTATTCTCGTTCTTGCCACTCTTCTCTAATTAATTTTTTCTGGTTTGCTTGTAACAAGTTTTCTTTCATTCCATTTTCTTTCTCTGTGTTGAATCACTAATCAACAGATACTAACATTAAGGTCTTATGGAAAAGAAATATAAATCCTTACTTTGGAACTGAAGCAACTAATCTGCACTGCACGAATTGTATATCCAGTTTCGTCGTACTTCACAGTGTTTGCGTCCTAAACCTTATTTATTTTTCGCTACAATAAATGAAAGTTCTTTCAAAAAAGCTTGTTTTGAGCTATAAATAATACCCTTTCGATATCCGACGACCGTCATTTTTGTTTTACATCCTACAGACAAATTAAACAGGCACTGAGGATTTATAGACTTTTTCAATAAATAAAGCATTTATCGGAAAGTCACTTAGTTCTACAACCACCGAGCGAGGTGGCGCAGTGGTTAGCACACTGGACTCGCATTCGGGAGGACGAAGGTTCAATCCCGTCTCCAGCCATCCTGATTTAGGTTTTTCGTGATTTTCCTAAATCGTTTCAGGCAAATGCCGGGATGGTTCCTTTGAAAGGGCACGGCCGATTTCCTTTCCTAACCCGAGCTTGCGCTCCGTCTCTAATGACCTCGTTGTCGACGGGACGTTAAACACTAACCACCACCACCACCACCACTTCTACAACCTTCCACGTCATACAGGAGAAGCGGCAATGTTATTACCGACAATGCAGTACTCAAATGTGCATGTCGCTACAGGTCTCTTGCCGTAATTATTGTCTCCAGAACTGTCACTCTGTCCTGACGGTTGCGTTGTAAATTTGCTTGCTGCCAGCAGCCAAATCGTAACGATGTTGTTTCGTTTTATTCTAACCAGATGATGACCATACAACGCTGAATCTAAGATACAAGCTCAGTTTCTGTCACAGAAATATTGGAAGTGCCATTTCACATACTATAGCCTGTTTACTGTTTCTTGTTCCTTGAACCCCATAGCCCTGCTCAGAACTCGCTGACATAATTCAGTACGTTTTGTGCCTTTTCCAACTTCGGCAACGTAAGCGACCTACCACTGCCCTGCCCTGCAGTGAGGCGTTCCAGTGCGCAGTGAACAGGTGTGCATTTGTTTCTTTTACTTTGTGGTGTGCTGTGAATATGTACTGCATGTGGAGATATATACGCACTTTCACGAATATTGTCTATCCTGCACATCATTTACATGTCCACAAGCTATCAGTATGCAACACAAAATGTGAACGTTGAAAGTACTGCAAGAACTCTACTCACCTATGAAAGCCAGGTCATAAAAATAGATAAATCGAACTCGGCGCTATATTTAGTTGGACATTTGTTCCGAAAAGTCAGACTACCGATATTAAATAGAAGTAGAAACAGTTAGATATTTTCACTCGGTTATTAATAATGAAATACAGTCTCAGTTTGTTGCAAGACTGACCTTAAACATGCAAAAACTAAAAAAGCAAAATTAGTAAACAGCTTTATAATCCGCCAATTATAATATCACCAGGTGCTCAGACTTCTTAACACATATATTTTTAAGTTCTTACAGAATATCTCCTTAATCTGCTTCATACTTTTCCACGTACTTGCATCATTAGTTTGGTACAGGTCTCTGTTGTGCAGCATAACTTGTGCTTTCTGCAGTTCATAACTAAAAAGCCTAAGAAACCTCGGGTTGGCCGGACTCTTACATATTTGGCTGGACACGACCGTAAAAAACCGGACATAACTGGTTATAGGCTAAGCCATGTCTCCGCAATATCCTTTCTTTCAGGAGTGCTAGTTCTGCAAGGTTCGCAGGAGAACTTCTGTAAAGTTTGGAAGGTAGGAGACGAGGTACTGGCAGAAGTAAAGCTGTGAGGACGGGGCGTGAGTCGTGCTTGGGTAGCTCAGTGGTAGAGCACTTGCCCGCGAAAGGCAAAGGTCCCGAGTTCGAGTCTCGGTCTGGCACACACTTTTAATCTGCCAGGAAGTTTCATATCAGCGCACACTCCGCTGCAGAGTGAAAATCTCATTCTGGAAACATCCCCCAGGCTGTGGCTAAGCCATGTCTCCGCAATATCCTTTCTTTCAGGAGTGCTGGTTCTGCAAGGTTCACAGGAGAGCTTCTGTAAAGTTTGGAAGGTAGGAGACGAGGTACTGGCAGAAGTAAAGCTGTGAGGACGGGGCGTGAGTCGTGCTTGGGTAGCTCAGTGGTAGAGCACTTGCCTGCGAAAGGCAAAGGTCCCGAGTTCGAGTCTCGGTCCGGTACACAGTTTTAATCTGCCAGGAAGTTTCATAACTGGTTATAGCCAGACATCTAACAACTCAATACACACCTCTACTCCCCACTTGTTAATCTCCCTGTGGCTGCCCTGGTGCTCCTCCCAACATACGTTAGTTGTATATTCTTAATTTCGGTTAAAACAGTTTATTTTGAGGTTTTAATTGAAAATGTATTATACTGCAAACATTTCAGTTCTGTTTCTCTGACTATCTCGGGCTTTAAATACGTATCAAGTCAGAAATATGCATGATTAAATATTATATGTGAAAATAAGACGTCATGGGTGAATGATATTATGATAAAGGTGTGAAAATACGAAGAGCGGCTGGACCTGAAATTTTCGCATGGGACTGCAAAATCCCTGGTTGGACCTCAGAATACTATCCAAGATACTTATACAGATGGATGTCAACGATAGTGGACAGTAGTTTCGCGTATCCCGTCTGTTACCCTTCTTGTAATCGGGAGATGGTTCAGTGTTCTTCTTGCCATGACAAATGTTTTGTAGTGGCGCTTTTCTGTATAAAGAGGAATTATTCTTCCTAAAATTATAATTATCTCTACATCAGATTAGAGACTAATTTTATTCTGACACTGTTTTAAGCTCGCCACTTTTCCACGTTTTAGACGTACCATAGACTGAACAAAAGTTTCCTCGTCGTAGCCTCTTTGAGCCGCTACTATGCTCTCATTTCCCATTGTAGTTCGATTCCTATTGCTCACTGATTTTATTTTTTGCGCAGTTGTTTTATTTCTGATTATTGTTATCACGTTAAACCTGATTACATCAGTGATCCTGATGTTGAAACATTAGCTATTTCCAACATCTTTTAAAAATATTCGGGATCAGCGTTTTATGTTAAGAGTTTCAGTTTTTAATCAGTGAACTGTCATACTGTAGTTGGTGCCCTTCCTTTTACACGTAGAACAGTTTAGGTTTTTTCTTCGCCTACGAGATAACATGAAGCCTGTGATCATTGATTCTAGCTCATTAGCAGCAGAAGCGCAGACAGGTTACTTACTATCGAATGTCTTTGACTGTCCGCTTTGGTGTTGAAATGACAAGTAGTGCACTCTAGTATATGGCAATCTTGTAGAGAGTAAGCAATGGATTCCCAGCTACTTGGGACATGGGAGGTAAGCAAAGTGCGGAACATTTGTGTAGTTTTGTGTTAGTGACATGTTTAGACAGAACTTTGTGGTTAGTGTGATAGCTGATGCCGTCAGAGAAGCTGTTGTGATGTTTTGGTTGCAATTGTCACAACACATAACATGTAGAGGTTTGACAACTTCGTGTTGTACGAAAAGGTGCGGGATATAGCTGAGTTCGTATACTGCTTTACAGGTTGTTTCATGCACTCCTCGCCAGACTGGACTGGTGGAAAACACTGGTGTTGATGGGTAAGTAGTGAATCTCGTATTTAAAAAATAATAAAACAAAACAAATGCTTTATGTGCAGAGTATTTTTCTTAACTAGATTTGTGTTTGCATTTTAGGACCCGCTTTTGCCTGGATGAGAGTGGTGATGTTACGTGGACAGTTCCGGATGACGCTGAGGCTATACCTCTGTTTAACTGTGAAACATATGAAGTTTATAATTCACCTCCCATGGGCGTTGTGATAAGATTCGGAGCGTATGCGGGTCACGTCATTGAGTTTCGGGTGGGTTTTTTAACATTTAAAGTTTTTGCGGTTTTAAAATTCCTTAACCTGAGTATCAGTAGTATTTCTTAAAATAGGATCCATTCCTTTATCGAATAAAGCTTCTTGGTCTTATTTGGAATGTATTTACCACATTATCCTGTTTATCATATGACGAGCAGTTGTCGGTAGAGGTAACAAACTACTAATTTGTGCAAACAAGGTTGGTGAAAGATCGCTATCCTCAGAAGGAGTGCTGAGTTGTTAAATAGAGACTAAATTTGTGTAGTAACTATTTTCGTTGATTTTAGATTGGTTGCTGTACACAGATGAAACAAGCATTATCTTTTGACTCAGGTAAATAAATGGAGAACAGGAAGTCTTAATGACACTGTAAGCTTGAAATGTTCATTGTAACCAGTGGCTTTGTTAGAAAAATGTTGCTTGAGATTTAAAGAGAAACTGAAATTCTTAAAATTTTTTTAGACTTGATATGTTCATAGAGATATGACCTAGTTGCTCCTTTTAAGCTGCAAGATGAACCAGTAGGTAACTGAAGTTTTGTTGGGATACATGTCTTGTGATCCAAAGATAAATATAAAGATTTGGAGGATCTGGCTAAAAACTGTCAATACGTGTAGGCCTATAGGAAATGTGAATTTCTTTACACAGCCTCATTGAAATGATGGAGAGTCTTCATCAGATGTAGAAGTAACTTCGGGTGTGCCCCAAGGAAGTGTGTTGGTGCTCTTTCTGTTCATATGATCAATTAATGAACTTGCAGACAAAATTAATATTAAAATCAGGCATTTTGCGAATTATGCAGTTATCTGTAATGAATTAATATTGGAAAAGCTGCATAAATATTCAGGCAACTTTGTGCAGAGATTGGAAACTTGTTCTGTATGTTCAGAAATGTAAAATTTTGCCCTTTACAAAACGAAAAAATGTAGTATCCTATGACCATAATATCAGTGATTCACTGTGGGAATCGGCCAACTCATACAAATACCTGGGTGTAACACTTTTTAGGGATATGAAATGGAATGATGACATAGGTACAGTCGTGAGTAAAGCAGGTGGTAGACTTCAGTTTATTGGTGGAATACTGGGGAAGTGCAGTCAGTCTACAAAGGATATTGTTGCCAGTTCTAGAATATTGCTCAAGTTTATGGCACCCATACCAGACAGGACTAAGGGGGATATTGAATGTATACTGAGAAGGACAGCTTGAATGGTCACAGATTTGTTTAATTCCTGGGAGAGTGTCTCGGAGATACTGTAGGAACTGAACTGGAAGACTCTTGAAGATAGATGTAAGTTATCCCAAGAAAGTCTATTAACAAAATTTCAAGAGCTGGATTTAAAAGATTACTCTAGGAATATACGACAACCCCTAGTATCACTCACACGAGAATTGTGAGGATAAGATTAGAATAATTCTGCATGCACAGAGGCATTCAAACAATCATTCTTCCCGCACTCCATACGGGGATTTGCTGAGTATAGATATAGATATAGAAGTAGAACTTCCTTTCTCCCATTACCAGTTTTCAAACTACATTATGAAATAGCTAA
The DNA here is from genome assembly GCF_021461395.2 of Schistocerca americana. Taxonomy (NCBI): domain Eukaryota; kingdom Metazoa; phylum Arthropoda; class Insecta; order Orthoptera; family Acrididae; genus Schistocerca; species Schistocerca americana. Next base: position 555,115,288 of record NC_060119.1, on the reverse strand, counting down.
AGCAGCTGAAACTAGAAAAATATTTGTATGGTTTCCTCTTTTGTGAATGAACCAGAAATTTTTACCTATTTTTATTCGCTGCATTAGTAAAATTTTCCTTATGATGCTCTTAGAAAGGATTTGTGTGTTTAACAACAGTGAGCATTACAGCTAATAGCTTGCAAGCACTTACTTTCCTAATGGAACACTGACAAGATTGATAACAGAATTTTTTTTATTTTTTTGTTTTTATCATTCTGAAGAAGAAAAAAAAAACATAATTTACTTTATTCTATAAAACTCCTTTCCTTGTGAATTGAAATGTTGAATTACAACTCTAGGTGCCTGTAGTTAGATCTTTGCTTGTTTGTCAATACTTTGTTTGAAATTTCTTTTTAGGATCTCCAAACAATGGAAAATCACTGGATGAAATGCCAATATTATGAGAAAGATACAATGTTCTTCACTACATGCAAGTGATATTGAGTGACAAACAGAAACAATGAAAAAGACTGCTAAATATTAATCAGATGCTGGATTATGTCATTCATCAGACATAGACAGTACAAAAGCCACCCCGCCGAGTGATATTTACTGTGTTGGATGGTATCAGACAGGGAAGGTGAAGGCCGGTAAAAGCTAGTGCTGCAGGAGCATGCAGGGCTGTGGTGGGGACAGGATAGTGGGCTGTTAGATATGGCATCAGGAGACTGTGCTATGGGAGGCTGTGTTGTGGGATGGGGAGGAAGGGGAGAGGAGAGAGGTAGACAGGCAAAGGACTCTACAGGTGTTGCACTAGTGAGATAGGTGTATGTAAGGCTGGAATGGAAGCATGTAATGGGATAGATAGGTGGAGGACAGGGACCAGTGAAGATTGAGGCCAGATGGATTACAGTAAAGGCGGATGTGTTGCAACGAGAGTTCCCACATGCACAGTTCATAAAAGTTGGTGTTGATGGAAAGAATCCAGATGGGAAGGCTTTGAAGCAGCCATTGAAGGCAAGCACATTGTGTGTGGTGGTATCTTCAGCAACTGGATGGTTCCGCTGTCTCTTGTCCATAGTTTGGCTGTGGCTATTATTACAGTCAAACACCTTGTTAGTGGTCATGCCCACATAGAATGTAGCATTGTGGTTGCGGCTAAGTTGGTAGACCACATGGTTGCGTACATGTGGCCCTACCTTTAATTGGATGGGAGGTGCGTTTGACTGGGCTGGAGTAGGTAGTAGGATGATGACATTAGGGACAGATTTTGTATTTAGGTGTATTGCAGGGATATGAGCTGGGGCAAGTTTTTTGAGAGCAGAGGTGGAATAGGGATGGTCAAGGATATTTCAGTGGGGAGGTGTCAGAAACTCTGCTAAGACAGGGAAGGAGAGGGTCTTTCTCTCAACTTTTGCTAATGCCTGTCCTCCACAAGCCTATCAGCTTCCTTTCTTTTGTAAGAAAACAAATCTTGTGGCTGTGTTGTGAGATGGGGGTGAATGACATCATTTCTTTGCTGCCTCTGCTGCTTGATTAAATTTGGTGTATATTGTATATTTGTAATACATTCAGGTTAATGATCAACTTATGAATGTATCTTCACTTCAAATGCTCTGATGGCGGGAGGGACACTGAGCTGTGTCATACAACTGCTGAAAGGTTGATTTTTTAAAAAAAGTTTATTCCTGCTGCACTATGTTGGACATAACTTCTTTGCATAGTTTTTTTTATTTTTATTTATGGCAGCAGTGATTTTTTTCTTCCACTTGGCTTTACGTCACAATAGTGATTTATTGTTAACTATTCCTACAGGGAGATCAGTGTCAAAAGTTGAGGTTAGAAATGCCCTTTTTGCTCCGTGGCAATTGGCAATGCTCATTGCAAAGTTGCACAAGAAATAATGTGTTGTAAATGAGCCTCTTATGTTATGGATGAAACTATTTTCTTTGAAAATGCCAATGTTTTCAACCTACTACTGAGATAGAAACAACAGCAGAAACCCGAAGAAGCAGATTTTATTTCTTTATTTATTTTTTTCCGAAGTGGTGGCCATCCTGCTTATTGACTAAGATACTTTGGATGGTATTATCACAAAGAGTACTAAGCAATATTTGGATTGCTTGTTGTTACAGTGTGTTCTGATAAAATTCCCAAGTTTTTCTTTTGCTAATGTCTTAACTCCTAGCGCATTTGTGAGGGTTCTCACTTTTGATTGGGTGCACAGAACATTTTGAATGAAATAAATAAACTACCTCACAAAAATACACTTTCATGACGGTGACTGCCGTATTTATTCTTGACAATATTGCTTTCCTTTTTCGCTCTTGACAGTGTGTTACCTCGCAGTAAAGTAATTACACTTACAACTCTCCAATTTGTAGTAGTTTTGCTACTCACCATATCGGGGAGATGCTGAGTCGCAGATAGCCACAGCAAAAAATTGTCAGAAGTGAGCTTTCAGCCAACTAGGCCTTCTTCTTAAATAGACAAAACACACACACACACACACACACACACACACACACACACACACACACACACCCCTCAGGGGGCTCAGCGTTTAGTTGCTGGTACGGGCTTGGCGACCCCGGGGTCCCTGAGCTGGGGACTGGAAAGCGCCACCAGTCTTCAATACCGTAACCTCTGAGCGTGCTTCAACGACCACTGTAAGGTGCGACGGTGGAACGTTGTACGGTACAGAGCCTGGGGATCTTGGCTTAACTGCCTGGGTCGCGAGGATGGTATAAACCTCTATAAAAAAAACTTCAATCTCGAGGTGTGCTGCGCGCTGAGGAGACACATGGCTGTTGAGGTAGAACAGTTGCTAGCGGGCGACCTCTGGGGAACCTGCCGCCCCCCGGTTGTATTAGGCTTACCCAGGCAAGTGGGGCTCTGTCTGGGTGGACATTCCTTTCCCTAGCTGCTCGTGGGACCACCATGAAATGAAATATGAATAGTGTGCAAGCACAAGACTCTAAGAAAGGAAAGTTCAATGCTTCAAAGTATGACCCCCAATCGTTCCCTTCCCTGCTCACACCAGGGGAGGAACGGTGGTCTAAATTACCTGGTGAGACGTATTCTCCTCGATTTCTGGTTTGCAGCCGAACAGATGGGGACTCATTTCTGACCACAAAGCCTCAGTTTTTTGTGGAAAATTTAGAGGACAAGTTTGGAGAAGTTGAGGGCATGTCTAAAATGAGGTCTGGAGCAGTCCTCATACAGACAGCATCCCCAGCACAGTCATGGGCATTGCTTGCTTCTGACAAGCTCGGTGATGTTGCAGTCTCCCATTACGCCTCATAAGAGCCTCAATATGGTTCAGGGACTTATTTTTCATTGTGATCTGTTGTTGCAGTCTGACGACGTGCTCTGTGCAAATCTGGAACGCCGGGGTGTCCACTTTGTATGACGTGTCTTGAGGGAACCTAAAGATAATAGGGTCGCCACCAGTGCCTTCATCTTGGCTTCCGAGGGCGACACACTGCCCGAGAAGGTCAAGGTGGTGATATATTGATGTGATGTTAAGCCTTATGTCCCTCGTCCCATGCGCTGCTTTAAGTGCTGGAGGTATGGGCATATGTCATCGAGATGTGACACCAACCCTACCTGTCGGGATTGTGGACGTGCCTCCCACCCCAACGCTCCATGTTCGCCGCCCCTTGTTTGTGTCAACTGCGGACAGAATCATTCACCTTGCTCGTCGGACTGCATGGTTTATCAAAAGGAACGGAAGATTATGGAGTATAAGACCTCGCACGGAAGGGATCGCTTGGTGCCCTCCCTTCCATGGTTACTGCCCCTCCAGACGTCAGCAAGTGGCTGAAAAAGCCACTACCTGTGGGCCGTAGGGCTTCCAGGTCTTCCTCGGTCCATGAGACTGGGTCGGAAAAGCCCACCCAGCCTGATAAACCAAAGTACAAACGGGACCCTACCAAAAAGAAGAAAAAGGAGAAGGAGGTAGAGACAGAAAAGGAGTTCACCACTGCACCAGAAGATGATGTGGAACATCTAGCATCCACTCAGGAGCTAGATGTTGCTCGACCCGCAGTTCCTATGGAAGTTGATCAGGCTACTTCGCAATCAGTGGCGGTGAGCACATCTAAGGTGTGACCTATCTCTCCCCCCCTCCCCCCCCCCCCCCCCCCTCCTCCCAGGTTCTTTCATGTCTTCACAGTCGGATACCATTATCCTTCAATGGAATTGCCGTGGTTTTTTCCACCACCTTGCTGTGTTGAAACAGCTTTTGTGCTAAACAGCTTTTGTGCTGCTTCCCTGCCACTTGTCTGGCCCTACAGGAAACCTGGTTTCCTGTTTGGCGGACCCCCTCCCTCTGTGGCTACCGGGGTTACTATAAGAACCACGTAGAATATGACAGGGTGTCTGGCGGTGTCTGTGTTTATGTTCTTGCCACTGTTCCTAGTGCCCCAGTGCCACTTCACACGGCTCTCGAGGCTGTGGCTGTTAAAATCCGGGCAGGAATGGAGCTTACCCTCTGTTCCCTCTACCTTCCCCTGGATGCGGTTCTCCCTCTTGCCGACCTGGCTGCCTTGTTCGCCCAGCTCCCCCCGCCATTCCTCCTTTTGGGGGACTTTAATGTCCACCACCCTTTATGGGGTGGGGCCCAGACCTCGGGCCAGGGTAGGAACGTTGAGGCTCTCTTGTCACAGCAGGACATTTGCCTCCTTAACACTGGTGCTCCTACATATTTTAGCTTGACTCATGGCACATACTCGGCCATTGACCTCACTCTTAGTAGCCCAGGTCTTCTTCCATATCTCAGTTGGATGGTCCATGACGACCTCTGTGATAGCGACCACTTTCCTATCCTGGTTTCTCTTCTTCAATCCGAACCCCCTGAGCAGCTGCTACGATGGTCTCTTCGTGGAGCTGATTGGGCAGCCTACACCTCAGCTACCATGGCCATTGCCCCGCTTCCTGGTGACATTGATTTGGCAGTGGACGAGGTCACTATGGCCATTGTTTCTGCTGCCGAGGCAACTGTCCCCCGCTCTTAAAGTTCCCTAAGGCATAAGTCAGTCCCTTGGTGGACACCAGAGATTGCAGAAGCTATCCAGGACCGCCAGCGAGCCCTACGACAACACCAGCGTCATCCTTCCCTAGAGAATCTGGTTGCCTTTAAACGGCTGCGGGCCCGGGCTCGGCAGTTAATCCGGTGGAGCAAACGGGGCTGTTGGGAACGATATGTTGCCACCATAGGTTCTCGCACCTCCCCATCTCAGGTGTGGTCGTGGGTTCGGCGGATTTTTGGCTTTCGCCCTCATGCGTCCGTCCCTTGCCTTTCTCTTCAGGGTTCACTTTGTACTCACCCAATCACCATTGTCGAGCATCTGGCGGAGTACTTCGGTCGTATTTCTGTGACAGCAGGCTACAGCGCAGAATTCCGCACCATAAAAGAGCAAGCTGAGAGTACGCAGTTGTCGTTTTGCACGCACCGTTTGGAATGATACAATGCCCCGTTTAGTGAATGGGAGTTCCAGAGTGCCCTTACAGCTTGCCCCGATACCTCTCCATGTCCAGACCGAATGCACAACCAGTTTCTTCGCCATCTCTAGGCGCACTGTCAGGGTGAATTACTCGCCCTGTTTAACCGCATCTGGACGGAGGGCGTTTTCCTAACTCGTTGGCAGGATAGCGTTACCATCCCGGTGCTGAAACCTGGTGCAGATCCGCTGGTGGTTGATAGCTATCGCCCTATCAGCCTTACCAACGTTATGTGCAAACTCCTGGAACAGATGGTGAGTCGGCGGCTCATGTGGATCCTCGAAGCTCAGGGCCTCCTAGCCCAGCAACAGGGGGGCTTCCGTCAGGGCCGCTCAGCGATCGACAATTTAGTCTCGCTAGAGTCGGCTATTCGTACAGCTTTTACCTGGCGAGAACATCTAGTTGCTGTTTTCTTTGCTCTTCGGAAGGCGTACGATACCACCTGGCACCATCATATCCTTGCTACGCTGCACAAATGGGGCTTAAGGGGTCCACTTGCAATTTTTCTACAGAATTTTCTCTCCAATTGCTCCTTTCGGGTTACAGTTGGCACTTATTTTAGCTCTGCTCATATTCAGGAGAACCGTGTCCTGCAGGGCTTGGTTCTCAGTGTTCTCTTTTTGGTGGCGATTAATGGTCTTACGGCTGCGGTGGGCTCATTGGTCTGTTCCTCTCTATATGCCGATGACTTTTGTCTTTATTACAGTCCCCCAAGCATCAGTGTCGCTGACCGGCGGCTGCAGGGAGGTATCCATAAGGCACATTTTTGGGCATCCAACCATGGTTTTCAGTTCTCAGCCCGAGTGATGCATTTCTGTCGTCGCCGAACAGTCCGCCTCCATCCAGAGCTATACCTTGCTAATGAACTCCTTCGTATTGAGGAGACGCATCACTTCCTTGGCATGTTGTTTGATGTTCAGCTCACTTGGACACCTCATCTTCGTGAGCTTAAACAACGGTGCTGGTGGCACCTCAACATCCTTCGCTGCCTCAGCCACACTGTTTCAGGGCTGCACGAACAACCCTCCTACAGCTCTATAAGGCCTTAGTCCAGTTCCATCTCGACTACAGGAGCATGGTGTATGACTCAGCAGTACCTTCAACATTGCAGATCCTCGGCCCGATTCTCCATTGTGGCATCAGACTGGCGACAGGTGCCTTCCGCACTAGTTCGGTGACTAGCCTTCTTGTAGAAGCTGGAATCCCTCCCCTACGATTCCACCGACAACGTTGCTTGCGTCACACATCGCCTGAGTCCATGCCTCGCCCGACCACCCAAACTGCAGGCTCCTTTTCCATCTTCTGCACTCCCCTCCCCACGACGGTGGCCTAGGTCGGGTCTCCCGATCGCAGTCCGTGTTCGTTCCCTTCTCTAGTCACTAGAGTCCTTTCCCCTTCGTCCATCCTTCCGGCCCTCTTCTTCTACCCCTCCTTGGTCCCTCCCTTGCTTGCGGCTTTGCTTGGATTTGTCCTGCGACTCCAAGTCCTCTGTTCCACCTGCCAGTCTTCGCCAACAATTCCTGGCTCTTCTTGCCTCGTTTCGCGATGCAGATGTAGTCTACACCGATGGTTCTGTGGTCGATGGATGCACTGGGTTTGCTTTCACCCACAGAGACTATGTTGAGCAGCATTTCCTGCCTTGTGGGAGCAGCGTTTTCACTGCGGAGCTGGTTGCTCTTTATCGTGCACTCGCTCATCTTTCCTCCTGCCCTGGGGAGTCATTTGTCATATGCAGTGACTCCCTGAGTGTATTGCAAGCACTTGACCAGTGTTTTTCTCGGGACCCTTTGGTGCGCGGTATTCAAGATGCTGTTTTTGCTCTCGCTGAGTGTGGTCGTTCAGTGAAGTTTGTGTGGACCCTGGGCCACATCGGCATTCCAGGAAATGAACATGTCGATCGGTTGGCCAAGCAGGTCACCACTTCGCCACCCCTGGAGCTTGGTCTTGTGGAAAGAGACCTCTGGTCAGCCCTAGATCGCCAGGTCTGCGATGTCTGGAGCTCTGAATGGTCTGTCTTGAACATGCCAAATAAGCTCCGCATGGTCAAGTCGTCCATGGCTGTATGGAACTCATCCTTGAGGGGCACGCGTAGGGACTCAGTTATTCTCTGCTGTCTCCGAATTGGACATACGCAGTTGACCCACAGCTATCTCATTCGTTGTGATGCAGGGCTGACATGGTACATCTTCTGATGGACTGCCCCCTTTTAGCCCCCTTGCGGCAGTCCTTTAATTTACCAGCTGCACTTCCTTTAATTCTAGGTGACGATGTCTCTATAGCTGACTCAGTTTTATGTTTTATCCGTGCAGCTGGGTTTTATCACTTGCTCTAGTATGGGTGTTCGCGCATGCTTTCTCAGGCTACACCCACTCCAGCGACTTTTAATTGTGATGTGGATACCAATATAGTGTCTTTTATGGTAACAGGTTGTGTTGCTACCTCTATCAACGCTTTTCAGCTGGAGGTTCTTCGTTTGTAGTTGATTGGTTGAGCTTTTACCTGATCCATCAACTACTGTAGTCTGTTTCTCTCTCGTCAACTATTTGCTCTGCTCCTTTTAAGTGTCCTCTATTTTGTGTTGTTGCAGTGTTCATTTTAGCTGGGTGTAGAGGTTACGCTTTTACTGTGTAGGCCTTTTACAAGTATGTCTGTTTGGAACAGGGGACTGATGACCTCGATGTTTAGCTCCCATCAAACCCCAAAACCAACACACACACACACACACACACACACACACACACACACACACACACACACACGTGCCCACAGTCTATGGCTACTGAAGCCAGGTACAAGCAACAGCGCATGTTGTGAGAGGCAACCAGGTGGTGGGATAAGGAGGTGGCTGGGGCAGGGAGGGGGAAGGATAGCAGGGTACGGGTCGCGGATAGTAAAGTGCTGCCTGTGGGAGCATACAGGGATGAGGTGGAGAGACGATAGCACAGCTAGGTGCAGTCGGGAGGTAGACAAAGTTTGGGGGAGGGGGGGGGGGCTAGCAGAAAAGGAGAGAAGTGAATGGGCTGAGGGTCCATTGGTGGGATAGAGGCCTGTATAACGTTGGAGTGGGGACCGGAACGGGGCTGATTGGTAAGGACAATGACTAACAAAGGTTGAAGCCGAGAGGGTTACGGGAATGTAGGATATATTGAAGGAAGAGTTCCCATCTCCACAATTCAGAAAAGCTCGTGTTGGTGGGAAGGATACAGATGTCACAGACAGTGAAGCAGTCATTGAAATGAAGAACTTCACATTGGACGGAGTGCTCAGCAGCAGGGTGATCTAGCTGTTTAGAGGCCACAGTTCATCGGTGGCCATTCATGCAGACATGACAGCTTATGGCTGTCATGCCAACATTAAATGAAGTGTAGTGGTTGCAACTTAGTTGTAGATCACATGACTGTTTGTGCAGGTAACCCTGCCTTTGGTGGGATAGATGACACTTATGACCAGACTGGAGTGGTGATGGTGGTGGGAGGATGTGGGGCAGGTCTTGAATCTAGGTCTATTACAGGGATATATGAGCCATGAGGCAAGGGGTTGGGAGCAGGACTCATGTAGGGATGAATGAGGATGGGTTCGGAGTAAGAGAGGGTGGGAAGAGTAATGAGTTGGACATTCATTATGTTAGGGCACAATAAGAGGTAGTCAAAACTCTGGTCGAGAAAGTGATTCAGTTTCTCTAGTCCTGGGTGGTTTTGAGATATGAGGGGAATGCTGCTCTGTGGATGCATGGTGGGACTTTGGAAGATGACAGGTGACTGGAGAGATAAGGCATGGGAGATCCATATTTGTACTAGATTGGGAGGGTAATTATGGCCTGTGAAGGCCTCTGTGAGACCTTTGGAATACTTCTAGAGGGACCACATGACACTACAGACGCAACAGCCTCATGTGGCTAGGTGTACAGAAGGGACTTATTGGTATGGAATGGGTGGCAGCTCTTGAAGTGGATATTGCTGATGGCTTATAGGTTTGATATAGTTGTACATACTAATTTAGCTGTCTTTGAGGTGGATGTCAACGTAAGGAAAGGTGTTGTGTTGAGTTGGACCAGGTAAAGCAAGTGGGGGAGATGATGTTGAGAGTCTGGGGGACTGTGGATAGGGTGATCATACCCTCGATCCAGGTCACAAAGATATCATCACTGAATCTGAACAAGGTGACAGGTTTGGAATCCTGTGTGTTTAGGAAGGTTTCCTCTAGATGACCCATGAATAGGTTGGCGTAGGAGGACGCCATGCGGGTGCTCGTAGCTGTACCTCGGATTTGTTTGTAGGTAATGTCTTTTAAGGAAGTGAGGATATAGTTTGTCATGGCAACTAGGAAGGCTATAGCTTTGTAATTCATTGGGTGTTGGGAAAGGTAGTGGTCAATAGCAGTAAGGCCATGGGTATTAGAGATGTTAATGTAAGGGAGGTCGCATCAGTAGTGGTAAAGGAACAGGAACTGTGGAGAGTCAGTGGACGAATTGGCTGGTATTTTTAATATAGGTGGGCAGGTTGCAGGTAATAGACTGAATGAGTTGGTGTACTGGAGTAGAAATTCTCTCTGTGGCATCATTAAAACTGGACACAATGAGTCATCCTGGGATGCTTACTATCCCACTAAATGAGCCACTGGATGCAGATGGACAGACAGAACTCTTTGGGGCTCTCCCCCCATCCATTCCTTCTTGTGGGTGACTTCATTGCACAGAATGTGCAGTGGGACTTCACTACCACTTGCTGCGGGGGTCAAATTATCGAGCACTTCATCCATCCAGAGAATATCTGCCTGTTGCACTCTGGTCAAGTGACACACTTTCCTACAGCTACAGTGTGATTATCAGCCACTGACCTTTGTGTTTGCTTCCCAGCTATTGCAGACTCAGTTCAGTGGGAAATTTCTACAGATTTGCATTCCAGTAACCACTTTCCAGTGTGGATTTTTCTGCTGACTCAGATGGTGGTTGACAGGAGGCCACAAAAGTGGATGGTTCAGAGGCAAATTCAGCAGGCCATCTTCGAACAACAGGATTGTGCCCAGGAGATGGTCGACTGTATCACCTGTATGATCCAACAATCTGCCACAGATTCTATTCCCCAATCTAGCAACCACCTCAGAGGACAGCCTGTCCCTTAGTGGAATGATGATTGTCACTGGCAATTGGAGCCAAGTGTACAGCTTTGTGGAAATTCACACACCGTCCAATTACTGAAAAGCTTTGTACCTTCAGATCTGTGAGAGCGCAAGTTAGGTGAGTGATAAAAAAATGGAAGAGGAACTCCTGGAAGGAATTTATGACTTCCATTAATCAGTCCACTTCCACTGCTCATTCTTGGGACTTAATAAGCTGGATTTCAGGCAAGGGCATTTCACATCCCCTTACGGCCTTGTTGAGAAATTTGGTCTCGTTGGATGCGTGTAAAGATATAGCTCAGGTTTTAGCTGATTATGTTTTTACCATCAATGTGTTATCCAGACAAACTCCTGCATATCAGGCGTTCTGAGCACTGTGGAGATAAGGCAGTACCCTTCTTCTCAGATATTGAGATGGTCTACAATCTTCCATTCTCCTTGTAGGAAGTGGGATCATCTCTGTGCATAGCCAGAGACATTACTCCAAGACCGGATCAGATTCCTTAAGACAGGCTCTGTTATCTGTGCTCTGGAGCCAAAGGAGCTCCTATCTTGTTTCAATAACATCTGGTTTGATGGGCCGTACCCCGTGACTTGGAAAGAGGCAATATTAATTTCATCATGGAAACCAGGCAAGGATCTACTGACCCTAACAGTTACCAGAGTGAGACCGTATCAGTTGTACAGGTAACACTTTAGAGCATGTGGTTAACCACCACCACAAATGCCACCTTGTCGGAATTCCGAGGTCACCTGTGCCCTCCCATTGTGCTACTGTTCTGCCCTTGACAACTTAATTCTGCTGGAGACGGCAATACAGTATTCCCTCTCTGAAATTGGTTGGTGTGTTTTTTTGAGCTCGCAAAAGTGTACCTGCTTGGAGGTATAACACCCTTTGCCAACTTCATGAATGAGGACTACGTGGACATCTGCCACTTTTTATCCAGTCATTCCTCAAGGACTAGTGCTTTCGATATTACATTGATGATACTTTGACTGGTTGCTGTGTTCAGGAGAATGGGGTCCTCCTATGAACTGCACTAAGTGTCACACTGTTTACAATCCCTATCAATGGCATCTGTTCAGCATTCCGTAGCTCTTTATTTGTGGATAAATTTGCAATCTTCTACTATTCCTCCAGGTGTAAAATGACAACATAGCTACTGCAGCTGAGCATCAGGAGGCTGGAAGCTTGGGCCAATAAAATTAGTTTTAGGGTCTCACAAGAGAAGACTATGTATGTCAGTTTTAACTGTGCTTGTTGATGTTTTATTCATCCAGAGCTCACAATAGGGAAAAATTTGTCACATCTTAAAGGTAAAGTGCACTTTTTGGGCCTGTAATTTGAATCAAAATTAACCTGGCTCCTGCACCTGAAAGATCTGCAAATAAAGGGCTTCAGATCATTGAATAATTTGAAATGCCTCGGCAGAAAGATGAGGGGAGCTGACATGTTTCTCCTCCTGCAACTTTATATGGCATTTGTCAGATCACTGTTATTTTATGGCAGTGTGATTTATGGATCAGCCCATATTTCTTGTCTCAAGATGTTAGACACTGTCTTCAGTCTCTGTGTGCAAAGGCTGGTAAACCACCACTCTAGATTTGGTGGCACCTCTTTCTGGCTCAGCAGACCCTGAAAATCTGTGTTGGTCATTGGCATTTAGTGCAGTAGTCCATCCCAACTTTGAGTGGCTGTTCAGAGTTAGACACAATGTGACTAAGCCTTTAGAGATATGTGCTGTTGACTGTCTCGAGGATTTGGTTATACCAGACCTCAGAATACACATTTGGTGAAGGGACAGATTGTAGCCTTGGTGTCTTCATAGGCCCAAACTGATTTTTAGCTTGACACAATACAAGAAAACTTGTACTTCAGATTACATTTATACAACTGTTTTCTTCCATTTTAAGAACTTAACACAGTTTTATTGTTCATATGGATGGATCTTAGCAGGAGAATGCCCTAGGTTGTTCAGCTGTTTCTCTGATTGGGTTTTTAGAGTGCACATTTTGGATCAATGTACAAATTATGAAGTGGTGTTATGTGGCATTATGATGATACTGGAGTGAATATACAGGTATCACAGTACAAAGTTTCTTGTCCATTCTGCCTTGCTCAGTGTGCTACAAGCTGTCCACACACTAATTGATTCATATCATTCATAACTCATTACAGTGGCCCCAACACCATGGCAAGGTGGTGATCTTTTGCTGACTATCTGGACACATTGGGAAACAAGGAAATGACATAAACGATAGCACGATAGTGATAAAGCAGCCGAAGAAGCATGTCAGGATGGAGTTTTATGTTGATGTGCCGTTCCCTTACATGCTGTCATCTCCTTTTTGACAGATGAATAACACGTCTGTGGGAAATTGAATGTTTGGAGGTGACAGAAAATAAACTGTGGTCACTCAAGGTGCTGGCAGACGTCATGCCCACCTCACCAGTGGAAGGTAGTAGTGCTCATCAAGCTTCACATGGGACATGGGCATTTAATACACGGTTTCCTCTTGTGGCAGGAGGGTCCACCACTCTGTGAAGTTTGTGGTGTACCACATTTGGTTTAGCATATTTGGCTTTGTATATCTTGTGTATGACATCGGAGAAGCCCTTGGTTTAGCTGGAGACCTGTTCACCATGCTCACAGACACTGACACCAGTGTTACACAGGTCCTGTTGTTTTGTGAATTGTCAGTCCTCATTCCTATAGTGTTGGGAAGGAAAGGTGGACTATAATGCATTACAAACTACTCTGCCGCCCACCCCACTCCCCTCATGAGAATGGCATGTTGACTTTTCATCAGGGCATTGACATTAATGAAGTTGAATACCCCACATCCAAAATAATCATCATTGTCGTCGTCATCAAGAATTGAAAAAGCCTCCTCTAGGGGTGATAACACACAGGCTGAGAACCAGTGTCCTGATCCCTGCATTATACTTATTGTAATTTTCTGCGGTATTAGTATTCTGCACCTCAACTTCACAATTGCATGCCGTAAATTAAGGTATGGGAAAATTTTGCCTTGTGAAACTATTCTTAATGTTTCGCTGGCAGCTGCTTTTGATACCGTAGGTGCGTGAGCAGATATGCCACAGCTAATTTTCCCCTCGTATCAAGCTTATGTGGTTTACCCATGTAAGGCTTTTGTCTAGGTAGGAATTTTAATGTTGCCAATGTGAGTGGACTGTTTTAAATTTTGTGCAGAATATTATGATTTTTTAATCGTTCTAGCATTTAAAGTGATCAAAGATCATCAGATAGAGAGTAGAAATAAATTCAAAGTTGGAAAGAAATTGATTAGACAGGAAGTCCAAATTGTATATCATGACTGTGTTCTTAAGAATAAGGTTTCCCTATAGTGAGTTAAGTTTTGCCACAGGGTCTTAGAAAACAAGTTTGTTCAGATATAAAAAGTACAGCTATTTAACATGGATGCTTTGGGAAACACCCAAAGCTACTGTAGGCTTTAAGAAGGTAAAAGAAATAAAATCTCAGTTGGAACGAGATAACAATAAAGCAAGTTTCAAGCAAATGATAGGAATATCTTAGAGTATGCTGTGATAAAGGGAACTGTTGGGCAGTTAACAAGAGATGTAGTCAAAAAATTGATGAGAGAGTTGATTGAAAACAATGAATGTGAAAAAGATATGGAGTTATATTAATGTTTTTGATTGGCTTTTGCCTGTTCACCCATTTACCATTGCTATACTAGAGGTTGAATGTGGCCTCCTGTAGTCATTGACAGTGTCATTTTTTGTTTGGCATTCGTTAAAAGCAATTCAGTCATGTAATGATGATGTGTTGTATCACTTCCATGTCTAATTTTTGGCCGCATGACAAAATGATCTACAAAATATTTCAGAATGAAGTTTAAAATCTCAAAACCAGACATCTGAGTAAAAATTGTTGATAGTGGCCATTGAAAGGTGGTTTACTGAGTTTGTGGAACATTTCAGGCACAGAAACCTACAAGAACTGTTAACCTGTGTGAGCCATTGAATGCCAAATAATTTATTCATTTGGATGTGGTTTTTTAATTAGTTTTTATTGGGAAGCAGCCTTAATCTATGGAAATATGTATCTAGAAATGCGTTAAATTTAGTATTACTATGACAGGTTTTGGTTTGTATCATTTCACTTGTCACTGCACAGACTCCCCATAAATCAATCTGTTGTGAAATCATGAGGTACTTTTTCATGTTAATACTTGGCTGCGATATTGTCGTGTTCTTGCAGCTCAACATGGTTCAAAATCTCATTTTTCAATCTAAATGTTAATCTATTGTTTATAGTCTTTAACACAGGAATGTTATCTACTATGTTTCTAGTCTCGTCCACACTAATCATAGGAAAATTTACAATTGCTGACTCATTGTAACAGTTTCGTGGTTTTTCTCTTTTGCTTAAGACACACACGGGGGTAGTTCCTCTGAAAAGGACATGGGTGATTCTGTTTTCCGTTCTTGTCAAATTGGAGCTTGCACAATGTTTCTAAGATTTGTGAGTGAAAAGATGTCAAAGCTCAAATTGTGTCTGCTTTGTAGTTTGTTAGTGTGTGACAGACTGTTTCTACCTGATATTGTCATGTTTCACATAAAAGATGATTTAATGGTGGTAGTGTCTCGATAGGTTAATAACCTAATTGGCAGTCATTATTTTGTTATGTAACAAATTTCACACTTCACTGTGTGTGCTGTTTCATTGGTAACTGTTAGATTAGCTGTGAAATTAGTAACTACAGAATGGTATGAATTATCCTTACATACACTAGGAATGCACATCCAGCCTTATACTGTTTGCAGTTGTCTGTGGAACAATGATGGTACACAGGCATACACCTCTTGAAAGCATCTTGACGGCCTCAAACATCTTTTCTTTAGGTCACCGAAAATATCAAAACTGTATGGGGAGAGATCAGGACTGTATGGAGGGTGTATAAGGGCTTCCTAGTGAATCTTCTGCAGCATAGTCGAAACTACCTTGCCAACACGTGTGGGCATTTTTTTGGCATGTTGTTTCAACTATGCTGCAGGGAGTGTTGCTGGGAAGCCCTTACACATCCTCCATACGGTCTCAACCTCTCCCTGTGTGATTCTCATATTTTTGGAGCCCTGAAGAAAGACATTCATAGCCAATGATAAGCTTTGGATGACGAGGAGCATGTCTGAGTACAGTCGGGGTTCTTTAGGCAACTACAAACATTTTTCCGTTAGGGCATTGACCATTTTGTCTCATAGTGGAATAAATGTATTAATGGTTATGGTGATTTCTATTGCAATAATAGACAGTTCACTTCCTTTTTGTCCATTGTCTCATTTTCATTTGACTGTCCTTTATAATTGGTAAGAGATGTAAAGAAATATTTGCTAGAGTTTCAAAATTTATTCATAGTGTTTAATACAGTCTTTGCCATCTAGACATAATTTCTTTCCGACTATAAATATAGTGTCCTTCTCTCTAGTTTCATTTCACATTTTTAGCCCAAATTGTTCTGTTGTACTCGTCTGAAGTTTTGGGTCTGAAGAATTGGTATATGTACTTTTTATTGCAGGTAGACCATCCTGATGGTCAGGATACAATGGTGCTGACTTGTGATGCTTGGTGCATGCTGCGGTGCAAACGTGTGGTGGAATCTGACCCTGACCCACCTGGAGATGCTCCATTCTCACTGTTACCAGCTCTTGAGGATGGCTATTTTTCTGATGTCTCCATCACTGCCAGTAATGGTCGCATCTTTGCGGCACATTCGTGTGTGCTCAATTTGTCTGCTCCTGGGGTACGTGTTGGCCATTATTTTCAGTTCTTGTCACATGTAATTCAACTTTTATTATGAAATATATGTACAAAAGAAATTTATTTATATCTTTCACATAATTAATTTTTGTGCACTATCTGCAAATATCACACAAATTGGTGGGTAAAAAAGTAAAAAAGACAGTGACTTTTGAGTGAGGAATGTCAACATTTTTGTGATTAGTAGAAGCCTTGCCAGTAAATGATTCCTTGAACTCTATAAAATGTGTGCTATTTCATCCATTGTGAATTTTTATCCACCAAATCACTTTTCAACTGTAACAGTAAATTATTGCAGTGTCCCAAATTTGGAGGCAGAGCAGATGAAATAACTGTAGGACACCATGACAATTTTTGTTGTAGCAACTAAACAAGATCGTGGATGTTTCAGATTGGTTAACGAAAATCTTATTGTTCACTAAAAGGGTTTACTTTTCGACTAGTCATTTGTGAAATTCTGTGGAAAGGTTTAATATGGACCTTGTTTATCAGTTGACAGAATAGTTTTTGTCTGCATTGTAGCATATTACAGTGGGCCAAGTCTGCATGTTTTATTGTTTCTTTCTTGAGGGTGGGCTGTAACTTATTCATATTTTGCCATGTCTACAACAGTGCCTCAAAAACCGATAGGGGTTGCACTGCTGAGAAATATTCATGCAATTCAATTTTATGTCATGCATAATCAGTCTGTATACTTACCTTGTTGACATCACAACCACATTCAAATGGATATTAAATTCCTGTTCACCTGGGTACTTTCAGTATATTCCAGCATGTGGACTTCACTTAGCAACCTTCATACAAATAATTATGATGTTGTTGTACCACTTGTTTGTCAAGTTGGCCAAGTTGTCTTGGGCACTTACCGTCATGTATACTCATAAGATCATTCCGAATTTCAGTGAGTTGTTCACGGATTACAACCTGGCAGCAGAGTATCAATTATAATTTGTCAGCTCTTCTTCTGTTTCCTCCTTCGTTTCTACAAGCAGTAAGTAGTGCTCTGTGGACACTCAAAATTCATTTACACAGTTTCACCAAAGACCCACTTTATCTACTTTCAGATGTCGTTAATGAAGTTCTAACAAGAAATCAGTAAATTCAGTTCGTGTCTGAGCTGAGAGAGAAAGGTAAAATTCAATCTCAGTTCCAAGTGAGTTGCCTACTAAACAGTCTTCATGTTTTTCAAAACTAGGAATTTGGGAATGATATGTTAAGTGCATTTTTGCTTTAGAATTTTCAAGTACTGCAAACTTCCTCCCAGGAGGCTCGCAACTCTCTTGTTGGTATTTGTGTGGTGAGGTTGGGTCCCCAAGCTACTGCAGTACTTCTTCCTTCCCCTTGCTGCAATTTTATTCTCAGAGGATCTTTTCTCAGACTCGTTTTCTAGGACTGATTCTCTGCTGACAACTTAGCTCGCTTGTATGATATATGTTATGACTTCTCCCACTTTGTTTCTTATTTTGCATTGTATATTTTGATTAACATAAGTTCAGTCCCCACATTTGGGTTTGACCTCCACCTTTTCAAAACTTTGTATGGAATTAGAAGCCATTAGAGAAAGATTACCAAACATCCAGCATGGTAGCCAGTCCGTATGGGGTTTTGTGATGCACCCACAAAGTAGTAGACCCCTGATAATGCAGAGATCGCACTATAAATGCCTGAGCTGTCACTTTCCTGTACATGCCAATGTATAGGTGCCTGTCAGTTAGGAGCACTGGGTCTCCCATCACTGCTTTGTGGCATCCATGGGGAGAGCTGGCACTGAGAGCAAGCAGGTTCATGGTGGGTATCTGGTGGTATGAAAAGACTGAAGTTATCAGCTATGATCATAAGGCCCTGGCAATCTCTTTCCATAGATTGCAATTTAGTGCCAATTGTTACAAACACATGAATTTTTCCACCTTGGCACACCAGGGAGGAATGCAGCCACATACTCTTGTATTTTTCTAGTTCGTGCCTGAGCAGACGGAGGGTCCTTAATTAAGGTGCAGTTCCCACCAAATCCTGGGCATTATTGTCTTGTAAACAACTTGGTGATGTACCTCATAACTTATAAGAACCTAAAGGTGGTGCAAGGTTTAATTTTCACCACTACCTAATGCTGCAGGTGAACGAAGAATCATACAAACACTTCATAAAGTGATGAATACACTTCGTATGTCACAAGCCTGCCAGACGACAAGGTTGATACTGTAATATTTGTCCCTACTTTCGAGGGTGGGGGGGATTCATTTCGAGAGAAGATCAAAATCTTGCTTTATGGCTGTGATGTGAAACTGTGATGATCTAAACACCAACATATCAGGCATATGTTTCCCAGTATTCATGTGACCCAATTTGTGGAGACTGTTCCTGGCCACTTCGTGACAGCCCTGTCCACTGCCATGTGTCTGTGTCAATTGTGGGATCAGTCATCCTGCCCAATTCCCGAAATGTGCTACTTTGTTTAAAGAAAGTGACATCCAGGGAGATCTCCAATTACCTCTCATATTTTGAAACTTTTATGATTGATAATATCGTGTGAAGGGTATTGACTTTTACCACTACCGTGGCCGAAACATTGGCAGTACCTGGTATACTCACTCACTCAACATCAACTTCCAGTAGTTATGCAGATAAATTAGACGACTGTGGGGGTGATAAGCCCTCTCATCTCATGGTTCCTGCAGCACCATATTCAGGAACAAGGCCACCCTCCTAGCCAGAGAAACAGCATCATCCTCCATTGACAAATAGTGACAGGGTTACCTTCCAGGAACTCCCCTCAGGAAACCTGTTCAGAAGTGCTCTCTCCATTTTCTCTGCTACACCCACACTGGATAAGCTATTACAAGAATATTGACAGACAGAAGCAGTGAAAGAGAGAGAGAAAAATCTTGGAAGAAGGCTACTGGGGTGTCCTCAGAGATTCCTGTTCCTCCCACACAGACTCTGAACTGGTGTTAGTTGATATTTTTTCCACTCTCACCTCTGTCTTGGGACATGACCTGTTTACCTGACTCCTCCACACTTAATCAGAACGCCCATGATGACATAATTCAATGGAACTCAATATGTATTACTGTCACCTGTGAGAACTAAACTGCAGAGCCAAAGAAACTGGTACACCTGCCTAATATTGTGTAGGGCCCCCGCAAGCATGCAGAAGTACCCAACATGATGTGGCATGGATTCAACTAAAGTCTGAAGGAGTGCTGGTGGAAACTGACACCATGTATCCTGCAAGGCTGTCCATAAATCCATAAGAGTGCGAGGGGGTGGAGATCTCTTGAGAACAGCACGTTGCGAGGCATCTCAGATATGCTCAATAATGCTTATGTCTGGGGAGTTTGGTGGCCAGTGGAAGTTTTTAAGCTCAGAAGAGTGTTCCTAAACCACTCTGCAGAAATCCTGGACATGTGGGGTGTCACATTGTCCTGATGGAATAGCCCAAATCTGTCAGAATGCACAAAGGACATGCATAGATGCAGGTAATAAGGCAGGATGCTTACATATGTGTCACCTGTCAGAGTTGTATCTAGATGTATCAGGGGTCCCATATCACTCCAACTGCACACGCCCCACACCATTACAGAGCCTCCACCAGCTTGATCAGTCCCCTGGTGACATACAGGGCCCATGGATTCATGAGGTTGTTTCCATGCATGTACACGTCCATCCACTTGATACAATTTGACACAAGACTTGTCCAACCAGGAAACATCTATCCAGTCATCAACAGTCCAATGTCCATGTTGTCAGGCCCTGGTGAAGTGTAAAGCTTCGTGTTGTGCAATCATAGGGCATGCGACTGGCCTTCGGCTCCAAAAGCCCATATTGGTGATGTTTCATTGAATGGTTTGTACACTGACACTTGTTGATGGCCCAGCATTGAAATCTGCAGCAATTTGTGGAAGGGTTGCACTTCTGTCACATTGAACGATTCTCTTCAATCATCGTTTGTTCTGTTCTTGCAGGTTCTTTTTACAGCCACAGTGATGTCGGAGTTTTCATGTTTTACTGGATTCCTGATATTCACAGCACACTCGTCAAATGGTCGTACAGGAAATTCCCCACTTCATTGCTAACTCGAATATGCTGTGTCCCATCACTCGTGTCCCTTTTAAACTCACTTAAATCTTGATAACCTGCCATTGTAGCAGCAGTAACCAATCTAACAACTGCACCAGACGCTTGTTGTCTTATATAGGTGCTGCCGATCGCAGTACTGTTTCCTGCCTGTATTTGAATATGCATGCATTTATCAGTTTCTTTGGCGCTTCATTGTAAAACAACTAATTTCATCCTGTTCTGTGACCTGTGTTGCTCCCCAAGAAACACATCTCACTGATGACCATTCTCCATATCTTTGAAGTTACTATGTGTTCTATCAGAAATGCATTGCTCATAAGAGCATCTGGAGGGGTCTGTCTATTGGTCTGTACAGATGTCCATCAGTGAGTGGATTCTCCTCCATAGTGCAGTGGAAGCAGTCATTTGTAACCTTTCTTTACCATGAGGCATGGCATTTAAATACTTTGAGATGATCACTTCAGTCCAACAACTTTCCCTGCCCCCTCTCCCTCCCCTTTCCTCCTGGTTGGGGATTTCATTGTGCTCCACTCCCTGTGGGGAAGTAGCGTGTTGTCTGACAGGGGCCTTCTGATCAACCAGCTTCTCTCCAATCTTGATCTCTCTCCTCAGTGATTGTATCCATACCCACTTCATTGCCATCCATGGTGCTGATTTGGCCATCACCCTTACAGCATCTTCCCTGAAACTTTGGCTTCACTAGAATGGTCATTCTACGATGATATTCGTGGCAGTGATCACTTTCTGGTGATCGTGTCGTACGTTGTCACCATTCACATTGAGTTGTTTGAAGAGTCAACTGACTGTTGTACACCTCTTCCCTCACTTCCATCATCTGTCAGATAGTATTGACAAGGTTGTAGGAGACATTTCGTACATGATCCCTCACAGTAAGTACTATTTGTCTATCTGCAGGCTCCCCACCTCCACCCCGAATGGTGCTGTAGTGGACTAAAGACATTGCAGCGGTTGTGTAGATCATCGAAGGGCCCTGTTATGTCTCAAGAGTATCTGTCAGACAACTCTCATAACTTTCAAGGAGCTTCGTACTAAGCCTCACTGTCTAATTAAACACAGTAAGAAAGAATGCTGGGAGTGCTACACCCCCTCCTTCCGAATGTATGCATCTTTATCCGAGGTGGACCAAGCTCCATAGCCTGCTGTGTTGCCACAGATCAACAAATGTTCCAAGTTCCCTCCTTTATGGTTGTATTTCTACTGATGCATCTGTTCTTGCTAAACACCTTGCGGGTCATTTTGCAACAGTATTGGCATTCTCTTCTTATGCATCTACAGTGTGTTAACTGTAAGATGGCAGAGTTGTGAGGGGAGTGCGGGGAGAGGAGGAAGCAAGCATTGGCTGGCGAGGGGAGAGGAGCCGTTGGTGGGGGGGGGACAAGACACGCCTACCAGTTGCAGTACTGACACTACAAGTTGCGCGTCATGCTTACACGAAAGCAGACGAAAGGCTTGGAAGTAAAACTCGCTTAAAATGTTGTTCGTAAACGAAACTGAAATCGTCAGATTTGTAAATGGGGTGAAGCAATTTTTTCTGCTCCCTTTTTCTTTCGCAGCATTCAGTCACACGCAATATAATTTTGTGAGCATTGCTATGTAATATCGGTTTCCTTCTAACCGTAAGCCTACCGGTAGGGTTATTGGTGACTCCCGAGATGGGCCAGCAACTGCCTCTTCACTCATTTTGATAATTTTTAGCACAACTGCACAATAAAAACACGCAGAACAATACAGCGCAAAACAATAACGAAGCAGACGACAATGGCTACCTTGTACAACACAGTCAGCTACGTAATGTTGGCAGCAGTCGAAACTGCGTGCCTACCGAAGCCTCCCGACGTTTACCGACTTCTACCGATTCAGGTCTAGGGAGAGGTCTGCCATCTAAAAGTTTACACACTGTAGCTTCTGAACACACGAGACAAGATGGAGACATCCCCCTATCATTTGCGACTTTTCATCAAGTGGGATCTCCTTCAAGCTCTTCACTCATCACATGATATGGTCCCAGACCCTGACTTTTAATCAGGCAATCCAAAATCTTAATGTTACTCAAAGACTCCATCTACTCAGGGTCTTTGTCAATAACAACTCACTCACAGTTGAAACATCATCTGGCAGGCTACTGCCTCCTTTAATAATCTTTGCATTATCCAGGAGACTACTGCTGCATGGTGATCCTCATTCTATTCCTCGTGGAAGGATTCCACCGTCCTGTGTTGCCCTCTCGTGTCATATTGGATTAACTTGTAGTATTATTTTATATAATGAGCTGCCACTGCATTGCGCTTGAAGAGTCTCTCAGACAGTGGTCTCTAGGTGTAATACCCCTCCTTCTGGGTCTCCATGCGAACCATGATCTTCCGTATTCTCTGCCTCTAATATTGGCGGACAGTTGAACTGGTTATCTCTTTTCTCTGCGAAAGTGGTTTTTATTCTCAGATCTAATGTTTTGAACTAGTTTTGATCCGGGGCAAGGTAGATGGGGTAGGTGTGGCTTCTGTCGCATGCTGGTTCTGGAGACCTTGACCATCCTTTGCTGGCTGCATTAGTCACCCCATTTTCAGATGCGGTTAACTGCTTATTCTGTCACACCATTTATTCTGTTTTAGGGTTAACACTCCAGTGACTGGTGGTGGTGGTCTGCTCTGTAACACTTGATAGTGGATCAGGAGTGGGATGACTGTGGGAAGGATGACCCCTGCCACATACAGAGTCCATACGGACACTCTTCTGGCACCACCCACTTGCTGATCTAATTTGTCTCACCTTATTTTATTATTGTCAGGCCATATAATATTCTTTACATTTTTAGCTTCCTCTCATTTACTATTATGAATCTCCTGGCACGGCCTTTCTTTCCTCTGTTACCGTTTTAGCCCGGGAGTCAGAAGCAGGTGAGCCTTCTCTTGCCAAAGACGAGCCCTGGGAGAGCCTTGGTCTGCTTCTGACCTGCTTAACTGGTCCAATCTCTCTCCAAATTTTTTCTCAGCTCTGGTGTCAGTATTGCCTTCAGTGCCTTGATTTAACCTCTCCTGCATACTTTCATAATTTGAGCAAATTTTTGGCTGCCATCGCTGACTAGATGGATGTCAGTGACTCCAGATGACCTATCTATTGACAGAGGTCTGATGTAGCTTGCTGTTTAGCCCTTTAACCCACTAACCAACCAAATATGTAGACAGTGAATAGAAAACTTTGGTTACGTTTTTTATGGTGTTTGTCAGTTTTTTCCCTTATAATTAAATTTTTATGTATTTCATGGAATAATATACAGATTGGAAGAAAATAATAACTATGTGTATATATTTGTGTGGTTCTTGCCAGTATAAAGTGGAAATGAAATAAGAGGCTGAAACTTGGTGACATTTTAAAACTGTCAGATTGAAAGTTAGACTAGGATGTTTATCTTGTCTATTACAAAATGAAAAATTTGTCTCTAAAATTGTGCACTTGGGTATCTGGTGAGGGAATATTAGCCAACAAGAAAACTTCAGTATAGGAGTTAGATAAAAGACGTGACTAGTTGGAATATGGCAATATACTTACACACAAAGTGATGAAATTTTCATATTTACAAAAAGACACTGAGTGAGGTGGCACGTTGGTTAGCACAGTGGACTTGCATTTAGGAGGACAATGGTTATCCAGATTTAAGTTTATAGAAACTTCTCTAAATTGCTCCAGGTAA
Organism: Schistocerca americana; assembly: GCF_021461395.2. Lineage (NCBI taxonomy): Eukaryota > Metazoa > Arthropoda > Insecta > Orthoptera > Acrididae > Schistocerca > Schistocerca americana. Next base: position 555,091,114 of record NC_060119.1, on the reverse strand, counting down.
ATGTCAGGATGGTTCCTTTGAAGAGGGCACAGTAGATTTCCTTATATGTACTTTTATAATCATATATTGTACTCTGTCCCTAATGACCTCACTGTTGACAATACTTTTCTCTCTAATTTTCCTTCATATATACAAGGGAGAGATAAGGTGATAATTTTTAGTAGTGATGGGATAGGTGCAGGAAGGTCATCCAGGAACTGTTCAAAAGATGGGGAAAAAAACAAAAAACTGGCAGTGGAAAGCAATAAATCTGATTTTGAAATCATTCTCTGAATTATTTTGTGACCATAATAAGTATGTTTCTGCAATTTAGAAAGAAGATTACCACAAATGCTTCATTGGAATACCTGTTAAAACTTGTGCTTGCACAGGTGGATTGGGGGCGTCAATTGGCTGGTCTTCCAGAGGATGTATTGGGCACTGTGCTACACTACCTTTATTCAGAGTGCCTCCCAGCGAATCTGGCAGAGGGCACTGCACGCCAGTGTGCTGTCGCCACCCATGCTCTGCCAGGCCTGCAACCTCTCGCTCGTCTCTGCGAACTCTACCTCAAGAACATGGCACTCAAGCAGCGTGAGTACTTTGTTGTACATTCTATTGGAAACTGGAATGTATGCTTAAGATGCAGATTCTTCAACTGCCCACATAAAATGTGTGGTGTAACCCGCAACTTTGAGTTGGAAAGAGTGAGTTCCTTTATTCAGCAGATGAATTCGAAGTTTTCCTTACTGATGACTGCAGTTTCCTACAGTTCAATAAACTCCTTAATGCACATACAATTCTTTAGTGTGGATGTTGTTTGTGAATGTGGTACCCTTGAGCCCTTGTTGGGGTTAACAATTCTATTTTAGAAGGTGGGACAAGAGAAATGCTTGGAGAAAAAGAACTAAATAATTTATCCATTTTTAGAAGTGCCCTAAAACTGAAGAAGATTCCTAGATAGTAATAAAACTATTATTCTTTGTGGGACACATTGAAGTAAGTTTACAGATAAAAATTTGTTATCTACTGATTAATGATCAGCTACTACCCAATTACTGTCACTTCAAAAGTATGATAATGTGGGGGACATTCCAGTCACCGTTGTTCCCCTAATAGTGTTAACATCATGCAAGGTATCTTTTTCCACTGAGATCTTTCATTTCAGAAAAATGATAAATTGCAAGACAACCTGGAACAATTAGGGAGTCTATTCTGTTCAACCCATTCTTATTGACTTGTACAGGAGGTGGATTCCAGAATGAGATTTTCACTCTGCAGCGGAGTGTGCGCTGATATGAAACTTCCTGGCAGATTAAAACTGTGTTCCGGACCGAGACTCGAACTTGGGACCTTTGCCTTTCTCAGGCAAGTGCTCTACCAACTTCTCTAAATGATCAACAAGGAACTAAGGCTTCATTGTCAAGAAAGATTCACTATTAGGTCTCGAACATACAAGGTACCGGGGCAAATAAGATCCGCTGCCATCCTTAGCCTGACATCCCCCCATGGTGTGGCCAGGGGAACAATTTGGGGTTGTACTTCTGTGCATTGAATTGAGCTCATGAATGCTTAGAGACTGCTGGTGTTTCACCACCAGCAAGAGATGATGGACTACGCTTCATTGCATGTCATCCACCCTGATGCCACCCACTCCGACCAGGGGCCCTCTCCACAGGTGCCACCCAGCCACAGCAAAGGCCACCTGACAGGATGGCCAGTGCTGGGAGTCCCGATGCCCCTGGTGGGCATCTACCCCTTGGCATTTGTGGGAGGTTAGCAGTGCAGGCATCAGCAGAGCAATCCCTGTGTAGTCAGGGGGATACAACCAACAGGGTACAAGGCGGCTCCAACACAACGGACTGGCTACCATGCTGGATATCAGAATCAACCAAGAATACAAGTCCATTATCATCATCAGTGTAGAAAATGATACTTGATGGAAAATTACGCACCCAGGAGGGTGACCTCGCCCAACAGTTGGAGAATGAACAGAAGTGCAGATCCACAGTGACAAAGGATGTGATTGGTCTCGGCGCATGATGGACATGATGCACCAAGTTAGGCGCCCTTCCCTAATTGGCTCGCTCTTCGGGAAAATTTTGGAATAATGGAGGTCAAACCCTACAGGGGACCATCACAAAGGCCAAAACATGTGAGACTCCTTTTAGTCGCCTCTGAAGACAGGCAGGAATACCTTGGGGAGGTGGAGGGCTTGTCCAAAATGAGATCTGGGTCAGTCTTGATCAAAACAGCATCCTCTGTCCAGTCACAGGAATTACTCGCTTGTGACAAGCTGGGGAATGTTTCTGTAACCATCACGCCTCATAAGAGCTTAAATATGGTCCAGGGTATCATATTTCACAGATACCTTCTCTTACAGTCTGATGATGAGCTGCGCGCCAATTTAGAGTGGCGAGGTGTATATTTCGTCCGGCGTGTCCACCGGGGCCCGAAGGATAATCAGGTTGCCACTGGTGCCATCATCTTGGCCTTTGAGGGTGATACTTTGCACGAGAAGGTCAAGGTGATGGTCTACCACTGTGATGTAAAGCCCTATGTTCCTCCCCCGATGCGGTGCTTTAAGTGCTGGAAGTTTAGCCATGTCTTCCCACTGTACTTCCAGTGTCACATGTCGAGATTGCAGATGCCCATCACATCCCAATACTTCATGTACCATGCCTCCTATCTGTGTCAACTGCGGACAGCACTATTCGCCTTGTTCGCCAGACTGCAGGATTCTCCAGAAAGAAAGGAAAATCGTGGAGTAAAAGACCCTGGACCGATTGACCTACACTGAGGCTAAGAGAAAATTTGAACGCCTGCATCCTGTACATATGACATCGCCTTATGCCATTGCTACAACAGTTCTGGCACCACGAGCTCCACCATCCCAGGTCACCTCTCCTAGCCGGAAGACCACACCTGCCCCCTAGATGGTGGGGAGCATTTCCCTCCCTGTTGCTCCTGTTCCACATACTTCTGGGGCAACCCCCCCCCCCCCCCCCCCCCCCCCCCCCCCCAACCATCGGGGACATCAGTCACCACTTCTAAGCTGGAGAAGTATCTTTGGCTTCTCTCACTAGGAAGGGGTCCCTTGGGTCACTCCCTTCCCACGTTTCGTCTAGTGGGAAAGAAGACACCCGCCAGTGGCTGAAGAGCCCAAAAGCAGCTGGTTGTAGGGCTTCATGCTCATTCTCAGTCCCCGAGACTGAGCCAGTGAAGTCCTCCCAGCCAGGGAAACCCAAGGAGCAACGAGAGAAATCCAAAAAGAAAACCCCTAATACCAAGGAAATTGCGCTGGCACCCACACCACCGCTATCTACAAGCAGTGCGGCTTAGGATGGGTTTGGAGATTTTGGCGTCCGCTGAGGACCTAGATCTTGCCAGACCCTCAGACACAATGCGTATAGATTGGTCAGGCAATAAATTGGTGGCAGCAGGTGACTCTGAGGTGTAAAGTGCCTCACTGAATGTTCCATGCCTTTCCAGTACTGGGGTCACCACACATTTCAGTGTGGCTCATGGTAGTTACTCGGCCATTGATTTATCAATTTGCATCCCAGAACTTCTACCATCTATCCACTGGAGAGCACATGATGACCTGTGTGGTAGTGACCACGTTCCCATCTTCCTGTCATCACTGCCCCAGCATCAGACGAATGGATGCCTGCCTAGATGGACTTTGAAGAAGGCGGACTGGGGAACTTTCACCCCTGCTGTCACCGCAGAATCTCTCCCCCCCCCCCCCCCCCCTCCCCAGTAACATCAATGTGATGGTTGAGCAGGTGACTAGCACAATTGTTTCTGCGGCAGAAAACGCGATCCCTCGCTATTTAGGGTGCTCGAGGTGTAAGGCAGTCCCTTGGTGGTTGCTAGAAGTCGCTGAAGCAATTTCTACAGCGGCATAAGTGGCACCCTTCTCTGGAGCACCTCATAGTCTTTAAACGGTTCCGTGCCCCTGTTCGTTACCTTATCAAACAATGGAAGAAAGAATGCTGGGAGAGATACGTCTCCACCATTGGGTACCACACGTCACCTTTCCAAGTCTGGGCAAAGATAAAACATCTTTCGGGGTACCAGGCCCCAACAGGTGTCCCCGGTGTTACCATAAATGGCGAGCTATGTACCGGCACAAACGCGATTGTCAAACACTTTGCTGTGCACTATGCTCGAGCCTCTGCGTCAGAGAATTACCCCCCAGCCTTTCACACACTCAAACGGCGGCTGGAAGGGAACGTCCTCTCATTCACTACACGCTACAGTGAATCCTATAACGCCTCATTTACAGTGTGGGAGCTCCTCAGTACCCTTGCACATTGACCCGACACAGCTCCTGGGCCTGATCGCATCCACAGCCATCTTCTCATCTTCAACCGGATCTGGTGCGATGGTGTCTTTCCATCACAGTGGTGGGAGAGCATTGTTATTACGGTGCTCAAAACTGGTAAAAACCCGCCCGATGTGGATAGCTATTGGCCCATCAGTCTCACCAACATTCTTTGTAATCTGCTGGAACGTATGGTATGGCGGCGGTTGGGTTGGGTCGTGGAGTCACTTGGCTTGCTGACTCCATGTCAGGGCGGCTTCCGCCAAGGTCGCTGTACTACTGATAATCTTGTGTCCGTAGAGTCTGGCATCCGAACAGTCTTTTTCAGATGGCAACACCTGCTTGCCGTCTTTTTTGACTTACGTGAAGCATACGACACGACTTGGTGACATCATATCCTTGCCACATTGTATGAGTGGGGTCTCCGGGGACCTCTCCCGATTTTTATCCAAAACTTCCTGTTGCTCCGAACTTTCCTTGTCCAAGTTGGTGACCCCCATAGTTCCATCCATATCCAGGAGAATGGAGTCCTGCAGGGCCCTGTATTGAGTGTCTCTTTATTTTTAGTGGCCATTAACGGTCTATCTGCAGCTGTTGGGCCTTCCGTCTCACCTTCTATGTATGACTTCTGCATTTTGTACGGGTGCTCCAGTACTGTTGTTGCTGAGTGGCGGCGCCTCCAGGGAGCCATCCACAAGGTACAGTCATGGGCTCTAGCCCACGGCTTCCAGTTTTCAGCTGCAAAGTCGTGTGTCATGCACTTCTGTCGGCGTCGTACCATTCATCTGGAACCCGCACTTTACCTTAATGACAATCCACACACTGTAGTGGAGACATATCAATTTCTAGGACTGGTTTTTGACACTCGATTGACTTGGCTCTCTCATCTTTGTCAGATTAAGCAGAAGTGCTGGTAGCACCTCAATGCCCTCCATTGCCTGAGTAACACCAATTGGGGTGCAGATCGGTGTATTCTGCTGCAGCTCTACAGAGCCCTTGTCCAATCCCGAATTGACTATGGGAGTGTGGTTTATGGTTCAGCAGCGCCTTCAGCATTGCATTTACTCAACCCTGTGCACCACTGTGGGGTTTGATTAGCGACAGGAGCTTTTAGGAGTCCAGTGACCACCGTACTGGTAGAGGCTGGTGTCCCTCCACTGCAGATCAGACGTGCACAACTGCTCACCAGTTATGCAGCACACATTCATAGTTCCGCTGAGCATCCGAATTACCATCTCCTTTTACCGCCTGTGGCAGTCCATCTCCTGCATCGGCTGCCCAGATTGGGGCTATTGATTGCGGTTTGCGTGCCGTCCCATCTCTCCGAACTGTAGTCCTTTCCTTTACCACCTCTACTTGCAGTCTGTTCATGTACGCCTCCATGGTGAACACTTTGGCTGCAGCTTTGTCTGGACCTTTTGTATGGCCCTAAGGACTCCATTAACCCTGCCACTCTCCGCTGTCATGTCCTCTCAATTCTTAACGTGTTTCGGGGCTCTGAAGTGGTTTACACCGATGACTCAATGGCTGACTGTCACGTAGGCTTTGCATATGTTCATGGAGGACATATTGAGCAGTATTCCTTGCCAGTTGGCTGCAGTGTTTTCACTGCAGAGCTGGTGGCCATATCTCGTGCTCTTGAATACATCCGCTCATGTCCTGGTGAGTCATTTCTCCTGTGTACTGACTCACTGAGCAGCCTACAAGCTATCAACCAGTGCTACCCTCGCCACCCTCTGGTAGCATTCATTCAGGAGTCCATCTATGCTCTGGAATAGTCCTGCCGTTCCGTGGTGTTTTTGTGGACCCCAGGACATGTCTGAATCCCCGACAATGAACTTGCCGACAGGCTGGCCAAATAGACGATGCGGAAACAGCTTCTAGATATAGGCATCTCCGAAGCAGACCTGTGTTCTGTCTTACACCGCAGGGTTTTCTGGCTTTGGGAGACGGAATGGCATAACAGCATGCACAACAAACTGTGTGTCATTAAGGAGACTACGAATGTGTGGAAGTCTTCCATGCAGGCCTCTTGCAGGGAATCGGTTGTTTTCTGCCGGCTCCGCATTGGCCATATGTGGCTAACGCATGGTTACCTACTACGTTGCGAGGACCCACCTCAGTGTCGCTGTGGCTCCCAAATGATAGTCATCCACCTCTTGCTGGACTGCCCACTTTTAGCCGCTCTGCGGCAGACTTACAACTTTCTCAGCACCCTGCCTTTGGTGTTGGGTGACAATGCCTCCACAGCACCTTCAGTTTTACGTTTTATCCGTGAGAGTGGGTTTTATACTTCTACATAGGTTTTAGCGCATGTCCTTTGTCCCTCTGTGTCCTCCACCCTAGTGCTTTTAGGGTGGAGTTTTTGAGGTGGGAGCAGAGTGGCTGGCTTTTCCTTTTTATCCTTGTGGTTGGCCAGCCACTGTAATCTGCTTTCATGTTTTACTCTCTTCTGTTTCTAGCATCTCACTGTTGTTTTCTTGTCCTCTTTTGTTCCTTTTAGTGTTCATTGACTTCCCTTCGTTTTTGTGGCTTTTCCTTTCTTTCCATTTGTGTTGTGTGTTTCGTCCACTTTATTCTCACACATGTGGCATTGTTTTATTAGGAACAAGGGACCGATGGCATCTTAGTTTGGTCCCTTCTCCCACCTTTAAACCAACGAACCAATCAGCCATTTAGCCATCTGAGGAAAGGGTGGAGATTCTCACATCCGCTGAGGACCTAGATCTTGCCAGACCCTCAGACACAATGGATATAGACTGCTCAGGCAAAAAGTTAGTGGCAGCAGGTGACCCTGATGCGTAAACTGCCTCATTGAATGTTCCATTCCTTCCCAGTCTCACGATGACGTCATCCTTCTGAGGAAATGCGGCGCTTTTTTCCACCGCCTGGCTGAGCTACGGCAACTGTTAAGCTTTACACCTGCTGTTTGCATTGCCCTCCAGGAAACCTGGTTCCCAGATATGTGGATCCCGGTTCTCCGTGGCTCTAAGGAATGTTACAGGAACCGTAGCGACTATAATCTAGTGTCAGGTGGAGTTTGTGTTCATGTCCTAAACTCAGTCTGTAGTGACACTGTGGTCCTACAAACCCCTCTTGAAGCTGTGGCTGTCAGAATAAGGACGACACAGAAAATAACTGTCTGCAATGTATATCTTCCTCCAGATGGTGCAGTACCCCTGAATGTATTAACTGCACTGATTGATCAACTACCTAAACATTTCCTACTTTTGGGAGATTTTAATGCCGAGCACTCTGTTTGCCGAGCACTCTGTTTGCCGAGCACTCTGTTTGCCGAGCACTCTGTTTGCCGAGCACTCTGTTTGCCGAGCACTCTGTTTGCCGAGCACTCTGTTTGCCGAGCACTCTGTTTGCCGAGCACTCTGTTTGCCGAGCACTCTGTTTGCCGAGCACTCTGTTTGCCGAGCACTCTGTTTGCCGAGCACTCTGTTTGCCGAAGAATTACCCCCCAGCCTTTTGCACTCTCAAACGGCGGGTGGAAGTGAAAGTCCTCTCATGCACTGCACGCCACAGTGAATCCTATAACACCCCATTTACAGAGTGGGAGCACCTTAGTGCCCCTGCACATTGCCCCGACACAGCTCCTGGGCCTGATCGGATCCACAACCAGATGATTAAACATCTCTCATCGACTACAAGCGACATATCTTCATAATCTTCAATTGGGTCTGATGCAATGGGATCTTTCAATCGCATGGTGGGAGAGCAGTCATACCAGTGCTCAAACCCGTTAAAAACCCACTTGATGTGGATAGCTATCGGCCCATCAGCCTCACCCACGTTGTTTGAGAGGTTGCTGGAACGTATGGTGTGTCGGCAGTTGGGTTGGGTCATGGAGTCACATGGCATGCTGGCTTCATGTCAGGGTGGCTTCCGCCAGGGTCGCTCTACCACTTATAATCTTATATTGCATGAATGAGGTCTCCGGATCCTGCTCCCGATTTTTATCCAAAACTTCATCTAGCTTCATACTGTGGGTGCCCAAGTTGGTGCCTCCCATAGTTCCAGCAAAATACAGGAGAATGGAGTCCTTCAGGGCTTTGTATTGAGCGTCTCTCTCTTTTTAGTGGCCATTAATGGTCTAGCAGCAACTGTTTGGCCCTCCGTGTCACCTTCTCTGTATGCAGACGACTTCTGCATTTTGTTCGGCTGCTCCAGTCCTGGTGTTCCTGAGCGTCGCCTACAGGAAGCCATCCACAATGTGCAAGCATGGGCTTTAGCCCATGGCTTCCAGTTTTCCGCCATGGAGACGTGTGTCATGCATTTCTGTCGGCATTGTACCGTTCATCCGGAACCAGCACTTTTAATGACGATCCACTCACTGTAGCGGACACACATTGCTTTATTAGGTACAAGGGACCAATGACCTCGTAGTTTGGTCCCTTCTCCCCTCTTCTAAACCAACCAATCAACCAGCGAACCATTAAATATCCTCGTTTTCTTTGTCTGTGGGATAGTCGTGCGAAAAATGAGCATTGGAGAGCAAAGACTGGCCACAGGGGATGAACCTGACTGTAGGAAAAGATAACATCATTCGTGAACCATTGGTCATTCGGGAAAAAATCATTCTTGCTCCACTGCTCCTATAAAACATTTTGTTAAAGCTTTACAAAGGAATGGCAATGGCTTCAAATACATTTGTCAATCATTCTCTGGTTAAAAGCAGGAATTTTTGATGGGCCACAAATCTGTACTCTTATAAACAATGATGATTTCACAAACAGCGACTCAAGTTGAATTAAAGGTGTGGACAAGCTTTTTATCAGTTCTTCAATAGCAGACAAAGTGCTCCAGAATTTCCAAAAACTAGGAGCTAGTATGAGTGACAAATTGCATTTTTTTTTTTTTATCCACGGTCATTTAGATAAATTTTCTGAGAACTTGGGCAATTACAGCCAAGAACAAGGGGAACAGTTCCAGTTGGACGTCAAGAAAAGATATCAATGCCGTTGGGATCACCATATGATGGCAGACTACTGCTGGAATTTGCAGAGAGACTGGCCAGACCAAAAACACTGAAGAAAATCTCATACAAAACCTTTTTCTTAATTCTTATTGATATGTTTTTGTTGTTATGATTAATGTTATTATTCCTTGTATAATTTACAGCAATTTGCTTGTTGAAATAATCTGATAACTTTAAAATAAAAGATTTAAAAATATTCTCCTATTTTTTTTTTTTTAATAATTTAATTGCCATTATAAATGGATTGCCTTTATCTCAAAAAGTAGAATTAATTCAACAAAAATATTGTTATTTTTGTATTCTGGAAATCAAAATTACCTGAAATTAAAGAACCCCATGTGGCATAATCAGTGTTAATCTGTGTTGTTATAACGTATTAACACTATTTATGGCATTAAGATAATGTAAAACTATGTACCATATGTGTAATTAGTCATTTGCCCTTAGAAAGAGTGTGGTTTTTTGTAGCGCCAGAAAAGGAATATAAGTTTTAGTTCTTCTAACCTCACATTAAGGGCCATAGTCATCTCACTGAGATATGTGCTGGCTGAAGTTAACAGACACACTTCCTGAAGCTCCAGCCTCTACTTCTATAATCTGTTCAGAGAACATCAGCCCTTGCCAGAATTATTATACACATTGACCATAAACATACCAGTTTTGTTACGAATCGTGAAAGAATCGTGAAAAATCAGCACCACTAATGCAAAAATACTGTACATAACATTTGTCGTCCCATGTTAGGAGGTTGTCTAACAAGAAGGGGCAGTGACTGAGAGACCTGGATGAGATTTGGGAATGCATTTCATACAGTACTCCAGTCTAGCTTCAGCAAGGTGCCCTCCAGGGGGAAGGAAAACTAAATCAAGAAGTGCCTTGAAAGAACAATTGATCGTGTGTTTGAGTCAAATCTCTTTTCTCCAGTGCAAATGTGGAGACATTCGCTGTTTTTGATTCGATGCATGATATTTCTTTGTTGTCACTATGTTGGCCACAAGCTTCCAGTTATTGATATACCAGTGAACTAAGGGGAACAAATAGTGTCTAAGTGTGAAGGGATTTCTATCTGTTCAAAAACAAATAGCACTACACAAGAGATAAAATTGGGATTTTTCATAGCAATACTATTTCAAAAGAGGAAGTCCACAGCTGTTTCATTATGAAATTTACCAACTTGATCAAGAAAAGCACTGAAGTACATGTAGAGGTGAACACTCAGAACAATTAGCTCTCCAGCAGTCTCGTACTTTGATTAAAATATCTTTGTGATTGACATATCAGCTAGTCAAGCTGTAGAGGCCTGCCACCAGCCAATAGTCAGTCTTTCTTGAGTGTCATGTACTGCAGTGTTGCCTATTTTGTAGGTACATGCAGAGTCTTGTGAACTGCAATCTGTCAATCACAGAGGTACCTAGTATTTTATGCAAGGTATAATCATGTTAATGGAGTTTACTTCTATTTTGTTGCACAGTTAAGATAATTCTGCCATTGATGTTCATTTACAGTGTTTTGGCTTCTGTAAATGATGGTGATTTATGATGACTAAAAGAAAAAACCTACATATATTTTGACAGTTTTGAGTCAATTATGTGAAACTAATTGGCATACTACATGTTTTTCTTTGTTTCTTACAGAAATAATTGGCCTAGTTTCCGACATGCATGCCAGTGCCAGTCAAATCATCGAACATTTCAGCGCCAAATCCTCCACAGGCGAGCATTCTGCAGATAGCCTTAATTCTAATCCGGCCAAATTATGTTTTGTTGTGAAGCAATCTGTGAGAGAAGCTGCCGTAGGTTTGTTCTTACAGTTTTTTTACTTAAATTTACATTAACAATAATTGAAACTTCCTGGCAGATTAAAACTGTGTGCTGGACTGAGACTTGAACTCAGGACCTCTCAGGAGAACTTGTGTGTAGTTTGGAAGGTAGGAGGGTGATACTGGCAGAAGTAAAGATGTGAGGACGGGGTGTGAGTCGTGCTTGGGTAACTCAGATGGTAGAGCACTTGCCCACGAAAGGCAACAGTCTCAAGTTCGAGTCTCGGTCTAGCACACAGTTTTAATCTGCCAGGAAGTTTCATAGCAGTGCACACTCCACTGCTGAGTGAAAATATCACTCTGATTAATAATAATTAATTTTTTAATCTTGCATTATTAGTCATTTATACATAAATCTTGAATGACCAGAAGCAATATCAGTTTTATCTGTGCCAGAGTGACTGAATATAATAATATAGCTTCAGTTGAAAGGTTTAATGCAAAGTGATTATTTTTCCTCTCTTCAACTGTATCTGGGGAAAAATTTACAAATTAAAACAAGTAGGAGGAAAAACAAAGGTAGATGAGTTGCCAAATATTTTCAGAAGATTTTTTTACATACTTTCTGAAAGCTTGACAGATTCTGCTACACAAGTCTATCTCCTGGAAAGGATAACAAGCAATAGAAAGACTTCATGTAAGGATCTTATTGTGAAACACTGTAGTAAATCAATGAAGTAAGAATTCTTGTATGGCAGATAACATGTGCTCAATCAAAAGTTAGACAACTTGAAAGTATTGGAAAAGAGAATAGTGAAATATATTACCTTTGCTTGCAGCAGAGCTTTGTAGTTACAAAGCAATGTTGAATTTACTGTTTTTTTTTTTTTTGTAAAAAGTAGTAAAAACATTATGAAGGAGACAGTGAGACTTCTCTGGATATTTCCACTGGGCTAATTCCATGTCATTTAAATGTAACACTCAACCTGACCCACTCTGATTTCTTTGAAATTTAGTGCATTCCATGAGCCCAATAAGAGATAGAAAACTACTAATTTTCAAATATATTTGAGAATTGTGACGAAAGTCACAGGTCAGCAAAGTTTGGAAACTTTGTGAAATTTACATAAGTGTCTCATAAATGACTGTAATACTGGTTTTAATCCAGATATAGGAATGAAACTTATATTATTGAAAAAGCTAATGAGTTCAAGGTCATTGACCTTGTATGTCTCAAGATACCTGTTGTGACTCGCTGATCTTTCAAACTGCCGCCGCGCTGTTACGCGCGTCCTCTACATGCGGCGCTGTCTGCCAGCCATGCAGCAGCAGCGCCACCTAAGCGGCCAGCCAGCCAGCGGCCGCTAGACTCGGACTTGGTTATCATTTGACTGTTAAAGTGTATACATGTCTTACTCTGTTTACTTGATCTGTGACTTACATGTATTGCGTCGTCTTTGAAATATATTTGTTCAACTTGAAGTTATAACAATTGGCGACGAGGTAGTGAATTTTTCTTTTTCATCGTTGACCCACATTTTCCATGGGTACTTTAGAGCAACTATTGCAAGGTCTCATTGAACAGCAAATGCTTCTCAGAAATGCGATTCGTGATTTCGTTGCGGCACCAAACGCGGGGCGTCTCTCGTCATTGTCTCTACCTCCTTTTCCTCCTGATGACAAGACGGCGGAAGACTGGTCTGATTACGAAAAACGTCTTCGACAGCACTTCTTGGCATTTCATGTCGCGGACGACCAAACATGTAAGTCTCTGTTCCTTTCATGGACTTCACCTCAAATGTATCGCTTGTTGTCGCAATTGGCTCCTTTGAAAGAGCCTGCGTCTTTGTCCTTTGCTGAAATGTGCTCACTTCTGTCCGTCTATTTTCAAAAGCATATGCATGTGGTCACCTCTCGTGTTGCCTTTTATCGTTGTCAGAAACAACCGCATCAGTCCTATCGTGCTTGGGCTGCTGAACTTCATGGCCTCAGTCAAGAGTGTACATTTGTTACTGAAGTTCACAAAGAATCCTACGCCGATTCCATGGTACGGGATGCCATTATCCGGTTGGTGCCAGACAAAGAAGTTAGGCAACGTGCCCTTCAGTTGGCAAATCCAACTGTAGATGAAGTCCTATCCATCGCTCAGTCTTTTGAAATTTCTCGTGCCGCTGGAGCACAAATAGAGGCATGGGGTGATGTCGGGGAAATGCAACCTCTGTGCGCTGTTGACGAAACGTGTGGCGTGTCCCCGCTGGCCGACGTGGCCGCAGTACGCTCCCAAGTGCAGCCTCGGCCTAACCGTAAACAACCCTCTAAGAAACTGCAGCAAAACCCCCGGCAACTTCCTTCATGTCCACGGTGTTTTACGAAACATTCACGAGAGGATTGTCCACAACGTTGGGCCGTGTGTCACAAATGCAAAAAAAAGGGTCATGTGTCATCCGTTTGCAAATCCGACTGCATACATGGTGTTCTTAGCACACTGGACTCGCATTCGGGAGGACGATGGTTCAATCCCGTCTCCAGCCATCCTGATTTAGGTTTTCCGTGATTTCCCTAAATCGCTTCAGGCAAATGCCGGGATGGTTCTTTTGAAAGGGCACGGCCGATTTCCTTCCCCGTCCTTCCCTCACCCGAGCTTGCGCTCCATCTCTAATGACCTCGTTGTCGACGGGACGTTAAACACTAATCTCCTCCTCCTCCTCCATACATGATGTTCATGACGATTGCGCTGATTCTGATTCTGTGTTGTCTGTCAATTGTACTTCTTCCCTTTCAGGGAAGTTTTTCCTCGCTGTCCAAATACTTGGTTGAGATGTTCGCATGCAGGTGGATACTGGTTCTGCTGCCACTATCATCAATTCTCAGATGTGTCTTCAGTTTGGTTCTCCAATCCTGTCACCTGCCACTAGGCAATTACGGACTTACAATAAACAAAAGATTTCTCTCTTGGGACAATTTGATGCTGAGGTATCTTACAAATCTGTCGTTCGCACTGTTTCCATATTTGTGGTCGACCATAGTAATGTGGAGAATTTTTTTTTGGTCTCGATGCCTTTCCCGTTTTTGTGTTCTCCATAGATGACTCTGTCAATATCGTCTCTGATGCTATTCCTTATGCTCAGTTGGATTCCTTGTCGATGACATTTTCGTCCCTTTTATTCTCCTGGGTTAGGTAGTGCAAACGACTTTGAAGCTCGTCTCACGCTTAAACCCACTGCTCGGTCTAAGTTTTTTTGGGCTCGGCCCATTCCTGTGGCCCTTCGTTATCAGGTTAAATGGGAGCTGGATCGTCTCACTGCTTCAGGGGTCTTGCTTCCTGTCACTTCCAGTGAGTGGTCCTCTCCTATTGTCGTTGCTAAGGCAAATGGTGATCTTTGTCTCTGTGGCGATTTCAAAGCCACTGTAAATGCTCAATGCCTTATTGGCACTTACCCTATGCCTCGACCTGAAGAATTGTTCACTAAACTTGCTGGAGGCCAGTATTTTTCTAAACTTGACCTGTCAGAAGCTTATCATCAACTTCCTCTTGACACTGCTTCCCGGCAGTTTCTTGTCCTTAACACGCCTTTCGGCCTCTATCAATACCAACGATTGCCATTCGGGGTTGCCAGCGCCCCTGCTCTCTTTCAGCGATTCTTGGAACAATTATTGCTCACTGTCCCTGGGTGTATAAATTACATGGACGGCATTGTTGTCACTGGCTCCACCACTGAAGAATATCTTCAGAATCTCTGCACACTTTTTCATGTCTTACAGACTGCCGGTATTAAGTGTAATCTTCAGAAATCAAAATTTTTTTCAGGCATATATCATGTACTTGGGGTTTCAACTCTCTCGGGATGGTATTCGTCCGCTTCAGCAAACTGTCGCTGCGATCGATGCCGTTCCTCGCCCTACATCTGTTAAGGCACTGCAGGCCTTCTTGGGGAAAATAGCATACTATCACAGGTTTTTACTGTCTGCTGCTTCGGTGGCTCAGCCAATGCATCGCCTGTTGCATAAAAATGTGCCTTTTCACTGGTCCGCGTCGTGTGATGTGACTTTCCAGAAATTGAAGACTATGCTGAAACAGGCCCTGTGCGTGGCTACTTATCAACCTGGCCAACATCTTGTTCTTGCCACAGACACCTCTCAATATGGGGTTGGTGCAGTCCTTGCGCACCGTTTTTCTGACGGTTCTGAACAACCCATTGCTTATGCCTCCAAAACACTCATGCATGCCCAACAAAAGTATTCTCAAATTGAAAGAGAAGCTTTGGCCATTATTTATGCTCTTCATAAGTTTGGTGTTTTTCTCTATGGATCCAAATTACATCTTGTTACGGATCACAAACCACTTGTTTCCTTGTTTCATCCATCAATGTCACTTCCCGACAAGGCTGCACACCGCCTCCAGCATTGGGCTCTTTACTTGTCTCGTTTCAATTATGAGATTCATTTCCGGCCGACGGCTCAACATGCGAATGCTGATGCACTGTCTTGTCTTCCCATGGGTCCTGATCTGGCGTTCGATAGGGACGAACTTTTGTGTTTCCACCTGGATGTTGCCGAGCAGCGGGTTGTGGATGGGTTCCCCATCACCGGGGACCGGCTGGCGGTTGCTACGGGTTCTGACCCTACCCTCTCCCGGGTTTTACGCTGTATTCAGAAGGGTTGGCCAGATCGTCCGTCCACTAAGACTTCTGATCCGTTGTGGAACTACTACGCTTTGCGTTACCACCTCACGGCTAGGGATGGTGTTACCCTCCTTTCCACCGAAAATGCTTCGCAGTGTGTTGTGGTCCCTGCGTCTTTGCGGGCTTCGGTCTTATGCCTCCTTCACCAAGGGCACTGGGGTGTCTCTCGCACAAACTCTCTGGCGCGCTGTCATGTGTACTGGCCCGGCATCGACTCTGAAATCGCACACATGGTCGCTGCCTGCGGCCCCTGTGCGTCACGTCACAGGCCACCGCCCCGAAGTCATCTTTGCCACCGTGGCCTTCGCCTGAGAAGCCCTCGGACCGTATTCATACTGACTTCACGGGACCTTTTTTAGGTACTTATTGGCTTCTCGTTATTGATGCCTACTCTAACTTTCCTTTCATTGTGCGTTGCACGTCGCCTACCACCGCGGCAACCACCAATGCTCTAGCTCGCATTTTCTCTTTGGAAGGCCTTCCTCTACTCTTGTTACTGATAATGGTCCGCAATTTGCCTCTTCTGATTTTGCGGATTTTTGTGCCCGTCACGGCGTCATGCATGTCACAGCCCCTCTGTTCCATCCACAGCCAAACGGTGAGGTTGAATGACTGGTCCGCACATTTAAGGATCAGATGAGGAAACTCCTGGCTTCTTCTGCTGCTGATGATGCGCTTCTCCAATTTCTGGCTTCTTACTGTTTCACCCAATGGGCGACCACAGCCCGGCTGAGCTCTTACATGGCCGACAGCCCTGCACACTACTTCAAATTCTGCGGCCTTCCATCTCACGGCAGCGGGTGCCTTCGCTTGGCCGGTTCACCACCAGCAACCTTGTATGGGTACGGGGATATAGCATCTTACAACACCGTGGCCAACACCTTTATGAAATCCAGGCGGACACGGGTGTTGCAGTACGTCATTCGGACCAGCTTCGGCCTCGTGTGCCGGCAACGCCTGTTCCAGATGCTGCTACACCACCTTCGGCTCTACCTGACACTCGGGATCCTGGAATCTCTCATTACTTACAACACAGTCCTCTCACCATCATATCGGTGCCAGCACAAGAACTGACACCAACAGGAGATGCACCCATGCAGGAACCAGATGACCATCATCTGTCAGAGCAACTCTACTCGCCTCCTCCTCCTATGGACGCGGACACATCGCCCATGTCTCCTGTGGAAGACTGTGTCTGTGAAAGAAAATGGAATTGGCATACATAAGCAGAGGCAGCTAGGGTTGCACAATCTTAAGGAATTGTATGCATGTCTCAAAGATACATATCCTGGTGTAAATATTGCATTCTTCGGTGGACAGTCAGTGATTGCTATGTGGAAAGAAATGCTGTTAACAGGCGTATGTGTTTGACATTCATTTGTGGGTTGCATAAGTCTTGTAGACTTGTGGAGAAGCAAATGAAGTGCGGACCAGCTTCCTGCATTTACGTGGATCACCTCTACGACTTGTGTGTTTTCTGCCATACCAGACACTTTGGTTATCAGAAGATTTGACATTCTCACAAGACTGATCCAGTGATATCGACTGGAAGAAAGTACTCTCTCCCTATATCAGATAAGGTGAACATTAACAATTTAATTATTGGAGACTTGTGAAACGAGATGTAACCAATTTTTATTGCCTTTTCTTTGAAGCTACAAGGTAAATGGGATGTAATATCACTGCAGTAATTACTTATGACTTGTAGTTTTTAATAGTTTGCTTTTCATATTTATTGTGCTATTTGATAGTGTGCTGTTCCCGACAAAATAAATTTTTGGGCATGATGCGTTGATGTTCCATGTTGATATTTACCATGTTTATAGTAGCTTACTGTGGCAATACAATATATTTTCTGAACTTGGGTGTTTTGAGGATTCAGTGTCACCTTGGATGTGGAGATTCTTAGAAACCTACCATGTTGTGTATCAACATGAAGCTGTACTCATTATTTTTTCAATTATATAATGTTCATTGCTATATCTGGATTAGGACCAGAATTATAGTCATTTATGTTGAGAGAGAAACTCATAAATTTCACACAATTTCCAAATTTTTCAGACCTTTAACTTTCTTCACAAGACCTTTATACCTCTGCAAATTGGTAGTTTTCCATCTGGATAATTGTATGCACCAAATTTGAAATAAATCCATGATGCTCTGGTAGAAAATGTTTTCTGTGTTGCACTGACATGAAACTAACCCCGGATATCTTCGAGGGAAATAGCTGTCGGCTTTGTAACTGTATTCAGAACTACCTCATACATACAAAACTCAAAAATGATCCAGTGAATAAAGTAGGAAGGTCTGTAAGGCTATTCACATGTGTTGCTGCTGTATACAGAAAATTTTTGAAGACAGAAAACTATTTCATGTAATAAAAACTGCAGAGGATTGATGATTGGTGCAGGGACAGGTTATTGGCATGTAATACATCGTGCTTACACAGTTGTGAAGACCTGTGTTTGTTTCATTGCATTGTTGAAAATAAATCTCTGGATACAGTAGCAGCCATAAAATACCTGGGAATATTTGTCGTGAGTGATTTGCAGTGGATTGTCTGAGTTCTAAGGAAGTGTAGTTCATACACAAAAGTGGCTTATTAAACACTGGTTCAGCCAATTATGGAGTATTGCTTGTCAGTCAGGGCACTTACCAGATAGGATTTATAGAGGAACATATCTATTATGTAACTGTGTTCTTGTTGTTTGTTGTGTAAACTGGCACAAGAATACATTTTGTAACAGAACTAATGTGGGATTTTTTCCCCAGCTGGTGCAAAATTGTTGTTGCTTTGTGATCTTTTCACAAAGCGCAAGGCTGAACTCTCACGTGAGGAACGGCATGAAATCATCCGCTATGCGAAGTCGCGGTTACCGGTTTTCATGAGCCAGCTCCAACGTTTCCTGCAAGGTGTAAAATCAACTTTCAGCAGTATGTCACCCAGCCAGCGACAGGAAGTCGCTACTTATCTTGTGCCTGAGGTTAATGTCACAGTTATTATCATACTAGAGCCAGTAATTAGTTCAAAATGGAAATCACTGTTAATTAGGTGAGGGCATATATTCTACCACATTTGAAGCTACACTGAAACCCAAATAGTGTTTTAACACCCTTGTATGTATCTTGATTTTTGAATGTGCTTTGGACTCCAGTAATTGTCATCCTATTTAATACAAATTTTCCTTGGAACTTAAGTTCAGTTTTGCTTTTTAAAAAAATATGCAGTAGTAACTAAATAACAGAATTTAGTTTGTTCAAATAATAAGATTTTAAATGGGTGTTGGTCTATACTCTCTACTTGTGCGGATGTATAGGCTTGTAATTTGTTTTGTACATAAAATATCTTATGTCAACTAAGTACCTTTAGTATGCATGTGTGTTCTAGCTGAAAACTGAAATGTGTGACATGGTCTGTCGAGAATTGCCAAGGTATGCTGAATTTGAATTAAGATACTCTGTATAAAACCTAAGGAGCAAAAGTATTTTGCACACAAAGTGCTACAAAATATTAAAAATATGCAAAAATTTGGTGTTAAAAAATCATCTAGATAAATTTTAAAATTTTTAAAATATTGTTTCCAAAATTATAGATTAGGATGGAACATGATGAAGATGATAGAAATAG
The DNA here is from genome assembly GCF_021461395.2 of Schistocerca americana. Classification (NCBI taxonomy): domain Eukaryota; kingdom Metazoa; phylum Arthropoda; class Insecta; order Orthoptera; family Acrididae; genus Schistocerca; species Schistocerca americana. The sequence goes on along the minus strand of NC_060119.1, from coordinate 555,071,749 downwards.
TTGTATACTAAATGAATAAGTAATCTATAAAGGACTTATAAAACTGTGTTAATGAAAGTATGTGTAAGATAAATTGTAAGTCACTGTTATATTGCAGATAGAGAATATGGTGAGTTATCTAACTTCATTCTGGTTTCTTCTTGCACACAGATTGAAACTATTTTGGATACTGTTTCTACACTAGTAGTACAAGTGAAATCAGCCCTGGAACATATTATAACTGTTCTTTCTCCATCAGAAAACCCAAAAAGTCAGAAGGAAAAAGTTGGTGAAGTACTCACTAAATCTTTGAAAAATGTAAGTGAACTGTATTTATTATCTTTTCTTCTGTTTTCTGGATATCAGTTTTTATGATAGACACTTCATATTTTACAGGTTTTGTACAGAAGAGAACTTAGCAAACTGAGAAATTTTCATCAGAGAATAACTTTCAGTTTAGTTCATCTTCTACAAAAGAAGTAAGTAGATAACATGAAAATATAGCAATATGTAAAGTAATATGTAGGGAGAACAAACAAACAAATGTTCTTAAGTACTCAGTTTAGTGATCATTTGCTTTTGCAGTGCTGGATTATTAATAACAATAACTCATCATTTTTTGAAATACCATGCCATTCAGAATCATCTCCTTACTGTGATGTACAAAAGCTGCTTTTCCACTGTCTGTTATCTGTCTCTTGCAGTCAGCAAAAGGAAAGGTGTAATGCTGGCACTGGACTGTCTTCGTCTTCTTCTTCTTCTTCTTCTTCCTCCTCCTCCTCCTCCTCCTCCTCCTTCTTTTCTAAAAGGCTCAGCCTTCTCTCCTCAGCAGTCATTTTCATCTTCATGTATAACATCATTCTATTTCACAGGTTATATTTTTAAATAAATGTTCTCAGTTGTCCCCAAATTTTTTGCTCTAAGACTTTGCCTTTGAAGATCTTTTACAGAAGAATATCTTATGTGATCAAGTGTCCAGTGATTTTTTCATAGTACTATCTCATTTGTTTTACTGTCTGTATGTCAGAACATTCCATGCAAAGGTCTTAACAAGTCTTTCCGTAGTTAGATACTTATATGTTTCTTAAGCAAAAGAGTATTCTTATATGGAAAGCATTCTTGGCCATTCGTATTCCTCTCTTGATTTCCTTGAGATACTTGTTGTTTTCCTCCACAGTGCTACAGAAATAGCAAAATTCGTTTATTTCCACATGTTGCTCACTGCCTGGTTTTATTTAAGTCTTCTATGACTTTTATCGTTCTTGGCAGTGTGGTTTCAGTTGCATGAGACTGCAGTCCTGTGTGTGTGTGTGTGTGTGTGTGTGTGTGTGTGTGTGTGTGTGTGTGTGTGTGTGTGTCGTCTATTGTTGATGAAGGCCTTAATGGCCAAAAGCTTTAATTGTGAGAGGCTTTTTGCTGTGCCTACCTGTGACTCAGTATCTCCACTATATGGTGAGTAGCAAGTTTCCTTTTTTTGATATTGTTACATTCCATCCTGGATTTTCCATTGTTTGACTTTTGTCTTCTTAGTATTTATTTTCGGTTTGGTTATCCCTTGATTTAGTTCTTTCTGCGAGTGTGCGAATCTGAGGCAGTAAATCTGCATACCATGAATTTTGATTCCAGTCATCTCTCGTTTCGTTATTGTTAGTATCTCCTCAATGAACACATTAAATAAGGCAATAGAGGACACCACTGTCCAATTCCCCTCCTGATTTCTGCTTTTTTCTTGCCATCATTAATATCTAGTGCAGTACTTTGACTTTTGCGTGTAGTCAAAATTAGTTGGCTGTTCTTCCAGTCAAATTGTCCTTGCCTTAAATGATAGTTCCCATCAACCAAATCAAACGCTTTCACTAGGTCAGTAAATGACATACTTTTTCAGTCAACCACATATAATGCTTTTCCTAAGTCAATAAATACTACATATGTTTTCCTGTTTACTTCTAATTTCCATTCCAAAATTTGATGTTGTGTCAATATTGCCTTGCTTGTTCCTTTCCCTGATCTGAAGCCAAACTAATGATTGGCTAAGTTCCAGTCTTTTCTTTTTAATCCCCTCTTTAACCATTGACAGTAATATTTTTTATGCAGGTGGCAGAAGAGCTGGTGTTCTATATCTAAGAAAGTCCTTTATACCTGCTATCTTGGGTAATGCAATAGTTCGACTTTCTCTTACAGGGTGTATATGACCAGGGACATCTGGGAGAAAACCAGGAAAAATCCAGGAATTTTTACATCCGGGAGAAAACTGGGAAAAACCCGGGAATTTTTCATTGTTTGAGTTTTCGCTTGCATTTTTGTGATTTTGACTGATAAGAACTGATACTGTAACAAAGGATATTATTATATCCCACTACTGCAGAACAATGCTGCAGCAATAAAACATGAATGAGAGAAAAAACAAAAACAAAACTTAAATTGCAAAGGAAATGCCCCATATACAGTAACAAAACTCGGTGTTCATACAAGCATCTGCCAACAGCAAACTGTGTCAAAGGCTATAAGAAGACTATGCAGTGCTTTGTAACAACAAATTGCCTCTGATTAGCATGACATCACAACTGTTTACATTAGATTCGTTTGATCACTTACAAGTGGGCTCGTGCCCATGCACAGTTGAGTCGCGTATGACTACCACCTTCTCTCACTTCTGGCTGCAGAAATGTGACCTTGGGCTATGAAGTAGTGGCAGCAAGCAGCCAGATGCTACCTGGAAAAATTTTACTGGTGCGTCAAAGCTGCCAGATTCACGCATGCGCAGTGTTTTGTAAACACTGTGGCAGTTTTTGTATGCCCACATCATACCAGCCTGCCGCCATGCTGTTCAGAAAGTTATGAACCTCTTCTTTCACTCGTCATTGGAGGTGAATCACTGGGACCATAATTAATGCTGACAGGTACTGAGAGACTCTGAAAAAACTCAAATGGACAATTCAGAACCGGAGAAGAGGAATGTTGAGCAAGGGTGTAAACATTCTCCATGACAACACTCGCTCACACATCGCTCAGCAAGCCGTTACTCTCTTGCAAAAGTTTCAGTGGAACATAATCACCCATCCACCCTATAGTCCTGACTTGGCGCCCAGTGACTATCACCTGTTCCCTAGGTTAAAAGAACATTTGGCCGGAAAGCGATTCAGCTCCAACAACGAGGTGAAAGAAGAGGTTCATAACTTTCTGAACAGCATGGTGGTGAGCTGGTATGACATGGGCATACAAAAACTGCCACAGCGTCTACAAAAATGCATCGATAGAAATGGTGATTATGTTGAAAAATAGCTAAATGTTCAAGCTGTAAACTGATGTAAAACATTGTAGAAATAAACAGGTCTATGTACTTATAAAAAAATAGGAGACCTCACTTTTGGGACTATCCTTGCAAGTTGATTTCTGAATGCGTGCATAGTGTACGTGATGTCTCTGACGGGAATCCTTGTCGCATCTAGAAATAAACTGTCCTGCCCACAAAGAGGGATGGGGCTAAACAAGCTGAGCGAAATAAAACCAAACGGATGAATGCCAATTGCTGTTTGTTTATGTGGTTCACTGAGTTTGTGAATGATCAGTATTTTCATAATTACTAGCAAAATCCATAAATTTAGACTACCAGTGTGGAAATAAATGACTAACAGGAATAACAGGTAAGAAAGATTACATACTGTCTTCTCGGAGTATCCAAGACAATGAAATTTTGGCAGGAAATTTTTGGTCACATTGCTACACTAGTAAGGGCCAGTTGTACAGTCCCCGGCCAGCAGCCGCTTAAGTTCTATTCTGGGAGTAGCGTGGAAAACGCGTTACATGAACACGTAATAACACTTAACTGGAGAGTAATTGTAGGATAACTAAACTGGTGATTGTGGCAGGGTTAGTGAAGTTAACCAGAGAATACGTTTTGACAATGACAGGAATAGTTACAGAATTAGGGATGACAAGATTGTTTGTTAAAACGAGGAAGTAGAAGAAACGGTGATATCACACAAATCGTGAATGAATATGATTATTCCAAATTTATTTGAAAATTTCGTACTACTACTTTTCGATCTCATGCTTGAGAAACTGGAGTGTATGAATGAAATGTGAAACTGCTACCGAACATAAAGCTTTTTGCTTGTAGTAGGGCTAGTAGCCATTTGATATTGGTACTTCATGAATTATGTTCTGTCGTGGTATAAAAATGACCTTTTGTGCCAAAACAGTCTTGTTTATTTGGCGTGTGTTAAAATTGCTGTACTATTAGAAAGGCCTGTTTTGGTTTATCTAGCAGACAGTTACAAAATAGATGTAATCAGATCGAGAAACCCCACCAGTCTTGGGTACTATTTGTATTAACAGTTTTTTCAGTATTATACAGCGACATTTCGATTTTTCATGTAGCTTTCATGGAAAGGAAAGCATGCCATGTAAAGCTGTAGCAACATAACAGGGTTGAGGGGGGGGGGGGGGGGGGGGGTGGAGGGAGGGGAATGCTAGGACCTATGGATTAAAGAAATGTGTACTGTCTTGCATATCTCCTGTCTTTACAGGTTTTATGTACTCTATATGTAATTTTATGTTACACAAAACAGCAAGTAAAGAAATTTGGCTTTTATTAATCTTTTCCGCTGAGGGAGTCAATTTATTTGAAACGAAGTGTTTAATTCTACACTATTGGCTAGTTTCAAGTGTTCACTGCATTTCAAGTGCACATTTTCATCTACTAGTACGTATGGCATTATGCCATAATAAAGAGCCAAACATGAGATAATACAGTGCTGGTACTCCAAGAGAATTTGCATCCAGAAAACCACATTGAAAAGCTTAATATCAGGTTTAATCCTACTTCATTGGGAATCTGGACATGCGAGTGTGCACTTTAGTATGGTTCACGAAATTCTGATGCCCTTGGAGTATCCTCTGATGTCTTGTTTCTTTTATGACATAATGTAATGCCTTTTAATGTTTTACACATACAAAAATACGGGCTTCCTATGTCATCGTAGCTGCACAAGCGCGGTTACGCCTGTTGTCTGGCGCGCTCTGGCGACTGCTGAAACAAACCTATTGCTAACAGGTCGCTGGAAAATGTTTGGAATGGCGGTTTGAAAAGTGTTACTAACAAAGTATACTTCCTTTTACGCAAAATGAAATAAGTGTGAGAATGTACAATGAATTTCTTAATCTCAGAGCATTTGACTCTCATTTAAAAAATAACTCTTTGATGATAAGCCATTTAGAAGAATTTAGAGCCCAGAAGATCGGACATTTAGGTGTTATTAAAAATTTTACTGGCACATTTGTGTGATACATCTTAAAGTGCAACACGCGCAAAAAGTATCAACATTATATGTGGAAGCTTAGTGAAAGCTATGCTTTTCTTGCTGCGACACTCTGTATGTTAATTATGATTAGCTTTTGCTGTTTGTGTGTTTGCACTACTTAACAGAGATGTTGCTATTGGCTGACTACATCATGTGTCCTATGCTCTGACTATCCGCTGTCATCAACTGGCGAGATCATGTGACATGAGCTATGACTGGCTTACAAAAGTGCATCGCAATCTCAATTTCAATGCTTCGGAAAGTAATGTGCGGTGATTGGTGGAATTTGAATTTATACTTTTGTAGTATGAAAATAAGCAGCATACATGTTATTACACATCAAAGATCTTTCCAAAACGTGTTCCCCCCCCCCCCCCCCCCCCCCTCTCCCCGTGAGTTTTATTTTCTAAAGTGCCGGGGAATTCTACGCCAGTATATAAAACCACAACCATTCAAAGGGTTGATACGTTTTACAGTTCCGAGGGAAAGTATAATGTCACTTACCTCGTCCAGTATAAAGTGTATTTTTAACCGGGAAATTTTTTCCTTGTCCGCGTATACACCCTGCAGCTCTATAAATACTATGTATGTTTTCCTGTTTACTTCTAATTTCCTTTTCAAAATTTGATGTTGTGTCAATATTGCCTTGCTTGTTCCTTTCCCTGATCTCGAGCCGAACTGATGATTGGCTAAGTTCCAGTCTATTTTCTTTTCAGTCCCCTCTTTAACCATTGACAGTAATATTTTTAATGCAGGTGGCAGAAGAGCTGGTATTCTATATCTAAGACAGTCCTTTGTACCTGCTATCTTGGGTAATGCACTAGTCCACTTTTTCTTATGTCAGCTAGTGTGATTCCTCCCATATAACATTTAGATAAAACGGTACACAACTGTGTTGTAAGACTTCTGCAAGTATGTCATCTACACCCAGTGCTTTATTTGATTTTAACCTGCTTAGTGCAAGGTGGATCTCTTCTTTCGCTATCAGTGGTCCTTTATTGTTTTCAATCAGTTTTTCATCTTCAGTAACCTCATGTAAACTTTGTTTTAGCATATCTGTACAGGCACCTGTCACTTAAATCTCCTATGTCAAACAGCAATGTTCCATTTTTATCTCTCACTATGTTACTCATGGTTCTGTCTGTGCTGCAACAGTTTAATCTTCAAATAAGCTTCATCTTGTTCCCCATACTTAGTCATGTTCTATTTATTTGCTAATTTTGCCCAGCCACTTTTCTTTGAACAGCACATTGTTATTATGTTTTTTGAATGGTTTATATTGATCCAGGCACTTTAAGTCTTTTCTTTTTGTCACATTTTGTCAGTGAGTTCAGTTATTTCTGGGGTCATCCAAGGTCCTGTTTTCATTATTCCTAATTCGACTGTCATATTTGACTTGGTATCATCCAAGCTGGTTTTTTCTGTCTGATTCCATTGTTTTATTAGTGAATTCTTGTGCAACCTCTGCTTCCATCAGTTTATATATTGCCTATTTCATTGGATATTTCAGCTAGTGCTTCTTAAATTTGATATTATATCTTCCCACAACAAGTGGTTACTATCTATATTAGCGCCAGGGTAACAGTGAGTACATTTTACTTGATTCCTGTACCTGTGTGTCACTATTATACAGGGTGTTACAAAAAGGTACGGCCAAACTTTCAGGAAACATTCCTCACATAGAAATAAAGAAAAGATGTTATGTGGTCATGTGTCCGGAAACACTTAATTTCCATGTTAGAGCTCATTTTAGTTTCGTCAGTATGTACTGTACTTCCTCGATTCACCACCAGTTGGCCCAATTGATGGAAGGTAATGTTGACTTTGGTGCTTGTGTTGACATGCGACTCATCACTCTACAGTACTAGCATCAAGCACATCAGTACGTAGCATCAACAGGTTAGTGTTCATCACGAACGTGGTTTTGCAGTCAGTGCAATGTTCACAAATGTGGAGTTGGCAGATGCCCATTTGATGTATGGATTACCACGGGGCAATAGCCGTGGCACGGTACGTTTGTATCGAGACAGATTTCCAGAACGAAGGTGTCCCGACAGGAAGACGTTCGAAGCAATTGATCGGCATCTTAGGGAGCACGGAACATGGAACATTCCAGCCTATGACTCGCAACTGGGGAAGACCTAGAATGACGAGGACACCTGCAATGGACGAGGCAATTCTTCGTGCAGTTGACGATAGCCCTAATGTCAGCGTCAGAGAAGTTGCTGCTGTACAAGGTGACGTTGACCACGTCACTGTATGGAGAGTGCTACGGGAGAACCAGTTGTTTCCGTACCATGTACATCATGTGCAGGCACTATCAGCAGCTGATTGGCCTCCACGGGTACACTTCTGCGAATGGTTCATCCAACAATGTGTCAGTCCTCATTTCAGTGAAAATGTTCTCTTTACGGATGAGGCTTCATTCCAACGTGATCAAATTGTAAATTTTCACAATCAACATGTGTGGGCTGACGAGAATCCATACGCAATTGAGCAATCACGTCATCAACACAGATTTTCTGTGAACGTTTGGGCAGGCATTGTTGGTGATGTCTTAATTGGGCCCCATGTTCTTCCACCTACGTTCAATGGAGCACGTTATCATGATTTCATGAGATACTCTACCTGTGCTGCTAGAACATGTGCCTTTACAAGTACGACACAACATGTGGTTCATGCATGATGGAGCTCCTGCACATTTCAGTTGAAGTGTTCGTACGCTTCTCAACAACAGATTCGGTGACCGATGGATTGGTAGAGGTGGACCAATTCCATTGCCTCCACGCTCTCCTGACCTCAACCATCTTGACTTTCATTGATGGGGGCGTTTGAAAGCTCTTGTCTACGCAACCCCAGCACCAAATGTAGACACTCTTCGTGCTCGTATTGTGGACAGCTGTGATACAATACGCCATTCTCCAGGGCTGCATCAGCGCATCAGGGATTCCATGCGACGGAGGGTGGATGCATGTATCCTCGCTAACAGAGGACATTTTGAACATTTCCTGTAACCAAGTGTTTGAAGTCATGCTGGTACGTTCTGTTGCTGTGTGTTTCCATTCCGTGATTAATGTGATTTGAAGAGAAGTAATAAAATGAGCTCTAACATGGAAAGTAAGCGTTTCCAGACACATGTCCACATAACATATTTTCTTTCTTTGTGTGTGAAGAATGTTTCCTGAAAGTTTGGCTGTACCTTTTTGTAACACCCTGTATAATCGGTTTCCCATTTTACCACCAAGTGTCTTCCACATTTAGCATCTTCCCTTTGGAGCTTCATGATGTGTTTTGTTCACAAAATTGTAATATTTTCTCACCACTTGAATTCTCAATCCAAACTTGACAGGTCACTTGTGGTTCTCTTGTATGCCTACCAACACATTAAAATCACCCATTAGAATAACATTGTCTTTAGTTTTTTTCTCATTTCCATTAATTCTTCAGTGGGATTATTATTATAAATGTTTTCTGTTTCATCTTCATTAGTATGCGCCATTGGTAAAGACACTTGAATTATAACAATAATCTCAAGTGGGCTAGCTTTTGACTTTGTCATTAATATCCTATTACTGGACTCTGAGAATATGAATTGAGAATACAAATTAATTTTCTGGACTAATGAGCAGCAATAATTTTTTGTATAGGTGTGTTGAACACATTTGTGGTCATGCATTTCTCTAGTCAGCATTATAGAATTTAGGCCTGTGATGGTATGTGTTGGTAACTGTTAATGGTCTGAACTGTTAATGGTCTTGATATCTCAGCTTCCATTCTTATTTATTTATTTAAGTTATGCTGGGACCTTCTGGCAAATCATGCCTACTTCACCCCCTGCGGGTCCGGGGTAAGAATAGGCCCGAGGTATTCCTGCCTGTCGTAAGAGGCGACTAAAAGGAGTTTCAACCGTTTCGGCCTTCTATGTGATGGTCCCCCTTGGGGTTTGACCTCCATTTTTCAAAATTCTACAGAAGTACGAGCCTTTTGGGGAAGGACACCTTACATGGTGTACCACTGGTCCTAAGTGCACTAAGACCTTGGCACTCAGCATTGCACCGGCGTTGTCACCATACCCATTATTCCTCAAATTGGGCCTAAACGCCTGATGGGTTGTCCAAGTTACGCCCATAGTGCATCTCCATCTGCACCAGCGATCATGATGGACTTTCCATGGCACCAGAAATCCAGCACGGTAGCCAGCCCGTTGTGGTGGGGTCGTCATGTACCCTCTAGGTTGTAGCCCCCTGACAACACAGGGATCGTACTGCCGATACCTGAGCTGCACCCTCCCCACGTTGGCCAAGGAGTAGATGCCCGTCTCCTTGGGGCATCAGGACTCCCGGCAATGGTCATCCTGCCAGGTGGCCCTTGCTGCGGCTGGGTGGCGCCCGTGGGGAGAGCCCCTGGTCGGAGTGGGTGGTATCGGGGCGGACGTTTCGCACATGAAACGTCAACACGTATCAGGTCGCTCTGCGGCCGAGTCTTCCAAAAGATAAGGTACTGTTTCTAGTTCTGGTTCTCCTGCCCTTTCCCCCTTGGCCACTCCATGGGAGGAGGGACAGGCCCGCTGGCTTGGGGCGAAGTACTTCCCCCGCTATTTGGTCTGTTTTCGAACAGATGGGGGGACGTTCGCCACCTCCAAGCCCATGTTCTTTGTTCAGCACATTGAGGACGTCTTCGGGGAAATCGAGGCTCTCAGCAAGATGCGCTCAGGGTCCGTTCTTATCAAGACCACCTCTGTCACCCAGTCGGCGGCACTCCAGGCGTGCGACCGCCTAGGGGACATCCCCGTATCCATTGTCCCACATCTGGCACTAAATAGGACGCAGGGGGTTATTTTTCATCGTGACCTCCTGCTACAATCTGATGAGGAGCTCAGGGCCAACCTGGAGCGCCGCGGCGTGCATTTCGTCCGGCGAGTCCAGCGCGGCCCCAAAGACCGTCGCATCGACACCGGGGCCTTTATCCTCGCCTTCGAGGGGGACGTTCTCCCGGAGAAGGTAAAGGTGATGTGCTACCGGTGCGACGTGCGACCTTACGTCCCGCCTCCTATGCGCTGTTTTAGGTGTTTGCGCTTTGGGCACATGTCGTCCCGGTGTGAGGCTGAGCCCCTTTGTGGCGACTGTGGACGTCCTCTTCGTGAGGAACATACTTGCACCCCACCACCTCGGTGCCCTAATTGTCCTGGCGTCCACTCGCCTAGATCCCCAGACTGCCCCGCCTATCAGAAGGAGAAAAAGATACAAGAAATCAAAACTTTGGATCGACTCTCTTATTCTGAGGCCAGGAAGAAGTATGACCGCCTTCATCCCGTGTCACTGGCCACTTTGTTTGCCTCAGTTGTGTCCACTCCTTCCGCTGTATCCTCACCTCTATCCTGTCCCCCCTCCGCCTCCTCTGCCCATCAGGGGGCTCTGCCTGCGCCTCCCAAATCCCTCCCTTTCAAATCCTCCTCCCCCGCGGCCCCCACCCCCCCTGCCCCAGGGGCCACCCTTCCTCCTCCTCCTCCTCTCCCCACGCCACCTGAGAAGCGATCCTCTTCTCAGGCGTCCATCGGTGAAACGTTCCGGACCCCAGCTTCCGAGGTCCGGCGTTCCAAAACGGACCCCGCGCGTGAGGACCTTCTTCAGGTCCAGCCCACCATCCCTGTGCCTCCTCGGCCTTCCAAGAAGGCCTCCAAGAAGAAGTCTCTATCCCCCTCTCCACCCCGGCGCGTTTCATCTGACGCTTCATCCGTGAGTCGCTGCTCCCGGCCGTCCTCAGTTTCGCCGGGACGCTCTGCTGCCAGGCGTTCCGCCAGCCTTTCGTCGGCAAATGATGCGGCCCCTCCTACACAATCAGGGACAGCGGCCGCAGCTGGCGACGAGTCGATGGAACAGGATCCGCCTGCCGTCAGTTGTAGCGTTGTTGCCTCGCAACCTGGCCCTCCGCGGCCATCGAGGTGACCAGCTCTTCCCCGTCTCGTTCCCCCAACTTTTTGACTAGCAATGGCGTTGTTTCATTGGAACATAAGAGGTATTCGATCTAATCGGGAGGAATTACAACTGCTCCTCCGCCTGCACTGTCCGCTCGTCCTTGGTCTCCAGGAAACCAAGTTGCGCCCGACTGACCGTATTGCCTTTTCCCACTATACCTCGGAGCGGTATGACCTCACCCCTGTGGACGGTATCCCAGCTCATGGTGGGGTCATGTTGCTCGTTCGGGACGATGTCTATTACCATCCCATCCCATTGACCACCCCACTCCAAGCAATAGCTATCCGCATTACTCTTTCTGCTTTTACTTTTTCAGTTTGTACCGTCTACACTCCACCGTCGTCTGCTGTTAGTCGGGCTGACATGATGCACCTGATCGATCAGCTTCCCCCGCCGTTCTTATTGTTTGGCGGCTTCAATGCCCATCATCCCCTTTGGGGCTCTCCTGCATCCTGTCAAAGAGGCTCACTCTTGGCGGATGTCTTCAACCATCTCAATCTTGTCTGCCTCAATACCGGCGCCCCGACTTTCCTCTCGGACTCTACTCATACCTACTCCCACTTGGACCTCTCGATCTGTTCTACCACTCTTGCCCGTCGGTTCGAGTGGTATGTCCTTTCTGACACCTATTCGAGCGACCACTTCCCCTGTGTCGTTCGTCTCCTGCACCACACCCCATCCCCACGTCCTTCGCGCTGGAACATACTGAAAGCTGACTGGGGACTTTACTCCTCCCTGGCGACCTTTCCGGACCACGATTTTCCCAGTTGTGACAGTCAGGTCGAATACCTCACGGCTGTTATTATCCATGCTGCCGAACGTTCCATACCTCGTACTACTTCTTCTTCTTCACGTCGCGTTTCCGTCCCCTGGTGGAACGAGGCTTGTAGGGACGCTATCCATGCTCGACGACGTGCTTTACGCACCTTTCGCCGCCATCCTACGTTGGTGAATTGTATTGAATACAAACGACTCCGAGCGCAATGCCGTAGAGTCATCAAAGACAGTAAAAAAGCTTGCTGGGCCTCTTTCACGAGCTCCTTTACCAGTTTTACTCCCTCTTCCGTTGTTTGGGGTAGCCTGCGCCGGCTGTCGGGCATTAAGGCCCACTCCTCAGTACCTGGCCTGACCTCAGGTAATGAGGTCCTTGTTGATCCTGTGGCTGTCTCCAACGCCTTTGGCCGCTTTTTCGCGGAGGTTTCAAGCTCCGCCCATTACCATCCTGCCTTCCTTCCCAGGAAAGAGGCAGACGAGGCTCGGCGACCTTCCTTCCACTCCCTGAATCTGGAAACTTACAATGCCCCCTTTACTATGCGGGAACTCGAACGTGCGCTTGCACTGTCCCGGTCCTCTGCTCCGGGGCCAGATGCCATTCACGTTCAGATGCTGGCACACCTTTCTCCGGCGGGCAAAAGCTTCCTTCTTCGTACCTACAATCGCGTCTGGACCGAAGGTCAGGTCCCCATGCGTTGGCGTGACGCCGTTGTTGTTCCTATACCCAAACCCGGGAAGGATAGACACCTTCCTTCTAGTTACCGCCCCATTTCTCTTACAAGCTGTGTCTGTAAGGTGATGGAGTGCATGGTTAATGCTCGGTTAGTTTGGATTCTTGAATCTCGACGACTACTTACTAATGTCCAATGCGGCTTTCGTCGCCGCCGCTCCGCTGTTGACCACCTTGTGACCTTGTCGACATTCATCATGAACAACTTTTTGCGAAGGCGCCAAACGGTAGCCGTGTTCTTCGACTTGGAGAAGGCTTATGATACCTGTTGGAGAGGGGGTATCCTCCGCACTATGCACAAGTGGGGCCTACGCGGTCGTCTGCCCCTTTTTATTGATTCCTTTTTAACAGATCGAAAGTTTAGGGTACGTGTGGGTTCCGTATTGTCCGACGTCTTCCTCCAGGAGAACGGAGTGCCTCAGGGCTCCGTCTTGAGCGTAGCCCTTTTTGCCATCGCGATCAATCCAATTATGGATTGCATTCCACCTAATGTCTCAGGCTCTCTCTTTGTCGATGACTTCGCGATCTACTGCAGTGCCCAGAGAACATGCCTCCTGGAGCGCTGCCTTCAGCGTTGTCTAGACAGCCTCTACTCATGGAGCGTGGCAAATGGCTTCCGGTTCTCTGAAGAGAAGACGGTTTGTATCAACTTTTGGCGATATAAAGCGTTCCTTCCGCCATCCTTACATCTCGGTCCCGTTGTTCTCCCATTCGTGGACACAACTAAGTTTCTAGGGCTCACGTTGGACCGGAAACTGTGTTGGTCTCCACATGTCTCTTATTTGGCGGCCCGTTGTACACGTTCCCTTAATGTCCTCAGAGTTCTTAGCGGTTCATCTTGGGGAGCGGATCGCACTGTCCTGCTTCGCTTGTATCGGTCCATAGTCCGATCGAAGCTGGATTATGGGAGCTTCGTCTACTCGTCCGCTCGGCCATCCCTCTTACGCCGGCTCAACTCCATCCACCATCGGGGGATACGTCTTGCGACCGGAGCCTTCTACACTAGTCCTGTCGAGAGTCTTTATGCTGAAGCTGCCGAGTTACCATTGACCTACCGGCGCGACATACTGCTGTGTCGGTATGCCTGCCGGCTGTTGTCTATGCCCGAACACCCCTCTTACAAGTCCTTCTTCGCCGATTCTCTCGACCGTCAGTACGGGTTGTATGTGTCTGCCCTGCTGCCCCTCGGAGTCCGCTTCCGTCGCCTGCTTCGACAATTGGATTTTGCCCTCCCTACCACCTTCAGAGAGGGTGAGAGCCCGACACCACCTTGGCTCCAGGCTCCGGTTCGTATTTATCTCGACCTCAGCTCACTCCCGAAGGAGGGTACTCCGGCTGCAGTGTATTGCTCACGGTTTGTCGAACTTCGTGCTCGACTTGCTGGTCACACCTTTATTTACACCGATGGCTCCAAAACTGACGATGGTGTCGGCTGTGCCTTTGTCGTCGGGACCGCCACCTTTAAATACAGGCTCCTTGACCAATGTTCCAGCTTTACGGCCGAGCTTTTTGCTCTCCATCAGGCCATTCAGTATGCCCGCCGCCACCGCCATTCATCGTATGTACTCTGCACTGACTCACTCAGTGCTCTTCAGAGCCTTGGGACTCCCTATCCGGTCCATCCCTTGATTCAACGAATACAGCAGTCCCTCCATTCTTTCGCTGATAATGGCGGTTCTGTCAGCTTTCTGTGGGTCCCCGGACATGTAGGAGTGCCTGGGAATGAGGCTGCGGATGCTGCAGCCAAGGCTGCAGTCCTCCAGCCTCGGCCAGCCTCCCATTGTGTCCCGTCATCTGACGTTTGTGGGGATGTATGTAAGAGGCTTGTGTCCTTGTGGTGGGATGCTTGGTCATCCCTCCAAGGAAACAAGCTCCAGGCAGTAAAACCGCTCCCAACTGCTTGGACAACTTCCTCCCGACCATCTCGGCGCGAGGAGGTCCTTCTGACCAGGTTGCGGATTGGGCATTGCCGGTTTAGCCACCGCTACCTGCTCTCTGGTGACCCAGCCCCGCAGTGCCCTTGTGGTCAGGCATTAACGGTGCGCCATGTTTTATTGTCGTGTCCCCGTTTCAGCCAATTTCGTGTTGTCCTGTCCCTGCCATCTACCTTACCGGATGTTTTAGCTGATGACGCTCGAGCAGCTGCTCGTCTTCTGCGTTTTATAACTTTAACTGGCTTGACCAAAGACATTTAACCTTTTTACTTATTTAATCTGCATCTTTGTCAGGTCCTTTCGATGTCCCCCCATCCCATTGAGTTTTAGCAGGTTCCTTGTGCTCTAACACCAGTGACTGGGCGCTAATGACCTCAGCAGTTGAGCGCCCTTAAACCCTACCAAAAAAAAAAAAAAAAAAAAAACATGCCTACTTCTTTGTGCCCCTGTAACATCTTACAAATTTTAATATTTAGCCCGTTAGCAAATTTTCTCATTACTCCTGAATTTCTTAAAAAGGCAGCATTGACTTATTGAAATTGAGTGGCGCCATAACACCCCACCGAACCTTCTTCAAGGTTAACTGCTGTTGATTCTGTTAAGCACGAACGGTATTCTGATGAAGGATAGCAAATATGCATACTATGAAATCTGTACTGTCCAAGCCTGAGAAAATCTTTCTGTTGTGTAAAGTGTGTTAAAACCCAGAACTTTAAACAACCTGGTTCCTATACTTCTGTGAAATTGTCTTCTTATATTAACAGAACATAATTTTTATACTGGAATGAAATTAGCATTAGGTGTTCTGTCTCCTCAGTATACAGGAAAGGAAATTTATAGATTAAAAGGTGATAACATTTTTGAACACATGTCCATTGATAAGAAATTGCTGTACTCTATAGAGATGTTAATACTGAAGAGTTCATGATGGTAATTTAAGAAGAATAATGTTGTGTATTATTAACCTTTTAATGTAAAGTAAACTTTGATAACTATTATATGTGTAAAAAAAAAAAAGGGGGTGGGGGGCACTCTCTCATTTGCCACTATTTTATGTGAATGAACGAGTGAGTTGCAGTAATAATTTGTGATGTCTCCTGTATGTAGGCTTGAGACGTGTGAATCAAAATTCACTGCTGCAAGGAGAAAAAGTTCGACACATTGTTAAGGTGTTTCCGATTCAGTTTCTCATAATTATATTTTATGAAGCTTGCATGTAATAAAGTTACCAGTCAGTATATCTTAATGTAGTTTATTTTCTGATTACTTTTACAAATCATTTGTTTCTGAATCTAGTTTACAGCTAATGACACGAGAAAAGATTGTGTTCCTTCAAAGTGTGTAATTTTTGTTCCACTGCTGTGTGACTGGGTGATATTCTTCTTTTTCAGGGAGAGTTTCAATGAAATGACTAGTGCCAACAAAGTACGATCTGTGGCTCGCAACCTGGAGCAGTTAATAGAGGAACTGCCTATATTTCTTATGAGGCTGGAAGAAGTAACAGCTGCCCTTGATGATAGATTGGAATGGCATGAATTCAAATTTTGCTTTAAAGTTGGAACTTCCAAAGTGGTGAGTGTGTGCAGTATCATGCACAGTAGTACTTAAAACTGACCAATGAGCATTTTCAACCTTCAGTCATAATTATAGAATTATTTTAAGAACTAAAATAAACAGATTAGTCAACAGGAACTTGATTACAGTAGAAATATGGTTGCATTTTTTTGTACAAATTAAATGAAGTGATTAAGCTAGTTTGTTTTAACTTTTCTTGAGTAGAAAGTCTTTGTGTTATTTTACAAAGTTATATTTGAGAAACTCTAATCGTAATTCCATATTGTTAACTTATCAGACAGCAGAAAAAGACAGCCTGAATGGTTGACTGTAAGATTAAACAATGGTTAGCCCAGGATGGAATAATAATAATATGGAAAGGATAGATTGCTGCTTATATTGTGTTAGGGAACGTTGAATCATGGAACGGCGTAATGAAGAAG
Source organism: Schistocerca americana (assembly GCF_021461395.2). NCBI lineage: Eukaryota > Metazoa > Arthropoda > Insecta > Orthoptera > Acrididae > Schistocerca > Schistocerca americana. The sequence continues at coordinate 555,055,057 of NC_060119.1, read as the reverse complement.
AATGCTCAACGTTTAAGCTTTTGCACAGAGTCCTCCAAGCACAACTCACATGTGGTCACTGTCTCCGGGAACGGGGCCCCAAGTGCCGAGATACAGTTGTCTCCACTATACCCCCTCCAAAAACTGTGTGTGTGTGTGTGTGTGTGTGTGTGTGTGTGTGTGTGTTTTTGGGAGGGGGTCTTCTACTCTCTATGTGGTGAGTACCAATTTATCCCTTCCCTGTTGTTGAATGTAAGAGTAATTTCATAAGACAAACTGATCATCAGAAATGGGGCTCAAAGTAAAAGTAATTTAGTACATAAAAGACGTACACCAATAGATGATCCAGATAACCAAAGCATGGAATGCTCATCCTCTTCTCGAATACTGAACATACGTTCAAACTTCAGTTGTAAGTGCAACTTATGCTAACATATTGGGTATATTGCAAGTTTTTTTAAACCGACCAATGTGTGTAGCACAGAAACATGTAACAGAAAACAGCATTTACACTCGCCTTCAAGCACCAGCTCTTTTTCAGCAAAAGTACACACACACACACACACACACACACACACACACACACACACACACACTCCCATGGTTATGGTTGTGTGTGTGTGTGTGTGTGTGTGTGTGTGTGTGTGTGTGTCAATGTGAGAATTTTTGCTAGAGAGGGAGCTAGTGCTTGAAAGTTAGTGTGAATGCTGTTTTCTGTTATGTCTTTCTGGGCTCCACACAATGTTCCCCTATTGGATGAATGGTCGCCTAGCTCCCTTATTTTACATGCTGCTCCATCCTGTAATTTCTATCTATCCCGTCTTCGGTGAATGGTTGCCTCTCCCTTATTTTACATACTGCTCCATCCTGGAATTTCTGTTAATGTTATAATGTTTTTTAAAAAGGTATTTGGTAAGAGGAAGCACAATAGTGCCGGATTATTTTTTTTTTAATTTTTTATTTTTTTTATACCGCAAGTGGAATTGGTGATTTTGGTCATTTTTGAATTAATCTCTCCAGATTTTTCATTATTCCCGTTAGTTGATTTAATCTTATGTAGCAGATATTACTTTTCCCCACAGAACTGAGCTAAATAACTTGCACCATCTCTGTTTACACTTACAAAACTACTGTCAAAAGTACCAACACAATATTCTCCAAGAATTATACATATTGGTACAAATTGCGAATTCTTTACAGATGAATGGAAAAACTGGTACAAGCCGACCTCGGCGAAGATCAGTTTGGATTCTGCAGAAATGTTGGAACACGTGAGGCAATACTGACCCTACGACTTATCTTAGAAAATAGATTAGGAAAGGCAAACCTACATCTCTAGCATTTGTAGACTTTGAGAAAGCTTTTGACAATGTTGACCGGAATACTCTCTTTCAAATTCTAAAGGTGGCAGGGGTAAAATACAGGGAGCGAAAGGCTATTCACAATTTGTACAGAAACCAGATGGCAATTATGAGTCGAGGGGCATGAAAGGGAAGCAGCGGTTGGGAAGGGAGTGAGACAGGGTTGTAGCCTGTCCCCGATTTTATTCAATCTGTATATTGAGCAAGTAGTAAATGAAACAAAAGAAAAATTCGGAGTAGGTAGTAAAGTCCGTGGAGAAGAAATAAAAACGTTGAGGTTTGCCGATGACATTGTAATTCTGTCAGAGACAGCAAAGGACTTGAAGCGCAGTTTAACAGAATGGACAGTGTCATGAAAGGAGGATATAAGATGAACATTAACAAAAGCAAAATGAGGATAATGGAATGTAGTCGAATTAAGTCGGGTGATGCTGAGGGAATTAGATTAGGAAATGAGGCACTTAAAGTAGTAAAGGAGTTTTGCTATTTGGAGGGCAAAATAACTGAGGATGGTCGAAGTAGAGAAGATATAGAATGTATACTGGCAATGGCAAGGAAAGCGTTTCTGAAGAAGAGAAATTTGTTGACATCGAGTATAGGTTTAAGTGTCAGGAAGTTGGTTCTGAAAGTATTTGTATGGAATGTAGCCATGTGTGGAAGTGAAACATGGACGATAAATAGTTTGGATAGTAAGAGAATAGAAGCTTTCGAAATGTGGTGCTACAGAGGAATGCTGAAGATTAGATGGATAGATCACATCTAACTATTGAGGAGGTATTGAATAGAATTGGGGAGAAGGGGAGTTTGTGGCACAACTTGACAAGAAGAAGGGACCAGTTTGTAGGACATGTTCTGAGGCATCAAGGGATCACAAGATTTAGCATTGGAGGGCAGCGTGGAGGGTAAAAATCATAGAGGAAGACCAAGAGATGAATACACTAAGCAGATTCAGAAGGATGTAGGTTGCAGTAAGTACTGGGAGATGAATCAACTTGCACAGGATAGAGTAGCATGGAGAGCTGCATCAAACCAGTTTCAGGACTGAAGACAAAAACAACAACAACAACAAATTTTAATCTTTAAGAAATGAAATTATCATATGGCGTTGTTGGCCGGGAGGCCCCATGCGGGGATGTTCGGCCGCCGTATTGCAAGTCCTTTTTAGTTGACACTACTTCGGCGACTTGCGAGTCAATGATGATGAAATGATGACGACATAAGTTCCGTGACAAAGACACTCCCGTGTTACTACTATAGGCCTTCAGCGTGACTGCCATCTATAGTTATCTGTGGAAAGTACATAGTTTGGTACAATATTTCAAATTTTTAAGTAGATAATTTAATGTTTTATAGAATAATGGTTTGCTAAAAACATCAGGTGATCTCGGTATCCATATGACGTCTGTGTCTCAATTGCTGTCACACTGTTGTATAAGTTTGCTCCTTTGATGTAGAAGTTATGGCAGGTGTTAAATATTTGCTGGAGCATTATTTATGCTGTTGTGAAAGTATGAAAGATTATTTCATAATGACATTTTGTGATAGCATCTTGGTCTCATGATGTCCTTCTATGACATATATGATGCAATGGGCCTAGATGACTACAAAATTAAATAATTTATGTGCAATGTAGAATTTTTTGTCATACTTCTGCGTTCAAATGTATGTAAATAAAAATGAAATAATCAATTGAAACGTGCTAACTTCATACGTCAATGGAAAAATAAAAAGAAATATTAATATCTGGTTCAGATGGGACAAAAACACATCAGAAGGCGATTAATACTTCGAACTGTACGCACGAAAATGACAAAACTTACTGATTAGTACCACTTCTCAGTTATATATGAATAGGCCAATATCTATCAGAATGAATTCTCATACCTCTAAAAATTTTACAAGCCTTTAAAAGATTTTTAGTTTTACCCTGAGTTCAGTCCCACAACTTATTCCCGTCTTTACTCTTGTTCTGTCCATTGTTTGTTGTTGTGGTCTTCAGTCCTGAGACTGGTTTGATGGAGCTCTCCAAAAGCTTTCTCTAAGTCTACAAATGCTAGAAATGTAGGTTTGCCTTTCCTTAATTTTTCTTCTAAGATAAGTCGTTGGGTCATTATTGCCTCATATGTTCCAATATTTCTACATAATCCAAACTGATCTTCCCCGAGGTCAACTTCTACCAGTATTTCCATTCGTCTGTAAAGAATTCGTGTAAGTATTTTGCAGCTGTGACTTATTAAAGTATTTTGCAGCTGTGACTTATTAAAGTATTTTGCAGCTGTGACTTATTAAAGTATTTTGCAGCTGTGACTTATTAAAGTATTTTGCAGCTGTGACTTATTAAACTGATGGTTCAGTAATTTTCACATCTGCCAACACCTTCTTTCTGTAGGATTGGAATTATTATATTCTTCTTTATGTCTGAGGGTATTTCACCTGTCTCATACATCCTGCTCACCAGATCGTAGAGTTTTGTCAGGACTGGCTCACCCAAGGCTGTCAGTAGTTCTAATGGAATGTAGTCTGCTCCCGGGGCCTTGTTTCGACTCAGGTCTTTCAGTGCTCTGTCAAACTCTTCACGGAGTATCATATCTCCCATTTCATCTTCATCCACATCCACATCCTCTTCCATTTCCATAATATTGTCCTTAAGTACGTCGACCTTGTATAGACCCTCTATATACTCTTTCCACCTTTCTGCTTTCCCTTCCTTGCTTGGAACTGGGTTTCCATCCGAGCTCTTGATATTCATACAAGAGGTTCTCTTTTCTCCAAAGGTCTCTTTAATTTTCCTGTAGGCGGTATGTACCTTACCCCTAGTGAGATAAGCCCCTACAACCTTATATTGTCCTCGAGCCATCTCTGCTTAGCCATTTTGCACTTCCTGTCGATCTCATTTTTGAGACGTTTGTATTCCTTTTTGCCTGCTTCATTTACTGCATTTTTATATTTTCTCCTTTCATCAATTAAATTCAAAATGTCTCCTGTTGCTTCATCTCTCAAAGCTATCCATTCTTCTTCTACTGTATTTCTTTCCCCCATTCCTGTCAATTGTTCCCTTATGCTCTCCCTGAAACTCTGTACAACCTCTGGTTTAGTCAGTTTATCCAGGTCCCTTCTCCTTAAATTCCCACCTTTTTGCAGTTTCTTCAGTTTTAATCTACAGTTCATAACCAATAGATTGTGGTCAGAGTCCACATCTGCCCCTGGAAATGTCTTACAATTTAAAACCTGGTTCCTAAATCTCTGTCTTACCATTATATAATCTATCTGATACCTTCTAGTATCTCCAGGCTTCTTCCATGTATATAACCTTCTTTCATGATTCTTGAACCAAGTGTTAGCTATGATTAAGTTATGCTCTGTGCAAAATTCTACCAGGCGGCTTCCTCTTTCATTTCTTACCCCCAATCCATATTCGCCTACTATGTTTCCTTCTCTCCCTTTTCCTACTCTCGAATTCCAGTCACCCATCTCCCTTCACTATCCGAATAATTTCTTTTTTCTCATCATAAATTTCATCAATTCCTTCATCATCTGCAGAGCTAGTTGGTATATAAACTTGTACTAATGTAGTAGGCATGGGCTTCATGTCTATCTTGGCCACAATAATGCATTCACTATGCTGTTTGTAGTAGCTTACCTGCACTCCAATTTTTTTAAATTCATTATTAAACCTACCTACTCTTGCATTACTTCTATTTGATTTTATATGTATAACCCTGTATTCACTTGACCAAAAGTCTTGTTCCTCCTGCCACCGAACTTCACTAATTCCCACTATATCCAACTTTAACCTATCCATTTCTCTTTTTAAATTTTGTAACCTACCTGCCCGATTAAGGGATCTGACATTCCACGTTCCGATCTATAGAGCGCCAGTTTCTTTCTCCTGATAACAACGTCCTCCTGAATAGTCCCCGCCCGGAGATCCGAATGGGGGAGTATTTTACCTCCGGAATATTTTACCCAAGAGGACGTCGTCATCATTTATCCATACAATAAAGCTGCATGCCCTCGGGAAAAATTACGGCTGTAGTTTCCCCTTGCTTTCAGCCGTTCGCAGTACCAGCACAGCAAGGCCGTTTTGGTTAGTGTTACAAGGCCAGATCAGTCAATCATCCAGACTGTTGCCCCTGCAACTACTGAAAAGGCTGCTGCCCCTATTCAGGAACCACACGTTTGTCTGGCCTCTCAATAGATACCCATCCATTGTGGTTGCACCTACGGTACGGCTACCTGTATCGCTGAGGCACACAAGCCTCCCCACCAACGGCACGGTCCATGGTTCGGGGGGGGGGGGGGGGGGGGGTTCTGTCCATATTCATACCAATTACTTCCCAAAAATTGCCAAGTTTTTGTAGTATTGTTAGTACTTAAACATGATTAAATTTATAGGTAAAATGTATGTTTCTGTGTAACTAAAACTACTGAAATATATCCCTATGACAAATGGAAATACTTTTTACGTAGACTAAATCTTTAAGAAACTGTTCGTACTTCAGTGGCAGGCTCTATTGGGAGAGTTGAAATCTGCAGTTACAGTGCAGTACCACTCTGTCAGATTGTCAGCACTAGATGTTCAGTGTGCAAAGGTTTGTTTTGTTTTGGTGCAACTGGAAAGAATAAACAAAAAATCAGTTGCAAACAGTCTGGTTATTACGTTATATTAATTGCTTTAGTTGTGCTACCTTAGTGTTTTATGTCCATCAATGGTGTGCATTGGCGGTATGTTGCAATTAGATCATTTGCAGTGATTTTAAATTTGTATTAAGGATTTTTAATACTTTGAATGAATGAATGAATGATTGATAACAATACAGCACTTCAAAGCATTGTTCTTCTGATTGTGTAGCTGAATTGTAGTGCCCAAATTAGCCTTGTAGGAAAGTGTAACTCTTCTTTAAAAGCGACCATGTATAGAACATTAATGTGATCCATTCTTGTGCCATTCTGCTGGCTACCTTGTTTAGATTGTCGAGTTGTTTCCTTGTGTCTGCTTTTGTCTTGCTGTCTATTGGTACACTGCCTGCAAAGGCTAGGCAGACCATTTGGGCTATATGTGCATCTTTTGCATTCTTATTTCATTGTTTATTGCTTTCCACTATCATCATGTTTAGCAAAATTAGTGACAGTCAAATTGATGTTCTGCACCTTTCTTGATCTCAAACTCTTCAGATAGTGCTCCTCTCAATCATACCTTCACCATGCATCTGTTAGAATTCCCATATACAGTTTGGTGTAGTGCCATATGATCCTTTGTTCTTAAAGATTCTTCAGAATCCGTTTGGTGATGGAATTGTGTATTTCTTATAATCTTGGAAGTTTGCTACCACCTTTTTGTTCTTTAAGATCCTATAATGTATTGGTCGTTCAAGGGTAAATATCCATTGCATGCATCTTCTTGCCTTTCTAAGGCTCACTTGATATTCTCCAAGTATACTGTATATCTGTTCTGCTTTCTTTAGTGATAGTTTTGACAATGCTTTGCAGCCAATATCTAGTTGTAATGTTTCTCTGCAGATGTTTCATCCCTCTCATCTCCCTTCTTATATCAGAGAATCTTGATCATGTTGTTTACCCTCTCCACTTTATTGTCTATGCTGCCATTCCATCTTTTCCAGTTGCTTCGTTATCGTATATTGCAGATAATACATTTGAAACTTATTTCCACTGTACGATTTTGTATAACAATGAGTTTCTGAAGAAGTTAGTAGTAATATTGCAGTGAGTTTGGAACTGGTATAGAAATGTTGAAAATAGAAATTCAGAGATTCAGTAAAAAAGGGGAAAAAATTGTTACTGCTAAGTCACATTTATATGCTCTCATTGTTGATTTGTTTGATGTATGGGCTTAGTGTCAAGTTCATTAGTTACTTCAGTACTGTCTGCTTTTTGTCTTCACAAATAAGTTCATTTCCAATATTTAAAACTATCATGAAAATTAAACATGAGGCTGTACCAAATGTAACAACTAACACGGTTGACATATTTCAAGAATGAAGGAAATTTAAAAAATTGCATTTATTTTTGTGTTGCAGTCGGGGATCCTGCAGCAGTTACTGACACATCGTGAGACTTTGCAAGAAGTTATGGTTCAGCTATGTGACTTAGTGCAAAGGGAAGCATTCACGAGATCACTCTTCGCCCTTGAGCTCCTTGATCCAGCTCATTATTCAGCAGATCATCATAGTCATCCAAGTGGGCATTTTCACTCTACTCCCAAACAGCATGGGTACAAGGTAGGTTAGTTAGGAAATAAGACACAGAGATGTATGATTTGTGTAGCACTTTCGCTGTTGACACCAAAAGCGGTGGTAGATGGATTATGAAGGAGATAGTATTTAAGGTAGTTTAATCTCCCAGAGTTGACAGTAGAAATGGATAAATGAAATATGAAGGGAATGATACTGGTACCACAAGCTTTAAGGTTTAATAATTTTTACCCTCTCCTTTTAGTGCTGTTGCTGCTGCTGCTGCTAATTCCCTTGTCATTTATTCTGCATATTTGTTTTCCTTATACCTACTCTAAATTTCCCTTTCTTGCCCTTTTTTTCCCACTCGTAAAGCATCACAATCTTGTTACTGGCCTCCATAAATTTCTGGTAGTGTATTCTAGTGATGAAGTAACTGATTCATTCCACATCATAATGAGAATGGGACATGGGACATGCAAGTAACTCACTATTCAGCAACAGTCTGTGTTTACAAGAAGTGTTTCTCCTGGTACCATTTCATATCTTCTAATCATTTAACCTCTGTCTGTTACGTTTTGATGACTGTTAGATCAAATATCACATTTCACTGCATTAAAATTGTTTTAATGGCAAGTAAACTACTATTTGCAATTTGTGATGTTATCAGACAGCTCTTTCTTCCTTTCATTTTTAGATTTCATGATAGTGTCGTATAAACATGCATATAATAATAATATTTTTTATTTCCAGCTAAATCTTGTGGAGTCATTGTGTATACCACCACTTTCTCGAAACAGTAGACTGTCTAAGGCTGCCGTCCAGTTACTGAGATCGGGTCAGGACACTGACATGGTCTTTGAAGTTGTCTCCTCTCCAGGTAAGATGACTGGAAATTTATACTCTTTTTTTTTTTCTTTTTTTTTAATTTTATGCCCAGTGGGGCACATCCACAAAATTGTGTTAACTTGGTCATTTATGACTACGCTACTGGTGATACGCAAAGAAATGCAGTGTATTGAAATTCTCTAGTTTCTGAACAATTGAGCAAATTGATGTGTGAGGGGTGTTCAAAAAAAGGTACAAAACAACATTGTGGGTATAATTGAAGTTTTTTCCCCCCCAAAATAATCACCAGCAGCCTGAGCACAACTTCTCCACTGTTTTACATGCCAAAGGATTCCATGCTCCCAAAATTCCTATGTTGGGGACAGGAGCCAGTCCTCCATTGTGTCCTTCAGTTTGTAGTTTGAGCTGAAGTGCTTCTCACTGAAATGTTTTTTAGTGGATTTGAACACATGGAAGTCACAGTGTGACATGTCTGGGCTGTATGGCACATGCTCGAGCTATTCCCAATTGAATTTGGCCATTAAACTTTCTGTGATCTTGAAGACTTGGTGGAAACATGTCACCGTGGAGCAGAATCGCTCCCTCCATGAGCACCCCAGGCACCACCTTGCCTGATGATGCTGCTTTGAATTTTTAGGAGGAGGTGACAATGCTCACTTCCTATCCCTAGATGTCTCACTACATTACCAGAGTGTGGTGTACGCAGATTCAGTCAATTCAGTTGTTAAGGCTTTTTGTACCTTTTCATCTGAACACATAGGAAAAAATACAGTGGCGCAATTTTGGCGTGTTCTGCTGACACTAAAGGTGACTATTGGGACAGTACTTTCTTGGAAATTGTGGCAGATTTCCTTCCCCTTAGTGGGATAAATAATTATGTGACCACAGCAATGTAAATAATTATCTTGACACTGCTGACTCTGCAGTACAGTTGAGGGTTACCTGGGAAGTAGTACAGTTACAGTAGTTGCACCATTCATTTTGTACTCGCTCTCTCTCTCTCTCTCTCTCTCTCTCTCTCTCTCTGCCTCTCTGCCTCTCTCTGCCTTCCTTGGTGTATTGTGACTTTCAATTAGGCTTTTCCAGCATTGCTCCATAGAGGACGGGCACATCTGGCAGCCCATCATCTCTCTCGCAGGCTACCTACCTGGTGGCCCTGTTGCACACATTTAGTGCTGTGCTAGCCACTTGGTCACCTCTGCCTACAGGCTCCTGGTTGCTGTAGTATGATTACAGACACCACAGGTCAGCCGTCTGCTTGCTACCTGTGCCCATGAACGTCCAACTGTTTGTTGATAGGCATGCAAGCTGAAACAGTTTACTTTAAGTCATTGGCTTGAAGTTAATTTTTTGAGGATGTCCAGCAGTAGGTGCTTGGATGTAACATATATTCTGTCCTCATATCTTAAATAAAATTTGCATTGGTGAATGCAGCTAGGCAGGTCTTCCTCTTAGAAGATGGGAAATTATCTGAAGCACAACAGTGCTAAATGTAAACTCATTTATTTAAAAAAATTGTATGTCAAATAATTAAATTAAACACAACTGCCACTCCAGTGTCCAAAGGCCCTAAACAATCTTGACAGCTGTTGACCATTACTAGTGGTGGTGGGAACAACTGAATGAAGCAAGTCAATTCTGTGAGTTGTAGGAAAACAGTCAACTCATTTTGTTGTAGTTTTTCATTGACGTATTCGTTCGTTCTTTCGAGTGAATCTGGTCTATTGGAGGAAGCACGTGAAAACAATCAAAACATTGTAGTTTTGCATACTGACTGAGCTACTCATTATTTCTTTTCAAGCAAAAGCACTCTGCCAGTTTGTCAACCAGTCAAACCATTTATTCATACTTTGAATTGAAACCACTCTTAAGTGTTGCAGTTGACTGAGGTATCCATTCATTCGTCTGAATGAGACCAGTCTGTAGTACTTTCGCCGGCCGGTGTGGCCAAGCGGTTAAAGGTGCTTCAGTCTGGAACCGCGCGACCGCTACGGTCGCAGGTTCGAATCCTGCCTCGGGCATGGATGTGTGTGATGTCCTTAGGTTAGTTAGGTTTAAGTAGTTCTAAGTAGTTCTAGGGGACTGATGACCTTAGATGTTAAGTCCCATAGTGCTCAGAGCCATTTGAACCATTTTTTGTAGTACTTTCATTATTCCTTACAAAATAGTGGTATACAACCAGGATACACACACCTAAAGATGGTAGCCCTACTTTTGGGTGTTTATGAAGATACGTCAGGGGTATGCCAAAGTTAATACAAGCATTATACATATTTATTTAATTATATTGTAAATAGACTAATTCATCTTTTCATAATTTAAAACTGATTAATAAATTACTGTATATTAAATTGTTCCAGATGCAATTAACATGTAATCATTGGGCATACAAAGTTGAGCATAAATTTTTCCTTAGGGGTACATGATTCCACTTTACTGGAAAGGTGTGATGATGTCTAGTAATTAAAAATCATTTGAATGTAGCTCTTATTAAGTCATTCATTTGTTTGAAAGGTAAATATATTTTGCGGGGAATTAAGTTATTTGCTAGACACATACCAATCCTACCCATGCATACAAATGTGCATTTCACAGCCTTTGAAAAGTAACATTTCAGGGCGTGAATCGGTTCTATTCACATTCACACATTATTACTTCAATTTCATAGACAAGCCCATCTCTCGCCATCACTGTAAACAATCTGTAAACTCGCCTTTGGCCTGCTTGGAGTGATAATTTCAATCACCTAATCCCCGGAACACTCAGTTCTCAGAAGAAACATTCAATGCATTTGGGATTGTTAAATCATTATTTCCGAGTGCACTGGGTTATCACCTGTCAGCACTGTTACTGTCATTGTGATACTTGGTATTTTGTATGTGCTGGTAAGTAGGTTTTAGTTTAGCTTTTCATCCATTTTTTGTGAATAGATGTTTACTTAACAGTGAGGTGGGTATGTTCAGTAGCATGGGAATGGAATAAATCGCATGACTGGATAAAAAGTAGTCCTGAAGATAAATTCAATGGGATATACAGTACCAGCAAGGATGATTCATAATCTGAAACTACATTAATGAAAGTAAGTTAACAAATGGTGCCATATTTCTCTCGGAAAAAATACTTCTGACAAGTGACAGTACATGTTTAAAAAGCAAGTGATTATGTAATCAAACAATTTCTGTTCACAATAACACTGTGTTTACTGAGAGAGAGTTGTTGGTGGTGGGTGCAAACCAGCAGGAAGACGCAGAGCTTCAATAAATTTAAATAAAAAAATAATTGTTCAAAAATAATGGACATTCCGGGGTAAAATAGGGGTGGGGCCACAACTCACCTATAGCAGACTGATCTGTTGAGCATAGCAACACATAACAGGGAACTGCCTTCACACTAGCTTCCATACTGTTTCTCTTCTTTTAGGAAAAGCACATGCTTTCACACACTCAAAAACACACAGAACCCCAAACCCACTTTCTGCCATAGCCACGTTGTGTGGTGTTGAGGGTGCTCTTAAGTTGTGCAGTAGCTGTGACTGGTATGTAGTTAAAAAGTGGATCTTGGATTTTGAGGCACCAGTGTTCTTAATTTATTGAAACCAACTGCAAATGCTTGTCACGTGTATTTTGCAGAGAATAGGGTGGGAAGGAGGGGGCGAGAGAGGGAGGGGGTGAAAGAGGGAGGGGGCGAGAGAGGTGTTTACATGTCAATGGCAAGTTAGATGGATACGCCGTATTCGGCGAATATTTACTATTTGCATGATAAATGAGAGAGAATTGTTAGAGCATGTGCTTCAATAAGTGCCAAAGTGATAAGGAATACCACTCAATCCATGATAAGAAGATTGCAGCACTGCATTGATACCAATGGTCATCACTTCGAACACCTTCTGTAAATGGACATTCATACCACGTTTGTGACTTTTATTGACCTTCAGAGACCGTACTGTTACCCATAATTGGATTTGTCTCAATAGTCGCTATCATAAAAGAAGTACCAAACTATAGCATCCCATTAAAAAAAAACCAAAGTTGACCTTCATATCTCTGAAGCGACCCCCATCTAGCAACAAAAAACCAGTGTCATATTACATTCCCCATTCTCGGTGGCAATAGTAGGACTCACCATGTTTATTGCGTTCTCCGTCATGTATACTGTGTGCAGAAATTCTATTCATTTTGTGTATATGGTGTAAAAACCCATTATATTTTAAGCTTTAATCTGCAAATTATCATCATTATAACTTTAAGGCAACATTTATTGCATAATGTGTTCATACAACGCAATCGAGGTGTTACAGCAATTTGAAAAATCAATAACATAATAATTATACAAAACAAGGAAAAATAATGTTAAAGACATTATATCTAGGCGTAATCACTGTAAGACTTTTGCCTTCTAGATCTTGATGCACAACAACTGCATCACTGCCCCCCCTCCCCTCGCCACCCCCCCTTCCCCCTAAGTGCTAACAATACTTGTGATTAAACTTGACGTTAGTCCAGATTGCATGGTGACCGGTTTTGCTGTTGTGGAGCCATCAGAGGTGTAGTACTTGATGCCTGTGGTGCTTTGTTGGTGACAGGGTAGCAGGTGGTTCTGTCATGTCTGAAGGTGATGCAGTACGTATCGTGTCTGCCTTGGTGGAAGCAGTACTGAACGCAGATTTGAGGTGATCAGTAGAAACTGTTGTTGGTGTTCGCATGGCATCAGTTCTAAACGTTTTATCCTTTGTGCTAAGTACTGTGTATAGCCCACTGTACAGTGGTTTCAGAGGTTAACATACCACATAATGTCAAATGAACACTGAGTCTCTTGTTCTCTTACTGAAATAGGCCAAAGTTGCTGTGCCTGTGAGTGTAGCTAGCTGACGAAGACTGCTTCATTGACGGGCGTATCCAGCATGTTGCAGAGCAATTCGTCATGTAGTCTATTTGTTGTCCATAGACAAGGTCAACTGCAGTTGTTTTCATATTTTTCTTGATGGCTGTGCAGAGTAAAGCTCTGAATAGGGAAAATACTGCCAACTTGCCAGTGGCCGCCATTTTGGGCCCACTGCACCACTGGTGAAACATTGCCTTCTGCAGCATATTTAGTTGTGTATATTAAAGTCCACTTCTTCTACATCACACACCGCAAGCCACCTAATGGTGTGTGGCGGATGTTACTTCTAGCACCACTAACTGAAACCCCCTACCCTGTTCCACTCGCGAATGGCGCGTGGGAAAAATCATGGTCGGCAAGCCTCTCTATTGGCTCTAATTTATCGAATATTCTTGTTGTGACCATTACGAGGGAAGTATGTGGGAGGAAGTAATATGTAAACCAATTCTTCCCGGGAAGTGCTTTCTCGAAATTTCAATAGTAAACATATTTGAGATGCACGCCTCTCTTGTAACGCCTGCCAATAGGCTGTGTTGGTCATCTCGGTAACACTCTCATGCCGACCAAACGGTCCAGTGACGAAATGTGCCGCTCTTCTCTGTCTCTTCTACCAGACGCACCTAGTGAGGGTACCATATTGACGAACAATACTCAATAATCGGTCAACGAGCACCTAATAAAGCCACTTCCTTCGTCAATGAATTACATTTCTTTAGAATTCTTCCTATAAATCTCAGTCTGGCACCTGCTTTTCCCATTATTTCTTTTATGTGGTCTTTCTATTTAAGGCCGTTCTAGATAGTTACTCCTAGATCTTTTGGTTTGGCTTTGTGGTTCTAGGCGCTTCAGTTTGGAACCGCGTGACTGCTACGGTCGCAGGTTCGAATCCTGAATCGGGCATGGATGTGTGTGCTGGGTTTAAGTAGTTCTAAGTTCTAGGGGACTGATGACCACAGATGTTAAGTCCCATAGTGCTCAGAGCCATTTGAACCATCCTAGATCTTTTACGTAGATACTACTTCCAGCAATTTGTCATCAATAGTGTAAGTTGTACGGTAGTGGATTTCGTTTACTACGTATGCGCGGTATGTTATGTTTATTTACATTCACAGTCAACTGCCAGAGCCTGCAAAATTAATCAGTTCTCTGCAGGTCATTCTGCAAATCAATACTGTCTCCGATACAGACAGCCGCATCATGTGCGAACAGTCCTAAAGAGCATCCGGCACTGTCTACTAGATAATTTTATGCATTGTAAAGAATAACGGTCCTATCACACTTCCCTGGGGTACTTCGGAAATTACCTGTACATCTGTAGATTTTGTTCCGTTAAGAGCGACGGGCTGAGTGCTATCTGCAAGGAAACTGTGAATCCAGTCTCAAATCTAATCTGATACTCGATATGCTGTTATTTTTTCCACTAAACGACAGTGTGAGAAGCTGTCAAATACCTTCATGAAGGCATGGAACACGGCATCAACCTGAGCGCCGTTGGTCACGGCGCTATGGATCTCATGGGGAAACAGATCGAGCTGAGTTTCGCAAGATCTCTATTTGCGGATCCATATTGATTTTCATAGAGGACATTTTCGTTCTCCAAAAACGTCATAATTCGTATGCATAAAACATGTTCTGTAATTCTGCAATATACTTACATTAACGATACAGGTCTATAATTGTGTGGATGTCTCCTGCGGCCGTTCATGAAAACGGGAATGACGTGCGCTTTTCTCCAGTCGCGAGACTTCGCTGCTCCAGCGAACTACGATACACTACTGCTAGAAGGGAAGCATGTTCCTTCGCATAACTTTTGCACAATTTTATAGATATTTCATATGGTCCTGATGACGCTCATTTGCGCTTGTTCAGCTTTTGTCTGTAGTTAGTTTTTGACTTCTCTTGAATCTGAGGACTTTTCTAAAAAGGATATTAAAGCATGGTGAGTCTTTTCCATCCCTCAAGACCATGCTCGGAACATACTTGTCTTAGGCATACTGAATGACGCTTTAATTTTTTCCATTTGTGCTTCACGTCTTCGTCCTCATCACTGAATATTTGATCCTGACTACTTAGATACTCTACTCTGAGCAGCCGTCTTAGGTTGTTTGCAGATGACGCTGCCGTTTATCGACTAATAAAGTCATCAGAAGATAAAAACAAGCTGCAAAATGATTTAGGAAAAATATCTGAATGATGCGAAAAGTGGCAGTTGACCCTAAATAAAGAAAAGTGTGAGATCATCCACATAAGTGCTAAAAGAAACTCGTTAAACTTCGGTTACAAGAAAAATCAGTCTAATCTAAAAGCCGTAAATCGAACTAAATACCTAGGTATTACAATTAAGAACAGTTTAAATTGGAAGGAACACACAGAAAATGTTGTGGGGAAGGCTAACCAAAGACAGCGTTTTATTGGCAGGACACTTAGAAAATGTAACAGACCTACTAAGGAGACTGCCAACACTACGCTTGTCCGTCCACTTTTAGAATACTGTTGCACGATGTGGGATCCTTACCAGATAGGACTGACTGAGTACATCGAAAGAGTACTTAGCTGTCTAATGCACTGCTAAAACTGCTCAGTGGCTTAAAACGGAACATATCGGATTTTTAGCAACAAAAAATCTCAACAAATTCAAGTTAATGAGTTGAAAAGCTTTTGTTGTGGCAAGCACGAAAAACAGTTTTTCCCCCCTGCTATCCTTTATTAAAAGCGAAAGCAGATTTCACAGTTATTGTTGCGGTATGAAGTTAGAACATCTGTTTTCGGTTCTATCCAATAGTCAGCATGACGAAAGGGAACCAATATTAGTTCACAAGTGCGAGGAAAAATCCATCGCTAACTTAAATCTCTATATCTACTTACTTCTTGTTCCTGCTACTCGGTGCTGTGAAAATTCGCCCAATGTCTCTTTGTTATATGAAATGAGGGATTGGATTCAAATATATGTGCACGTTGCCTTAGTAAATAGAATTAATAAACATGCATATATGATTACGCGTGATTTATATTTTTGGCAGAACTATCACATAAAACTTTGTTTGCAAATTGTTCTATGACAGTAGGAGAATAGTTACAAAAGTCCAAGAGAACACAGTATTTTTAAAATGTGTTCGAATAAAAGTAGACCTACGAGCAAAAGTAGGCTGTAGGAAACAGTAACAACTGTATTTGTGTTAGTACTCTGTAGATTAGCATTCGGGTTAATGGTTACTGAATGAAAGATGGTAGGTACAGTGCCGGCCACTGTGGCGGAGCGGTTCTAGGCGCTTCTGTCCGGAACCGCGCTGCTGCTACGGTTGCAGGTTCGAATCCTGCCTCGGGCATGGATGTGTGTGAGGTCTTTTGGTTAGTTAGGTTTAAGTAGTTCTAAGTTGTAGGGGACTAATGACCTCAGATGTTAAGTCCCATAGTGCTCAGAGCCGTTTGAACCATTTTGGTAGGTACAGTACTTGCCTAGTGCACATTTTTTTTCTTTTTTTACATTATATTGTGTGAAACAAAGTAAAATTTATTATTGTGAGCATTGTAAATGTAAGTTTAAAACATATTGCATAGTCAATTGGGTCAAATATTTTGCCAGTCATGTTAATTTTGTACAGTCCACTTACTATTTTTTGTTTTAAATGCTAACAGTGGCAGTTTTATCTCTTAAGATTTCTATTTTGTAATTAAACTACCATTAAACCATCCTATTAGCTCTTCTGACTTTTTTTGCTGTTCAGATGGACTAGAAACTAAGTAACAGAAATGTAAAAAGGAGACAGACAAAAGGCCAGAAATAAATAAAATTAATTGATTGGTTAAGTCTAGTTCCTGCAACCTTTCCCATTGTGACCAGTATTCTCCTTCTTGTCGCATCTCTCCCTTTGGAAGGAAATCTGTACAGTTTTCCTCCCGTTTTGCCTCGAAACAAGCAGCCAAAAGCATAGCACTGAGGCATTATTGTACTTAAAACTTGAAAGATACACAGCACTTCCTATGCTTCACACGTAATGATTGGGCCCACAATGGCTGGTAATGTCACGTGATGCAGTTTCAGCCAATCCTGAACTGCGGACGGCGGCAAACGCAGGGGAAAAGAATGGCCATACTTTCCTTTATACAGAGCTTTAGTGCAGAGGGCTCAGTAGCACGATTGGCAAGGTCTCAGTGCAACACTGTTAGTCGTGATATTGAAGAGATGCTTTGAGCTGACAGTACAAGCATTTTACCAAACCATTCCCTGTCGGGTGATAAGAAGTTGTCCAGATCAGGTTCGTGCCTAACATGCCGGCGAGTGCCTTGAATAGATAAGATTCAAACTGCTGGCCCTCTTCAGTGGTAATTGAAATATGCTCACTATTTTTATGTACTTGAATTTTGCATATTTCGTGACAGTACTCACTTTTCCGTGAAATGTTTATTAGATGATATTTGACATTTTTGTGTTGGCTTCAGTCGTCTAGTGAAAGTATGATTCCATAATGCTGTTTCGTCGGCTGCGGAAATGTCCTGGTTCAATGCATTTGCCTCATTTCTGGTGCTTCAAATACCATTTCTCCGAATGTGCTTCCTTCTTGATGTTTATATAAAAGTAACAGAATAACTCATTTTTGCTGGCCACTTGCAAATTATTATAACGGGGACCTGTACACTGTTCCACCGTCGCACACCAAGAGTTCACTGCCGACTGACTACGGTCAAAGACGACTCCAGCGTCAAAGACATTTCACACAACACACAAGCTTCCACTTGTGACCAGTCTCTTTGATATTCTTCGTCACATATACTAATATTAATCAATACGCTGTCACTTCAAACATATAAGCAAATTAGCATAAAATAAGGCAAATTACAATTCACAAAAAATATTCTGACAAAAATATAAGAAAACATTTACAACCTCCCTCATTAGATTTGGTATCAACAAATCTGGTAGAAAATAACACATCTCCCAGATCCATTACGTAATGCACAATGGTATGCTGAAATAAGCAATCCAGTCCCAGGAGAATGTAGTTGCGATGGACTCGGCAACGATGTTGGACATGGAGAATACCTCCAATTAGTGAGTGAATCAGTCTATGGCAGTGAGACAGTAATTACATCCCTCTGATGCCAGGAATGGTCCAATAACGTTTCGAATTGTTGATAAGGGGCAATGAACATGCCGAGGGGTGCGCTAATTAGATGAGTGATTTTGTTACTTTGACAGGCCGTGCATTGATGGACAAATGTCTTGAGAGTCTCTGTCAATGTCGAGCCACATGAAAGTTCTTTTCACCAACTGCGCTGTAGCACAAACACTAGGATGAGACATGTTATTCAGAGATGCGATGCCCTGCTGTGGCAAACCATGAGTCACAAAGGGTCATGACTTCGACTTCAAGACGGCACTTGAATGAGATGGAGCTGAAGACTAGATGACTGTGCCAGTATATTATACATTCATCGGACTGATGTGCAAAGGCCAGTACCTCATAATAGATTGCACGCAAGATCACCTCAATGCGAGAGTGTGTGTCTGCCAGGGCATTAAGTTCTACCTCCATGCGGGCAATGTAAATTGTAAACTGTCCAATGAAGCTGGTGTGGCAAACCTTTGTCTGGGTGTTAATGAGATGCTTATGTCAGTGGTTTGTTGAGCATGACAAGAGTGAAGTGTCTACCTTCGAGCATGCATCTGAATTTCTTGATGGAAGCATATGCTGCTTAGTTCACAGTTGTAAGTAGACAGTTCTTCTGTGATGGAGTTAGCTTTTTGCTGTTGAATGCCAAAGTTTGCTGCTGATTGTCTCTCTGCTGTTAGTGCAGCAACTATTGCGGTCACTGATGCAGCAACCATTAAGACAAGCAGCACTTCTGGAAGAGGGTGCACCAGCAGAACGGCCTCAGCAGTAGCAGTCTTTGCAGTGTTGAAAGCTGTCTCATCTTCACTACTCTGGTCTGTGTGAACCTTGTTGAAGATCGTTCTGAGAAGCAGCTAACAATGCATGGTTCTACACCTGGCAACGGTAGAAATCACTGCAATAAGAATAGTCACCGATCATGGATAATTAACTGTTCTGTCTACCTTGTCTTGGGGTGGCTGAATTCCATGGGCATTGATTGTGTTGCCCTGGAAGCAGACTTCAGAAGCTCCAAAGACACATTTCGAAGGATTGACAAGCAGTCATTGTGAAGGAAGGTTTGGGAATATCTGGTGCAGGTGTTCCATGTGTTTGGCTTTGGAACTGGACATAATTAATATCTCATCAATGTACACATAGCAAAAGTCCAAGTCTGTTATCGCTTCATCCACGAAACATTGGAATGTTTGCGTGGCATTGTACAACCTGAATGGCATTTTTGTGAACTTGGAGGCCAAATGAGGTGGTGACAGCAGTTTTAGTAGTATCTTCTGGCAGTACCAGTACCTGATAATATGCAGGCATCAAGTCTAAGGTAGAGAATCTGTGCTTATCACAGATATTAAATGTAAAGTTCTCAGTGTGCTGTACAGGTAGTGGTCCCAGATTGTCCTTGCCTCACAGACAACATCCATTGTTCTTCTTGAGCACTATGAGTAGCATTGAGACCTGCCTGCTGCTCGATAGTTGGTGGATGCCCTGCACAAGTGTGATAGACAAATGACAAGGGCATTCTTCAGAGCCACGTATCAGTCAGTATTTGATGGTAGGTCCAAAATGTTGTGAATCTCGATAGCCGTGTCTTCATAAAGTGCAACGACGATGTAGCTGTACTTTGTTTCATCAGCTGTAATGTTGGCAAACATGAACTGACTCTTGAGTTGTGCAAACCATAGGAAAAGGTTCTGCTGCCAAAAAGGTGCTAGTTTGGCAGCGACTCAGTCAACTGAAGCGCTTAGGGGCACGTCAGCAAATGGTACTGGTTTTGTCATGGCTAAATCTCAGTAAGTGGATGGTGCATGGTGCAGCTAACACTGCAGATCAGCTCTTGACATTCAAAGTACATCGGTGGTGCAGTATGCAGATGATGTGTGATTGGCATGCTTGATTTTTGCTTTATGTTTGGAATGATACAGCACCAATAATACCTTAGTTGACGTTGGCTGCCATCTACGATCATGTTGGGGTACCACAAATGTTGTAGCTCGTTAGGAATTAACTTTAAGGCTACATTTATTGCATAATGTGTTCATACAACACAATCCAGGAATACGTCAATGTAAAAAAGTAAAAAAAAAGAATAATTATTAAAAAAAGGAATAAACGACGTCAAAGATATTATGTCTAGGTGTAATCACTGTACAGCTTGTGCACTTCTACACCTTGATGCACAACCACTACAATTACTACTTTTCAATTAACAAAATACACATTTGGAAAAAAATGTAAAACATGAAATAACAATTTAGGAACATAATATAAATATAAGTGAAATAAATAATTAGACTCATAGTGAATGTTTAGATAATTTAAGTAGGTATGTTGAAAATATGCATGACAGCACATTGTGTACAGTTTATTTTCCAAAAATGGTATTTCAGAAACTAGCTTTATTATACAAAAATGTATGTGGCTTGTGAAATCTGCTTTAATTTGTGTGTAACAAAAATTTTCATTTTTCAAAATCAACAGTGGTGGGGTATTTTGCAAAATTTCGAACTGCTACAGAAGTTGATTACACAGTTTTCAAGAACATTGATACGGAAAAACGTTTTTTATGTATCATCATTTTCAATATATCCCCTCTAAACCTAATACGTCAAAGTACCCTTTGGGGTGTGTTGTGTCCCGTAAAAGTAAAATAGGACCAAAAAAAAAAAAAAGGCATTATTTTGCACCCTCTACGTATCTGCCAAGTTTCATGAAGTTCACGTATTTATTTAATTTAAGCACCAATGTCTCCATTTAGGAAACAGAAGATGAAAGAAAATATGTGTTGTAGTGAAAAGAACTCATTTGCATTTCAGTATAAAAAATCTGTCACAGACGTACATCTAATTTCCTTTGCAATATTTATAGAAATTGGACCCCTTTTTCAAATGCAGTAATCTGACTTGAATTCTATGCTGTAGAACCTACTGCACCTAATTCAGAAAGCAGTGAAAAAGCACATTATCGGGCATCAGGCAGCTGATTGTCACTGTTATTGTCCAGTCCTCAGTGTTAAGGAGAACCAAACTTCTTTCCAGTGAAAGAGGATAAATTTTAGTGATTTCACACACTAGTAACATGAAATCATTGAGCTTGTTCATGAGACAGTACATTACACTGTTAAATGAATTGAAAGGAAGCAAAACAAGAATATACCTGATTTGACTGGCAAGGTGAGACGATTGATTCCCAGTTGTGATAAGTGCTTGGTTGTGAGTAAGAAAAGGCAAGTAACTACTCCCCTTCTGACTTGGATGACGATCATTATGGCCAAAACAGGATTTGGATTCTGGATTTAAATGTTTTCCTGCTGGTGAGACAAGTGACGCTCTAGAGTAAAAGAATATTGCCTCTTCACATCTTTCCAGATTGTTATCTGTGTTACAATACCTCCTTTGTGAAGACTGTGAAAAATCTAGGATGGAGTGTAACAATATTATACAAAGGAGAGTTGCCACTCACCATATAATGGCACAACAAAAAGACTGTCACAAATAAGTTTTTGGCCAGCAAGGGCTTCATCAAAAATAGACACCTCCCCCCCCCCCCTCCACACACGCACACACACACACACACACACACACACACACACACACACACACACACACAGTGTGACAGCAGCACCAGTCCCTGATGGAAGTGGTGACTGGTGGAGGTAAGGAGGAGGTTGGGGCGGGGAGGGGAAGGGACAGTAGGGTAGGGGTAGAGGACACTGAACTGCTGCTGGGTATTGCATAGGGATGAGGTGGAGAGAGAGGGTAGGGCAGCTGTGTGCAGTCATAAGGTTAGACAGAGGGCAAGGGAGAGGTTGGTGGAGGGGAGTAGGGGAAATGGAGAGAAGTAAAAAGACTGGGTAGGATGGTGGAATGAGGACTGTGTAGTGCTGGAATGGAAATAGGGAAGGAGCTGCATGGGTGAGAACAATGACTAATGAAGTTTGAGGCCAGAAGGGTTACGGGAATGTAGGATATGTTGCAGGGAAAGTTCCCACGTGTGCAATCCAGAAAAGCTGGTGTTGGTGGGAAGTATCCATGTGGCACACAGCCTGTGAAGCAGTCATTGAAAATGAAGGCTGTTTTGTTTGGCAGTGTGCTGAGCAACAGGGTGGTCCACTAGTTTCTTGGCCACAGTTTGTCGGTGGCCATTCATGCGAACAGACAGCTTGTTGGTTGTCATATCCACGTAGAATGAAGCACAGTGGTTGCAGCTTGGGTTGTAGAGCACTTAACGGGTTTCACAGGTAGCCCTGCCTCTGATGGGATAGGTGATATTTGTGGCAGGACAGGAGTAGGTGGTAGGAGGATGTATGGGAAACATCTTGCATCTATTATAGGGATATGAGCCATGAGGTAAGGGGTTGGGAGCAGGGGCTGTGTACAGATCGAAGTGTGTATTGTGTCGGTTTGGTGGACAACGGAATACCACTGTGGGAGGAGTGGGAAGGGTAGTGGGCAGGACATTTCTCATTTCAGGGCATGACGAGAGGTAATCAAAACCCTGGCAGAGAATGTAATTCAGTTGCTCCAGTCCCAGATGGTACTGAGTTACGAGGGAATGCTCCTCTGTGGCCGGACTGTGGGACTTCGGGAGGTGGTCGGAGAATGTAAAGATAAGGCATGGGAGATTTGTTTTTGTACAAGGTTGGGAAGATAATTACGGACAGTGAAGGCTTCAGTGAGACCCTCGGTATATTTTGAGGAGGACTGCTCATCACTGCAGATGCACGGCCATGGGTGGCTAGGCTGTATGGAAGGGAGGTCTTAGTATGGAATGTGTGGCAGCTGTCGAAGTGGAGGTATTGCTGGTGATTAGTAGGTTTGATATGGACAGAGGTACTGACGTAATCATCTTTTAGGTGGAGATCAACATCTATTAAGGTGGCTTGTTGGGTTGAGTAGGAGCAGATGAAGCAAATGAGGGAGAAGCTGTTGACGTTGTGGAGGATTGTGGATAGGGTGTCCTCACCCTCGATCCAGATCACAAAGATGTCATCAACGAATCTGAATCAGATGAGCGGCTTAGGATTCTGGGTGTTCAGGAAGGATTCCTCTAGATGGCCTATTAATGGGTTGGCATAGGATGGGCCATCTAGAGGAATCCTTCCTAAACACCCAGAATACCAAACCACTCACCTGGTTCAGATTCTTTGATGACATCTTCGTGATCTGGATGATGACATGCTATAGACATTCCTCCAGAACCTCAACACCTTCTCACCCATTCGCTTCACCTGGTCCTACTCAACACAACCACCCCCCATCCTCGATGCTGACCTCCACCTTAAAGATGGCTACATCAGTATCCCTCTGTCCATATTAAACCTACTAACTACCAGCAATACCTCTACTTCTACAGCTGCTACCTATTCCATACCAAGAAGTCCCTTCCACACAGCCTACCCACCCGCTGTCGTCACACCTGCAGTGACAAATAGTTGTTCTCAAAATATGTTGACAGTCTGACTGAAACCTTCATAGACATTAACTTTCCTCCCAATCTTGAACAAAAACAAATCTCCCATGCCTTGCCTTTCCTGTCTCCCACCATCTCCAAAGGTATCACTGTCTGCCCACATATGTGCATTTCCTTCGTAACTCAGTACCATCTGGGACTGGACCAACTGAATTACATTCTGCACCAGGGTTTTGATTACCTCTCGTTATGCTCTGAAATGAGAAATGTCCTGCCCACTATTCTTCCCACCCCTCCTACCGTGGTATTCCACTGTCCATTGTACCTACACAATATACTCTTACATCTCTACACAACCCCTGCTCTGAATGCCTTACCTCATGGCTCATGTCTCTGTAATAGACTTAGATGTGAGATGTGTCCTATACAGCCCCCACCACCTCCTACACCAGTCTATTCACAAACATCATCTATTCCATCAAAGGCAGGGCTACCTGTGAAACCTGTCAAATGATCTATAAGCTGAGCTGCAACCACTGTGCTGCATTCTATGTGGACATGGCAACCAACAAGCTGTCTGTCCACCGACAAACTGTGCCCATGAAACTAGTGGGCCATCCTATTGCTCTGCGCACTGCCCACCACGACATTTTTCATTACAGTGACTGCTTCACAGCCTATGCCACATGGATCCTTCCCATCAACACCAGCTTTTCTGGATTGCACAGGTGGGAACTTTCCCTGCAGTATATCCTATGTTCTCGTACCCCTTCTGACCTCAAACTTAGTCGCGCGCGCATGGGTGTGTGTGTGTGTGTGTGTGTGTGTGTGTGTGTGTGTGTGTTTCTAGCGTCTTTTTGTTGGTCCTGTCTGCAACTCAGCATCTCCCTATATGGTGAGGGGCAGCTCTACTTTTCATAACATTATGAAGGCTTTTTTTTATATAAGTCTCATATATGATAACTATGTCAACAGTAGCCATCTATTTGTCAAAACTGGGTAACAAAACAGCTGCAGACAAGCAGATATAGGAGATGAAAACGAAAGTTCAGCAGCTTGGAATTCAGTCTCTGATTGTACATTGAGAACACTACTCAAGGAAAAACCAAGCACAAATGGATAGATTGCTACTCATTACATAGAGGTGGTGTTGAGTCACAGACAGGCACAATGCGAAAGGATGCTAAATAGTTAAGTTTCCATACAAATTCCTTCTTCCAAAGAAGAAAATTCTCACAAATTCACAAAGGCTTGTGTGAATGTGTCTGTGTTTTCTACCTCTGAAGAAGGATTTCATCTGAAAACTGAAATATTTAGCGTTTTCATTGTATCTGTCTGCGATTCAGTGTCTTCTCTATGTGGTGAGTGGCAATCTGTCCTTTTGCAATTAGTTGTTGTTCCATCCTGGACTTTTCACTGTTTGACACTTAAGGGGGGGAAATCTTAAAATACTGTTGATCTAATGTGACTGGATAGATAAAAAAAATCTACTCATCAAGCAGCGGCAGGAGAACACACCCCATGCTTATTTTCATTGTTAAAATACTGTTAGTTTGTCCAGAATGCTCAGATTTACTGATGCAGGAAACAGTGAATACATTGTCTTCTAATTGTATTACACAGTTACACCAAATGGAAAAAAGTTTATGAATTTTATAGATTGATAGGTAGTTGTCCTGAATAGAGGACTTGGAGATACTGGCATTGTAGGCCGTTCCCGCTGCAGTGCAGTGTGGCTAATTGCCTGCACCCTTCAGGCCAATTCTCATCATTGGTGGTTTGTGTTGCAGATCTGTTGTGGTGCAACAGAAATTTTATTCATGTTAATATGTATGAATATTACACTCTTGGACAGTAACAAGAAGACAGGTTGCTGGTATTTATATTTTTCCAGTATTTAATACATATGTTTAGGTCTATCAGACGTTTTTGTTTGGAAGAAATACTTGTCACTGTCTTTAGAGTGGCTTTAGGACAGCAACCCAGCATGATACTCAGATCTCCAGCATTCAGTGCTAGTGATACATATGTTCCAGTAATGAGAACTTGAAACTTTGATTTTAATCAAAGCAGTATTTATACATTGGTAGCTGATAATTGTTCGCTTTAGGGACTAATTATACATTTGAACACAGCCTACACACCACAAAACACTTTTAACCTGTAATTTTTATTAACCCATAACATGTGAGTTTCAGGCAGGCTTGTAGTCGAGTGAAACATCTACCCCAAGTATCACAAATAGGTTCCTCCTTAGTTAACATATACCAGCTTAGTAATATTTATGTAAAAGCCTGAAAATTAAAAGATGAGTGTGTTCTATAATTCTGTTAATGGCTGCTTTGTCTTTTAGAAAGGCAATTATGAATGCTTTTTTTAAAAAAGTTATGCAAAAACGAGTATGTGCAATTTTTTGATCAATTATTCACCATGAAATTGTCTTGATAATTGCTTACATTAGGAATTTCCAGCATGATTGTATCACCACTCATAAGAGCTGTAAGTTTGCTTCAACAATTGCAAATGTGTCATTTTTTCCAGTGATGCAAGACAGTTGTAACTTTCATGCTGTTTTCAACAATGTGCATGAGGATGTTGAATGCTGCAGTATAAAAGAGTTTGTAGTGATGAGCAAGAGTTAATTGGAGTTGTTTATTATAGGACGCAAAACTTCATTGTGTATGGGCCATTTCAGATTACATTTTACTGTATCTGATTAAGGTTAGGGTATAGTCACAAATTTTACCAACATTAGTTCTTCACTGAAGACGTTTGGTAACCTTATTCAAACATTTATAAGATAGTAGTTTGTACTTCTTAAACCCAAGTCACTAACAGATGCAGCAGCATTATCACCATCTTTGTCAGTTGTTGACATAAATTTACAGTGTGACTGCCATGCTGCAAATGTCCATCTTGTAAACTTGCAGATGCTCCAGATTGTGTGATAGATCACACAGCTAGTCAGACAAAGCAGACTGCAGCTGAGGAGGGTAATGAAACTTCAAGACATGGTGGCAAGGAGAGGAGCAGGTCTGAAGAAGCACAACAATCACCTTCCAGCGAGCCACAGCTACAGTTATCCCAGCCACAGCCGCAGCCACAGCCACAGCCGGAACCTCAACAGTTAGAAGAACAGCCTGAGGAAGCGGCCAGTGTGAGGGCACACAGAGTTATAGTTGCTGCTCGATGTGACTGGTTTCGTCGGGCTCTCTTGTCTGGGATGAGAGAAGCAATTGATAGGTACATAGTCTATGAGGCACAGAGTAATGCACAATCTTGGATAAACTGTTTTATTACGATCATTAGTACAATATAATAAAAGGTTGAAGGTTTTCCAGTTATCTTATCATATAAAATATCAGCATTTCAACTTGAATCAGCTGCTCTGCTAGTAACAGATGCAGCCTGAAAAAGTCATGCACTGGGGCCCTATTCTATATTGTTCATACCAATCTGTGCAATAGGCTAGTCTCGGTAGTGATATCATTTTCAGTTCTTTATCCAAATTTCCTATTCAGTAAGCTTCTGAGACCTGTTACCGAACGGTCCTCCTGCCGATTTTTCGACAAGTGTACAGAGAGGTTTTGGATTTCGGTATGGCCCTGTCGTTCAGTTACCTGTGGTTTATTTACACCTATCATTTGTTATTTTAAACATATTGAGCAGTTTTAGCTTTTGATTTAGTGATTGTGTTATTAAAGAATCACCATAGGACGCATCTGGTGGGAAAGCGAGTTCATAATAGACTATTATCCTTTGTTAGAAATATGGTTGGTTAGGTAGTTACTGCCAATGATTACAACATAAAAAAAAACACATTTTCGGTCAATATTCTCTCAAAATACGTGTTATGTTTATGCAATTAAGAGTTTAAAGATCATTAAATATCAAGACACCAGCTCTGCTTACGTATATTACATGAGTGTTAGCTGAAATTACTAGTGACTTTGTGTACTTTTCTGCAAATGATTTACATATTAATTATCAAAAAGTGTTTAAAACTTTTAAGTGACAGTTCAAAGGAATTTTGTGAAGTCTGATAGAGGAAACCTTCCAAAATTTCAAGCATTTACGGCTTACGCCCGTGTCATTCGGCAACGAAGTCAGTCTGTGTCTTTCTCAAATGAAATTACGTAAACTACAGCACCACCAGCAAGCAAGTTGTAGCAGCGAAGTTGGTAAGGCGATGGACTGCTGTGGCAAAGGGCGTAGGTTCATATATACAGCTGGATGCGAATAAATTTTTTTTTTTTTCCCCCCCCAACACATTCTGAGACTTCGTTAATCATCAAAGTTAAGCATTTTTCTGAAATATTCGTTGGAATTTACATATAAGAGCGTGCTTTCTCAGTAATGAGTATCTCCGATTTCGTGACTTCCATATGCTTAAGAAGTGAAGGATGAAATTACTGTGCATGAAACAACTGACATTGGCATTTATACTACTACTTGTCACAAATAATTCACCTTTTTTTTTTTTTTTAATACATAGCGATTTACGACAGTGTGGTCAGACAGGAATCTAAGAGCACAACGTTACTTACTGCGAATGAAACTAGCAGCAGTCGTCTTTATACTCAGGCTTGTCACAAGTATTTATCTGCGATCAATTCCTTAATGACAGTGGGCAGAGATGAAAGGTTACCACCACAATATTTTCAGACTATACCACCATATATGAAACATTTTGATTCATCAGATGCATGTTATAAACAACAACAAAGTTCTATTGCTGCACTCACCACACGGGCTCGAAAAGTTGATTTTTAAAATTTTGTTTTTATGAACCAAATCGTTGATATACCCAATAGGGAAGCAGGCTGCTTCATCTTTTGGATCTCTAGGAGTGAGCTATGACCACATTCTATGCAACTTGTTGTTCTTTGACATTCTCTTAAACAATTTTTCGGGTTCGTCGATTTGTGTTGTGTCCATGCAACTAATTGAAGACAGTTTATTCCCGTGTGAGTTTCACTTCTTTTATTTGTGAAACATCATCAGGGATAAAGGAAGCGAAACGTTTGTGGCAATAAAGAAACTGCTTTCAATTAGTTGCATAGAAGGAACGTACCTCCATGAATTTTGAAGCAACTAAGGAACAGCGGAAAACAGAAAAAAACGACGAATTTTTTTGGGTTTCTACTGATATATTTGTACAATGTGGTACTACGCTCCATTCCTAACTTGTATTCTGAAACGTAAAATCCAAAACAAGACGTTGATGTGAATGAGAATAAAATGACATAATGTGATATATACAACATTTTCCAGAACACAGTCAATATTCTATTGTTATCATGCATTCGTGGAAGCCCGTGGTCAGTGAAATTTGAACAGTATTCATACTCTAACCACATTTTTTGGCACTATGAAGAATGGCATGCCTGTGTCGTCTGCTACCCACTTAGAGTTCGTGCCGCTAAGGCGCTGCAGTGCGCGTTGGCGGACCTGAGGTAAATTGCTTTTCATTAGTTGGCACGAGGAGAACTGACAACAGCATTTCAGTTTGCTAGGATCATTCGGCATCGCTTTCGAAATGCTTACTGAATAATATTGGGGCTCTGTTTCGAAAGCAAGACCATTAGGTGCGCTCGCGTACTGAAGCGATCGGCAAAATGGCAGAAAGATACAGGATAGGGCCCCTGGTTTTAGCTATGTGTTAACTTTTCACATTTGCAAACAGCTGTAGGCCTATGTCAAATAGGAAGATTTATTTAGTTCTTGAGTGATCATGCTTGCTTCTTGAGATCTTGACTTTTTCATTGTTTTCCCCTTATAAATTTTGAACACCTGTCTAGCAGCGGTTAAACAGGCTGGTAGCTTTTTGGTCTCTAGAAGTATGGAGACAGTTTTTCTTCCTTTTTCATTCTTCCAGACCAGGCATCGATATCTTTCATAACAGAATACCACAACAATAAAAGAGAAGTTCCATACCTGATAGCTTCTTGGAAACAAACTGTAGTCCTGTATCTCTCACATCTGTCATTTGTAGAATTTTGGAACATGTTTTATGCTAGCATATTATTATGAGTCTCTTCTGAAAAGGAGTAAACATGGGCTCCAAAAACAATGATTGCATGAAACACAACTTGCTCTGTTCGTCAAGAGACCCTGAAGGCGGCAGATACCAGCACCCCGGTAGATGCTGTGTTCCTTAACTTTTGTAAGGCATTTAGTACAGTTCTGCTCTGCCACGTAATGAATAAAATAGGAGTGTACGGACTATCAGACCAACTGTGTGATTGGATTAAATAGTTTCTGGACTTTCTAGCATGTCATTCTCAGTGTGTGTGTGTGTGTGTGTGTGTGTGTGTGTAAAAGTGTGCAGATGATGCTGTTGTATACAGAGAAGTTGCAATGCTACAAAACTGAAGCAAAATGCAAGATCACCTGCAGAGGACTGATGTTTAGTACAGGGAGTGGCAATTGACCCTCATCATAAAAAAATGTAACATATTGCGTATACATAGACAAAAAGAGCCATTATTCTATGACTACACAATCATAGAACAATCACTGGAAACACTTATTGCCGTAAAATATCTATATTCTGCATCACGGTGTGGGTTACTGTTGAAGCTCTGAGAGTGTACATTCCTAGGAGAGTCAACAGGTGTATTACTTTTTCCTCTGTAAATCTCATGAAAAGACTCTGAAGATAAAGTTAGAGTTATTTGAGCCCAAACATTGGTTTACTGGCAGTCGTTCTTCCCGTGAACTTTCCATGACTATAAGTGGTACACAGTGTACCCTCCACCACTTGCACCATAGTGGTTTGGGGAGTACAGATGTAGATACGTATCGTCCTTCTAAACTTACGGCACCCCTGCAGGGGACTTGCCACTCTTTGGCAGGTTCCTGATACGCTACCACAAGGCCCCAGCCATAGCAGCCTGTTTCTCCTTCCATGCTGCATGTCTATCCTCTTGCAGTTCTTTTCCCACTCCCTTGGGGAACATGTCTGGGCTTTTTTTGGAAATGTATTCTTCATTTGCAGTAGTCAATATCAGAATGCCCTCCACTGTTTTTCATTCCTTTTTTCTCTCTCTTTGTTCACCTTCTCCTATTCTTCCTTCGCTTAGGGTTTTGAGGTTCCTCTTTTTCATGGGGTGAAGTCAACAGCTACACAACTGGCAGGCCAGAAAGAACAGAAGGATTACTCCCGTGAAGACTTCCTATGTCCCTCCAGCCATCCAACATCTAAGTCCTTTGCCGACTCGAATATCCTCATCAGCAATGTTGTCGTGTATTACCCTTGCCCGGCCAACATCCATGTCACCGGTGCACAACACCAACTGTTTTTCTGCCATGAATTCCACAGGCTGAGAGAAGAATGCCGACACTTCTATAGACCTCATGGAGCTGCCTCTGCAGCGAGTCTTCAGAGGCTGCCACTCGGCAGCCACCAAGGAGCTACCCCTTTGTTTTTTTTCCTTGTCTTGACTCTCCGCCAGTGGAATGTTCAGTCTTCGATCCAACAAAGAGGATTGATTGCTGCTCATAGAACTGCTGCATCCACTTGTTCTCTGCCTTCCGGAAACAAAATTGTATCCTCATGACCGCTTTGAGCTCTCGTATTTCTTCTTGGTCCACTTTAACCTTCCCCAGAGGATGGTGTCCCATCTCGAGGGGGAGTCATGGTGCTTGTACTAGATGACGTTCATAGTCAACCCATCTACCTGATATGCACCTTCAAGCTGTTGCATTTCAGTGTTTCCTCCCTCGCTTAATCTTTTCCCTTGCTTAGTCTTTTCCCTCGCTTAGTCTTTTCCCTCGCTTAGTCTTTTCCCTCGCTTAGTCTTTTCCCTCGCTTAGTCTTTTCCCTCGCTTAGTCTTTTCCCTCGCTTAGTCTTTTCCCTCGCTTAGTCTTTTCCCTCGCTTAGTCTTTTCCCTCGCTTAGTCTTTTCCCTCGCTTAGTCTTTTCCCTCGCTTAGTCTTTTCCCTCGCTTAGTCTTTTCCCTCGCTTAGTCTTTTCCCTCGCTTAGTCTTTTCCCTCGCTTAGTCTTTTCCCTCGCTTAGTCTTTTCCCTCGCTTAGTCTTTTCCCTCGCTTAGTCTTTTCCCTCGCTTAGTCTTTTCCCTCGCTTAGTCTTTTCCCTCGCTTAGTCTTTTCCCTCGCTTAGTCTTTTCCCTCGCTTAGTCTTTTCCCTCGCTTAGTCTTTTCCCTCGCTTAGTCTTTTCCCTCGCTTAGTCTTTTCCCTCGCTTAGTCTTTTCCCTCGCTTAGTCTTTTCCCTCGCTTAGTCTTTTCCCTCGCTTAGTCTTTTCCCTCGCTTAGTCTTTTCCCTCGCTTAGTCTTTTCCCTCGCTTAGTCTTTTCCCTCGCTTAGTCTTTTCCCTCGCTTAGTCTTTTCCCTCGCTTAGTCTTTTCCCTCGCTTAGTCTTTTCCCTCGCTTAGCCTTTTCCCCCTCGCTTAGCCTTTTCCCCCTCGCTTAGCCTTTTCCCCCTCGCTTAGCCTTTTCCCCCTCGCTTAGCCTTTTCCCCCTCGCTTAGCCTTTTCCCCCTCGCTTAGCCTTTTCCCCCTCGCTTAGCCTTTTCCCCCTCGCTTAGCCTTTTCCCCCTCGCTTAGCCTTTTCCCCCCCGCTTAGCCTTTTCCCCCCCGCTTAGCCTTTTCCCCCCCGCTTAGCCTTTTCCCCCCCGCTTAGCCTTTTCCCCCCCCGCTTAGCCTTTTCCCCCCCGCTTAGCCTTTTCCCCCCCGCTTAGCCTTTTCCCCCCCGCTTAGCCTTTTCCCCCCCCCCCCCCGCTTAGCCTTTTCCCCCCCCCGCTTAGCCTTCCCCCCCCCCCCCCCCCCCCCCCCCCGCTTAGCCTTTTCCCCCCCCGCTTAGCCTTTTCCCCCCCCGCTTAGCCTTTTCCCCCCCCCCCCCCCCGCTTAGCCTTCCCCCCCCCCCCCCCGCTTAGCCTTCCCCCCCCCCCCCCCCCGCTTAGCCTTCCCCCCCCCCCCCCGCTTAGCCTTCCCCCCCCCCCCGCTTAGCCTTTCCCCCCCCCCCCGCTTAGCCTTCCCCCCCCCCCCCCCCCCCCCCCCCCCCGCTTAGCCTTTTCCCCCCCGCTTAGCCTTTTCCCCCCCGCTTAGCCTTTTCCCCCCCCGCTTAGCCTTTTCCCCCCCGCTTAGCCTTTTCCCCCCCCCCCCGCTTAGCCTTTTCCCCCCCCGCTTAGCCTTTCCCCCCCCCCCCCCCCCACTTAGCCTTTTCCCCCCCGCTTAGCCTTTTCCCCCCCGCTTAGCCTCCCCCCCCCCCCCCCCCCCCCGCTTAGCCTTTCCCCCCCCGCTTAGCCTTTCCCCCCCCCCCCCCGCTTAGCCTCCCCCCCCCGCTTAGCCTTCCCCCCCCCCCCCCCCCCCCCCCCCCCCCCCCCCGCTTAGCCTTTCCCCCCCGCTTAGCCTTTCCCCCCCCGCTTAGCCTTTCCCCCCCCGCTTAGCCTTTCCCCCCCCCCCCCCGCTTAGCCTTCCCCCCCCCCCCCCCCCGCTTAGCCTTTCCCCCCCCCCCCCGCTTAGCCTCCCCCCCCCCCCCCACCCCGCTTAGCCTTCCCCCCCCCCCCCCCCGCTTAGCCTTTTCCCCCCCCCCGCTTAGCCTTTTCCCCCCCGCTTAGCCTTTTCCCCCCCCGCTTAGCCTTCCCCCCCCCCCCCCCCCCCCGCTTAGCCTTTCCCCCCCCCCCCCCCCCCCCCCCCCCCGCTTAGCCTTTTCCCCCCCGCTTAGCCTTTTCCCCCCCGCTTAGTCCTTTCCCCCCCGCTTAGTCCTTTCCCCCCCGCTTAGTCCTTTCCCCCCCGCTTAGTCCTTTCCCCCCCGCTTAGTCCTTTCCCCCCCGCTTAGTCCTTTCCCCCCCGCTTAGTCCTTTCCCCCCCGCTTAGTCCTTTCCCCCTCGCTTAGTCCTTTCCCTTTGTACTGTGTATATCCCTCTATCATTCAATGTCCAGCTTATTGGGCAGCTACCTCACCCTTTTCTGCTGCTTGGTTACTTTAATGTGCACCATCCCCTTTGGGATTCTAACAGAGGCTGTCTGAGAGGTGCCCTCTTAGCTGACCTTCTCAATCAACTTAACTTCTGCCTTAACACAGGAGTACCCACATTCCTTTCAGACTCCACTCCCACCTTTTCCCAGTTGGACATATCCTTCAGCACTGCCCAGCTTGCCCTACATCTTCAGTGGTCCGGTCCCTCTGACACATACTCGAACCACCATTTCCTGTGTGCTATCAGTTTGCTGACACCTATCTCACCAACTTGCACACCCAAATGGCAGCTTACTAAGGTCTACTGGAGGCTTTACTCCTCCCTGGTGGCCTTCGACAAAAAACATCTCCTCACTTGTGTTGAGCATGTAGAATACCATAAAAAGTTATCCTTGATGTCACAGAACATTTCATTCCTCGCACTTCCTCTTTACCAAGCCATGTCCTGGTCTATTGGTGAACTGAGGCATGCCCCGACGCAATTCGTGCACGGAGACATGCTATCGATGTATTTGACCGTCATCCTAAGATATCAAACTGCATTCGTTATAAACGGTTGCATCAGGGTGTATACGGCCCGGGAGATCCGGGAAAAACCCGGGAATTTTTTCATCCCGGAAAAACTTGGGAATTTTTTAGAATTCCGGGATTTTTCATTCTTTTAGATTTCAGTTAAATTTTTGTAGTTTTGGCATGTAAGATCTGATACGCTGACAAAGAACTTTAGCCCACTACTGCTGAATAATACTGCAGCAATGAAACATTAATCAGAGAATAACACCAAAATAAAAGTTTAGTTGCGTAGAAAATGAGTAATTTACACAATGCACAGGCCAGTTTGCTGACACCGAAAAGTGTCAAAGGCTTTAGGTCGAAGATTATGCAGTACGTGCATAACAACTAACGTGCATTCGATGTGCTAGCATCGCAATTGTTTATATTTCTAACAGATCACTGGAAAATATTACGAATAGTGACTTGAGAAGCGTTACTTTCAAAGTAAATTTCCACGCAAGATGATGTATGTTACGTGTGAGAATGTGCAGTGAATTACTTAAATCACAGGGCGTTATAACTCTCATTCAAAACGTACTGGTAACACTTGAGGATCAGCCATTTGAAAAATTTCGGGCCCAGAAGAGAAGTCATTTATGCCACTATTTACAATTTTACCGCACATTTGTATTTGATAAGACTTAACGTGTAACACACGTTAAAAAAAGACCGAGCTTCAAGTAAGTTTTCATATTTAATGTTGTTCTTTCATAGATAAAAAATTATGCAATCGATGGCAAAAAGTATAATTGACCTTCAAAAAAAGTGAATAATATGTTACTGAGCAATGTCACAAGTCTCTTCATGCCAAAGCACTTCGACTTTTCTGTAGTATAGAGAAGACGAAGTGTTCTGGCATGCAAAGCAATACCAGTTCGCTTCTTTTCTACTTTTTTGCCGGTGAATTGGATCTTCGTCTCCGAACAGCTCTAACGTTCGCTACTTCTTCTTTCTAACTAATCCTATAAATGGACAACAGAAGGCAGCACCACTCACACGACAGGTAGCGGGACATCCGTACCTTGCTCTCGTATGAAATTAGTCCAGTTTTAGAGCGAAAACTTGTGTCAAGAACAGCTACTATATTTCCCGCTCGAAAATTTGCTTTCAGTAAGGACAAGTATGTCTTTTACCTTTTCCATTCCTCATTTTTTCTTATTTTATTATTTTTTATTTAAATACAAAAGCTTACGGTTTAGTCGTTGTTAAAGACCTTTAATTACTGTCTTTCGTTTTAGAATAATAAGAGATTTTTTCCATAAAATATTTTGTGCATTTTTACAGTCCCTTCTTTTCGGATATTCGTGTTGCTAAATTTTAGCTCCGGTCTTTATTTTAATACTTAATTTCTTAAATTAGGTTTATTTTTCAAATATTTTTTAATCACAAAAGTTATTGTTTGATGTTCCAGCTCGTGGCACGTTGCATTCTGGTTCTTGAGACAATTCATCCAGAACTCATCCAGCCGTTGCTCCTTTTTGTTGAATGTTTCGAATTTTGTTTTGCAGTTCTTCTTTACAACAGAAGCGTATTGTGCTTCTGCTTTATCGGCACATACACCGTTAATCCAATTGCTCTCCACCAAAATCTGTAGAAAGGAATGAAATCGTTTGGGACCAGCCTCCCTGCACGCTATTGTGGGATCAAAGCAGCTTACAGCTTTTGTCAACCTAAAGTGTAAGAGAGATTTCTCCATCAACCTTGATCATTCCTCTTCTGCATTCGCTCCAGAACTTAGCGATTTCAAGGGCTGTGAGAGACCTGCACTTTCTGAATTCATTCTTGACGGTGAACCCAATCTTGACGTGGTTCACACCCAAAAGATTGGATTCTTTGTCCAAATTAACTGATGGCGAGATCTTCATCGGCTGGACAAATCGTGTCATCGTTGTCTCCATTATCTCTATCAAAGCAGAGTGGAGGAATGGTGCTAGTGGCCAATCGGATTGGAAATCCTTTAGGAAAGGTGTCAAGTCTCCAACAAGAGTCTTGAAAAAGGCAATTTTCGGACCAAGTAGCTTGTCCTTGAGGTGATCCTCCAGTAATCTGTAGCTAGCACATTTTGGTTTGTTTTTTTCTTCCAGTTTTCCAACAAATATTCGCAGAAACGGAAACATTACTAGAGCTCACTCAGCAACTTCCACATTTCCAGCCATCGGATCACACAAAACTTTAAGGGAAACAGTTCCGATTCCATTGTCGAAATATACAGAGCTCTTCTGGCAGGGACATCCTTAAAAAGATTGTGTGAGGCACGTAAAAACTGAATTATCATCCACTGTGTTTCTTGAATTGCGGACTAGAAGGCACCGTAAACAACGTGAAGTCCACACGTTCCAATTTCCAGTAAAACGGTGTCTACTCCTTCAATTTCTTTCAAAAACATTTTAAGTTCCCTTAAGAACGCGAAGTTGACGTTAGGGCCATCCATCGTTATTTGTAAAAGTTTTCTCATTGCTTCGCTGGGAATTTTTTTCTTGAAGGACTCGAGTAGCTTAGCTGCCGTCGAACTGCCTGGAAAAGCTTATGCGTAGTTACGGGTGCACACTAGATTTTTTTTTAATGTCCCAATAACGCACTAAAATGTCCATCTGGATTCTTTTGCACACCT
The DNA here is from genome assembly GCF_021461395.2 of Schistocerca americana. Taxonomy (NCBI): domain Eukaryota; kingdom Metazoa; phylum Arthropoda; class Insecta; order Orthoptera; family Acrididae; genus Schistocerca; species Schistocerca americana. The sequence goes on along the minus strand of NC_060119.1, from coordinate 555,018,174 downwards.
TGTTCAAGGATTCGTCAAAACAAACAACAATCCTTGATGCATTTACGAGGTCAGATTTAATTTCAGACTCAAAGAAGGGAGCTAGTCCATATTGCACGATATAACCGATTTTGTCCTTTTGTAAACGCATGCTCTTGGCCACTTCACTCTCGGGGAACATTGTGGGGAAAAGCAACACGTCGTTCGCAGAACTACGCAGTGACTTGTGTGAAACGATGCACTCCAAACACCACAGTATTTCCGCCTTTGTTACTTCGTCCTTTATTGCCATCCGATCAATTCCTCTCAATTTATCCACGGGTTTTGACATTGCAGTGACATCTTTCTGCGGAGGGGCAACAATTCCAGCGGCCAACGCCACTGTTGTTGACCCAGCTGAATCTGCAGATGTGGTAGTGGAAGTAGAATCTGTCTGCTGGGTTGAAGTGGTCGCCACCGGTCGGGTGTAGACATAAAAACTTGCTGTGCTTCTCATGGCAGCTGCTTTCGTGACGTGCTTCTTGGATTTTGTCATGTGACTTGTAAGAGCCGATCTTCCCATAGTACGGATGTTAATGAGGGTCCCTGGACATAATCCACATTTAGCACTATAAAGGTCTGTAGCTACTTTCACCAACCAGTCCTTGAATGCTGGATCTGAAAGCCAGCTATCTTGAAAACCAATCGACATGGCGCAGTCACAGTGGTTGTTGGTGGGCAACCTTTATTGGATAAAGAAGAACGATGGATGTAAATAAGGCTGCGCCTCGTTATTGTGCATAATGAAATATGATACAATGAGTGTTACCTACCTTGTCAGTTTATAAAATTTTGCCCCGCACGTGCGCAGAACTGAATTCAACAGGCGAGCCGAGCATACTGACTACTGACAGACTGTGTGATTTGAAAATCGAACGAGGCACGTTTGACAACACTGTCTCTGCCAAGCAACAATCGGCATTAATTACGATATTATTAGTAGCACTGCGTTTGTTGACCCTTTAAGAAACTATGACTGACAAGACGTATCAACCAGTCTTACTCCAGTAACCTGTTGCAAGTTTCTAGCTAATTTTACATGTACAGCACAGCACCTCAATTATAAAGACGAAAGATATTAAGGCCACCGCGCTCATCGACCAAAGTTCTGAAGGCTTCGCCACCTTTTCGTTCTAGCTTATTCCTTACCATGAGGCTTCTCCTTCTCTCTCTCTCTCTCTCTCTCTCTCTCTCTCTCTCTCTCTCTCTCTCTCTCTCTCTCTCTCTCTCTCTCTCTTCTTTCTTTCTTTCTTTCTTTCTATTGGCTGCTATTGGTTGCTTGCTCTCGTCTTCTATCCACGATTACTAAGTTATGAAGTCTGCTCGTTACGAATGACTTGGCCTCCCAGTTACTTTACAGCTGAGGCTCTCTACTGTGTGTAAAATTTCCGAAGTGCTTTAGGACTTTGTAGACCTTCTGTTGTACGTATACTGATTTTAATTTAAAGTCTAGATTCTGTAGCAGCGTACATGTTGATTTACTTGTAGAGGAATGATCTACCCGCTTCATTTTAAAATATGATTTAACTTGACATCCAGTACATTGATAATGTCGCTTTTTATGTATCCCTCCGTACCTAGCAACGTAACAAACCCTGCTCAATTGTTATTGTTGTCTTCACGTTATGTTTTCTTGCTGTTCTTTGACGTACTTGCAAGCCCCCTCTCCATATTTTTCTGCTAATCAAGTCCGCAGTAAAGGAAACACTCTGGATGATAATTCAGTTTGTACATGCCCTGTAAAACCTATTTAAGGATTTCCATTCCAGACTAGCTCTGTATATTTGGACCATTGAATCGGAACGTTTGCCCTTGAAGATTTGCGTGATCTGATGGCTGGAGAACTTTGATGTTGCGAAGTGCGCTCTAGTAACTGCTCCTGTATTTGCCAATGTTTGTTGCAAAGATAGAGCACAAAAAAAACCGAAACGTGCTAGCTACACGGTAGTCTATGATCATCTGAAGAACATGCTACTCGGCTCAATAAACTTGTATTTCAAGACTCTTGTTCCAGACTTTTCTTCTTTTATTATTGACCAACTTACGTAATGTTTTCTTTACCACTTATTTGCCAGCTAGTATTTTCCTGTAATACTGTCTCGACTTTTTTTTTTTTTTTTTTTTTTTTTTTTTTTTTTTTTTTTTTTTTTTTTTTTTTCCCCCCCTCTCTCTCTTTACATATACCAAGTTATAGTTTTTGGCATTGAATGTATAAACGGCAATTGTTTTATTTGTATTTAATCACGGTAACAGCGACTGTATTATTACGGCGTTTCACGGTATTGGGATTTTGAACAGGCATGTAACGATGTTAGCTGCTGAAAGCGATGGCTCGTCTTTCGTGTGATAGATTGCTGGCTTGGTCATCTCATCTCGCATCCTCAGCTCGCAGCGATGTCTCTTCCCACTTCATCCAGTCACTAGATCGCTTTGCATTGACCAGCTGACGCCATGGTTACTCCTATTCTGTCCCATCCTTCATTGCGACTCCAGTCCCAGTCAAGCAGAATGCAGAATTCTCTCAAAGATCCCTAGGCCTTGTTGTGAGTGCTCGCAGCGTTACGTCAGTGGGTGTTTAAATGTTCTACAGTATATTCAGAGTTTCGAATAAAAACAATGTAAAAGTTGATGCATCACTCGTCGAGAAAACATGACACAGACTACAGCTAAGTATAAACTTCACTTTGTAATGGTTCTCCTAAATCACTGCAGCTATGATCACGAAATAAAAACGAAATAGTGTTATTGGAAAATGGCTTATGGAAAGTTTAGGGGTTTTATACTTCCGAGCACTTTAGGAAACAAAATCCAGCAAAAAACAACGCGTTTTGGAAAGATCTTTGATTCGCATCGGCATTTGGACTGCATGTTTGCGTAATACGAAAGCATATGTATGAAATACATCAAATACAGCAGCTTAGTTTCTGAAGCATTCTTAGGTTCCTGCCTAACCAAGCACTTCGAGAAAAAGCAGCAAAACATTGTTAATGCCCAATATTATACATGAAAGTTCAGCTTTTTGTGAAGATATAGTGTACTTACATTACTTTAACCCATTAACCTTTCGTCTTTGTATGGTTGTGCTACTTAACAATGATGCTGCTAGTGGTTGAGTACATAACATGTATTATGCACTGATCGAGGCCCACGAGAAAGACAGGCCACGGCGCGTACGTCACGAAGAACGGCCTGAGCTCGCTTGTTCCCGTAACTCAGCGGGCAAAATGCGTATTTAAATCTGTTAACTCGCAACCAGGTGTGTGCATACTAACGAGAATTTCATCTTGTACTGGAATCCGTTATTATGAAGTCTTACTGATTACTGTTCTTACAACAAAATTTAAAATCAATTCTCGATAGAAATGGTATAACCGCTCATTTACAGCATTTAGTCTCTTCTTCGTAACAGTTCTCCTTTCATAGATTATGTGGTGCCTTACGCAACTGATAATCATTTTGGTATGATTTTAATTGCCAAATTAGAGCCTGTTAGTAGGCCTACGGACTTCCTATCATTGTAGGGCTAATAATAGTGGATTCCAATAGTCGATGCAATTCTCGTTCGTACATACACGTTTAGTTACTCTAACCGGTGTAGAAACGCACTTTGCTGAGTTGAGCGAGCTCGGCCCACGTTCGTAACGTACGCGCAGTGGCCTGTCTTTCTCGTAGGCCTCGTGCTCTGAATAACTGCTGTCATTCGCTAGCGAGATCACATGACTTGAGCTATGACTGGCTGACAAAAGTGCATCTATCAACGCTATCTCTATTTTAAGGCTTTGGAAGCTACCGTGCTGTAACTACTGGATTTTGTGTATATACTTTCGCAATATGAAAATAAAATCTGTCTATATTGTCTCGCATCAAACATCTTTCCAAACGCATTGTTTTTCCTGTTTCCTTAAGTGCCGGTATTATACCTTCACTATTCAAAGGACTGATAGGTTTTACAGCCCGAGGGAAAGTATACTGTTGCTTAACATGGATGTATTTTCACCTGCTTTATACGTAATTTCATCCGGGAGAAATTGTGTTTTTACCCAGGAAATCCGGGAAAAATCTGGGAATTTTTTTTCTTGTCCACGTAGACACCCTGTGCATGCACACTGTTGTTTTGTTATTCAGGATAGCAAAAAAGCTAGCTAGATTTTTTTCGCTAGTACTTTTAACAGTTCCACTCCCTCTTCCGTCATATGGGCCAACCTCCGATGGCTGAGACAATGTCCTTGTGGACCCATTGCTATCTCCAACATCTTAGGCCGCCATTTTGTGGAGATTTCGAGCTCCTCACCCTGTCTTCCTCTATCGGAAACGAGTGGAGGAGGCTTTGATGATACCCTTCTCTTCTCTGAATCATGATTGCTACAAGCTGCCTTTACTATGAGGTATCTAGGTCATGCTCTCACTCCATCTTGATCCTCCACCCGAGGCCCAGATGATGATCACATTCTGATGTTGCAGCACCTTTCTCCTGTGGGCAAACACTTTCTGCTTCATATATACAACCGCATCCGGGCAGAGGCACATTCTCCAGACGCTGACGTGAAGCCTCTGTCATACCCATACCTAAGCCCGGTAAGGACGAACACCTTCCTTCCATTTACCGCCCCACTTCTCTCACCAGCTGTGTTTGTGAGATGATGGAACGTATGATTCATGCCCGGCTGGTATGGTGACTAGAGTCTCGCAATTTACTAACCACTGAAATTAAGGATTTTGAACGCAACGTTCTACAGTTGACCATCTCGTCACTTGTCCACCCATGTCATGAATGGTTTTCTGCAGAAATCCCAGACTGTGGCAATGTTTTTCAATTTGGAACCAGCCTACGACACCTACTGGAGAACTGGTATCCTCCGTACTCTCTACACATGGGGCATCCGAGGCTGCATGCCTCATTTCCTTCAGGAATTTTTAAAAGACCGAGTTTTCTAGGTATATGTGGGTTATTCCTTTTCGGACACCTTTATCCAGAAAACTCGTGTGCCTCAGGATTCCATTGTGAGCACCATCCTCTTTGCTATCACCCTATGATGGTCTGTCTCCTGCGAGGCATCTCCAGCTCCCTTTTCATTGACGATTTTCCCATCTATTGCAGTTCTCCAGGGACTTGTCTCATTGAGTGGTTTCTTCATCGATGTCTTGATTGTCATTACTCATGGAACGTCAACAGTGGCTTTCGTTTTTCCACTGACAAAACTGTTTGTATGAATTTCTGGCCCTTCCATTCATTGAAAATACAAAATTACTGGGGCTCCTGCTCAATAGGAAACTGTCTGGGTCCTCCACATGTCTTACCTGGCAGCCCACTGTATGTAGCCCCTCAATGTTCTAGATGTCCTCAATGGTACTTCCTGGGGAGCAGATCGAACCACCCTCCTCCGTTTGCACCAGTCCCCTGTCTGTTCGAAACTAGGCTAAGGGTACTTCATATATACATCTGCACATCCATCCCTCTTATGGCGTCTAAATACTATCCACCATCGTGGCATCTGTTTGGCCGCTGGTGCCTTTTATAGTATAGTAGCCCATTCTGTATGCAGAAGCTGCCAAACTACGGCTGTCCTACAGCCGTGGCTTTCTCCTCTGCATATATGCATGCCGTTTGTCTGCCATGTGTGGCCACCCGTCCTGTGCCGCCTCCTTCTATGACTCCTTTGACTGCCAGTATGGGGTGCGTCCCTCTTCTCTGTTATCTCCTGGAGTTTGCTTTCAGCTCTTGCTCTGGCAGCATAACTTCACACTACCTGCAATTTTCCTGACATCATGTTGTGGCCTGTGTTCACCTTGGCTTTCATTCGCTTCCTGATGACACTACCCCAGCCTCAATCTATTGCTTTCAGTTTCATGACCCCTTCTCACGAAACTTCGTGATAGTATCTTTGTGTACATTGATGGTTCCCGGACTGACCATGGTGTTGGGTGTGCCTTTGTCATTCCAGAACACTTCCCAGTATTTAAAGCAGAGCTCTTTGCCCTGTATCTGGCCACACGGGATTTTCAATTGCATCATCTGCTCAGTCTCTCTTGGTGCCCTTCAAAGCCTTTTGTGTGCTGTGCACTGTCCATTCCTTAGTGCAATGGGTCCAGGAAAGATGCCACTTGCTCACTCTTGATGGATGTCTACGTGGTTTTCTGGTCATGTTGGTCTGACAGGAAACGAGGCCACTGTCGCTACTGCCAAGGCTATTGACATCACCACTGGTCCTCACTTCATGGGAAGAAGCTATTGGTTATTAAGCCTCTCCCAGCAGCTTGAATGACCACCTCGTGGCCCCATCGCCACAAGGAGATCATTTTAACTAGGTTACATATTGGGCATTGGCTTTTTAGCCATCATCATTTGTTAAATGGTGCTCATCACTACTTTGTGCACATTGTACTCAGCTTTTGATGGTCCACCATTTCCTGATGGAATGACCTTTTTTTAACTGCTTATGTTCTCGTTTGTGTTTGCTGTTGTAGTTATTGGCCGTTTTAGTGAAAGATGCGCGAGCTGCTGACCGCGTTTTACTTTTTGTCTGTCATAGCAACATGGCGAAGGCCATTTAATTTTTAGTTCTGAACCTTCGTTTCTCTATGGCACATTTTTATAGAACTTCCTCCCCGTTCCTGTTTTTAGCTGTCTCCTCATCCATTGATTGGGATTGATATGTAGTCTTTTTTAACTTCTCTCTTTTGTGTTAGTGTTATAGGGAACGTACGACCTTAATTGTTTTTGTGCCCTAAAACAAAACAACATTTGAGATTGCTTTCTTTTTTTTAAATTGTAACTAATTTGGTGCAACTATTTATACATTTTATTTTCTCAGTGTTTCTGGTCTTAATAGCAATACCTCCCTAGTCTTTCCTTCATATCCTTAGCACTTTATATAGACCCTTGTCTTTGTACAGTATTCTGAACTGATTGAAGATTGGAGAACTAGTGAGCCAGTATGTACCGAGGAAGTGTGTACCATAAGAGTAAAACATATGAACTATTACATTGACACCCTCAATGTTATATTAAAGCTTTCAATGCAGATAATCCTAGTGGTTGCCTAAAATGTTTCTATTTATAGCAAAATTTCCATGTTGTATTTGTATTGAATTTATGGTGGTAAAAGGGGTAAATGTTTCAATTTTTACAGGAAAATAGTGGTTCATGATACAAATCCATTCCTTTTTTCAACATTTCTTCACTACCTGTACAGTGGACAGTTGCGTACCCGAGAGCTGACTGCTGATCAGTTAGCTGACCTTATGCTTCTCAGTGATCGATACGAGGTTGACTCATTGAAACAAGCATGCGAACAGGGATTAAGAAGACACATTGATGAAGATTCAGTGCTTTATTTCCTGAGTATGAGTGACCAAATTAATGCAAAAACTCTTCGGGTAAGTTACAGAGATTTTATTTCATTTCATTTTAGAACTGAATTTGATGTACGATTTACTACAAATTTATTGAATGTGCTGCTTTATTTTAGGTTCATTGTAATTACAGTATAAAACATTATAGCTACATGGTGTTGAAGTTGTCATGTGACTTCTACATCTCTGATAAAACATTCATTTTCTGTAAGTCACTTCAGAAATTATGTATTAGGTACTTAGGTGAGAACTGCTCATGAATACCAATGTTAAAACCACTTGGAAAATATGTGCAGAATAGTTATCATGACCATGCTGTCACTCCATTGCTTCTCAGTCCACAGCCATAGCTATATCCTGCATTCTCTCTGCTCTCTAATTACTTTATTTTGTTCTTAATGCAATAGATATAAAGTAGAGTGTGACAGGAAGATAATTCTTCTTTAACTTGGCATGATATTTTCATTCAAAATATCTGTGTAAAAATGTTGCAACCTCTGGTACATGTATTTAACATCCTTTTTCAAATTTTTCTTTGTTACTAGTGGATGACTGAAGGGATTGGAGTAGGCTCAGTATGGTACACACACAGTAGAGGGGAGAGTAATGATATAAGAGGAACAAGCTCCAGGCAGTACCATTACCACATTGTACTTCATCCTTCATTCAGAGCATTTGCAAAAGAAGTAATGCACAGAAATAGTAAAAAAAAGCTTAAAGATTATGTAAAAATGAAGAGTAGCCCACTGCGGGCCTGGAATTGTTGGACCATGCATGTCTAATCAAATAGATAGCACAACAAAACATTACATTCAATAATTGTTACTGTAATGCTGTATACAGTATTGCAGTTGTCAGATCGGAGATTGCTGTGAGCATATACAAAACAGTAGCATTCCAGAGTCTTCAAACTTCTATGATTTATAACTAGTAAACCTAACAGTCTAGAATAGTTTGACAAATATAACAATGAACATAATGGAAACAACAAAACATTGCAGAGTACTTTATTAATTCTCCGTTATTTGTACATGATACATCTTATATAACTTTTTACAGCCGACGTTTTGTGATATCCCCTGACTATGAGATTGTGCTATGGTAAAGGTTAAGGTCAGAATGGACGATTTTATAAGTGATATTTGTAGTGTATATCTAAGGTGTTCATCTCTGGTTAATTAAATGTTACATTGGATTGCATTTGTATCCTTCTAGAGTGCCTGTTTAAACTTCATCTCCTTGAATCCTGACATTATGGATAGTGAATTATTTGAAGAGCTGCCTCAAAACCTGCAGGCTGAGATCTATGATCTAGTCATATGGGCTAAACCCAGGTAAATGTGCTAAACAATAAACTAAGAATTTCTTTTCTTAGTTCATATTTTATACAAAATAATTGCAGACAGTGGATTTTTACAATTAAAAAAAGTTCAACAATGAGAGGTGGTTAGTTGCTGTATCTCACTTGTAATGGTGCACATACTTAACATCTTTCAGTTGTTGTTTTTGTTCTGATGTTGACAGTGTATTAAGAAGTGGCTCAGTGATGCTTACTTTTGCAACTTATATTGTATGTGAGAGATTATTTTACTGATATTATACCAAATGTGGTGGTAATGGTGGCAGTGTAAGCAACCAATTTAGATGTAACTTTTTGTTTATTTATTTTAATTGTAAATTTGTTGTGGAGAAGAGGAGTGACATGTTTTCTTTAAGTTTGCAATCAAAATGTTCAGCCTGTACTCTGGATGTTGCATCTAGAAAAACTGTGAACCACTGTGGAGCATGTGGTGGGGGGTTCACTGTACAACTGCAAGGCATTTGCTTTCCTGTTTCACTTGCAAATGGAGCAAGGGAAATAATGATTGGCTGATTCTCATGGCACACATTACTTAATGTTTTTTTATTTCTGACGTTGTTAAGTTGTGATTATTTTGAAGAACAGTATATAGCAGCAAATTGGAACTTTTGAACAAGGAACTGACCCTGTGGTGTTTCAGCATGATCTTTTAACAAATGTTCTTGATATAAGGTTGCCATATGTGTGCTTCCTCTGTGTGCGCATTATTAATTTCATCTGCAAACCAGGGAGAAAGCTTAACATAAAATATTATGCTTGGTTTTGAGAAGATAGAGAAATAATTGTAAATAATTATTATCTCTCTTATTGGCAAATTCTGTTGGCAGCACTGCAATTTTAATAAAATTTAGAGGACAAAGGTACTCATCTTCCTCGCACACTTTATTTGCATATGAAAAAGTGAGAAATTATGTGTTAAACTTGCTTCCACAGGTACTGTCTCTCATTAAACTGGCCAAGAGTTTGTCAAAATTGACGCAATCCGCTATTTCACATTTTCAGTTGTTGTGTAATGGTGTCTGTTTTGATGTTTTTGTGTTACTGTCGAGGTAAATATGCCTATTCTTTGTATTTCAATTTGTCAGGAAATCACAAACAACTGAGAAGTTACTGCTTTTCCCACATTGTCCTAGTCCTGAGACACCAACATCTGTATCATCCAGTCTGGCTGATATAGAAGAAATGGCTTCCAACATTCATATTAACAGTCGTGAGGTAAGAGAAGTTTTCACTGAGTAATTCAAACAAACATAGAACCTTTTTCTAAAATCTTATAACATGATAAAAACAAGTGTCATTTGTGGTGGTGGGAGAAATAATTGTTCTGCTCCTGTGATAGGTGTGAGAGTAAAATTTGTGATTGTATAAAGGTCAGGTGCTAAAAGCACTCCGGCCTTATGTAACAGACAGCAGAACTGGAAATTCCAAATAATTTCAATTGTAGAAATTCATATAAAGCAGGTCCCCATTATACTTTTGCAGCCAGTGTTCATACCATTTAGAGTTTTGACTATTTCAAGACTTTCTTTATACTTCTGTCATATTTATCCCCCACTCCCATTGCCAGTTTTTCTATATCCAACACTGATTTCCTGTGTTAAGCTATTGTGCTACATTTACCATTCAGTATGTTTGTTCTGCCGGACAGAGGAGAAAAGGAGAGAGAATTTCAGCAGAAAATAGTTTAGAAGAAAATCAGAGGAAAAACACAAACATTATTTTAAACTAATAATTACAGCACACTTTCTTTTCAAAATAATAAAGTTACATGTGGCTAAGGGCAGATTGCATTATTGTTATACAGTGTTTCAGATTCCAGATAGCCATATCACTTATTGGCAATGATGAATTTCACAATGAAATTCAAATGAACAAATAAAAAGGTGGGACAAGAAAGAAATATAGAGAATTATGTTTCATGATTTGTATTCATTCTGAATAAAAGTTTGCCATAAAATGGAAGAGTTTACCTTAAGCCATTATTTGACACAAATTGGATAAATACTGTAGTCTCCATTTCTTATTGTATATATTTGTATTCCTCTGTCCATATTATGGTGTGCAGTGGAGCATGTATTGTGTATTGAACCGGGGACCTAGAAATGACGGAGAGGGTTTGTCTCAGCATAGCCCTCAGTGGTTCACCCCCCCACGATAGGCCACAGCAGTCCACCCACCCCACTGCCGCCCCACACCGAACCCATGGTTATTGTGCATTTCAGCCCCCAGTGGACCCCTCCCTGGGAATGTCTCATACCAGATAAGTGTAGCCCCAAATGTTTGCGTGGTAGTGTAATTATGGTGTATGCGTATGCAGAGACAGTGTTTGCGCAGCAATCTCCGACAGTGTAACTGAGGCAGAATAAGGGGAACCAGCCTGTATTCGCTGAGGCAGATGGAAAACCGCCTTAAAAACCATCCACAGTATGGCCGGCACACCAGACCTTGACAGCAATACACTGGGTGGATTTGTGCCGGTGCCCGGTACACCTTACCGCTCAGGGAGCAGCGTGTTAGATCGCGCGGCTACCCAGGTGGGATCAGTGGAGGGTACTTTTTTAATCACTGTCATTTCTGCCTTTTCTTGCCACATTCGGAACAGTTTGTAGCAAATGAACACCGTACTTTTTTGGGGGGAATGTGAAGAAATTCCTGAAACACATCATGCTGCATGTGAGTAAACATAATTGGTGCTGTATGTATTATTTAAGACATTAGTTTCAACCTTTCTGGAGTCCAATTAACATGGCAGTTTCTTAGAGCATTGTATCTTATTTATATAAATTATTTTTTCTAATCTTCATTACCAATTTTTGATGCTTGTCTTCTGAACTGCAATTAATAACTGAAGTATTCATGCAGGACCTACCTCAAAACACTGTTTCTGAGTCTTCTCATATTTTTCTATCTGAACCCTTCTCTTCAAAATAAATTGTTTTGCACTATCTTGCCCTCCATTGTATATGTGATCCCAGAACTTTATCCCATCACTCAGTATGTACTTTAGGGAAAAACCTGGAATTTACACCAAACCATCTTGTTTTAGAATGACTCACAGTTTACGTGATATAGTATGTAAAAGACTGTTGTTGTATACTGAAGACTGTGAAATTGAAATGTAAATTGGGGTTGTGTAAAACATTAATTCCCATTTACCCACTGGTGTTCTGTCTGTCTTACAGTTGCTGCCAGTGAAACGTGTCATTGTATTTGTCTTCAATAGGTTTAGGATGTTATCATTATGGAAATAAGTGTGCAACAAGGACACAGTATTTCTTCTTTTGCACTGACTCAAAAATATATTGCGTTACTGCATATTTTATGATAAGAAATACTTTCAAAATATTTGCTGCAGAAGTAAGGTGAGAAAAATTGCTATATGTAAATCTTATATGTTTAAAGTTACAAAAATACTAATAATTCGAGAAAATAATAACTATTTTGTGTTGAATGCCTTGGTAGCAGAGTTCACTAATCCTGTCATTTCCATTATCAGTTTAAAAAAAATCATGTATGTTGTGTTGGAAATGTCAGTCTGAAGCAGTTTTCTGGGATTTTTGTTTCACAATTATGAATTTGGAAATTATTAGTTGTCCAGACTCATTCAGTACTATATCAGTGCGTGCTTCACTCATTAGTTACTCTCACAGTATTACCACACTCACCTTTGAAATATCAAGGTCTTGGTGTTTATTCATTGCTTACAGTTATTTTGTTAAAATGGATGAAACTTCTCACATGAAGTCATTATACTTTAATACTGATCTCAGTTGCTGCAATTAAGGCTGATATTAAGGCATATATCACTGTTAGTGCTGAACACTTCATCTAACTCTGTCATTATTTTCCACATTTTAACTTTCATTGGGCTCATTTTTGTTGTTGTTGGCATGTTTCTAAACTGGTCTTATATCAGGGAAATGGAAATTTGAGTCCATTTTACCTCTCTGTAACCAGGTAGAAGCATCTGATAGCAGTTCACTGGAGGATCTTCCACTAACACAAGACTCTGCCCGTTTAGAAAGCTGCATTGTGCAGCTGAGGGACATAGTTGGTGAACAGGCATCGCGTGAAGAACTTGTTCAGGTAATAGTTTTATCGCGTGCGTGCGTGCGTGCGTGCGTGCGTGCGTTGTGTGTGTGTGTGTGTGTGTGTGTGTGTGTGCGCGCGCGTGTGCGTGTGCGCGCGTGCGTGCTTGCTTGCTTGCGTGCGCGCGCGCGCGTGTGTGTGTGTGTGTGTGTGTGTGTGTGTGTGAGAGAGAGAGAGAGAGAGAGAGAGAGAGAGAGAGAGAGAGAGAGAGAGAGAGATCACCAACAAATGAAATCTATATATCTTATAAAAACACCCTAAGAATAATTGAAGAGTTTTATATAGTTGCAGAATGTTTGATATTGTACAGCTTCCAACTTACTGACACTATGTTTTAAGTTCCGGTGGGTAAATAAAAACATTTGTAATACTGAAGCATTAATTTGAATATAGAGTTAGTAAATCTTTAAAGACATTTCTTTCTGGGTAGTCTGAGCTGCTTTTATAAGTACCCGAGAGAACTTAGGTCTTGTGTTTTCATACATTCTTCTCATATTGATCATCAAAGTGCAAGTCTGTAGCTTCAGTGAAGTGACTAGAAGGCAGAAGAATGGAACAGCTCACACTTATGACCTGGAAATTGTGTCTTTACTGAAATATTGTGGGACAAGTATTCAAACTGGTGTAGCATGCCCACATTTTTTCCTTGGCAGGTATGCCTACTGTTCAATTCTGGTGTGTTTTAATCACTTAGGTTCAGCAAAAACTGGAGCTGGTGAACAATCTTTATTACATAGTATTGGTGAAACAGCAGCTGTATTAAGCGTAGGTCTGTGAGTCAGTTCGTGAATGCAGCACAGTACAAAAGAGGTTAACTGCAATTTTACGATATCGTTTCTCTTTATAATGTCAGTAGAATGTAAAGGTAGACTGTCTTTCTGTGAGTAAATCGACTGAAAACATATTATGGAGACAACCTTCCAACTGAAAAAGATGGGGATAAGGGTTTCTTTAAAATATAACGTAAAAAGGCAGGTGAAACGAAATTGCTGAACTCGTAGCAATTGAGAAAAGTGTGTCACTCTGTGATTAACTTAATGGTTTTTTCCTCAAGTAACTAGCAATAGAAATAAATATTAACTGAAATAAGAAAACTCCAAATGTATCTTCAAAAAATATTTCTATAAAAGATTATTCTGGATGACGCACATAACCTGGTATGTAAAGTAAACAGCATTTATGCTTCCGTGCCCTCGTGCTGTGCATTTAGTAAGAGTTGATCCTCTTTCAGTTGGCGCTTGCTGCTGATTATGACATCAACCGGGCTGCAAACTTCTACTATTCATCCTGAAGGTGGCATCGAGGTCGCCCCTCTGTGAGGCGCACCTAAGGCAGTACTTAGCAGTTGCTATTGTCACTGGTAACTATTTCTAACACTGTTGTTTGTGGTACATAGAAGTTAGGAACATATAGAAATAACACACAATCATGACATAAGAAAAGACGTGTGAAGTTGCTACACCTTTACTCATTACTGAGGAAAATCTTAGGGAAAGTAGGAACATCTTGGCTCTGAATGTTTCATAATATTATTACATTTTTCGCTGGTTAAAAATACTATGGTGTGGTGCAAAATAAATAAAATACCAAATAACTCTAGTATGTTTCTAACCAGTTTAGTCTGCATAGTTGCGTTATACTAGGGACTCTTCTGTCCGCTCCATTACAGTTGTTAAATTCTAATTAGGGTTGTAGCATTTCCTACAACAGTTCAGGATTAGGAGCATTTGTCAAGGCATCAATATCATCTTCTGTTGGTGAGAACTGCAGGCTGCAATGATCTCCATGTGTTAATTGGTGACATGAGTACGTAAGACAATTGTCTTATTGTGAAAGGGAGGAAGTAGTATGAAAAATGGATTTAGTCAGTCATTATGTGATTCCTGGCATGGGGAGCTGTTTTACATGCTGTATTGCTTTGAGTATCATCCTCGTACTAATCTTTTGTGTGCCGTTGGTAGATGAACACCACCCAGTGTAAGTGGTTGATTTTTCAGCACACAATATCCAAATAGCTGTCATGTCAGTGCGCACATTACTGCGGTGCCTCATGTTTCAGGAATGGAAAGGCCACCTTAACTTACAGGTATTTTATATCAAATGGGAAATTAATCTAAAAAAAAACCTGTAAAATTATAGAGAGACAGAATGCTTGTTGGCTGGGAGGCAAAATTCTAAGTACTGCCAATAGACACACACAAAATAATAAAAACTGTTCTGCATGCAGAACTGTTAGTTTCTTTCTCAGGGAACAAAGGCAGAACCTCTTACCTGTGGTTGAAGTGAGCTGAACCCCCTTTCCAACCTGTCCCTCTTTCTTCTCTGAGGAGAAGCAAAAATTTCTACTTTCGTGTGTGTCTATTAGCAGTACTTACGAGGGTGAGTCAAATGAAAACCTTAAATATTTTTTAAGTATTATTTATTGTGCAGAAGTGGTACAAAGCTGTATCACTTTTCAACATAATATCCCCCACACTCAATGCAAGTTCTCCAGCACTTACAAAGTGCATAAATTCTGTTAGAAAAAAATTCTTTTGGTAGTGTGCGCAACCACTCATACACCACATGGCATACCTCTTCATCAGAACGGAACTTCTGCTGATGGTTCTGTCCGAAACTTCTTTGGTTTTGGTGATGAGGAACTGCACCATTCCTTGCCCGCTCTCTTTGTTTCTGGTTGATGAATGTGAACCCAGGTTTCATCCCCAGTAACGATTCTTGGAAGGAAGCCATCACCTTCTCATTCAAAGTGCCGAATAAGTTCTTCACAAGCATCAACATGTCATTCTCTCATTTCAGGAGACAGCTGCCGTGGCACCCATCTTGCAGATTTGCGGAACTGAAGCGCATAATGCACAATGTGGTGTACTGACCCATGACTAATCTGTAAACATGCTGCAATGTCATTCAGTGTCACTTGGCAGTTTTCCTTCACTATGGCTTCAACTGCTGCAATGTTCTGTGGAGTCACAACTCATTGTGCGTGACCTAGACGAGGAGCATCTTCCACTGAAGTCACACCATTTGTGAACTTCCTACTCCATTCATAGACTTGCTGCTGTGACAAACATGCATCACCGTACTGAACCTTCATTTGTCGATGAATTTCAGTAGGTGTCACACCTTCACTACGCAAAAACCGAATAATGGAACGCTATTCTTCCCTGATGCAAGTCACAAGTGGGGTGGCCGTCTATATACTGATACTGCGACGGTAGGTGTGCATCTGCACTATGCTGCCACCTACAGGCCATTCTGCACGCTGTTTGTAGCACGCTTACCAACCTGCAGGATAACGCCGTGAAATTTCGATTTGTTATTACAAATTTAAGGTTTTCATTTGACTCACCCACGTAGATTTTTCCTCCTACTGGTAAGTACTGGCCTGCCATTCCGTCTAGATCAGGGGTGTCCAATACACATGCCACATGCAGCCGAATGCAAGTATCAGTGATACTCAAAAGGTGAACATCTCTCACACAATTGCTTATGCAAAGTTATGGTAACTTGAATATTTTCAATTTGAAACTCTCGCTACACAATCAAACGATGCTGTTCTCTTGTTGGTCTGTCCTGTGGGTTCCCCCCCCTCCCCCCCCTCCCCCCTCTCAGCAGTTATTGTTAGTGCTTAGTACATTGAAGTGCCAAAGAAACTGTTATAGGCAGATATGTAAATGGGCAGAATATGGCGCTGTGGTTGGCAACACCTATATAAGACAACAAGTGTCCAGCCAGTTGTTAGATCAGTTGCTGCTGCTGCTACAATGGCAGGTTATTAAGATTTGAGTGAGTTTGAACATGGTGTTATAGTTGGTGCAAGAGCGATGGGACACAGCATCTCCGAGGTAGTGATGGAGTGGGGATTTTTCCCTTATGACCATTTCATGAGTGTGCTGTGAATATCAGGAATCCAGTAAAACATCAAATATCCAACATCGCTGTGGCTGGAAAAAGATCCTGCAAGAATAGGAGCAACGATGACTGAAGAGAATCATTCAGTGTGACAGAAGTGCAACCCCTCTGCAAATTGTTGAAGATTATAGTGCTGAGCCATCAGCGAGTGTCAGCGTGTGAACCATACATCGAAACATCATGGATATGGGCTTTCAGAGCTGGAGGCCCACTTGTGTACCCTCAATGACTGCATGGCACAAGACCTTACACCTTGCCTGGGCCCATTGACACCACTATTGGACTGTTAGTGACTGGACACATGCTGCCTGGTCGGATGAGTCGTTTCAGATTGTATCGAGCGAATACTGCCTTGTGAATCCATGGACCCTGCATGTCAGCAGAGGACTACTCAAGCTGGTGGAGGCTCCAGAATGGTATGGGACATGTCCAGTTGGAGTGATATGGGACCCCTTATACATCTGCATATGACTCTAACAGGTGATATCAATATAATAGAAGGAAACATTCCAGGTGACACGTACGTAAGCATCCTGTCTGATCACCTGCACCATTCATGTCCATTGTGCATTCCAACAGACTTGGGATATTCCAGCAGGACAATGCGATACCCCATGTGTCAAGAATTGCTAGAGAGTTGCTCCAGGAACATTCTTCTAAGTTCAAACACTTTTGCTGGCCGCCAAACTCCCCAGCCGTAGACATTATTGAGCATATCTGGGATACCTTGCAACGTGCTGTTGAGAAGAGATATCCACTCCCTCATACTGTTAAGGATTTATGGACAGCCCCGCAGAATTTATGGTGTCAGTTCCCTCCAGCACTACTACAGACATTAGTCAAATCCATGCCATGTTGTGTTGGAGCACTTCTGCTTGTTTGTGGGAGCCCTACACAATATTAGGCAGATGTACCAGTTTCTTTGGTTCTTCAGTGTGTGTTACATTAAAATACTTGTCTTTTTTGAATGTGGCCCAGGTAAACTAACAGGTTGGAAACCCTAGGTGTAGACTATGATACTCCCTGCCTGCTTGCTTTAAACTAGCAGCCACATAGCCTTGGTGGTCAGCCTTTGAAAATACCACTACTGCTGGAATGAGACAAAATGGTGCCTGCACTCTTTGCACCTCTTTGGTTGTAAGTGTTATGTGGTGTGAAATATTTAGAGACATTAGGACTGTTTCAAAAATATGAAAAAGTTTCTCAGAGACTGCTGCTACCAGTCAGAATTATGCTGACTAATAAATTATTTAATTAATCAACATGTTAAGAGGTATAAACCTCACCTTCAGGCTGCAGTGGCAATACAGAAACATTTGTAACTCTCGCCACCAATAACTTAGGAAGAAACCTGTACATGACATCTCGCAATCAGCTGACACACTTAGCTGATCGGGAATTTATAAAGTAACGTGATGCACTCGCTTCAACAAATACTTCAGACTTGATAATGTTAACAAGTCAGCTATAGTGAAAAACATAGATGAAACAACACACAGTGTTTCAATAGAAACCATCTTAAAGTAATGTGTACTTTTGAGAAGAGCTGAAGAATGGACATCTTGGAGGAAGTTGAAATATTCAAGTGGAAAAATGAGATCCTAAATGTAATTACAATATGTTAAGAACCCATATTTCTTCACCAACTTTAATTCAATACTATTAAAATAGAAAATCTGTAAAAATGATAATGTATTAGTGTTGGTGTTCGACCAATACATTTGTAATCCTTTAAAATAACTTTTACACTACTATTTTCAAAAATAACATTATCATTCTCTCTTATGGTAATATATTTCAACATCAGAGGTAAGATAGCTAAGATAGCTTTGTGGAGGAGACATTGCAACTGGCTGACAACACCAGTATTGACTTACTGATAATAAAAACAAAATGAGGAGTGATGTGTTTTGTGTGTCCTTTGGAAATTTGTGAACAGTGGTTAGCAAGGCTCAAGGAACTATAACAATGCAGGTAACTGAAAACACCACAAGAAGACAGCCATTTTGTGTGAATGGAGTGAGTGATTACTAATTCTTATTTTATTTGAACAGACCTCTTATTAGGTTTTTCTACTCCTTCACTACAAGATGACCGCAGCACGTCAGAACTCAAAAAAACAATGTTAATATCTGTGTGTACTTACATTAAATATGTTTTGTATTGCGTTGCAACTTGAGGACAAATTTTGTACCTCAAAGCATGTTGTTTCATTAAATAATTTTAGCAGTTGACAAATTTTTTGACTTTTTCATAATCTGAGCTATATTCATATCTGTAAAATTACAAAAATAAACAAGCCCCCCCCCCCCCCCCCCCCCCACACACACACACACACACACACACACACTGAAAAGACAGGTGTGGAAGATTGGAAAGTGGTTCAGATAATTCATGAGAAAGGATCTAACAGTTCTGTAAGCAGAACCGTTTTCCTATTTTGAAATATTTCCATTGATAATACTTAGAATTTTGCCTCCCAGTTTTAATTTCCAAATTGAAATAGTAAATGTGTAAGTTATAGTGTCTTCTCCACTCTTGAAATACGAAACACAGCAGTAATATATGCACTGATAGGTGCTCAGACAAATTTGTGACATGCCATAAACTTTCAGATATAGGGCGTACTAAAGAATCTGTCACTTACTGTATGATGTGGTGTTCCTGTACTAGTGGCATACAAAATATTAGTAGGCAGCAGAACACACACTTAAAAGAAGGTAAAAGGACTGGAGAGTTGTAGGAAAAGGGGTAGATTCCAGGAAAGTCATTCAGAGCCGTGGCTCAGGAGAGACTTACTGCAGGCGATGAGAAGGAAAGACATCCCGTCTCCCCAGACCCATTGTTTTAGGTGATTTTCTTGAAATCTATTCCTTTTCCTAGACCTCTCCAGTCCTCATCCTTTACCCCTCATCCTTTACCCCTCATCCTTTACCCCTCATCCTTTACCCCTCATCCTTTACCCCTCATCCTTTACCCCTCATCCTTTACCCCTCATCCTTTACCCCTCATCCTTTACCCCTCATCCTTTACCCCTCATCCTTTACCCCTCATCCTTTACCCCTCATCCTTTACCCCTCATCCTTTACCCCTCATCCTTTACCCCTCATCCTTTACCCCTCATCCTTTACCCCTCATCCTTTACCCCTCATCCTTTACCCCTCTTCCTTTAGCCCTCTGCCCTCTTCCTTTAGCCCTCTGCCCTCTTCCTTTAGCCCTTCTGCTTGAAGGAGGAGCCACTGGTTTGGAAAGCTTGCCTAGTCGTAACCTTCTTTTATGTGTGGGTTCTGCTGCCACCTTTGAGTAGATTTTTTATTTATCCATCCAGTTACATTATTTTGTCAAAATTGATTGTTTTCATTGTTGTAGGATATTAGTAGGGAGTTATGCCCTGTCAAGGAAGTATGGGATGCAAAACAGCTAGAGATCAGGCACTCCACTTTGGCTTCCATCGATGAGCCATGATCTGTGGTAATTATGTAATCCTTAGATGTTCAGTGTACTGTTGGTGCCCAGTTGGATTAAATTCCAGGGCATATCACAGCCACTCTAGTTGACCAGTGCACTCGTACCATGTGTTCTTGACCACCAGCTGGGGGGTGGTTCGGAATGCACTAAATATACACTTACTATTCTAACCTCCTAACTAGGATGTCACCCAAGATTAACATGATGGAGTTGCAGTATTGCATATTAAATATATCAGATGTTTAGGTGACAGGACTCATTGTCAAGGCCAAAAATGTAACTCGCTGTGTTCTGTTTGGTGGTGCTTGGGGGTGGGGATGCAGATGTGTCTGGCAGGTCACTGTGCATACAGATGCTGTACACAGTTGGGTGGGATGTGTGTGACCTAGTCAGCTGTGATATCTGTAGCCTGGAAGGTGATGCACTGGTTGGAATTTTTTGGGTGCTTAAGACAAGATAACAATCCTTCACTAGCTTGTGGTGTGGCTTGTTGTCAGTCATTCCTGCACTGCCATTGAATGTTTTCTCTCTGCTGAAATATTCTCTGTAGAAACAAAATTATGATAAAGATGTTGTTCAACTCCTATTTCAATTTGTAATGACTGTGGCTGGTCTCTAGTTTGCCACTAATCTAGCCATAATTAATGAAAGCCAAAAGTATTAGCTGTGTTATCCTTCGTCATTAAGACATTCACAGTGCACACTCAGAACCATCATACTGCATACCTGTGTCCATATACATTATGCATGTAGACCAAGCGATCTCACGCTGGTGTGCCATGTATTTCTTATATGCTATTCACTGTCACAATAACACAATTCAATTTTTCTTACAATTTTGGTTCACTAAAGTGACACTCCATATTTGATTAAAAGTGCATAAAAACCAACAGTGTTAAGTGGCCAATACATTTTACCTTAAATAATTTTTAGTTTCTTACAGAGATTACCCCATAATATCAGATGAAAGATATATTCTTTTGCTGACAGTGAATTTTTCTAGGTTGTTGCCGTGAAGAATGCTTCATGCAGAACAGAACCTGCCTGCCATCTTGGCTGTGAACTGGAGTGGAGCAATCGAAATCAGACGTCACGTTCCACAACAGTGGCTCTCAAAATGCACTTCAAAGCCTTACCAGTTGTGACATTTCCCTTAAAGTATCTTCTTTGAATGGCGATGTCGTGCTTCGAAAGAATGGGTTTCTTGTGATTCTGCTGTATTGTTACTGAAATGAGATGGAATGGAAACAGTGTTAAAGTATCTGCTTTCATGAATACAGGCAGGCTTGAAGTTTGCATATTTTCCTGGTTAAGTTGGAGATGCTGGTTGCCATGAAATGGTTTTTTAGCAGTTCAGTGGGCTGTTGGTATCCAGAAAATGAGGGCTTGCTCTGGGTGCCAGTGACAGGGTTTTTGCCATTCATTGTGACATACTACGGAGTTCTCATTTTGTTAAGAGGAATTATTTCTTAAGAACTGCAGTTTTTGTCTGGCTAGTCTCAAGCATTTCTGATATGGAAGTGCACAGTATTTTTAAATTTTATCAAGGTATAATATTCTAAGCACTATTTTTGCCATAATTCTTTAAGACTTTTGTCTGTCATAATATAAAATTTTGTGACTTTTTAGAAACTGTGCAAGATTGTTCAGTGCATGGTTATGATAAATGGTCATTAAGTTTATTTACATTTTATGCAATGAAAATATTTTATTTAGTGACATCACCTCATTTTATTTTATGAAAGTATTTTTAGAGGCAGAACTGTTTTAACACGTAACCATATTGTAAATATTTTCATTGTGTACTGAACCCAGAAACCATCTCAGACACACTAATCAATGCGACAATCTGTCCATTACTGAAATGTGAGATGTAAAATTGTATAAGTAAATTGTTATGCTATGTAGATGTCCTACACATTTCAGTCTTTGCTTTTGAGAAAATTCAGGAAATTTTGCCAGTTTTGCAGATTTGAGTGCCTTACTACAACAGAAATGCTTTAAAATCCTTTGAATATACTTAATTTAACTCCAGCACCAATTTTCACTCAGTGTGTTAATATTCATGTATCTGGAAAACACTTTAAATGTTTCTGGAAATAAAATTTTTCACATGTAAGCTATGTTCTTTAGTGCAGAAAAGTTACTTGTATTGCACCGTTAGCTCTGAGTAAATTTCATCATCGACTACCAAAAAAGACTTCTTGTTCCTTACTGATTTTTAAAAAATTTTTGTAGAGCATTTTATATTGTTGACTGTATCTTGTTGAAATCCATAAGCAGATTAATAACAGTGCTGAGCATAGTTCTAATAATACTAGGGCATAATGTCACTGGGAAATATTATACACTTCATAGCAAATAGAGAGAGAGAAAAAAATTATATAAAAGTTGTATTGCCTTTCATCTGTTTTTTTCAAAGTGTCTCTAGACACAAAGAAGAATTTTCTGATGTTACCTCATTGTGGAGTTTTATTCCCCCATTGTCTTGAGTATTTGTTGCGTTGACATCTTTATTCTATAGAGTTCAGTTATGAGAAAAACCCACTGGATTTTTTGATGATGGACGTCGTACCAGTACTCTGGTACTCTGTGCAATGTAACTAGTCATTTCCGGCATTGAAGGTATTGTGTAAAGTATGTGCCACTAATATGCACCCGATTAATTGCTTTGATAGAGTTGTTGAAAGTTTTGTTGATATTGATAAATCTCTCATTTTTTTTATTTACTTGCATGTTCTTGACACAATCACTATGGTATGGCTTGCTATGGTTTGAATTAGTTGATGCTTTCTATAGTTTACATCAGTATTGCCCCTTCCCTCCCTCTCTCCCTCCCTCTCCCTCCTCCCTCTTCCTGTGTCACACACACACACACACACACACACACACACACACACACACACAATGATAAAGGTTCTTGTTTCAACAGCTGTTAGTGATTTCATAAGACTGTTAAACGTGTGTCTGGGATGGTTAGATGTGGTAATTGCAGTATTCTCTTTGGTAAATGTCATTATGTAATCATTGTGGAGAACTATGAAATTAATAATAGAAAGTACAGCTATTTTCTTCACTTAACCTTTATTAATTTCACTTTAGAACTACAAACTATGATGAACTGCATAAGCATGATAATTTTATTATCACCTTTAAAAAGTCTTCATGTCAGAAAGCAATGGCCATGTAATAACTATTTTTACTAACAGTATTTGTGTCATATCTTCACATTTATTTGTAGCAGCCCACATTCTTTAATACAGTCAATATTGTTTTTACTTTTGTAGATTTGTACATAGAAAAGTAAAGAAATTTTTTCACAGTTTCTAATTGATATAGACGTAAGTGATAGACTGTAAGGTTACAATCATGAATACTTCAATGCCAAATGTAATGTGAATTATGTTATGTATTATATGTTTTACTGAAATTTTTAAGTTCATAGGTGAAATTGGCACAAAACAGTTGACAGTGTGGAACACATAGCTATTTAATCTATTCACTGTCCCAAAAAAAAGTTAGTTACCTTTCCTTTTAGAATTTGCGCACTGCTTGTTTGTCATCTTTCCTTATCCACTTCTCATCCATTGTTGTCCCTTCTCAACTTCCATTCCATTTGTATTTAATCTATACCTTTCTTATATTTGCTCCCCCCCTCCCCCCACTCCTCTCTCTCTCTCAATGCCCAATTTCACATATGCAACCGTATTTCAGTATTTTTTCAGAATGCAGTTTTGTAACAATACAATAATTGTATTCCTTCCAATATGCTTGAAACTCGTGTGTGTGTGTGTGTGTGTGTGTGTGTGTGTGTGTGTGTGTGTGTGTGTGTGTGTGTGTGTAGCTGACTATATTTTCTATTTGTAATATGATGATGAATACAGTTGCAAATCAAAACAAAAAAATTAAAAATGAGTATAG
This sequence comes from Schistocerca americana, assembly GCF_021461395.2. Lineage (NCBI taxonomy): Eukaryota > Metazoa > Arthropoda > Insecta > Orthoptera > Acrididae > Schistocerca > Schistocerca americana. The sequence goes on along the minus strand of NC_060119.1, from coordinate 554,994,053 downwards.
AGATTGGATAAATGAGTGAGACATTACACTAGATGGAGTTTAGTGTTATCTTATGTTTTTAAAAATCAGACATCTGTGCCAGAAAGTATACAAATGGAGAACATAGGGAGTGAACTAGCATGCAAAAATTTACCTGATGGGAATTGGAAGAAAACATTTCCATCGAACAGGACAGATCACAACTGTTAATTACAAGTTTGAAGAGTACACAGAAAATGCCCTGAAATTATATAAATCTGACTTGGAAGAACCTTGGAATCGGCAGCTATCCATTATAGAGTAACATTTGTAGACAGTTAACTACGTAGGTACATTAACTGAGTTTGGTGTAAGTACTGACTTTTTTACTCATTTAGAAGTTGGGGTTAATATCTTTATTGAAGTGTAATACTATTTTCTGTAAGTAACTGTTCCCTTGTCCTCCCACAAAGCCTTATTCCATGGAGACAACTATGTGATATATGAAGAAAGGCTTACATACCAAAACACAGTACCATTGAAACTTTTTGATCACCACCATTTCATAAAAATTGCTAATATTATTATTGTGATCATTTTAAAAGAGGACAGAACAATTTCTGAAAATATGAATAATGGTCATTTTAAGTCTTTCCACATTCCGATGGCCTTGGAAGACAAATGCTATTTACTCCCCATGTGGAAAAATGTGACTTTACATGCCCTTCATTTCCAAGTTCTCCATTTGTCACTTTTGAAGCGATGGAAAACTTTAAATAGTTGTGTAATGTGTTTATCTACTGTATCATGAGTTGGCACATCACTTACTTCTTAGAGGATGTCATTCACTTATTTACTTGTTTCTCGGCAAGATAAACTGAATAAATCTGTTTCTCTATAGGAAAAAGTTACAGAAAGTGACATCATTTGTGTTGTTAATAGTATTATGAAGCTTAGTTCCTAGAAACAGCTGACTTAAAAAATGTCTTCTTCTTTCTGTCTGTGCCTTCTTTATTTTTAAATGGAAAAATGAAAAAGTAGACTGATAATTATACATGGAAAACAGTTGTTTCAGATATAATACCACAAGTGAGCTGTGGCATGTTTAGTTAATGTAAGAGCCATTTTTCTGCATTTAGCAGTTGTATTAGTAATACAGTTTGAGCCTTCAGCTTCGGAGTCAGATATTGATATGTGGCATAGAAAAAAAAGTGAGTGGATCATTTTCTTATTTACTGTGTTGTTTTCTGTCACTCTTTAAAGATTTGGTTTGTGTAAATTTCACTTGCTGGCACCAGTGCCTTCACTTTTATAAATTTTGCCCCCTTAAAATTTCCTTAATTTTTGGTTATTTTGGTGATAGTAATGTGATTAGAAGAAGTCATATTTCATTTGTTGTGAAATATAAAAGAAGTAAACTGACATGTACAATAGATTCTGCACAATTTTATTAGTAGCAATTTAGATTGAGAAATAACTTTGATTTGTAGACTAACCTTGGACTAAAATCTCTCATTTCTTGAGAGACAGGTGTTTAACATTTGTGTTCAGTATTACTTTATCTTTTTATGAGGAATTAAATTCTGAGGCATCATTGTAATTCCTCTTTCTTCGGCCATTCATTCTAATAATCTAGTCAGAATAAAATCTTTGATTATAACTAATATAAAAATGTAATAATTAAAATTAAGACAGTGATGGAAACCATAGTGATTGTTGTGTACAGAATGTTGAAACTGGAAGAAGTCGTAAACAAACTATCCTATATTTCGTACAAATAAAAAAGTGATTGCCAGAAGAATCACTTGAACTTGAATCTTAACAGCCAAGTCTGTTTGAAGAAAACACAATGTGGTTGCATGTGTTAATGAAATAGCTCGGAAGAACTTTGTTGCCACTGTGATGAGTTCATTTGTTTGTTGAGGGAGAGAGATCTCCATATGTTAGTGTGTAAACGTGTACTGTATGTCACTTGTTGATACATGGTCAGATTTTAAGTTACAATATACATTTAAACAAAACTACTGTGTTTCTTTCTGTTGTTCCATTTAATGAGTGTCCAGAATTAAGACATCACCACAATGTTCTGATGGCACTGAATGGACAGTGCAAACACATGGATGAAGTAAGTATGCTTGTCACATGTGATATTGAAGAACTAATGATTAACAGTTTTGATTTAGCAATTTCATTTTGTTGAAACTAAAAAAAAAGGTGATGTTGTTATCTGCCGAGAACAGCATCACTTTTAGTCAACTTATGTAAACTGTTTTTGTTTAGAACAACATTTTGTGGAAATGTTTACTAAAGAATTATGTGTAAATAATTATATATTGTGAAAGTGTACATTAATCATTTTTAGCTATTGTGACAGTGTTCATGGTATCTCCAGTTTTTTTTTTTTTAAGCAGACTGACTCACTTCTAGTGTACATTTTCAAACATGACACTATAAGACTTAAGTGTTAATTTTCTGGCACACACAGGTGGAAGATCTGGTCTGCAAAATTAAATGGCCACACTGAATCTTGCCTATTCAGTAAATTTTCCCATCAGAATAATTTCTTATTTCAGAATATAAATGTTAATGTATCTATAACTCAGACAGAAATACTTGACATCACTGTTTATCAAGTTCTGAATGGTTTTTCTGATGATGATAAGCTAAAGCAGTAGACAAAAAGCTCAAATCCACAAGATATACACTGAAGCTGCATGTGAGACTGTTTGGGCAAGACTAAGTATCGGGGGAGGGGGGGGGGGGGCATAAAATGGTAACTGGATCCTTCTATCTCCCACAACACTCATCTCTTGATGTAAATGAAAATTTTATAGAAAGGCTCAGTTCACTTGTACATAAGTTCCACAAACATACTGTAATCAGAGGTGGAGACACTATTGTCCAATAATTAATTGGAAAAATTATAGTTTTGCTTGGGGTGGGCATGATAACACATCCTGTGAAACATTACCAAATACCTTCTCTGGAAACTACCTAGAACTGGTAGTTAGGAACACCACTCATGATGGAAATATCCTGGATCTAGTGACAACAAATAGACCTGACCGCTTTGAGGATGTCCACATTGAAACTGGTATCAGTGACCATGACACAGTTGTAATAGCAACAATGATTACCAAAGTACAAAGGATGACTAAAACAAGCAGAAAGAAATACATATGTTCAGTAAACTAGATAACAAAATCAGTAGTGTCATATCTCAATGAGGAACTTGAAACTTTCAGCACAGGGCAGAAGCATGTAGAGCAACTATGCCTCAAGTTTAAAAGAATAATTGATCATGAACTGGACAGATATGTATCCAGTAATGGGAGGGACCCTCTGTAGTATACACTCACTGTAAAAAACTTATAAGAAAACAGAAATTACTAAATAATAGGTATAAAACAAAGTCTAGTGCTATAGGTAGTGAGATGCTAAATGAAACTCATTTGTCTGTCAAGAGGACAATGTGTGATGCCATCAGTAACTAACATAGCAGAATACTGTCAAATGATATTTCATTAAACCCAAAGAAATTTTGATCATATGTGGCACCAAAGTTAGTGTCCACTCAGTTGTGATCTGAGACAGGGACTGAATATGAGGGTAGTAAAGCAAAAGCTGAAATGCTTAACTACATTTTCAATTGTTCCTTTACAAAGGAAAACCCAGGAGAATTGTCCAGTTTAATCAATGTACCACTGGAAAGATGAAAGAAATAAGTATTAGTGTCTGTGGTGCTGAGAAACAGCTGAAATCATTAAAATTGAACCAAGTTCGAAGGCTGGATGAAATTCCTGTCAGATTCTATACTGAATTTGTGACTGAGTTAGACCCCCCCCCCTTTTCTGTAATCTACAGTAGATCCCTTAAACAAAAAACCATACCCAGTTCTTGGAAAAAAGCACGCGTCCCACCTATCTACTAGAAGGGTAGTAGAAGTGATCTACGAAGCTACTGCCCAGTATCCTTCATATGGATTTGTTGTAGAATCTTAGAACATATTCTGAACCAAACATAATGAGTTAACTGAACAGAATGACCTCCTCAATGCCAATCAGCATAAATTCTGGAAACATCAATCGTGCAAAATCCAACTTGCACTTTTCTCACATGACATACTGACAGTCTTGGATCAAGGCTGTCATGTAGATGCAGTATTTCTTGATTTCTGGAAAGTATTTGACTTGGGGCCACTCCTATGCTTATTGTCAAAACTAAGATTGTATGGGGTATCAAGTTAAATTTGTGACTGGACCGAAGACTTTTTGGTAGGGAGGACGCAGTATATCATCTTGGATGGAGAATTATTGTCAGATGTAGAGGTAACTTCAGGTGTGCCCCAGGGAAGTGTGTTGGGGCACTTGCTGTTCATGTTGTATGTTATTGACCATGCAGACAGTTCTGATAGTAACCTCAGGATTTTTGCAGGTGATGCAGTTATTATTATTGAAGTACTATTGAAAGAAGCTGCATAAATTTTCAGTCAAATCTTGATAAGATTTCAAAGTGATGCAAAGATTGGCAAACTTCCTTTAAATATTCAAAACATTTAAAACTGTGCACTTCACAGAACATGGTATCCAATGACTATACATCAGAAAGGTGCTGTTGGAATTGGCCAACTCATACAAATACCTGGACATAAAAATTTGTAGGGATGAAATGGAATGATCACATAGGCTAAGTCATGGGTAAAGCAGGCAGTCAGCTTCGGCTTATTGGTAGAATACTGGGAAAGTGCAATCAGTCTGTAGATTCCTTGCAAATCATTTGTGTAACTGATTCTAGAATAATGGTACCAAATAGGACTAACGGGGGTATTGAACATAGACAGACAAGGGCAGCACGAATGATCACAAGTTTGTTTGATCCTTGGGAGTGTGTTGCGGAGATACTGAAGGAACTGAACTGGAAGCCTCTTGAAGATAGACGTAAACTACCCTGAGAATGTCTATTAACAAAGTTTAAAGATCCAGCTTTAAATGATGACTCTAGGAATAAACTACAATCTCCTACGTATTGCTCACAAAAGGATCGTGAGGATAAGATTAGAATAATTACTGTGAATGGAATGGCAACGTACCATCTACCATGCTCATCATGGTGGTATGCAGTGTGTAGATGTAGATGTAAACAACTATAGAAAAGATGTTGTAAAGAGGTTAAAACAAGAAGAAACTGTTCAGGCATTCGTGTTTCCCAAATGCCATCTGGTATACACCTAGAAATGGCAAGTTACATACTTCGCTGTTCTGTGTTCTCTTAGTAGTATAGTCCTTAAATTTAATGTGTGTTTTTTTCTCTATTTAAGTGGTTTATTCTTTCATTTTGTAACTAAGTCTAAATTCAGGCAATCTGTAGTTCACTATTCATTCACTTGTTTGTGAAGAGCGAGGAATTTTTCATTTTGAGCCTAGTGTGTGTCAGTCAGGTTCCTACAGCCATCTGATGCACACCTGGAAAGAGCAAATTACATATTTAGCTTCTTCTCTGATTTCTTAGTAATATAGTTATTAAATTCAGTGCTTTTTTTCTGTCTGAGAGTTTCATTCTTGCATTTACATAACTAAAGTGTTACCAGGCAGTCTGTAGCGTAGTTTTCATTTGTGCTGGACAGCCAGCTTCACGGCTCATAAGGCCTCAACCTCCATTGGTGCCATGTCAGGAGGTTAGCAAATTGTATATCTGGATTTCTGTCTCTGCTTTTATAGATAGTTCTTAAGTTTGTAATACTGAAATGGGATGGATGTGTCCATGCTGTGTATGGATGCAGGAGTAGCTGGCCACAGTTTGTTAACTGTTGAATGTGCTTTTAGCTATAATCAGTCGTCTTCAGGCTGCTGCCTCGTGGTGAAAATCTGGTAGAGAATATGATGCACTGCACGAGGCACCTCAGGTGGTGTTCGTTTCTCACATGAGCTCTGCTGCCAAGGCACCTCCCAGTGTACCCAAGACAAAGGATCTGCCCTCACAGGAAGACGAGTAGTCGATGGTAACATGTTGGTGTTCCTTGAGACGGAGGGCCAATCCAGTGTGGAGGCTGACCATCTGGCCTCACCCATTCATCCTGCAAGTGGACTGGTGGCTATTCTTCCAGCAGGGTCCAAGCAGGCATGTGGGGAATGGATTTCCTAGTTATCAGATGCTCCAAAGTTAGGTGTGATGTGGAGGAGGCCTAGCCTGTAGCTATTGAGCACACAGGGTGCAGCCAGCCATCTGCAAGTTTGGAGCAATGTGGAGGATTTCAACCAAAGGTTTTGTCGACACTCTGATGGTCATGGCTGCAGAGTTCTGGACATGTGTTATCAGTGGGGTAATATTAGGACTTCCATTGACAGGTCAGGGGGCACTACAAAAAGGAAGCAGCATCTGTGGTAGCAGAGTAGAACATGGTGTTCTTTCAGGCTAGGTGACAGGTTGAGGTTCTCAGGTGAATAGTTGTCAGATGACTTCCAGATTGCAAAATCAGTCTGCATTCAGAGTAGACACTTTGACTGTCAAAATTGTATGTGTAAATTGGTGAAATATTAGTAACAAAGTTCCCAAATTTACTTCCTTCCTGGAAACTTCTCATGCTCAGATTGTTCTCAGGACCAAGAGTTGGTTGAAATCTGAAGTAGAAAGCTGAGATATTTAGTAATTCGTGCAACATATATCAGAGAGATGGATTATGCACTGTAGGAGGGAGTCTGTGAATTGCAGTTTACAAAAATTTTCTCTCTACTGACGTTGAATTTGGCGTGAAGTTATCTGGTTATGTATAACAGGGAAAATCGGGTTACTTGTCACATGTTTTTAGTGGCCACCTTACTCCTCTCTAATGGTTTTAGTCATAGACATTAAGTCTATGGTCAATAGTGCAGAAATACCCAGATCATCCAATATTAGTTGGAACCAACTTTCACCTATCGAATACAGAGTGGGACATCTATGGATTCATTGCTGTGTCTACAGACAAAAGTCTTGTTCTTTTGAACACAGTTTTCCAAAAACTGTTTTGAGCAGCTAGCTTGTCAGCCCACATGCCATGGAAATATTTTACACCTCGTAGCTACGAACAGTCCTGCTCTAATCAACAGCATCAGTATTGAGAGAGGTGATCATGATGTTATTGCCATGGCTTTGGTTACTAAAGTTAATAAAGCAGTCAAGAGGGTTGGGAGAGTATTTCTATTAGAAAGAACATACAGACATTATTAACGTCCCAATTAGACAATGAACTGACCTCATTTAGTGGCAGTATGATGGATGTAGAGGAATTAGGGACAAAGTATAAACAAACAGATAAACAGACTGTGAATCATACTCTGGAGAAGTATGTACCAAGTAAATGGATTAAGGATGGAAAGGACCACTGTGATTTAACAATGGTTAATGAAAAATGCTCAGGAAGCAAAGACTGTTGCCTTCTCACCTCAAAAGAGAATGTGCAAATGACCACAGGCAAAATTAACAGAAATTTGTGCATCTTTTAAAAACGTCAATGTGCAAAGCTAACAATGACCACCACCTTAGCAATAGATCTTGTCAAGAGCCTGAGAAAATTCTGGTCCTACATAAAGTTGCTAACTGGTTCTAAAGCTTCTATCCAGTCACTCAATGACCAATCTGGTGTGGCAATAGAAGGTAGCAAAAGGGACGTTTTAACTTTAACATTTAAGAAATGGTTCATGCAGCAAAATAATACAAACAGACCATCACACAGACTCCCATATGGAGGACTTAGCAGTAAGCATCTGTGGCATAGAGAAGCAACTGAAACATTTGAAAGCAAAGAAGTTGCCAGTTCCTCATGGAATCCCAATTAAGTTTTACAAAGAGTACTCTACAGCATTGGCCCCTCACTTAGCCTGCATTTATCATGTATCTCTCACCCGCGCAAAGTCATAAGCAACTGGAAAAATGTGCAGGTGACTGCTGTATATAAGAAGGGTAAAAGAACAGACCCGTGAAATTACAGTTTACTGGAGAATCCTTGAGTATATTCTTGGTTTGAATATAATAAATTTCCTTGAAGGTAAAAAGCTTTCGTTCCCCGAATCGGCACAGTTTTATAAAGCATTGTTTGTGCACTATGGTTGATATTTTCTCACAAGATATTCTGCGAACTATAGATGAAGGCCAACAGCCAGATTCCATAGTCCTAGACTTCCAAAAAGCATCTTGACACAGTGCCACCCAGCTGACTATTAAAGAGGCTACAAGAATATGGAACAGGTTCCTAGATATGCGAGTGGCTTGATGACTTCTTAAGTAACAGAACACAGTATGTTGTCCCTCGACCATGAGTTTTCATCAGAGACAAGAGTAGAATCAGGGGTGCCCTAAGGGCGTGTGATAGGACATATATGTAAATGATACGGCAGACAGGGTAAGTAGTGGTCTGCGGCTCTTTGCTGATGATACTGTGGTATATTGGAAGGCATTGAAGATGAATGTCTGTAGGAGAATACAAGATGGCTTAGACAATTCTAGTTGGTCTGATGAATGTCAGATAGCTCTAAACATAGAAAAATGTAATTAATTGCAGATGTTAAGGAAAAACAAACCCTTAATGTTCGAATACATCATCAGTTATGTCGCTTAAATATCTAGGTGTAACTCTGTAAAGCAATAGGAAATGGAAAGAGCATGTAAGGATTGTAGTAGGGAAGGTGAATGGCCAACTTTGGTTTATTGGGAGAATTTTAGGTAAGTGTGTGAAATATCAGTGGACACCCCTGATAAAGGAGCAACTGAATGGGTATGGAAAGATGCAGGCCATTTATCAGAAGTCATTTGTTACTTCACAAGAGTCCAACAATATTTTATTGCACAGATAAATTTTATAATTCAGCTGCCTGGCAAAAAACACTGGCCAAAGTTGAGTCACATAATTCTGAAAGTATATTTGATCAATCAGAGAAGGCTGCCTGGCAGAAACGTTTCTTCTGAATTCTCTTACTCCATCTTACCCCATACATAAATAGCATTCTTCAAACATACACTAAAAATGGAAACTCTTCAGTTCAGATTTACAGCTAAACAACACACAAATAGGTTCAATATAAATAAATAAAAAATATTTTTTTTATAACACTGGCCAAAACTGAATCACATAATTCTGAAAACATATTTGCAAGATACTGATGTGGAAAAACAATAAAATACCATTTAACAATTGACCATTACTGCAATATTAAACTATAACATTAAAAACTAAACTTCAGACAGGGAAACCATGGAAGGTGCAGGTATGGCACGCCAGGTCTGAAGAAGGTGGTTTAGAATAAGAAGCACTACTGGATAAATTAATGTCCTATTGCTAAGAGATAGAAACTCAACTGAAGTGGGATGCCACAACAAGCCAAGATGCCATAATGCATCGAAGGCTATGGTGAGACGGGAAGTAACATGCCGCCCATACCCATGTACACAGACGATGCACGGAGGCTACGCCTGGTAGACCAGCAGATAACAAATAACACCCCAGAGCAGTGCCTCCAAATGCTGTGAACAGCTTGGAAGTCCGACAGAAAACAAGCAAACATATAAATCATACATAATAATCACAGAACATATGAAAAGGCTCAGACCCCCCCCCCCCCCCCCCACCGCCCCCTCTCCCTGACTGTGACCAACTACCTGTCGTTGTTGTCAACAAGCTGCTGCAAGGAACTACATCTACATCTACATCCATACTCCGCAAGCCACCTGACGGTGTGTGGCGGAGGGTACCCTGAGTACCTCTATCGGTTCTCCCTTCTATTCCAGTCTCGTATTGTTCGTGGAAAGGAGGATTGTCGGTATCCTTCTGTGTGGTCTCTAATATCTCTGATTTTTTCCTCATGGTCTCTTCGCGAGATATACGTAGGAGGGAGCAACATACTGCTTTACTGCTTGACTCTTCGGTGAAGGTATGTTCTTGAAACTTTAACAAAAGCCCGTACCAAGCCACTGAGCGTCTCTCCTGCAGAGTCTTCCACTGGAGTTTATCTATCATCTCCGTAACGCTTTCACGATTACTAAATGATCCAGTAACGAAGCGCGCTGCTCTCCGTTGGATCTTCTCTATCTCTTCTATCAACCCTACCTGGTACGGATCCCACACTGCTGAGCAGTATTCAAGCAGTGGGCGAACAAGCGTACTGTAACCTACTTCCTTTGTTTTCGGCGTGCATTTCCTTAGGATTCTTCCAATGAATCTCAGTCTGGCATCTGCTTTACCGACGATCAACTTTATATGATCATTCCATTTTAAATCACTCCTAATGCGTACTCCCAGATAATTTATGGAATTAACTGCTTCCAGTTGCTGACCTGCTATTTTGTAGCTAAATGATAAGGGATCTATCTTTCTATGTATTCACAGCACATTACACTTGCCTACATTGAGATTCAGTTGCCATTCCCTGCACCACGCGTCAATTTGCTGCAGATCCTCCTGTATTTCAGTACAATTTTCCATTGTTACAACCCCTCGATGCACCACAGCATCATCTGCAAAAAGCCTCAGTGAACTTCCGATGTCATCCACAAGGTCATTTATGTATATTGTGAATAGCAACGGTGCTATGACACTCCCCTGCGGCACACCTGAAGTCACTCTCACTTCGGAAGACTTCTCTCCATTGAGAATGACATGCTGCGTTCTGTTATCTAGGAACTCTTCAATCCAATCACACAATTGGTCTGATAGTCCATATGCTCTTACTTTGTTCATTAAATGACTGTGGGGATCTGTATCGAACGCCTTGCGGAAGGCAAGAAACACGGCATCTACCTGTGAACTCGTGTCTATGGCCCTCTGAGTCTCGTGGACGAATAGCGCGAGCTGGGTTTCACACGACCGTCTTTTTCGAAACCCATGCTGATTCCTACAGAGTAGATTTCTAGTCTCCAGAAAAGTCATTATACTCGAACATAATACGTGTTCCAAAATTCTAAACTGATCAGTGTTAGAGATATAGGTCTATAGTTCTGCACATCTGTTCAACGTCCCTTCTTGAAAACGGGGATGACCTGTGCCCTTTTCCAATCCTCTGGAATGCTACGCTCTTCTAGAGACCTACGGTACACTGCTGCAAGAAGGGGGGCAAGTTCCTTCGCGTACTCAGTGTAAAATCGAACTGGTATCCCATCAGGTCCAGCGGCCTTCCCTCTTTGGAGCGATTTTAATTGTTTCTCTGTCCCTCTGTCGTCTATTTCGATATCTACCACTTTGTCATCTGTGCGACAATCTAGAGAAGGAACTACAGTGCAGTCTTCCTCTGTGAAACAGCTTTGGAAAAAGACATTTAGTATTTCGGCCTTTATTCTGTCATCCTCTGTTTCAGTACCATTTTGGTCACAGAGTGTCTGGACATTTTGTTTTGATCCACCTACAACTTTGACATAAGACCAAAATTTCTTAGGATTTTCTGCCAAGTCAGTACATAGAACTTTACTTTTGAATTCATTGAACGCCTCTCTCATAGCCCTCCTCACACTATATTTCGCTTCCCGTAATTTTTGTTTGTCTGCAAGGCTTTGGCTATGTTTATGTTTGCTGTGAAGTTCACTTTGCTTCCGCAGCAGTTTTCTAACTCGGTTGCTCTGTTCCATCTCTTACGATCTTGCTTGGCACATACTCATCTAACACATATTGTACGATGGTTTTGAACTTTGTCCACTGATCCTCAACACTATCTGTACTTGAGACAAAACTTTTGTGTTGAGCCGTCAGGTACTCTGTAATCTGCTTTTTGTCACTTTTGCTAAACAGGAAAATCTTCCTACCTTGTTTAATATTTCTATTTACGGCTGAAATCATGGATGCTGTAACCGCTTTATGATGGCTGATTCCCTGTTCTGCGTTAACTGTTTCAAATAGTTCGGGTCTGTTTGTCACCAGAAGGTCTAATATGTTATCGCCACGAGTCGGTTCTCTGTTTATCTGCTCAAGGTAGTTTTCAGATAACGCACTTAAAAAAATTTCACTGGATTCTTTGTCCCTGCCACCTGTTATGAACGTTTGAGTCTCCCAGTCTATATCCGGCAAATTAAAATCTCCACCCAGAACTATAACATGGTGGGGAAATCTACTCGAAATATTTTCCAAATTATCCTTCAGGTGCTCAGCCACAACAGCTGCTGAGCCAGGGGGCCCATAGAGACATCCAATTTCCATGTCTGAGCCTGCTTTAAGCGTGACCTTCACCCAAATCATTTCACATTTCGGATCTCCGTCAATTTCCTTCGATACTATTGCACTTCTAATCGCTATAAACACACCTCCCCCTTCACTGTCCAGCCTGTCTCTGCGGTATACATTCCAATCTGAGTTTAGGATTTCATTACTGTTTACGTCTGGTTTCAGCCAACTTTCTGTCCCTAGTACTATATGGGAGTTGTGACCGTTTATTAATGAGAGCAGTTCTGGGACCTTTCTATAGACGCTCCTGCAGTTTACTATTAGCACATTAATATTGTTATTCCCTGTTGCATTTTGCCTACTCCTACCTTGCCGCGTCTCAGGAGGCGTCTTGTCGGGCCTAGGGAGGGAATTCTCTAACCTAAAAAACCCCCATGTGCACTCCACACGTACTCCGCTACCCTTGTAGCCACTTCCGGCGTGTAGTTCACGCCTGACCTATTCAGGGGGACCATACATTTCTCCATCCGATAGCGGAGGTTGAGAAATTTGCACCCCAGATCTCCGCAGAATCGCCTGAGCCTCTGGTTTAAGCCTTCCACTTGGCTCCAAACCAGAGGACCGCGATTGGTTCTGGGAACGATACTACAAGTAGGTAGCTCCGATTCCACCCCGCGAACGAGGCTTTCCGCCTTCACCATTTCCGCCAACCGCCTGTACGAACTGAGGATGACCTCTGAACCCAGACGGCAGGAGTCATTGGTGCCAACATGAGCAACAATTTGCAGTCAGGTGCACCCAGTGCTCCCTATCGCCGCCGGCAGGGCCTCCTCCACAACTCAGATGAGACCCCCCGGCAAGCAGACAGACTGAACACTGGCCTTCTTCCCTGACCTTTCCGCTATCTCCCCAAGGGGCTCCATCACCCGCCTAACGTTGGAGCTCCCAATAACTAATAAACCCCTCCCCCCGTGTCCCTGCTCGGACCTTGCTGAAGGAGCAGCCACATGTCCACTCACAGGCAGAGCAGGCCATGCCACACGGCCAGCCTCCACATTTACCCTCCGCCTCGTGTGCCGCGAACGCCGCTGAACCTGCCACTCCCCTTGGGGAGAGGGTGGCCCAACTGCGCCCGGTACCCGCGAAGATGTCTCGACAGCAGGGACAGTGGGTGAAGCTGTAACACCTGGGGTGTACCATGCGATGCACCACACTCCCCACTGCCGATACACTCCGAGGCAACAGCCTGAAGACGGCTGACCGCGACCATCAACACGCACAGCTGTTCGCGAACAGTGGCCAGCTCCTCCTGCGTCCGTACACAGCAGTCACACATCCTATCCATCCTAAGGAATCAATTTACTGGAGAGAGTTAATCAACTTTTAACTAGACTGCTAATTCACTAAAGGCGGCTGATTGTTGACTAAACTGTGATTGGTAGCCACTTCTTGTAGAAAACAATGAAAATAGCACTACCTGTCTCTGGACTGTATTCAAGACAAACACTAGCACTACTGTGTCTGACTAAAGGGACTCTCTCTGACTGTATTCAAAACAAACACGAAATCTATGGAACACTATTACTAGCACTCAACAATTAAAGCTTCCTAAAAGCAAAAACACACGGAAGAAGAAGTGACAAGTAATAAAAATACAGTTAATACTTAAATTAAGGTAGCTCGCTGCACAGCAGACGTGAAGGAGGCGGCTCAACTAACAGGTGACCGAAGCACCACCTGCCAACTAGACAGAGATAGATTGCACCGGTTGGCAAAGATGTAAAAACAAGAATGAGCCAACACAGCTCAAACTCCCCCACTACAGACAAACACACTGCTCCCTGCTCCTCTCTACAGGTGCCCATTAGGTGGACCCAATTAGTGCTCCTGATTGGGCTAACATGGACCCTCAAAGTTTTCCCAGTCTAGGGGTGATGCACCAGAAGGTTTACGGACTCGAAACCCTCAGAACCTACATTGGCTTAGAAATCATGGGGATGAGCTTATTAGAGCCAGCTCCTGTTGAGTTTCACAAGGGATTAAAATTTTGGAAGAAGATCCTGTGTTCTGGCTTAATCTGAAAGAGTCACCTCCCCTGATTATAATGCTTCTTCAGGCGGTTATGGGCTAGTTAAAATTTCTCTGGGCCTGCCCCCAATTCTGCTTAATCAATTGTTTCGGGTAGAAGACAAGTGATGTTCCAAAGGTTGAACAAGGGAGAATTAAGAGGGAATGCAAGCATTGAGGTGGCTGGGACTGCCCCAGAGGACTTCGTGCTCAGCGGAATTAAAAGCAAGGTTGGTCCAAGGAATGGAACTATCCCACATGGTCTGAGACCTAGAATGTAAATCATAAGAGCAGCCTTAAGGTTTTTATTAACCCTTTCCACAAAGGAAGACTGCGGGTAACAGGGAGTGGTGGTGATATGCTTGATGCCACTGCCAAAACAAAACCACTTAAAATCCCTGGAAATGAAAGTGAGTGCTTTATCACTCACTATCGCCCTAGGATGGCCAAACAGAGAAACTATTGTTAGTAACAGGTGATGTCATCACCTAGGTAGTAAGGAGCCAAAGAAAATGGGAGACGGGTGTCCATAATGACTAGAATGTAATGGTTCCCATCCTTAGTACAGGGTAAGGGCCAACGTTATCAATAAATAGCTTATCCATGGGGTACTTGTCTCGTTCTGAACAAAACAGGCCTCAGTTTGAATTGAAGTTAGGTTTGGTGATTTTACAAAGTTCACACTCCCACACTTGACAGCGAACCTCCCTGGAAAGATTGGGTCAGGTGACATGGTACCAAATCTTCACAATAGTTTTGTGGATGCCTAAGGGGTCTTGCAACAGAGAACCATGATACTAAAGAAAAATGTACGGAATGAGCTCGATAGGGCAAACAAATTTTGGGTTGCAAGGGCCTACCCACTTCCAGGAAAAGAATGCACATTTGTGAGGTATATCCTGGAACCAAAATACCAGGAAGGAGCTGCCTACAATTACGGGATAGGTTGGGGTCTTGATCTTGCTAACCTTTCAAATAATCAAAAAGCAGGGGAACCTCAGTAAGAAGGATGCGGAACTGGCTCATTATCTTCCCCAAACACCCAACAAAGTGCGGAGATACTGACAGCCCACCTAGCAATTCTTTCTGTCATTCTAGGCTGAGCAAGGACCCACCTAAGATCTTGATTGTCTGTCTCAAGATCAAATTCCTGGTGTGAGAGGGAACAACACAGCCAATGCCTCGCACTCATAAATAGAGTATCGAAGTTCGGGGCTGGCCAATCTTCTAGAGATATAAGCAAGGGTGCGTCTCTATTCCTCTACCTTCCTGAAGCAACACCGTGGCCACACCGGCACTGGATGCATCGATTTGGGCAGTAAACCTTTTCTCAATGTTGGGGATAGCGAAGACTAGAGGGTTAGTTAACCATGCTAACAAACCTGGCAATAGCTTTCGTTTTTTACCACTTCGACAGTTTAGTGGCAAGACCAGGCTTCCGTAACCTGATCAAAACTTGATGGAGGTGTTCAGGATGTTGACTGAATGACTGACTATAAAAGAGTATGTTTCCCACATAGTTATAGACACACCAGAACCTCAAATCCACCAGCGTATGGTCCAGTAACTAAGACGGGATAGCTGCACCAATAGATAAGCCAAAAGGAACCCTGTTGAAATCATACAGGTTCCAGTCAGTACAGGAAGCAGTGGCCAGCTTGGAGTTCTCTGTAAGAGGTAACTGATAATACGCTTGGTTTAAATCTAACACTGTAAAATAAGCAGCACTGGAAAACCACGTAAAGGCATTATGAACGTCGAGAAGTGGCACTGACTCTTAACACTACTTTCTTATTTAGGACACAATACTCAACCACTGTTGTATAACTGCTGTCTGACCCTTTGGGACCAAAAGGGTCAGGGAGGCCTAGGGTGAAGTAGATGGTTGAATGACGTCCTGATGAAGCTTAAGATTTAACTTCTTGCAAAGGACATCCAGCTTGGGTGGAGGTAAGTGGTAAGGTGCCTGTCGTTCCAGAATGTCATCAGCTAGTCAGATCTTACACTGAATCAAATTAGTAGCACTGAGTCTAACAGATAACACATCAGAAAACTCATGCAAAACACTTAACAATTCCTGCACTTCATTGACAACCAGATGGCCAACATCAAATTGGGGACCCTAAAGCTGAACAGAATTAATGCTACTGGCAAAACGGCACAAACAAAAAAGCACTATTTTCTCTAAGGAAGAAAATTTAAAAAGTGTCATGCCCAAAATAAAGCATGAGGTTCCCCTTTATTTCTCCAAGCAGAGGTAACGCTTGCCCATTGTAGTATGACATATCTGCGAAGGAGAGCACAGAGTGAAACGTAACAGTCCAATTAAAACTAATAAAAACACATAAATTTTAACCACAAACAGTAGTTTCTGACATAGTGGTGTATGGAAATATGTACTTGTGAAAAAGTTACAAAGGAAATAACTATGGAATCTTAATTACACTAATGCGTAGAAGTCTGTTAATTTGTGGGAACATTTTATATGATATGAATCTCCTGCAATTAGTAAATATAACAAGTGTATTGTTAACATTTGATACCTAAATGTTTATAGTTGCTTCAACTTATATAAACATTAGAATTCACTCGTGTATTTAATATATAAGAATCTAGGTAATCAATGAGATGTGCAATTAGTTTTAGGATAAGAGTTTTAATTGTTAACTAATGAAATAATGATTTTAAACAATGTCGAGTATTGTTCAGGATTCTTAAGAAATTATAAATAGTGACTGCCATGTTGGCATAGGGAATCAGTCTGGTTTTGGGTTTTGAGCAGTGAGCATATAACTGCTCCTTTTGTATTGTAAGTATTATTTGCCTTTGTAATAATATTTTAATTTTGTTTTGAAAGTATAATAAAAAACTACGAAACTTAATGCAAGCTTAAACTAAGTCAACTCTTCAGTAGTTGTTTTATAGTGACTGTAATGTTATCAGGACCATGACTGCAGCAGACAAAGAGTAACTATAATCAACTTCATTATTACGATAAAAGTTAGAGAAAAGTTATAAGGGGAGGAAATTATAAATATTCCTGAACTCTAAATACTACCTGTAGTCAAGAATTGAAATGGCGCTACCAGAATCCAAGAATGCACAAACAAGTTCTTCCTTCAGACCAGCACAAACAAAGGGGAGGGAAGAACCCTTAGCAACAATGATACAGGTGCAACTGGCTGGACCTCTTCACCGACGACTCCCTCCCTTCTTCTGTTGGCGTCTGCTACTCTGTCAGGGTGGGTGCTCAACAAGACATACCCACACCAAATGATCTTTAAATCTGCAAAAAAAACACAGTCTCCATGAGTGTTCGCCAGATGAAAAAGGATGAGATTTGTTACGTGAGGTAAGACCTGAAACTCTCTTCCCCTTATCCAGACCCTGCTGTTCATCAGCAAACCTTAAGGCTTCAATTGAACCCACTAACAGATGTCATACAGAAAAGGTGGGAGGTCTACTGGCAAAAATTGTGTGTCCAGTCCTCGGGTCTCGTCCCTTCTAAGACAGTAGAAATGATCTCCTGTTCTGCAATAGTTATCTATAGGGTGGCAATTGCAGTGCAGATATGCTCTATGTAGGGAAGCAAAGCCTCATTTGGCAACTGGATGTGCAAGTAATGTGTCCCTTCTAATTCACTGCAGGCACATAGTGACAATTTCTCTTGGAGAATATGCTGTCCCAGATCAGTTGAATGACCTCAACTCTGAAGAGCCTCAATCAAAATATCACTTAAGGAGCCATGAGCTAATGGTTACAACAAACTAAGGAAAACAATGACATACCTTAAAAGCATTAGTATGGCATTCGAAATGGACGCCCAACCACAATACATGCTTGAAATCACATCTTCTTGATCAACTGACAATTCTGACAGACCCTTCAACAAATACATGATGGGATTAGGCAATCTGGCGAAAGTAGAGGCAACATGTGCTTCAGTTTCAAGAGAACCCCCAGGCCAAGTCCCCTGGTCCAAGTTAGCCGATGCCAAACTACCTACCCAGTTATCAAGGAGATCTTTTTTCAACCCTGAGGTACCAATTGAGATTAACAATTTCAAAACCTCACCCTGCAATTTATCAACCACCCCCTGCTGCGACTGACTTAAGTTGGAGACCCCCTAAATTGGCCAAATGATTGTTCTAATGATAAAGATTGTTCTAATGATAAAGATAGTTCTAATGACAAAGATGAGCTTGTATCCTGAGCAATTGTTTTTGAGTGGGGTTGCTCTCTCTGAGAAAGGTCAAATTTTGATCAATTTCTTGTAGGGCAGAAGAACATAAAAATTGCAATACCTACCTCACCAATAGTGTCCGCCGTTATGTTAACCAGACTGGACCAGATGGCGTGCAAACAAGCCCCAAGTTCAGGGACCCTCTCCCTCCCCCCCTCCCTCTCTGTCATCATCTTGTTTGTTTCCTAGCCAGAATTCATATTGAAGATGCTTGATCCAAAGACATAAGACAACCAACTCAAAATCTGAAACAATTACAATGCCATGTGTTAGGCACAATACAGATGGTAAACAGCAATGAATGACTTGTTAGAGGACAACCACACTCTGAGGCTACCATTGAAATGTCATCAGATGCCCCAGGATAAAGGAACAAGTGAATAGGTATGGAAAGGTGCAGGCAATTTATCTCAATCTATTCGTTACTTCACAAGAGTCCATCAATATTTTATTGCACAGATAAATCTCATCATTCAGCTGCCTGGCAAAAAACACTAGTCAAAGTTGAATCACATAATTCTGAAAACATATTTGATCAACCAGAGAAGGTTGCCTGGCAAAAACACATTTCTTGTGAATTTTCTTACTCCATCTTACCACCAAACATACATTGTGTTTTTCAAACATACATTAAAAATGGTAACTCCGTTCAGATTTACAGGTAAACAGCACACAAATAGATTCAATGTAAATAAATAAAAAATATTTTTTTATGACACTGGCCAAAACTGAATCACGTAACTCTGAAAACATTTTGCCAATCAGGGTAGGCCCTTGGGCATATTCAAGATACTGATGTGGAAAAATAATAAAATACCATTTAACAATTGACCATTACAGCAATATTAAACTATAACATTAAAAACTAAACTTCAGACGGGGAAAACATGGAAGGTGCAGGTATGGCAGGCCTGGTCTGAATAAGGTGGTTTAGAATAATGAGCACTACTGTGTACATTAACATCCTATTGCTAAGAGGTAGAAACTCAACTTATGAGGGATGCTACAGCAAGCCAGGACGCCGTAATGTCTCAGAGGCTGTGATGAGCTGGGACGCAGCACATTGCACACAGCTGACACAGACAGGCTATGCCTGATGGACCAGCAGATAACAAATAACAGCCCAGAGCACTGCCTCCAAATGCTACAAACTGCTCAGAAGGCTGACAGAAAACAAGCAAACATATAAATCACATATAATGATCGTAGAACATATGAACATGCTCAGACCAAGACAAAAAGGTCAATGTGAGCATGACCCTAAGCTCCAACCAAACCTTATGTGTAACAACAAGAATTTTACAATATGAATTACTAAAAGGGTTTACCAGTTAATCTTACAATAAAATGTAACAAGTTAATGTAATAACCAGAAAATCACACAGCCCTCAGACACATCAACTTAAGTGACTTAAAGGTAACAGGCAAATCTTGAAGGCAAACACCCAAACACTGCAATAATAATTATATTTGAAGCAATTAATATTAATTTTCCTTAAAGGGACAAAATCTCATCTGAGCTATGGAACTCAATTACCCAAATGAGCCAAGATTCACAATGGTGCTAGCATTTGCTTACCACAGCCATAGACAATTTTATAGTTGCTACATCAATCAACCAAGCAACAATTTCCAATACAAATAGGACTCAGTTCCAATCTCAGTGATCACTAACACATGTGATGGCCTAGAACTGACAAATAAGCTAACATTGAACAAGTTGTAGTTAAAAGAAATTTTAAAATACATGAATATGGCACTCATATAATTTAAAACAGAGGAAACAAAGTGTAAATTTAACTTTTCAGACACAGTGATGGAGAACCACAGGCAGTCCAGCGTAGCGGGACCAACTTCAACATTGGAACATAAATCAATCAAGTAACGCATACTTTACCCCAAAGGGCAGAACAGATGGGACTAGAAAATGAACAGCACTCCAACACCCACAACAGCAACTGTGCCTCCTTAATGCAGGTTAAATTGGCTGTGTCAACATTAGACGCAAATATTGCCAACCAACACAACTCTAGTGACAACTGGCCACTTACACAACTGTGTGCTCGAAAGGTCTGTGAACAGGCCACCACGTGTCACATGTGTCTCTTACCTCTCTCTTCCCTGACTGCAGTTGACTACCTGCTGATGTGGTCAACAAGCTACTCCAAGGAACTACAACAAAAGACTCAACTTATGGGTGACTAGACAGAGATGGATTTCACCAGTAGTCAAGGATATAAAAACAAGAATGAGCCAACATGCCTTAGTGTGATTCATCTGTAAAGGATACCACATATGGGGCACCAGTGCGACCTGTTGTTGAGAATTGTCCCTATGTTTGGGATCCACACGAGGTTGGATCTGAGGAAGACATCAAGAGGTGGGTTGCATGTTTTGTAAGCTGTAGGTTCGAACAAATCACCAGGATTATGGAGATGCTTCAGCAACTCGATTGGAATCACTAGGGGGAATGGGACAGTCTTTTTAAGGAAAACTATTGAGAGAATTTAGATAATTGTCATTTGAGGGTAACTGCAGAATGATGAAGGTAAGATTAGAGAGATTAGGTCTTGTATGGAGACAGATAGACAGTCATTTTTCCCTTCCTCTATTTGCAAGTGGAACAGGAAAGCAAATGAGTTGTAGCGGTACAGGATACCACTGCCATGCACCATACAGTGGCTTGTAGAGTATTTCACTGAAAGAATTCATATGATTTTGTATACAATATATTATATTTCAGGCTAAAATGGATAAAAAGAAATTATTGTGTTATAATCGATATTTACTAACAGTTAAAATTACTCTTCTTTTAAAAATATTTGAAATTACAAAATTTCTGGCACATTTAAAATTCATATTATTAATTGTACAATCTAACTCTAATTAATAAATATATTTCCAGGCTCAGCTATAAAATAATGTTATATCTTGGTGATGATTCTTCTGTTGTCAAGAAAATATGTAAACTCTTTTGCTTTGTAAACTCTTTGGAATAGTTAGTACTGCAGAAAGTAGGTAGTGGTGGGCATGCTTCTGATGGAAGTAGACGTTTTTATGAACTTGTCAACAACAATGTAATTTTTGGTGTGATAGAAGTGAAAATTGTAAAGTCAGTGTTATTTAGAAAAATGGGATAAAATAAAATAAAAAGAAATTAACAGCAACAGGCAGATCTTCATCAGTTATTTAGTGCAACAAGAACCCGCAATGTTAAAACAAAATTTTCGGCAGCAAGAATGTACTCATGGACAAAACAAGATTTTGAGCCAGCATCAACAACAACAATGAGATAAACTAGATAAGTAAAAAGTTCTTCTTTTGTAATCTTACTCTTCTCGAAGTTTTCAAAATTTATGCCGAGAATGAGAATTTTAATGGTGATGTGTGGGAGGGCAAGATTACAGTATGTAGATGTAGAAGTAGAAGATTGGAGACCTGTGTATGATGAAGACAGTGCCATTTCTTCAATGGTGAAATACCACTAATATTTGATAGTACTTTTCCAAAACGAACTTACAGGGTTCAGATCAAAGATTCCATCAATAAACAAAGGATCATTACTGCTACAAAGATTCCATGTAAAACAAAGCAACATTTGTACATCAGATGAATCATTCCCAACAACCAAGCCCAGCTAAATTACTACTAAAAATACTGCAAAATACAAAGTAAAACTATTAAAAAATGCAAAGGTTTACATTTAAGCTAAAAAATAAATAACTTTTAGCAATAAAATCAAACATATCTGAAAGGTAATAAGGAATAAGACTGATGCTGGCCATCCAAAGGACCCCAAGACATTTTTACAAACATTGAAAATAAAAAAAAAAACACAAAGATCGAAGGGCAAGTCACTGCAGATGGAGTACCTTATATCAGAAATATGGAAAGCACAAAAGATACCAAGGACTGGAAATGTGCACTCATAACACCCACAAATTAAGGAGATGGGATCTGGATAAGTTGAAAGAACCAGAGGTGGTTAAGAGTTTCAGAGGGAGCATTAGACCATGATTGACAAGAACACAGAAAAGAATACTGTAGAAGATGAGTGAATAGCTTTGAAAATGAAATAGTGAAGGCAGCAGAGGATCAATTACATAAAAAGACAATGCCTAATAGAATTTCTTTGATAACTCAGGAGATATTGAATTTAATTGATGAAAGGAGAAAACATAAAAATGCAGTAAATGAAGCAGGTGAAAGGGAACTATATTAGGAAATGAGACATTTAGAGCAGTAGATGAGTTTCACTATTTGGGTAGCAAAACAACTGACGATGACCAAAGTAGAGAGGATAGTAGACTGTCATTGGCAAGAAAAGCATTTATGAAGAAGAGAAAGTTAAGTGTCAGGAAGTCTTTTCCTAGAGTATTTTTCTGGAATGTTGCCACATATGAAAGTGAAACATAGATGATAAACAGTGTAAAAAAGAAAAGAACAGAAGCTTTTGTAATGTGGTGTTAGAGAAGAATGCTGACGATTAGATGGGTAGATCAAGTAACTAATGAGGTACTTACAGAACTGATGAGAAAAAAAACTTTTTGCACAACCTCACAAGAAGCAGGGATCAGTTGATAGGAAACATTATGAGACAACAAGGGATCGCCCTTCAGTACTGGAGGGAAGAGTGGGAGGTAAAACTTGTAGAGGGAAACAAAGAGATGAAGTAGGCAGGTTCAAAACTGTGTAGGTTGCAGTAGTTATTTGGAGATGAAGAGGCTTGCGTAGGATAGAGTAATGTGGAGAGCTGCATTAAACCAATCTTCAGACTGAAGACAACAACAACTACAACAACAACACACCCACTCCATAAGACATGCAACTGAGCAGGTCTGAATTACTACAGAGAGACAATGGATTTTGTTTGCTTGTATGGTGATTTCCAAAGTCTCCCAAGAAGAGCTGAACTGTCTGATCACCTCATTGGAGAATATCAAGCTGGTTTCTGAAAAGGCAAATCTTGTGTGGAACAGATATTCACCCTGAAGGGTATTCTGAAGAACAGAGCAATAATAAGCATGAATACAGTAATTATTATCAATTTAAAATAGCAAATAACTTGACTGACAGACAAACTTTATTTTGGGTCCTAGAGGGATTTGGAATTGATAGAAAATGAGGGAAATCTTAAAACACACCCTGACAAACATTATTATGAAAGTTAAGCTTTTTGGAGAAATCTCTGAGCTCTTTGAAATAAAGTCAGAAGTCAGGAACAGAGACTGATTATCTCCAATTCTCTTCATTATCACCCTAGAGAAAATAATGAAAACCTGGGCTTTGAAGTTGGAAAGAATGCATGGAATACACCTAGGGAAGAAAGGAGGCAGCCTGGAAATCAGGTGTTTAGCTTTTGCTGATGACCTTGCCCCTTTTAGTCAGAAATTGGAATGGTGTGCAAAGAATGTTTATCTTGCATGAAATCACTGGAAAAACTGGCCTCATTTAAAAAGATGGTATAGATGAAACACAGTCACCAAGGGTAGAAATAATTTGAGGTAAAAGGTGGGAAAATGGAAAGGAAAGACAAATTCAAATACTTAGGAGAATGGACCCAAGCCAATGGATTAGATAAGGAGGCAGTCAAAGTAAGAGCCAGAAAATTAGACCTTGCTTACAAACTAACACAGAATGGGTGAAACAAATGAGCACTGCCCTAGAAGGTCAAAGACAGGCACTATAACTCATTTATTCAACCAGAAGGACTCCATGCTTCAAAATGTTATAACATTACCATTTGTTAATTTACTACAAATTGCCAATATAAATTTGAACTCTGAAGTCGTTGCAGGTGATTTGATTGGAGCATGATGCCAATGTACACTACTGAGAGGATAAGACATTGAATAGTAACACAGCTGAATCAATTTTTAAGAAGATTCTTAATTTCCATAAATGTAACTCAAATTCTTCCATGGTTTTTATATGTAGTACAACACAATAACCAGAAAAATGTTATCATTTGACATTTTTTTATTATATAATAAACTTTGTACATGCTGCATGCAGACAAAAATCAGACTGGTAGTGTACTGTAATTATTACATTATTCCACTCTCACAGCAGGTGGTGCCTCCAGACTATAAATAGGTACAATATTTTGATAATGTAGTTTGTTTCATCTTCAGGTTCACAATGGCATACTGAAGCATCGGTTTTTTCCGACACTGTGTGTTTGTTGGGCCCACAACTTTTGCAACTCACCATGTAGGGTGAAACTAGAAATTTTTTTATTCGAGATAAAAATACAGTCTTGGTTGCAGAGGTTTCTATTTTCAAATTCAATGATGCATTTTGCCTGTGGTAGGCATCATCAAATTCTATAAGATGCCTACCACATGTCACTGAAATTTGAAAATAAAAACCTTCACAACCAAGACTGTATTTTTATCTCAATTCTTATGCTGATTGCTGTATCAGCTGCAATGATGGAATTGAAGAAGTTTTTTAATTTCGTTTTTTATTCACTTTTTTATATCAGATGGGGTGCTAGGCAATAATGGGCCAACGTCCCAGGAGTTGTTCCTGTGAATTTATGTTGTTATTACCTTCATTCTCCATGATGTATCGGGAGACCCTATACTGCCGTCCTAAATTGGGACGAGTGGCAGTAATGGCATTACATGTGATAGTGTATATCCGGGCGACTCCAATTTTTGTAGTAACTGATTGACTTTTTTCCAGATAGTCTCTCTGAAGGAGCCAATTTGAATTCTAGCTGAAGTTTGAGGATTCATCTACGGGCTTTATTCTCTGCCACTTGTAGTTTTTGCAGCTGAGTGTAGGATGATTGGAGGGACTTGCCTTCTAGAGACTGATCTCTTGCTTTTTATTATTTCAAAAGCAGGCCACTTTTGTTATTTCTCCTTAAAGTGGATGAGGAAGAAACAATTAGTGTTTATTTTGAAATCCCAAGATTTTTGACATATTGGGACTATGGGATCCATTGGCCCTGTATTTGGATGTGGTCCTGTTTTGGTCTCTCCTTCATAAAACATGATGCTGAGGTTTCATTAGTGTTTAGACTGACTTTATTCATATTACACCATATGTATTAGATAATTTCAGATAAATTTAAACATTGTTTTCATGTTTGTATCAAAACACATACTTGTGTAGTGATACAAGCAATGAAACTTTAGTAGTGGCATCACTGCCATAGAGATGCAATGCAAAGGAATCAAATAATGCTGCTTATATCACACTTTAGTTACATACATCTATGTTACATCAGTGCAAATGGGCTTTTCCCTCCCATCTCATATGCATGCCGAATTATGAGAAGAACAGGGCCTCATGTAGCTGGTGGTCTAATGCAGCAGTCACGATGTTTTTAAAACAAGAATAATAGAGTTGGATAAAATTGAATGTGCCAGAGGGTGTACAACATGGCAGTATCACCAACATCTTGAAGAGACTTGCCAGCAAACCTGCATTGCCTTACAGAACAGAAGCAATATGAGTAAAAGCTTTCATGAGGGCTGCCAAAAGGGGGTAGGCATTTGTCAGCCTTGTCTTCTGTGTGTCAGTGAAGAAGTGTCCGCTTTTATCATGATACTGGATTGTGATTGATGCCAAACTATTAATGATAAACAAGTAACAGGATTAGTACCTACGAGCTGTGCTTCATATTCTGCAGAAATGTTTGTGCGCGAAAAGTATTGCACTTTGATGGGCTGCACATGATTTGAGAAAAATGCAGAAATGGCTACAATACAACACTGTCCGTACCCACTTGGAATGCTATGAAAGTGAAGCAGAGGCTTTTTACACCATGTTGCTGCACTTTGAGAGACATAGGCCAAATTGTACAAGCCACACCTGAAACCCTGATAAACGAATAGTACCACTACAGGTCACCATGGTGATATAAATTTGAAAGTTAAGGTGATTCCCATGTATGTGTGATGATGTTATCATAACACACACTGTTTCCCAACAGCAGGCACTCAAGCACTGCATTACTGTTAATTTTTTGAACACAACCTGCAACGAGATTTGAGAAAGAAGCGGTGATATTTCCAGTACAACCCACCCACCATTTTGCAGGACAATGTTCGGGCACGTATGATGCAAGCTGTGACTGATTTGTTCAGTCAATGGGATGGGGAAGTGCTGTGTCATACTCTGTGGACTAAGTCTTTGTGATTTCTACTTGATTCCTAAAATGAAGGAAGGACTTAGTGGCATTCAATTCAGAACTGCTCCAGAGATCTGTCAAGCAATGGACTGCTCCATCTGAACCGTCAACATAATTGGTGTTGCTAAAGGTATCCTATATCTTCCACATCACTGGCAATGATTTATAGACAATACTGGTGACTGCTTTGAACAACAATAAAACTTTTTAAAAAAAGTATCTACTTTGTATTAGTTGTAAGTAAACAGTCTTCACTATTTATGTTCCAATGCTATTACACTCTGTGTTTTCAAATGTTGAATACCACAAAAATAATATCTAATAGGTTGAATCAAAAAGCAAGTAACATTAGCTCACCACAAGAGCACACTGTGTCTCATGACCATGGCCAATGTGTAGCATGCAACAGTAACTGCTGATACAACCATAGGATGGATGGTGTTGTACCCTGTCGTGCTGTGTGTAGAGAGCATGCTAGGCTCAATGGCTCAGGTTGAGCACAATGTAGAGAGACAGATGTGTACATATTTGTGTGCTTTTTGTGTGTATGTTTTTCCTGCAAGCTCAAAAGAGGAAGTTCATTCTGAAAGCTAGCAAAGCCCTGTACCTTTTTTTTGCATACTTGTCAGCAATGCAGCACTACTGCCTTTCAGTGAGTCATCTCCTTTATTCCTAAATAATTTGTAATTCTCAACCAGAACTTCCTATACATTATCACACCAATAAATCTATATTTTTGAGAATTGCTGAACATTTATGAGTGCCATGTATAAGGTAATCAGTAGTATCGAATGTTTACATTTGCAAATCCTACAAACGTGAGTAGCAACAACTGGTTTCAAAATTAGTTTTCTCCTTAACACAGTGCAGCTATTGAAGTACCAAGTGAAACATTTCCATGTTTTGTTCTGCTTGTTGACCTCTTTGTTCTAAGAAAGCATGTGAAAGTGTACAGTCACAAAATCTGTTACAAAGTCGAATCCTGTGGTATATTAATGTGTTCTGCACATTGTATAATTGTCATACTGCATTTCATTTTGTTTCTCCTTTCAGTAGCAGTGAATATTGTCTGCATTTGTCATTAAATTCTTCTATTTTTGAGTTGGTTAGTAGACATAACTTCAACAAAAGAAAGGTTCAAGAGTCTTGAGTTCTAAAAAGCTTCAGAAATATGTAAATTCTATCCCAAGTTTTGCTCTTGTTATAACATAATGAGATTTTCACTCTGCAGCAGAGTGTGCAATGATATGAAACTTCCTGCCAGATTAAAACTGAGTGCCGGACCGAGACACAAACTCGGGACCTTTGCCTTTCATGGGCAAGTGCTCTACCAACTGAGCTACCCAAGCACGACTCACGACCTGTCCACACAGCTTCAATTCTGCCAGTCCTTGCCTCCTAAGAGCCAAACCTCACAGAAGGTCTCCTGTGAATCCTTCAGAACTAGCACTCCTGGAAGAAAGGAGCTCAGTTGGTAGAGCACTTGCCCGTGAAAGGCAAAAGTCCCGAGTTTGCGTCTTGGTCCAGTACACAGTTTTAATCTACCCGGAAGTTTCGTATCAGTGCACACTCTGCTTCAGAGTGAAAATCTCATTCTGGAAACACCCCTCAGGCCGTGGCTATGCCATGTCTCCACAATATCCATTCATCCAGGAGTGCTAGTTTTGCAAGGTTCGCAGGAGAGCTTTTGTGAGGTTTGGAAGGTAAGAGGGAAGGACTGATGGAATTGAAGCTGTGGGGACGGGTTGTGAGCCGTGCTTGGATAGCTCGGTTGGTAGAACACTTACCCATGAAAGGCAAAGGTCCTGAGTTTGAGTCTTGGTCTGGCACACAGGTTTAATCTTCCAGGAAGTTTCATATCAGTGCACACTCCACTCAGAGTGAAAATCTCATTCTGGAAACATCCTCCAGCCATGGCTAAGCTATGTCTCTGCAATATCCTTTCTTCCAGGAGTGCTAGTTATGCAAGGTTTGCAGAAGAGCTTCTGTGAGGCTTGGTGGCAAAGACTGGCGGAATTGAAGCTGTGGGGACGGGTCGTGAGTTGTGCTTAGGTAGCTCAGTTGTTAGAGCACTTGCCCTTGAAAGTCAAAGGTCCTGGCACACAGTTTTAATCTGCCAGAAAGTTTCATAAATTATTTAGTTCGGTCTCCCATGCCACACAAACGTCAGCTGATAAACCAGATAAAAAGTGTCATTCAATGTTCCATCCCTTGTGTATCTGCTCCCATAGTCCTTCCCCAATACCCCAGGTACCCAATCCTAGGTGTGATGCAACCTGTGCCAATGGCTGCGTGGAACTTGGAAAGATGTGTCATTAATGGAGCCTCTGGGATACCGTGCAACCTCCCTGAGAAATTAGGCTTGCCCCGCATGGGTTTCTGTGGTGTCAGTCAAATAAATCCCCAGTTTTTGTGGGAACAAAATGGAGAGTGTGGAACAAAGCAAAACAAAACCTGAGGCACTTTATGAGACCCCAAACGCCCAAGTGTTATAGTTGGAACTGATGTAAGCTGTTTCTACCATTGGATCGAGTGACAGACCAGTCCAATGAGTGGAAATTGGCACTGAAAAGTTGAACCAAGTAAAGGTTAAATCCTTGTCTTGTGCTCAGATGATGAATCTTCTCAAAGAACAACAAGAAAAGGAAGGTAAAGTGCAGTTTCCTAAACACAAATGGAGGGAACAAAAGGTCCAAAAAACAACTGTCCCAGAGTGAAGGGAGTAACTTGACCCTTTCTTTTCTAAGACAGGGAACAAGACATCAAGGGAGGAGTACAAAACTTTGATTTCTCAGGATAAATGGATTCAAAGAAAGCTGAGGCAAGAAATGGGGAACAGACCTATAGTACTGCAGTCTCGGGTTTCAGGATGGCGGTTACCCAACAGGGATATCCAACGATAAACATACCTTACACCAGATGGAATTCAATATTCTAAGATCCACAGTGTCAAGAGTGTGCCAAGACAACCAAATTTCAGTCATTACCTCTGAACACGGACAATGCAGTAACCAACAGCCTTCATTAAAAGACCAAGAGTTGTCAGTGCTAACAGACTGCAGAAATAAATGTGGGGTGTATGATGAAGGTATTGCTATGACACTGTGAGGAAATTTGGTGTAAATAGGCTGTGGCAGCTGACAACAGATGAGATTGCCTTTGCTAACAGATTGACATTGCCTGCAGCATCTCTCCCGGGCTTGTGACCATATTGGTTGGACCCTCAATGATTGGAAAACCATGGCCTTGTTGGAAGAGTCCTTATTTCAGTTGGTAAGAGCTGATGGTAGGATTTGAGTGCCATGCATCCAAGTTGCCAGCAAGGCACTGTCCAAGGTGGTAGTGGCTCCACAATGGTGTGGACTATGTTTACATGGAATGGACTGATCATTGGTTGGAAATGGTTATGTTCAGCTTCTTGGAGAAAATTTGCAGCCGTTCATAGACTTCATGTTCCCAAACAACAATGGAATTTTTATGGCTATCAATGTGCCATGGCACTGGGCCACAACTGTTTGTGACTAGTGTGAAGAACTTCTGGACAGTTTGTGCAAATGATTTGCCAAGATGAATCCCATCGAACATTTATGGGACTAATCAAGAGGCCAGTTCATGCATGTAATCCTGCACCACAAACACTTTTGCAATTATGGATGGCTACAGAGGCAGCATGGCTCAATATTTCTGCAGTGGAGTTCCAGTGACTTGTTAAGTCCACGCCATGTCAAGTTGCTACACTGTGCTGAACAAAAGGAGGTCTGACAATATTAGAAGGTATCCCATGACTTTTGTCAACTCAGTTTAAGTCTTATGTTCTGAATTTTAAATTTATTTTGCTTTATTTTTAGGTTCACAGCAACAGGAGAGTCATTTAAATCATTAGCGTTTGCCTCCAGAATTATTCACAATTACATCAGCAGAATAATACAAAGCTTGCTATCAGTGCTTTGATAGAAGTTAGTGCCTCTGTTTCTGTGGCCACCCTCATCTGATGATTTAAAGACGAAAAATGAGGAATCTGAAAGTAAATGGAATTTCCATAATTGCGTTTGTACTATTAATGGGAAGCACATGTGAATTTTTTCCCCTGCCAACAGTGGCTCCCTGTTCTACAATAACAAACATTTTTTCTCCATTGTTTTGCTTGCTATAATTGATGTTAACTACAAGTTCATGTTCACTGATATTGGCTGTTATGGAAGAGAAGCTGACACTATGTTTTCCCTCCTAGCATGGTGGCTATCTCCGACATCATTTTGCCACATGTTCTGTAAGGGATGAAGTATTTCAAGCAAGTGCAAACATGATGAAACCCTATTACCAAATGCATGTGTTGACACCAAAAAAGCAGTTATTAATTACCAACTCTGCTGAGCTTGCCGAGTGTTTGAAAAATGCCTATGCATTATTGAGCCACGTAATTTTCATTTTATATATGCCAATTACTGTAAAGTCTGGTACAACAGTGGATTTAATCATTGTAACTTGTTGTCTGCAGTCTATTTAGGAATTCTTTCCTGTAGAGGTGCAACATACCATATTACAACATAGAGCAAACTGAGTCACCACCATCTAAATGTCTTATAACATTTGCTGGGGGTGGCAGTTTTACCATAATAGAAGAATTTCCTGTGCAAGATTCGTGCATGAACTATTTCAAAAGCCTTGCATGGGTGGCAGCATGGTTGAATAATAAGGTCACCAGTACCCATTAGAATAGCTATTTCTCATTTCATCAATTTTGATGTAATTGTAGCACACAATACTAATAAATGACACAAATGGAGTGAATACAGTATTATTCTTAGATGATCTCTGAACAAATTCTCTGGTGTCCTTCCAAGCACTGTCTTTCATGTTTTGATCATTATACCCAGCACTCATTGCATCAAAAAGACATGGGAACTTGGACAGTACTTCCACCAACTTTTTGTCTTCTACAACTGTGAATGACACTTTTATAGCAGATATTGGTAGTAGCTGGTTCGGTAACAGCAGTGTACTCTGCACTGCAGGTGGACTGCTCTCCAAGCAGTGCAACCACACTGCTGAGGCAGGCCACCATAAACCGCTTAAGGTAAAGTTCACTATACTTTCCGATGGGGCAGCAGGCCACGTCAGCTGCTGCAGCCACCAGCTGCTATGACCTGCTGAGCTGGGCACCTTGTTCAGTAGAGGCAGCAATCTACATCTACATCTACATCTACATCTACATCCATACTCCGCAAGCCACCTGACGGTGTGTGGCGGAGGGTACCTTGAGTACCTCTTTCGGTTCTCCCTTCTATTCCAGTCTCGTATTGTTCGTGGAAAGAAGGATTGTCAGTATGCTTCTGCGTGGTCTCTAATATCTCTGACTTTTTCCTCATGGTCTTTTCGTGAGATATACGTAGGAGGGAGCAATATACTGCTTGACTCTTCGGTGAAGGTATGTTCTCGAAACTTTAACAAAAGCCCGTACCAAGTACTGAGCGTCTCTCCTGCAGAGTCTTCCACTGGAGTTTATCTGTCATCTCCGTAATGCTTTCGAGATTACTAAATGATCCTGTAACGAAGCGCGCTGCTCTCCGTTGGATCTTCTCTATCTCTTCTATCAACCCTATCTGGTACGGATACCACACCGGTGAGCAGTATTCAAGTAATGGGCGAAAAATGTACTGTAACCTACTTCCTTTGTTTTCGGCGTGCATTTCCTTAGGATTCTTCCAATGAATCTCAGTCTGGCATCTGCTTTACCGACGATCAACTTCATTTGATCATTCCATTTTAAATCACCCCTAATGCGTACTCCCAGATAATTTATGGAATTAACTGCTTCCAGTTGCTGACCTGCTATTTTGTAGCTAAATGATAAGGGATCTATCTTTCTATGTATTTGCAGCACATTACACTTGTCTACATTGAGATTCAATTGCCATTCCCTGCTCCATGCGTCAATTTGCTGCAGATCCTCCTGCATTTCAGTACAATTTTCCATTGTTACAACCTCTCGATACACCACAGCATCATCTGCAAAAAGCCTCAGTGAACTTCTGATGTCATCCACAAGGTCATTTATGTATATTGTGAATAGCAACGGTCCTATGACACTCACCTGCGGCACACCTGAAATCACTCTTACTTTGGAAGACTTCTCTCCATTGAGAATGACATGGTGTGTTCTGTTATCTTGGAACTCTTCAATCCAATCACACAATTGGTCTGATAGTCCATATGCTCTTACTTTGTTCATTAAATGACTGTGGGGAACTGTATCGAATGCCTTGCGGAAGTCAAGAAACATGGCGTCTACCTGTGAACTCGTGTCTATGGCCCTCTGAGTCTCGTGGGCGAATAGCGCGAGCTGGGTTTCACATGACCGTCTTTTTCGAAACCCTTGCTGATTCCTACAGAGTAGATTTCTAGTCTCCAGAAAAGTCATTATACTCGAACATAATACGTGTTCCAAAATTTTACAACCGATCGACGTTAGAGATATAGGTCCATAGTTTTCACATCTGTTCGACATCCCTTCTTGAAAACGGGTATGACCTGTGCCCTTTTCCAATCCTTTGGAACGCTACGCTCTTCTAGAGACCTACGGGACACCGCTGCAAGAAGGGGGGCAAGTTTATTCACGTACTCTGTGTAAAATCGAACTGGTATCCCATCAGGTCCAGCGGCCTTTCCTCTTTGGAGCGATTTTAATTGTTTCTCTATCCCTCTGTCGTCTATTTCGATATCTACCATTTTGTCATCTGTGCGACAATCTAGAGAAGGAACTACAGTGCAGTCTTCCTCTGTGAAACAGCTTTGGAAAAAGACATTTAGTATTTCGGCCTTTATTCTGTCATCCTCTGTTTCAGTACCATTTTGGTCACAGAGTGTCTGGACATTTTGTTTTGATCCACCTACAACTTTGACATAAGACCAAAATTTCTTAGGATTTTCTGC
Organism: Schistocerca americana; assembly: GCF_021461395.2. Classification (NCBI taxonomy): domain Eukaryota; kingdom Metazoa; phylum Arthropoda; class Insecta; order Orthoptera; family Acrididae; genus Schistocerca; species Schistocerca americana. The sequence goes on along the minus strand of NC_060119.1, from coordinate 554,960,588 downwards.
CAAGTCAGTACATAGAACTTTACTTTTGAATTCATTGAACGCCTCTCTCATAGCCCTCCTCACACTATATTTCGCTTCCCGTAATTTTTGTTTGTCTGCAAGGCTTTGGCTATGTTTATGTTTGCTGTGAAGTTCCCTTTGCTTCCACAATAGTTTTCTAACTCGGTTGTTGTACCACAATGGCTCTTTTCCATCTCTTATGACCTTGCTTGGCACATACTCATGTAACGCATATTGTACGATGGTTTTGAACTGTGTCCACTGATCCTCAACACTATCTGTACATGAGACAAAACTTTTGTGTTGAGCCATCAGGTACTCTGTAATCTGCTCTTTGTCTCTTTTGCTAAACAGAAAAATTTTCCTACCTTTTTTAATATTTCTATTTACGGCTGAAATCATCGCTGCAGTAACCGCTTTATGATCGCTGATTCCCTGTTCTGCGTTAACTGTTTCAAATAGTTCAGGTCTGTTTGTCACCAGAAGGTCTAATATGTTATTGCCACGAGTCGGTTCTCTGTTTAACTGCTCAAGGTAGTTTTCAGATAAAGCACTTAAAAAAATTTCACTGGATTCTTTGTCCCTGCCACCCATTATGAACGTTTGAGTCCCCCAGTCTATATCCGGCAAATTAAAATCTCCACCCAGAACTATAACATGGTGGGGAAATCTACTCGAAATATTTTCCAAATTATCCTTCAGGTGCTCAGCCACAACAGCTGCTGAGCCAGGGGGCCTACAGAGACATCCAATTACCATGTCTGAGCCTGCTCAGTTGTTTATCCCCTGATTTTATTATTCATTACTCTGTTCAGAGAGTACTGACTTCTCGAGTTGTTGGTTTCACTGGTACAATCTGTTAATACAATTCTTTGCAAACTACCATTGTTCCCTCCCCTTCCATGGCATCTGCGCAATTATTTTGTGTGCACTCTACACAGCATGTGGGTGAGTTGGGGAGAGGGGGTACTTGCCTCCCCCACACACAAACTGAAATCGCTTCTGCCCCACTACACAGCCATCCCCATCAATTCAATATCAGTTTGAAGAAACCCAGAACATATAATGTGTGCTGACTGTAGTTGGAGTCACGAACGATAGTGGTCGAGCTTAGGCTTATTCTGCACATCTACATCATGCATTATCCAATATCCAATGAGCATTCAGTTGTGTTCTGTGAGCTCTGCCCAGAATGCTGTAGCTAATGTGAGCAATAAACTTGATTGTAATGCACTGTTTAGCAAATTTTTATTCCATTTGTTGCAAGTTGTCATCACTGATGGTGGTGGTGAGTAATAAATTCCACATAAGCAAGGGAGAGACATAAGTTTGCAGGATATACGCTTTCTTGATATGTAAAACATGTACTGCAACTGTCACATGGAACAGTCAACAATGAAATCCTCATCTATGCCTCGACATGTGCGAACCACTATCATTCGTGGATTGACCTATAGTAACAACTGTATCCAGAATCATTTGTCCTATTTTACCACTCACTGCAAAATTAATATGAGTCCCCCTCTCTCTAGCTCAGATCCTGGGTATACTCTTTAAAGACCAAAAACGATCACCTGCTTCAGGTGTCATTAGTTTCATGTCAAGCGAAGATGGAAATCCTCTTCAAAAAAGTGTAGAATTGTCATATGCTCTTCCTGTAGAAGGAAACGGGATGCTATCATCAAGTCTTGGAATGTAAATATGTACCACACTGTAAAATAACACTCGTATAGTGGATAGCACTCTTGATATATGGAGTGGGATGAACACACCAAATCAGCTGTAAGGCCAGTGAATGAATGAACTGTATTTTTTGCCAAAATTCTTGAAAGGTTTATTGCAGCTACATATGTGACTACACAGTGTTACATACATCAGCAATGACGTGGCTGCTCTGCAAATCACACATAAGTGCCTGGCAGAGGGTTCATTGAACCACCTTCACAGTACCTCTCCATTATTCCACTCTCAAACAGCATGAGAAGAAAACAAACACCTGTATCTTTCAGCGCAAGATTTGATTTACCTTACTGTATTATGATGATCATTTCTTCCTATATAGGTCAGCAAAAACAAAATATTTCCAAGTTCAGAGGAGAAAGCTGGTGATTGAAATTTCATGAGAAGATCACACCACAATGAGAAACACCTTTGTCTTAATGATGTCCACCTCAAATACTGTATCATGTCTGTAAGACTCTCTCCCCTATTTCTTGATGATACAAAACATGCTGCCCTTCTTTGAACTTTTAAGTGTACTCCATTAACACTATCTGATAAGGATGCCATATCCCACAGCAGTATTCCAAAAGAGAACAGACAAGCATAATGTAGGCAGCCTCTTTAGTTGATCTGATGCATTTTTGAAGTGTTCTGACAATAAAACACATTCTATGGCTCACCTTCCCCAGAACATTTTCTATGTGTTCTTTGTGATTAATGTTGTTCCTAAGTGCAATTCCTCAGTATTTAGTCGAGTTTACAGCCTTTAGATTTGATTGCTTTACAGTGTAACCTAAGTTTAACAGGTTCGTTTCATCAGTCATGTGTGCAGCAGCCGTTCTAGAAGACGAATTAAAGCAGAAACTGTTTATATGTTCAGCTAGTTCATTCATTGCAAATCTGGAAATTATTACTGTCTTTTCTTTCTTTGAAAGTGACTACCTGCCCTCTTTATACTCATTATTTACCTAATGGTATACAGTATGAAAAGTACTCAAGAAACCCTAACACTACATAGTTGTGTGAAGTATGTTCTGATTTGCGCGAAAAATTACAGTTTACTGCCAGGAAAGTAAACTTCTCCCTTTGCTCTTGAACATAACTGAAACACCAGCAGAAATACACCTGCACAAACACCAGGATATATTTCATCTGTGTATGGGCTTAACTAAAGAGGGCCAGCCGGTTTGGCCGTGCGGTTCTGGGCGCTTCAGTCTGGAACCGCGTGACCGCTACGGTCGCAGGTTCGAATCCTGCCTCGGGCTTGGATGTTTGTGATGTCCTTAGGTTAGTTAGGTTTAAGTAGTTCTAAGTTCTAGGGGACTGATGACCACAGATGTTAAGTCCCATAGTGCTCAGAGCCATTTGAACCATTTGAACTAAAGAGGTTTCTGTTTGGAAAAGAAGTCTTCTAAAATAATTTCCTTGTAAATTTTCTATCATGCATTACAGGTGGCTGACAGTGGGACTAAGTCACCTTTTAATTCTTTCTCACAGAGTGAGTCTTTTTTATGTTGTTTTGTTCTGATGATGAGTTATACTTTGTTTTTACCAGATAATCAATGTGTTTTGAATATTCATTCGCAGCTCCATGTTTCAAGCTTACTTTGTAAATTATTGACAATGACAAGTCCCAGAACCTCTCAGAACCATGAAGGTGAATAATAATTTTTTTTGCAGACATGGTGACATGAGATAATGAAGACACATTAAAAGAATGGCACCAACTAGGTTGACAAAACACATAGTAGAATTATACAAAAACAGAAATAAAGACAAAACTGAGTCAACTGAATGGATCACTGTGATAAGGAGGATCTTAAAGTAGCCGGTATAACTCAGGCAGATGTTACAGATAGAAAGACATTCAGACAAAAGGTATTTGATTGCGAAGTTGGTCAAAGGGAAATTACAATCGGACGGGAACACCGTGAAAAAAAAAAAGAAAACTTCATTCTGATAGAATGAAACAAATTTGGACACAAAGGAAGGCCAAACATCAAAAGCAAAATTGATTGTTCCCTGTGTGGTCCTATTGGCCCATTACATGAATAATAATAACAATAATAATAATAAATTTTTTGCAGATGGTGGCAGGACTCGAACCAAAACAATCAAGTTGCAATTTAACCATATTATCAACTTCTACAGATATTACCCACTGCAACAGAGTCATCAACTGCAATTTATGCCTTGTCCTGTTTCATACAACTTGTGAAACCTTTAGATGCCAATAACTCATTATCTGATATTTAATATCAATAATTGTACTTTTTTGAGAGATTCTCACTGTACTAGTGTTCTGGACCAGCATCTATTTATAGTGTGGCAAGTTATAATATGGTTATAATAAATACACACCAAATACGAGATTAACAAAATCCAGTATGGCCTCACGCAGGTGTTTCAGCCAAAGTTTATCTCTGAAAGGCACGTAGTTCTTTTTTCCTTTATTGTAATTTCATTCCCCTGCCCATGGGGCTGGCAGCAGCACAGCCCAACACTCCTCAGCCAAACGATTGTACAACATACATGAAAGGGAAATGCTTCCAAAAAATGGGGTCATGAAAAGGGAACATAAAAAACACAGCAAACGGAGATGATGCGGGTTAAAATATACACTAATGTGGGGACATGCACAGGGGAGGACAGTTAAAAAGTCAACATAAAGTTAAAAGAACACAGCTGGTAATTTGTTGCACACTTAAAATGACAAGGGTCAAACACAAGTTAAGAGTCAGCCACAGTAAAAAAATCACACAGAGCAAGACACTTAAAAACAAAACCACTGGAAATGACGGAACACTCAAAAAGAATAAAAACTGCTGGTAGGGACCTGCCGAGGGACTGGAGGTGGGAGAGGAGAGAAAAAGAGGGGGGGGGGGATGGGAGGGAGGGGGGGAGGAAGAGGAAAAAGGGCTGGGACAGGGGGCACATCAAGAGGCAGGAGATGGGCAGGACAGGAGATGAAGAGGGAAGACAAAGGAGAAGGGAGTGCAGAGACACAGAAGGGGAGGACTGGAGAGGGAAGGGGCGCAGGAGGGGGAAAGCCACTCAGTGGAAGGGAAAGGGAGGAGGGGGAGGCCTGAGGAGGAGGGAGGAGGAAGGTGGGGTTAGAGTTGGTAGGAGGTGTAGATGTCAAGGTGAAGCTCAGTATCTGGGAGGGGTAGGTGCTGGAAGCTGCATTGGCAAAGGAAGTGGAGGGTGTGAAGATGGAGAGAGGGTGGGACACAACAGTAAAGGTGCAGCTACGGGCTGGGGTGGAGAGGAAGAGGGACAACAGAGAATGGGGGGGATTGAGTCGGCGGACAATATACAGAGTGCAGATGTGTTCAAGGAAAAGGAGAAGGTGGGGAAAGGGGATGAGGTCGTAGAGGACACGCGTGGGGGACAGAAGGCGGATACAGAAGGCGAGGCAGAGTGTGTGACGTTCTAGGATTTGGAGGGCTTTATAGAACCTGGAAGTGATGCTGGCATAACAAAGGATGGGGCGGATCAAGGATTTGTAGGTGTGAAGGATGGTGGAAGTATGCAGTTCCTCATGTCCGGCCAGACAAGAGTTTCAGGAGGTGGAGTCTGTTGTGGGCTTTGTGTTGGATTGTAAGGAGATGGGGAGTCCACTTGAGGTGGTGGTCGAGGGTGAGGCCAAGGTATTTGAGGGTAGGAGTGGGGTGGACAGGACAGACACAAATGGTTAGGTAGAAATCATGGATATGGGAGGAGCAGGTGGTGCAGCCTATGATGATCGCATGAGTCTTGGAGAGGTTGATATGCAGGAACCACTGATCGCACCAAGTGGTGAACTGGTCAAGGTGGGTTTGCAGGGTACGTTGGGACCATTGAAGGATAGGACAAAGGGCTAGGAAGGCGGTGTCATCAGCAAATTGGATGAGATGAACAGGCAGGGGAACTTTGAGCATATCAGTACTGTGTAGGAGATAGAGGAGAGGGGAAAGGACGGACCCTTGGGGCTTGCAGGCAGAGGGATAGAAGATACGGGAGTTGGAATTGTGGATGGTGACCTAGGAGGGATGATGGGAGAGGAAGGAAGCAGCAAGATGGATGAAATTGATAGGGAGAGCATAGGTCTGGAATTTGAAGAGGAGCGTGGGATGCCAGACACGGTCATAGGTGTTCTGGAGGTCAAAGGAAACAAAGATAGTGGAGCGATGGGGTTAAGTTGGAGGGAAAGAAGATTGCTAAGGTTAAGGAGCTGGAAGGAGATGGTGCTGGTTAAGGTGGTGGTGAATACGGCAGGAGAGGATGGTCTCGAAGACCTTACTGAACATGGAGGTGAGGCAGATGGGATGATAGGAAGAGGTATCAAAGGGGGTTTGTTGGGTTTAGGGAATGGCAGGACATGGGAAGTCTTCCACAGGTTGGGGTAGAAGCCAGTGGAGATGAGGACATTGTACAGGGTATCAAGGACAGCCAGGAAGGATTGGGGGAGGGGGGGGGGCATTCCTTGAGGTAGCGGTAGGTGATGCCATCATGACCAGGGGCAGTGTTGCATTTGGAGCGGAGGGCAAGTGTGATATCTATCGTGTGCGGTGATGGGAGTATTGATGTCCGAGGGGGTAACTGATCCAAGTACTGGAAACTAGGGGCAAGCAGTGGGACAGAGGTATCAGTGTGGTCAAGGAGAGTGGGGAAGAAGGAGTAATCAAAATGGGGATCGTCAGAAATGGATAAGACCTCAGAGAAGTGGGAAGCAAAATGATTAGCCTTACTGAGTTTTTCAGGGAAGGAGCAAATGTCTTAGAGAATAGGGTGATGTGGGGTGGGATGGCTACCAGTAAGGTGATGGAAGGCTGACCAGTACTTGGAGGAGTTGACAGGGAGGGTGGAGTTGAGGCATGTGCATGTCTGATGCCAGTCCTGGTGTTTCTTTGCTGTAAGGAGGTTTTGGACGTGTTGTTGTAATTGCTGATGGTGGATGAGTGTACCCTGGCCACAGGTGCGGAGAAGGGAACGGTAGAGCCTGCAGGATTCACGAAGAAGGAGGAGCCTGTGGAGGAAGTATAGGGCAGTGAGGGTGGATGAGTTTGGTAGGGACATGGGCCTCCACAGCATCAGTGATGGTCTTCTGAAGGAAGGAAGAGGCATGGGTGATGTTAGTGGGACGGTGAAAGGTGAGTGGGTGGCTTTCGACCAGTGAGGCAATGGATTCCCAGTAGGCATCCCAGTCAGTGCAGCAGTAGTCGTGGATAGACCATCGGGAGACAGCTGGGCGGGGGGCTGCAGGAGGGCCACAGGCAGAGGAGATGGTGAGAAGGACAGGGAGGTTGTCACTATTAATGGGAAAGAGGATGTCTATGATGATACGACCAAGGAGGTCGGGGGAAGTGAAGATAACATCTGGGATGGGGTTACTTTCAGGACAGGTGTGTTGTGGGAGGGGAACAAGGTCACCATGGAGGGTGGCAAGGAACTGATATCACTGCCAAAGGGTGGCAGGGTCATGGCTGTGGATGTTAAGGTGAGTGGCAATCACATAGGTGGAGAAGGTATGGTTAACATGGGAAATAGAGTCGCAGGGGAGAGGAGCTGTGGGATGGATATAGATAGTGGCACAGGTGATGGTGAGGGAGGGAAAAAGGATGCTGAGGAGAAGGTGTTCAGTTGGATCATTGAGTAGGGGTTGTGGCCGGACAGGGAGATGCTTGGTGTGGCCAATGGCGACCCCACCTCGGGCAAGGGGAAGGGGATTGTTGGTGTAGTGAAGGAGATAGGGAGAGGTGCGGACAACATGGTGAGGATGGAGGGAGGTTTCATTAGGGATGAAGGAGTCAACCTGGTGCTGGGCTAGAGTATGCACGATGAGGTATTTGCTGGCAGGGAGAGAGTGAATGTTGAGGTAGAGGAGACAATATTGTTGACGCGCCAGGAGGTGGGAGGGGGGAAGGAAGTGGGGTGAGGAGAGAAGGGCTTAAGTGAGGGTGTCTAGGTGTGTGAAGGTAAAGTGCGACTGGTTGTGGGAGTAGGTGGCATAGGTATTTAAATGGAAAACAGAGTGGGAGGCAAGGGAAATCTGCTGGAGGGTGTGGGGGCACTGGAAGGGGTGGATGTTCAGCAGGATGATGGTTAGGAACTGGATGATGTTTTCTGTCATAGGGGGAGGGCGGAGGGAATTGTTAGGGTGGACGGGCTGGTCGATGGGATGAATGGGGACAGTGAGCTCAGTGATGGCAGGAGAGGGTTTTGCTTTTCATTTGGAGGAGTAGGTGGGGTGGGGTTCATTGCAGGTGTTTCCCAGGAAGGGGGAGAGGCAAGGTTAGGATACTGTTTAAGGAAGTGGGAGGCTTTGTAATGGGGGCAGGTGGTTCTTGCAGTTTTTGGTGAGGTGGTTGTTGTACAGGAGACAGTGCTGGCAGCAGTAGGATTGAGGAGAGGAACAGGATGGGTCAACGGGGTGGTGGCGGTTGAAAATCAGGGTTCCCTGTGTGAGGAGGTGATTGATGGAGGAAGTGGACTCGGTAAAGGTATGCCTGAGGAAGGTATGACCATGGCAGGGTGGGCATTCAGTTCTGCCAACACCTCCACCTCCGTGATCACAGGGTGGAGTTTTGTGATCATGGCAGTGAGGGTTGGCGGACAACAAGGGGGTTGGGGTTGATGGGGAGAGGAGGATGTAAGGAAAGGGGCCAGGGATGCATGTGGGCCAAAGGTGATGTGGGGAAGGTGCTGGAGGAGATCAGCATGGAAAGAGGGAGAGGAAGACTTGATGACAACAGAGTCTCTGTGAGGGATAAGTAATGGGTGCACTGGGGATGTATTTTTAGATTTTTAGATTTCAAGGAAGAGGGTGCATGCATCTAGGAATTTCAGATCAGGGTTGCCAAGGATGAAGGTATACAGGATGGGAGCTGGGGTGGCGGGAGGAAGGGTGGTATCAGAGGGAAGCAGGCCAGGCAGTGGTTTTTTGGAGGAGGGAGTGGAGGTGAGGTCGCCACTTGGGCACTTGGGAGGTTTTATAGTTGGTGTGGCCTGGTAGCAAGGATGAGGAAGTGGATGGATGGGGAGGTGGTGGTTGGCAGACCCCTCTTGTGAGGTGGCGCCACTGGGTATGGGGTTGGGGCGCTCTGTGGTGGTGACTGTGGCGTGGCAGGCAGTTACTCAGGCAGGGGAAGCAGGAGTAGTTGTAGCGGTGCGGATTGGGAGGGGGGGAAGTGGTCTCAATGGGCGACAGCAATGGGCGGGTGGGGAAGGAGTAGGGGCAGGACCAGGGGAAGGAGTATGGGCAGGAGCAATATATATTTGGGGATACAGGGATGAGGAGGAGATAGAAGGGGAGGAGACTGTGAGTAGGGGAGGTGGATGAGACAGGTTAAGCCCAGAGGAATCACTCCATGAGGTTACAGTGGGGGCAGGGGAAGGAGAGGTGTAGATGATGGTGGTAGTGGGGGTGTGCATGATTGAAGGCAGTGTCCACTGCCAACAGGAGTCGCCGAAGTGCAAAAGGAACTAAAACGGGGGCCGGTGGCGGCACTGGCAGGTACTGGGAGGCGGCAATGAACACCGGGAGGCAGCGGCGGCGGTGGTGGTGGCGAGCCCCAGACAGTGGCGGCAAGCCCAGGGTGGCGGAGGCTGACAGACAGGCAGCAGTGAGCACCGAGTGGTGGCGATGGTGAGTAGACAACAATGGCTGGCTGGCTGGCAGGCAGGCAGGCAGGCAGGCACGTAGATGGAAGGCTACAGCAAGAGGCGCTTCGAAACCGTAGATTGCACCCTGAGGGTAGCCCAGGCAGTGTAATCCATTGACTTCGAATTGAGGGGATCCAACCATTGACATGAAGGTGCATAGCCACAGTAGGTATATTTAAGCAGGTGACACACCACTACTTTCATGTGATAAAAAACAGGCTTTAGTGCACATGTGGTGCATCTACGATGACGTAGAAATCCGTATTTGGTCTTTGCACTGCTTAGATGCTTTTCATCCCATTTCTGGTTAGATACCCAAGCACAGTGGTGGGTAAACATCTGATATGACTACCTTACTGTTAAAAATGAAATAGCTGAATGCAGGAACTGCAATGCTTCTAAACGGTTGAAAAATGCACTATAAACAAAACACGAGTCATTTGATGTATACCCCCACTCTAACTCAGATAGTTATGCGCATGTTCAAAGGTGGCAGCTTAGCACTACCAGAAACATTTTTCCATATAGATTCTAGTTGCTTGCTCTCACTGCTTATACACCTAACAGCCACACTCCAAGTAGCCAGAAGCAGGAAAAGGTACTGCTTATATGCCATTTCAGCTGTGTGCATGCACATCAAGATGTCTGGCAGCTGCTTAAACGAACCTAGTGCAGTGTGCACAAAATGTCATGGCTGCTAGATGTGCAGTCATCTGGGAAAGTGTGCAGCAGTGGGGTGGGGGGTCACTCAGAGCACTGGAGGGGAAGTGCCATTCTAAACTGAAGCACAGTGGTTGCAGCTTAGCTTGTAAATCACATGACTGGTTTCACAGGTAGCCCTGCCTTTGATGGGATAGGCGATGTTAGTGCCCGGACTGCAGTAGGTGGTAGTAGGAGAATGTATGGGACAAGTCTTGCAACTAGGTCTATTACAGGGGTATGAGCCATGAGGTAAGGGATTGGGAGCAGGGGTTGTGTGAGGATGGACGAGTATATTGTGAAGGTTCAGTGGACAGCAGATTACCACGGTAGGAGGGTTGGGAAGGATAGTGGGCAGGACATTTCTCATTTCAGGGCATGACGAGAGGTAATCGAAACCCTGGCGGAGAATGCAATTCAGTTGCTCCAGTCCCAGATGGTACTGAGTTACCAAGAGAATGCTCCTCTGTGGCCGGACTGTGTGACTTTGGGAGGTGGTGGGAGAGTGGAAAGATAAGGTAAGGGAGATTTGTTTTTGTACAAGGTTGGAAGGATGATTACGGTCAGTGAAGGTGTCGGTGAGACCCTCGGAATATTTTGAGAGGGACTGCACATCACTGCAGATGCACGACCACGGGTTGCTAGGCTGTAATGAAGGGACTTCTTGGTATGGAATGGGTGGCAGCTGTCAAAGTGGAGGTATTGCTGGTGATTAGTAGGTTTGATATGGACAAAGGTACTGATATAGCCATCTCTGAGGTGGAGGTCAACATCTAGGAAGGTGGCTTGTTGGGTTGAGTAGGACCAGGTGAAGCAAATGGGGGAAAAGTTGTTGAGGTTCTGGAGGAATGTGGATATACAATATAGAAATGTTTATGTCAAAGAACTCATCAAGAGAGTAAAAAGTGTGTTCTAGAAGATATTCTTTTAATTTACTTTTAAATTGTGGGTTTACACTAATAAGATTTTTTTATGTCCATAGGAAGTGCATTAATCACATTTTTGCTTTAGTAGTGTACACCTTTTTGTACCAGGCTCAAGTTTTCTTCATCCACGTCAAATCCTGTTTTGATATTGTGTCATAGCCATGATAGGCACTGTTGGCTTTGTGCATGGATAGGTTCTTAATTAAAAAGGACATGTGAGATATGATATATTGTGAGGTCACTGTTAATATTTTGTGTGTTTTAAAAAGATTTCTGTGTGAATGATTTCTACTCACTCCACTTAGAATTCAGATTGCCCTTTTCTGAGTGACAAATACTTTATTTGCCATTGGTTGCTATCTTCAAAACATTATGCCATACGACAACAATGAATGAAAATAGCTGAAATAAACAGCCTTAACAGTGCCAGTATTTGCAGCCACTGCTATAATTCACAGAGCATAATTGCTGAGCTAAGTCTTTTTCTTAAGTCCAGAATATGGCACAACCAATGTAGTTTATTGTTGATGTGGAGGCCTAAAAATTTAGAAGAATATACTTTATGTATATCTTGATCATTACAAATGAGATTTATGTTCTCCTGCACTTTCTGAAACCCATAGAAATGAATGTACTGTTGTGTCTTATTTTTAAATACAGACCATTGCAGGTGAACCATTTATAGTGATCATTGAATACAAAGTTGGCGGATGTTGCAGTGTTACGGTCAGGTGTTTTTCAACTAAAAGAGATGTATCATCAGCACAAAGAGTAAATTTGGTAGTAGCTTTTGTACAGTGTGGAAGGTCATTAATAAAAATAAGAAAGAGCAAGGGGCCCAGCACAGAACCTTGAGGCACTCCTGTTCTTACTGTTCCCAAACCAGATGAGGCTATTCTGCCATCTCAGTGATTAAGCAATACCCTCTGCTTTCTATCAGTTAGATATAATCAAAGCTACATTCCCATTGTGCCACTAACTCCATAACAGACAGCTTTTGAGAGGAGGATTTCATGGTTTACACAGCCAAATGCCTTGGTTAAATCACAAAATATACCAACTGAAGCTAATCTAGTGTTCAGTGCTTCTAAAACATTATTGGTAAATGAAAATATGGCATCATCAGTCGACAAGTCTGCTTGGAATCCGAATTGACAACAGCTAAGAGCCTTCTGGATGTTCAGGTGCTCCATGATTTCTTATGTATAAGTTTCTCAAGAACTTTGGAGAAAATTGTTAAAAGGAAAATCGGGCGGTTGTTAGAAACATCAGTTTCATCCTCTGTCTTGAATAGTGATTCCACATCTGCATACTTTATTCTGTGTGGGACAATATCTTGTTGAAGGGATTCATTAAATATATGGCAAAGTATTACAAAAATGCCATTATGAGAATGTTTAAGTACCTCAGAGGAAATATTATCAAAGGCAGGTGAATTTTTGGTTTGCATTTTAGTTATGATCCTTTTCACCCCACTGACAGTAACTGGGACTATATGCATTTGGCTTATTTTGCACAATCCAGATTCTTTCAGAAGGTCCATAGCCTCACTGACTGAGCCCTTGCAACCAGTTTTCTCGGAAACTGTTAGAGAGTCCTTATTAAGGACACTTGCAACTGCACCAGTTTCTTTATTAAAACTACCACTACATCTTGTTCCTATTTTAGAAACACTATCATCTTTTTTCCCCAGCTCCTTTTTGATAGCACTCCAGGCAGTTTTTATTTTATTGTTTTATTTGTCTGTATCAGATTTAATATGTAATGTTTTAGAGCATTTTTCAGCATTTTACAATATAATATACGTATAATGCACTTTTATAGCAGGCTCAACAGAATTTTACTTATTTTTATATTGTAAAATACTGCTTCAAGAAGGAACATGAATTCATCTGTGAATAGGTTGAATTTAATACTAACATTTCTTTTGTTATATACTAGGCTCCAGTCAGTCTGCTGCACGAGCTTTTTGAAATTTTCTAATGTGTCCACATTGATTGTTCTGAAACACCTAAAAACTGGTTAACATTTAATTCTCAAACATATGTTATTAAGAGTGATCAACTGCTCTTCATTGTCATTCAGACCATTGAGAATTTGACTTACAGTACTGTGACTACTACTAAACTTATCAATAAAGATGTTGTCAATAAGGCTTACACTAGTATCTGTCACTCGGGTAGGAAATTCAACTACTGTAGTTAGATTAAAGGTTTGTAACATATGTTCTACACTGGACAGCCAAAGAAACTGGTACACTTGCCTAATATTGTGTATAGCCCTCTTGGGCACACACAAGTGCCACAATATGACATGGCATGGACGTGACTCATGCCTGAAGTAGTCCTGGAGGGAACTGACATCATGAATCCTGCAGGGCTGTCCATAAATCCATAAGATTATGAGGGGTTGGAGATCTCTTCTGAACAGCACATTGCAAGGCATCCCAGATATGCTCAATAATATTAATGTCTGGGTAGTTTGATGGCCAATGTAAGTGTTTAAATCCAGAAGAGTGTTCCTGGAGCCACTCTGTAGCAATTCTGGACATGTGGGGTGTCATATTGTTCTGCTGGAATTGCCCAAGTCTGTTGGAATGCACAATGGACATGAATGGATGCAGGTCATCAGACATGATGCTTACGTACATATCACTTGTCAGAGTCATATCCAGACATATCAGGGGTCCCATATCACTCCAACTGCACATGCCCCACACTGTTACAGAGCCTCCAAGACCTTGAACAGTCCGCTGCTGACATGCAGGGTCCATGGATTCATGAGGTTATCTCCATACCCGTACATGTCCATCCACTCGATACAATTTGAAGTGAGACTTGTCCAATCAGGCAACATGTTTCCAGTCATCACCCATCCAATGTCGGTGTTGATGGGCCCAGGTGAGGCATAAAGCTTTGTGTTCTGCAGTCATGAAGGGTACAGGGGTGGGCCTTTGGCTCCGAAAGCCCATATTGATGATGTTTCATTGAATGGTTCAATAACTCACACGTGTGAATGGCCCAGCATTGAAATTTGCAGCAATTTCCAGAAGGGTTGCACTTCTGTCACATTTAATGATTCTCTTCAGTCACTGTTGGTCTCACTCTTGCAGGATCTTTTTCCGTCTGCAGCGATGTAGGAGATTTGATGTTTTACTAGATTCCTGATATTCACAGTACACTTGTGTAATGCTAATATGGGGAAATTCCCACTTCACATCGCTACCTCGGAGCCACTTCACATCGCTACCTCGGAGATGCTGTGTCCCATCACTTGCACACTGACTATAGCACCACAATCAAACTCACTTAAATGTTGATAACCTGCCATTGTAGCAGCAGTAACCAATCTAACAACTGCACCAGACACTTGTCTTATATAGGCACTGCTGACCGCAGTGTCATATTCTGCCTGTTCACATATCTCTGTATTTGAATATGCATGCATATACCAGTTTCTTTGGCACTTCAGCATAGTTCTCTCCTATTGGTGTTGTCTGTAAGGAAGTTTACATTAAAGTCACCCAGAATGATTAATTGCTTAGCCTTTGAAAATATTTTTAACAAAACTGATTCCAGTTGTTATAAGAACACACAAATTTTCCCTGCAGGAGCTCTATATATTGTCACCACTATAACTGACCTATTAACAAAAATTTCAGATCCACAGGCTTCAAACTGAAAATTTTCACTATACATGCTTAAGTTAAGTGATTTATGAGCTATACCCACTTTGATGTATATTGCAGCGCCACCTTTCTCTCTATTTGCTCTATACAAGTGTCAGCATGGCTGACTTTACATGGTCCTCTGTGAAGCACAATAAATGGGCTTGGGCTAGGGAGTAATTTTCATTTATGTTAAGAGCCAAAAGCTCCACTTTATCTCTAAGTCTCTCAATATTTTGGTGAAATATACATAATTTATCATTCATAACAGATTTTAAGTTACAGAGTTTGGGGGTTAAATTAATTTCTCTCAATACATAAGGATTGGTACTTGATTTACTGACAGGCTCCCTCTTATAGACTATGTTTGTGCACACATTACTTACAAATTGACCAAAAAAATTGTCACTGTGAGTATGAGTTGGTGGTTCTTCCACCCCTGACACTTTTCATTAGTGGTGGTGCTGGAGATGCTGCTGGTGATGAGTTAGTTACTGCTTTTGACTGGCTGGTGTTGTTTAATTCCACACTTTCATGTTACTTTTTGTGCAAAGAAACCCTGTTGATTGTAGTCTAGGGTGACAGGGTCCATGGTTTTATGCAGTTTGCTGCACAGTTCCACTACCTAGTTCACTAACTTGAGTCTCCCATTTCTGCTTATGTGGAGTCCATGCCTGAAATGTTCTTCATGCATTATTTTGCCAATATCTATGAGGTGCAAATGATTAAATTTTTCACACAGCTTCTGTAGTTCAGAGTTGTAGCACTCAATTTCTCTGTTAATGAACAACAACTGAGGGACATCATGCCACACTGGCACATCTATTAATGTGGCATTTGTGTTGTACAGTTTTAGCAGCAACTTCCGGTAGGTTCCGAGTGCTGTCTGGCTCTCATTTTTGTAAACGTCATTGGTGCCACCTATAATTACAATGTGATCATCTTTATTCAAATTGTTTGTTTCTATTATTATGTTTTTGACTACTGCACTTAATGTTGCTCCATGTTTAACTTTTTCATAAACAGAATACTCTTTATGTAGAGCTTCATGAAGGGGAGCTGAACGGCTTTTCCTGTTGCTGTCTGCATACAGTAAGAACTTTTTCCTGCACCCATCCATTAGTAACTTTTTCCTTAAACCATTATCATTAAATTCATTGCTTTTACCTTTGCCAACACCGTTCATTTTTTTCCTGACTGATTCGAGTGCAACAAAATTACTTGGTGACTCCGGTAATCTGTTTGTTAGTGGAATATTTGATGATTTATCTAGTATATCAATACACATATGGCACTTCCATGTTTTTGTATATTTCTCATTTCCTTTCAAAGAGGAGTCTATCTTTGCACATCGAAAGTGAAATTTAGACTTACATTTCACTCATACAAGACCGCTTTTAGTGATTTTCCCACATTTTTTATACATGCCACCACATTTGTTTCCCCAAGACCTAGTACAGGGTGTTTCAAAAATGACCAGTATATTTGAAACGGCAATAAAAACTAAATGAGCAGTGATAGAAATACACCGTTTGTTGCAATATGCTTGGGACAACAGTACATTTTCAGGCAGACAAACTTTCGAAATTACAGTAGTTACAATTTTCGACAACAGATGGCACTGCGGTCTGGGAAACTCTATAGTACGATATTTTCCACATATCCACCCTGCGAAGCAATAATATGGCGTAGTCTCTGAATGAAATTACCCGAAACCTTTGACAACGTGTCTGGCAGAATGGCTTCACATGCAGATGAGATGTACTGCTTCAGCTGTTCAATTGTTTCTGGATTCTGGCGGTACACCTGGTCTTTCAAGTGTCCCCACAGAAAGAAGTCACAGGGGTCCATGTCTGGCGAATAGGGAGGCCAATCCACGCCGCCTCCTGTATGTTTCGGATAGCCCAAAGCAATCACACAATCATCATTCAGGTAGTTATTTCATTCAGGTAGTTAAAGACGTCGGCCGTGCGATGTGGCCGGGCACCATCTTGCATAAACTACGAGGTGTTCGCAGTGTCATCTAAGGCAGTTTGTACCGCCACAAATTCACAAAGAATGTCCAGATAGCGTGATGCAGTAATCGTTTCGGATCTGAAAAATGGGCCAATGATTCCTTTGGAAGAAATGGCGGCCCAGACCAGTACTTTTTGAGGATGCAGGGACGATGGGACTGCAACATGGGGCTTTTCGGTTCCCCATATGCCCCAGTTCTGTTTATTGACGAAGCCGTCCAGGTAAAAATAAGCTTCGTCAGTAAACCAAATGCTGCCCACATGCATATCGCCGTCATCAATCCTGTGCACTATATTGTTAGCGAATGTCTATCGTGCAGCAATGGTAGCGGCGCTGAGGGGTTGCCGCATTTGAATTTTGTATGGATAGAAGTGTAAACTCTGGCGCATGAGACGATACGTGGACGTTGGCGTCATTTGGACCGCAGCCGCAACACGGCGAACGGAAACCCGAGGCCGCTGTTGGATCACCTGCTGCACTAGCTGCGCGTTGCCCTCTGTGGTTGCCGTACGCGGTCGCCCTACCTTTCCAGCACGTTCATCCGTCACGTACCCAGTCCGTTGAAATTTTTCAAACAGATCCTTTATTGCATCGCTTTTCGGTCCTTTGGTTACATTAAACCTCCGTTGAAAACTTCGTCTTGTTGCAACAACACTGTGTTCTAGGCGGTGGAATTCCAACACCAGAAAAATCCTCTGCTCTAAGGAATAAACCATGTTGTCTACAGCACACTTGCACGTTGTGAACAGCACACGCTTACAGCAGAAAGACGACGTACAGAATGGCGCACCCACAGACTGCGTTGTCTTCTATATCTTTCACATCACTTGCAGCGCCATCTGTTGTTGAAAATTGTAACTACTGTAATTTCGAAAGTTTGTCCGCCTGAAAATGTACTGTTGTCCCAAGCATATTGCAACAAACGGTGCATTTCTATCACTGCTCGTTTAGTTTTTATTGCCGTTTCAAATATACCAGTCAGTTTTGAAACACCCTGTATCAGTAGTATCTAATAATATTTTATTGGTTCTTTCATTATATTCACTGTTTTGTTTCTTGAGATGGTCATATTTATATTTTAAGGCATGAAACGCTTCTAAAAGCATGGCAATGATTTCGTCTTTGTAGTCTCGCAGTTCATACACCAACATGCCTGCTTTATATGCAATTTCATTTTAACAATCTTGTGTCACACTACTACACTCCTGGAAATGGAAAAAAGAACACATTGACACCGGTGTGTCAGACCCACCATACTTGCTCCGGACACTGCGAGAGGGCTGTACAAACAATGATCACACGCACGGCACAGCGGACACACCACGAACCGCTGTGTTGGCCGTCGAATGGCGCTAGCTGCGCAGCATTTGTGCACCGCCGCCGTCAGTGTCAGCCAGTTTGCCGTGGCATACGGAGCTCCATCGCAGTCTTTAACACTGGTAGCATGCCGCGACAGCGTGGACGTGAACCGTATGGGCAGTTGACGGACTTTGAGCGAGGGCGTATAGTGGGCATGCGGGAGGCCGGGTGGACGTACCGCTGAATTGCTCAACACGTGGGGCGTGAGGTCTCCACAGTACATCGATGTTGTCGCCAGTGGTCGGCGGAAGGTGCACGTGCCCGTCGACCTGGGACCGGACCGCAGTGACGCACGGATGCACGCCAAGACAGTAGGATCCTACGCAGTGCCGTAGGGGACCGCACCGCCACTTCCCAGCAAATTAGGGACACTGTTGCTCCTGGGGTATCGGCGAGGACCATTCGCAACCGTCTCCATGAAGCTGGGATACGGTCCCGCACACCGTTAGGCCGTCTTCCGCTCACGCCCCAACATCATGCAGCCCGCCTCCAGTGGTGTCGCGACAGGCGTGAATGGAGGGACGAATGGAGATGTGTCGTCTTCAGCGATGAGAGTCGCTTCTGCCTTGGTGCCAATGATGGTCGTATGCGTGTTTGGCACCGTGCAGGTGAGCGCCACAATCAGGACTGCATACGACCGAGGCACACAGGGCCAACACCCGGCATCATGGTGTGGGGAGCGATCTCCTACACTGGCCGTACACCACTGGTGATCGTCAAGGGGACACTGAATAGTGCACGGTACATCCAAACCGTCATCGAACCCATCGTTCTACCATTCCTAGACCGGCAAGGGAACTTGCTGTTCCAACAGGACAATGCACGTCCGCATGTATCCCGTGCCACCCAACGTGCTCTAGAAGGTGTAAGTCAACTACCCTGGCCAGCAAGATCTCCGGATCTGTCCCCCATTGAGCATGTTTGGGACTGGATGAAGCGTCGTCTCACGCGGTCTGCACGTCCAGCACGAACGCTGGTCCAACTGAGGCGCGAGGTGGAAATGGCATGGCAAGCCGTTCCACAGGACTACATCCAGCATCTCTACGATCGTCTCCATGGGAGAATAGCAGCCTGCATTGCTGCGAAAGGTGGATATACACTGTACTAGTGCCGACATTGTGCATGCTCTGTTGCCTGTGTCTATGTGCCTGTGGTTCTGTCAGTGTGATCATGTGATGTATCTGACCCCAGGAATGTGTCAATAAAGTTTCCCCTTCCTGGGACAATGAATTCACGGTGTTCTTATTTCAATTTCCAGGAGTGTATTTCTTTCAGAAACATTTTCAATAATAAAACATGCAATACACTCATGATCACGATACACATTAATTTGTTACATGTTAAGCACTTTTTGTTATTTCTATTGCATTTATTCTGGGAACCAACATTCTCATAATTTACACTTGGTGCCATCTTGAAAACTGCAACCCACATGGTCACAGAATCACCTGAGCCACTGATTCAGATCCTCCACCCAGCTCTGTACCAGAGGTCTGCAACTGATCCTGTCTACTATGCTGCAAGTGGTGAGCTCTGATTTCATCTTGCAAGCAAGACCACTTTAGATAGCCTAATCTGGAGTACTTCTCATGTCTTTGAGGCTCATTACCATCTTGAATTAAAGAAGGAAATCAGAGGCATTTAGAGAGATGCTGCAAGATTTTTAGCTTCCCTTCATCAGTACAAGAGTGTTATGGAGAAGATATTAAGAACCTTTACAGGATATATGAGTCTTTTCATGAAATATTCTTGGGGTAGTTTACTGAACAAATTCCCAAGATATGGTTTGACTGGCCTCATCATATATCTTATCTTGCAGGAGGCCAGTAAGAACAAGATAAGAGAGAATATATCACCTACAGAGGCATACAGAAAGTCTTTCTTCCAGCATTCTGCTCTTGAGTAAGGGAAGAACTGTCACCATGATGGGCTGCACATTAGTTTATGGAACATACAGAATATCACAAGCATTTAGAGTCATAATCATATAAATGGTACAGGAGCATATAAAGTGGGTGTTTGGGGATAAGGAACCAATGGTTGCAAATGAATATTTCAGGTGATACGAGGTTTTCAATAAGAAATATGCTTGATACACACACTTCTCAACTGCTTACAGTTCACATCCCATGACTGGTTGCTGAATTGGCATTGGTGCCTCTACCGTGACAAACAAATCACAGTCATCTGTGATGCAGAGATGGATAGTCTACAGGAGTGAGCAACTGGTGACTCGTGAAAAAGGAGAAGTATCTCTTCCAAGACAATATGTATCTCCATTGTCATCAGTGGGTGGAATAAAAATCCTATGGCAGTCTGCTGCAACAGCATCCCACAGAACATGCTGAATTATTTCTTACTATAGTGGTCCAAGGTGAAGAGACACTACTTTGATAGGTTGGGCTGCAGCAACGGGTTGTGGCAAAGGTGCAGGCCATTGATAGCTCATGGAAACAGTATCAGGAAGTCAAAAATTTTATTGAGATTCATGCTATCACACTGTGACACAGCACCCACTGCACCTTAAATGCACAGTGGGGATAACCCATGATGCACTGTTGTGCCCAACTGCTGGCCAGCAGGCCAGCCAGGACACTGGCACCTAGGAATGCTGATGGCCAGGAGCCCGGTCAGCCACAAGAGCCCCAGTTATGTGTAGTGTGCTTGCTTGTAGGAGGTGCCAGTGGTGTGGAAGTCTGCTGCAATTCTTGCAGGGGATGACAGCCTCCAGAGGTGGAACTTGCCCCTGTGAGCAGAGGTGCAGGTATCAGGACATCTGCAGCAGCATAGGAGGACAAGCAAGTGTAATCTGAGGGCCACTCTCCTTGCAGGGCAGGAGGCTGGCTGCTGCTGAGAAAAGCCCAGAGGCAGCTCACTAGTAAAAAGGCGTCAAGTCCAGGCAGGAGGACTCAGTGCCAGAAGATGGTCTGGCAGTGGCAGAGGCCCAAACTCGGGATGGATGCAAGGTAAACATATTGCTCTTGCACCTGATGTAGTTCTCGCCTCATATAGGTGCTGATGGATTGTGAAAACCTCCACTATAATTGACAGATATTTATAGCAGTCAGAAACTCATTTGTCGTATAGATGTACTGCTTCCAGTCACGTCTGGATTAAGACATCTGTGGCTAAAGTGTAGAAACTGCCTGTCCTGTCCTCAAAAGCCATGTTATTCAGAAGATTCATCAGGATAATGGTTTTCAGCCTGGCTTACCCCACGATGTTTCAAAAGCCTTGTTTCTGCAATGGCATGCTGATGCCTTGAAGTCCCTGGCTGCTTATGGCGTCTTCAATTACTGTGGCTGAGCTGCCATTTTCTACAGTAATGACCAAAAGATAACGTCGGCACTACACTATGGTATAGACCATTCTAGTATGAAATTTCTCCCAGTCCACAGAAAAATACACTACAGATGGTGTGTACATATGTGTTTATATACCTTACTGTTGTGAATAGCTTTTGTCAGCTAGGAAAGGAATAGAAAGTCAAGAAAGGTCAGCTCTTCAGAACACTGCATTAATGCAGAAAACAGTTTCTGACCATTGATTTCCACTCTTGATTTGAAAATGCAGATTGCAAGAAACTGTCTTGCTGACACATTTGATGCTTACTTATACTCACCACTCTCTTCAGTTCATAATCACTACTCCTCTACCATTCCAAACTCCACATAGACTGGATTGCAAGGTGACTTAGGGGTAGCCCACTCTTTGTGCTCCTGGCTCACTCACTCATTTAGCTCACAGCACTCTTGGCTCATTCATTGATTCAGCTTGCAGTTTACCCTGCTTTGTTTTTGACTCAGTGCTATTCATTTCAGCTCAGCCTGGAAGTACTAGGTGATATGAATGACAGGATCACTGCCTGTGAATTTACCCTACAGATTTAGCCCTCTGGCTCCTTGTTCATATATGCTCACAACCGTTCTAAAATCTTCACTTACAATTAACGGGTCAAACCTTTCATTCCCAATAGTTAACACACAGTTAGTTCCTTGTAAAATAATTAACACAATATACAACTGCTAATATCTCATCTCAGTAGTCATGCCATGGCAACTCTCCATGTTTCATTTAACAGCTCACAAGAGTCACTAATGTCTCATCTCAGTAGTCATGCCATGGCAACTCATCATGTTTTGTTTAACACCTCACAAGTCACTTTAGAAACCAATTTCATGCTCTACAGTGTTTTTTAACATCTTAAATACTAGAAAGGATACCTCTTCCACTCTCATTCATGTTCACACAAATAACAATTTTTAAATTTCTACTACCACTCATTGTTCCTCATGTACAATTGGTTATCCAATTTACTGATACCTGGTATACTTGGGGTGTGTGTGTGTGTGTGGGGGGGGGGGGGGGGGGGGGGGTGTTACATGGGTGTGCAGGAATGCCTAAAGTATTTATTTCTCCCCTTACATTGCAGCTGAAATGTTGAAATTTCATGATATAGTTTGAAGTTTGTGCTACAGAGGGTATTTTGTTTTCGTGTGAAGTTCTGGCAAGAGAAGCTTGAACTACAAAACAAACATGGCACACATCTTACTGTCATCAACTTGTGAAGAGCAGCAAACTGTTGTTCGATACCTGAGGCCCAAAGGGCAAATTTACAAGGACATGTGTGGCTTGTATGGGGACATTGTATGACCATAGCAATGTCTCCAGGTGGTTTGCATCCTTACAAGAGGGCCACATGAACCTGAATGATTCACCACACTTCAGCCAACCAGTAACAGCTGCAACCCTGCAGATTGCCGGAGTCATAGAGGCAGCAATTTTGAATGACCAGTGTGTGCAACTACGAACCTTACCACAGCAGTTCAACATTTCTTATAGTGCGGTGTACAATTTTGTTTGTGACATGTTGAAATTGCATAATGGTAGTGCTCAGTGGGTGCCTAAGAGCCTAACAGACAACCATAATGGATAGTGAATGATGAAAACCTTTGATCACTTAATGCATTATGCGACAGAAGGGCATGATTTTCTGTAAGGAATTGTCACTGGCGATGAGTCAAGGACATACCACTACACACCTAAAACCAAGCAGGTCTTTATGGAGTGGAAACATGCTGTTTCCCCAGTGCACACACACACACACACACACACACACACACACACACACACACACACACACACACACACACACACACACACACATCAAAGTCACTCAATCTCCTAGGAAAGTAATTGTGACAGTGTTCTGGTATATTCATGATGTTTTACTGGTGGACTTCACTGAACATAGGACTGCTGTGAATTCTGGAGCCTACATTAAAACTTTGGTTAAGTTGCTTTGTGCCCTAGATGACAAACACCAAAAATTAATTCTGATAGTGTCAAACTTCTTCACGACAGTGTTCACCCCTGTTGCTGTTCCCGTTTATGAGAAAATCATGAAATTTGGGTGGGAGGTGCTCCAGCAGTATGGACCTTGCACCATCAGACTTTCATCTGTTTAGTCCCATGAAGAAATTCCTGCCTGGGCAATGCTTTCTAACAGATGTGGAAATGAAATCAGCAGTCTGCAGATGGCTATACTCCAACCAAACAGACTCCTATGAACAAGGCATACTGAAAGTGGTACCACAATGGGAGAAACATATTGAGAATGCTGGTGACCATGTAGAAAAGTATGTAAAAGATGTAAGTTCATTTGTGATTTTTTTGTTTTGTTACCTATTAATCTTTTTGGTAATAAAATTATTGTGCATTGTTTTCCAATCTTTCCTCATAGGCGAAGACTGCACAGAACAGATTCACAGTTAATGTAGTGCCAGACATTTTGGGTCACAACCATACAACTTTATTTTTCCCAGTACTGCTGCACATGCTGAAGCATCCATCCTGCAGAAATATGCCCCTTTTGGGTTGCTGTGCACTATTTCAGAGAGAGTGTTATTTTAGGTTTTAATATATCATTAAAACAGGTCACATTTTGCACTGGGAGCATCCCTAGCATTTATCTGGCCAATGTAACTCTGGCTGTGTTATGACTCCCAATCATGGTGGCACAGTGGTTAGCACACTGGACTCACATTCAGGAGGACAACTGTTCAAACCTGAGTACAAGCATCCAGATTTAAGATTTCTGTAATATTCTAAATCACTCCTGGCAAATGACAGGATAGTTCCTTCGAAAGGGAATGGCTGATTTTCTTCTCCATCCTTGAAAAAATGTGAGTTTGAGCTCCATCTCTAATTACCTCATTGTTGAAGGGACATTATACCCAATCTTCCTTCCTTCCTTAGGTTATGTCTTATTTGGTAATCCCTGTAACTACGGATTACAGGTCGAATGTCCATCCTGTTATATCACAGAGTGTCCCAGTAACTAATAACCTTGCCCTGCAGTTTCAGTTGCTTTGCACCTTTGGGTCTAACTTGCACACAGAAGTGTGCTGCAGTGCAGCCCTGCTTGTTAGAAGTAGGATTGAGGTTCCAGGATGTCACGTGAACAAACCTGGCTTTTCATTTTGCCTAAGAAGAACTGAACCTTGCATGTATCAGTGTCTGTCAGTTTTTAGGTGGTGAGTTGCAGTTCTTTCTGTAGAAGTAAGATTGGTTTCCATGTTGAAGGATTTTGGGAATGATGGTGAGGCAAAGTTTGAGGTAAGAAAATTCTGGAAGTTAACAAGGGTAATTTAGGTGCAGTTGTGGGTGAATACCAAATTGATGGACTTTCCATTGTTTGCTGTGCCAAAAATTCTTTGAGTTTCTGAAAACAGATGAAACAGTTAATCATATACCTCTCTTGCCAGAAGGACCAACCAAAAATCACAGTATCATGACAAGAGTCATTCTCTGACCTACTGATGCAAATTGTACAATTGAGCCACTCACATGAGAAATGAAACTAACAGTATAAATACTTCCTGTGAATTAGTTGTCAGCTTTAGTAGCAATAAAATCAGTATCAATCAAAACAATACCACCAATGTCAAAACAGTAGTAACATGATCATTATCTGCAATATTACCTATACCAATGTCAGTAGCAGTAACACTAGTACTAATAACAATGGCATTCCAACTATTTTTAAGAACAGTAGCAGCAGCAGTTGTAGTATCATCATCATCTTCTTCAAAGGCACCAGAAAATGAAGAGGGAGAAATAGTGCTGATAGTGCCTCGTCTATGTCTGAATCCTTTCTTTTAGTGGAAAGCAGAAAGAAGAAGGTGACCATTAAATGAGAGATGTGAGAGTTTTAATAGCCTGGTATCAAAATGTTCAGCCTAAGAACAAGATTATCTGCAACAACAACAACTCAGAGTTCAATAACAACTGATCAAAGATCAATAATCACCTAAGGAAGAATTGCCATCTTAAGCACTGATTTTCTGAACTCAAGCTTAAAGAGTAAAAGCTATGCAAATGCCTCCTGACCTTGCTATCAGCTTACAAGTGCTAGTGTGAACACAAACATTATGAAAAAAGACAGCTCAGAATGTGTGCTGTAAACACACAAAATGCTCTGTGACTGACTGCTCTAGTGTATATTGTGACTACTGTAACACTACTGACTACTGACTAACAGTGTTCTAGGAACCAACCAAGTAAACAGTCAGGCTGTCATGAACTTGAAGGAAAGTGACAACACAGGTGAATTGTGTAGGTCAGGATCAGATTGGAATTTAATGGCTTTCTATCAAAATGCACAAGCATTGACCAACAGCATAAGTAAATTTCAAATACTCTTTTAAAGTGACTTGAAGAATACATCCTTGCTGTGTTTACCTGACTAAGACTTGATGTAGATTTATTTTATTTATTTATTTATTTCCTGTTCCAGTGATCCATGTTGTGACAATATCATAGGATATGGAATGTGTCTGAAATCTGCGGTAGCACAAAAAAACAAAACAAAATTATTTCATATTACAGTAAACAGTAACTCAGGTTCTACTGCAGAAAATTAATTTTGGGAGATAAATAAATATTACAAAATAATAACAGAAAATAAATATTGCAAAATATGTGTTTTACAATAAAGAATAGTCGGGATTACTAATGTATTTTTTGCGTATATATTTGCAGTTAACAATAAAAGAAATGCTAAACACTGTAGTTCAGGAACTCTTCTATCATATAAAATGATCCTTGTAAAAGGAACTGCCTTAAATATTTTTTATACAAGAGCTCATCTTCTACTAAACACTTAATTCTTGAAAGGGTGGGTGCTAAAAATCTTACAGCCAGTGAAACGGACTCCTTTCTTTACCATACTTAGAGTTGCCTGTTCATAGTGGATATCATGTTTTCTTTTCATCTCATGATTATGTACTCTCTATTCAGTTTAAACATGGATTTTTCTTTCCTTATGAACACATCAGAGAGAATATATATCGCACAGTGGATGTAAGGATTTCAACTTTCTTAAAAAGATTCCTGCATGTGGCTCTAGGATGGAATCCACACATGATCCTTATGGCTCTTTTTTATGTGCATAGTATTTTTTTAGCCAGACTGATTTCCCCAAAATATAATTCCACATGCCATAATGGCACGATAATACCATAGTAGGCTGACTTCGTAGTTTCCAAACTTCTATAACAAGAAACAATGCGTAATGTGTAAGTTGCTAAACTCAATCTTTTGCATACATCCAGGATGTGGTTTGACCTGTTCAGTTTGCTGTCAATATGCAAGCCGAGGTATTTTGAGGTATCCACCCTGGTTATCATCTGCTCATCTATTTTTAATAATATTTATTCATCTTTGAATGTTGTGTGGAACTGAATGTAGTTTGTTTTAGTGTAATTTAAAGAAAGGCCATTAATGTTAAACCAGTTCACTGTTTCACTTAAAACCTTATTTGCTGTTCTCTCAAGTTTATCTAGTGAATTATCAATATGTAGTGTAGTGTCATCAGCAAAAATGGTGAATCTACAATATTCCATACAGAGAGGCAGATTGTTTATAAAGATAATAAAAAGTAGGGGGGGGGGGGGGGGGCAGAACTGGGCCACGGGGCACTCCACATGTGATGGTACCCCACTCTGAAGATACTGGGACTCCATTTTGACTCTCCACTACAACTTTGTGTTTCCTGTTTGACAGGTACTACTCAAGGCATTTCCCTGATGAACCAGTTATACCAAGATGTGCAGCTTTTTGTAAAAGAATCTGGTGACTGACACAGTCAAACGTTTTTGTTAGATCACAAAGAAAGCCAACCACCATCAGTTTTTTGTTGATAGATTCCAAGACTTTGCCAGCAAATGCAAATACTGCATCTTCTGATGACAAACCTTTCTGAAATCCAAACTGAGTTTTGCTTAGGATATTTTGATCCCTGAGATGCTCAAGTATCCTGACATGCATTAGTTTCTCTAAAAGCTTTGAAAAACTTGTCAGTAGTGATATTGGCTGATAGTTAACAGCATCCATCTTATCTCCCTTCTTATATAATGGTTTTATAACTGTATACTTAATAAGACTCTCAGGAACTATTCCTTGCTTAAGTGATGCATCAAAAATGTGGCAAAGGACTTTACTTACATGGCTGCAGCAGTATTTTAATAATTTGTTAGAGACTAGAAATGATAAATATCCCAAATTGCAGGACTGGTCACTATTTTTGTAAGAGACTTGGTTAACATGATGGTAGCTGTATATATGAGGTGGCAGGAATGGTCCAAAAAATTGTTATAATCTGCCTAAAGAGCCCCTACTGGTGACACACATATTTTATCAACAGATATAGACTACATAATTCAAAAGTTAATGCAAAGAATGGAACACACCTTTGTATGTGGTGACTTAAACATCAGTTTTGGAAAAGAAGAGCTGCTGTATCTCTTGTCACACTTTAATCTAAAACATATCTAAAAACACAGATGATGTGACTTACCGAACGAAAGTGCTGGCAGGTCGATAGACACACATTATTTTTGATTGGCCTGTAGGAGGATGCTCTGAACAGCCGGTGTGGATGTGGGAGAGGAAAGATTGAGGACTTTTATTAAGGATAGGAGTTGACGGGTGTGTTCATTGGCTGAGTTGATGTGTAGGTGAAGGATTAGGTGGGTGAGGGCAATGGATTGTTCAGTTTGGAACTGGTATAGGGACTGATGGAAAGAAGGATTACAGCCAGAGATGGGAACTTTAAGTGTGAGGCCTTTGGGGGTAATGCAAAATGTCAGACAAGCCTGAGAAAATAAAATATGGGAGTGTAATCTGGCTAGGGCGAAGGCATGTTTGCGGTAGGAATGTAAATAAAACTTAATGGGGTCGTTTTGGGGATGTTGTGAGAGTGACATGGTATTAGAAGGTGGAAAGTGTAATCTAAAACATACAGATAAGAAGAAATGCCAGTCACAAAATCACTAACCATATTTTTTACAAATAGACCTATGCCCATGATGTCTGTTACAGACATATTGAAAACTGACCTTGATGATCACACAGCTCAGAAAATCATTCTCTAAGGAGAAAATAATCTGTTCTCAATGGTGTGTTCAACAAACATGTCTAAGTAGATATTTCAGTAGTGAAAATAAATTGTTTTCTGAACAATCTGGGAGAAAAGACATTGCATGGGGAAACACAAAATGAGAAAAATGAAACTGTTATTGAAACTTTTCTTTATTTTCTCATAATTTTCATTACTTTCATTAAAAAATAAAAAGTAATTAATATATATATAAAACAGATGATGTGACTTACCGAACGAAAAGTGCTGGCAGGTCGATAGACACACAAACAAACACAAACATACACATGAAATTTAAGCTTTCACAACAAATTGTTGCCTCATCAGGAAAGAGGGAAGGAGAGGGAAAGACGAAAGGATGTGGGTTTTAAGGGAGAGGGTAAGGAGTCATTCCAATTCCGGGAGCGGAAAGACTTACCTTAGGGGGAAAGAAGGGGTATACACTCACACACACACACACATATCCATCCGCACATACACAGACTTACTGTGTTTTGGCCTTTACAAATGTCTGCTTGTGTCTGTGTATGTGCGGATGGATATGTGCGTGTATGCGAGTGTATACCACCCCTTTTTTCCCCCTAAGGTAAGTCTTCCCGCTCCCGGGATTGGAATGACTCCTTAACCCTCTCCCTTAAAACCCACACCCTTTCATCTTTCCCTCTCCTTCCCTCTTTCCTGATGAAGCAACCATTGGTTGTGAAAGCTTGAATTTTGTGTGTATGTTTGTGTTTGTTTGTGTGTCTATCAACCTGCCAGCGCTTTTGTTTGGTAAGTCACATCATCTTTGTTTTTAGATATATTTTTCCCATGTGGAATGTTTCCCTGTATGATATTCATATCATTACTACGAATTATTTGTTGTACAAGAGGTAGAATGTGACATAAGGCAAGCCAACATAGTGGTATTATAGATTATTCAACATGACATTGTGATGAAGGCGACATGGAATAATATGATGATGTGGAATAGCATGATCAGACAAAGAGATAATTACAGAAAGAAATACGGTGTTTACTGACAACATATTGTCATGTACTCCTACAGTTTAACAATATAGTTGATGAAGTTTCCTAGAAGATTAAAACTGTGTACCAGACCAAGAGTTGAATGTGGGACCTCTGCCTCTTGTGAGCAAATGCTCTACCAACCGAGGATGACTCACAACCTATTCTCACACCTTTGCTTCTGCCAGTACTTCTACATTTTATGCATAAGCGTTACACTCTCGTTTCATTTCTACATAATGTTAACATACATTATCAGTATAAGACCAGAAGTGATTTAGGTGCAATCAGTGAAGAGAAACATTTTGAACTGGCAGCAGTTGAAATCAGGGACCAATACAGGTGTAGGAATTTGATTATCTTATGTATATACAGATCTCCTAGTGGAGACTTCAACATCTTTTTCTCCAAACTTAACCATGTTCTTGACAAGATATCCACTCCAAAGAACCACATTCTCATATGTGAGACCTAAATGTAGATATACTGAATCCTGATGCTACATGGGACTCATTACTAAGTCTTGCTCAAAGTTTCAATCTAGTTCCAATGGTTAACAGTGCAACAAGAATAACAAAATACTCAAAGACAGCTGTTGATCAGGTATTAACAGATTTAGGCAAAGAAACCTGTGAGGTGGTGGTTGCAGAGCTAGGACTGTCTGATCACTCAGGTCAAATCATTAATATAAAAGTGGCTCCAGAAGAAGCAAAGAAAACACATATTTACAGACGAATTTTTTCTAAACAAAGTAGATATGAGTTTGCCAAACAGATAGCAGGACAGACATGGGACTCAGTATACTCAGAGGTAGATGCAAATAAAAAATTCAAAAATTTCATGACATTGTTTAAATTAAATTTTGAAAAAACATTTCCTAAAGTGTTATGTCCATTATCAACAGCAGGAAAAAACAAGTGGGCCACAAAAGGCATCAAAAAATCGTCTGAAACACTAAAGTACCTGAGCTCGATTAAACACAGCCAAACTAATCCTGCTTTCTCACTCTTTTATAAAAGATATAGGAAAACATATAGGAAAATATCGCTTGCAGCAAAGAGAGCTCATAACTCCAAACTGGTGCTCTCTGCTGAAAACAAAAATAAGCCAGTATGGAAGATTGTAAAGCAGGAAACTGGTACCAGGAAAATGAATCTGTCAAACTTGAAAATCAAAGAGGAAGGGACTCTAATAAAAGACCCTACATATTTGGCAAATTATATAAATGATTATTTTTGTAGCATAGGTATAAAATTACAGGAAAATTTTCTAACAGCCCTTCACGTCAAAAAGCCAAATAATGGTGTATCACACTCAATGGTGTTATTCCCTACAACACAAGAAGAAGTCTACAAAGCAGTCAGCAAACTGAAAAACAAAAACTCAGCTGGTCTGGATGAAGTCCCCATTTTCATAATTACGGACTGTATCAAGAGCCTACTTCCACCTTTAGTTGATATTATAAATCAATCTTTCAAGCAGGGCTCCTTTCCAGACTATTTAAAATATGCTAAATTACTACCTCTCCTCAAAAAAGGTGATGCAGGAAAAATTGAAAATTATAGGCCAATTTCTCTACTCTCATGCTTTGCAAAAATATTAGAAACTATTATGAAAGATAGGCTAATGAATTATTTAAATAAATACAACTTACTGTCTGTTGACCAGTTTAAATTTAGATCAGGGAAAAGCACAGATTCAGCGACAGCACACATCACAAGACACATTCTAGAAGCATTAGATAAAGGGAACTACACAACGGGTATATTTCTTGATCTAACTAAGGCGTTTGATACAGTAGACCACAACATATTGTTAAATAAGTTAGATGAACTGGGAATAAGGGGACTTGCGAAAAAGTGGTTCCAGTCATATCTAAAAAATAGAAGACAGATAACTGAAATCTCACATATTTCAAGTTGCTCAAACTATATTGTAAAGTATACTTCAGACCCAAATTGTGTAAATATAGGTGTCCCACAGGGTAGTGTCCTTGGCCCAATACTATTCCTCATTTACATAAATGACATCCCACAGAACATCAAACATGGACAAGCAATATTGTTTGCAGATGACTCAAATGTTCTAATCAGCGACAAATCACCAGATGCACTGAAAGAAAAAGCCGAACAAACACTAAACAGTGTACGTGACTGGGCATCCAACAATAAACTAACACTAAATTTAAAAAAAAAACAAATGTTGTTAACTTCTATGTCTGCAAAAAACCACACTTTAACAACTTTAAGTTAAACGATGACACTATAGAATGTGTAGACTACACAAAATTTCTTGGTATGCATGTTGACAGTCAGTTAAAGTGGGAAGAACATATTAAAATACTTAGTAACAGAATCGCTACTGCATGCTATGCTCTTAGAATTCTGACTGCAGTGTGTGATACTACATGTGTCAGATCTGTATATTTTTCTTATATCCAGTCTATTATTACCTATGGAATAATATTTTGGGGAGTCAACTGTAAAAATATTCAAAAAGTTTTCAAATTACAGAAAAGAGCAATTCGTATAGTAAGCAAGAGAGGCAGTAGAGCTCACTGCCTTGAACATTTCCAAAAGCTGGAAATCCTAACTGTCCCCTGTGAATACATTTTTCAAAGTATTATGTATGTAAAAAAAACATTCACTGCTATGTTAAAAATTCTTTAGTACACAGCTATGAAACTAGAAACCATACAATCTGCACCTAGAGAGGAAAAATAAAGTTAAAACTCAGCAGAGCTTGTTGTACAATGCCGTTAAATTATATAATAAATTACCCCACAATATAAATGATATTGACACAATTGAAAAGTTCAAAACAAAACTAAAAAAATTTTTATTAAATAAAAGTTATTACACAGTAATGGACAATCTGAATTAAAACACATAGTGTAATTAAGCCTGCATTGTAAATACACAAGGAAAAATTATAATATGAAATACAGAATTGTTCAATACTATAAGAAAATTACATAAGGATATAAAAGTAATGTAAGATACCTTAAAAATGTGTGTAAATATTAATTTTATATGTATAAATTGTAGGTATATTGTATTGTATATGATTTTGCTGATGAAATCCACACAATGTAAATTGTTACATGGATTAATAAAGAAATCAATCAATCAATCAATCAATTTCTTGAAGTTAAATTTTTATTTTGTTTCACAATGTTCCATTTTTATTTAAACCTATGTTACTTAGGGTTTACATGTTTTCTTTTATGTTGGAGGGAATTTCTCTACAATGTACAAGAATCTTCCCTACAGGAAATTTTTTGAGTGCTACCAGTACTTTGAATTTTGCTATCCCTTTTTCTACTTCGTATGCCGCGGCTGTTTATTATGCAACTGTTTCTCTTTATTCAGAAGTCCATTTTGTCTCAGTGTTGTGTGTGTTTGCTAGATGTGTAGATTCTGCTCTTTCCTTGTCTTTAAGGAATATACATTTTCATTTGGAAAAGCAAGTTTGCTACTCTCATTTAAACTTTTCCTAATGAATATTATTACTATTGCACAACCACCAAACCAATATGGCAACGGAAGAAGTTTTCTAAATAAAGGTTTGCAGGAGATGTTTGGTGTTACAAATTCTGTGGCTCTTTTTTCTAAATAATTTCTGCAAAAGAGGTTTTTGGATTACAAGAAAAGATTCCATCTGTCATTGAACAGTTCTATATGTGAACAAGGGTCTTCATTATTAAGGAAAAATATTTTTTGTGACAATATCTGTTATATTGTCAACACTATAGGACTATTTTAGTTCAAGTTCTGTAATTGTGTCTAACATTTCCCACAGATTTATTGGAAGCAAGGTGTGAGATTCACTTCATGAGATTTCCAGTTTCCTGTGTAAAGCAAGAATGAAAGTTTTTCACTATTTTTTGGGGGTCAGGAGCTTAACATACTCATGTTCTGCCTCCCCTCCCATCCCCCTTTTTTTCACAACATTCCATATAGCTTTCATCTTGTTTCAGTCAGTTTTATGTAGTAATCATTTCATTTTTTTTGCTTCTTTCAGAACTTAGATTAACATTTTCTTATAGCTTTTATAATAATTAACAAATTTGGATAAAAAATTTTGTCTGAAGTTAAGGATGGATCTGCGTTTTTGCAAGTACACAATTATTGTTTAGCTTCAACATCCAGACTTGTTCTACCATGTTGTGGCTTCCTCTGAGGGGTTTTTCCTTTTATCTGGACATTTCAAGAAGCATTTTTTTCACTTGTGAAGTTATTTGTATGTCTGTTTGATCCAGTCATATATATATATGGCCAGCTTCACATGTCCGTCCACATCAAACCCACCAAGAAGCAACAGTACCTCCATTATGACAGCTGCCACCCATTCCACACCAAACGGTCCCTTCCCCACAACCTAGGTCTTCATGTCAAACGAATCTGCTCCAGTCCGGAATCCCTGAACCATTACACCAACAACCTGAAAACAGCTTTCGCATCCTGCAACTACCCTCCCGACCTGGTACAGAAGCAAATAACCAGAGCCACTTCCTCATCCCCTCAAACCCAGAACCTCCCACAGAAGAACCCCAAAAGTGCCCCACTTATGACAGGATACTTTCCGGGACTGGATCAGATTCTGAATGTGGCTCTCCAGCAGGGATACGACTTCCTCAAATCCTGCCCTGAAATGAGATCCATCCTTCCTGAAATTTTCCCCACTCCACTACGAGTGTCTTTCCGCTGTTCACCTAACCTTCGTAACCTCTTAGTTCATCCCTATGAAATCCCCAAACCACCTTCCCTACCCTCTGGCTCCTACCCTTGTAACCACCCCTGGTGTAAAACCTGTCCCATGCACCCTCCCACCACCACCTACTCCAGTCCTGTAACCCGGAAGGTGTACACGATCAAAGGCAGAGCCACGTGTGAAAGCACTCACATGATTTACCAACTGACCTGCCTACACTGTGAAGCTTTCTATGTGGGAATGACCAGCAACAAACTGTCCATTCACATGAATGGACACAGGCAGACAGTGTTTGTTGGTAATGAGGATCACCCTGTGGCTGAACATGCCTTGGTGCATGGCCAGCACATCTTGGAACAGTGTTACACCGTCCGGGTTATCTGGATACTTCCCACTAACACCAACCTGTCAGAACTCCGGAGGTGGAACTTGCCCTTCAGTTATCCTCTCTTCTTGTTATCTGCCAGGCCTCAACCTCCGCTAATTTCAAGTTGCCGCCGCTCATACCTCACCTGTCTTTCAACAACATCTTTGCCTCTGTACTTCCACCTCGAATGACATCTCTGCCCAAACTCTTTGCCTTTACAAATGTCTGCTTGTGTCTGTGTATGTGCGGATGGATATACGTGTGTGTGTGTGTGTGTGTGTGTGTGTGTGTGTGTGTGTGTGTGTGTGTGTGTGTGAGTGTATACCTGTCCTTTTTTCCCCCTAAGGTAAGTGTTTCCACTCCCGGGATTGGAATGACTCTCCCTTAAAACCCACATCCTTTCATCTTTCCCTCTCCTTCACTCTTTCCTGATGAACCAACCGTTGGTTGTGAAAGCTTGAATTTTGTGTGTATGTTTGTGTTTGTTTGTGTGTCTATCGACCTGCCAGCACTTTTGTTTGGTAAGTCACATCATCTTTGTTTTTAGATAAATAATTCACAGTGTAATTCAAGTGTAGTTTCAGCTCTTTGAGACTGCAGACGTGTGTGCAAGTTGCATTTACGTGAGTCTACTGCTGACAAAGGCCTTAATGGCCGAAAGCTATAATTATGTGACTCTTTTTATTGTGCCTATCGTGACTCAGCATCTCTGCTATATGGTGAGTAGCAACTTTCTTTCTCTGGTATTGTTACATTCCATCCTGGATTTTCCGTTGTTTGAAATAATTCACAGGCCATTAAAGTGCGGTACAGTGGGGTCAGAAGTTTTGTGATAGCTTAATAATTAATAATACAACTACTATTAAAATTTATCATAAACAATTTGATCAAATAATGTGTTGGTAATGTTTTTATTGGTTCTGAAGGAAATTTGAACAAATGCCATTGTTAAAGTCAGTTATTATGGTTAAAATGTATACCTGGTCCAGGAGAGTCAGAAATAAAGAAATACAAGTCACTGAGGAATGAAATAAAGAGGAAGTGCAGGGAAGCTAAGACAAAATGGCTGCATGAAAAATGTGAAGAAATCAAATAAGAAATGATTGTCAGTTGGACTGACTCAGCACACAGGAAACCCAAAACAACCTTCGGCGACATTAAAAGCAAGGGTGATAACATTAAGAGTGCAATGGGAATTCCACTGTTAAATGCTGACAAGAGAGCAGATAAGTGGAAAGAATATATTGAAAGACTCTATGAGGGGGAAGATTTGTCTGATGTGATAGAAGAAGAAACGGGAGTCGATTTAGAAGATATAGGGGACCCGGTATTAGAATCAGGATTTAAAAGAGCTTTGAAGGACCTATGATCAAATAAGGTGGAAGGCATAGGTACATTCCATCAGAATTTCTAAAATCGTTTGGGGAAGTGGCAACAAAATGACTATTCATGCTGGTGTGTAGAATGTATGAGTATGTATGTACCATCTGATTTTCGGAAAAACATCATCCACACAATTCTGAAGACAGCAGGAGCTGGCAAGGGCAAGAATTATCACACAGTCAGCTTAACGGCTTATGCATCCAAGTTGATGATGAGAATAATATACAGAAGAATGGAAAAGAAAATTGAGGATGCGCTAGATGATGATCAGTTTGGCTTTAGGAAAGGTAGAGGCACGAGAGACTCAATTCTGACATTGCAGTTAATAATGGAAGCAAGACTAAAGAAAAATAAAGACACATTCATAGGATCATCAACCTGGAAAAAGTGTTTGACAATATAAAATGGTGCAAAATGTTCAAAATTTTGAGAAAAATAGGGTAAGCTACGAGGAGAGATGGGTCATATACAATATGTACAAGAGCAAAGAGGGAATAATAAGAGTGGATGACCAAGAACGAAGTGCTGGTATTAAAAATGGTGTAGTGCAAGGATGTAGTCTTTCACTCCTACTGTTCAATCTGTACATCAAGGAAGCAATGATGGAAATGAAAGGAAGGTTCAGGAGAGGAATTAAAATTCAAGGTGAAAGGATATCAGTGATACAATTCGCTGATGACATTGCTATCCTGAGTGAAAGTCAAGAAGAATTACATGATCTCCTGAATGCAATGAACAGTCTAATGAGTACAGAGTATGGACTGAGAGTAAATAATAGAAAGATGAAGGTAATGAGAACTAGTAGAAATGAGAATAGCGAAAAACTTAATATCAGGATCGATGGTCATGAAGTAGATGAAGTTAAGGAATTTTGCTACCCAGTCAATAAAATAACAAGTGACAGATGGAACAAGGAGGACATCAAAAGCAGACTAGCAATGGAAAAAAGGGCATTCATGGCCAAGAGAAGTCTACTAATATCAAATATCGGCCTTAATTTGAAGAAGAAATTTCTGAGAATGTATGTCTGGAGTACAGCATTGTATGGTAGTGAAACATGGACTGTGGGAAAACTGGAACAGAAGAGAATTGAAGCATTTGAGATATGGTGCTACAGATTAATGTTGAAAATTAGGTGGACTGATAAAGTAAGGAATGAGGTGGTTCTGTGCAGAATCGGAGAGGAAAGGAATATGTGGAAAACACTGATAAGGAGAAGGGAGAGGCTGATAGGACATCTGTAAAGACATGAGGGAATGACTTCCATGGTTCTAGATGGAGCTGCAGAAGGCAAAAATTGTAGAGGAAGACAGAGATTGGAATACATCCAGCAAATAATAGAGGACATAGGTTGCAAGTGCTACTCTGAGATGAAGAGGTTAAGCACAGGAGAGGAATTTGTGGTGGGCTGCATCAAACCAGTCAGAATACTGGTGACCCAAAATAAGTAAATAAATAAAAATAAAAAATGGGTACTGCAATGGCAGTGTCCGTGCAGCTATGACAAAATACCAAAAATATTTCCCTGATTGACAAACCCTCTGTGCCAGGCTATTTCCCAGAGTTTTTCAAACAGTACATGAATCCAGTACACTACCCAGTGTACATGTATCATCAGAACGTAATGCCCTCCAGTCAGCTGAGGAAAGGGATGACTTTATTGCAATAGTGAAATGGAGTCTCACCAACAGCACATGGCTTATTAGCCATCAGTTTGATATTCCACAAACACTAATGTGGCATACGCTACACCTCAAAGGCTAGTACCCATTCCATGTGCAGCCTGTGCAACATCTGCATCAGGTGACAACAATTTTGTGAATGGGTGGCTGTACACAGAGATGTCATGTAAGACACCTTATTTACAGATGAGGCTACATTTAAACACAACGGTATCATGAACACCCACAATCATCATACATGGGCGATGGAGAGCCCATGTGACACTAGGGAAACAAGATGCCAATTTAGGCTCTCAGTGCATGTCTGGTGTGGTACGATTGATGGCCTGGTGACAGGGTCTGTGTTCCTGCCTAATTACATGAGGGCATATGTACATTTTCTAATAGAAGACCTACCTGTACTTTTGGAAGATGTAACATTAGAGCAATGATGGAAAATGCATCACTGATTCACTTTATCAGACAAGTATCCCAGTATCTGAATAACACATTTCCTCAACAGTGGATTGGCCATGCCAAACCCATTAACTGGCCTGCTAGATCACCTGGCTTAACCCCAACAGACTTCTGTTTACTGGTCTGGTTAAAGGGGGATGTTATGCTATGTAGATGATACATGTAAAGAACTTATTACTTGCATCACAGCCACTGTTGCCCACATTAAAGCCTAAAGCCCAACATACAATGCAACGTACCCTCCAACATGTTGACAAGTACACTGAGATGTGTGAGGAACTTATTGGACATCTTCTGTAGGATGGGTCAATCATTTGTCCTGCTATTATTCCATCCAGTGCAGGGCCTACACAGCATTTTGGTACGTAATATTCACATTTGTCTCTATATCCATTCATGGACATGTGTATTCTTCAACCCACTCCAGTTCCATAACAATGAAAAATCAGACATATGTTTATACAGCTTTTTCAGTTTATTTACACATGTAGAATCACCTCACAAATTATGTGACATTCCTCCTGAATCACCAAAGCTATATGAATTACACTTACACTGAGTGAATAGCCCAACTCAAGTCAAATGCATGACTGACTTATGCATATTGTTGCTGTACCATACAGGAAAATCAAACAGTGTTAACATTAACAATGGTAACAATGATATTTGCACTAATAATTACTGTGTGGTAGTTATTGCAAATGGGACAAGCCGCTGCTAATAATTTGTGTACCTGTGGAGAACTCTGTTTCAGCCAACATTTCAACAACAATGAATAATAATTTGTTTAATAAGTTATATGTGCAATAACTAAGTCAGCCACCTGTCTCACCATGTAATTGATGTCAGTACTATTTCATTGGTATGCCATACATGTCCTTAACTTGTCTGTAAACAGTTTTAAGATAGTTACAAATAAAAAATATTTGAACACTAACAGTTCTTAAATCAAAAATTGTACAACTTTGGCAATAATTTTATTGGAGTCTGGATCTTCTGCCCATTTGAAAAGTGTCTTTAGGTTCCCTACTGCACACTTGCACATAATTTTAACAGTTTATGTGAATATATAGTATCTGCAGCGTAACAGATCAGTCATTATTCCATGATGGCTTGCATTCATCACTCATAGGGCCCTTCTGGCTAAGCTGGTACCTAGAAAACCCCTCAGCAACTGATTGTTTGCCACCTCGTGTCTGCCACACCACATCCCTTGGCCAACTGTATATAGCAATCTGCTGGCTCTTGAAACTCATGATGACATTATATAAAATAATTTGGCCAAGCTGCCCATAAAGTCTCTCGCAGCTGACCTTGGAGCAACCACAGACATTGATGGGGAAGTGTGGTTAATGGTTCTGCCACAACTTTAAGCTATCTGGCAACACAACTGAGGGAATGATT
The DNA here is from genome assembly GCF_021461395.2 of Schistocerca americana. NCBI lineage: Eukaryota > Metazoa > Arthropoda > Insecta > Orthoptera > Acrididae > Schistocerca > Schistocerca americana. The sequence goes on along the minus strand of NC_060119.1, from coordinate 554,921,101 downwards.
TTATGTTGTTTTCTTTTTTGAAGTTACTCATCTACACATTTTTGATAATTTTATCTCTGTTCACTTTTTGTCTCATTGTTTAGCAATGGGCAAAAGAAAGTATGTGTTTATTGTTAGCCTGAAACAAGAATAAATTTTTTGAAATTGTGGTATGATGGTAACAATGAAGGCGTTTATTGCACATTGTGTACCAGAGAATTTTCTGTTTCACATAAAGGAAAGGGTGATATTAAAGACCATGTGAAAACAACTAAACATAGGAGTGATATTAATGCTGCTTCTCCACCAAACTGATTTTTTAAAGCCAAATATGGGAATGACAGTGATCTGGAGAGTGCTGATAACAGGCTAAATTTTCTTACTACATTGCTAGATATGAACCCCATTTCTGAAAGAAAGAAAAAAAAGCAACTGAATACATAAACTTAATCAAACAAGGGAAAGTCGAGGTTGGAATATCAACAATTATGAAAAGGATAGATTGCTACACACTGTAAAGATGACACACTGAGTTGCAGATAGACACAACAAAGATACTGTTACACCCTAAGCTTTTGGTCAAACCCTTTTTTAGAAAAGAAAGGAAAACACACACACATGCACACATTCACACAAGCAGGCATATCTATGCATGCATGACCACACTCTCCAACAACTCAGTCTGACTAGAGTGGCCAGAGATAGTGATCATATGTGCATGAAGTGTGCCTGCTTGTGTGAATGTGTGTGTGTTTTCCTTTCTTTTCTGAAGAAGTCTTTGGCTGAAAGCTTAGTGTGTAACAGACTTTTCATTGTGCCTGTCTACATCTCAGTGTTTCATCTTTATGGTGAGTACCAATCTATCCTTTTCATAATTTTGAAAATATGTTCTGCATTGAACCCAAAAAAGCGTGTAAGCCTCTGTATACATGATGTAGGATGGCTAGACCGAAGTGGCTGGACCTTTGGAAGGTCCATAAGAACTGTACTCAGTAGAAGCCATGCTATGAAACCTCTGATACATAGAGTTTGACAGGCATATGAAGGTGCACCCTTAACAACTATCTATTCAGAAAACATCAGCTGATTCAACAGTTCCACAAACATTGCTTTGCATTATGTAAATTTGTGTGGGAAATATTTGCAATGCATCCTGATAATTTAAATTCTGTAATCCATTACTGAGAAATGTATTTTGAAATATATTTTGGGCCAGCTTTGCCTCAGAACCTTTAATTCAAAACTGCACATATGTACTAGATTTATTAACAAAATCATATTAAATATTAAACTTTTTTAATGTGTCAGCTCAACATCTACAAAGTTATGTGCACCCTACATTTGATTAAGGGTGCATACCTGAAAATCTAAGATGTTATTCACCTCATGCAGATAAGGATGCCAACAAGTTTTCTTAAGATCAAACTTACTCTCAACCTTATCTTGTTTCTTGTAAACCATCATGTGCCATGCAGCAGTAACTTTTCATGGTGTGGAAAGTCTCCACCTCATAGTTCCACAGATACAAGCATTCTGTAACATTGTTCACCCACTTGTGGAGATCAACAGATTACATTCTAGTAAACTGTTTTTAATTTGTGAGACCATTTAGGATTCATGCTGAGGGCTGGAATTTAGAGGGCCAAAGCAGTTTTTCCTTAAAGAATTCAAATCCATTAAATTAAATCTAGAACTAACATATAATCACCTGTTGGGATGACAGTAAGATGTTTGTAAATTTCTCTATGAGAGGACAGCAGTATGTGCTGTTTGTGGTACACTAAATACAGAATTTTTATATTTTACAGGAGAGTATTTAATGTACTAAGAAATGGGCAACCACCAGAACCTATGCTTTAATTCACAAACATGTTGCATGAGTTTGAATATTGTATATTATATCTGACATCCTACCTAAATTACTAAAGGATGTGTGGATCTCAGTGCATTTTCAGAATATCTACAAGTGCGTGAAGCAAATTTATTGGCCTGCACTATAGTTGTCCATTGAGACTAATGAAATTTTGTTTACATTGTATTGTTACATGTTGTTCAATAATATTAGTCAACAGGGTCTCTGGAATAGCTCTGTTGATACAATTTTTTAGAGTAGTCCTGCTGTGTATGTTCATAAACTGGAATACTAAACCATTATAAAATTCTGTAATCATTATAAAATTGTTCACCTTCAACAGTTTATTGTCAATCAAAGCTTATCGAAAGTCATTAAAGATCTGCAAGAAATCTGCCCCTCAGTTGACAACTATTAAAAATGTGCAGCTGATTTTAAATTACACTGTATTCAAAGACAAAGATGATCTTTGTGGAGGACTTGATAACAGAAACTGCCAGATGAAGTCTACAAAATGTAATTACTACAAGAAGAAAGAACAACATAGCGGTATGAGAAGCTGCAGAAGGAGTGTGTATTGGAATCACTTGGAAATAATTTATAGATGGAGTTCTAGAATTTTTGCCTCTGCATAGAAGCCCTTGGAAGATACATGAAAGTGAGAAGTAGATGAATAACTTGAAGAATCTGCAAGAAATTGCTTAAATACAACATGTCACATAAAGATCATATGATAGTAAAGAAGGATATAAAGATGACAGAAACTATGCTAAGAAAGTAATTAGAGAAATGCAACAAGCAGCCTGGGGCAAACTAATAAGGAACAGAAAACGCTAGGCAGAATTTTGTACATGAAATTCAGAAATTAGCAATTAGAAAATATGTAATAAACAAAGATCAATGGATGAAGCACTAAAAAGAACGAAAGAAAGAAAAGGAAAAAAAGCTATGTTACTAGCAAAGAGAATAGGAAGATACATCAGAAGAAGAATATAAAACTAATTTAGCTGACCACATCACAAAATGAGGGCCACAAAAAATTTTAAACAAAATTAAAATCAGAAAAGCAACTGGACAGGTAAAATAAATAAACAATTATTAAAATATGGAGAGGAAATGAAAACTGCTAGAGATATCAACAACCCTATAATTTAAAAATTAATTAATCATGTTCTCTATGGACAAGAAAGCCATTATCAATTTTTCCCTTCTGGTAACCATCCATTGCTGATCTTTGTGTTGCATAGGAAAATTCATTTTCAACTGTAATACTTCCAATTCATCTATCTCCCCCTGGGCCCCCATTACAGATGGGGGGCACCTCTCAAACTGGGGTCTGAGTGAACTGTCCCTTCTCCCCAATCAATACAAACTTATCAGCCTTTCCTCCTCTGAAAGGAATTACGAGTTCGAAATGCTAGGTATTGTTTTTTCTTTGTCTCCAGGCAGTGTATGGAATTTTGCCATCTGGTCAGTCACTGTGTCTCCTTTAACAGTTTTGCCAATAATTTGGTTTAGCATATTATACAAACTTAATTACCGTATAAAGAACCATATTTTTGTGCTTTATCTATAGGTTCAGCTTTGAAAATCAGATTTGGCTATCATGCTGTCACCAAATTAAGCTCAGCAGCCACTACCACGATGTGTTAGAACTACTGATGAAGTAACGTCCAAGTATTTTACAATCATAAAAGAAATAAATACAGATACCTTTCATCAGGTTTGGTACAAGGTGTACAACTTTGCTTCCGCTGTTTGCCGATAGGTGGCGACAACGGTAAGTAGTGGTTAAAAGAAACAGATCGCAGACATCAGAGAGTTATCTCGGACCTTGGTCACCATAACCTCATTCAAATATTTATTGATTTGTGTCTGAATCATAAAGTTTTACTTGATTGAAAATGTCAGTTTACGAGCCTAATTCTCACCATTTGTGGGAGGTGTCACTATTTTGTTTCTATATGAAGAAAACAGCAGCTGAGTCTCATCGAGTGCTCTCCAGGACACTATTAGTGAAAGAACATGTCGTGGGTGGTTTCAACGCTTGAAGAATGGTGATTTCAATGTCAAAGACTGGAATAGTGGTGGAAGAGAGAATGTTTTCGAAGATGCAGAATTGCAGACATTGCTGAGTGAAGACTCATGTCAAACTCAAGAAGAATTGGCATGGTTAGTGAGAGTGACACAGTAAGTCATTTCAAAATGTCTCAAGGCTATGGGAATGATTCAGAAAGAAGGAACTTGGGTCCCGTGTGAGATGAAACCAAGAGACATTGAACGGCATTTGTGTGTTTGTGAACAGTCGCTTCAGAGGCAAAAACAGAAGGGATTTCTGCATTGCATTGTGACTGGGGACGAAAAATGGTTTCATTACAACAACTCTAAATGCAAAAAATCATGGGGATACCCTGGCCATGCTTCCACATCGACGGCCAAACCGAATATTGCTTCAAAAGATGAACAATTTTTACGAAGTGGGATTTGTACACTGCCTGAAAGATGGGAGAAAGTGGTGGTCAGTGATGTAAAATACTTTGAATGATACATGTGTAACCAATTTGTTTCATTAAAGCCTCAAATGTTGGGGAAAAAACAGCTGGTGCAAAGTTGTACACCTTGTAGTAATATCAAGCACAGGGAAAGAGCAGAAGTGCCAGAGCCATCTTCTTATTGCAAGTGCTGTTATTTTAGGGTGCAGAGCTCATGGCAGGTTAAGAAAACATGATAACAGAGATTTAAACTGATGATCTTCCAATATGTATCTGAACTGTTTTACAATCTGGACATCAAGGACAATAAAGGAGCACCATCAAATCTTGAAAACAAGCTTTTGCAATAATTTATCATATGCATTCCACAAAACTATCAGTGGATTATAATTCAGATACACTGAGCTTGGAGAACAAATGTTACTGATATCCATACTGTAAGTTCCAATCAGACAACATTTTAAAGGAATTCAAAACAGTTAAGACACCCTGATAAAACTGTATCCAGAACATTAGATTGATATATACACAGATAAGCCAAAATATTATGAGCACATGCACATGTTAGTCAACCTGTGGAATACAATACAGCAATGACTCTGCATGGCACATATTTGAAAAGTTCTTGGTGCATTTTCAAAGGTACGAGAGGCATTCAATAAGTAACATAACCTTTTTTTTTTCTCAGCCAATTTTGATTGAAAAAAATGCAGAATTTGCTGTGGGAAATCATGAGATATTCCCACTTCAACCCCTACATCTTCATGATGTCTGGTAGGTGGTGACACTATATGTAGCCTTCAGAATGGCATCTGTAACAGAGTCACTTTCCAGGCAGCGAGCTGTCGTTCAGTCTCTTTTGGTGGAAAATCATAGCACTGTACATATATTCATAGGCATTTGCAGAATCTCTACATAGACATGGCAGTGAACAAAAGCACAATGAGTCATCGGGTAAGGTGTCTACGATCATCGCAATACAGTCATGCAAACCTGTCCAATCTCCCGTGTGCCAGTTGGCCGCATACAGCTGCAGTGTTGGAATGTGCGGACACTCTCATTCGAAGTGATTGGTGGATCACAATCAAACACCTTGCTATACAATGGGATTTTGCTGTTGGTAGTGCTGAAGTACTCAGAACTAAATAGTGGGTGCCTGCTGGGTTCCTCGACACCTAACAGAAGACCACACCTTCTGACTTCCATCTGTTTGACCCAATGAAGGACGTACTCTACAGGTAGCAGTACACAGAGGTCAGTGACAGGGAGGTTATTGATGCAGCAAGACATTGGATCCAACATCTATGAGTACAGTGGTACCATGCAGGCATAAAGGTCTTTCCAGTAAGACGACATATGTCTGTCGCTTGGAACAAAGATTATGTTGAAAAATAAGGCTTTTCAGCCAAAAGAGTGGGGAATCCTGAATAAAACCAACCCACTTTTAGAAAAAGAAGTGCTGCATTACTTATTAAACATCTCTTGTATGTGGCACCAGATTTCTACGCACCAATTACGTAGTTGCCATAAATTATAGGCTTGTGATTTTTGAGCATGCATCTAGCAGCTGGTAGCATGCCAGAGGTGTTCCATCACGTTCAGATCAGGAGAATTTGGTGGCCAAGACTTCAATGTGGGTACATACCAAGCTTCTCAAGGCACAGTAGCACAATTCTGGCTTCATGAAACGAACAATTACTCTGCTGAAAATAGCTATCACTGTTCATGTAGTCCATAGCTGTCACTGTTCATGTAGTCCATAGCTGCCATGGTGCCTTGAATTACTACCACAGGTCCCATGGTAACTCAGGTGAATGTTGCTCATTGTGTAATACTACCCCCACTGACCTGTACGTACTTGTGCCACAATGCATGTTCCAAGCAGCCATTTACCTGGATGATGGTATATCCAGACACAACCATAACAATGGTGTAACGAAAAATGTGTTTCATCTGACCATGTGACATATTTCCATTGATCCTGGTCAAATCTCAATGATGTTGTACACTGCAATCATAACTGACAATGTCACTAGGTCAACATGGGAACATTAGGGGGTCATCTGTTGTGAAGCCCCATGTTCAACAATGTGCATTGAACTGTATGCTCCAAAACACTTGTGCCACCACCAGTATTGTACACTGCCATAAAATCCACCACAGTTAGTCAGTCACCTGTAGTGCTTTACAGAGCAAGTAAGCCTCTGACTTCCAAGTTTTATGATGAGGCATGGATATCCACCATCTTGTCACCCACTTGCGGTTTTACTGTCCTTCAACAACTTTACATAGATGCTCACAATGGCAGGGCACAAACAGCCAACTAGCTTCATCATTTCAGAGATAGCCATTCTCAGGCACCAGGCTATAACAATCTATCCTTTACCAAATTATGCAATAAATTGCAGAGAACCATCAAAGTTGCAATATTAATTTTCTTTATTACTTGGTGACTAGTTTTTAGCCTAAGCTCATTATCAAATCACCCAATTAGCTATGCAATAACACAAATTACGATAGCCTCATGACTGTTCATTCTAGTTACACACATCTAATAAAGCAGTGCATCACTATACCTCATTTACCTAACTTAGTTAATTAGCTAGTTAGTTACATAGGTAAATGAAGTTCAGCCCTGCACTGCTTTACAAGATGTGGTCAACTAGGATGAACAGCCATGTGGCTGTCATAATGTATGTTTTTTCATATCTCACTGGGTGATTTGAATAATGAGCTAAGGCTCAAAACTAGACATAAAGTATTAATGAAAATTAATACTGCAACCTTGACAGTTCTCTGCAATTTATTGCATAATTTGGTAACAATAGAGTTGCTGATGCCATGCCTTCCAGAATGCTGGAAATTAGTACATCTGTCTTTTGTCAAAATTGCTTATGTCTGTGGAGTTTCTCATTTGTGATCCATATTGTCACTAGAATGATTCTCCACTTGTTTCTGCTCTGCTTATATACTTCCATTACCACATTGGTATGACACTAGGGAGCATTAAACCTCATGGGGGGTAGCAGTATAATCTTTTGACTCATCAGTGTCTGTGAAAGAGCTAGGATAATTTTACTCTTTCATGTCCTCTGTCACAACCAGGTGTTGTGGCCATAGGGTTATTTTTAGGCGTTCATAAATAATTATTGTTGTAGGTTGGTGCCTCAGTGTGTAGCTATCAGGTGTAGACTGACATGAAGATTTAGTCAGTCACCTGTTATCTCTGCTATTTGGATTCCCTTCTATTTTAGATGAAGAAATTCTTATTTTTGAAAATTTAGGAATCATTATTTAATTCCAGATGGAATGAATTACCATGTTATAGAGTTTACCTTTCATAGATGAATACTTTTTTATTCATTAGCATCCAAACTACACACCTGTCATCCATTTTAATGAAATAAAATAAATGAACCTTTCCCATTCTTCATTACCATTCATCTGTATCATGTAATATCAAATGTCATACACTACTCAAAAACTTTCTGGTACTACGAGTAAGTGACAAATGGACTCAGACATACTGCTGAAATATAACATTAAATATTATATCACCTCTGCATTAACTTAGAATAACTGTAGTGACTTCTAATGGATTTCTTGTTGTTTTCTGATGTTATTAAGAAGGTGAATGAAAGTATTTAGCTCTCTGGTCTGGAATTTTGTTCCAAAAGTTAAGATGTCCAAGGTCTGAATCCTCTGTCATGTTATAGTTTGTAGGACTATTAATTTCCAGGAGGTCTATCTGTGCTCCTGTTGAACTTGTTGGTGTCCAGCCAAAATCATGTTCTTCAGAATTAGGATTTCTGTGGGAAAAGAAAAGTGTGTATCATACTTTCACAAACTTAAGCCACAATAAGCAGTAATTATATTTAGGCATATTGCAGTGGTACACAAATAATTTAATAATGAGAAGGGGCTATATAATATGCAGGCATGTAGAGCATATTCTGAACTAAAACATAATGAGGCATACTGAACAGAATGACCTCTACACTACCCAACACAGATTCAGAAAACGTCAGTCATGTGAAACACAATTTGAACATTCCTCATGCGATGCCATGAAACACGTGATCAAGGCAGTTGAGTAGATGCAGCATTTCTTGACTTCTGAAAAGCATCTGACTCAGTACCACATGTATGCTTATTTATAAAAGTATGATCATGAGGAGTATCATACAAAATTTGTGAATGGCTTGAGAATTTCTAGGTACCAATGATGCAACATGTTGCCTTGGATGGAGACTCATTAACAAATGCAGAAGTAACTTCAGGCCTCTGTTGGAACCCTTACTGCACATTTCGTATTTAATGTCCTGGCAGACAATACTTGTAGTAACCTACATTAGTGCCTACAGTATAAAAATCAGCACCCTCTCCAAATTTGAAGTTTCTTTCCTTAGCAGTTTGGGTTTGGAAATGATGAGGCATGAATCAATCAGGCTCTATTTCACACCCTTAGGGGATGAATTTCCAAAAACGCTTGAATCATGTAATTTTTTATTTCCAACCAAGAAGCCAAATTGAAATTTTCATAGATTTAACTTTAAAAAAATGTTTTCATAATGAAATTTCCTCCCATATATCAACTTCTTAAGGACTGTATTTCAAAATACACTGAAACACAGTTTTCTTTTTTTATTTCTCACCAAAAAAAAAAAAAAAAAAAAAAATGCTGAATCACACATTCTTTCTGGCCAAGACACCAAATACCAATTTTCGAAGTTATAGCTCCAAAATTGCCTTAATAGTGAAGTATTTTCAAAATCTCTTTCATCCCTTATTTCAACCCATTACAGATGGAATTTTGAAAAATCTCTTCTTAAACAATGCCTACAATATAAGATCAATATCCTCTTCAAATTTCAAGTATGTATGCTTAGCAGCTTGGGCTGGGCAATGATGAGTCAGTCAGTAAGTCAATCAGTCAGGACATTTCCTTTCATACACAGAGATTTACGAAAAGTTTTAAATTTTAATATGTCTTTTAAAACTTAAAATGTAGAAAATCTAAGATCTTAAGAAAAATTAGGGCTTCAGCATTCTCAGAACAGAATTTAAAAATATTGTAAGGTATAAAAATGGATGGTGTCTTGAAATCATATCTTAATTAATAAGCAGCTTTTGAATTTCAGAAATTTAAGCCTCCTGAATCAATTAATTTAAAGTGAAAACAGTGACACTGCTATGTTTCTGGTTTGAGACTGAATATCTGTAACATTAAGTGTATGAAAGCTTTTGTGCACTGTAAAAGTTGACAAATTCATATACACTTATAGACAATCATGATTATATATTTTTGATAATAAGATAATGAGGCATGTCTGTAGCATGTTAAATAGTTGGATTAATCATGTTTCATTTCAGCTTATCATGAAAGTCTACTTTCAAAGTTTCAAGGACCTGTATTAAGTGAGGTATCTAGGAATGTACTCCAGTACTCTACATACTACTTCCATATGAAACATGAAGAGAAGGGCAGACTAATTACAGTGTGCACAGTGGCATTTAAGAAGTTAGTATACTCACGCGCTAAGCACAAAAGGAATGGGGTGAAAACCCTAATATGTCATAGAATGAGATGTATCCTCTGCCATCCATTTCACAGAATATGGATATGGATATGGATGCAGAGTGTCTTTAGCACCCACAGATAACAGTAGCCAGGTGTGTGTGAGTTCTCTCTGTCTGACAAAGGACTTACAAGAAAAAGGCCTTAGACATGGCCAACCAATTTGGCTCAGATTTGGCAGGTCGTTTGTGTACAACCAAAAGCAAAGGACTCTGAGATATTTTGGCTCAACACCCCTGTCCCCTCGCTTTTGTGAAAATCACCCCTAAAGTTATGATGAGCAATCAACTCAAAATTGGTGAGGTCAAAAGATAGCGTAACGGCCAAGGTAACTGGCTGGGAAGTGGAGAACCCAGGTTCAAATGTCAAGGAAACTGTACGGTTTTCATTTTTTAAAATTGTAGTTTTTTGTATCAGAATTCGTAAGGGTAGGAGGGTTAATAAGGTACATAACTCAACACAGAATAATAATAGTAATAAGGGAGGCAAACTAATTTCCTAAATGACATGAATTAGTAAAGAATGAAACTTTTAAGTCTTGTCACATGCAACCAACTCCAAGTAAAAGTGATGCAAATTCCTCTTGAGAGGCCAGAGATAACTGCGCAATGTTTGTTTACAGTGAGGCACAGGACAGAATTCATGGGGGGGAGTTATGTTGTTCCGGTTGCCTGTTCATCATATCATAAAGCAGTTGTGAACCTTGAAGAGTGAGGGTGTCCAGCATGAACCTTATAGAAGTCAATTGGAAAGAGTTGTTTTCCATCATTAAGCTGCCACACCTCGAGGACACATGTAACAATTTTTCATTGTTAATCTGCAGAAAACGTTTTGTAAAAGGGTACAGTGTTCTCCCAGAAATAACATATGACTTTTACTGTATGTAGTCTGTAGTAATTAGCTTTTCTGTTTATGTTTGTTGGGTCACATCTTTCAGTTGCATGATCTGAATAATGGAGGATGTACACCCTACAACCAGTGCTGAATTATACAGTTGGAAGCCTGTCACAGACGAAAGCAAGTGGAAAGCTACCGACACTGTGTTTTGGTTTTTTAAAGTGTTGCAAGACAGATCTCTTATCAATGCATTACCAGAAGCAGGCAGTTCTGTTTCTTGACATTCCAGATTGATAGGAGTGGCTATTGTTGAGCAATTTTTGGAGCTGATGAACGAAATGACTTTTGTTGATACTGAATAAGTATGCCATTAAGGCAAAGCAAAAGGTGATTCAATGGAAGATATCATGGCTAGTGAATCACAAAATGGTCATAACACTTTGTAAATGTCCATGTCACAGGCAATCTGTGCTTCATCTGTCATTAAACGATTGAACTACAGCACTATACCCCTTGAAGTAAAAGGAAAGGTGGTAGCGCTAGCCAGGAATCATCCAAATTGGAACCTACAAACACTCCAAAAGAATGGAGCAAAAACAGACCTGTAAAGCAAGAAGAACTTAAAATTGTGGGAAAATGATATCGTTAAAAGAAGAACGAGATACGACAAATACCAGGCAATAAATTAGTGGACATACAACTGATGTGTCGAACCTCGTCATTATAATGAGAATGTAACAATGAGAATGCTCCAGGAGTGGCCTGCAGGTGCAGTACTTCAATATACAACCTACAAGGATTTTATGTTTGCTGCATCATTATCTTGGCAAGGAATTTTAAATTGGAATATAACATTTGTCAATGGCATGTCACTAAATACATCTCCCACAAGGAGGTAGAAAATATAGAAGATATACAGAAAGTAGTGGCTCTTTTCAGCACACAAATGGGGTCACTTATGATCAGTTTTAATTGTGATTACATGATAACACTGATCAAACAGGATGTGAATATTAGGTGAATGTTCAACATATGTTATTGCATAATGGAGAAAAACGAACCCTGCCACAGTTGGTAGTAAAAAAAAACAAAAAATTAGCACATTTGTACACAGTGCAATACGCCATCACAACCTCTGAAAAAGTGTTGCCTAAGGTTTTCCTGTGTTTGCAAGAAATGAATGTTACATTTGGTCCTTGGCTTACAGAAGAGGCCAATTGCTTAACCGACTCATTGAAAAATGTTTACATTATTTGCTCCAAATCCAGGAAATTGACAAATGCAATTTGCAGAACGTTTTTTGAGAATGTTTTAAAACCATATGTTGCTGATAACAAGTTTTGTCTAATAGTGGATTCCTGGGGTGAACAAACTAATACTCTAATGTATGACACCATGTTTATAGATGACAAGGGTCAGCAGACATACCGCCGCCAAACTATGCATCTCTGTGCAAGACGAGTGATGGTTATTTCTATCATCAGGTTAAAAACTTTATTTTGAGGTTTCAGAATTGCAGCAAGCTTCTGGAAACCAAGTAGGAATTGCACAACTGAATTGATGTCCATAACTATTCAGAGCATAATTCATAACCAACTTTCAGCATCAATTTTTCAGGCAATAATATCATATGCGTGTTATGCATCAATATTAATACCAACAAAAGACATATTTTTAAATGTACACCAAGTTTGTTTTCTGCCTACTGCACAGAAGGAACAGTGTAGCTGTCAAAAGATTGCATTCATTAGATGTTCTTGGTGCTGCAAGTATATTTGTTTCAAATGTTTATATGACAAGTACCATCCATCTAGTTGTTCAAATAAAAGTAAGGACACATAACAGTGACTGGAAGAGCCATTGTAAAATGACCAGGAGTAACATTTTAGTCGTTTACTAGCCCAAGAAGTTTGAGAAATTTATTTGCCTACCTTTTTATCATTCCATATTTATTTACGAACATTATTACCCCTCCTACCCTTATGAATTGAGATATGGAAAAATACAAACGAGAAGAATAACATCGGCTAGGTTCCCTCGAGATTTGAACCTGGGTTCTCTGCTTCCCATCCAGTTACCTTGGCTGTTATGGGGGGTAGTGGACTGGTGGGGGCTCGGGGGGCAATGTGGGCAGAGGTTGAAACCCGTAGCCTGGCCACAGTGTCCCCCTCACCACACCACCACCGAGCCTGTGGTGCTTAGGGAAGTGGGAGACACAGGAATCAACAGAAGCGGAAGGGGTTGTTGTTATTTATTTATTTGCATTGTGTTTTTATAATATTCACTATTATCAGGAAATTATGTAAACACATCGGTGAAAGAGAAAAAGAAAATATAAATTCTGGGCAAAGAAAAAGAAAAGAAAAAGGAAAAGCAAAAAGAAATAAAATCCGTGCAATCTGCGACGCGCTCTCCCATCCGCGGAGGTCAGAAGTAGAATCGATCGTAGGCTGCTTAAACTCAGAAACTGCCGGAGGAGGAGGGGTAGGTGCCCTCTGAGCTAGGCACCACCCAACTTAGTGGAGGTCTAACAAAGACCACTCGAAGATAGTTAGCAAATAATGTTCGGTAATGTAGCATGTTTTTGAGAGTTCGTAAATAGGTCCAGAAGTCAAGGCGGGATTTAGGTCCCTCATGAAAGAGATAAGCGACCACCCACCCTTTGACCCACATAATAGTGTGACATTTGGTGGTGGGAAAATGTCTGTCCTCCGGGTATAGAAACATTCGAGGTTTGATTGTGTCTGGTGGCACCCAGATATATCAGGCAATGATTTGCTCGACAAAGCACCATACATCTTACGAAGAGGCGCATGTCAGATGGTGTTCATCAGTGTCCAGTTGCTGGCAAAGAGGGGATTCTGACAAGCCAATTTTGTGCAGTCGCTGCTTCGTGACAAATTTCCTGTTGACTATGTGATACCACAGTGCCCGGACGTTCGTAGGGAGGAAGGGTTGGTGGACGGTAGTCCACACTATGGGCCACTGGATGGAGGGATGTTTGGTCTCCATCACATTCCAGGGACCACAGCACAGCAGCAGGCTGTAAAAATCCTTAGTCCTGGGTGGGCGCGTATCTGGGAGACTGGTATGTATGTAACTGTAGTCGACGAAATAGGTCAAAATCTGAGACAAATGATGCACGATATGGCCAACAGACACCGGTGGTGAGGTGGAAGCAGGTAGGAGGACCTCAAGCAAGCTGCGTGTTAGAGATGTACCCTGGCCCGTCCACTGTTTTCTCATGGTACTCATGTACAAGGCTGCAGCTCACATACGGACAATGATGAGCCTGACGCCACCATCCCGTGGGGGCAGGGTAAGTGTCTTATAATGGACTTTAAACATGGAACCAGCCATGAGATAATAGCCAAAAGCCGCCTGAAGGTTGCGCCCAATTGCAGTTGGCAGAGGGAGAACTTGTGCAATGTCAACCAATTTTGATGCCACATAAAGATTAAGAAACTCAACCCGTTGAAGTGTGTCCTGGTGGCACAAGAGGTTCTGGCGGACATCATTGCGGATGACGTGTAACAGGCAACGGTAATTCATTGCCACTGTGCGTGTGACCTTGGGGGTAAAGGTAATGCCCAAGTACTGGAAAGTTCCCACAAGTGGCAGGGGTGCCACTTCACCCTCCTGGAAGCATCGTCCAATGTGCATTGCAGAAGATTTGGCGACATTCATGGCACTGCTAGCGGCAGCCCCATAATGGGTAATCAATTCGAGGACTGCTCAAATCTCAGAGCCGGAGCAAATGAGGAGGAGGAGGTCATCAGCATATGCCCGACAGCCAAAAGTGTGTTGGCGTAGGGTGAGGCCAAAGAGCTTGGTCGTTAAGCCACCAATGAGGGGCTCAAGGGCAATGGCATACAGGAGGGTAGAGAGGGGGCACCCCTGCCATATCGAACGGCAGATAGGATACTGCCCTGCTAAACATCCATTGACTTGGACACATGAACTGGCACTGTTGTAAAGACGCTGTATGGCATCAAGAAATGGAGGGGTGATGCCCATTCGGGCTGCCACTGAAAACAGGAAAAGATGATGCACTTTATCAAAGGCGCTGTCGAAGTCTATAGCAACGACCACTGCATGGAGTCTGCAGGCTGCCGCCATCGCAATTAAGTTGCGGCATTACCCTGTGGCAGTCTGTATGTTAACCTGTCCTCCAGGCGTCATTTGCTTTGGCGAGAGGATATGAGGGAGTATTGTTCGGAGCCACAGTGCCAGTAAGTGCGCGAAAATCTTGTAATTGACATTGAGTGGGGTGAGCGGTCTGTAACTCATGACCATAAAACCATGGGCTGGTTTGTGGACTGGTATGATTATGCCCTCAGCAAAGGTGGGTGGGATTGCTTGATCAGATGTCATCAGTTCTTGATACATGGTCGTCCACCATGGTGCCATGAGGTCCCAAAAGGTACGGTAAAACTCAATCGGTAAGCCATCAATGCCGGGCAATCTGTTGACAGCACCCTTGGCGATTGCGTTGTTGACTTCATCTTGCGTGACCCCACTGTCAAAGCATCCACCTCCGTGTGGGGGAGTGTGCACTTGACGTAATGCAAAATGGAGTCATGTGCTGCAGTTTCAGCATCTTCTTCACTATAAGTACGACAGTAGTGCTCGACGAATGCATGGACGATGTCATTCTGAGTGGTCAACTGCATGCCATGAGGCGTGGTCAGAGTGCTCATGATCTGCCGATGACGCCGTCGTTCGTCGGACACTATATGATGCGTGGATGGAATTTCTAAACTCGTGTGATCATGGCGTCATGTCCATATCACCACCCCTTGCAATTTCTGATGTGCCAGTGCAATTATCTTCGCTTTAGTTCTTTGCCATTCCAACTGGTTGTCTGGGGTTGGCAGTTGAGCATCCAGATCTCGGAAAATTGGATAATAGAAGTCAACAGTGTTGCGATGCCAGTCGGCCATGTCCTTCCCGTATCTCATCAGTGTCCTCCAGATCGCCAGCTTGGCGCAGTCCAACCACCATGTCAATGTCGAGCGGTAGCGGGGAAGGTGTCGTTAGCAGGCTGCCCACGTTTCAGTGACTTGTTGGCGACCTGCCGGGTCATGCAGGTGAGAAGTGTTGAGTTTCCACGGCGCACAGCTGCGCCATACTGATTGCGGCGGAAGGAGGACCATACAGATGTAACCGCAATGGTCGGAAAAGGCCAGCAGCCAGCGTTTGGCGCCCTGTATCACAGATCTAAGAGTTTGTGAGGCATATATCCTGTCTAGTTGGCTTGTGGAATGACTGGTAAGAAAGGTATGGCCAGAACGGTCGCCGTGTTGAACTTCCCAGGTATCGTGAAGCAGGAGGTCTCGCACCACTATATGTAGTTCCTGACATGTTGTATAGTGGGGAATCTGGTCTTTGGGATGCAGAATGCAGTTGAAATCACCTCCTAATAGGCAGTGGTCATAATGCCCTAAAAACAGGGGAGTGATTTCCTCGGAATAAAACTGGGCTCTTTCATGCTGTCGGTTGGTGCCTGAGGGAGTGTGGACATTAGTGATGCATGCCCCATGGCAGTGAGTGCCATGCCCCGAGCTGATGGAAGGAAGGCGACATCAGTCACAGATATCCCGTGGCGGACATAGATGGCCACTCCGCGGCCCATAGGATCACTTGCGGAGGCGTGGGTGGTATAGCCTTTGATATCTGGGAGACTAGCCAAGTGAACTTCCTGCAGAAGGGCGAAATCAATATCCGAAGCCCAGAACATCTCCTGCAATTGGCGGATTTTCACCCTGGAACAGATGTTATTGGTGTTGATGGTTGCCATCCGGTAGGCCTGGTGGTGGACTGTAACTCTGCCGTCCACGCAAGGCCGCAGGCATCGCAGCGGAATGTTATCCCATTGGCCCGCAGGGGATTCTGGGGAGAGTATGATTAGTGGTTCGGCCCTGATGGCACAGGGTCCCTGCTCCTCGACCTCCTCCTCATGCCACACCATGGAAGTGGGCACCGGTGTATCATCCATTTCGTCTGCAGAGGATGTTGTAATGGTGTGTGGTGTGGTGTCGCCTGTAATATGTTCATGATTTAGTTCAGCATCAGCACGGGCCGCAGGCACACCAGTGGATCTCTCCGCGCTCGTAACATCTTTGTCAGCAGTAGCGGGTTTTGAGGCCTCGTGCTGGTCAACAGTTACATCCTCCTCGACTTGCAACATCTCCTCTTGGCCAGAAACTGTGCGACATCTTCGCTTGCGATGTTTAGGAGAATGTTGTTTCCTTGCGTGACCCTCCGTGTCCGACGAAGGAAGGGAGTCATGTCACTCTGGCAGGAAGGCCACTGTAGAAACTATGAGCGAGTCAATCTCCATCATGTTGCCGAGGTCAGGGTCAGCGTCCAGTTGCGTCAGCATTGTCAGAGCGGCGTCGATGGTCGGCCGAGGCAGTGGGCTGTTTGAGACGCTCTCCCTCGGTGTCTGGTCGGGCTCGTTGGTGGCATCTGGGCGATGTTTCAGAGTGGTAGGAGAAGCTAGAGCAGCGGCGTAGGTCACCGGTAGCGCTGTAGGTTGTGACATGGGTGGTTCTTTGGCAGCTGGAAGTTGCGTAATATGCCGTTGCAGGGATTCGGACCTAAGGTGGTCTTGTTTGCCGCACCCGGAACAGGTCTGAGGCTGGCCGTCGTATATGATTATTGCACGGCATCCGCAGATCTGTAAGTAGGTCGGGATGTGGCTTCAGTGATCAATGGTGACCTGTCGGAACCCGTTTAGGACAGGATACTTTGGAAACTGTGTCCACTTTTCCGCAGTGTGGCCATGGACTGTGCCGTATGGGCCGAGTGCCGCAATGACTTCCTCAGCAGGAAGTTCGAATGGCAATTCAAAAATGCGTATTGTTCACATACCTAAGTCTGCGTGGTCGATGGTTACCTCCCCCACATTGCCGTCAGCATGACAGAAGCGGAGCCCCTGTTTGGTCTCACGTAGGATGTGTTCGCAAGCCGTGTCATTAATGATTTTAACATAGACCATGCTGCTCACGATTGACAAATGTATGCCAATAATATCGGTCACCAGGATCTTCACTTCCTCTCGCAGAAAACGCTCCACCTCTAGTGCTTTGGGTCGGGCATAATCGTTGCAGAAAGTAAATCGGATAGTAGATTTACAGTAACGGTTCACCATGGATCGTACATGGTAAGCCGGCACTTAAGCAACGTCTGTCAGAATGTAAGCAAGGCAAGCTCGTGCTTCGCATGGAGTCAACACGGATGCATCTCTCAGTGGAAAGTGTTTACCATGTGGGTACATAAGCAGCGGTTGTAAAAGTTTCTTTCCTCGATTTCTGGAAAAGTGTGCATTTATGGACCCTATACCTTATGATGAAAAATTCTCTATTTATAATCATCTATTGATCATACCAATTTTGAGTCGATTGCTCATCATAACCTTAGGTGTGATTTTCTCAAAAATGGGAAGATGTTGAGCCAAAATATCTGAGAGTCCTTTGTTTTAGGTTCAGGGTGTGTACATGGACAAGGAAAAAATTTCCCGGATTTTTCCCGGTTGAAGATACACTTTTTCCCTGGAGAAAATACTGTTTTTCCATGTTAAGTGACAGTATACTTTTCTTTGGCACTGTAAAAGTTATCAATCCTTTGAATGTTTATGGTAGAATTTCCGAGCACTTTAGAAAACGAAAAAAAAAAAAAAAAAAAAAAAAAAAAAAAAAAAACACATCTTCAAAAGATCTTTAATGTGCAGCAGCATGTACACTGCTTATTTTCATATTTTTATGTTACGAAGGTATAAATTAGAATTCCACTAAACAACACATGTTACTTTACAAAGCATAGATCTCGAGATTGGGACGTGCTTTTGTAAACCAGTCCTAGCTCATGTCACATGATTTCACCAGCTGATGACAGCACAGTACATATGATGTAGTCAGCCAATATCAAGATCACTCTTAAGAAGTGTGAACACACAAATAAGAAAAGTTAATCATTTAAATTAATATACATAGTGTTGCTACAAGAAAAACAAAGCTTTCACATACAATATTAGTCTCTAACATTAATACACTGCAAGAGAAGCTAAACTTCCACATATAATGTTGATCTTTTTTGCGCTTATTACACTTTAAGATACATCACACAATAATGCCAGTAAAATTTTTAATAACAACGTAAATGTCTGATCTTCTGGGCTTAAAAATCTTCTAGATGGTCATCCTCAAAGAGTCGATTTTTAAATGAGAGTCAAACGCTCTGTTATTTAATAAATTCATCATACATTCTCACACATAGTTCATCTTGCGTAAAAAGGAAACTTACTTTGAAAGTAACATTTTTGAAACCACCATTCGCAATGTTTTCCCATTACCTGTTAGAAATAGGTTCGCTTCAGCAGTTGCCAGAGAGCACCAGGTAACAGGCGTCACTGCGCTTACACAGCTACGATGATGCAGGAAGCTCGCATGTTCATATGTGTAGAACATTAAAAGATCTTGCATTATGTCATAAAAGAAACAAGACATCAGAGGATACTTCAAGAGCATCGGAATTTCATGAACCATACTAGAATCCATAATTCAGCTTAAAGTGCACATTCGTATATCCAGAATTGGATGTACATTTTCTTGAGTACCAGTACTGTGTTATCTCATGTTTGGTTCTTTATTATGGCATAATGCCACACGAGCTAGAAGACGGAAAACATGCACTTGAAATGCAGCGAACAGTTGAAACTAGCCAACAGTGTGAAATTAAACACCTTGTTTCAAATAAATTGACTGCCTCAGAGCAAAAGATTAATAAAAGCCAAATCTCTTTAGCAAACTGACAAAAATAACTTCATTGTTCTGCAAGGCGATTAATGCTTGACCGTCAGAAAGATGGATATAAAACCTGAAACTAATAACATATTTTAGCCTTCCATAATTATGCAAATGTATTTTAATTCATTTGATAGCTCCCGGCCACAGAAATCCATTTTGTTTTCATTTAATGTGAGAGCAATAAATGAAGAGGAAACAGCAAAATCACTAAATGTAAACACACGTCACATGGAGACTACCCACCTCCACACTACAGCTCAGACTGCTCTGTGCATCAGCCCCGGATCTATGATATTTCTGAACGGCGGAAGTACTAGATAGTGGCGCCCAGCCACACATCTGTAGCCAGAAGCAGGAGAAGGTAGTAGTCATATGCGACTCAACTGCGCATGCACAAGAGCCCACCAGCAACTGCTCAAACGAATCTAATATAAACAGCTGACACGTCATGCTCATCAGAGGCAATTTGTTGTTAGGAAGCATTGCATAGTCTTCCTAAAGCCTTTGACACACTATGCTGTTGGCAGACGCTTGTATGAGCACTGTGTTTTATTCTTGTATATGGCGTTTTTTCTTTTTTGTTTTTTTTATCTGTCATTCATGTTTTGTTGCTGCAACATTATTCTGCAGATGCGGGATACAGTAATATCCTTTGTCAGAGTACTGGTTCTTACCAGCCAAAATCACAAAAATTTAACTGAAAACTAAAACAATGAAAAATTCCCAGAATTCTAAAAAAATCCCGGGTTTTTCCTGGTTTTCTGCCCGATGAAAAAAATTCCCGGGTTTTTCCCGGATCTCCCGGTTGTCCTGGGTCCTACACACCCTGAGGTTGTATACAAGTGACCTGCCAAATTTCAGTCAAATCGGTTGGCCGTGTCTGCGTGTCTGAGGCCTTCCCCTTGTTAGTCTGATAGCTGAATATATCTATCATTTCTTTTTTACTGTGCCTGACTGTGACTCAACACTTCCTCTATGTGGTCATCATCATGTGACAAAGGGCCTACCGTTGGGTGGACCATTTTCCAGGTGCAAGTCTTTCGATTTGTTGCCACTTCGGTGACTTGTGCATCAATGGGAATGAAATGACGATGATTAGGGCAACACAACACCCAGTCCCTGAGTGGAGAAAATCACCGACCCAGCCAGGAATCGAACCCGGGCCCTTAGGATTGACATTCTGTCGCGCTGACCACTCAGCTACTGGGGGTGGATCTCTATGTGGTGAGAAGCCATCTAATCTTTCCATACTGATATACCGATGTGGATGTAGATATACACATTGTGATGGCATGACATGTAGTGTCTGTTCAGTGTCAAAGCAGTATGCTGTACTTGTAGTTATGATAATTAACATAATATGAAAAGACAAAGACTAATGAAAAGCACTATGAATGTACCACTCCAGACACTAATGTCCAATGACACAGCACACAGTTTAAAGACCTGTTTTGGTTTTAGCTGATGACTGCGACTATGTAGGTATAAGAAAGGTTCAAGATTCAAGTCATGGGCCACTAAATGTAATGAATTCTTAACTTTAGCAAAAAACAAGTAGACTAAAACTGGACCACTAGAAGCAGACCCAATAGATTTACTTATACAGGAATATTATACACCACTTACAGATATAAGTTTTGTCAATGCTACTTATAAGGAAATCTAAAAGATAATTTGGCACTGAAAAGCTCTAGGTACAATGCTGATTCAATATAAGTACTAAAAACTTGTTAGTGTCCTTTATCAGTATAAAAATTTGTGCTGACTTCATAGTGTTCTTGATTCACCCAAACTAGTCACAAAAAGTGTATGCTGTCCTCAAGGCTAAGCAGTTGGTGTATTTTTTTTATCAAAAACCTCTTTCTCAATTCTCTTCTGACCACATGAAATCATTGGGTACTGATAACTGTGTAATAGGTATAAAACTAAACCTGTGTCAACAGTACATTTCAGTTGAGCATTCCATGTCCCTAGTTGTGAATGGGACGAGGCAGCTTCTGTACACCATCCAATCTGTTAACATGCCTTGAAGAATCATTTTAAGCTTAGACTTTGTGCATGTTGACCCTTTATGGCGTAGTCCACCAAACTGGCATACATCACAATGATAACTTTGTGATGAAGCAAGCTGGGATATTTTTACTTCCCCTCTTGTTTTGCTATCTGCACCTTAAAACTTATTTTTTCAATTTTAACTGATGACCATTAACATACGTGAATAGAATCTGCATTTTCATAAAAGAGAAATGTCGGTCCTGAGTTTTAAAGAATATAACACCAGATCTAATTTTGTGCTTAGTTTTATGTATGTAATTGATTTTCTAATTTATTTTGACTATTACTAGTTAGTATCTTTCAGTATAGGGCAAAATCAATAATTGTTTGGTAACTTAAATTCTATTGTTGACATACAAACAACTTTAAATTCTGCACTAATTATAAATGTTTGGAAACGAAATGCTAGTAATCTTATCAATTTGGCTCTAGTCGAAAACATGTTAGCAAAATCAGCCCTTCATTAATTCCAAAGTAATTAACAGGTTTATTCAAAGTATTGTTTGTGTACTTGTATTTGTTAATTTCATGATTTAAACACATAATTCGACCTAATTCTTGTAGTAGAAGAAACTGTTAAAAAGAACAAATGTTTCAATGTATGTGGTTAATTTAATGAGTTAAGTTTTCATTGTAATTTCTGTAAATTTAACATTGAACAATGTGTGATTTGGGCCCCTACTGTTGTGTGGATATATAAGGGCCTGATTTTTGGTCATGAGACAGTCAGTGCATGGGCGAGTTTCAGACGACAAACCTGTGTTGGTTAGGTCAACAACAATGCATCCGTGAAATAAGTGTAACACTATTAGACCATGGTTTAAAACAATGATAGTGTCTGCTCCATACGTACCTTTCTATTATTCAAGAATTGTGAACTTGGTGGTTAGGTTTCTACTGCTTGTAGATGTTCAATCATTGCAATAGACAGTAGTTGCACATCTAAACCCTATTTTTTCAGCCAGTAGATTGACACCAAGGGCAACAAACGACCAAAGAAGAAACAAAGTAGGTGATCCACTGCATATGGTGCCCCAACATGAGGAATATTGTATGTGGGCACACTGAACTAGAACAATAACTTTGACAGTGAAGTGTGAACTCAAGTGGTTTACAGGGATTTAAATGGAAGAATGATACAGCCAATCAGTGCTGGGTTTTCATACCGAAGAAAGTGCAGCAG
Organism: Schistocerca americana; assembly: GCF_021461395.2. Classification (NCBI taxonomy): domain Eukaryota; kingdom Metazoa; phylum Arthropoda; class Insecta; order Orthoptera; family Acrididae; genus Schistocerca; species Schistocerca americana. The sequence goes on along the minus strand of NC_060119.1, from coordinate 554,898,315 downwards.
CCAATCAGTGAGCGGGTTCTATGGAAGCAGCCATTGAGTACAAGAGCAGCCAATCAGCACGCGGATGGACATAGCTGACTGGAGGTAAACAAGATGCCTTGCCAAGAGAATTACAACTCGCCGCAGCCGTGAAGATGATGGACCACAACCGCAGCACCAGCAGCAGAGCAGCAGAAGAAGAGTGAATGAGAGTAATGTAATTTCATAGCAAAAGCTGATTTGTATGAAGTGATTCATAGTGATTGACTTTAACAAAAAAGACAGCGTGACTGAGAACAAAGCTGTAGATGTTAAGTTTTTAAGTGAACAGAGAGACCTAAGTGGGAATGGTTCTATAGACGATTTTAGTTATAAACCAGACATGAATGTAACTTTGAAGGATGTGGACAAAGATCCTATTGTAAAGAGCGAAATGGACAAAAAGTACTGTAGTGGGTGAGATTGTTAAGGTTAAGCAGGAGGAATCTAGTAGCGAAAATCAGCAAGGGCAAAAGTTTATGGCAAATGGAAGAGTAGAAGCAATGTTAAGGCAAATTTTGAGTAATACCAATAGTTTGAAAGAAGACACTAATAGGTTGGGAAAGAGTACAAAGAAAGTAGTACATAATACTAATGGGAAATTAACATTGAGTAGTAATTGTGTAGAAGAGAGAGAGAGACTTTGTGATGACAATAGTAGGAAGGTGGAGGTTTCCGAGAAGCAATGTGCTGAAAATAGGGTTAAACTTGAGAACCAAATCAATCAGATTAAAAATGATTCAGAAACTGAGGTAGAAACCAAGTGTGCAGTAGTGGTAGAGGAAACACTGGTAAAAGTGAATAAAACTGTTGATTCAAAATTGGCTGAAATAGAGGAAAAGATGGAAGAGGTACAAAATCTAAATCATAGTGAAAGTGAAAGTGGGTCTGAATCTGACAGCAGTTGTAATGATGATAACAGTGACAAATCCAGTAGTGATAAGGATGAGGTTTTTGAATTTACAATTGATAATGATGGCAATGTGTTAAGTAAGGAAAGAATAAAGGATGATAATATTAGGCCTAATGAATAGTTAGAGTTTGAGAGTGCTAATGAAGAAGAAGATCATGCTATCTGTCATTTGACTGTGATAATTTTGATAAGCAGGTTGATAGTTTTTCCAGGGAAAGGATTAATGAGGATTTGCTGTGTGAAGATGATCACATGGTAAGTAAAAATGAAGTGTGACAACCTGTAATAACAGCAAGTGTACAATGTATACCTGTTAAGTGTTTACTGGACAGTGGTAGTGATTTGAATGGCATTTCACAGGCATTTTTGAATCTATTAAGAACACAGAGAGTATAGTAGTGAGGCATGTTTATGGGGAAAAAATATTGGTGCTACTGGTAAGCTATCAAAGAGTGTGAAACTAGAGGTACTATTAACTATGGAATTGGCAGAACAGCTGTTGGAGTGTAATTTATTGGCGATTCAAAATCTCAATAGTGATGTAATATTTGGGAATAATTCCTTGTGCAGTTAGTAAGTAGGGGGTTCAACACACTGTGTTGGATTCATTATGTGGCGATAATGCTTACCCCTGCTGTCTGCCTCATTTTTCATGTTTCCTGAGGTAGTCAAACTCTTCTCCTATCAAACAAAGAGGTAAGGTAAACTGAAAATGAAAGGTGTCAGCACATGTGGAGGATAATTAACATCTGAAGTAATCAGCTCATGTTGTGCCGCAGCAGAGACAATGTGTAATATAAACCATCTCGGATACCAGATCTTAATATTAATTGGGGTATAATAGGAGTGTTTGGTTCAGTGCAATCAGTATATGGAGATAACTATCTACCTATAGAAGTGTGTCATGGTACAGTCTTTTCTGACATTAAGGAATTACAACTTTTAAACATATTTGCCTGGAGTAATGTGTGTGTAATGTATTAGCATCGCCCTTCTGGCTGGAATACAGTGAAATAATAGTTTGTCTAAGTGATGGTTTCGTCTAATCGGTAATGAGATTTAAGTTTGCCTTAGTGTAAGGATCTGTTACTGTGGAGTGTTTTCCAGTAGAATCAATTTTGCATTAGGTAAGCAGAGCAGGTGTTTATTTATTAGGTAATGAAACAATAATGGAATAATAAAGCAATGAATAATGTTAGGATCTTAATGGTTAGGGAGCCTGTCTCTGCAGTAGGGATATTTTTTGAGACTGCACTCCACTAGTTAACAAGATAAGAAATGTAAGTAAAATAATGGAGCTGACAGACATGCTTGAGTAATGAAAAAGGTAACTATATACAAACAAATGTAGTGTAACTATCTTAATGATCAAATTTTGAACTAGGCAACCTTGGGTACTGTTTATATAATACAATTCATGACACTGCAGCTGGGAATGAGAGCTTAACAGAAAGAACAATATTTACAAGTCATATAATGCTGAATCATTGGATCTATAAGTTGTCTGAAAACTTCTGTTGGTGTTCTGAGGAATTATGAGCTTAAAGTGGTAATACTGGAATGAAAAGAAGTTATTTTGCTGATTAATTGACAACTGTGGTGCTAGACTGATGTGAATATTCTGACAGGTAAACTAAATGGTAGCATTTCGTGAGAATTTAATTTTCTGTTTGAATGAGAGTAGTACTCAGAGTGGAGAAATAGGGCAATGATTTGGTACAACTTCCATCCCCTTAATTTTGATTTGAATAGTAATTAAGTTATGTGATGGTGACTAATTTTTTTTCATAATGTAATGAGTAGTAAAGCTATGCTACTGCACACCTTCAGTTTTTACTACAGGTAATGTACATACTTTAGGTGATATATTGCATGTGGGAAAGAAACAAAAGTCTTTCAAGTTTAACCAGTTTCAGACAGTTATGATTTAGTGTAATGTTTTGTAGTGTAAATGTGTACTTGATTTTAAATTTGTACAAGTCCACACCTTTCATACTACAGTGAATTTTAGTGCTAATTATTGTAATTTTTAATAATCATTTTTAAGTGTTGTAGAGAAAATAGGATCCAGCTAACCATTAGAAAATGCAAGGCAGTATATGGAAGAGGCTGTACCTACGCAATTTGATAAAATTGAAATTCAACCTGCCTCTCCTACTGAAATTAGGAAAATAATAAATTCACTCTAAAGTAAAAACTCAACAGAGTATTTAAAGTATGTTCCCAACAAATCAGTAGGATTCTCAGCCACATATGTAGTAGCTCACTGAAACAGGACATTTTTCCAGATGGACTGGAATACATTATTGTTAAACCATTGCATAAAAAAGGGGATAGATCTGTTGCTAACAACTACCGCCCAATCCCACTTCTGACAGCTTTACCCAAAATTCTTGAAAAAGTAATGTATTCAAGAGTAGCATCACGTATTTGTAAAAATGAAGTACTAACAAAATGTCAGTTTGGTTTTCAGAAAGGCTTTTCAACAGAAAATGCTATATATGCTTTCACTGATCAAATATTAAATGCACTGAATAACCGAACATCACCCATTGGGATATTTTGTGATCTCTCAAATGCTTTTGATTGTGTGAATCATGAAATTCTTCTACATAAGCTTTTGTATTGTGGTATTAGTGGGACAGTGGACAAATGGTTTAATACATACTTAATTGGAAGAATGCTGAAGGTTGAAATTAACAGTACAGATAGTCTGCAAAAATCAGCAAAGCCCTCCAATTAGGGAGGTATCAAGAATGGTGTCCCACAGGGTTGTCTTGGGCCCCTTATTGTTCTTAATATATATTAACGACTTGCCTTTCTATATTCATGATGATGCAAAAGCTAGTCCTTTCTGCTGATGACACAAGTATAGTAATCACACCCAAGAAGCAAGAATCAGCTGAGGAAATTGCAAATAATGTTTTTCAGAAAATTATTAAGAGGTTCTCTGCAAATGGACTCTCACTAAATTTTGAGAAAACACAGTTTATACAATTCTGTACAATAAATGGCATAATACCATTGATAAATATAGACTATGAACAGAAGTCTGTTGCTAAGGCAGAAAACTCAAAATTACTGGGTGTGTGCATTGATGAGAAATTGAATTGGAAGAAACACATTGATGATCTGCTGAAATGATCATGCTCAGCTACTTATGCTATTAGGGTTATTGCAAATTTTGGTGATAAACATATCAGTAAATTAGCCTACTATGTCTATTTTCATTCACTGTTTTCAAATGGCATCATATCTTGGGACAATTCATCATTAAGAGAGAAAGTATTCATTGCACATTAGCGTGTAATCAGAATAATAGCTGGAGCCCACCCAAGATCACCTTGCAGACCATTATTTAAGGAACTTGGGATATTCACAGTACCTTCACAATACATATATTCACTAATGAAATTTGTCATTAATAACACATCCCAATTCAAAAATAACAGCAAAATGCATAGCTACAACTCTAAAAGAAAGGATGATATTCACTATTATGGATTAAATGTCACTTTGGCATAGAAAGAGGTAAATTATGCTACCACAAAAATCTTTGGTCATTTACCAAATAGTATTAAAAGTCTGACAGATAGCCGACCAACATTTAAAAGCAAATGAAAAGAATTTCTGAAAAACAGCTCCTTCTGCTCAATAGATGAATTCTTAGATATGAACTAGTGACTGTAAAAATAAATAAATAAAATTAATTGATTAATTGATAAAGAAAATTTATGTTAAAGTGACACAACATTACGAAATGTCGTATTCATGATCTATGGAACAAGGATTAATGTATGTATGTAATGTTATTAGAACTATGTAATGCATCTGTTTATCATGTAATGAGTATCACTTGCCATTAGTGTTAAACATTTTTTCATTAGACTTAAGTTAGAAGAAAAATAAGTGTACTAAAGTAGGATAGTTTGTCTAATTTTTTTCATGTACTGTGGTGGAGAAGAACCACCTTCAAGGGAACTGATAGCAGTGCATTTCCTTACTAACTGGCACTTGGACCTGTTGAAGGTGCAGACAGCTTAGTGAGAAAGTGCATAAAATCTCATTATGTGTGAAAGCACTTGTGAAACATATTAAACATAGAGCAAGTGAAATTTTCCCTCTATTGCAACCCACGAGGATTTATTATTTGAAGCAACACAGGACTTGTATCAAATGATATGTATCTTCAAATGCAATCTTCGCTTACCCAAAAAGGACATCACTTATGATTAAGATGCAAAATTTTTGTTAAAAGTATAACTTGTGGATATTTTGTGATATTGTACAATACACTGTATGTAATTATTTTGTATGGGGATTTTTGTATGGCCAGTTCAATTTAGTATAAATGTGAAAAAACATATGTACTGCAGTTTTAGTAAGATTTCTTATGTAATATTTGTTTGTGTGTAGATTTTAAACCCAATTTCTAGGATCACTTGTGGTCATTGAATTGTCCAGCTAGCTATTTGCAATATCTATCTGGTCAATCCAATGAGGGGGTGATGTGACAAAGCAAACTGGGATAGTTTTACTTCCCCCCTTGTTTTGCTATCTGCCTCCTTAAAATTTATTTTTTCAATTTTATCTGATTGCCATCAACATACATGAATAGAATCTGCATTTTCGTAAAAGAGAAAGGTTGGCCCTGTTTTAAAGAATATAACACCAGATATAATTTTGTGCTTAGTTTTATGTATGTAATTGATTTTCTGATTTATTTTGACTGTTACTAGTTAGTATCTTTCAGTATAAGGCAAAATCAGTAATTGTTTGGTAACTTAAATTCTACTGTTGAAATACAAACAAATATAAATTCTTCACTAATTATAAACATTTGGAAGACAAAATGCTAATAATCTTAAAGTATCCATTTGGCTCTAGTCAAAAACATGTTAGCAAAACCAGCTCTTCATTAATTTCAAAATAATTAACAGTTTTATCCAAAGTATTGTTCACGTACTTATATTTGTTAATTTCATGATTTAAACAAATAATTCAGCCTAACCATTGTAGTAGAAGAAATGGTTAAAAAGAACGATTTTTTTGATGTATGCAGTTAATTTAACGAGTTAACTCTTAATTGTAATTTCTGTAAATTTTACTTCTACACTGTGTAGTTTTGGCCCCTATTATTTTGAGGATATATAAGGGCCCAATTTTTGGTCACGAGACAGTCAGTTCATGGCCGAGTTTCAGATGGGGAACCTGTGTTGGTTAGATCAACAACAATCCATCCGTGAAATAAGTGTAACACAATCAGGCCATGTGTTAAAACAATGATAGTGTCTGTTCCATACACACCTTTCTATTCTTCAAGAACTGTGAACTTTGTGCTTAGGTTTTTACTGCTCGTTGATGTTCAACAGGAAACCCTTGTTGCGGTACGTGGATGTTCGCCTGCAAACTATTAATGTGGCTTATGGAAAGTTAAAAAACAGTGCATTGGCCAAATAACTACATATTATTGGGAGGGGGGGTATTAAAAGTGAAAGTAAAAGACCGTGAAACACAACTGTGCATCTGTTGGCTACATCATTTGCAGTAGACATCTAACCCTATTTTTTCAGCTAGTACATCGACACTGAGGACAACAAACTGTCAATGAAGAAACACAGTAGGCAAACCGCTACCACACGAGGACAATCAGCCACTCTCATGACGCAAAACATTGAAGATCCACCGCATATCAATTGTCTGGTGTCAGCAACACTAGCAGATGACACCTGCTTACAAATTAAGGCTCATAGGTAACTCAAGAAGAATGTAACAGCACTGCATCCCGACATTATGGAAATAATTGGGTGCAGTATGAATGGGGATGGGGCGCAGACAGTATGCAGCGATTTCCACATCATCAATTTGACTTCTAACCATCCAAACAATAGTACAACCCCTCTCTCCCCCCCCACCCCTCAACCTCCATTCTGCTTGAAGAATGTAAGTGAAGAGGAGCACCTAGAATATTACCTGGCTTAATAGTGTTCAGCTTTCATCACAAAAAGAATGCAAGCTTGCCCTGTACACCTCTCTTTATCATCAAGAATTATTTGTAGATATGAGCAATGTTTGGAGAGGATCCTCCAGCAAAATGTTCAGCCCTACAGTCAACATTTCAGCAATGGGCACATCTTTCATGACTGTATAATATGAGCACACTGCCTGCACGAGATATGAAACAACCAAATGGAATGCTTGTAGTATGTGTTATTATGTTCCCAAGGCCTTCACAAAACTAGATGTAATATAGTTGCTGCTATTGCACTATGATTTATAATAATCTGCAAATGATAATGTTTATAGTACACAAGTTCATGTAAAATTAACATGGAAATAACTACCATATTTGACATTGCTGTCAGTCATATTTTTGCTGTAGTGGAATGTTAGTCTGCTTTCACAAACTAGCATAGTAAAATAATGTACTCTTAGGAGTAGCACACCATATTGATGAGAAAATCTGAGTTTGGGAACACGATATCCTGTGAGTATTTTTCTGTCAGTGACAGGCACAATAAAAATGATAAGTTTAGAATTAAAATTATTTGAAATTGAAGCCTAATTTAATTTTTTGTCCTGTAATACACACTCTTTTGTTTCTAATATTATATGCCAAATAAATGTGGCTACTTACCCATTTCTCATAAAGTTGATCCACATATCAAGTAAGAAATTTGACATGTCTTTTTCTTCTTGATTTTCAAATCTTGGTATGTATGACGTATTAAGAATATATCCAACGTCATCAGCATGGGCTACACCTAAAGATATCAAAAGACAGTAATATTGCATCAAATACAACATTATCACTAATGGTCCTAGGTATAAGTGAGACACAGCACAAATCAAAGTATCAGACAAATACAATGATGCATACATTGTAATACATATCTGGAAAATGACAGTTCAAGATTTTTGTGAGAATGGTTTCTGTCAATAATAATAATAATAATAATAATAATAATAATCCCGTGGAGGCCCGGGAAAAGAATAGGCCTCCGGTATGTTCTGCCAGTCGTAAAAGGCGACGAAAAGAACAAACCACTAATAGGGCTAACCCCCCTTCTAGTGTGATAAGTTGGTTCAGGACAGAACTAATGGAGCCTCGGACAAGCGCCGTCATGGTCGGGGACGACGCTTGAACCCTATGCACGCCCACAATGGTAACGACACTGCTAGCCAACTGGAAAATGATTTAAATCCAAATAGAGGTGTTTTGCAGGATATGCTTCCTGCAACCACCCTAGAAGGAAAACAAAGACAGAGGATGAGATGGTCAGATGAAGTTAATCGACACCTCATATTCTGTTATTACCAAGCAACAAATCTAGGAACCAACACAACTGGATACAGATCACAAGTATACACAACATTTATTACCAGATACCCAGAATTAAAATTTTTAACAGAACAACGACTAGCTGATCAGATCCGTGGAATAATAAAAAATAACAGGATACCCCAGTCAGAATTAGATAACATCAAACAACAAGTACAACAAATACTGGAACAAAATAATGTGCAATCAGAAGAAGAAGAAAATACAGTAATGGACTCAAACATCCCAAAGCAAACAAACAAAGAACAACACACACCAATTAAACAATCAGAGGAAAACGAAATCTTAAGGCAGCCACCAGAACAAGCACAAATAGAACACAAAGTGACACAGATATTAGATATAGAAGAAAAATTTAAGCTAACATATATAGAATACAAAGACACAAATACAGACATTAGACCATTCTTGCATAGACCACCAAATAACCCACAAGTCGAAACAACAATAAAAACTATCAACACAATCATACACAACAAAATAAATGAAAACACAACTATGGAAGAGTTACAACTACTGGTATATATAGGAGCACTCACTACACTAAATATACACACTAGGCAGAGATCTGAACCAACCAACACACAGAAGAAACCCACAAAACCAGCATGGCAACACAGGCTACAGATCAAAATAGAAAAACTGAGAAAAGACATCGGACAGCTAACACAAATTATAAGATATGAAATCTCAGAAAAAAAACGAAAAAGGTTAGGTAAAATCTCACAACAAGAAGTGACAGAGCAATTAGACGAAAAGAAGCAGAAATTACAAGCATTCGCCAAACGACTCAGAAGATACAAAAAAAGTGAAAATAGAAGGAAACAAAACCAAACATTCAACACAAACCAAAAGAAATTTTACCAGACAATAGATAACACACACATTGAAATAAACAATCCACCAAACATAACAGACATGGAACACTTCTGGAGCAACATATGGTCAAACCCGGTACAACATAACAGGCATGCACGGTGGATACAAGCAGAAACAGACACATACAAGATGATACCACAAATGCCTGAAGTGACAATTTTGCAACATGAAGTCACCCAAGCAATTAATTCTACTCACAATTGGAAAGCCCCTGGAAATGATAAAATAGCAAATTTCTGGTTAAAGAAGTTCACCTCAACACATTCACATCTAACTAAATTATTTAACAATATAATGGAAGGAAACATTCCACGTGGGAAAAATTATATATAAAAACAAAGATGAGGTGACTTACCGAACAAAAGCGCTGGCAGGTCGATAGACACACAAACAAACACAAACACACACACAAAATTCAAGCTTTCGCAACAAACTGTTGCCTCATCAGGAAAGAGGGAAGGAGAGGGGAAGACGAAAGGAAGTGGGTTTTAAGGGAGAGGGTAAGGAGTCATTCCAATCCCGGGAGCGGAAAGACTTACCTTAGGGGGAAAAAAGGACAGGTATACACTCGCACACACGCACATATCCATCCACACATGTATGTGTGGATGGATATGTGCATGTGTGCGAGTGTATACCTGTCCTTTTTTCCCCCTAAGGTAAGTCTTTCCGCTCCCGGGATTGGAATGACTCCTTACCCTCTCCCTTAAAACCCACTTCCTTTCGTCTTCCCCTCTCCTTCCCTCTTTCCTGATGAGGCAACAGTTTGTTGCGAAAGCTTGAATTTTGTGTGTGTGTTTGTGTTTGTTTGTGTGTCTATCGACCTGCCAGCGCTTTTGTTCGGTAAGTCACCTCATCTTTGTTTTTATATATAAATTATTTAACAGTTACATTGCAGACCCATACACATTCCCTGATACACTTACACATGGAATAACTTATTTGAAACCTAAAGATCAAGCAGACACAGCGAACCCAGCTAAATATCGCCCCATAACATGCCTACCAACAATATACAAAATATTAACTTCAGTCATTAAACAGAAACTAGTGACACATACAACACAGAACAAAATTATAAATGAAGAACAAAAAGGCTGTTGCAAAGGAGCACGAGGATGTAAAGAGCAACTGATAATAGATGCAGAGGTGACATATCAAGCTAAAACTAAACAAAGGTCGCTACACTACGCATACATCGATTACCAAAAAGCTTTTGATAGTGTACCCCACTCATGGTTACTACAAATATTGGAAATATATAAAGTAGATCCTAAATTGATACAGTTCCTAAACATAGTAATGAAAAACTGGAAAACCACACTTAATATCCAAACAAATTCAAATAATATCACATCACAGCCAATACAGATTAAGTGTGGAATATACCAAGGAGATTCATTAAGTCCTTTCTGGTTCTGCCTTGCTCTGAACCCACTATCCAACATGCTAAATAATACAAATTATGGTTACAATATTACTGGAACATACCCACACAAAATCACACATTTGCTATACATGGATGATCTAAAACTACTGGCAGCAACAAATCAACAACTCAACCAATTACTAAAGATAACAGAAGTATTTAGCAATGATATAAATATGGCTTTTGGAACAGACAAATGTAAGAAAAATAGCATAGTCAAGGGAAAACACACTAAACAAGAAGATTACATATTGGATAACCACAGCGACTGCATAGAAGCGATGGAAAAAACAGATGCCTATAAATATCTAGGATACAGACAAAAAATAGGAATAGATGATAGAAATATTAAGGAAGAGCTAAAAGAAAAATATAGACAAAGACTAACAAAAATACTGAAAACAGAATTGACAGCAAGAAACAAGACAAAAGCTATAAATACCTATGCTATACCAATATTGACCTACTCATTTGGAGTAGTGAAATGGAGTAACACAGACCTAGAAGCACTCAATACACTTACACGATCACAATGCCACAAATATAAAATACATCACATACATTCAGCAACAGAAAGATTCACATTAAGCAGAAAGGAAGGAGGAAGGGGATTTATCGACATAAAAAACCTACATTATGGACAGGTAGACAATTTAAGAAAATTCTTTCTAGAACGAGCAGAAACTAGCAAAATACACAAAGCAATCACCCACATAAATACATCGGCTACACCACTACAATTTCATAACCACCTCTACAACCCTTTAGATCACATAACATCAACAGATACAAAGAAAGTAAATTGGAAAAAGAAAACACTACATGGCAAGCACCCGTATCATCTAACACAGCCACACATCGATCAAGACGCATCCAACACATGGCTAAGAAGAGGCAATATATACAGTGAGACAGAAGGATTCATGATTGCAATACAGGATCAAACAATAAACACCAGATATTACAGCAAGCATATTATTAAAGATCCCAATACCACAATGGATAAATGCAGACTTTGTAAACAACAAATAGAAACAGTAGATCACATCACAAGCGGATGTACAATACTAGCGAATACAGAATACCCCAGAAGACATGACAACGTCGCAAAAATAATTCATCAACAGCTTGCCTTACAACATAAACTTTTAAAACAACACGTTCCTACATACAAGTATACACCACAAAATGTACTGGAGAATGATGAATACAAATTATACTGGAACAGAACCATTATAACAGATAAAACAACGCCACATAACAAACCTGACATCATACTCACCAATAAAAAGAAGAAATTAACACAACTAATTGAAATATCCATACCCAATACAGCAAATATACAGAAGAAAACAGGAGAAAAAATTGAAAAATACATCCAACTGGCTGAGGAAGTCAAGGACATGTGGCATCAGGATAAAGTTGACATTATACCAATTATACTTTCAACTACAGGAGTCATACCACGCAATATCCACCAGTACATCAATGCAATACAGCTACATCCAAACTTACATATACAACTACAGAAATCCGTAATTATTGATACATGTTCAATTACCCGAAAGTTCCTAAACGCAATGTAACATATACCGTACAGTTAAAAGGAAGTGACGCTTGATCAAGGTCCGCGTCACTTTCATTCTGAACCAGACCTAAGGTCTGAGAAAGGAAAGATAATAATAATAATAATAACAATACAAGTTTATATTCCACTTTGCAGACAATTTAAGGATGATACAATATCCAAACAATACATGCTTCTAAATTTCTAAGTTACAAGAAAATGCCTAACTGCATACTAACTTCAGATTTCTGGCCATGAAGATGTTTCACAGTTTGTTATATAGAAATTCCTTAGAAATATCATCAGCCAAACCCACAACATATAGTGTATATATGCGTGATATAGATGGCAAGAACCAAGAATGATATTATTGGATCCATTATGTGTCCCACTCAAACAAGTTGTCAGACAATTTGGTTTGCATGCCTACTAGAAACTTACTTAGTCTGTGAACCTCAAACACATATTGCAAAAAAGTGAAGAAGCAGTGAAATTAGAGGAAGTTGGTAAAACGCTAATAAATTGTATGCATCACTCTGTATCACATGTTAATTCTGCCATATTTGGACAACAGTTGCCTCTGTAGTTATTTGGCTGCTGACTCTGTACCACAAAATTTGACAAATAGTTACAAGCTGCACGGATGCACTGCAACTGCCTTCTATTAATGTTCTTCTTGTCACTGCCAAAACCCTGCAATTGACTTGAGAAGACAATAAATATGCTCCAAATATCAACTAAAATAATGAGAATTTAAGTGAGACTCCTTTGCTTGAGAATTCAGCAGCTAGCTGAGAAATGCTCTACAAGTAGATAACCAGTGTATAAAAAAGCTTTTTCTGCAGTATATTGTCTTTTATGATGGGCAATTACTACATCATGAAACTGGAATGGTTTTTGATTATCTGTTTCATGACAGATTATAAAAATACAACAAGAGATTTGGACACTCATACATCATACATCATACATGGAATCTGATATGAATATGGAACTGTTAAAGGGCTTTCCAGGCATCACTCTATAGGGATGAGTCATATACTTTAGATGGCACTGACAGTGCATTTTATAAAGAAGAGGCACGCCATAATGGTAAATTCCAACTGTATACATTCATACTAGCCATTCACTTTGTGGAAGAGCGATGAATATCACATATGGCAGTGGAGCAGAATATATTGCTTTGGTGTATAACATGAATTTATATTGGAAAAATCTGACATTTTACTTGATACAGAACAGATTTTATAGTCTTGAAATATCTCCATCACAAAACTGCAACAGTATTTTACATCTCTCTACATTTGCTATACTTTCAAATATTCCATTCTAATACAATAATGGAAATTCCTGGATGGAAAAATAAATAAAATAAGGGAAAGGCAAACACTTACCTATAGAGGATTGGAGGGTGGCACATGGAAACATGTAGTGGAGAGCAGTTGACACCCAAACTTAAATCCTTGCAGTAGCAACAAGACTGATTATTAAATATTAATTACTGAAAGTCTTTGCCTGGGTCAATGGAGGTAGGAATGGGGTAGAAAAGGATGCACAAGGCAAGGAGAAGGGATATAGGGTAGTGTGAGGCAGGTCTCTGCCAGATGGCTCTGTGGCTGCAAAACAATATGAAAGGAGTCCACAGGTAGAACATTTAAGAGCTAGAGACAGGGAGAAGGGGTGGGCGAGATGGGAGGAAAGAAGAGAAAGGTGGTGGTGAAGACAAAGACAGGGAGGGGGGAGAATAAGGGAGAGGGCTGGAAAAAAGGGCAGAATGACAGGAAAAAATGAGAGAGAGAGAGAGAGAGGGATAGAGAGACCAATTGGGAGGTGGGGATGGGGAAGAAGAGCAATGGGAGAAGGCAGTACATGATCTGGATGGAGAAGGAATGGTATGAACAAAAGAAAGAAGGGAAAAGGTCAGGTCAGGAAGTGAGAAACAAGTTAGCGGAGTTCTAGGCCATGGTGATTGTGAGAGCACAGGACATACAGTAGAGAGAATGCCCACCTATGTAATATAGAGAAACTTGTGCTGGAAGTGAATATTCAAATGGCTCTTGTAGTGAAGCAGCTGTTGAATTCATTAATACTGTGGTGTGCAGTATGTTCAGCAACTGGACTCTCAAGTTTGTGGTTTACCACAGTTTGGTGGTGGCCTTCAAGCTAGTGGACAGATGGTTACTTATCATGCACACATAGAATGCTGTACAGTAATTGAGAACTATTTTAATAAAATTCAGCAAACTCCATTTACAAAATTTTACAGGAGAGCTATTTTTTTAATTGTACTCAATATAAACGAATCAAAAAATGTCATAAATATAGTACTGGTCATCCATGTAGGTAGGGATGGATGGAGGAGTAACAAGTTCATCAATAACAGCCTTTATTCAGGAAAAAAATTTACAAATTACAAATTTTTACAAAAGTCCACACATCTACTTTTTCATGCATGTTTCTTCTTTATTTTATAATCTTTGTGTTATAACAAAGATTCTAAGCACTTAAATTCAGTGGGCTATTAAGCATGTTATATTTTCTATGTAATATAAAAATAAGAGGTTAATCATGTATTAGTAAATTTATATTTTACTTACAAGTTAACACATGAACAGAAGCTTCAACAGAAACAAAATATGTTTCTCACATTTTAAACCTATTATGAAACTCATAATTGCATGTTTAAATGACAGCTAAAGCAATAACATATATTTTAATACAGTGCCAAGATTTACAGCTGTATGATATCTAAAACAATACTGAAACACAGTCCCATTTAATGTAAAGGTTCTTCATAACACAGAATTTTGTCTTCAGTCTCATTATCATTAGCATTCCCTTGTGGAACTTCTGAACAGACTCTTTACTTTAAAAGGATCATTTTAAAAAGTAAAACATCAACTTCTTCACTTCACTATCTTTGTTTTTGCTTATGTGATTCAGTGATGAAGTCAAAATGCTTTAAAAATTACTGCAGCACTTCTCTTTCCACGTTTCAACACCTCAACGGTACCAGTGATCCAAAGTAAGTACTTTGAAAAAGGCATTGTTCCATGGTTTTATGTCATCTTAAATAATGCAGTACTGCTGCCTCAGATATCTTAAAAGGCAATTTCACTTTCATTATATGTTTGGAGACTGATTTCTTATTGTTAATATACCAGTCCCAAAAAGTCATAAATTCTGAGGCCAGAAGGTTTATTTCATATTGTCTTAGGTCTTTTTCAATAACACCAAAACTCCAGTCAGGAGTCAAATAGCTACCAGTGTGGAGTTTTTGTTTTTGGAGCCACAAGAATCAGAAAATAATCTGAGGCTAAGATTTTCTGCACCTTCTTTAATTCTTTCAATAGATATTGCTCTAAAGAATCTAAACAGCCTCTCACAGCACATGCAATTTCATTTGGCCACCCCCCCCCCCCCCCCCCCTCCTCCCACGTCCTTTGGCTCAACTGCGCTATCCCCACCTGTCCTGAGTCAGACTCTAGCCTTGCATAGTTAACTACTTTGTGTACTTTCTTTTGTGAATATTTTAAGATCATACAGTTATACAATCAGACCTGTCTGTAGTAAAAGTACTTCTTCAACAGACAGTTTGGATAAGGGTCTAGTCTACTGATAGTTATGTCAAACTGTCACAGCAATGTTTCTATTTTCATTTAAAATGATGAAAAATCTTTTTGCCTTTACTTTGTCCAGCCTATAATCTATTCTTATATTATTCTTTAATTACCGATATTGAGGTGATTTTAATTCCAAACCTTGAGGTGACTTTAACCCTACTGACAAAGGATGTACAAGTTATCAGTATGGCGATTTCCAAAGCCCAGATTGATTCACCTGCAGAATACTTTTTTGTGCGTTGAAGGAGAGCAGCCTAATAACTCTTGTTTTACTCAAGAAGCAGCAATGTGCCTATCAAACATTTTTTTTAAATTTAGCCCTGGTGCAAGATATGTTCACTTAACTTTATTTCGAGAGTAATGAGAATATCTGCATGTATATTCAAGTATATTGTTCTTAATTATCTGTGTCTGCTTTTTGTCCATTTCCTGTAGCTTGCTAGCTTATCCACCTCAGTTCTCCTTAGGTGAGTGGTTCCCAACCTTTCTAAGAGCCTTATCCCTGAGTTCAATTAGATATTAGGATAGTAAACCCTCAACCACCCTCCGGCCCTCCACCATTATCAACATATTGATGTTAGTACCTAACTAAACTTGAGAATGAAAAAGAATTTTCTCTGAACAGTTTCATTTTTCAAAATGAAAAAAGATAGATAATACTTAATGTTTGTAGGTGTTTTCTTAAACCACAAACTAATGAGTCACTGGGACAGTTGGTACCGAATAGTTATAACAACCTTTTTTTTTTACATACTGGTGAAGCAATTGCTACCTGCAACTCCTCACAAAAGACAGCTAACTATACACATTGAGAGTAGACACTTGTTACAAAAGATGCTTCCCCTGCACCACTCCTTTCTCTAGTGACACTTGCTTTACCCACAAACTGCAGCTCAATTTAAAACCAAGTACATTACAGTATGTGCACTGTACTTTGACCTGTTCTTCATAAATCACCGGATTACTGGATTCCTTACCTCTGAACTGGCAGAAATTGGAAGACTTCAAGCTGCCAATGCTTTGTGTATGGTTGCTGCCACTAATTATTATTATTATTATTACACAATTTTGCCCAAAATCTTTTCATTCTTCAGCTGTGTTTCTGTTTCCTTTGCTCTGTCCATATTTTCCCTGTTTTCTTCCTTTCTTTTACTTAAAGTTTCATGTTTATAATTTTGTTTCTGAATCTGTCTGTTTCAATTGTCATTTCCCTGCCAATGCCAATGCATTGGCCTTCTTATATTTCTTGAAAGCAATTGGTTTTTAATTGAGCTTTTATTATGAGCATAATAAATCTTCTTTGTGAGTCTGTTGTTGTTCATTCCAGGTATGTGCCCATAGAATGTTAGTCAGCATTTTCTGATCATTTCAGCGAGTCTGTGTGTTGGTGTAATTCTTTGGTTGGTCTCGTCATCCATGTATCACTACAAAAACATTTCTGGGGATTTTATTTTTATTTTTTGTCTCTGTATGCCTATGCCTGATGCTCTGATTGTGATCCTTTCTGATGCGTGAAGTGCAACTGGATTGTAATATCTGAGTTTGGTCTGCCTTGAAATGTATATATTCCACTAAATACTTGAAATATTACATGCTGGTAACCTTTCTGTACCATGTGTTCATGGCTCTTGTGTTGTTCTTTCTTTCCATGTACTGCGTTTTTCCATATATCGTCTGTAGACCTGTTTTGTCAAAGACTCTGTTTAAGTATCCCAGTGCTTCTTGTCTATTGTTGCTGAGTATTTCCTGGTTATTTTTTAAATGCCAGGCATTTTATGCTTTTCTTGTTTGCACTTGTTATTCCTAACCAATAGCCTTTATGTTCCCATTGTTCTACAGTTTTTCCAAGAACATGTTGAATAAAAGCAGGAGATACCATCTCCGTGTCTGACATCTGTATGTATCTCAAATGGTTCTGAGATTTCTGTCATAAAATTTATTTTGGATGTGGTGTCTCTTGAATGTCTGTCATATGAGTGCCCTAGTTTTTCTATCTTTATTCTTCTATTGTGTCAAAGAAAGGCTGCCTGTGTATGGAGTCATAGGCCTTCTTAGTTTTCATGAATTTGACTACAGTGTTCTTTGACTGTCTGACCTTCAGGAGTGTTCACAGGTTCCAAATCTGTTCAATACAGATCTTCATTATCTGAATACTGCTTTACACTCACCTGTCTTCATATCAGCTTGTTGTTCCAGTCTGCTGAGTTATGCCTTGGAGAGAATTTTGTATGTTATCAGGCCTGTGTTGTCACCCTTTTTGTAGAAGGAGTGAATCAATGCACATTTCCATTCTTATGGAATGTTCTCTGTCATTGATATTTCTCTAAGAATTTTATGATTTTCTTTTTGGTTTTTTGATCTTTGAGTTTCCAGATCTTGGAGATAACACCAACTCCTTCTGGCACTCTGTTGTTTTAAAATTTTTTCATACAATCCTCCACCTCTTTGCTTGCAGGTGGTTTTGGATCTGGATTTGGCATTGCCTTTGTGAAGTGTAATTGTTATTTAGGCTTCTTGCAGTTGAGGAGTTCATAAAAGTACTTTTTAAGAACTGTTGAAGTTTTCATTAGTATATGTTTCTAGAGATCTGTCTGTTCTTTTGAACCAGAACTAAATGTGTTACATGAGCTTTACTGTGATATAAATGCAGCTATAAAATATGTAGAATTTCTGGATAATTTAAAGCACCTACGTGTAGAGCAGGCCTAGGCCTAAAAAACTACAGAACAATTTCGCCATTCTAGATGGTGGAAAAGCAAATGAGGAAGACCCTAATGATACTGATTGCCATCTAACAGATGCTGCTGATCTATGAAAATATAGCAACATCATTGCCCCAAAAGGCAGTAGTGGTAGAAATATGTATCTTTGGAAATCCAAGTTAGCTGTTTACTCAGACAGTCACGGTTGTGATCTCACAAAAACTGTGCAAAATGAACACAGTCTTAGAGCTACCAGCTACGTAAAGCCTGGGGCCCCTATGAACGAAGTTGTAAGGAACTTACAGTGTGATAACACTACACAAAAGCCTTGGCTTTTGATTGTAATTGTTGGTGCAAACAAAGTCTATTGCAGTCAACTAAAAAGTGCCATCTTGTGACATAATTCATTATGGAAAAAAGTTCATAGGTTATAGAATAAATGATATGAACATAAACACAGCTAAAACAGATGACACCAGCAACACATTTCTGAATATCTTATGTAATTTTGGAATGTCATCACTAGTCAAATGTCCAGCAAGAATAACCACACATTCATCATCTACTATTGAATGTGTAGCTACAGATGTAGAGAGAGAAGTCTGTTAAAAATCAGGGACTGTTAGACCGTCTATGTCGGGTAATGAAAGTAAAGGCTTTTGTAGAAAAAGAAACCAAACTGCTTGTATATAAAAGAGTCTACTCTCCATCAGCTTTGCAAGAATTTCCCTTACAGTTAACAAGTGAAATTTGGGAAGAAGTTTATACAGAAACTGAAGTGAATAGGAAATTCTTCAATTTCGCATCTGAGTTTAAACTAAAATTTGAAGAATCATTACCAAAAGCATTAATTCCTATTGGAACACTTACCAAAAGCAAATGGGTTACTAAAGAAATTAGAAAATCTGCTCAAATTTGTAAAATACCTAAACTCCATTAGAAAGGACAATAGTGATCCAGATTTTTTGCACTACTATAAAAACTACAAAAGGATCTACAGGAAGGCACTCAAAGCCACAAAAAAATCAGCCAATGATAGATTGATAAATTTAGTCAATAATAAAAGTAAAGCTACATGGGCTGTAGTGAAACAAGAAACAGGAACTGTGAAGCAGGGGTGTACAAACACACAAATCAAGAAAAAGGAAAACTTAGCAAGTAACCCGAAAGAATTAAAAAATTATGTGAATACCTACTTTAGCAGCATTACAACAAAGTTACAGAAAAAAAATTTACAAAAAGTGTTAATCAACCAACACAGAAGCATATAGCTAACCCAATGGTATTGCTTCCAATTACTGAGGAGAATGTGTGGAATGTTGTAAGGCAATTAAAGAACAAAAACTTGGCAGGCTTAGATGAAATCCCAAATGTTTGTTCTGAAAAAATGCATAAATGGTATCAAAGCTCTACTAACAGAAATCATAAATGAATTCTTCGAAACTGGTTACTTTCCTGACTACCTGAAGCAAGGAAGAATTTTACCAGTTCACAAGAAAGTTTTTGTAGAAAACATTGAGAACTACAGACCAATAACCCTACTGTCATCCTTTTCCAAAATGATAGAGGTAATAATGAAAAACAGACTTATGAGCTACCTAAGCAAATTCAACTTCCTCTGCAATGACCAGTATGGTTTAAAGCCTGTCAGAGGCACAGAATCTGCAGTAGCACAATTCATAAAAACAGTTTTAGAAGCACTAGATGAGAAAATCTATGTAACTGGCCTTTTCCTAGACCTATCTAAGGCATTTGATACTGCTGACCACCAGAAACTGTTGCATAAGTTAGATGCACTAGGAATAATGGGAGTGGTTAACAGATGGTTTTGTGGCACCTATGAGGTCAACACCAGCATCGATATGCGTTCGTCTTTGGACTCTGAGCATCGTCTTTGGACTCTGAGCATTGTCTTTGGGCTTTTCCGCCATGTTCAGTTCTCTGTGAGCCTTGCATGTGTTTAGGTGAATAAATGAACTACTACTAAATGGGTGTTGTTTGGTGTAACCAATCCGAACTCTCCCCTCACTGGTGACCCCGAGTTGTAATGTCTTCCATTTTCACCATTTTACTGTGTCCGTAACCTCCGCGTCAGTTATTTTCACATGTATTACATCGACACAGCATTCGAACAATGACTTCGGCCCAGCACCGGATTTTGTGATCGACATGCATCATGTTGTGGGCGATGTACACCCGCCAGGACTGCAACACAATGCCTCTGACTTGATGATTCCACCGATTTCATCAGACGTTTTCGAGCCTGCAACAATAAGTGAGTTTAGGAGTGCGCATGACTCTGGCTATCAAACGCCTTTGTTCCTGCCACATGTGCCCTCCCTCATCGACTGTGCAGTTACCTCTTACAGATCTCTGTGCAGTGCAGGATCAATGCAGATTTCTGCAAATGCTTCGATGGACAACCTACCACCGCCAGGACAATGATTTGCCATGCCACAATCCGTGCAGTACCATGCAGATACCTGCCACGTGGCCAGAACTGCTTCGTTCACAGGTCTACCTCCTCAGCATCCAACCATGCCCGCAAATGCCTCGGTTCAGCATCAGCACATGCCTTCCTACTTCAATACCTTGGCCTGCAACAGGAACAATTACTTGTTATCTGTGCCTGACCTCCACCTCCATCCCACTGCTACGCCTCAGTGTTTTGCGCCACGACATTCACCTTATCCGCACACCATTTTGAGTGGAGTGACTATGAACAGTGAACATTCACACATTCTGTCCCATTTTCGACATCATTTCCCACCCTGTGCTTCTGGACAGCCCCTACCACTCCCCGCACTCCCACCATCTACATGCTTCCTAAAGTCCATAAACCCAACCACCCAGGACGCCCCATTGTGGCCAGTTACTGTGTCCCCACTGAGAGAATCTCTGCTCTTGTAGACCAACACCTTCAACCTATTACCCGGAACCTATCCTCCTATATAAAAGATACCAACCATTTCCTCGACCGACTCTCCACAGTTCCTCTCCCTTTACCACACGGTGCCCTGCTTGTCACTATTGATGCCACCTCCCTGTACACTAACATTCCTAATGCCCATGGCCTTACTGCTATCAAACACTACCTTTCCAGATGCCCTATGGATTCCAAACCAACAGCCTCCTTCCTAGTCTCCATGACCAACTATATCCTCACCCACAATTACTTCTCCTTTGAAGGCATTACCTACAAATAAATCTGCGGTAGAGCTATGGACACCTGCATGGCACCATACTATGCTAACCTATTCATGGGCTGTTTAGAGGAATCCTTCCTAAAAACCCAAAATCCTAAACCCTTCCCTTGGTTCAGATTCATTGATGACATCTTTGCTATCTGTATTGAAGGTGAGGACACCTTATTCACATTCCTCCAGAACCTCAACAACTTCTCCCCCATTTACTTCACCTGGTCCTACTCAGCCCAACAAGCCACCTTCCTGGATGTTGACCTCCACCTCAGAGATGGCTACATCAGTACCTCCATCCATATCAAACCTACTAACCACCAGCAATACCTCCACTTCGACAAAATTACATGATGTAAAGATTAGGGGAAGTGCAGTAACAAGATATCTGTGGGTATTTTTGGATGAACTTCATAACTTCACATACAGAGGAAGCAGGCAGAAGAGGTAAGAACATGATGGATAAAATTATAACCATTACAAATACAGCTTCTCTTGAAAATAGTTAGATTATACCACCAATCTATATTAGCATTGTCCACAAGATATGGTGTGAGCATCTTGGGCTCATAGATTGCAGCTCGTGAAGTCAGCCTCGTTATTAAGAAGAGTTCAAGTACGAGTGTTACTAAGATTAACAGGCAAGTACCACACTACTCCCAAGTTATGCTTTGTTAGTAATTCTAGGAATATGCCCACTGGGCTTGGAAATTAGAAAAAGGGAAGCCGTTTACTGGTTAAAAAAGGCAATCAAATGGAAATAAGGAAGATGCTTGGAACTGAGGCCAATTCAAAAGAGGTAATAACTGTGGCAAAATGGATGAGACCCTTCAGGCAAAGGCAGGAGAACATATAAATTTCTTCTTAACACCAGGGAGACGTTAAGAGAGAGATTTCTTAGCCTGTTGAGTAAACTGATACATTACCTCACTGGCAATGGCCTGTAGGCTACATATCACTACAAAATCAGAAGACACATTTGTGATAGCTGCGCCTGTGACAATGTGGGCATTCTATGAAGATGAAGCATGTAATGGACATCAGGTATTCAGGATGATGGATCCCAAAACAGCATTAAGGAGTGAGTTGACATGGTGCATCTTGGATGATACTGCAGCTGCACTAGCCAGTAAGGCCAAGGAAAACATCATGAGGCATTCAACCATAATTTAGCATGCTGCCATCCAGGCCAGACAACATATTCTGCAGACGGTCAGCAACCACCAAATGAAAGTCTCCCAAGAATCTACATTGTGTTGGTGCAAGTGATCATGGAAATTTGGACGGTTAAGACTTAACAATGATGGGTGGTATTGCTCACTAAAATGGAAATGCTGCTGATGTGATGCCCAATGCCAAAGGAATTCTGCAATTAACGGTTGCTGACTGGGGTCATATGAGGTCAGATCCAGTAGTAGAAACAATCATCTTCAAGTTAAATGTACAAAAATAAACAAACAAAAAGAAAACAGATTCTATAAGGCTTATAGTAGTGTTAGTAGTAGGGAAACTGGTTAAAACTTTTATTGTAGTATTAAAAAAAATTAGTATTAGAAATAAATAGATAATATATAAATTTATTACTAGCAAAGGATATGTGATTTGTATGACCTATTTCAGCTTTTCAGTTAATAGGCTGTGATAAATGAAAATAAAATCCCTAATGATTTCTGAAATGGAGTTTACCATGCATCTAGCTCCAACTACCATTCTACAGTCAAAGACTGTTAATTCCAGTCGTGCGGCCATAATCACACCAGAAACCTTTCCACATGAATCACCTGAGTACAAATGACAGCTCCACCATTGCACTGCTCTGCCCATTTATACCTTGTGTACGTGATACTGCCACCATCTGTAAATGAGCATATCGCTACCCAAGACTTTTGTCACCTTAGCGTAGTTCATTCAATAATGTTTCTTGATAACTTAAGTATGTACACCTTTACAACCATTTCTTCACACACACACACACTTCTTTTTTTCTTAACTTTATTTCTCATAATGATTTTTCTTCAGTAATAACTATAACAATGCAACAATAGCGGCCACTGCTCTGTTTTTAGCCACAATACTGTAAACTTCCACTTGCCCATCTCATGACATGACTGTAGTGGAGACATTTCTACAAGTACTTCCAATAAGTTCCAGAAATTAACTTGGCAAAGTGACTTGCTAAAGTACTCTTGTCCAAGTTTTTGTTCTAATATACACTCCTGGAAATGGAAAAAAGAACACATTGACACCGGTGTGTCAGACCCACCATACTTGCTCCGGACACTGCGAGAGGGCTGTACAAGCAATGATCCCACGCACGGCTCAGCGGACACACCAGGAACCGCGCAGTTGGCCGTCGAATGGCGCTAGCTGCGCAGCATTTGTGCACCGCCGCCGTCAGTGTCAGCCAGTTTGCCATGGCATACGGAGCTCCATCGCAGTCTTTAACACTGGTAGCATGCCGCGACAGCGTGGACGTGAACCGTATGTGCAGTTGACGGACTTTGAGCGAGGCCGTATAGTGGGCATGCGGGAGGCCGGGTGGACGTACCGCCGAATTGCTCAACACGTGGGGCGTGAGGTCTCCACAGTACATCGATGTTGTCGCCAGTGGTCGGCGGAAGGTGCACGTGCCCGTCGACCTGGGACCGGACCGCAGCGACGCACGGATGCACGCCAAGACCGTAGGATCCTACGCAGTGCCGTAGGGGACCACACCGCCACTTCCCAGCAAATTAGGGACACTGTTGCTCCTGGGGTATCGGCGAGGACCATTCGCAACCGTCTCCATGAAGCTGGGCTACGGTCCCGCACACCGTTAGGCCGTCTTCCGCTCACGCCCCAACATCGTGCAGCCCGCCTCCAGTGGTGTCGCGACAGGCGTGAATGGAGGGACGAATGGAGACGTGTCGTCTTCAGCGATGAGAGTCGCTTTTGCCTTGGTGCCAATGATGGTCGTATGCGTGTTTGGCGCCGTGCAGGTGAGCGCCACAATCAGGACTGCATACGACCGAGGCACACAGGGCCAACACCCAGCATCATGGTGTGGGGAGCGATCTCCTACACTGGCCGTACACCACTGGTGATCATCGAGGGCACACTGAATAGTGCACGGTACATCCAAACCGTCATCGAACCCATCGTTCTACCATTCCTAGACCGGCAAGGGAACTTGCTGTTCCAACAGGACAATGCACGTGCGCATGTATCCCGTGCCACCCAACGTGCTCTAGAAGGTGTAAGTCAACTACCGTGGCCAGCAAGATCTCCGGATCTGTCCCCCATTGAGCATGTTTGGGACTGGATGAAGCGTCGTCTCACGCGGTCTGCACGTGCAGCACGAACGCTGGTCCAACTGAGGCGCCAGGTGGAAATGGCATGGCAAGCCATTCCACAGGACTACATCCAGCATCTCTACGATCGTCTCCATGGGAGAATAGCAGCCTGCATTGCTGCGAAAGGTGGATATACGCTGTACTAGTGCCGACACTGTGCATGCTCTGTTGCCTGTGTCTATGTGCCTGTGGTTCTGTCAGTGTGATCATGTGATGTATCTGACCCCAGGAATGTGTCAATAAAGTTTCCCCTTCCTGGGACAATGAATTCACGGTGTTCTTATTTCAATTTCCAGGAGTGTAAACCCTTAGGAAGTGCTTGTTATTGGACACACATCTTTAGCTCTTTAAAAATGGTTACGAGTCACCACTGAATGACACCATGATCCGGAGGAAGAAAAATAAAACAATCCAAGACACTAAAGTGCCCAAAAATAGTGTTCGAAATTCCAGATAAGAAAATATGTGTTTTGCATCCACTGACAAATTGTCCACCAGAATAGCCTACATTTGGGAAAGTAAGAAGCTAGTAAGTGTCCAAGTACACCAAGAAGACAGTAGGCAAGAATCTATTCTACTGCATTAAATTCTTCATTAATAAAAGTGCAGTGTATAAGATCACTTGCAAGGAATATGGCTTCTTTTACATAAGAAAAATACAATTGCCTATTTGCACCAGACAGAAAGAACATTACATATGCTCGTAACTGGAAAGAACAGACTCTATCCTGATGCAACATTGTTTAGAAGCAAACCATAAATACCCTGTAAATGTTGAAATAACCACACAAGATAGATATTTTCAGGACTTGAAACATTAGAAATTATATCATCAGCTGTGCCACCCACAAGACCTATCAAAAAACCAAAGGATTTTGCTTCCTCTTCCTTTCTGGAAACAGTCAGAATTGTGAAAGAAAGATCTGGTTGTTATCTCTCCTGTTCCTGTACCCACACTGTAGCACTTAGTTATTTAATTTTTACCTAAAACTTGATCCTTGAATACAATAAAAAATTTTGAAACAACTTTTCCTCTTAAATATAAACGTAGGCTTCTGTGGCCACTGTCACAGTCAACACAATTTTCCTGGGTTTGCGAGCACATTGTCAAAATGTAAAACTACATGTTTCAGTCATTGTTGCAAGTGACCGAAGTGTCGGTAAGTGTTACATATTGACGACGCAGTCACAAACCTAGAAAAATTTTATTCACTGGAACTTTTCCTGTTGTATAGTAAACAGTACTGAAACATCAATTTGGTGTAGTGAGAAATAATATGCTTATTATGTAATAAAAGTTAGGTATCAGGCTGCCACTGCCTCATATTGACATTTAATTGTTGGATCGAGTCCCAGCTGGATCACAGAAATGTTCACCCTACCTTTAATCTATATTTCACCTCAAAAATGATGTGAACAGTCACAAGGAATGACACGTGGTTTGCATTCCACATTAAACTGTATGTCCCCTTTCCCCATTTGGGGAAATGGGGTATATTAGGGACATGCAAGTCTCAGATGTGGCACGCAATTGAAAGACTTGCACTTGACCACTGAACCACACAAAATCATCATAACTGTTATTATTATTTAACTGTTTTTTATGTAGTGTGAGATCTTGGTGTATTTTCACCAATCACTCAGTTTCTTTGGTGGTTATAGAGTCTTTACTTCCAAATACACCAGAGGGCATACATTACACCTTTGGAGCAGTCAGAGTAGAAAATATGCCTTGAAACAAAAAAATTAGGTCAAGTTAAGTAAAAAGTTGTGTTTTCTTGTGTAAAAAACGCAGTGGTACTTATGAATCAGTTTACATAATGCTTTCCTTTTCCTTTTAAAGTGGAAGAGTAACTAATTAAACTATAGACTGCATAATAAACTGGTCTGCTTGACTCACCAAAATTAATATATGTATGTGATAGCCTGTCTGACAAGCTGTAAGTTCCCCTATAGTTGAATTTATAGAGATACACTGGAGATTTATTTTTGCGAGCCTGCAGCTCTACAGCTCTTGCAGCTGGTACTTGGAACAGGCGATCACCAATCATCTGAATAAATTAAGTAGAATAAGTCAGTATTATAAAGATAATACTAATTTAACAATCAATGCTACACATAACTAACACTTTAACACTCAGAATACTGCACAGAATTTAACAAAATTTATGCTTGAAAAATTGAAAATAAACACTAGACTTACATAATTTTTTCATATATACATAAATTCTGTTGAAAGATAATAATGAAATTACTAATTTATATTTAGTCAACGACCCAGTACCAAAGCACCTTCTCTTACCTTTCATGAAATGTGCATGTTATTGAATTGTGAGTTTTAATTAATGCATTATTCATCTGCTGTCTTTATTTTACAAAGAATGTATCAAAACTCAACAAGAAAGCTCTTGAGGGTATACAGTGACACACATAATTCAGTAAAAAATCATTTGACTCAGCAGTACAACACTGTTTACTATTAAAACTTCAGTCATATGATGATGAAATTAAATTTGTGATTGAATAGGGGACTTTTTGATAGGGAGGATGTCACATGTTATCTTGGATAGAGAGTCATTAATAGAACTTGAAGCTTCAGGGATGCTCCAAGAAAGTTGTGATTCTAACAATTTGTTGTTGTGGTCTTCAATCTGTAAACTAGTCTGATGCAAATCTTCACGTTAACTCTATGCCGCACGAGCCTCTTCATTCCAGAATAACTACTGCAACCTACATCCTTCTGCTTACTCTTGGTCTCCCTCTATGATTCTTCCTGCCACACTTCCCTCCAATACTGTATTGGTGATCCCTTGATGTCTCAGAATCTGTCTTATCAACTGACCCTTTCTTTGGTCAAGCTGTGTCACACATTTCTTGGCTCCCCATTTCTGTTCAGTACCCCCTCATTAGCTACGTGATCTACCCAAATGATCTTCAGCATGAACAATGTAGGAAAAAGATAGATTGCTACTTACCATAAAGAAGACACATCAAGTTGCAGATAGGCATGTTTAAAGACATATAAAGCTTTCCGCCACAGCCTTCATCAGTAAAAGAGAAACACACACCATTCACACACACGAGCAAGCACATCTCACATACACACAATCACCAACTTCAACATCTTCAAATTTTTCTTTGGTGTCCTTTACTGCTTGATTAATGTACTGATTGAATAACATCCGGGATAGGGTACAGCCCTGTCTCATTCCCTTCTCAATCACTGCTCCCCTTTCATGCCCCTCAGCTCATAACCACCATAAGGTTTCTGTACAAGTTGTACATGGCCTTTTGCTCCCTGTATTTTAATCCTGCTATCTTCAGAACTTCAAAAAGATTTTTCCTTTTAACATTATCAAAAGCTTCCTCTAAATCTACAAATGCTATAAACATAGGTTTGCCTTTCCCTAATCAGTCTTCTAAGATATGTCATATGGCCTGTATTGCCTTGTGTGTTACTACAACTGTGTGTTACTACAAACTGAGCTTCCCCGAGGTCGGCTTCTCCCAGTTTTTCCATTTTTCTGTAAAGAATTCAAGTTAGTATTTTGCAACTATGATTTGTTAACCCCTTAATACCTGAATAAATTTCTAGATGAAAGATCAAAATCAAAACTTGTGGCACTTTTAGAGGTACCCAAAACACCGAGGAAGATGCAGACCTTGTCAGAAGCATTGGTAGCTTCACACAGAATCAGCTTTTACCAGCACTGACACTCAAAAACAATTAACCTTCCAATTACTAGCACAGCATTGGTATCATGAGAATTTGTGACACTTGGAACTAAGGAACTACACTGATAGTTTGGTAATTTACACACCTGCCAGCAACTGCTTTCTTTGAAATTGGGATTATTACATTATTCTCGAAGTATGAGGGCATTTTGCCTGTCTCAAACATCTTGCACACCAGACAAGAGAATCTGGTAATGGCTGGCTCTCCCACGGCTATCAGTAATTCTGATGAAATATCGTCTACTCCTGGGGCCTTGTTTTGACTTAGATCTTTGAGAGCTCTGTCAAATTCTTCACACAATATCAAATCTCTCACCTCATCTTCATCTTCATCCTATTCCATTTCTATAATATTGCCATCAAATTCATATCCCTTGTATAGACCCTCTATATATTCCTTCCACCTTTCAGCTTTCCCTTGTTTGCTTAGCACTGGTTTTCCATCTGAGGTCTTGATATTCATATAGCTGCTTCTACGAGGGCCGTTCAGAAAGTAACCTCCGGTTGATTTAAAAAAATACACCAAGTTAAATAAAAATATTTTAATATATACATCTTACAACTACATCTTTGCACTATTTTTCTACATAGTCTCCATAGCGATTGAGGCACTTATCGTATCTCTTCACAAGCTTTGAAATTCCTTCTGCATAAAAATCACCCGCTTGTGCCTGGAGCCAGCCTGTGACCGCATCTTTGAGCTCTTCGTCATCATCAAACCGCTGTGACCCGAGCCATTTCTTCAAATGCATGAAGAGGTGATAATCACTTGGCGCCAGGTCTGGGCTGTAAGGTGGATGGTTGATAACGTCCCACTTGAAGGACTCAAGAAGGGCCGTTGTTCTGCGAGCAGAGTGAGGACGGGCGTTATCGTGCAAAAAAACGATACCAGAAGTCAGCATACCACGGCGTTTGTTCTGTATAGCCCGTCGTAACTTTTTTATTGTTTCACAGTACACATCTTGATTAATGGTCATACCACGTTCCATGAATTCAACCAACAACACCCCTTTGGCATCCCAAAACACCGTTGCCATCAGTTTTCTGGCAGAAAAATCTTGCGAGGCTTTTCTTGGTTTGGTAGGCGAATTTGAATGTGCCCACATCTTTGATTGTTCTTTTGTCTCAGGATTCACGTACTTAATCCAGGTTTCGTCACCGGTCACGATTCTGTTTAACAATGGTTCTCCTTCGTCCTCATAACGTGACAGAAAGTCTAATGCAGAGGCCATTCTTTGAGTTTTGTGGTGGTCGGTAAGAATTTTGGGCACCCATCGTGCACAGAACTTACGGTAACCCAATCTTGCTGTCACTATCTCGTACAAGAGAGTCTTAGAAATCTGTGGAAAACCAGTAGACAACTCCGACATTGAGAAACGTCGATTTTCACGAACTTTTACTTCAACTGTCTGAACGAGTTCGTCAGTCACCAATGATGGTCTACCACTCCTCTCTTCATCATGAACGTTTTCTCGTCCACTTTTAAATAAACGTACCCATTCACGGACAACTCCTTCACTCATAACTCTTGGTCTGTACACGGCACAAAGCTCACGATGAATAGCTGCTGCAGAATATCTTTTGGCTGTAAAAAACCTTATGACAGCACGCACTTCACATTTGGCGGGGTTTTCTATTGCAGCACACATTTCAAACTGCCACAAAAACTAAACTAGCGCAGGTACGACGTTCACTCGACCACGGCTTGATGCCGACTGACCTGTTGAGTGCGTGAACGCACAGATGGCGTCGCTACTCCCCCCACAACCCGCACTGTGACCAATCGGAGGTTACTTTCTGAACCGCCCTCGTATTTTCCCCAAAGGCCTCTCTAATTTTCCTGTAGATGGTATCTATCTTTCTCCTAGTGAAACATGCTTCTTACATTTGTCCTCTAGCCATTCCTGCTTAACCATCTTGCACTTCCTGTCATCTGATTTTTTAAACGTTTTATTCCTTTTTACTACACCTTGTCTTTTTACCTATTTGGTCCTCTGCTGCCTTATACTGTTTCATCTCTTAAAGCTCACCGCCCTCTGGTTCTTTCAACTTATCCACATCCCATCTCCTTAATTTCTTATTTTTCCAATTTTTTCAATTTTAATCTACAGTTCATAACTAAGAAGATTATGGTCAGAGCCCACATCTGCCCTGGAAATGTCTTGAAATTTAAATTGGTGCCTAAATCTCTGTCTTACCATTATATAATCAATCTGAACCTTCCAGTGTCTCCAGGTCTCTTTCATGTAAACTTTCTTTTATGATTCTTAACCCAAGTGTTAGTGATGATTAAATTATGCTCTGTGAAAAATTCTAGCAGGCAGTTTTCTCTTTCATTCCTGTCCCCCAACCCATATTCACCTATTATTTTTCCTTCTCTTTCTTTTCCTATTACCAAATTTCAGTCCCCCATCACAATTAAATTTTCACCTCCTTTAACTATCTAAATAATTTCTTTTACCTCATCATGATTTTCTTCAATTTTTTCATCATCTGTGGAGCTATTTGGCATATAAACATGTACTGCTGTTATGGGCATGGGCTTCATGTCTATCTTGGCTACAATAATGCATTCACTATGCTGTTCACACCTACTCCTGCATTACCCCTATTTGATTTTGTATTTACAACCCTGTATTCACTTGGCCGGAAGTCCAGCTCCTCTTGCCACCAAACTTCACTAATTCCCACTGTACCTACTTTCAGCCTATCATTTCAATTTTTAAATTTTCTAATCTATCTGCCCGATTAAAGGATCTAACATTCCACACTCCAATCCTTAGAACACCAGTTTTGTTTCTCCTGACAACATCTTTCTGAGAAGTCCTGAGCCAGAGATCCACATGAGGGCGCTATTTTACCACCAAAATACTTTACCTGATTGGATACGATCATCATTTAACCATAAAGTAGAGCTGCAGGGCCTTGGGAAAAATTATGGCCGTAGTTTTCCCTTGCTTTCAGCCGTTCACAGTACCAGCGCAGCAACAACATTTTTGTTTATGTCACAAGGCCAGATCAATCAATCATCCCAATTGTTGCACCTGCATCTACTGAAAAGGCTGCTGTCCCTCTTCAGGAACCATACATTTGTCTGGCCTCTCAACAGATACCCCTTCGTTATGGTTGAACCTTTGGTATGGCTATCTGTCTCACAGAGGCACGCAAGCCACCTCACCAACAGTAAGGTCCATGGGAAGGGGGGGGGGGGGAGATATTTAATGGGATAATCCCATAGGTCCATCTGTAGGTAAAGTAAATGGCAGACTTCAGTTCATACTGGGAAAATGTGGTCGACATACATAGCACACTATTTACAAAACACTTGTGTGTCTCATCTTGAATATTCCTAAGTGTCAGGACACATACCAAACTGAACTAAGGGGGATACTGAACATATTCAAAGAAGGGCAGCCTGAAAGTTCGCAGGTTTATCTGACTCTCAGGACAGAGTACAGAAATGCTGTAAAATTTTATTTGACAAACTCTTCAAGATTGAGAACTATCACCACATGAAAGTCTACTTACAAAACTTCTAGAGCCAGATTATAGGAATATACTGCAGCCACTATCTATCACTCACTTACAGACTGCAAAGACAATATTAGACTAATTACAGACTACATAGAGGTATTTAAACAGTCATTTTCTTCACAATCCACACACTAATGGAATGGGAAGGAAATATCTGTGGTACAATAGTAAGTAGCCTTTGTCATGCACTTCACAGTGATTTGTTGAGTACATATGTCGGTAGCTGAGTCAGTCCAATACTCCATTTTGTACTCAAGAATAGGTAGACAGAAAATTTGGACTTGGCATGTTAAATTTATAATCCAGATAATAGCATTTCTACAATTATTCAGGAATATAATATTTGGAAGTGAATATATAACAAAATAGGCATATTTCCTAAAATGGATAAATTTCTACTTGTAATCATCAATCTACTGTCTTGTTTAATGTGGCCTGCCACAAATTCTTCTCCTGTGCCAACATTTTGTCACATTTCCTCTCATTTATTTTTTGGATATATTACAATCTCCATCTTCCCCTACAGTTTTTACCCTCTATAGATCCCTCATGTACAAAGGAAGTTATTCCCCAGTGTCTCAACATGTGACCTAATACCTACCCCTTCATTTTTCCAATTTTTCCTCTTCTCACCAATTCTGCAGAGAACCTATTCATTTCTTATCTTATCAGTCTACCTAATTTTCAACATCACATGCCAAATGCTTCAACTCTCTTCTTTCCCAGTTTTGAAAGATTGCATGGTGTTACTAGAGTTCATCAAATTCTGACACAGATGGATATCTAGAGTAGATGTACATAAAACAGGAAATAAGTACCAGGTATAATCAAACATCTGCTGCATCATGTATTGTAAATAATTTGTTACACAAATAACATCCACCATGCATTGCTACTGCTGACATATAAGAACACATACTTAAAGTACAATTTCATATAAATGTTGTCAGTTATATATTTATGGTGAGCAAAATATCTGTTTTATTTATTTTGTGCACCGTATGATACCAATGTGCTAAATGTGGTGCTACAGAAGAATGCCAAAGATTAGATGGGTAAATCATGTAACTAATCAGGAGGTACTGAATAGAACTGGGGAGAAGAGGAATTTGTGGCACAACTTGAGGAGAAGAAGAGATTGGTTGGTAGGACACTTTAGCACTGGAGGGAAGTGTGGAGGGTAAAAATCGTAGAGGGAGACCAAGAGATGAATGCACTAAGCAGATTCAGAAGGATGTAGGTTGCAGTAGTTACTCGGAGATGAAGAAGCTTGCACAGGATAGAATGGCATGGAGAGCTGCATCAAACCAGTCTCTGGACTGAAGACCACAACAAGATACCAATGCATATTTCTGTTGGAAAGTGGTATTGGGTTTTTTGAAAGTTGGACTGCTGTCTGTCACTATAGGTAACTATAAAAAGCATTCAGATCTGTTTATTTACAGAATAAGGTGTGAAATAATTCTGTGAAAATGTATCTAAAGCTAATTTAGGTATTGCATTAGATCTCTTACATCCAGTTGTTTTTGTCTCTTTCATGGCAGTTCCTATATTCAAAGAAAATAACCATCACCACATCATCATCATAATCATCATCATCTTGTACAGTTCCAGCCTCTGGTCAAGTCTGTTTGGATCACAAACCTCTCCATTGTCTTCTGTCTTCTCAGCATCTCTTTGCCTCCAACTTGATCCAGTCTTATCCTTTCTTTCACACACAGCCCTTCACTCCTTCCAGCCACTACTCTCTTGGTTATCCTCTTGGTCTTTTCCCGTTCCTTTTTATCTCACATATCTTCCTCAGTATCATCTTCTCCTCCACTTGCTTAGCATGTCCATACCATATAAACCTTGACTCCTCTATCCTATCCCATAATAGTTGCTCCTTCACTAATTCTCCGATGGTCTCATTTCTTAACCTATCTATCCTTATCACTCCAATACTATTTATCAAAAATTTCAGCTCACTAGTTTATATTTTGTTTCTCTCTCTTCTTTTAGTTAGACAGGTCTCCATGATTTGAACATAGCATACCCAACGTATAACCCTTTTACTGTTTAGAGGGACATCCTTGTTCCACATCAGGCTTGTGACACTCTTCTGGAATGTTTCTGACTGTCCCTCCTGCTTCTTAATTTCTCTGCTGTTTCTTTCATTCTCCAGTTTTACATCTCCCAGACACTTGAAACTCTCCACCTTTCTCTGTTGTACCCCACCAACTGTTATTACAGTTGTGTCTCTTCCTTCCTGGTTGTGATCATCATTTCACACGTAGTTATGCTAAATTTCATCCCATTCTTCATTGGCCCTGGACTTGACTTGCGTTTATCATGAATCTCTCGCCAAATTGAAAGTCTCAAGTGACTGAAAAAAATGTTTAAGTGACTCTCAAAAGTAAGAAAGGTAAAAGAACAGATCCAAAAAATTACTGACCAGTATCCTTAACATTGGTTTGCTGCAAAATTCCTGAGCATACTCTAAGTTTGAATGAACTCAACTCCTTTGATAGAGAAAAACTTCTATCCACAAAGATAAAGGGCAACACACAGATTCTGCATCCTTAAGGTTGCTGAAAGCCTTTGACTCAATGCCACAGTGCAGACTGTTAATGAAGTTTCAAGTGTATAGAAGAGGTTCTCAGATATGTGCATGGATTGAAGACTTTGTAAGTAATGCAACCTAGTGCACTGTCCAAGGTGGCAGATAGCAGGTGTTCATCAGAGACAAAGGTGTCATAAGAAGCATCCCATGGAAGTGTGATAGTATCTCTTTTGTATTCTATATGCATAAACGATCTGAAGTGTAGTGTCGGCAGCTATCTGCCACTGCTGATGATGCTGTAGAGCATGGCAATAGCTATCTGCTATTGTTTGCTGCCAATGTTATAGTGCATGGGAAAGTGTCATCACTGATTGACTTTAGGAGGATAGGGGTGACTAGGATAGAATTTCTATTTAGTGCAGTGAATGGCAGCTTGCCCTAAATGTGGAAAAGTGTAAGTTAGTGCTGATATGTAGAAAAAACAATCTTGTAATGCTTGAATACAGTGTTGGTGATGTGCTGCTTTACATGATCATGTCAGTTAAATATTTAGGTGTAATGAGGCAAAGTGTAAAGAAATGGAATGAGCACAAATGGTCAGTTGTAGAGCAGGCAAATGAAACCATGTGCAGAACACTTGAGCTACTCATTCCTGAGTAATACTTAAATGTCTGTGATCCAAACCATATCAAATTAAAGGAAAACATCAAGTCAATTCAGAGGTGATCTATTAGATTTGTTACCAGTAGGTTTTTAACCAACATATGAATATTTGTGAACTCAAGTGGGGATACCTGGTGGGGAGAAATCATTCTTTTCGCAGAACACTGTTGAGAAAGTTTAGAGATCCAGCATTTGTGACAGACTGCAGAAGGATCTTACAATGCTAACACACATCTTGCATAAGAACCATGAAGAAAAGGTTAGAGAAATCAGGACTCATATGGAAACATACAGCTAGTCGTTTTTCCCTTGCTCTATTCCCATGAAAGGGGATTGTAAACAACACTGAGAACTTTGCCAGCTTTCAATCAAACAAATCCTTTTTCAGAGATATAGAGTACACACACACACACACACACACACACACACACACACACACACACACATGTGTGCATGCACATACACTCCTGGAAATTGAAATAAGAACACCGTGAATTCATTGTCCCAGGAAGGGGAAACTTTATTGACACATTCCTGGGGTCAGATACATCACATGATCACACTGACAGAACCACAGGCACATAGACACAGGCAACAGAGCATGCACAATGTCGGCACTAGTACAGTGTATATCCACCTTTCGCAGCAATGCAGGCTGCTATTCTCCCATGGAGACGATCGTAGAGATGCTGGATGTAGTCCTGTGGAACGGCTTGCCATGCCATTTCCACCTGGCGCCTCAGTTGGACCAGCGTTCGTGCTGGACGTGCAGACCGCGTGAGACGACGCTTCATCCAGTCCCAAACATGCTCAATGGGGGACAGATCCGGAGATCTTGCTGGCCAGGGTAGTTGACTTACACCTTCTAGAGCACGTTGGGTGGCACGGGATACATGCGGACGTGCATTGTCCTGTTGGAACAGCAAGTTCCCTTGTCGGTCTAGGAATGGTAGAACGATGGGTTCGATGACGGTTTGGATGTACCGTGCACTATTCAGTGTCCCCTCGACGATCACCAGTGGTGTACGGCCAGTGTAGGAGATCGCTCCCCACACCATGATGCCGGGTGTTGGCCCTGTGTGCCTCGGTCGTATGCAGTCCTGATTGTGGCGCTCACCTGCACGGCGCCAAACACGCATACGACCATCATTGGCACCAAGGCAGAAGCGACTCTCATCGCTGAAGACGACACGTCTCCATTCGTCCCTCCATTCACGCCTGTCGCGACACCACTGGAGGCGGGCTGCACGATGTTGGGGCGTGAGCGCAAGACGGCCTAACGGTGTGCGGGACCGTAGCCCAGCTTCATGGAGACGGTTGCGAATGGTCCTCGCCGATACCCCAGGAGCAACAGTGTCCCTAATTTGCTGGGAAGTGGCGGTGCGGTCCCCTACGGCACAGCGTAGGATCCTACGGTCTTGGCGTGCATCCGTGCGTCGCTGTGGTCCGGTCCCAGGTCGACGGGCACGTGCACCTTCCGCCGACCACTGGCGACAACATCGATGTACTGTGGAGACCTCACACCCCACGTGTTGAGCAATTCGGCGGTACGTCCACCCGGCCTCCCGCATGCCCACTATACGCCCTCGCTCAAAGTCCGTCAACTGCACATACGGTTCACGTCCACGCTGTCGCGGCATGCTACCAGTGTTAAAGACTGCGGTGAAGCTCCGTATGCCACGGCAAACTGGCTGACACTGACGGCGGCGGTGCACAAATGCTGCGCAGCTAGCGCCATTCGACGGCCAACACCGCGGTTCCTGGTGTGTCCGCTGTGCCGTGCGTGTGATCATTGCTTGTACAGCCCTCTCGCAGTGTCCGGAGCAAGTATGGTGGGTCTGACACACCGGTGTCAATGTGTTCTTTTTTCCATTTCCAGGAGTGTATGTACGCTACCTTACATTTTGCTGGCTAATTAAACTGTGCCGGCACTTCACCTCCAGTGACGTGAGGGATTGAGTTGGGTAAAATAGGCAAGGAGAGAAAGGGCGTGGAGAGTGGGAGGAAGGGTCTGTAAATGGTGGCTGATATCTGGGAGAGAGAAGTGGTAGGTGCATAGGA
The DNA here is from genome assembly GCF_021461395.2 of Schistocerca americana. NCBI lineage: Eukaryota > Metazoa > Arthropoda > Insecta > Orthoptera > Acrididae > Schistocerca > Schistocerca americana. The sequence continues at coordinate 554,860,778 of NC_060119.1, read as the reverse complement.
TAGGGATGCAGGAGGGAGAGGCTGCTTTCCATTTATTTCAATGTATTAAATAAGCACTGAAACCATGAACCCAGTTAATTTATTGCACAACAGAAAGAATAAGATAATGCTAAATAATCAGAAACAAATATTTCTTCAGAAGTTAATAACAAAAATAAGAGAATGAAAGGAAATTAGAAGATGTGTACAAAAGACAAAACAATCAGAATCTCATATTGAGAGAGAGAGAGAGAGAGAGAGAGAGAGAGAGAGAGAGAGAGATGAAGTTTGGAGGGGGTTCAAATAAAGACATTAAAGATCAGTAGTTATGGCTCATATTCTGAGAGTGTGTGATATGTTTAAGAAATGGCCAGAATCAGAATATTAAAACAAAATACAAGCATGATAGACAAGAACTAGAAAACAAGTATATTGTAGGGTAGAATGAGGAATGAAGGAAACGGAATGCAAAACAGAAGACAGGTAAAAGAAAACTGAAGAAGTCTTTCTTACAAATAAGTTGCAGAAAATATTTATGCAATATGAAGGGCAGTAAAAAGAGTTATATTTTACAATATGTTTAAACACAGTTAAATCTAACATGCCGTGGCATTTAACATACCTACCTGTGTGACTTCTGTGGTTGTGTTTTTGGAAATAGTTTTGCTACCGAGATAGAAACTTCGTATCATTTTGTTTACCTTTGGCAAGTCATTTAGTTTGATTGTATAATTGTAATGCATTATCAATGGTGCTATTTCGTTGAACTTGGTATCTAATTCATGTAACTGTTCCTCATCATTCAGGAAGCCTGTATTATGAAGATTAAACGTTATTAATAATGGTACATGTCTTAGAACAAAATGGTAGTATTTTTTACAAACACAGAAAGATGGAAAAAAATCTGCTTACCAGATGGACAGTAGACAGACAACACAAGTTTACAAATTTTTAGAATCAGGGCCTTCTACAACCACAAAATGACATAAAAGTACACGAAAGATGAGGATTATTTAACAGATTGGATAGGACGTTCCTAGAATATTCCTGGGCAGAGGGCACAAGATCAAACAGAGTGCTACGGGACATCACTATGAAACGTGATAGATAACTATAGCAAAAGTATATGTGTAAGGCACAGTGGAACCTCGCATAGTGAACATAATTTGATCCAGAATCTTACTTGTATTGCAAAACACTCATTAAGCAAAACAACTTATCTCACATAAATTAATGTAAACTATGATAATGCATTCTATGCAGAAAAAGTACTAAAAGTTTTATCTTATCCATGCCATTTATTCAAAGTAAATTATACCTTCAGTATTATGTGTTTTATTTTTCACGATATATAAATAATTCTTTTTTACCCAGAAGTTATCCATAGTCATTTGTTTCTGCCGACGCTTCAACACATGGCAAAAATGCAACACAGCATTGTCATCAAATAAAGTTGTACCACGTGCAGCCACTGCTTTATTGGGGTGGTGATTTTCAATGTATCATGCAATTGATTCCCATGGTTTCAGCATTTCTCTTACTGCACCAGAAGATTGCTGCTTTGCTGTTACTGCCTCTTCCTTCTCCTCTGAAGAACTTTTTTTCACAGGTTCCTGCAATGAAACACACTGCAACTCAATATTTATTAGCTGTGATCTTCCATAAGCTCATTGATATCATCATTATCCACTTCCAGTCCCATCCTCTTGACCAAAGACACAATCCTGTTGACTTCAGGCTCCACAGATACTGACTCAAATGCCTCAGGGTCACATTTGACAATGCAGTCCAGCCAAAGCTTCTTCCAAGCAGAAATGAGAGTTCTCTTGGTAACCCCTTCCCACACCTTTTCAGTTATCTTGATGCAGGCAATGATGTTGAAATGATATTTTAAAAACCATCTAAGAGTGAGATTGGTAGCTTCAGTTAACTCAAAGCAATGCTCAAAGAGTGCTTCAGTGTAGAGCTTCTTAAAGTTAGAAAAAATCTGTTGATCCTCAGGCGGGAATAATCGAGTAGTGTTGGGAGGCAGAAAATGAATCTTGATGAATTGAAATTCTTCAAGGATGTGGTCTTGTAGGCCTGGAGAATGGGCAGGAACATTGTCCATAACAAGCGAGACATAAAGTGGCAGATACTCAAGCAAATATTTTTTCATCAAAGGACCAAACACTTCATTGATCCAATCACAAAAAGATCATGTGTCATCCAAGCCTTGTTGTTGGACCTCCACTTTACATTTAACCTGCTCTTCTGGACTTTACACTTCTCAAAAGCTCATGGAGTTTCTGAATGGTAAACAAGCAGCAATTTAATTTTCAAATCACCACTTGCATTGGCGCGGAATGGCAGTTTGAGACAGTCTTTCATTGGTTTGTGAACTGTCAATGCATTCTCCTCTACCATTATAAAAGTATACATTGACATCTTTTTCCAGAGTAGACACGTCATGTACAATTAAAAACCTGTTGCAGCAGATAACCCTCAGAATCTACAAACATCCTGAAGTTGCTGATGAAGTCCTCTGCTGCCTTTGTGTTGGAGCTGGCTGCTTCACCATGCCTCACAATGCTGTGGATCTGGTTCTTCTCTTAAACTTACTGAATGACCCACGGCTTCCCTTAAACACTTCGGCCACTGATGATCCTGGCATTTTCTTAATGAGGTTGGCAGAAATCATTCTCGTCTCCTCACATGTGATGTTCTTATTAATAGGGCCACCATGCAATTGCTTTTCATTTATTTGTATAAGGAGCAACCCTTCAACATCATCCAGAAAGCAAAACCATTGTTTAGATACTCTTTGTCACTCCCTTTGAAGCGTCTGTCTCCTTAATCTTGTCCTTGTTTTTGGGATGGTGCAAATAGTTGATGTAGACTGATTGTATGTGTGTGCTAAATCAGCAACACTCACACCACCTTCATGTTTTTTAATGATTTTATGTTTCATTTCTAAGATCATTTTCTTTCTCTTATGGTCATCATCTTGTGGCTTTATCTTCAGGGACATTTCTATGAAGGTTATTAAAATTTGCACACAAAAAGCACTGTGTGAAAAAAATTTAAAAAAAAAGTGTGATCACAAGCTGTACTAATATGGTAGCAGAAAGGGCACTAAACTCATACTGCAGTACATACTAAAGACATTGTTCATATGCTACAGCTGACAATGAAAGGCATTCAAATTGTTGTACATTTCCCCCATTGCATGTGAATGGCTGGTGATGTTGCCTAAATCATTGTTACACATTATGCGAAACATCACTCATTAAGCAAGTCTTTTTTTATACCATTTGTTTTGCTCATTATGAAAATTGTACATTATGGGAGGTGCTCTTTAAGTGATGTTCCACTGTGATAGGAAAACTGGAGCAGATCAATCAAAGAAAAAACTGGAACCTGAAGAAAAGGATATGAAAAAAATGAGAAAGGAAGTTTCAAACAAATGGGAAAATATAATAAATAAAGAAGTAAAAGTGAATGAAATGGGAGAAGAAGAAGAAGAAGTGAGCTTCAAAAGAATTAGTCAATTCTGGAATTTAGGGAGGACTTGGGAAGTGAAACTTTTTGAACAGAAAGTAAGCAGTGAAGTGGGCTCATTATTACATCTTATTGCATTAGCTCTGTTTGTGTACATGGATGATATTAGCTCATATTTTAGCCTATCTGGGAATCTGCCATGAATCATTTGCTGATTCCACAGTTCTATCAGGTCAGTACAGTATTTTAACTTTCTCCTAGAAGTATTAAAACCCTCCAATCTGACCCTCTCTCTTAGGTGGCCACACACAGGATGTTGCAAGCCAGGACAAGGAATGTTGGAGAAGTAAAATCTCCTTGGTTTGACTGGCCCAGCTGGTAGCACCTTGACAGATCCTCTTGCAAGGGTTGTTATGGGGACTACAGTAGTCAGTGAGGCGAATAGGATCAGCCAATCACCGATACACTACAAGAAGTGGAAGAAGAAGCCCTCTCTGTCATGGATGGTACACAGGGAAGATTCATGCTAGAGGAAGGCATCAGTCCCACAGTAGCCACAGTCAGTGGAATCAAAGAGATTAGTACAGCAACTGCAATGAGACCACAGTACAGCATGTGGAGATGGAAGAAGTCATGGAGAAAGAGATAGCCACTGCCTATATACTGTATACTGGAACACTATCACGGAAAATAGGACGAATATTGAGGAAACACTGAGTAGGATCTGTCTTTTGCCCACTAAATCAAACATGAGTATTATTGAGAAGTGTCAAAGACGATCTCAGTTTGCGGAAGACTGGCATATACCAGATTCTGTGTCAATGTGGAAAGACTTATATTGGACAGACAGTGCGCACCGTCGAAGATCGTTGCCGAGAACATCAGAGGCACACTCAATTTGGATTCCCCAAAACGTCGGTGGTCGCAGAGCACTGTTTGTCTGAAAATCATGAAATGGACTACCAGCATACCAGGATCCTGGCACAGACATCTAAATACTGGTACAGTGTCATTAGAGAGGCTGTTGAAATTCGTACCAGGGGTGGACTCATCAACCGAGATTAATATATAATAACCGAGAATAATAGATTAATCTTTTAAAATTTGCAGGAATAAAACTGACGGAAAATAAATATAGTGGAACTGTAAAACATGATTCAAAAGAAACGCCAGATAAAATACTGATGGGAGCAGCAATAAAGCAATTGGCTTGATCAATGTCGGCAGCATATATGGATGTGTGAAGAGAAATACAAAAGAGATTTTCTTTAAATTCAGTCTTTTTATTCAACTTCTACTCTGTGAAAGTGTAGGAATCACTGAACAAGAGACATATGAGAAAGCAGAAATGGGTGGGTGTGAGAATTTAGAATTGAGTGACTCAGAATTGTTGTCTTTTGTTGGAACTATTTGAGCAGTCATAATTACAAAAGCAGGAAAAATTCTGCAATGTGGAACAATAAATCATGATTATGAATCAGTCAGTCAATAATCTTGAACAGTCTATGGAATCATCATCCAGTGACATTCAGAATTTTGAGAAGAAAATAAAGAATATTGCTTTGAAAAATGACAATGTTGATGGAAAAGATAAGACAAAAATGTAGCAAAATTAACATGGGAAAAGTGCATACTGAAAATAAAATCATACATGAATTGTCAGTAACTGAGAGCTCGGAGATTTTGTCAAAAATTGACAATTGACAGTTATGAAGTAAAAGTTCACATGGAGAATGTTGAAGACAAAAGCTGAAAATATAGATGAATATGTGACTGAACTAGAATATATTTTGCTAGCCCTGTGATGTGTTTGAAATACCTCTCAAAAAGAAACACATAAGTAACTAATTTAATGATGTAGAAGTTGTTGCTGATAGTGAAGTGGACAATTTGTATGAAGATGTTGTAAATACAGTATGTGATCTCAGTGTAGAGATAAATGTTTTTCTGGCTGAAAAAAGGTGAATCCTTAGATGAACTTTCAAAAGAAATGAACTTCCAACATTAGTTACTGAGAAATGTTTGAAACTGGTCATTTGCAGATTATTAATATGGAAAAAGATATCTGAAATTCTCAAAACTGTATTTCTTTCAGAAAGGTTCTTTGTAGTCAACTACAGCTTAACTTGTGGTCGAAGCACTTGAATGATTTTTGTAACCAGTTTAGAAATAGTTGCATACAAGTTTGTAGTAATGCTGTGAACAATGTGAATATGTACATAACACTCAATTCTGATGCAAAATTTTGTAATTTAATTCATATATTTCAGCACCTGATTGGAAATTACACAAAATTATTCTGAAACAACAATGTAACAATGCTAATAATGTGCCTAATTTGCAAGGAATACTTGATTTTGGTGAATTCTAATGATTAACAGAAGAATATGGAAGAACACAAAAGTTATTATAGGTAGTACTGGAGGCATAGATCTGAAAGAAAGCCTTTATCATGCGTAATAGCTATTTTGAACCATTACAAATATAATGTGAAGTATTTCTTAAACACTGTAGGAAAACAGCTTTATGAAAAGCCAGAGTAATCAATATAAAATAAATCTAACAAGGAAGAAACCAATATTATATGCTCTTGTTCGTAGCCGGGCACAAGACCATTAATCCACTAATTCATGAAGTAACTGTTAACTTTCAAGCCAATTTTAAAAAATGTTAACTGATTCTTTAATTTCCATTAACTTTCTCTGAGTCCATTAATCACTGATTACATACCTACTATTTATGATCAAAATGATACTGCACTGGCCACAGAAATTATGTTCTGACAAGTTTGGACCAGTCAGGTGTGCGGCTATGCTGTGGTTTGCACAACTGATGTGAGCAATCGGGTGTGAGCAAGAATAATGAGGTGTTAGCTGTTTATTGTTGTTCATTTATTGAGTTTGCCTTAAGTACTAATTTTTGTTATTGGACTGACTGTTGACACTCAGTCTTGGAATCAGATTCTACCCCTATAACTGATGAAAATCCATGGCTGCATTTACGTGATTATGTCAGTTTTGCATCTACATCTACATCTACATCTACATTTATACTCCGCAAGCCACCCAGTGGTGTGTGGCAGGGGGCACTTTATGTGCCACTGTCATTAACTCCCTTTCCTGTTCCAGTCTCATATGGTTTGCGGGAAGAACGACTGCCAGAAAGCCTCCGTGCTCGCTCGAATCTCTCTAATTTTACATTCGTAATCTCCTCGGGAGGTATAAGTAGGGGAAAGCAATATATTCGATACATCATCCAGAAATGCACCATCTTGAAACCTGGACAGCAGGCTACACCGTGATGCAGAGTGCCTCTCTTGCAGAGTTTGCCACTTGAGTTTGCTAAACATCTCCGTAACACTACCACGCTTAAAAATAACCCTGTGATGAAACGCACCGCTCCTCTTTGGATCTTTTCTATCTCCTCTGTCAACCTGACCTGGTACGGATCCCACACTGATGAGCAATACTCAAGTATAGGTCAAATGAGTGTTTTGTAAGCCACCTCCTTTGTTGATGGACTACATTTTCTAAGGACTCTCCCAATGAATCTCAACCTGGCACCTGCCTTACCAACAATTAATTTTATATGATCATTCCACTTCAGATTGTTCTGTACGCATACTCCCAGATATTTTACAGAAGCAACTGCTACCAGTGTTTGTTCCGCTATCATATAATCATACAATAAAGGATCCTTCTTTCCATGTATTTGCAATACATTACATTTGTCTACATTAAGGGTCAGTTGCCACTCCCTGCCTATCTGCTGCAGATCTTCCTGCATTTTGCTGCAATTTTCTAATGCTGCAACTTCTCTGTATACTACACCATCATCTGTGAAAAGCCGCATGGATTCTCCGACACTATCTACTAGGTCATTTTTATATATTATGAAAAGCAATGGTCGCATAACACTCGCCTGTGGCACGCCAGAGGTTACTTTAACATCTGTAGATGTCTCTCCATTGAGAACAACATGCTGTGTTCTGTTTGCTAAAAACTCTTCAATCCAGCCACACAGCTGGTCTGATATTACGTAGGCTCTTACTTTGCTTATCAGGCGACAGTGTGGAACTGTATCAAACGCCTTCCGGAAATCAAGGAAAATGGCATCTACCTGGAGCCTGTATCTAATATTTTCTGAGTCTCATGAACAAATAAAGCAAGTTGGGTCTCATACAATAGCTGTTTCCAGAATCCATGTTGATTCCTACAAAGTAGATTCTGGGTTTCCAGAAATGACATGATACGCGAGCAAAAAACATGTTCTAAAATTCTACAACAGATCAATGTCAGAGATATAGGCCTATAGTTTTGTGCATCTGCTCGACGACCCTTCTTGAAAACTGGAACTACCTGTGCTCTTTTCCAATCATTTGGAACCTTCCGTTCCTCTAGAGACTTGCAGTACATGGCTGTTAGAAGGGGGGGCAAGTTCTTTCGCGTACTCTGTGTAGAATCGAATTGGTATCCCGTCAGGTCCAGTGGACTTCCCTCTGTTGAGTGATTTCAGTTGCTTTTCTATTTCTTGGACACTTATTTTGATGTCAGCCATTATTTCGTTCCGATTGGGAGAACAAATACTTTTTGATTGTAAACTATGCTTGCCTAAAAATGACCAATTAGGGCTCCCAATTTAATCCATAATAATTTGAAACAACACGTAAGGAGAGCACATCAATGGTCATAGCAGGGTCTAGTCAAGGAAAGCCAAAAAGAAATATCAGTCTTGCTAATTCAGATATTGACAGTGGAGCCAATAGCAGCAACAGAATATGGCAGAAAAACATTGGAGAGTCTTTTGGCATTGCTGTAATTGTCATTGGTGTGTCTCAAGCTAGTGTGGACCAACATTTTTTGTTAAGAATATGATTCCTTCACGTGTTGCTGAATTGAAGTCGCTTGAGAAGTTGATGAAAACTTTAAACCCCAGCAGAAGATCAATTTTGAAGAGAATATTGGGCAGATATATCACTGATGAGCACATTTTATCAAATCAACACCTTACTTAGTAAGTGGATACTTTTTCATTGAAATTCAAACTGACCTACCTATGCGTATTTGATGAGTACAAGTCACTACTTTAAATTAAAAAAAAAAAAAATAAAAATAAATAATAATAATAATAATAATAATAATAATTGACAACAAAGATAATCTTATCTTCTATTTCTATGACCAGTGTTGTAGTCTTTCTTGCACAAGGCCTTTAAAACCTAATGTACCAATTGACATCATCTTATCAGTATAGATATTACTTTTACTTTTCTTAGGTTAGATTGTGTGATCTTAGCAAAACCTTCGATTGTGTTGAGCATATTTCACTCTTCAACAAACTAGTTTATTACGGAATCACAAACAGTGAAGTTGACAACATTTTTGAATCTTTCCTCAGCAACCATAAACAAATTGTCTGTAAACAGAGATCACAGATAGCTGAAGTTAAGTGCGGTGTGCCACAAGGCTCAGTATTAGGACCTCTGGTATTTATCCTAATGACAAACGATCAACCATCTTACATAAATACTAACTCCATTCTCTATGCAGATACCACTTTTTTCAATATCACTCAGACATGGATATGCTCCAAACTGTGGCAAATGACACAATATCACAGGCATCTGTATGGTTTCGAGCTAATGGGTTCCTGCTTAATGAGAGTAAAACTCAAAAGATTGCATTTAGTTTAAGAGATCTGCCAGTAGAAGACTTCATGGATAGTGTTAAGTTCTTAGGTATTGTTACAGATAGAAAATTTACTTGGAAGCGACATATTAAATACATTAGTACAAGGCTGTCTAGAGTGGCGTATTTGTTAAAGAATTTAAAAAACCATGTACCTGCGGCCTATGTAAGATTGACCTACTTTGCTTTTTTTCTAAGCATTATATCTTATGGGCTTTTAATATTAGGCAATAGCTCACACCTTCAGGAAATTTTGGTACTTCAGAAGAAAGTAATTCGAATTATCACAAACAGTGATAAACTGGCCCACTGCAAACCATTGTTTATTAACTTAAAAATATTAACTGTTATAAACATGTATATTTACACTGCCCTACTGCATATTAAGAGCAACTTATCAGAATACCAGTGTAGAAGAGATGTACACTCTCATGGAACCAGAAATAGTAGCCATCTTGACATACCTTACTACAGATTATCCAAGTCACTGAACAGCTACGAAGTGGTGTGTATGAAGATGTTTAACAAACTGCCACTAGAATGGGTAGAAGCTCCATTTGATTTATTTAAAGACAAATTATTGAGTTGGTTAGCTGCAAATCCTTGCTACTTACTTCAGGAATTTCATGACTGTAAAATATCATAGTGGTACCAGCTTGAAGAGTGCAGCGTAATTTCTTTAACTGAGTAATTTATGATGAAATGTTTTCATATTATTTCATTTTAAATATTGTATTTTATGGAAAACCAGTTGTGACATAGTGATCTTCAACCCATGTATATATGCTGTATAACTTGTACGAGGCATGTTTTTTAAGTAAGTACTGTTTTGAAATTAAAAAAAGATGTTCTAATATATCTCAATAATTTTATTTTTACATGAAAGCCTGTTCCTTAATCTACTTTTCTACATAATTTCCATCACCATTGAGGCACTAGTCATAATGTTGTACCAGTTTTTGAATACCCTCCTCATAGAAGTCTGCTGCCTGACTTGTTAACCACTGCATCACCACTGTTTTGACTTCATCATGTCTTGAAGATGCTGACTGGCCAGGTGTTTCTTCATGTGCAGGAACAGATATTAGTCACTGGGCGTAATATCGGGGCTGAACGGAGAATGATCTAGAGTTTCCCATTGAAAAGATGTGATGAGATCTTTGATCTGATTCGCCACATGTGGACGGGCATTGTCTTGAAGCAAAACGATGCCCTTGCTCAACTTCCATAGACTGTTGCTTTGATCCTGGTGTGATGTAAGCCACCCATGTTTCATCACCCATAACAATTTGGCTTAAGAAATCATCACCGTTGTTGTGGTAATGCTCAAGGAAAGGCAATGCACTGTTTAAACATTTGATCTTGTGCACATCCGTCAACATTTTCGGTACCCAACATATGCACAATTTTCTGTAATTCAAGTGCTCGGTCCCAATACCATACAAAACACTACAAGAAACATTAGGAAAGTCATCCCTCAAGGAGGAAATTGTAAAGCATATGTTTTCTCTCACCTTATTGTCCACTTCCTGCAACAAACTTTCATTAACCACCGAAGGACGCCCACTCCGTTGTTCATCATGCACATTTGTGCAGTCATCTTATATGCTCTCACCCACTTTCTCACCATTCCATCACTCATAATGTTTTATCCGTAAACTTCACAGACCTCACAATGAATATTGGTCACTTTTAGGCCTTCAGCACTAAGAAATCTTATAACAGCCCGTACTTCACAGTCGGCAGGACTCACGATTATCGGAGGCATCTTAAACACTCAGTACACAATGTAAACAAGGAAGAATCAGACTGTAATGGCGTCAGTGCTAGATTAAGTAACTTTGCAAAACACTTGTGCAATTTGGTATGGACACCAACACACTTTCAAATGAATCCTCTGAAGATGAGATTTAGAATTTATTTCAGTAGAAACCTGCATTCCATACTTGAACATTGCTAGTTCAGTGTAGCCCTTGACAATATACTGGAAAACTTAAATACTTCACCAGTTCACATGAGGTGTGCTGCCCTTACATTTAACTTGACCACAAGCAAAGATGCAAATTCTGCTCTACAAATAACTTGTTTTAAAATTTCCTATAGAAATTCTATGCCAAATTAGATGCTCTTGGAAATCAGCACTTAGAAGTACGATGGCAGCAGATAGCATTCACACTGAATTAGGCAGGAAACTGATACTGCCAAGTATGTAAAATGATATTACTAAACTTGTTTGTAGGTTATGGCACCAGTTGCTGGTGACCTTGATCAAATTCAAGGAGAAGCTCAAGTGTATATCAGATCACTCCTGCTGAGAATTGGGGCAACTGCATTTAAATGGAAGAATATAAAGGCTAGAGGTCTTGTGAACTGCACAGTTTTAGCCAGTGCCATAGTAAGAGGCACAGAAAATAGGTTTGAACATGATGATTAATGCCAATGTACTGCAGTTTGTCATCCAAAGTTGTGGTCGATGTGGCTGGAAATGAATGACAACAATAAAGTGGAAGTAGTATGGGAACTAATTGGAAAAGTTGTAGAGTGGCTTTGAGGCATGGCGCCACAGGTAGTTTAATTAGTGATGGTGGAAGCAGCAATGACAAAGACAAAGAAGAAGATTTCCTTCCATCTGTCATTCAATCTAAAACGATGCCGAATAGTAACACGCCTATAAAAAGTACAGCCCAGAATCCAGTCAAAATGTGACTGAACATGAAATCAAAGAACTCATTCAACAATGAGGTACTTCTTGGGGAACAGGCTGTAGTAAATTTATTTTTTAAGTATAATTCTCGTATACATTTGAATGCTGGAGCTGAAAAACTTTTTTCTGTCAATGAGGACGTTTTGTCTCCTGAACAACCCTCAATTTCAAATGAAAACTTCCCATGTACATGTTGGGACACATGCACTTTAAGTCAGATACTAATTATTCTCCTGTATTTTAATTCTCCCGTGATTTTAGACTGCTAACTAAATAATTATAAAACTACATGAATAAATTTTCTTTATTTACCTTTGATGTTCTACCTGAACTTCCCCAACCAAAAAATTTTTATTTATGCAACAGTAATATGTTTGATTGACTTGCTCATTTCACTGCACCTACAATATAAAGTTTACTATTACAAGTTAATAATTAATGGTTAGCTCTAACTTCTGATAAATATACTGTAATGTAATATTTTAAAAACTTAACTTTTATGTAACAGATTAACAATTAGCAAAGTTAACTTCTTGATTAACATTGCCCAGCTATGATTTTGTCCTGATCTCCGTGAAGTAGGTAATGTTGAAAATATACTAATGATGTTGTTAAAACTGTTATATGTAATGAAGTAGTGAGAAAGTGAATGTTACTACAGGATGCATATGCTGACAAGGAAAAAAAATTCTTGGATTTTTCCCAGGTAAAAATACACTTTCTCCCGGGTGAAAACACACTTTTTTCATGTTAAGTGACAGTATAATTTCCCTCAGAATCATAAAACCTATCAATACTGTGAATGGTTGTGCCTTTATACACATTCCTGCACTTTAGAAAATGAAACTCAGAGAAAATACACATTTTGGTAAGATCTTTGATTTGCAGCAACATGTACGCTGCATATTTACGTATTATGAAAGTATAAATTCGAATTCCACCAAACACTGCATCGTTCTTTCCAAAGCATTGAAATCAAGATTGCGATGCGCTAATGTTAGCCAGTCATAGCTCATGTCACGTGATCTCGCCAGACGATGACAGCGGTTATTCCATGGAGGTATTTTTACCTCCATGGGTTATTCAGAGCTTAGGAGAACATGTGATGTAGTCAGCCAATAGCAAGATCACTGTTAAGTAGTGCAAACACACAAACAGGAAAAATTAATGGATTAAATTAATATACATAGTGTTAGTACAAAAAAGCAAAGCTTTTACTTACAATATCGACCTCTAAGGTTAATGAGCTGCAGTACAAGCTAAGCTTTCACATATAATGTTGATCTTTTTATGAGTGTTATGCTTTAAGATACATCACACATATGTGCCAGGAAAATTTTTAATGACAGAAATGTCTGATATTCTGGACTCGAAATTCTCCTAAATGGCTCGTCATCAAGGAGTTGATTTTTAAATGAGAGTCAAATGCCCTGTGATTTAAGAAATTCATCATACATTCTCGCACATAGTTCAACTTGTGTAAAAAAAAATTTACTCTGAAAGTAATGCTTTCCAAACCACCATTCGCAATATTTTCCTGCGACCTGTTAGAAATAGGTTCGTTTCAGCAGTTGCCAGAGAGCACCAGATAACAGGTGCTACCGCGCTTGCACAGCTACGATGACGTAGGAAGTCCATATGTTCGTTAACTGTAAAACATTAAAAGATCTTACATTATGTCATAAAAGAAACTAGACATTAGAGGATACTCCAAGAGCATCAGAATTTCGTGGAACATACTAAAATGTGCACATATAAAGTGCATACTTAAAGTGCGCATTCGTATGTCCAGATTCCCAATGAAGTAGGCCTCGACCTGATATTAAGTTTTTCAGTGTAGTTTTCAGGATGTAAATCATTTTGGAGTGCCAGTACTGTATTAGCCCATGTTTGGTTCTTTATTGTCGCATAATGCCATATGTGCTAGAACATGAAAACATGCACTTGAAATGCAGTGAACAGTTCAAAATAGCCAATAGTGAGGAATTAAACACTTTGTTAAGATTAATAGAAGTCAAATTTCTTTAGCAAATCGACAAAAGTAATTTTATTGTTCTGCAAGGCTATTAATGCTTGACTGGCGGAAAGGTGGAAATAAAATAAAAACTGAAACTAATGACACACAATGACAAAACCTAGCATTTAATACTGGATGGGATTATTTGTAATTGGGAGAACAAGAACTCTTCAGAAAATTTGCACTTTTTATTGCCTATTGTTGTTTTGTGTGACATTAAATTAAATGTAGGATATATAAAACCAGTAAAGACAAGAGACAAGCAAGACAGTACACATTTATTCAATCCTTAGCTCCCAGCATTTTTTCTCTCTAATTTTGCTACAGCTTTACATGGCATGCATTCCTTTCTGCGAAAGAATTTATTGCCTCATGAAAGTTCGCCAAATGCTTTGCTACATGAAAAATTTAAATGTCATTGTCTAATACTGGGAAAGCTGTTAGTACAGATAGTACCTAAGACTGGTGTGGTTTCTCTATCTGATAACGTCTATTTTGTCACTGCCTGCTAGATAAAACAAATTAGACCTTTCTATTATTGCAGCAATTATAACACACATCAAATAACTGAGACTGTTTTGGCACAAATGGTCATTTTTATAACAAGACAGAATATAATTAGATCTACTACAAGCCAAAAGGTTAATGTTAGGAAATAGTTTCACATTTCATTCATATGCTCCAGTTTCACAAGTATGACATTGAAAAGTAGTACCGGTTGTACAAAATTTTTATGTTAAATTTGGAATCGTTGAATTCTTCGATAATTTGTGGGATGTCTCCATTTCTTCTCTTTCCTCTTTCTAACAAGCAATCTTGTTATCATCAATTCTGTAACTATTCATGCCATTGTCAAAACTTATTCCCCGGTTAACTTCACTAACCCTGCCAGAACCACAGGTTTAGTTATCCCACGATTATTCTCCGGTTAGGCGTGGTTACATGTTCATGCAACACATTTTCCATGCTGCTTCCAGAATACAAATTAAGCAGCTGCTAGCGAGGAAATGTACTACTGGCCCTTAGTGGTGTAGCGATCTGGCCACAAATTTTCTGTCAAAATTTCGTTTTCTTGGACATAGCAAGAAGATAATACGTAATCTTTCTTACCTGTTATTTCTGTTAGTCATTTATTTCCACTCTGGTAGTCTGACTCTATGGATGTTGCTAGTAATTATAACAATTCTGATCATTCCCAAACCCAATCAACCACATAAGCAAACAGCGGTTGGCGTTCACCCATTCGGCTTCACACTTCTCAGCTCGTATAACCCCGTCCCCTGTGGGAAAGTTTATTTCTAGATGCGGTGAGGATTCCCCTGGTAAGGACTTCATGTACACTATGCATGCATTCAAAAATCAGCTTATGATTCGTCCAGAAATCAACTTAGAAATGTCTCCAAAAATGTTCGAAAACCAAGCATTTCAAAATCATATGAAAAATCGATAGGCCAACATGTGCTGGATGCTAGGCGATTTGTGAAACAAGGTTTTTCCCCTCAACAATATGAAATTGATGCCCCCCCCCCCCCCCCTCCAAGATCTGTGTTTGCTGCACATGCGTGAATCTGGCAGCTTGGGTGTGCCAGTAAATTTTTCCAGGTAGCATCTAGCTGCTTGCTGCGACTGGTTACACAGCCAACAGACACATTTCTGTAACCAGAAGTGGGAGAAGGTACTGCTCATACACAACTCAACTGTGCATCCGCATGAGCCCACTCGTAACTGCTAAAACAAAGCAGTTGTGACGTCGTGCTCATCGGAATCAGTTTGTTGTTATGAAGCGTTGCATAGTCTTCCTAAAGCCTTTGGCAAATTTTGCTGCTGGCAGACACTTTTATGAGCACTGTGTTTTGTTGTTGTATATGGTGCATTTCCTTTTCAATTTAAGTTTTATATTCGTTTATTTCTGTTGTTCATGTATTATTATAATGTACTGCAGAAGAATGATAATGAAACTGAAGCTATTGTATTCAATCTGAATGCTCCCAGTGATGATAACAAAACAGCAAAATTATAAGGATTTCATGTAGATCAAAAGCTCAGCTAGGATACCCACACAAGGAAGATATGTGGCAAATTGGTGCCATATATCTGCTGTACAAGCTGGGGAGCAGTGTCAGTAAAGAACTTCTATTATTAAGTATATTTTGCATTCTTCCATTTGCACCTGTGTTATTGAATGCTATTAAGGGGCAATTCTGTAGGCTCAAAATTAGTGTTTAAATGTGAAAAGAAAGCCATAAGGTGCATAGCAAGGCTTTGCCCATATGAATCATGTCAAGATTATTTTAAGAAACTAAATATAATAACAGTGCTTGGCCTCTGTATTTACAAATGCGTTGTCTTCGTTAAAGAGAATGTGAGCAAATTTGACTTATGGAGAACAGTTCATGACCATAACATAAGAAGTAGACATACAACAGATATGCCATATGCTAAGCTTGCAAAGGGACATAACAGTTACAAATATCTTGGTCCTGTCTACTTCAACAAACTACCTCAAAATGCCTACACAGTGCCAGTAAATAAATTTAAAACTAGTCTTTTGAGGTGGATGAAAAGTAAAGTAATTTACTCTGCTCAAGAGTTCCTTGAGTTTGTGACAAATTACCCACTTTCCTTACGAGAATGAACTATAAATTAACTGCAAACTATACATATGCCACACTGTGCAACTATTTTAGTGCTGTTTCATGTACTTATTGTTAATTATCTGTTTGATTAATTATTTGTCATTAACTGAACTATGTAGTTCATTTATCTTGTAATTGACCTGTTAGTAAACTTCTTGTTGTTACTGACATTTGCACAAATATGTATTGTATCCATCTTGGATTATTATATTGTAGTTAATAACATTTGTCATATCGAAGTTTATATTATTATTATTGTGTTAACACTGACAACACCAATTGCCTGTACATATGCTCAACGGTGGAATAAAACATTTGTATTTGTATTACCGCAGTTTTATATCCCCTGTTAGAGTATCGGTTCTTACCAGTCAAAATTACAAAAAATTGACTGAAAAATAAAACAGTGAAAAATTCCTAGAATTCTAAACAACTCCTGGGTTCTTCCTGGTTTTCTCCCAGATGAATAAATTCCCGGATTTTTTCTGGATCTCCCAGTTGTCCCAGTACTACGTTACTGTCATGATGTCTCTGTAAGGTGGGAGTTTACTGCTGTTGATGAGGTTTTGAAGTATCTTATACTGGGAATATATTGTGAGATGGCAGTGTGCTAAGGTTTCATTATGATACTGTGTGAGTGTAATTAATTTTGGTGATGAATATGATGTAGATTGAGTAGGCAATTGGTCAGGATCTCTGTGTCACGCATGGTAGTAAATTATGTTCATAAAATCATGCAGTATGAAACAATGGTAAAGTATTTGTAATTAGAGTAAAGAGTTAATGAAAAATCTGAGAGAAGAGATGAAGTAGATTCATAAATTAGATGACTTTGCAAATATGAAAGAGCAGAGGTATGTAGAATAATATTAATTTAATCAATCTACCAAACCACAGTTGCCACAAGTTTCCCCAAGTGAAATTCCCTAATATATCCCTGACTTGCAGACAAGTTTTAGAATTTTCTCCTGACAAATTCTGACATCTCAAGGATAAGTTAAGATGTACATTGAGAATCTGTCTTTGCAGAAGAAACAATAGTGAAAATGAGGAAACATCTAAAAAAAACTTGGAAGCAGATGGTGTTCCCCGATGTGAGAAAATATCTTAAATACTAACATCAACATCTTTTGTAACAAACTGTTTTTTGATGGAGAAAGAAAGCCAAATGGTATATGTGTTTCATTAAGACCACTGATGTTATTTTATTTCAATAAAACGAAACACATTTGGTCACAAAACTATGCATTTCCTGGGAGTCGCAGGACAGATTTACAATACCTTCCTGATTGCAGAAATAACCCCATAAAAAAGAAGGCCTGTCGAAAGAAGTGCATAAGGCAGGGAATAATTGCGTAAACCAACACTGTAGGTGACCGCCAATAAAATTCTGATTCTACTATGTTCATTATGGTCAGTTATTACCCACTGTGTTACGTCTATTATTTTACAGGTATTGTGTGATTTTCCTTTTGAGAAATATATGAGTACATAGGGTACAAACCGCCAGTGAGTGACATAATTTTCTTTTTCTTATCGTCCAACTTTCTAAAATATAAACTGCTTCAGAAGTGCCAAAATGTAGTAGAACAAATAACATGTCTATAAAATGCCACACTGTACAACATTCTTGTGGTGAGGCAGTTGCAGTTCCTGAAATCCATCACTCATGGCCTCTGGTCTGCTGAGGAGCAGCGCCCTCCTTGGTCCATTGATTAGCCATGAAAATCTGCTGCATTACACCACACACAAACAGACCCAGCATGTGGGCAGATTGGTGAGACTAGTTCCAACAGGCATTGCCTACACATTATTGGGAAACAAAAGGCTTCAATTTGACAGGCCCGATCCATTACAGATACCTGCCGAAACAGCCTGCAGTTTTAGTCCGTTGTGGAAATCCACTTGTGTGGCCAGCTATTCATAAGCCACAGACAACATGTTGACGAAATGAGACTGCAGTGATCAATCCGTGCAACAGTTAACCTGTTCAAATACTCTGAGAATTAGTAATAATGAGGATAGGTAGCAACTCACCATAAAGATGATTAGATGATTGCTAAGGCACAGACAGGCATGTAGAAAACACAATCATCCTCTCTCAACTAAATTTTCAGCCATAGCTTTTGTCAGAAAATGAGAGCACAATCACTCAGACACAACTCATGCACACAGGACCACTGTCTAAGGCCACTGCAACTACAGTCTCTGAGAATCAGATCCAAACAAACTGCTCCTCATGCCTCCCACCAGCAGCTGCTAGGCTGGTGACAAGAAGTAGTGGCAGCACTGACTGCAAGCTGAGGGGACTTGTAGGAAGGGGAGAAGCATTAGTAATGAGGGAGTAGGGAAGCAGTGCATGTACTCACTTGCACCCAGCCAATGATGATGCGTGACACCTCAGTAAACAAACCATATCATCTACTGAGAAAAAAAAGAGATTTTTCCAGTGTTTTTTTAAATTTCCCTGATGTGTTTGAATTCCCTGATTTCCAAAACCTGTGGCAACCCTGCAAATAATTTTTTATTATTTTGTCTAGAAAATCTGAACTTTGACTGAAAATACACTGCACAACAGAATTAAAGGATCACTTTTTCAAATACTTGCAGTTTCCACCCATTGTGTTGCTTCAGATAGCAAGGTGTCGACACATGCAAAAATAGGCCATAGCTCAGAAGTCCATGTGATGTGTAAGGTGTGTTAATGATGTCACGTTGGCATCAAACTTCACCAGAATTCTGTCCATCACAGTTGTTCTTACCCAAATTTCAAAATTTCACCCCTTCTTTTGACACCTCTGTGATGGAGGTTGGAACCAAGATGCCCAGCACGGAAGTCCTGTGATTTCCTTATGGGTGGCACACTGTCATTCAGAATCAGCACGAAAATGCCTCAGGGGATCACAATTAAACGAAATTTTACCCTGTGGCATTGATTCCAACACATTTCATGGTCAGAAATGACTGTTTGCAGTGTGTTGAGCAACAGGAAGATGCTCTTCACAGCCTTAGACACTGCTATCACTCTTGGACATTTCAATCCTTCTGTAAGGACATTGTGGTGCTGCATCCCCATCAAACATGATCTGACCCATTTGGAGAGAACTGCAACCACAGTTTTTGCTCTCACGTACAGTTTGGAACCACTACGAACCATTCAATACCATTTGATGAAATTTGAACATGGTCAAAAGCAGAAAAGGATACTTATGCTTTTTCATCCTCCTGTGGCTTGATCATGGGGAGTGTGGGGATTGGGAAATGACATGTGTGTGAATACAATGGCAAAGACCCACTAAGACCTTCCCAGTTTGCAAAAACCCTCAGTGTCACCCACATGCCTATGTTGAGCACCTTACAAATGTACCTTACAGACAGAACCCCTGACAAGACCAGACACCTGCAGGCAGGCTCTGCTGCTCTTTTGCCACTGCCATGTGGGGTAGCCACACGGTCTAAGGCGCCTTGCCATGGTTCATGTGACTCCCACCGTCAGAGGTTCAAGTACTCTCTCGGGCATGGGTACATGTGTTATCCTTAGCGTAAGTTAGATTACATAGTGTGTAAGCCTAGGGATCGATGACCTCAGTAGTTTGGTCCCATAGGAACTTACCACAAATTTCCAATTTTCCTTTTGCCACTACACTAATGCTCTTGTGTCTGGTAGTACACTATACCAAATCAGAGAGTGTCAAAAGTTGTTTGGTCTGCAAGTGCGTAGGCTTTTGTCTCAGGCTCTGTCTATACAGGCACGTTTTTAAAATTTTCAATAAAGGTGGAGGGTGCTACTGAGGGTTTTTCCTAACTGAGGGGATCTTAGAGGGACCCTTTTATTCACACATTTGTCAATGTCATATCCTCCAATGATGATGCCACAAGAGGATACAAAATAGGAGTGCTGAAAAAGTATAAGTACCCTTAACTTTTTCAGATCACATTCAAATTTCATCAAATGATTTTGTAGAGCCTGTAGCAGTTCCAACCTGTACACAAGAGCAAAAATTGCAGTCTCACTATGCTTCAAAGAGGTGCAATCATGTTCGATGTTGATGCATCCTCACAATGTACTTAGAGAAGGGTTGCAACACGGGAGGGTGTCAGCAGCATCAAAGGTTGTGAAGAATGTCTCATAGTTGCTTATCAGATTGCAAACTGTTATTTTTGACTGATATTCCCATTTTAAGCACATCATATATAACCACACAGCATTTTGGTGGTGGCGCTTGAAACGTAACAGCCCATTAAGACCCACTTAAAACAAACATTTTCCAGTCTAATTCAGGATCGCACATGTGAACAAAATATGTAACTTGTCGTGAAAAAGTTATAACTGAAAAAATGAGGCGGCCAGCGTGGCCGAGCGGTTCTAGGCACTACAGTCTGGAACCGCGCGACCGCTACGGTCGCAGGTTCGAATCCTGCCTCGGGCATGGATGTGTGTGATGTCCTTAGGTTAGTTAGGTTTAAGTAGTTCTAAGTTCTAGGGGACTAATGACCTCAGATGTTAAGTCCCATAGTGCTCAGAGCCATTTTTGAAAAAATGACTGTTTGATCTCATTCACTTCAAAGTGTAGAAGGTCTGTAAATGAAGGGAACAATTCCCATGAAGGGAGTCTCTAGTAATTAATAAAAAATGTAAATGTGTTATTTTAATTACATATTCGAGAAGTTATTTTCAAATAAAATAACAGACATGTACTAATATTGTAGTGTACTAGCTGTTCTGGAATAAACATACATTTATATATGTATTTTCAGTTTTTCTATGTCAATTTTAATTGTTAATTAATCAAAAAAGATTCTAAACAATGCCGAGGATTGTTCGAAATTGTTAAGAAAGTATAAATAGTTACAGCCATGTTGGCAAAGGGGATCAGTACTTTGAGTGTATTTGGACAGGAAGCATGCAGCTTGTTGACCATGATTTATTTCATTATTGTAAGTATGTTACAACTTATTTCAGATTTGTCAAGATGCTTTTATTTACTTTGAGATTGTAATAAATATTCAGATGAAACACTATACTGGATTAAATATTGTTTTTACTTTATAGTAAAAACCTGCAGCTGCTGTTTTCCAGGACTTCTGCTGCAACAGATTGCCAGCTACGATGAGTAAATTAACGCATAGTTATGTTTTATGCTATTGTTTCCACTGTTGTTGACTACACTTAAAACTGGTATTTAGTTTATTGACTTATCTCTACTCAACTTTCTACTTTTAAAGTGTGTTTTACATTGTTATCCACAATGTTAAGAATAATTTTAGTCCAGACACTGTTCTCAATATAAAATTCAAAAAATTAAAACAGAAAATAAGTACTGTAGACTTACGTGCTGCAGGATACAATCCCTCAGATGTAGTAACACCTGTCAACCATGGTAGATTTCTAAGTTTACCACCAATCAAAGCTTGAAGAGGATCCTCTGTGATAAATGCACCTTCGTGTGGCTTCTCAGTGACTGGTGCAAATGGGGAAAATGGATTGAAATTCCACGGCTGAAATATTAATAACTGGTTCACTTTTGCAGTGCTCAATTATTTTCATGTACAGTAAATATATAATATTTCACTATGTAAATTGTGTTTCTACCCCTAAATTATTTTATTTTACAGCCATGCAGTATTTTGTAAGACAGTGACACTATTTATATAAAGGGCTGCACAATATGGCTGTACAAAACACGTAAGAGACCCAAATCAAAAGTATTATCATCACAAGGTGCTCATTGCACTGACAGAAAGAATGACAATCTGTTCATCCCAAGTGAGACACTGTTCCTTCTGAATTTGAATATCCTCAACACACACCACACAAAAATAATTTCTGGTTGATTGTGATGACGGGAAATTTATTTAAATAATCATTGAAAATAAGGAAATAAATTTATAAATTAAAATAGAAATGATAAAGCCTTATGTAAGGCCTTTCATGACTGCTGTCAGTTACATTGAACGCTTTTGGTTACTCAAATTATTTCACATATTGTCCTATGCCTTCTGTCGTGGCAGCTATCAAGTAGCCAACAAAGAAGTGTTTTAACAAAGAGATATGGAATTCTCATGCAACACAATGGACAGTATTGACACAGTACAACAGTGGCCAAGGGCACGGCCACTGAAGGGCAGGGGAGGGGAGCTGAACGTGTAGGAAAAAATCTTTGTAAAACCAAATCACATCCTGCACAACTATACTTCAGTCTCAGTGTTGAGAAAGGCTGAATACATAATGGATGTTTAATAGTAGCAAGTTTGCCCTGAGCCATTTGTTATGAAGTCTCAAAACAACTTCATCATTCAAAACAATTTCATCATTAAACTAAATCGAGACACTCCCTGCTTTCTCTCCTTCAGATCACTTCTGGATACCCTTTTGTCAATGGAGCCAAATAAGTGAAAGTGAGAAGGTGTCAGTATGATGTTTGCATATACTGACAGACAATTACAGACAGAGAAATAATATAAGCTTCCAAAGACATTTTTGGTAAAATCAAAACAGAGAATTTGTGCCATGTTACATAGATGAAATATTTATAGTGATAGTTGATGATGTCAAAAGAATCATAAAACACTGTCTTCTCATAGTTATAATTATGTACAAAACATTAAGTGACTGTGTTAATTTATGTGCTAAACACATCACCCCCCCCCCCCCCCCCCCCACCCCATCTAACTGCAAGCACAGACTCTCTTTCAGCTCATGAGTTCTTTTGGATGAAAACTGAGATGATTCAGTCTGTTTGTGTGACTTGTTGTATATACATGTGTAGATGCTTGTACTTAAATTATATTTAATTTATATCTGTATTGAAATATAAAGTGGAAGTGTTTAAGTAAAAATGCATTTACAAAACTATGAATGCCTATTCTATTAGATGCAGTGCTGCACAGGTTTTAGAATCCCAGATTCTGGAAATCCTTATAAGGTAACTGATGTGATAAGTCTTCAGATTATCTTTAAATATATGTGTCTTCCAAAACACATCTTTTATATCTGTCAGTAGGGTGTTACTGACTGCAGTGTCAGAACTTTAGAGGCTTCTATAATTTTCGTTTAAGCAAAGTGAAGATCTTTCGAACACATATGGTAAAGCAATCAGTCACAGTTAGTACAAAAAGCTTAAGTCTATGTAAGACAGTTTTGATCACATCTTACATAATCATCACTGTTGACGCAATATACTTAGGTCAAAATTAGACTAACTACTATTTTATAAGTAACATATAGGGCACAAAAATTCTTTACATCAGTGATAGATCTTAAAAAGCATTAGGGATATACATGAGAGTTACAAAACTCTGAGTAACTAAACAAACACTTTTTTTGCCTTATTTCACAATTTTATTATGTTTCTGCACAACCTAGGTTTCAGGTTATGAACCCATTTTCAAGTACAAGTTCATTACTGATTCCAAAGATGATAATGCGAAGATAAACATGATGATAAAGCAAACATAGTCACCTCAACTTCTTAATGAAAAATTACTTCAGTGATATTGACAAATTACATATGAAATTATACAATTCACCAATTACACTAAAGTGACTAAAAATACTTAGGAATAAAGTTATGCATCAGCCTAGAAATTTTTACCTACTGATGGATTGAGGCCCAAAGTTTTATTTCTGTCCCGGACATGTGATATTATCTAAAAGAGGTGAATAACTGAATTGGGTTTGCTAATTTAATAATAGGTGTGGGGAAGTACACATCTGTATTTTTTTTTTAATTTCTAGAATTTCTAACTGGCTGAGTTTAGCCCCCTTTTCCTCTGTGTGTAAGACTTGCTTCTTCAGTCCCCAACTTCTATGATGTTGTTTGAGCCTCATACAGATTGACCTCCCTGTCTAT
The DNA here is from genome assembly GCF_021461395.2 of Schistocerca americana. Classification (NCBI taxonomy): domain Eukaryota; kingdom Metazoa; phylum Arthropoda; class Insecta; order Orthoptera; family Acrididae; genus Schistocerca; species Schistocerca americana. The sequence goes on along the minus strand of NC_060119.1, from coordinate 554,836,422 downwards.
CCAATGTAGCAAGACTTCCGGTATATGATCTCATAAACTCCACTTTTTGTGATGGCTGGTTGTTTGTCTTTTGAATTGAACAAGTGACTTTGTGTTCTCTGAGGGACACAGAAAAGCACAGAGAAACCCTTTGCCTTCAAAATATTACTTGTCCTGTTTGATGTTTTCCTTATAAAAGGTAATCTGCACCATTTCTTTTCCCGTTTATCTGTGTTTTTCATTGGGGACAGCATGAACCTGGCTTGCTTCTTCATCTTTTTACTTAGAATTTTGTCAACTATGTTGGTTATAAAGCTGGCCTACTAGTCACAGATGCTTCACAAAACCCTCTGGGTGACTTTGCTAACAGTGACAATTATGTGGCATATGGTTTTGAAGTATTTTTGGTTACTTGAGCACAGCTCTATCCCCATTCCATTGACCAATCCAATAAGTGATGGATTTGGGATTTGGAAGATACACAAGAAAGTTCCACAAGGCTTTTTGCAAATGAATGTATATAGAGAAGTCACAATGCTAGAAAATTGTAGCAAAATGCAGGAAGACTTTCAGAGGATCGATGCTTGGTGCAGGGAATGACAACTGATCTTCAACATAAATAAATGTAATGTATTGTGAAAATATAGACAGAAAGACTCTTTATTGTGTGATCACCATATTACAAGAATCACCAGAAGCAGTTATTATTGTTGTTGTTGTTGCGGTCTTCAGTCCTGAGACTGGTCTGATGCAGCTCTCCATGCTACTGTATCCTGTGTAAGCTTCTTCATCTCCCAGTACTTACTGCAACCTTCATCCTTCTGAATCTGCTTAGTGTATTCATCTCTTGGTCTCCCTCTAAGATTTTTACCCTCCACGCTGCCCTCCAATGCTAAATTTGTGATCCCTTGATGCATCAGAACATGTCCTACCAACCGGCCCCTTGTTCTTGTCAAGTTGTGCCACAAACTCCTCTTCTCCCCAATTCTATTCAGTGCCTCCTCATTAGTTATGTGATCTATCCATCTAATCTTCAGCATTCTTCTGTAGCACCACATTTCAAAAGCTTCTATTCTCTTCTTGTCCAAACTATCAATCGTCCATGTTTCACTTCCATACATGGCTACACTCCATACAAATAGTTTCAGAAACGACTTCCTGACACTTAAATCTATACTCGATGTTAACAAATTTCTCTTCTTCAGAAACGCTATCCTTGCCATTGTCAGTCTACATTTTACATCCTCTCTACTTTGACCATCATCAGTTATTTTGCTCACCAAATAGCAGAATTCCTTTACTACTTTGTCTCATTTCCTAATCTAATTCCCTTAGCATCACCCGACTTAATTCGACTACATTCCATTATTCTCGTTTTGCTTTTGTTGATGTTCATCTTATATCCTCCTTTCAAGACACTGTCCATACCGTTCCACTGCTCTTCCAAGTCCTTTGCTATCTCTGACAGAATTACAATGTCATCGGCAAATCTTAAAGTTTTTATTTCTTCGCCATGGATTTTAATACCTACTCCTAATTTTTCTTTTGTTTCATTTACTGCTTGCTCAATATACAGATTGAACAACGTCGGGGAGAGGCTACAACCCTGTCTCACTCCATTCCCAACCACTGCTTCCCTTTCATGTCCCTCAACTCTTATAACTGCCATCTGGTTTCTGAACAAATTGTAAATAGCCTTTCGCTCCCTGTATTTTATGCCTGCCACCTTAAGAATTTGAAAGAGAGTATTCTATTCAACATTGTCAAAAGCTTTCTCTAAGTCTACAAATGCTAGAAACGTAGGTTTGCCTTTTCTTAATCTATCTTCTAAAATAAGTCGTAGGGTCAGTATTGCCTCACGTGTTCCCATATTTCTATGGAATCCAAACTGATCTTCCCCAAAGTCGGCTTCTACCAGTTTTTCCATTCATCTGTAAAGAATTTGCGTTAGTATTTTGCAGCCGTGACTTATTAAGCTGATAGTTTGGTAATTTTCACATCTGTCAACACCTGCTTTCTTTGGGATTGGAATTATTATATTCTTCTTGAAGTTTGAGGGTATTTCGCCTGTCTCATACATCTTGCTCACCAGATGGTAGAGTTTTGTCAGGACTGGCTCTCCTATGACTGTCAGTAGTTCTAATGGAATGTTGTCTACTCCCGGGGTCCTGTTTTGACTTAGGTCTCTCAGTGCTCTATCAAACTCTACATGCGGTATGATATCTCCCATTTCATCTTCATCTACATCCTCTTCCATTTCTATAACATTGCCCTCAAGTACATCGCCCTTGTATAGACCCTCTATATACTCCTTCCACCTTTCTGCTTTCCCTTCTTTGCTTAGAACTGGGTTTCCATCTGAGCTCTTGATATTCATACAAGTGGTTCTCTTTTCTCCAAAGGTCTCTTTAATTTTCCTGTAGGCAGTATCTATCGTACCCCTAGTGAGATAAGCCTCTACATCCTTACATTTGTCCTCTAGCCATCCCTGCTTAGCCATTTTGCACTTCCTGTCGATCTCATTTTTGAGACATTTGTATTCCTTTTTGCCTGCTTCATTTACTGCATTTTTATATTTTCTCCTTTCATCAATTAAATTCAATATTTCTTCCATCACCCAAGGATTTCTACTAGCCCTCATCTTTTTACCTACTTGATCCTCTGCTACCTTCACTACTTCATCCCTCAAAGTTACCCATTCTTCTTCTACTGTATTTCTTTCCCCCATTCTTGTCAATTGTTCCCTTATGCTTTCCCTGAAACTCTGTACAACCTTTGGTTTAGTCAGTTATCCAGGTTCCATCTCCTTAGATTCCCACCTTTTTGCAGTTTCTTCGGTTTTAATCTGCAGTTCATAACCAATAGATTGTGGTCAGAGTCCACATCTGTCCCAGGAAAGTTGAAGTAGACATACAGAGTGATTAGAAGTAGAATGACCATATAAAGTTAATTGCAAGTAAGGCAGATGCCAGGCTGAGATTCATTGGAAAAATTCTCAACAACGGGAGCAGCTTACAAAACACTTGTTTGACCAGTACTTGAATATTGCTCATCAGTGTGGGACCTGTACCAGACAGCACTGATAGAAGCAATAGAGAAGATCCAAAGAAGAGCAGCTTTTTTTTGTTACAGCTTCATTTAGTAAGCACGAAAGTGTCACTGAATGCTCAACCAGCACCAGTGAGAGATGCTGCAAGAGAGGCAATGTGTATCACATTATGATCTACCGCTCAAGTTTTGAGGGCGTGCATTCCTAGAAGGGTCAGTGTACATTCCTAGAAGGGTCACTAGTATATTTCTTCCTCCTACGTATATCTCACAAGAAGACCATGAAGATAAAATCAGAGATATTTGAGCCCACTTGGAGGCCTACCAGCAATCATTCTTCCCTCAAAACATAAGTGACTGGAACAGGGGAAATGAGAGTGGTACACAAAGTACCCTCTGTCTCACACCATAAGATGACTTGTGGAGTATAGATATAAATGTAGATGTAGGTAAAGAAGTTTGAAAACCTCACAGTCTGTTGAGAAAGCTTGCTGTGCTACTTATAAAATCTCAAAGACTTTGGTGATTATAGCCATCTGCTAGGGAAGAATCTGACTTGGTTTAATATTGAAGTTGTTTGTCCAGTGAGACAAGGATGTGATCTCTCTCTGCTTATATTCAATGCTCACATCTAGGAAGTTATAGAACAAATTCACAAAACTAGTGAGGTGGGTATCAGAATTAATGGGCAGAATACAGACAAGCTGCGTTACACAGACGATATTGTGTGGTCATGGAGACAAAAGATGATCTAGTGAAGGTCCTCAGCACATTGGAAAAGATTTTCTGTTATAAGTATAGAAAGAGAACAAACAAGCAAAAGACTAAAGTGAAGGTGAATTGTAATGAAGAAGAGTATGAACATCTGAGAATAAGAACTGAAAGTGAGAAGCTAGAAGTGACAGAGCAACTTACTTATTTGGCAAACAGGACCACAAGAGATGGTAGAAGCTGGAAAGAAATTGTTAGCAGAATACAGACAGACAGAGAGAGAGAGAGAGAGAGAGAGAGACAGAGAGAGAGAGAGAGACAGAGAGAGAGAGAGAGAGAGAGAGAGAGAGAGAGAGAGAGGATGGGGGCGGGGGAAGAGAGCTCTTTTGGTAAATTATTCACAACATTTCCCACTAAAGATTTGGTGATGATGATGTTTGGTTTGTGGAGTGCTCAAGTGCGTAGTCATCAGCGTCCTTACAATGTCCCAATCTTTACACAGTCCAATTTTAGCCACATTCACGAATGCTGATGACGATGAAATGATGGAGACAACACAAACAGCCAGTCCCCGGGCAGAGAAAATCCCCAACCCAGCCAGGAATCGAACCCAGGACCCTGTGATCCAGAGGCAACAACACTAGCCACTAGACCACGAGCTGTGGACTGAAGATTTGGTGTAGGCTTGCAACATGTGGACTTTGGGTTATATGTACTGCAACCCACACTGCATACAGTTCCATATCTCCTTCCCAATGCTTTAAGAATTCCAGTTTAACAACTATGACATGCACGTTTTATGTAAAATTTTCAGATGTCGGTGTACTGGAACTGTTCAATCAAAGGATGTGTGGTTCTCACAATGGCTCTGGTTTCTGCATTAAATGCTACAAATGCAGATTTGTTGACAGCAAAAATACCTCAGTTGCTATAAGTTGGTGATTTAATTCACCAGGAAAAGAACTATTAAGAATATATAGTAGATATGTGAAGCCTTCTTGTATTCATCAAAAATTGAAACCACTGGGATGCCTGGAGTTGATGCCACTGCCAATGTTTATCCTGACTGATTTCAGGATGTGCAGTACTGATGCTGTCTGCTGCTGTTGTAGTTCCACTAATTGTAGAATGACCTCCATGTTTCCAGGACAAAAATTCACTTTATGTGGTTTGTCACTATTCTGTCATATTATACTAAAGATGCTTGATGTAAAGAGTGTTTCCACAGTTCATGTTACACACTTCTAGAGATTGAAGAGGAAACTTAGTAGATAAAGTTTTGCGGAAGAATTCATGTCCGGAAACAGTTTGTTTCCATGTTATGAGGAAAACATGAGCAACTCAATCATGTGCTAGATGTTTCATACGCAGGGTGCCTATTATGGTAGGCTACTCACATTCATGAATGGTATGACGATGTGATGTCATGTGATATCCTTTGTTTTCATCTGCCTTGTTTTCAAGCTTCCTGGTAATGTGTTAGTTGACATTGTGATGATTAGTACTGCAGAAACAGGATGCCTGAGCACACATTCACAGAGTACATCAATTTGTTGTTAGATTATGGTGAAGCTTGCCATAATGGAAGAGGAGCTTAATATCTGCACTACAAGTACTTTGCAGTATGACTCTATCCCATTCCATGTTTGCCAGAGCAGAATAACAACTATGAGAAAGTGGGAAATTTACAAGCGATAGAGCAAACTGTGGTGCTCAAAGAAGGAGGCACACTGTTGTATTGGAAGAGGAAGCACTTCATCAGGTTGAAGAAAACCCGTCGACGAATATTCGAGCCACTGCACATGACATATGTGTCTCACTCATCTGTCTGACATATTCTGGATGAACAGCAATTCCACTCATATCACCTTCAGAAGGTACACACCATGCTCCTGGTGGATTGTGTGCTATTTGTCAATTTCTGTACTTGGTTTGTACTCTGTTGTGCAGACTTTTCTTGATTTCCAAAGTGAATTTTATTCACCGACAAAGCACATTTCAAAAGGAACATGTTTTGAACACTTGAAAAAGCAACATTTGGGATCAAGAGAACCCAAAACCCAAGTGTACATGAAGACTTCAGCATGCCTTCAGCGTTAGTGTCTGGGCAAGTATCTGCGAAGGTCATGTGAGTGGACTGTACATCCTTCCTTCCCATTTGACGAGTGCCATGTACTTGATATTCCTGCAACAAGTGCTGGTGGAGTTTTTGGAAGATGCCCCATTGGACATTCAGCATGAATTGTGATTCCAGAATGATGACATGGCAGTACCTTTTGCGATTCATACTCAACATCGTCTGAACATAGTCTACGGGTACAGGTGGATTATTCAACGTAGACCACATGCTTAGTCACAAAAATCTCCAGATTTAACCTCTTTAGACTTTTTCTTGTAGGGCCATATGGAGAGTCTTATTTACAAGACCCCGGTCCAGTTGGAGGAAGATCTGGTTGCATGGATCATGGCTGGAGCAGAAGTGATTAACCATACACCACTCATGTTGGACAGAGTTCAGAACTTACCTCACAGATATACTGTGTGCACCAAACTTCGTGGTCAACACATCACACAGCTGTTGTAATATCAAAGTAAATAGGACTGAAATCTGTACATTTTATCTTCCTTGTAAAATGGAAATGAACCATTTCTGGACATAGATTCCCCAGTAAAACTTGACTTACTAAGTCCCCTCTACAACCTCTAGAAGTGTGCAACATGAATTGTGAAACACCCAGTATGGACCCATATCTCACAAGTCTCTAAGTGCCATTATTGTAGACAGCACTCTACATATATTTCCATGTAAAACTCAATACAAAGAGATGTAATAAATATGGAATCATTTTCTACTCAAATTACACAATGAAAGGATTACAAGTGGTACAAAGCCATTCACAAAACATAAATTATAACTTTAATAAAAGGCTCCACCACTGTTGTTTTGAACCACAAGGATTACCTGGCAGAAGGACTCTGCCAGCTGTCAGATACTTCCACCTGAAAACCTTGCCACAGTGACCGCAATTTAGAAATCCAGCAGGATCTCCAGTCACTCCTAAAATCCTTAGGCCCATCCCAGAATCTCTCCCCAGAGTCCATCTCTCTGCTCATCCTTACCACTCACTGCACTCCTACCTTCTACATGCTTCCTAAAGTCCATAAACGCAACCACCCAGGACGCCCCATTGTGGCCGGTTACAGTGTCCCCCACTGAGAGAATCTCTGATCTCATAGACCAAGACCTTCAAACTATTGCCCATAACTTACCCCCCTATATAAAAGATACCAACCATTTCCTCCATTGACTCTCCTCAGTTCCTGTCCCTTTATCACACAGTGCTCTGCTTGTCACTATTGATGTTACCTCCCTTTACAATAATTCCCTAATGCTCACAGCGTTACTACTATTGAACACTAACTTTCCCAATGTCCGATGGATTCCAAACCAACAACCTCCTTCCTATAGTCAATAACTATCTATATCCTCACCCACAATTACTTCTCCTTTGAAGGCAACACCTACAAACAAACCATGTGTACGGCTATGGGCACTCACATGGCATCATCCTATGCCAACCTATTCATGAGCCATCTAAGAGAAATATTTTCTAAACACCCAGAATCCTAAACCCCTCACCTGGTTCAGATTCATTGATGATATCTTTGTGATCTGGATTGACAGCAAGGACACCCTGTCCACATTCCTATAGAACCTCAACAACTCCTCCCCCCATTTGCTTTAACTAGGCCTACTCCAATCAACAACCCACCTTCCTTGATGTTGACCTCCACCTCAAAGATGGGTACATCAGCACCTCCATCCATTTCAAACCTACTAACCACCAGCAATACCTCCAATTCAACAGCTGCCACCCGTTCCATACCAAGAAGTCCCTTCCATACAGCCTAGCCACCCATGGTCATTGCATCAGCAGTGACAAGTGGTCCCTCTCTAAATATGGCGAGGGTCTCACTGAAGCCTTCAAAGACTGTAATTATCCTCCCAACCTTGTACAAGAACAAATCTTTCCAGACTCCCATTACCTCCCAAAGTCCCACCGTCCGGCCACAGAGGAGCATTCCGCTCATAACTCAGTACCACCCATGAGTGGAGCAACTGAATTACATTCTCCACCAGGGTTTTGACTACCTCTTTTCGTGGCCTGAAATGAGAAATCTCCTGCCCACCATCCTTCTCACCCCTCCCACAGTGGTATTCCACCATCCAAAGAATTTACACAATATGCTCATCCATCCCTAACCAACCCTTGCTCCCAATCCCTTACGTCACAGCTCATACCCCTGTAACAGACCTAGATGCAAGACCTGCCACACACATCCTCCAACCATCATATACCCAGTCAGGTCACAAACATCACCTATCCCATCAAAGGCAGGGCTACGTGTGAAACAAGTCATGTGATCTACAAGCTAAGCTGCAATCACTGTGCTGCATTCTATGTGGGCGTAACAACCAACAAGCTGTATGTCTGCATGAATTACCACTGACAAACTGAGGCCAAGAAACAAGTGGACCATCCTGTTGCTGAGCATGCTGCCAAACATGACATCCTTCATTTCAGTGGCTACTTCACAGCCTGTACCATATGGATCCTCCCCAACAACACCAGCTTTTCTGAATTGTACAGGTGGAAATTTTCCCTGCAATACATCTGACAATCCTGTAACCTTCCTGACCACAACCTTCTGTCCTCACCCTTCCAGGGTCTTCCCTGTTCCCATTCCAGCACTACACAGCCCTCATTCTACCATCACATCACACCCGGTCTTTTTATTTCTCTCCTTTTCTGCTACCCCTCCCTCCCCTCCCCACCTTAGTCTTCTCTTTACCTGGCGCAGTGGTTAGACACTGGACTCGCATTCGGGAGGACGACGGTTCAATCCCGCGTCCGGCCATCCTGATTTAGGTTTTCCGTGATTTCCCTAAATCACTCCAGGCAAATGCCGGGATGGTTCCTCTGAAAGGGCACGGCCGACTTCCTTCCCCATCCTTCCCTAATCCGATGAGACCGATGACCACGCTGTCTGGTCTCCTTCCGCAAAACCAACCAACCAACCAACCAACCAACCAACTCCTCTTTACCACCATTTAGTCACCACTCCCATCATGCACTGGTGCTGCTGCTCACAGTGTGGTTTTAATTGTCTGAGACTGCAGTCAAATGTGTGGGTTGTGTTTGCATGTGTGTGTGCGTGTGTGTGTGTGTGTGTGTGCGTGTGTGTGTGTGTGTGTGTGTGTGTGATCTATTTTTGACGAAGGCCTTACTGGCTGGAAGCTATTTCTGTGACAGCCTTTTTGTTGTGCCTGTCTGTGACTCAGAATCTCCGCTATATGGTGATACCAACTTTCCTTTTCATAATATTGCTATAACTTGAATAACATTCATATCTACCACAAAAATGAGAATTTGCCTATATTATATAATTTATCTATTGAACCGTGATTAAAAAAAGAAATCTACAGAACTCAATATTTAATCAAATGTAATATAAAGGCCAAACAACTACTGCACCTGAAATAGTAGCACCTTCTCAACCAGTTGACCTGCAGGTCGATTCCTTAGGCATCTAATAAGCATAGTAGATGAATCAGTATCACAACCTACTGCTGCTCCAAGTCGGAATGCTTTTTCTCTCATTCCCTCTGCATTTGCCCAAGCGCACAATGTTGTGCCACTTGTTGATATGCCTCTGACAAACAAACCTATGCAAAGCACATAATTCTTGTAGATAGATTTAAGTGTACACACAATGCTTCATATACTTGAAATAACAAATAAATCAGAAATGTGTAGCTGACAAACAATTTCTCACTGCAGCTGCAACACCCAAGTAAACAGTTATGGTGTGGTGACCATATGTTTTTGATACACTCTAAAAGTCGTTCACCAAAATGTACAGTCTCTACCAAACAAACTTGATGAAATAAATGTACTTCTTAGGAATGAGTGGAAGGAGGTATCAGTTTTATGTTTTTGTGAGCACTGGCTAGAGAAGGACCATTTACAGTGTTCAAACATAACCGGTTTCACTCTGGCAAACTACTTTTGCAGATCAATATCAAAGCTAGGAGGAAGCTGCATTTATGTAAAAGAAAACATAGACTATAAGATAATAGACTGTGTACATCACTTAGGAAGCGAAAAACACTTTGAAGCCTCAGCTATTGAAATAACATCAGGAAAAACTTTAATAATGTGTGTTTACAGATCACCCAACAGCAATGTAAACATTTTCTTTAAAAAACTTGACCTTGCACTAGGGAAACTTAAAAATACTTGCAAAACTATAGTTCTGTGTGGCGATTTTAATATTGACCTCTTAACACACAGCCACCAAAGAGAAAAATTCCTTAATATTATTCAAGAATATAACCTGTGCACTAAAATAAACTCCCCTACACATGTAACAAAAACTAGTGCTACACTTATTGATCCAATCTTTGTAAACACTGACATGCACACCTCAGAAAACTTTAACACCGGCTACAGTGACCACAATGCACAGCTACTTGCCGTATGCGGAAGTGTTGATTTGTCTAGGAATGGAAGTGTTATCTACAAGAGAAAATTCAGCATGCAAAATATTGAGCACTTCAAACATATGCTAAGTACCCACTCGTGGAATAAAATCTACAACAGTTACAACACAGATGAAAAGCTGGATAATTTCATGGAAATTTACAGACATTGTTTCGAAATTGCATTTCCAAAAAAGAAAATAATTTGTAGAGGCCCCAGCAAACCCAAAACTTGGATTACATCAGGGATCAAAGTATCATGTAGAAGAAAAAGGGAACTTTTTGCACTATCAAAAACAGATAGCAGCCCTGAATTTGCTCACCACTTCAAAAAATACAAGTTAACTCTGAGTCGTGTAATAAGGGAAGCAAAATTAAGGGATAATGACAAACTTATTATGGAATCATCAAACAAAGCTAAGACAATGTGGAATACGGTACAGAGACTTACTGGTAAGGTGGAAACACACAAAAATATTGTATTGTCACAGGCGAGCAGCAAGATCACTGATCCAAAATTAATTGCTAACCACTTCAATTCTTACTACACCAATATTGCTCGTGAGTTAGCGAAGGAACAAATGGGAAAAACATCAAACAAAATATTACAGGAAATTTCTGGAAATAGTGTAACAAATACATCCATGTTCCTCCGTCCAATAAGTAGGGAAGAACTGTTAAACAGTATAAAGTCATTAAAAAATAAATATTCAGCCGGTGTCGACGATGTGCCAGACTATATTATAAAAGTATCAGCTGAACAGATACTCGCACCACTGCTAGATATATGCAATTCTTCACTATCAAGTGGTATTTTCCCACAACAGTTAAAAACTGCAAAAGTTGTACCCCTTTACAAAAAGGGCGATCGGCAGCAGATGGTCAACTATAGGCCCGTGTCACTCCTATCAGGTTTTTCAAAAATCATTGAAAAACTAGTTCTGCTACAACTAACTGATTTCTTTAACAAAAAAAATATGATTTCAGGATGTCAACATGGCTTCAGGCCTCAGTGCAGTACTGAAACAGCCACTTTTAGCCTCATAAATCGTATTTTAAATTCAGTGGATAATCACAAAAATGTTTCGGGGATTTTCCTGGATTTAACAAAAGCGTTTGATCTAATAGACCATGAAATTCTCCTAAGAAAGTTAGAGTGGTATGGTGTAAGAGGCCTGCCACACGAGTGGCTGAAATCCTACCTAGAAAATCGCTCTCAGGTAACAGAGGTAAAACACATGGGAAAAAACGAACTCCAAGCTTATCAATCGAAACCTTCCACATTAACCCACGGTGTACCACAAGGCTCAATTTTAGGTCCCTTTCTCTTCCTAATTTTCATAAACGACTTCCCCCTACACGTTCAACACTCCGAACCAGTGCTATTTGCAGATGACACAAGCATATTAATTGAAGGTGAAAACGAAATGGCTCTAAGTTTAAATGCTAAAGTCACAAGTGATAATGTCTCAGAGTGGTTTATGAGGAATAAATTACTGATAAACCCTCAAAAAACAGTCGTCTTACACTTCCATACACAACAAAATAAAAACCCTTTAAAACCAAACATGTCAATAGAAAACCAAAGAATTAACAGTGTCACTGAAGCAAAATTTCTTGGCATCCACTTACAAGACAATCTTAAATGGAATTCCCACATCACTTCATTAAATTCTAAACTATCCAAAATGACTTATGCGATGAGGATTATATGGAACAACACAAGTCCTGAAACAGTTAGAGCAGTGTATTACGCTTGCATACACTCCCTATTAAGATATGGCATCATATTCTGGGGAAATTCTCCTCATTGCATAACCACATTCCGGAAACAAAAAAAGATTGTGAGGGTAATGAAAAATGCCAACAGCCGAAAATCATGCAAACCATTCTTTAAAGAACTGGGGATTCTACCCCTACCATGTATCTATATACTAGAAGTTGTAATGTTCCTAAAAAAGAGCATGCTAAAAAATGGAAATGTATTTATTCAAAATAAATCTGTACACGAACACCATACAAGGGCAAACAGTGACATACACAGACATCATTGTTATACCACACTGTGCAAGAAAGGTGTATATCACTCAGGTTCACATTTGTTTAATAAGCTGCCAAGTAATCTAAAGGCCATAAACAAAATCCATAGCTTTAAAAAATCTGTAACATCATATCTCTTGGAAAACTGTTTTTACTCAGTTACACAGTATCTTGAAAAATAAGTTGGTTGTCACAGTATAAAAATGTAATGTAACAACATAGCAATATAAAAATGTAACAATTTATAAATGTAATTTATACACCAATGTAACAGTATATTAATGTAATATTTTGTCCAACATCTAAGGTATGGTATATGTACCACAAAGATTCAGGACGTAAATAAATAAATAAATAAACCCAAATATTCAAGCATATTACAAATTATGATATTTAAAAAAAGAAAATAATAACAAAAAAACTTAATTAAATGTAGTAAATACAAAATATCAGTTTAATGTGTTACAAAAGTACATTAATGTATTCTTTATTAGTATCTTCTAAGCTGAAGGAATGTGAATAGACCAACTGTATGTATCAGTGCAGTTTATTTTCTTCAGCATTTCTGTATTCTTCAACAGTATTTGAAAAAAATTCAACATAATTTTAATCATAATTTACTCTGTGCACTGGCACTGCTTCCACAGCGTCTACAGCAAGTTGTGTTTTGTCACTGGTCCACATATTTTTCCACAGTGCTAGTGGCAGGAAGGCAGAAGAGAAACTCTGCACAGTCCGATATAATTTCATGCATGCATATGGGGGAAACCAGCTCTGCACCTTGTGCACATCATGAGGCATAACATGGTGAACACCTCCATCTGTTACATTTTCTACACCTATGAATACTAAATTCTTTTCTGATTTTTCATTCTGTTTTCAATACAGTTGCAAAAGTAATGTGTAAAATCTACATTTATATGCCAGAGTGTTATTTAATCAAAGTCTCACTTAAATTCATTGCCCTGTTGATTCTGCTGACCTTCTTGATGTCAATAATGCCATTAATTTTATGAGGGAACCACTTAATCAAAAGCTGTAGCCAACAGTAAATTCTAATATAGTACCAAATGGAAAACCTTTTTGAGCTGAAAGGAAAAAGCAGACATTTCACTCTTTCTGAGAACATACTTTAAAATACCTGAAACCAATTAACTTATGAAATAACTGAAACTGAAAGTTCAGGCCCTCATCATTTCAGTTGCCTATTTTGCCTCAGTGCTTGCAAGATTCTGATTTGTAACACTGTACTTCTGTTACATTTTTTCTGATTCAGACGATACCTCTCATTAATTATTTCACTAATTGAGATTTGGAACAATTTGTCATTACATAAAATTATCTTCATTCCAAATGCAAAAACGTAACAGGGTTCTGTATACTTTTATAATTTACTAACTGTCAACATTTTTCATAAACTGAATAACAGCTAAGTCTTATGCTTCAATAAAAGTAACTAAATCTAACCTAGCTAATTTTCAAAACATTATGGTTTGCCAAAATCATAATATGTTGTTATGCCAGTCTTCAACTAGCATACCCCTCCCCAGAATCACCATTCTATGGTTGGGAAGTAAATGCTTATCATCTATGTGTAATTAATCTGTAAAGATTCATTTGTTCCAGTAGAGACAGTGTTAACTAGTGCAAATCTTCTTCACTGTTCAATTATATTTAATTGTGATGTTTTCTGCTCGACATAAAAAATGTGTTATTCTGTTGAAATTATTCTGCCACGAGATAGAGATTAATAATCTTGTGACTGTTATGTTGACATACTTTGTTAACAATAAATGATTGCTAATCATTTTGTCAACTTTAGGTAAACTTAAGTTGAATAAAAAGAGCTATAACCATGTGCAGTATTAACGTGCCTTTACCCTCATGCAAAAACAGTTGGTGAAACCTTAACTGTCATTAAACCTTTAATATTTCAAAAGTGGCATTAAAAGTGATTAATTTGAACATGTCATAATGTGTGGGCCACATTGTTGGAGCTATCCTCCCATCACCGACTGTGTTCAGCATGTTACAATGGCTTAGAGAAGAGATACCAGTTACAGAGAGCACCAAAGCAAGTATAGTGAATTTGTTACAAAAAGTGTAAGTGGGTACACGTTGGTTAGAGTTGAATTTCTTTGTCAAACAGTTTCACCAATTTAGCTAAAACTAACAACAAAATGTACCAAAGAGGTGCAATAAATTCATTTCAACATAAATCATTTCATAATTGTTAAATCCAGGACAAACAGTGTCAGGAATTACCTTTTGAAACACTTACATTTTATATGTGCAATGCCCAGTGATCAGTCTGATGTTACATCCTCATAGTTGAATGACTGCTTCTCCATAGTTGTGACATATTGTTTCCATAGTTACAGTGTATGCCAAAAGATGGAATTATACAACACCAAAACCAGTCATCAGCAATAAAATATTGTTGATTCAACTACTGTAACAGTTTTCTTCATTTTGTGAAAAAGCACCTGTATAAAGTTTCGTTTATGATATTCTCATAATCTGTCTCCCAAAATAAGGACACATTCTTGATCTTTTTCCTTTCAAGATCTTAAGACATTTTCTGAATGCCATTTCACATAATGCTCTTTAGTTCAACAAGCCACTTACCTTGACGTTGACCACCACATTTCCGATAGATTCATAATAATGTTTGTTTGCTGAGGATTCCAATAACTGTCATGTAATCTTCACCAAAATAAGTCTTCTTTATGTTCTGGGTACATTAATTAATTCATATATCTTACTTCTTAATCCCAACATAGAAAAGAGGAAAATTACTTTTCTCTCTCTCTCTCTCCCCCTCTCCCGCCCTCTCCCACCTTCCCTCCCCTACTGCTTTCTCTCTCTGTCCCTCCCACACTACTGGATGTATCTTCTAAGAATCATCAAGTGCATTATCTTGTGTTTTGGTAGATGTTTGCAATTTTGTCTCATGTGTTGGTCCACATTGTGCTGTCTGTCTGCTATCATCAAGCAGTAACATTATTCAGTCACTAATGGAGTATTGGATCTTCTCTGTGTTTTGTTGTTTCTATGAACACATTTTGTTAAGCCAAATACCTCATTAGGCTACCATGAGGCTGTTATATCAAATGGACATTGTAATGTAACAGACTGAGAATTGTTAAAGAACAATATGATACTCTTGTTTAATAAGCATCGTAATACACTTGTATATTTCATTTTTCATAGTTAATCTTTAATTTCTTATGTTCCTTCATAGTATTACATCAGTGCTATGCAATTATGCTCATATTTCTGTCATTTTTCCTTTATTTACATTCGCTATTCTACAAATGAAATAATCAGCCAGACGATATGTAAGACACTTAATTGTTAACATTACACAATTGTTGCAATAGTCCATTAAATTTGGGGCTTGCAGCCGCACAAATAAAATTTCCTCCACTGATATTTCGGCCGCGTATTGTCCAGCCATCCTCAGAGTGAATCACAAGACTGATGACAAGATGCCAAGCGCAGCTTTATATGCTCCACCGTGGTGGTACTGCGCATGCGGGCCACACATGCTGGTAAGCAGCAGAGAAATTTGTTTACACATGCACTGCCTGTGGAGAAGGCGTACGGACTTTCAATTCGCTTATCAATGTATGATCAGCGGCAGTGACACCATGATGACTTCTCTGCAGTTTAATTATCCCAAGAGCCCGATTCCATGCTTTGTCCAAATTAAAACCATTATCTTTATTTATTAAATTATTAGCTACTCTAATCTCTATAGCTCCCTTGAAGACAGATTCCCAAAAAGAAGAAGTGCATGTTAAAATGTTCACATCACTGTAATTCATGGAATGCCCTGTATCAATGCAATGTTCGGCCACAGCTGACTTGTCTGGCTGTAATAAGCGTGTGTATTTTTGATGCTCCACACACCTCTCATGAACGGTGCATGTTGTTTGACCTATGTACGACTTCTCACAATTTCCGCAAGGAATCTGATACACACCAGCTTTACGAAGCTATAAACCGTCCTTCACAGAGCTCAGTAAAGCTGCAATCTTCATGTGGGGCCGGAAGATCACCTTAACACAGTGTTTCTCAAGAACACCACCCACATAGGGCAAAAACACACTTGATCTGAAGGAATTACTATCTTCTTCCCCATTACATACCTGCATTTTAGGTTTTGCATCGAATGCTCTACGAATTTGTTGTGCATAAAATCCATTCCATTTAAAAATGCTCTTGAGGTATGTGAGCTCTTCTTGCAAATTGTCTTTATTGGATATACAGTGCACCCGATGCACTACGGTCTTAAGGACACCTCTGGTCTGTGAAGGGTGATGGCAGCATGACGATATAGATTTGTGTGTGATGATTTCCGATATACGGCATGTCCTAATGTGCCATCACCTTTATGGGGAAACACAACATCCAAAAAAGGAAGGCAGCTGTCTTTTTCTATTTCTATAGTAAATTTAATGCTAGCATGGATGGAATTCAAATACTCAAGAGATCGATGTAATTCATCCATGCCACGGGGGCATACCACGAATATGTCATCCACGTACCTCCAGAAGACTGTTGGTTTAAAACTTTCTGAGTCCAGTGCCTTGTCCTCACAGTCTTTCATGAATAAATTAGCTACCAGAGGGGAGAGGGGACTTCCAATGGCAACACCATCAATTTGCTCATAAAATTCACCATTCAACTGAAAATAAGATGATAAAAGCACATGTTTAAATAAGGCTATAATGTTCTTATCAAAATGTTGGCCAATAAGAGATAAAGAGTCCTTTAAAGGTATCTTGGTGTATACTGATACCATGTCAAAACTAACAAGCACATCCGTACTATTTAGCCCGACATTGCTAAGTCTCGGAATAAAATCCATAGAATTACAAATGTGGTGACTACATTTTTCTACCAATGGCTTTAATAAGGAAGCTAAATATTTGGCAGGAAAATACGTTGGTGAACCAATAGTGCTCATTATAGGCCTCATAGACAAGTCCTCCAGATGCTCAGCCTTACCCATCTTGTGAACTTTAGGAAGACCATAAAATCTCGGTGGTACTGCACCTCGTACTTTTAAACTTCTTATGACTTCCTTCGGTAGTGATGTAGGGTTCAGCAAGGCAGCAGTCCTTATTGTCACCCTGTTAATAGGATCTTTGTTAATCTTCTGGTATGCACAAGAACTAAGTAGACCACATATCTTTTCCTTGAAGACTTGTAAACTGCAGAGAAGTCGTCATGGTGTTACTGCCACTGATCATACATCAGTAAGTGAATTGAATGTCTGTATGCCTTCACCACAGGCGGTGCACGTGTAAACGTATTTCTCCGTCGCCGACCATCATCTGTGACCCACATGCGCAGTACCTCCGCGGTGGAGCAAATTAGGCTGCACTCGGCATCTTGTTGTCAGTCTTTTGACTCACTCTGAGGATGGCCAGACGATACGCAGCCAAAATATCAGTGGAGGAAATTTTATTTGCATGGCTGCATGCCTGAACTTTAATGGACTATTCATTATGCTGTGAGAAGTTGAAAATGCACAATAGTGATTTTCATAAAAAGACATTGATTTAGAAAAAGTTATGTTTATTAGAATAATATGAATACTAGTTGTTATTTTGGTCCTTGTGACTGGGTGTCAAAACCTGAGTGTCAAAAACCATAATAAATAGACAAAACTGGTCAAATAAGTTATATGTGGTAATTCTAGTAATGCTATCAAAATAGAAGAAAGTTAATTAAAAACCATGATCATAGTAATATTGATTTAAAATGTTAAGTACATTTAATGTGCATCTCAAAGCAAAGTCACCTGGATTATGAAATTATGTGTTTGTGTGGGGGGGGGGGGGGGCAGGGTGGGAGGGAGAGACGGCGGGGGGGGAGTGTGGGAGAGAGGGAGAGAGAGCAAGAATTATAGATAACTGTGTTAAAAATGTGCTGTAGCTTAAAATAAATGGAAATGATCACCATGTTGCTATATTTCTTGCTAAGTATATGTATTACAACAGTAATCTAAATAAATTGTACCACATCACCATAGAAAGAAAGATAGCAATTATGATCCATGGAATATGCAAATTTTACTGTAAGTGAGAGTAAAATAAAAATAATTTTTGTCCTCGTTACCTTTTGAAAGTGGTGACAGGAAATGATATTGCACACTTGATGCACCTGCTGATGTCCCTGCAATTGTTACACTGTCAGGATTTCCTCCAAATGCTGCTATATTCTTCTTAACCCACTTCAATGCCAGTACCTGATCTTTCAACCCATTGTTGCCAGGAAGCACCTCATCTAAAGTACTTAAAAATCCTGTTAAAGAAAATTATGTCTCCATTAACACATCATGGTTTTTAGAAACTACTATGAAGAAGAAACTTCAGAAAAAGTAACAGGTTAACATATGTACTATGGAATATATTTAAAAATAATTTACTATTTCAAACAATGGAAAATCCAGGATGGAATGTAACAATATTAGAGAAGGAAAGTTGCTACTCACCATAGAGCGGAGATGCTGAGTCACAACAGGCACAACCAAAAGATTCACACAATTACAGCTTTCAGCCATTAAGACCTTTGTCAACAATAGACACTCATACACACAATCACACACACACTCATGCAAACGCAACTTGTACACACGTCTGCAGTCTCAGGCAACTGAAACCATACTATTTCCGTAGTGAACAACAAAAACTATTATTATTAGTGAAGGCATATAGAGATTCCCTGTTTCAGACTTAAATCTGTGAATGACTAACTAACAGCTCTTATTGCAATATGAAAATACTCCAGTTTCTACCCCAAATCCATATGGAGTATATACTAATTGAGGTTATGTGTATCACTGTAGACTGGAACGGATATTGTTTGTCATGAAGAACATTGAAGAAAAAAACATAATGACATGTAAGTTTAAGAATTTGAAGACCCTTGAAGATATCTATATAGGAGATCTGTTTATCACTGAATTGCCCAAAGGCATTTATTGTGTAAAGTAGCTTGGGAGTGAAAGTACACAAGTGTTTTTTCCTGTAGATTAAGACAATGAGAGATATATTTTAGAGCAAAGTTTATGCTATCTTTTTTCAAAGTTTTGACGTATGTAGATCATTATACTCTCTTCATAGTCATGTGATATGGGAATAAATAAGTAACTGAACAAATCGCAACTAATAAAGATGATAATGAAATTCTTGTTTCTCAGTAGACATTACAGCTAATCTTTCATTTTTACACTGATATTTCAGTCTAAATGTCAAACATTCATTAAAATAATAAAAGTTTAGGTCTTCTTCATATTTGTAAAATAACTCATAAATTCAAACCAAAGACATGTTATGTCTGTTATAACATCAAATTTCACCTTTTTTAAACTTGCTGTCCATTTCCTTACAAATGACTGGTTATGACAATTTGGCCTCGAGAGCCACAGACTGTGGTCATGTATGTGTGTGTGTGTGTGTGTGTGTGTGTGAATAGTGGCTGGCGGGTGTGGCCAAGCGATTCTAGGCGCTTCAGTCTGCAACCGCGCAACCACTACGGTCGCAGATGCATATCCTGCCTTGGGCATGGATGTGTGTGATGTCCTTAGGTTAGTTAGGTTTAAGTAGTTCTAAGTTCTAGGGGACTGATGACCTCAGATGTTAAGTCCCATAGTGCTCAAAGCCATTTGAACCATTTGTGTGAATAGTGTTTGCGTGAATGTGTGTGTATGTTGTCCATTTCTGATGAAGGTTTTTCTGGACAAAAGCTTACTTATTTGACAGTTTTTTGTTGTGCTTATCTGCAACTCAACATCTCCACTATATGGTGAGTAGCAATCTATTCTTTTCATAATATTGTCATTACGTCAAGAATTCATAATTTAAAAAATTATTATTTAGTGAATTAAACAACATTTATAGAAGTACATTTATGTTTTCTGTTTTTGAATACATGGTGGCTAACAAGTGTATTTCTTCAATAAACTGTGTACCTCTTATCAAGTGTGTATGAGTTGTGCTCGCATGAATGTGTGTATGTGTATGCGTGTGTGCATGCGCGTGTGTGTGTGTGTGTGTGTGTGAGTGAGTGAGTGAGTGAGTCTGTATGTGTGTGTGTGTGTGTGTTGTACAATTCAGAAAAAGGCTTTTTTGCCAAAATCTCACATTTAGCAGTCTTTTTGTTGTGCCCATCTGCGACTCAGCATCTCTAGACGGTGTGTAGAAATCTACCTTTTCATAAAATTGTCTATCAAAGAGATTTTCAGAATATGGCTTCACACTCTGAATTTTGGAAAAATATACAAGCTGCTAATGAGATTTATTTTTACATTTAGTGTTTATTTTTGTATTTAGAAAGCTATTATTATCAGAAAGCAAGACAGAAAATTTTCATCAATATGTCAACATTCTTTAATGCCTATTGGCTTGATGAAGTATACTAAGAAGAAAGCAAGATCAACTTTTTTAAATCTAGTATTATGTGCTCTACTGATCTACTTTTATTTTTGAGAAGTCTTAACACTAAGAAATTTCATGCATTTTGGTCAATTTCACATAAATTTCTAAGAAGTGTAATAATTTTTCCTCATATAAAAGTCAACTTAGTTGTAATTATATGATTTTTGGTGACTACCAACAGTCAATTGACTATCAAAGGTGTGCTTACTGCTGTGAAACTCAGAGATATCATCTCTGACACAAGCCTCAGGTGACACACCACATCCTCTGCCTACCTCATCTGCTACTCTACCCTGTTCCATGGTAGCACATTCCTGTAGGCAGATGCTTCAGTTGCAGAAAGAGAACCCAAAAACATGGTTTGCCTTGGTCAACAACTTCTTGGACATTCATGGAATAATTAACGAAGATGTTCATTTTATTTGACTTATCAGCCATCTCCGTGATCATACAGATGTTATTAGTTATTTGCTTCTTAACCCATCTACGCAACCCAAACATATCACATTGGGTTCTTCTTACTGAATGCCTGTTGCACCTTCTGCAGAGGTGATAGATCACATCATCCATGAGGTACAGCTTGGAGACATAACACCTCCTCAGCTGTGGAAGAACATTTGAGTGCATGTTCGTTTGGACAACACGCCTGATGTCACCTTGTGGGCACCGTTGCTTATCAAATTTCCGGCTGACCTGCAACTGGTGGCTCACGTTTATAGTATCATCCACCACCAACAGATTTTCCCTATAGCTGGCTCATTGCCTTTGCTCCAAAGTTAGTAACAGCTCTCCTGCTTCCTGCCCGTCACCTCTGTATCTGGCTGGTAAAGGTCATGCGTGACCTGCTGCAGCTCAACAAGCTACCTCTTTGCTACCTGGTGGATTGCTGCTGGCACCTGCTGCTCCCCCCTCAATCCTCCTGGCTGACCTGAAATGCAGCTTGTCTGAAGGCACACATCACAGTCCACTCTGGATCCTGCAAATCCCATGTGCTGGTACCATGTGGCAGCTTCTGACAGTGGCAGACTCAATGTCTCAGAGTCCACCAGCAACCTCACATTTCTGGTTGACACTGGAGCAGATGCCAGTGTCATTCCTCCTCCTGCACTCCCTTGAGACTTCTCCCTATGATGTTAGTTCTTCATGCTGCCAAAAACTTTGACATTACTGTCCATAATGATGCTGACCTCCAGCTCTAGTTTAGGTAGGAGCTTCAATTCCTTTAGTTCTTCCATTTTGCTAATGTGGAAAGCCTGGTTCTTGAGATCAAATTCCATAAACATTTTGGTCTCTCTCTCCCAACCTGCATTTGGTCACCTTACTCCATATGCAACCAGCACACACTTTTCTGGCTCCTTCCTCCCACGCCCCGTCACCACCCTCCACCTCTGGTTCAGTACAATCCTCTTCTTTGTACTACCTCTGAATGCTCCTGTTAGACAGCTAACCTTGTGAACTCACTAGCTGAGCTTGCGACTCAGTGCTATGAGATTGACATCCTCTGTTTCAACAACATCCTACATCAGATGGTGTCCAATCTGTCAGCCAACATGACAGATGCTCTTCGCATGGTCAACAACCTCATTGTTTCGATGCTGTTTCATGTTTCCATGCCCACCACTCCCTCTCTCCCAACCATGCTTCATACAACTCAGGTCAGAGACACACAAACTATCAATGTTTGTGTGATCAGGCACTTCCATCTCGTGTAAATATGCTTGGTCCCCCCACATACTCAAACTGCAATCACAAATGGTATCTGTGATAGGTTATCAATTACAGAAGACTGTCTGGCCCATTACAAGGCCCAACACCTAAATTCTAAGAAGCTTCATCATGTGAAAGAATGCCGGAATCATGTGTCCCTCGAATAGCAACTGATTGTCATCCGTTCACCTAGTTCCTAAGAAAGATTGTGCTGGTCATGCATGGACTATCACAGGCTCAACTCTCGTACAGTTATGTACTACTAACCTATACCTCACATTCAAGACTTTCCTCAACCATTCATTGGCACAGGATTTTTAGTGTGATTGACAGTGACAAAATGTATCATCATTTAGTATCATAGATTGATACCACCCTCACTGGCATCTCACAGTTGGTAACAGAAATGCACATTTCCAGCAGATGCTGGTAGTGGCCGTAAGGGTCCATGTGGATCCAATGATGCTCACCTGCTCAGCCACACTTTCAGTGGCTCCAACTATGAGTGCCCTCTGCTACCGAGATATAGGATGACTGGCGGCAGCAACACGGCCCAGTCTCAGTCACATCCTTCTGTCTTATTTACCAAGTTGACAGTTTGCTTGTGAATTTGTAGTGGGAGCATCACTCTGCATGACACTCTTCAGTTTGCTTCTTGTAGTAGCTTCAGTTTATTACTGTGTTCTTTTGTAAAGTTTCTATGCAAGGCTTGTAAAAAGCTACAAGTTAAATAAAACTTCTATTTACAGTGTTTACATCTTCACTAATTATTTCTGCTCCTGTCCAGTTTTCCTACCATGACAGTTGCTGCACCACTCTGAAGCCCAACTCTCCTTACCATTGTGTACGAAGTAGCACACAATACATCAGATCCCTATATACAAAGATGACATACCATAAACAGCTATCATTATGCCATTAGGCTTGTTTGAATGCTCCTTTATACCATGTGATCTCAAGAAAGCTGCTCGGCTGTGGCAATGATTTACTGACTCTGTACCTTTTTCCATACCTTCTTGCTATGCCTATCTTGATGACATTCTCATCTAGTCCACCATTGCCGAGAACAAGCAACACTTAATACATGTCTTTAAAGGCCTCCCCAACCATGGTATGGAGATTGACCACAACAAATCACGATTGTGGCACAGTAGTGTTAACTTCCTTGGTCACACCATCTCCACTGAGGGAAACCATCTGACAACAGACTATGTTGCATTTATCAATCATCATCAGAGACCTACTGCATTCTGCAATGATTCCTCAGAATGCTAAATTTTTTATGGTCCCATATACCTCAAGCTGCTTCTCTCCAAGTCTCATTGATGGATGCCTAGGCAGGCAAGAACTCTTCTGGGGTGTGCAAAGTGAAATGGTTCAACAAAATGATCAGCACATTCAATGCTCTCAAGAGTGCCCTCACGTATGCCATTACACTCAGGCATCCACATACTGATGCTTACATCTCTGTCATGACCAACACAAGTGAATCATTGACTGGTACCATTCTTCAAAAGCATGTTGGCAATACAACCAACCTCTCCACTTTTTCTCAAAGCAACTCTCCCCTTCGCAACACAACTGGTCAGGGTTCGATGGGGAATGTCTCATGATCTATGAGGCTGTGTGATATTTCTGTGAGGACATTGAAGGACAGGAAGTCAAAATCTACACCACTCACAAATTGCTCAAAGATGCACTCTGGAACCCTGCCGATGATATTCCCTACTGATGTTTCCATCTTATGGACTTCATTAGTCAATGAAACACAAATGTCCGTTACATCAGGGGGGGGGGGGGGGGGGGGATAATATTGTCACAGATTACATGCCATGTGAGCATGCCACATCTTCTACCTTGGACTTGGATGTATTAGTGTGGCTGGGCACAGAAGACTTGCACATTCAAAATTTGCAAGAAGGCACCACTTTCCATTGGCAGTGGAATCCCAATGTCTTCCTGGTTCTTCATGTCCAGTGCTGTGCAATACCTCTACAGGCATTCTCCGCTCCTTGGTCATGGCCTCCCTCTAAGATAATGTTTTTTGGACATTTGAGA
The DNA here is from genome assembly GCF_021461395.2 of Schistocerca americana. NCBI lineage: Eukaryota > Metazoa > Arthropoda > Insecta > Orthoptera > Acrididae > Schistocerca > Schistocerca americana. The sequence goes on along the minus strand of NC_060119.1, from coordinate 554,811,882 downwards.
CCTGGCACACCCAGGAATTAAGGCTACCACATGCCTCATGACAGAATGTTTCAACTGGGCTGGAGTAAAAGATACCTATTGCTCTTGGACACACATCTGCTCACCTTGACAGCACAGCAAGGTTGGTTGTCATGCTCAACTCTCTCTAGGACAATTCAGACTACCGAAAGGATGGTTCTGTCACATACAACTTGACTTTGTGGATCCCTTGGAACGTTTTAGGTACATACTATCATTCATTGTTTATACAAGCAAGTGGGTGGTGGCTGTTCCCCTCTCAGAATATCTGCCAGTTCGGTCGCACGAGCCCTCTCGTCCCTGTCCCTGTCCCTGTCCCTCTCAATAGGGATGCTTGTTTTATCGAACAAAATCCAGTAAACTTTCAGCTGATTTGTTTTTAGAGGCACTTCATTTACATTTCATTAAATATAAATTATTATTCTGTATTTTGAATAGGTTTTATTATTACTGTTATTATTATATCATACTTGCCAAGTACATTAAGCCTGTAATTCACTGTCACCAACACTACACTGCGGTCCATTATGTAGTGTGGTCCATACCAATCACCACCTCCAAACATGAACGCACCTGGGTGGAAAAAGATAACTACATCCAATTTTGGATGTATAGAATTTACTGATGGCAGCTGAAACAAGAAAAGATAATTTTTTTACTAACTTATAATATGAAATACAAATTTTTCTCAATTTTACTGCTTCAGATGGCACAACAAATATAATATATTCATTTGAATAGCCAACTGTAAAACAAAAAGAAGAGTTAGTTAATGTAAAAAAAAAAAATGCAAATTTATTAACAGGCCATCAGTGGGAAATATATTTACTTTCAGCAGCTAATTGGAGAGAGTATTAATAAGTTCATGCCAACTTAACTAGAGATTAATTGTGAGGTCTTGTATGTTTATTTTCTGTCAGACTGTACTAATCTACCATACCTAAAGTTGTCAATGTACAACTATGGATTGTTTCCCACAGAAATATTACAAACAAGGTTTGCATGTCATACTGCAGCAGCCACTGTCATCTTGTTTTTAGATGCAAGGACCTTCAGAGATTTAGATATAAAATGTATAGTATAAGTAAATGATTATTCTGGGAATGAATAAAGCATATTGATTAGTTATGTTCAGATCATAAAAGAAAAATGCTATACAAGAGAATCATGAAACAAAATGATGGAATGTCATTTTTGGCCAGGAGGCCCCATCTGGGGCCATTCAGCCACCTGCTGCAAGTCGTTCTATTTGACACTACTTCGGCAACTTGCGCATCAATGGTGCTGAAATGATGATGAGTACAACACAATAGCCCATTCCCAAGCAGATGTATCTAACCCAGCAGTGAATCAAACCAATGTTTGCAGCATTGCAGTCAGCTGCACTGACTACTCTTCTAAAGGGGGGGAGGGGGGGGGGGGCAGAAATGCGTAACCACTGGAAATATTCTCTCAAATGTTTCCTAATGAAAAAGAATCTGAATTTTTACTGTCTCATGACATACAAAGTTAAATCATTGATTTAATGTACAGGGGACTTGTGAACACTGCAATTACAATTTCAATGCATTACAGAAACAACACATAACAATAGTACTAATATAAAAAACATAATTATTACAGTCATTTATCTGACATAAAACTGCTAAGTTTAATTAACAACCATTTGCTTTCTTGTTCAGATTTTCATATTATCAGTCCAAAATTCTTCTAAGGAACTATTGCATTCCTGTGCTAACAACTTTTGTACCTTTTGTTTCAGTTACCCTAGCTACATGCTGTGGATTTGTTTATTTTTTAGAATATTGTAAATTTTCATGTCCATATGTTCTGCGGTTTGTACATACAGCATTAATCTATGAGTGGGAAACATGATATTCCCCTTGTTCCTAGTGCTACATTAATGTTTAAAATTATTATCTATGAACAAGTTGCTGTTGGTGGGGAGGCTTGCATGCCTCAGTGATACCGATGGCTGTAGCATAGGTGCAACCACAATGGAGGAGTATTTGTTGAGAGGCCAGACAAATGTGTGGTTCCTGAAGAGAGGCAGCAGCCTTTTCAGTAGTTGCAGGGGCAACAGTCTGGATGATTGACTGATCTGGCCTTGTAACTCTAATCTAAACAGCCTTGTTGTGCTGGTACTGCGAACGGCTGAAAGCAAGGAGAAACTACAGCTGTAATTTTTCCCGAGGGCATGCAGCTTTACTGTATGGTTAAATGATGATGGTGTCCTCTTGGGTAAAATATTCTGGAGGTAAAATAGTCCCCCATTCGGATCTCCAGGTGGGGACTACTCAAGAGGACGACATTATCAGGAGAAAGAAAACTGGCGTTCTATGGATCAGAGCGTGGAATGTCAGATCCCTTAATCGGGCAGGTAGGTTAGAAAATTTAAAAAGCGAAATGGATAGGTTAAAGTTAGGTATAGTGAGAATTAGTGAAGTTCGGTGGCAGGAGGAACAAGACTTTTGGTCAGGTGAATACAGGGTTATAAATACAAAATCGAATAGGGGTAATGCAGGAGTTGGTTTAATAATGAAAAAAAAAAAAAAAAATAGGAGTGTGGTTAAGCTATTACAAACAGCATAATGAATGCATTATTGTGGCCAAGATAGAAATGAAGCCCATGCCTACTACAGTAGTACAAGTTTATATGCCAACTAGCTCTGCAGATGATGAAAAATTGATGAAATGTATGATGAGATAAATGAAATTATTCAGGTAGTGAAGGGAGATGAAAATTTAATAGTCATGGGTGACTGGAATCCGAGAGTAGGAAAAGGAAGAGAAGGAAACATAGTAGGTGAATATGGATTGGGGCTAAGAAATGAAAGAGGAGGCCATCTGGTAGAATTTTGCACAGAGCAATCATAGCTAACACTTGGTTCAAGAATCATAAAAGAAGGTTGTGTACATGGAAGAATCCTGGAAATACTAGAAGGAATCAGATAGATTATATAATGGTAAGACAGAGATTTAGGAACCAGATTTTAAATTGTAAGTAATTTCCAGGGGCAGATGTGGACTCTGACCACAATCTATTGGTTATGAACTGTAGATTAAAACTGAAGAAATTGCAAAAAAGTGGGAATTTAAGAAGATGGGACCTGGATAAACTCACTAAACCAGAGGTTGTACAGAGTTTCAGGGAGAGCATAAGGGAACAATTGACAGGAATACAGTAGAAGAAGAATGGGTAGCTCTGAGGGATGAAGTAATGAAGGCAGCAGAGGATCAAGTAGGTAAAAAGATGAGGGCTAGTAGAAATCCTTGGGTAACAGAAGAAATATTGAATTTAATTGATGACAGGAGAAAATATAAAAATGCAGTAAATGAAGCAGGCAAAAAGAAATAAACATGTCTCAAAAATGAGATCGACAGGAAGTGCAAAATGGCTAAGCAGGGATGGCTAGAGGAAAATGTAAGGATGTAGAGGCTTATCTCACTAGGGGTAAGATAGATACTGCCTACAGGAAAATTAAAGAGACCTTTGGAGAAAAGAGAGCCACTTGTATGAATGTCAAGAGCTCAGATGGAAACCCAGTTCTAAGCAAAGATGGGAAAGCAGAAATGTGGAAGGACTATATAGAGGGTCTATACAAGGGCGATGTACTTGAGGACAATATTATGGAAATGGAAGAGGATGTAGATGAAGATGAAATGGGAGATACGATACTGCATGAAGAGTTTGACAGAGCACTGAAAGACCTGAGTCAAAACAAGGCCCCGGGAATAGACAACATTCCATTAGAACTACTGATGGCCTCGGGAGAGCCAGTCCTAACAAAACTATACCATATGGTGAGCAAGATGTATGAGACAGGCGAAATACCCTCAGACTTCAAGAAGAACATAATAATTCCAATCCCAAAGAAAGCAGGTGTTGACAGATGTGAAAATTACCAAACTATTAGTTTAATAAATCACGGCTGCAAAATACTAACGCGAATTCTTTACAGACAAATGGAAAATTTGGTAGAAGCTGACCTCGGGGAAGATCAGTTTGGATTCCATAGAAATGGTGGAACACTTGAGGCAATACTGACCTTACAACTTATCTTAGAAGAAAGATTAAGGAAAGGCTAACCTACATTTCTAGCATTTGTAGACTTAGAGAAGGATTTTGACTATGTTTACTGGAATATTCTCTTTCAAATTCTAAAGGTAGCAGGGGTAAAATACAGGGAGCAAAAGGCTATTTACAATTTGTACAGAAACGAAATGGCAGTTATAAGAGTCGAGGGGCATGAAAGGGAAGCAGTGGTTGGGAATGGAGTGAGACAGGGTTGTAGCCTATCCCTGATGTTTTTCCCTCTATATATCGAGCAAGCAGTAAAGGAAACAAAAGAAAAATTCAGAGTAGGTATTAAAATCTATGGAGAAGAAATAAAAACTTTGAGGGTTGCCGATGACATTGTAATTTTGTCAGAGACAGCAATGGACTTGGATGAGCAGTTGAACAGAATGAACAGTGTCTTGAAAGGAGGATATAAGATGAACATCAACAAAAGCAAAATGAGGATAATGGAATGTCGTCGAATTAAGTCAAGTGATGCTGAGGGAATTAGATTAGGAAATGAGACACCTAAAGTAGTAAAGGAGTTTTGTTATTTGGGGAGAAAAATAACTGATGATGGTTGAAGTAGAGAGGATATAAAATGTAGACTGACAATGGCAAGGATAGCATTTCTGAAGAAGAGAAATTTGTCAATATCGAGTATAGATTTAAGTGTCAGGAAGTCATTTCTGAAAGTATCTGTATGGAGTGTAGCCATGTATGGATGTGAAACATGGACGATAAATAGTTTGGACAAGAAGAGAATAGAAGCTAATGTGGTGCTACAGAAGAATGCTGAAGGTTAGATGGGTAGATCACATAACTAATGAGGAGGTACTGAATAGGATTGGGGAGAAGAGAAGTTTGTGGCACAACTTGATTAGAAGAAGGGATTGGTTGGTAGGACATGTTCTGAGGCATCAAGGGATCACCCATTTAGTATTGGAGGGCAGCGTGTACGGTAAAAATCGTAGAGGGAGACCAAGAGATGAATACACTAAGCAGATTCAGAAGGATGTAGGCTGCAGTAGGCACTGGGAAATGAAGTTGCTTGCACAGGATAGAGTAGCATGGAGAGCTGCATCAGACCAGTCTCAGGACTGAAGACCACAACAACAACAATCATTTTGCTTGTGTTACCCCAAAAAATAAGGCCATACCTTACAACCAACTCAAATAAGCTGTGGTAAACTACTTTTCTTGCCTCCGTGCTAGTTGAATATGACAGAATCTTCATTGCACAGGCCAGACTGCTTGATTTATTTGCTAATTACTTTATATGTGAAGTCCTGGATCAATTTTGGTCCAGAGCATGGTCTGAACCTGGAAGAAATATCAGCTACGAGTGATGTAATCAAAGGAAGAACTACTGTGGAAACCAGTACAAAACTTGGAAATAATAAAGTAAGTGCATCAAATAGTTATAATGACAAACGTGATTCCACAAACAATGTCAATCAGGAACATATGAGTCCAGATAATAATTACAAACAACAACAGCCGTCCACTGTAAATTTTTCGCGCATGTCGCATCCTAAACAAAGAAATATGATTAAAAAATCAGTCGACTGGCCTCAAGTGTGCAAAAAAGAACAAAAAGTGTTGATTTTTGCCGATAATCATGGACGTCAGATAGCAGAAAAGGTAGCAGATACACAAACTAACGCAAGTGTCCAAGCCTTTGTCAAACCAGGAGCAGGCACTGCAGAAGTGACAAAAACAGTGGTAAAATCGTGTGAAAACCTTAACCCAAAAGACTGTGTCGTAATTTTTGCAGGTGCGAATGATGTTGCCAGAGATAAAGGTAGTGAACTCATCACTGTTCTTGAAAGTGTGCTACCCAAATTAGGCAACACAAATGTAGCTGTTGTAAATCAACCACACAGATACGACCTTCCTCCTTGGTCATGTGTAAATAAGTTAATAGAAAGAGTAAACAAAGAGATAGATACTGTATGCAAAAAGTTTCTGTACGTGAACTTAATAAATGTAAGCACGTTAGACAGGTCCATGCACACCAGCCATGGCCTTCATTTAAATCACATTGGGAAACAATTTTTGGTTGAAGAAATCTGTCATCTAGCAAATTGGAATCACAATAGGCCTAATATAGAAGCAGTCCAAAGTACTTTGGACAAATGGGTCATAAAGAAAGATGCAATGTCTTATAAAAAGGGTGAAAGGCATTTTTTAGGGAAGTAGACTGTATCACAAATAAATGTGATGCAGAATTAAATTGCAAATATAGACTGAAGATTGTACACCAGAATGTACAGTCATTAACAAACAAAGTTGATGAAATAAATATACTCCTCAATAGTGAATGGAAAGATGTTTCAGTGTTATGTTTTTGTGAGCATTGGTTACAAAATGAGTATTTTCAGTACTTAAAAATATTACATTTTAACCTTGCAAACTGCTTTTGTAGAATGGAATCAAAACATGGGGGAACTTGTATATATGTAAAAGAAAATGTAGATTATACGAGTATAACATCTGTTTGCAAACTTGGTTGTGAAAGAGACTTTGAAATCTCAGCTGTAGAGTTAATGTCTGAAAACTCTATTATTTTATGTGTGTATAGATCTCCTGTTAGCAACATAAGTGTTTTTTTCAAAAAATTGGACCTTGCTTTAGGCAAACTTAAGACAACTGGGAAAACAGTGGTACTATGTGGTGATTTTAATATTGACTTTCTGAGCCATAGCCCTCACAGGGAAACGTTTTTAAATATTATAAAAGCCTACAATCTTTGTCTTACTGTTAGCTCTCCAACACATGTAACTAAAACTAGTGTCACTCTCCTTGATCAGGTATGTGTAAACATGGACAAGTGTACATCAGAAAACTTTGATACCGGCTATAGTGACCACCTTTCACAATTACTGACCATACCTGTAAATCACACTTCGACCAGTATAGAAAATGTTATCCATAAAAGGATTTATAGTGGGAAAAATATTGAATGCTTCCAGTACCTAATCAGTGAACAATCTTGGAGAGAAGTATATGATACCTCTAATACTAACGAAAAGATGGAACATTTTTTGAACATATTCAAGCATAACTTTGACATAGCTTTTCCACAAAGGAAAGTTATTTCCAAGAGCACAGATAGATTCAGAAACTGGATTACATCAGGTATCAGAGTATCTTGTAAAAGGAAGCGGGAACTTTTTCTGCAGTCAAAAACTAACAGCAGTCCAGAATTTATTAATTATTTCAAAAAATACAAGCTAGTTTTGAAACGCATCATAAAGGAGGCAAAAATTAAGGAAAACGACAAATTTATTATGAAGTCATCCAATAAAACTAAGTCCATGTGGAAAGCTGTGCGGGATCTTACTGGGAAGAAGACAACTCACAAAAATATTGTGATATCACATGATGGCAATAATGTCACTGACCCTAGGGAAGTTGCAAATAGTTTCAATTCTTACTATGCAACTGTTGCTGGGAAATTAGTGAAGGAAAAATTTGGAAATCCACCTAATACAACATGGAAAGAACTTTCATCTATTGAAATAAATAATATATACATGTTCCTCAGTCCAGTAAGCCCAACAGAGCTCCTAAATACCATTAATTCACTGAAGAGTAAGTACTCAACTGGTATTGATGATATTCCAGATTATATTATAAAAATAACAGCAAGACAAATACTTTCACCTTTATTGGACATATGCAATTCATCCTTATCATGTGGTGTCTTCCCTCAGCAACTGAAAATGTCAAAAGTAATACCCCTATATAAAAAAGGTGATCATCAATGTATGGGTAACTATAGGCCTGTGTCTCTATTGTCAGGGTTTTCCAAAATTATTGAAAAAGTGTTCCTTTCAAAACTAATTACATTCTTCGACAAGAATAATATTATTTCTGGGTGTCAACATGGCTTCAGACCACAGAGATCAATTGAAACTGCCACTTTCAATCTGATAAACCATGTCGTAAATGCAGTGGACAACCACAGAAATATCTCAGGTTTATTCTTGGACCTAACAAAAGCTTTTGATGTGATTGATCATTCTATACTCCTGAGGAAGCTCGAATGGTATGGTGTAAGAGGTGTGCCAAATCAGTGGATCAAATCATATTTGGAATATTGTTCTCAGGTAACTGAAATTAAGTACACAGAAGGAAATGAACTCCAGGTACACGTTTCAGAACCATGTGGACTAACTCATGGTGTTCCACAGGGCTCCATTTTAGGTCCCTTTCTTTTTTTGGTCTACATTAATGATTTCCCATCACACGTTAGGGATTCTGAACCAGTACTGTTTGCAGATGACACCAGTCTATTGATTGAAGGGAATAATGAAGAAAATCTTACTGCATCTGCAAAAGATATTACAAAAGGAGTGTCTGAATGGTTTACCAGAAACAGGCTAATAGTTAATCCCCAAAAAACTGTACTAATGAATTTCCACACTGATCAAAATAAAAATCCGGCACAACCTGTAATATGTATGGATAACCAAAACATTAGTTCTGTCAATGAAACTAAATTTCTCGGGATTCATATCCAGGAAAATCTTAAATGGAACACTCATATCACAGCCCTAAATTCAAAACTAGCAAAAATGAGCTATGTGGTAAGAATTCTCTGCAACAGTACTAGTGCAGAAACAGTTAGGGCTGTATACTTTGCTCGTGTACATTCAATACTGAAGTACGGTATCATTTTCTGGGGAAATGTACATCAGGCCATAACAGTTTTCAGGAAACAAAAGGCAATTATAAGAATAATGAAACAAGTGAGCAGCAGAAAATCATGCAAACCTTTCTTTAAAGATCTAAAGATCCTACCCCTTCCCTGCATTTATATACTGGAAATAGTCACACATGTCAAAAAAAGCATACTGAGAAAAGAAAACCTTTTTCCTCAAAACAAAAGTGTCCATGATTACAGTACCAGGTCAGACAGTGACATACACGTCAATCATTGTAACACCACATTATGCCAAAAAGGTGTATATCATGCAGGAACAAAACTTTACAACAGATTACCAAGACATATAAAATCTCTTACTGAACTACAAAGCTTTAAAAAGTCTGTGACATCCTACCTTCTGAAAAACTGCTACTATTCAGTCTCACAGTATCTTATGCAAGAAAAAATGTAATTTGTATCTTTAATTGTAGAAATAAGTTATAAATATACAGTATTTCAAAAATTTGTAATTATTAACTGTATAGATCCAATTTGTCATAAAAATTTATAAAATTTATGTTTGATATTTGAAAATCCAATAGCCAAAAAATGTTTTCTGTCCAATATCCTGTGTACAATATATGTACTTAAAAAGAGATTTATATGGACAAATAAATAAATAAATAAATAAATAAAAACTTAAAACAGCCTGCTTTTTTCAGTTCTTGGTTTCTATGATTAATGTGGGTTTCACTTGCCTCAGAAGTTTTAGTTTTAAACAACAGTAAATGTGTTTTTCCAAAATTCAGTTTATGCAGCACGCAATCAGTTGAGTGACCTATCTTTGGACTGCCATCTTTGAGGTTGGTGACAGATAGCACATGGGCCTTCAGTCCTTTGCAAACTTTTGAATTGGAGTGACTGTGTGTTTATATATAATGATATCAAGCTGATCATTAAAGTGTTTATCTCTACAAGTGGAATCTTTGTGTATTCATTTAAGTCATCATACCTACTTTGACAAATCCATTTAGTTAGTACTAGATTTCTAAGCTATTCAATAGATTTGTGACAGTTGAGGGAATTTGTTCCAAGTCACTGCTTTCAACAAGGGCAGAAGTATCATCCACAAATAAAACTGAGTGTGAATTAATGTTGAGGGGAAAGTCATTTAAGAAACCAAACTAGTGCACATACACTGTGACCCTTGATTACAATAGTATCACCAAGAAGACTGCCACAGTGATATGATATCAGATATTTAGTAGCTGAGTTGGCATGAAAGTCAAAGAAGCTGCAGATAATGGAATTTGTATAGTACTTCAGATCTGGATCCTAGTCAAGCACACAGTTTTCTCATGAATGCATCAGTATTAAATTACTTCTATATATATGTATACATATAAAAAGCTTAAAACAAAAGTATACATCGTTACTCAAATAATAGTTTACATTATATGTTATACATTAGTAAAGTGAGAAATTCTGCTTTTATTTATTTGCTGAGACCATGTTCAGCGGGTTTTAGGAGTCTTTTGCACACACATCAAACAGTAAAGTATACTGTTGACCATTAAAAAACTTCAGCACTACAGAGATGGCAATATCATATTTCACAGGATTATTTTTGTGGATGTATTCAATGACCACAAAGGTGGCATGCAACAGACATCCACGTTGACAAAAGTATACAGTAAGCATAGAAATTAAAATGATTTGCATTCCTGCTGCACAAAGTAGGTAGAAATAACACCATCAACATTCTGTGTTTGGCAAAAGTTTACATAATGGCTTCTCACTCAGAAATTGCATTTGAATGTTGTTTGTTTGTGGGAAGATCATGTTATGCCTCAGTTAAGAAGTAGAATCATCTGCCAGTATACATCAAAGTTTGATAGTGGCAGGATTGTGGGATGTAAAGACTGTGGTTCATCATTCCCCAATACTGCTGCTGGCATTGGTTGGGATGCCCTGACTATCATGCAAATATGGAATTGTTGGGCTCACCATGCAGGTTCTCAAAGGCTCCATGTGATCTGTCAGTATTGCTACCATTCTTGTGGCTTTCCTGGTGCTGCAGCAGAGAGAATAGCAATAACAGTGGTGTGGTCAACGACAACACGGGATGCATTGTAACAAAGCAGGTACATCCTTTCCATCAGTTGTTACATTTTTCCTCTTCCCAATATCTTAAATAATGTTATTTTATGAATATGTGCACAGTATCTAAAATTCCAAAGATTTAGCCAGGGCTTAACCAACACAAGTTTATTATGTATTACATTCTTTTGGTTATCAGGAGTTAATGAACCAGCTACTTTGCCTAATACTCACACTAATTAAAAAAAGATCATTAATTTCACATTTTGTTTTTTTTTTTTTTATACCCAATTGCCAATTTCCTGATAAAGCAGGAAATAAGTAAAACATTTATACACTCACTGACAAAAATATGTGCACCTATTTAATTCTGGGATAGTGAAAACATTGTTACTGAAACATAATCCCATATTTTGGCAACCTAACCAGCATAATGCAATAAACATTATCACAGTATCTAAAAGTCCTATTTAAACACAACTTGCCCTCTACTATTGAGTTACTCAGATATATACAGCTTTAATTAAAATTTGTGAAAATCTATGAAAGAACAACAGCTGAAGTCAGGTCTAATTATTGTAAGTCTATATAAAAATCTTGTTGAAAGCCATTTTAAGTCAGTCTGCAGTAAGTTGTGAAATGAGTACAATCTGTATCTGAAAATGTGGGATAACATGTTGCAGACAACGTAGTGCAAAGTACAACACTGAAAATGTAATGAGTTTAATTAGTGATTCAGTGACTGTTTGTTAATGAATGACTGTGAACTTGCAATTAATTTTATGAACTATGTTGCTCTTCTGAAAATATTGCAACAATATGATTAGAATAGGAGCAGTGTTTACTTCCAATAGTTATTTGTTGTGCACATCATCTTTGTATTGCTATGACCATTAGACTTAAAGGACAGGGTTTTAAGAGTACAAGTCTATGACAGTGTTCCTATACATGTTTGCCACATATGAGCTTTAGTGGCTAGTTATGTTTATGTTAGGTTACTGCACTCCAACAATATTCATGATATTAGTGCAGTATATGGATAGCCGTTCATCTGTGTGTAATTTAAACAGATGAGACACCAGACTAGTGCTAAACAGTACTTTAGTCAACATCTGAGTTCAAGTAAGATGTTTTAACTGCAAACTTCTCATGTGGGCAAAATAATTATTACCCATTTCATAATGACTGACCTCTGACTTTGAGCTCATATTCTGATCACATTATATGATGAAAATCAATGTGTTATACCCTGCTGGAGTTGTGGAAATGTCTAATTTTATTTGGTGTATGAATATTTTATTTGGAAAGGAGGCAGTGTATTTGATAATATTTAAAAGGAAGCATGCTTTTTCTATCATTTTTTGGTGAGTGTCAAATTTGAGAAGTCATAAAATTCAGACTGAAATTAGGAGAAAAATGTAGAGAAGCTTCATGTCTTGCATCACCAAAAACGAGTTCTGGCATGTGACAGAAGTTTGTACTGGACGAGTTTACACAGGGAGTCATAAAAAGAAAAACCAATGACTTCTATGCCAAAAAAGCAGTTTCCAGCAGTGGCAGCCATGGTAAAAGTTGAAGACTGAAGTAGAGGATTTTCCAGATATGAGTGAAACAACAATTTAGGACACTTTTCGAAAATTGGGCTTCAGATACAAAAAGTTTAACAAAAAACCTATGGTGATGGAAAATAGCCAAGTAGCAAGAAAAAGAGATGAGCTCTTGCAGGAAATAAGACACCTATGCAACACTGGATGAACTATTTATTACAACGATGAGAATTGGTCTGGGGCAAATCATTCCAGAAAGTTTGGTTGACAGGAACAAAAAATCACTTATACACAACAAAATTTACACAATTACTGCAGAGGAAGTGTTCACGAGTGGAATGGCTAGAAAGAAGGAATTCAAACATGGTCCAGTTCTGGAAAAAGGACTGTAACGTGCCAAATATGGAACAAAGATGGATTCATGCAAAACGCTGGATTATGTTTTATTGGGCAAAAAGGAGGTGCAGAGTATTATTCTGAAATGAATGCCAGAGACTACAAAGAGTGGTTTAGGAGTGTTCTCAAAAAATTACTAAACAAATTTGCGATTGTTTTAGATCAAGCTCCATATGATATGGTATAAATCCAGTATCACAAAATCCATCTATGAAATGGAAGAAGGATTCTATTATTGAATGGATGGAAAGCAATGATGTAGAGCTTCCATCTAATGCTGAACCATATGAGGAATTTATTAAAGCTGGCCTACTAGATCATGAGCAACTGTACTTCAGGGCACAGGAATACCTTTTGGAAAGTATATTGCAATCAGTGAACAAGGAAATTAAACTTTTGTGTTTGCCTGTAGCTCACCACACACTGAACGCCATTGAACTTATTTGGTCATTTGTCAAGAACAATGTAGTAAAGTAGAACAAGAATTTTAAAACAAATAATACTTTACAGTTGTGTCTCTCCGCTCTCGAGAGTGTTACCCAACATATCTGGAAGAATTCAGTAAGTCATGTAAACAAACGTGTAAACAGTTATGCACAAAGAACCCACTGTCTTGACAAACCAATAGAACCATATCTAATTCGAGTATATGAGTGCAATGGCAGCAGCGAGACCTCAGCCAGCAGCAAAAGCAATTACGATAGGTTTTATTTCAGGCATCATTCTTTAATGCAAAATCTATTCAAGCTAATCAAGTTTTCCATCTAATGCTGAAGTGTGCTATCCAAATGTTCATTTATTGTGAGCTGCTTGCACATCAAGCATTTATTTGCATTTTCCCATATTATTTCTCTCTGCTTGTGTCAAAAACTGAACATGGCAATACTGTACTGGAATGTGACTATGAAGTTGTTGTTCTTTACTGCTGAATAGGTGCTTATGGCACATTAGAACAGTGGAAGTGCACTGGTGTGAAAACTACACTCCACCACAGACTCACATATACTGCAGCTATTGATACAATTGCTTTACAGATGCTTAATTAACAAACATGAGGAATATTCATTAGGAAAGGTGTATAATGCACCCAAAAAAAAAGTTCAAGCTTCACAATAGTACCTTCTCCATCACAATAGCTAAAATGGTGAGCTAAATCACAGCATCTTGTATTTGACACTATAGTGACGACACCGGTAATCACAAAATAATGAAAATCCACCTGAACAGAACAATGCTTTATCATTAAACTGTGCAAAGGAAATTTTTCTATTAATTTCAGCCTGATTTTTATGCATTCTTAGAGTTGACACTCCCCAAAAAAGCTATAGAAATTATGGTTTCTCTTGAATATTACCACATATGTCGCCCCTATTTCAACTAAGATGTAATATTCATACATTAAAGGAAAGTAGATATTTACATGGTTCTGGAAAGGTATAACAAATCGATGTTTGTAATGCATTGTAATTAGAATATGAGCTCAAAATCAGGGGTCAATCATTATGAAATGAATAACAGTAGTATATTGTCCCTATCACCAACTTTTCAGCCAGAAGCACAACCACTGAGGGCATACTTGTACAGATAACAGCTATGCTACAACAGGGGTGGTACAATGTCATCTTTTCAGGTGAGTCTTGGTTCTTAGTACAGCTATGTATCCCGATTGCATTTCTCATTGTCATATGGGTACATCACCTGGCATGATGGTATGGCATGCCACTGGGTACACAACATGATCACCCCTGATTCTCGCAGCTGGTAATTTGGACAATAGGCCTTACATTTTTGACATGTTAAGGCAGTAGCTGTGCCCAATCTTTGAGGTCTCCATGATGTTATCTTTCAATAAGGCAACGCAAGGCTACATGTTGTCTGTTCTGTCCTGAACCTCGATACAGAGGGTCTTTGGCTGCTGCCATCGGCCTCCACATTTTCCAGATCTCTCACCCAACACAAATATCTGATCAAAGGTCGCCAACAGAGTGGCACACCATCACTTGCCAGTTGCTATGAGTGATGAACTCTGACACAGAGATGAAGCGATATGGAACAACATACCCATATCTGTCATCAGAGCTCATTCTGACTCGACACCCAGCTAACAATACAACTTCTATCACTGCCAAAGGTGGCATACCTGCGTCATAAACTTTCCATCTTGTGTACCTCTAAATCACCTATACACAGTAAAATTCCCTTTCTACACTTCTCCACAGACTGTCCCAAAAACATGTAAAATGCAGGAAAGTGTAATGTGGGAAAGCATAGGAAACACAACAAGCAAAAATGAATAAATTACTATTATTCCCATTCTCTTTATATTATTCAGAATATGTAATTCCGTCTATTTAAAAAATTGTCTATTTAAATTTTGTCTATTTAAAAAAATCTGAAATAATTGTTTTGGTTTCCTCCACAGTGTACAAAGCGACAATCACAAAGGTAGTAGGTGAGTGCTGACATACACAAATGCATGCACAGGTTTCCCACTTCATTCCAATCCTGTTGAATGGTGTAAATAAAACATGTAAGCAAAAGTCTTTCATGAAACCACATTAAAAAGATATTCATGTTCTAATGTGACACTTATTATTGATAATGATTATGAAATTGCAGTAAATAAAACTTTTAACAAAATACTGGTTAAAACACTGATGTTGGTAGTCTTCACAAACAGAGAACCACAGGCACAAAATTTATAGCTTGTTGCTGACAAGAATGTTACTTGGTTCAGGGACATCCTGGGTGAGAAAAAGGACGGAAATTGTTTCCATGTTATGGACCACATCAAGGAGGAATGTTTCCATCTAACATCATGTCGTATGAACCTAAGACAACAAGCCTAGTACGGATTAGCGTATGTCATGCGGAAGTAACAATGACTCATGAAACCCCGTTATAGAGATGACTATCTTCAGAAATGGTGTTTATTTGCATAAATGACTATGAAATTATAGTAAAGCTGTTGTAATACAATGTTATGAGCAGAAGAAAAGTTGCTACTAGAGTCACTACAATAAGATCATTAAGGCAGTGACTCAGCATACTTTCCTACCCTTCCAAACACTGCAAATCCATAATACAGGTGGCTGTGGCACAACACAGCGACAATGAAAATTTTGCTTCCTTTGTTAGCTCTTTGTTATGTGATCAGTAACAATGTGTGCAGTCTCCATTTTCTGCTTTGTTCCAAGACTAACTTTGAGCAGGAATATGGTGCACTTTTGGCAGAAATCTATATGAAAATCAAAGTTAAAGGTCATGATAACATCAAAGAAAACTTAAAACATGAGAAATGTTGCAGCACAGAATTTATAATGGTGGGAAAGCATTGTTTTGAGAGAACAGGACTTCTTTTGGAGCCAAAAAAGAGAATGTAAAAAGTAGGAAAAACGTAAACTGTGGGAACATAAAAAAATGTAGTTTTACTGTATAATCATGTGCTCTTCCTACTACATTACTAACACAGTATAAATAAAATGCTGTTATTTGCTACACTTTGTCATGTTTCAGTTTTTATGGACAGCAGCGTATTTGTAAAGTTAAGTTTTAAATGACTACAAGGAAGGTCTAAAACTTGAGACCTAGTGGATTCATCTTGACATTATTCTCTGGTGGTACAGTTTTGTAAATATCTGTCAGCCTGTTAGAATGCTGAGTGTCAAAGTGGTTGGTTCTATCTGAGAAATGAGATAAACCTGTGGTCATAACTGGACAAAAGAGGTAATTTTGCACATCATTTCAGATGAATGCTTTGCTATCTAATTATCTTCAGTTCCAAAATTCATGGTGAAAATATGGAAAACAGATGAAAATACGTAATGAACATTATCTTTAACAAAGAAATTTTATGAAAATACATAATGAAAATTATGTTTAATAAAGAAATTTGATTTCATGAATCCAGTGCCTTGTTAGAATCAAATACAGCAAACTAAATGTAAATTCAAACTAACAAACTGTTTTAGCATGAAGGGTACATGTGTAACTTGCTGCTCAGTGGTTAAGGACAAGACTATGAATCATTTGATCCATCATCAGTTCCAATATATCTTATTGCTACCAATGTGAATTTACTTCTTGCTGTACTCTGTATGAAATTTATTGAGTTGTATCACGATACAGATTTTGTGTTGAGCTTGATGCGATGTTACATTTTCCTGAATGAACTTGTTGTCATTTCAACGCTATCTTGCAGGGTTTAGTAAAGTGCTGTAGTGTTCAAAGAAAGGTTCAGGTTGGCAACTAAGCTACATACAGAACAAACACAACATTCCAGCAGTAAAGGGATGTTTGGTTTCCTGCTATAGGCTTTGATTTTATGTCAGATTAGCAATGATATGCTCTACATTAACAAATAAAACTTATTGGTTCCTAGTCAACTGAAATGTTTACCTGAGATGTAAAAACATTAAGATATAAGCAGTCTTCTTCTCCAACAACTTTCTGTCTATCATCATCAAGCTGTAGACAGTTAATCTTCAACCGTGATGCATCCCATATGCCTTGCCATGGTTTCACCGGTACAGGTTCCTTCAAGAATAAAAGAACATTAGAGATTTTTTATATAAATTAATTGTGTATCTTGATCATGTGCTCCATCTAGCTACCTTGGGTAGCTTCAGTGTTTTGGGGACAATACAAAGGGAAGGGTAAACAGATAAGAAGATGTTGCTAGGTGTCAGTCATGAGAAACAAAATCCATAATGGTGATTATCAGGTAGCTGGTATTTTAAAGTCAAATGTTGGTCTCAGCCTTCCCAACTGTGATTTAGAGTCTTTTTGGAAGTTCATAGCATAAATAAAGAGGTTTAACTTCTATCACTGATAGAAGGAGATGACAGAGTAATTGCAACATTAACACAATTACCATTTTAAGAACATCATTTAGGAATCTTTGGAAACAGATACACACTTCTAGATAAACACATGCAAATAGTCAACAAGGAGCAGTCATTATTAGTGCAAAAATTGGAGTTAAGTACTCGGCTTGCTAGATAATTGAACATTGTGATGAACAGCTCTCACAATGAAACTTCCTGGCAGATTAAAACTGTGTGCCAGACCGAGACTCGAACTCCAGTCCTTTGCCTTTCGTGGGCAAGTGCTCTTCCAAGGACAGGGCATGAGTCGTGCTTGGGGAAGCTCAGTTGGAAGAGCACTTGCCCGCGAAAGGCAAAGGACCCGAGTTCGAGTCTCGGTCCGGTACACAGTTTTAATCTGCAGGAAGTTTCATATCAGCGCACACTCCACTGCAGAGTGAAAATCTCATTCTGGAGACAGCTCTCAGAATGTTGTGTGACGTTAGTCAGTCTGGAAATACACAACTTAAGTACTCTTCACAACTTACATGCCACAAATAGGAAATGTCTTAAGCTTCATTAAACAGCTGACATAAGGCTATGCAGACTCAACTGGAGACTAATGGACACTATACTGTTGACTTTCAGTCAGATAATTGTGGTCAAGGACATCTAACGTTGTTGGTGTGTCATAATTTGGGTTATTTCCCATATTAAAGTTCCAAGAACCCATTGGATGTCATAATGCAACAGCATAATTTGTGGACCAAACTACCTTTCGTCATTCAAATATGAAACTAATAGCAAATGGTTTATATGAACAGGCTGATCAAATGTTGAAAATTAAATATACTGAGTGGGTATTCCAATTAGTCACACATTCAAAATATTTAGAGAAAACTTAAAAAAGAACACAGAATGCACTTCATACACAAAAAATTAAATTATTTGTTAAACACTTTCCAACAGCACTTTTATCCCTAATGTTGTAAAAAAAATCAAAACCAATGCAACAGTTTAGACTGCCATACCAAGAATAAAGCAAAAGTAATATGGCGTGTTACTAAACTGGAAAAAAGTAAAACAATGACAAAAGTCAAACTGAGTTTTTGGACTACAGCTATGACACAAATAATTACGCACAGAAAAAAATTAACTATCAAATACAATGATAACTTGCTCACACAATGGGAGCAAACATTGAGTCTACTAATAAACATGTAAAAACAAATGCTCCCTGTAGAAGTATCTTTTGACATTCCTTCTTCAGTCCAGCATGCCTGGTGCTCTGTCTAGTGTCCAATGCGCATGTTCACACACTCAGTACTTGTTCACAGACTCAGTACTTGTTTTTGTGGGGTTCTGCTGTTGCCCCTGTTGCATTTTCAGTAACTCCATTGCAGAAAGCCAGGCTCTGCTGAGTTGGTACCCAGTGTGATGACTCTATAGACTCTCTTATAATACTGTCACCAATATCTGGGGGTCTATGCCAGAACCCTTGTTTCAACATAGGTCATGGAGTTATTAAGTTCCAGACAAAGCCTGGGATTTAGTTACCAGTCTTAGTTAGATGTGCCACTAATGTTCTTTGCATCTTATGGCCACTGTCCTAGTTGTTTGGCCAATGTACAACCTGTCACTTAGGTGAAGTATATTATAAATTCCTGGTTTTCATAGTCCCAGGTCATCTTTCACACTTTCCGGTAATCCTCTTATTTTTGTAGATGAACAGAACACCATTTGATATTATGCTTCCTGAGAATCAGTGTGTGTGGAATTATAATACAAGACTGTGATCAAATAAACCATCTGCTTTCCTTTTGGCCAGTACATTCAGAAAAGACAACTGGCTATCCTTTTCCAGTTCCATGGAGTATGTAATATTTGGGATGTGTGCATTAAGATGTTCCAGAAACTCACTGAGCCACTCACTACCATGAGGTCACATCCCAAAGGTGACATTCACATACCTTAAGAAGCATGTTGGTTTGAATCTAGCCATCACTAATGCCTTCTTTTCAAAACTCTCCAAGAACATATTGGCAACCAGTGGAGAAAGAGGGCTGCCCATGGCTGCACCTTCTGCCTGCTCATAATCTTGAGCCCATCCAGAAACTAAGTTGAGGTCAATATAGTCAAGTCTAATAGAACATCACTGAATTTCTCTGCAATCAGTTCCAATGAGATTCTCAGTGGCATTCTAGTGAACAGGTGAGCAACATCAAAACTGACTATTACTGTGTATCAGATTCTGTGATATGCAGTTGCTAGTTGCTCTATATGCTGCAAGAAGTCCTCTGAGTTGCAGATGTGGTGATTAAACTTCCCCACTTATGGGAACAGCTGTTCCAGATTGGTGATTACACTTCCTCACATATATGAACAGCAGCTTCTTCAAGTACTTAACTGTTAAGTACATTGATGAACCAAAGCTGCTGACAACTGAATGCAGTGGCATGCCCTCTTTATGTAATTTCTGCAGGCTGTCTTGTCTCAGTAGAACTGATGCTCTCGATCATAGTTGTCTGATGACATTGTCAGGCATACCAGTTTCCTTCAAGAGAGCCCTGAATGTCTTGCCCACTTTGTCCATAGGATCACATTCCAAAAGTCTGTTTTCAGGATACTCCAGAAGTTGATGCACTTACTCATTACAATCAGCTCTTTGCAAAATGGCTGTGATGTTCCCTTTTCTGCTGGCAACACTATGATGCTGCTGTCTTCCTGGAGTCTCTTAAGTCCAAGCGTTGCATCACTTGAGACATTCAATTTTGGAGGCTTTACCTTGCTGAGCACTTTGTAGGCCTCCCAGCAAAATTCTTCTGCCACATTTGGTGGTAGCGTATGGGCTACTTGCTCCACTGCACTGATGAAACCTGGAAAGAGCACATCTCTATGAGTTGATGCGAAGTTCTGACACCTGCTGAGTACCTTGAGAGTGGTGTCATCACACTGCTTGCCACTTAGGATAATTACATTGTGAGTGTCCTCCATCTTTCTTACTCATAAGGTCAAATTTTGCAGACTGATATGCTGAGGCATTATTCTTGGTCTATTCCACTAGAGTCCTAGAGCCACTGCCTACATTGTCCCTATTTTCACCTGTTAAGGAGGCTGCCATATACAGGTGATGGTCTACCTTGTCCCAATTTTCACCTGTTAAAGAGGCTGCCACATACAGGTGAAGGTGTAAAAGCTCCCTGTCAACAACATTTAGCCTACACCATGAATCTTGAATCCTCTCTCTCACAAATGTCTCACTCACCCAATGTTTTGTCTTGTCCTCCACTCTGGAGTTGATTTGGTTCTTAATCCTGGTGAAAACTGGTACTATCTTGCCATCTATATGCCTCAGAAGGAAACTGAGAGAACTCAGCAGCCTCCCTTTCCCTTAAAGTATCTGAATATCATTCTTCAGACTTTCCCTGTAATCTATTGACATTTTGAGGTGTCAGGTGTCCTGCCAGGTATCAGTGCCATTCATGCATGATATTTTGACAACACAACTTGTTATCTTAATCAGTGACTGCCCATCAAGTGGAACAGGCCCAGTACTTATATATATGGCCTTTATCCTGTGTGGTCAGTTCCAGGCATTCCGTCTGTAGTCTTCTCCCACTAGCAGCAGCCTTAGGCATTCTCTCTTCAGTCTGGTGCACCAGGTCGAGCTCTGGCATTTTGTTTTGGGTCCTGTGTGATTAACCGCATTCTGGCAGTTCATTTTAGGGCTAGTGTAGTTCCGTATGTTCCCTTTGCTGGAGCGAACTGCAGGCAGAATACCTGGAACCAACCAAGGAGGTTTAAGGCTGTAGGTATAAGTACTGGACCAATTTCCCTCAACAAGCCCCTCTCAGGTTGCAACTGGCGAAGAAAAAAAGTCATGTTGTCAAAATACTGTGAATGAATGACACTGATATCCGGTAGAATATCTGACATTTAAAGACGTCATCATATCACTGGGAAAGTGTGAAGAATTACATCAAGAAACTCTACTGTTAGGAGATGTACTGAAATACCAAGAAACTGGACAAAATTTGACAGAAGTGAGGAAGGGTGCTGAATTCTTTCAGCTCCCTACTCAGATGTCAAGATGGTGACATAGTGTCAGTTTGCACCAGGATTAAGCATCACATCAATCCCAGAGTGGTGTACAACATCAAATGTTGTGTCTACATGACATTTATGAGAAAGAGGATTAAAGATATGCACCATAGGCTAGATGTCGAAGTAGGGAGCTTTTATATCTTCACCCATACATGGCAGCCTGCTTAACAGGGTAAGACTGGCACAGGGTAGGCAGTGCCTCTCCATCTCTAGTGGAGTGCAGAAAAAAGAATTCCCCACCATGCCAGTGACTGAAATTTGACTGCCTGAGTAAGAAAGCATAGCAGATGGAGGACATTCTCTCACTGTGATTAACCTAAGTGGCAAGCAGTTTGATGAGACCACTTTCAAGGTACTCGGCAGGGAGTTCAACTTCGCAATGGTGCCTAGAAATTTGCCCATTTCAGGTTTCATCAGTGCACTGTAACAAGTAGCCCAAGATTTCTACCATATATAGGAGAAGAAACCTCCAAAATCGAACATATCAAATAATGGGAAACTGGCACTCAAGAGATTCTAGCAAGACAGCAACATCTTGGCATTTCCTGTGGACAAAGGCAACTCCAGAGTCATTTTGCAGCAGTCTGACTGTGATGAGAAGGTGTGTCAACTTCTGGAGGCCCCTGCATACAGACTTTGGAATGTGACCTTATGGACAATGTGAACAAGAAGATCAGGGATCTCTTGAAGGAAATTGGTATGCCTGACAAGGTCATCACACAACTATGATCAAGAGTGGCAATTCCAATGGGACAATATCAGTTGCCAAAAGCACACAAAGAGGGTGTGCCACTGTGCCCAAATGTAATTTAAACTAGCACATAAATGTACTTGAAAGCCAAGTAATTGAAGAAACAGCTGTTACCATGTTAGGGGAAGTGTATTCACTGCATCCACACTTCAGAGGACTTCTTGCACCACCTCAAGCAACTACATATCACAGAATTTGATATAATGGTCAGTTTTGATGTCTCTCTGTCCACCAGGGCACCACTCAAGGACACATTGGATCTGTTTGCAAAGGTATAAATTGATCTCAATTTATATTCTGTGTCTCCACTGGCTGCCAATATAATGATGTGAGAAAAGTCAATGGATAGTGATATGCACATATACAGATGGTGGTAGTATTGTGTACAAAAGGCATAAAAGGGCAGTGCATTGGTGGAGTTGTTATTTGTATTCAGGTGATTCACGTGGCTGCACAACGGGAATTAACAGACTTTGGATGTTGAATGGTAGTTGGAGCTAGATGCATGGGACACTCCATTTTGGAAGTCATTAGAGAATTCAATTTTCTGAGATCCACAGTGTCAAGGGCGTGCCAAGAATACCAAATTTCAGGCACTGCCTCTCATCAAGAACAATGCAGTGGTTGACAGCTTTCACTTAATGCAGCAGCATTAGCATAGATATGTTAGTGCTAATACACAACCAACCCTGTGTGATATAACCACATAAACCCATGTGGGATGTATGATGAACATAAACATTATGAAAGCACAGAAAAATTTGGCATTAATGTGCTGTGGTAGCAGATGACCAAACTGAGTCCCTCCACTAACAGCACAACATTGCCTTCAGCATCTCTCCTGGGTTTGTGACCATATCGGTTGCACCCTAGATGGCTGTAAAACTGTGGTTTGGTCAGATGAATCCTGATTTCAGTTGATAAGAAGTGGGTTCAAGTGTGGTGCAGACCCCAAGAAGCCATGGACCCAAGTTGTCAACAAGACACAGTGCAAGCTGGTGGTGGCTCCATAATGGTGTGGGCTGTATTTACATGCAGTGGACTGGGTCCTCTGGTGCAACTGAACTGATCATTGAATGTAAATCATTATGTTCAGCTACTTGGAGACCACTTGCTCCCATTATTGCATTTCATGTTTCCAAACAATGATAGAATTTTTATGGATGACAATGCGGCATGTCACGAGGCCACAATTGTTCGCAACTGGTCTGAAGAACATCCTGGACAATTTGAGCAAATGTTCTGGCCACCCAGATCACTGACATGAATCCCACTGAATATTTTTGGGACATAATTATGGGCTCAGTTCATGCACAAAATCCTGCACCAGCAACACTTTCACAACTACCAGGAGTAGAAGTATGGAACCAGAATTTGGTTGCAATAATTACACATCTGTTGTTTGCAACTGATAAACAATATTTTATTCAAAATAATCTCCATTGCTATTTATGCATTTCTCCTACCTCTCTGGCAGACTACGAATACCATGCCAAAAAAACAGTTATTCTTTTGAAGTGAACCAGTCAGCGAGCCATTTTTGTGCATTTTTGTATGAACTGAAGCATTGTTCGGCACGAGTGTGTCCCAGTGATGCAAACAGATGATAGTCGGGTGGAGTGAAGTCTGGAGAATAAGTTGCATGCCCTGAGTTTCTGGAATATGTTACTGAACACCAGCCAATTATTAAGTTCACCATGGAACTGAGAAAGGATGATTAGTTTCCATTTCTGTATGTACTCATCAAAAAGTGGGCAGATGGGCTGTTTGGCCACAGCATATATTGTGATCCTACACACTGATGTATACCTGATTTATATGTGCAAGCCAGCAGCTGTCAACCACCCAGTTCAGAAGAAAGGAGTTATGGAGACATTAGTCCATAGGGCACACACTTAGGCCCAGACACTTTGGTAGTAGAAACAGAGTATCTAAAACCAGAGTTATGCAAGAATGGATACACAGCCAGACAGATTCAGAAGGCCTTAGGACAAGCCTCTCTGCCATCTAGAGGAAGAGCAAGATGAGGCAAAGACGGTGGTGTACCTGCCTTATGCGGGATCTGTTTATGACAAAACCAGCAGGATTATCAAGAAGCATAATATAACGTGTGCGTTCTGTCCATGTATCAAAATAAGAGGACTACTGAGAAATGAGAAAGATGACCTGGGACTACAGAAACCAAGAACTTATAATATAACTTGCCTGTGAGGCATGCTGTATGTTGGCCAAACAACTAGGACAGTGGACATCAAATGCAAAGAACATCAGAGGTACACATAACTAAGACAGGCAAATAAATAAGCCATTGCCAAGTACTGTCTGGAACTCTATCATTCCATGAACTATGATGAAACAAGGGTTTTTGAATAGGCCCCAAGATACTGGTGGAGTGCTATAAGAGAGTCTACAGAAATTAAGGTGATGGAAAATCTCATCACTTGTCATACTGGGTTCCAACTCAGTTTAGACTGGCATCCTGCACTGGAGTTACTGAAAATGCAACAGGGGGATCAGCAAACACTACAACAAGAAGAACTGAGGGTGTGGTCGTGGGGAATGAACCACAGACTGAACAACATGTGCACTAGACTGAAGATGGAATGTCGTATGATGCTTCTAGTAGGAGCACTAGACTGAAACCAGAACACCACCATGGGTATGGGTACAATGGACCAAAGGCAAAACACCAGCACTTGAGCTGACACATCGGACCAAAGAGGGAAATGCCTAAGAACATTTTTCATGGAAGCAAACTGCAGAGGGAACACCTGTAACTACAGTGGACCGAAAATGGAATGCCTGCATGTGGTCAGGTGCACTGGATTAAAGACAGAATGCCAGCACTCAATCTGGTGCACTGGAGCAAAGAGGGAATGACTTAGGCAGCTGCTAGTGAGAGCAGACTGCAAATGAAATACCTGAAACTGGCCATGGAGGGGGAAGGCCGTATAAGTTCTAGACCCGTTCTACTCAATGAACAGTTGTAGGTGACACCTGATGAAGATAATGATTTATGTGAAATATTGTGCTTCAATAATGCTGTTACCTGGAAGACTCAAGTTATCATAAGCCACCATACAGTGCATGGTGGAGGATACCCTGCACTGCTACTAGTCCTTTCCTTTCCTGTTCCACTTGTAAACAGAATGAAGAAAAAATGACTGTCAATATGCTTCTATATGAGCCATAATTACTCTGTCTGATCATCATGGTCCTTATGTGAATGGGCATTAGCAGCAGTAGAATTTTCCTACAGTCACTTCTCTAAACTTTCTCAACAGTGTTCCTTGAAAAGAACATCACCTTCCCTTCCTGGAATTCCCATTTGAGTTCCTGAAGCATCTCCATAGTACTAGTGCATTATTCAAACCTACTGGTAACAAATCTAGCAGACTGCCTGTGAATTGCTTTGATGTCGTCCTTCAATCCAACCTGGTGTGGATCCCTAACACTCAAGTACTACTCAAGAATTGGTTGCACTAGTGTCCTATACATAGTACCCTTTACAGATGAACCATACTTTTCTAAAACTCTTCTGATACTGAAGTCAACCATCTGCCTTCCCTACTACAATCCTTATGTGCTTACTCCATTTCATATTGCTGTGCAACATTACACTCAGATATTTAATTAATGTGACTGTGTCCAGCAGCACACTGCTAATGCTGTATTTGAACACCGTGGGCCTGTTTTCCCTATTCATTTGCATTAAATTACATTTTTCTACATTAGAGCTAGCAACCATTCAACACACCAATTAGAAATTTTGTCTAAGTCATCTTGTATCCTTCCACAGTGACTCACTTACGACATCTTCAAGTACACCATAGCATCATTAGCAAACCACTGCAGATTCTCACCATGTCTGCCAGATCATTTATGTATACAGAAAATAACAGTGGTCCTAACACACTTCTCTGGAGCACTCCTGATGATACCCTTGTCTTTGATGAACACTTGCCATCAAGGACAATGCACTGGGTTCTGCTACTTAAGAAGTCTTCAAGCCACTCACATATCTGGGATACTAGTCCATGCACTCATTATTTCATTAACAGTCTGCAGTGGAACACTGTGTCACATGTTTTCAGAAAACTAGAAACATGGAATCTGACTGTTGCCTTATATCAGGAGTGGGCATGAGAGCTGCCCGCATGGTTGTCTGTGGGCACTGTGAGCCGCGAGGGTAATGCTAAGCAATAGTAAGGGCATGTAGTGCAAGTGGCAGAGCTGTGCGATGTGGCTGGCTGCTTGGGTATGCACACAACACAGGGGGCAACCATACCACTAAGAGAGCACTTCGCGCATGCTGCCGAGTATTGACAAGCTAGCATATATAATGCAGATGGAGCTCACATACATCTGAGGTCGTTTCATGCATATGTGGTGTCCATGGACTTGGCACGAGTAGACTGTTATTGGGAGGCCAGCCATATGTGGCACAACATGTGTGTGTGGGATGTACGTGTAAATCATACTTATCCAAAATTCATGTATCCTGTGCCATGCAACGGTTGGCCATGTATGGATGAAACACAGTTTCAAACCATTTAACATGTTCTACTTTCATGGCCACAAATAGGATATAGACATAAACAATTAAGAAACGAACACATTTGTATTGTAAATGATATGTTATATTCACGCAGACGTGTGTAGTTAGGAGGAGGGGTACTACGAATGAATAGGACATAGGCATTAAGTTACATCATCCTGCATGTTTGAAAAATGGTTTTGAACTAGCATCTCGATATTTGGTGTGAAATTACTGGTCAATATGCACAATGCACCAGTCAGATGAACATCAGTAAGACCACTCCCAAGCTTCGATTTTGTCAGTTTCATTATGGGGAAAACACTTTTTCATAAGTATGTTGTTCCGAAACAACTACACACACAAGCAGCTATTTTAAATAACAATGGAAAGCGTTCATATGGGAAATATTTGTAGCAGGTTTCCAAGGTTTCTGCAGCGGGAAACTTCTGCAGCACATGATTGCACTAAAAGTCAATGAGTTCCAACTGAATTTCAGAAGGCACATTTTCAATGTTAACTGCAAAAGGAGTCACAAAAAAGTTGACATCGCATTTCAGTCGATTTAAGTCCTCAAAGCTACTATCAAAAATGCCTTCAAGAGACTGTAGCACCATTACAAACCCATCAAAACTTTCTTTGGGCCTCTCCTGTTCCAAATGGTTTTCACTAACAACTAGTGCAATGCTTGCTGGGCACACAACTGTTGCAGCAGCAACAAAACATTCGTCCACAAATTCTCCATCACCAAAGGGCTGTTCTGTTTTAGCTATTTTAAGGGCTACATGATAGCTTACTGTCATCACTGCATCATTTTGGATGATGAGGTTTTTGTCCTGTAAATACATACAGGTGAAGGTAAAAGTGATGGTAAATGCACATAACATATTATTAATAACAGTAATAATGTGAATCAGTGTCATAATTATCTACATGTATACATATGTCTTTCTCCTTTTTCTGCTTCAGTTCGATAAGTTTGGCTTTTCTTTCTTCATTATTCAAACTGGCTCTATCCTTCTCATGAAGCAATTGATAATGTCACTTCACATTGTACTTCTTCCATGAAGACAATGTTGCATTGCAAATGAAAAACTGAGGCCTACTTTGTATTCTAAGAAAAAGTGCTCTTCTTCCCACTGTGAATTGACGAGTATGGGTTCAAAGGACTTTTGTTTCAACAATCTTAACTCCTCTTCAGCTATTTTCCATCCACCAGTTCTGTTTTATCACAGACACCAAATGCAATGTCTGCACAGACAATAGAAACGACGGGAAGTAAACGGACCGAGTGGTTCTGCACAGTGCAGTGACGTGCATGACTGGGCAAGTAGATGGTGGGGGTACTGCTGGCCGGCAGAGTGGAGGAGAGCCATGGACAGACCTTATGGGCATCTGCAAGTGCCCGTGCTCACGAAACAGTCTTTTCCCAGCCCTGCCTTATAGCCACAGTTCACAGGATACCATGTGAGGAAAAGGGCAAACTGAGATTCGCGTGAGCTATTCTTTCTAAAACCATGCAGATTTATGGACAGAAGCTTTTCTGTGCCAAGGAAATTTATTATCTTTGAACTGAAAATATTTTGAAGAATTTTGCAGCAGACCAATGTTAAGGATACTGGTCTGTAATTTTGAAGGCCTCTTCTTTCAGCCTTCTTTTATACAGGAGTTGTCTGTAATTTTTTCCAGCCACTTGGAACTTTGTGCTGGGAGAGATATTCACAATAAAGCAAGCTAAGTAAGGAGCCAATGCCATAGGGTACTCTTTGTAAAACCAAATTGGGATTCAATTCAGACATGGCAGCTTATCTGCATTCAGTCTTTCAGTTGTTTCTCTATGTCAGGAATGCTTATTACAATGACCTCCATACAGGAGTCTGCACAATGCTTAAAAGACAGTATGTTTATACGATTCCACTGTGTGAATGATTTATTAAATGCAAAATTTAAAACTTTCATTTTCTTTTTGCTATCTTCAACTGCCACACCAGACTGACCAATGAATGATTGGACAGAAACCTCAGACCTGCTAAATGATTTTCAGTAGGATCAGAATTTTCTTGGGTTCTCAGGAAGATATTTTGCTAAGGTATGAAAATGGTAGTTGCTGTATGCTTCATGTACTGACTTTTTTACAGCCACACAAAATTCTGCAACTTTTCCCTGTAGTCATTTGCACTTTCTATTCTGAACTGAGTGCTTCCTCAGCATTTTCTAAATTTCATTACTAAACCATGGTGCTTCTTTTCCATCCTTTATCCACTTACACAGTACATACTTCTACAGAGTATTATTTACAATCCATTTAAACACAGTCAATATGATGACATCATGGCCACTAATCACCATCCCTCAACTGATGTCATTGATAAGGTCAGGCTTGTTTTTAGCTACGCGTTTCCCATGTGTGTGGGCTGTCTAACTAGCTACTCACGACAGTGATTGGATAATGTGTTCACAAGTACTTTGCGAGACTGTCTCTACCCTCTACAATGAATCCATAGATGTCCCAGTCTATACTCAGCAGGTTAAAGTCACCTCCAACTAATATTGCATGATATGGGTATTTCTGCATGACTGACCATACTCTTTCTTTGAATGATTCTAAACCTGTCACAAGCAGAATCAGGTGGCCAGTAAAAAAATCTAACAATTAACTCAATTTCATCTAGATCTGTTACACCTTACTAGATAACATCACTGTCACACTCAAATTCAACCTCAATAGAGACAATATTTTAGTGAACTGCAATGATCACTACCCCTCCTATGGCATGTAATCTGTCTTTCTGATATACATTTGATGAACTGCTAAATGTCTGTGAGCTTTCTACTTTGTGTTTCAGCCAGCTCTCAGTCTCAAGAATAATTTGAGGGGGAGAGATTTCCTAGAGTGTAGTAAATTCAGAAACTATGCTATGAACATGTCAACAATTTACTGATAAAAGTATGACAGTAAAAGTGTTATAATTCTGAGCACAGTCTGGTTACATTATATGTGTGTCATATGGCAAGTGTTCATCAGAGTACATCAAACTACCACCTAGCCTAAAAAGGCCCCATGTATACTACCTGAGTAGCTGTGTAGTGCACCACTGACCTATCCAATTCCCCATAGCACTCAGAAAAACACCAAGTGGTGTGAGTACACACATCTGTAGCACTGTGGGAAAGACATTCCAGTATGCTTAAACACACCCATAACATACAGCTGGTCCTATGATATGCAAAACTACTTGGGGTAAACCAAATAAAAAATGGTTCACCACAGAAAGTAAAAAAGCTAGAGATGAACTGACTGAATTCTTTGAAACATATCAGAAAGGAAAAGGTCTGGTCAGTCATGAGGCTTACAAGTATAAGAAGAAAGCATACACTAGGATGATAAGAGAAGCAAAGGCCAGCCACCAAAAATTTGAAATACAATCTTCTTTTAACATGTATAAAACAATCTGGAACTATATAAATGAAAACAGAAAAGAATCACATGCCTTGAAAGATATAAATATAGCACTGACAAGAGAAGGGAATGAAGTGACTGATTCACAACAAGTGTTCAATACGTTCAACCAGCACTATATAGCTATAGTGTAGAAACTTCTCAAAAACCATATCAGTACCAAAAAGAATGGAGAGTCCCAAAAAGGTAGCGAAGGGTTTATATCTCCTTCCTACAGATGAATTGGAAATTCTCAAAAAAATTGAAGCACTAGAAATAAAAATACAGGTCTGGATGGCATCTCAGCAAACACTGTGCTAGATATCTTGCTAAACCTCTAGCATTACTGATAAATTTAGTAATGAAGCAAAGAGTATTTCCAAAATTTTTAAAGATGAGTAATGTTGTGTCAGTATTCAAAGGAGGGGATAAAGGAGACCCCAGAAACTATAGGCCCGTAATGATTACACCTGTTCTGCCTAAAATAATAGAAACAGTGATTAAAGATAGATTTATAAACTTCATAAAGAAGCATAACATCTTAAATGAGGCACAACAGATTTAGAAAGGGTAGATCCACCAAGACTGCAGCAACAAACTTCATAACACACATCAGTGAGGCATTGGATCATCAAAAGAAAATATCTTGTGTCTATGTAGACTTTTCAAAAGCTTTTGACAGTGGCTCTTTTACAGAAACTGAAATGCTATGGGATACGAAGGAAAGCTGCTGATATTATAAAAACATTTGTTGAAAACAGACAACAGTTTGTGGAAATAAAACATAAATCTGGAAATACAGAGAGAAATGTCTACTCTGATTTTCTGCAGGCAAAATATGGAGTAGCTCAGGGTTCAATATTACAACCTCTGCTCTTTATATTAAATATAAATGATATGTTCACTGCTGTAAATGAAAAAGTGATCATGTATGCCGATGGCACAACTTTACCAATGTGGCGTGCCTTAGTGAAGGAGTTGGAAAAAAGAGCCAGAGCGAACTTGTAAATGGCCGAAAGGCATTTTACAGAAAATAACTTATTAATAAACAGGAAGAAGACTATGTGTACAAATTCCAAAACAAACAGAACAAGTTTCTGGGTATAGATGTGGAAAAATTTCTGATATGGGAAAAACACATTGACAGGATCTGCTCCAAAATAAGTACAAACATATTTTTAATGAAAAAAATGTACTACACAGTGGACTTAGGGAACCTTGCTTAAAATGTACTATGGACTTATTTTCCCATACATATTGTACTGTATTCCAATATCGAGTGGTGGAGCAGATGTACATATCTAAAGAATCCTAAAACTTCAAAAGAAAGCCATTAGATGCATAGCTAAACGGTCACCTCAGGAATCCTGCAAAAACAAATTCAAGGAATTGAGAAAATTAACACATCTGTGGCAGAAGATTGAAAATGACAGACAGGAACCCTACAATTACAAGAAGCTTATTTTATAATTGACTACCATCTAGCTTCAAGAGCATAAAGGAACTGAGCACCTTCAAAAGAAAACAAAAGGAGCACCTCATCTCTGGATGTTGGTATAAGGTAAAACAGTACTTGTTGGCAAATCCATAGGACAAATGTGAGTTGGAATGTCATATTTTCCTGAAAGAAGGAAAATAAAGAGTAGTGTTGAAAATACAGAAGAAAGCATACAGACTAAGACATAGTGCTGCAATATGTATAAATGTCCTAATATTTCTGTGCAGTGAGTTTAACATAGATAAACAAAAAAACTAGTCTCCAGTTCTTCTAAATGTATTATTTATTATTATTAGCAGTATGACAAAAAAACAATTACATTGTAGACTTTCCCTATGTGTGCTAGACTGTTGCATAAATCAGTGCAGGCTAGCATATATCACTGAGTAAAAATATTATCAGTAAACATTACTACAGAAGGATTTCATGTATCAAATGACAAATTTCCAAGAAATTTCTTTATTTACGTATAAATGTGCAACATAACATGTCTAAAATCATTGTAAAACTGATCCAGAGGACAAAAAATAAACTGTAACTATAATATGGAGAAAGAAACAATGCTACAGGTTAAAATGTCCACAACTCTCAAAGACTCAAATGAACAACTTACAGAGGACATATTATTGTCAGTAACATTTTCAGTTACTGTGAGCATGTTCTGAAAAAAAAAGAACAAGCATGTTTAAACGTGTTTTACTTACGTTTTTCAATTCTATCCAGAGTATGTGAAAGTGAATATTTCAGAATAATCCACACCTTTTCACATATTATGGAATAACAATCTGATTATTAAAATTTTACAGTCTTAAATGAATGATGTTGATGCCACATGACTGCAGTATTCTATTTGTTATAAATATAATTTCAGTAGTTGCAATCATTTCTCAGTTAAATCAGGCAGACATTGTAGCAGAACCATACACAGCATGGGCAAAGCAAAACTAGCCCAGTAAATATTTATAACTGTCAATGCTTGCCAATATGTCCATAAATTCTTTAATCCATATGTGGATAAACTCACAGAAGATGAATGACTGCATGCATATTTTCAGCAAGATGGAGCAACAGCACACACAACCTTGACAAATTCTCACGAGTGCATAAAGAGTTTAGCAAGGAGAGGACAATCAATGGGGCAGTGCAATCTCCTGACCACCTTGATCGCCTGATGTCTCTCCCTGTGATTTTTACCTATGGCTGAAACTGAAGGATCAGGGTTACTCAAAAAATCCTCTGTGTTGAAAGAGCTACAGCATAACACTGAAAACAGTACTGCTACTATGCCTCAGGAAAAGCTGCTATACATGTCTCACAGCTAAAATAATTGACCATTGCACAGTATTGATGTGAATGGTACCCATTTATGGCATTTTCTATGATGTTCATTAAAGGGGTCAATCCTGTGTTGATCCTACTGTAAATATAGATATAATAAGTTTTATTTTGCCCATCCTGAAACTGAAAAAATAATATGTGTTTCTGCAACACTGAAATGACAGTACTCTGTAATTCACAAACAACATCTTCATTCACTCATCCAGTCACTCATCATATTCTGTGTCACAAATTAACTATGACTAAACAGATATACAGGGTGTAGTGCCGAACACTTTCATATCAAATAACTCATTAAAGATACTTGAAATCTCTTTTCACCTACACAGATTGTGACCAAGAGCTCTAGAAAGAAAGACCAATGCATTTTCTCATCTTCATTAATCACTGAGATACAGAAATACACTTTGTTTTTTTAAATTTTTGTGTTTTTGCATCAGAATAGCATACCTGTAAAAGAGAGATTCACTGGAATAACTCTTTTTAAGTCTGGCAAGTGTAAAATATATGATGTATATCATGATTTACATGCTGTTGTTGCAGTCATTTGAATGGTACAGTAGGCAGTTTGCACTACTCTCCATGTAAAGAGCTGCCATTGAGGTAAGTTGTATGTAATTTTTATGCCACTCTCAATGAAGGTTGGAGTAAACTGCTGGGCAGCACGCCATTCAGATGGTTACAACTACCAGATTCCCAGCCATTCTCTGCCAGGGGTGTCATTCAGATGTGGCATGGAGGGGCATGGTGTCAGCACACTGCTCTCCCACTCACTGTCAGCCTTCCATGCTTTGGAGCCACTAATTTTCACTCAAGTAGCTCCTCAACAAAAATTTCCTGACATTACAAGGAACTAAACCTAGGTGTTCTGCAATGCAGTCAGATGTGCTGACCACTAGGCTGTATTATGGTTATAATAATAAAAATCTCCATATTCAATATAGTTTTACTCTACAATGTTTTGCCAGATCAATCTTCAAATCTAGATAGGTAATTGGTAGAAGGGGCAACTAATCAGATGTGTTTTTAATTTTCTTTTGAAACAGTAGACACTCCTAATTTATTATATTACAGCTACAAGCAGCTTGTTAAATATCCTTGTATCAGGACACACAATCTGCACCTTCGGGAAAGAGGCGAAGTCTACATTCTACTGTGGCTCCATAAATTGTTTTCATTTAAAATTTATCTTTATTTCTAGCCACAAGAAAGGGCAAAAGAATCAATGTACTGGGATCTGAATGTAAGGTTTCTACAACCTGTGAAGTAGCCTGTGCAAGATGCACAGTTGCCTCCTTTACATGTATGTATGTAGTAACATAACTAACAGTAGTCTACAACACACCTATTAGAATGGGAATGGCATGTGAACGTGTATCTTGTCTCACCGCTTATGTGCTTTGCTCTGTACTGAACTTTTCTGACTGCAAGAATGTAAACTGTCAATAACTTTAAGCCAAACCAAAACGGCATGAATTTTTGTAACACCAAAAACTGAATCTAGTGCAACACTATTGATTTGAAATTGGCGCTGGTGGTGAAATAAAACTTGATTAATTTGAAAATAATGGTCCCTGTTCTTAATGAATTCTGTCCCTCAAATAATAAAATTTCTTACCTTTATCTGTGCAATGGTAATGCTCTTCACACTGCTCGCTGTTAGTACTTTAAATTGTATAGTTCACATACAGCTATTGTGCAAGGCTGTTGCTTAGCATACATTTTAATTATGACTGAGACTATTACTTCTTGAGCGAAATAATTAATCAAAAATGACATGGATCTGGGAACTGGTATTGACTTGTGGTAAGCAACAGTATGGCACTAACTTTAAAACTTGTATTTTCACTCTTTGAAAATTAATAATGGTCATAATTAGCACACAATAAACTGACTATACATTAACAATCAGCTTTATAAATTCATTGGAGTGTTCATTTCATATACTGCATTAACTAGATAATGTTGGTCATGCACTGTTACGGAATTTAATCATTCCTTTCTTGCAAAGGAGTGCCGCAGGGTACGAGGGGCCCTTGGCAGTCATGTTCCTCCAACCACTTCTCGCCTGTGAGTAATTCTGGCATTAGCACTAACAGAGGGCACTGATTATGTGCAGCATTATGTTTTCTTTCATTGTGGCTTCTTTAGTGATTTGTTTTATAGTTTTTTTTTAAATATTATTCTGTGCACTATCAACAGTGTTTATAACTTATGTCATTATTTAGAATATTGGCACTTGAGCATATGTCAACTACTGTCTCTTAACTCTTCCTCTTTTTAACAATCTGACTTTTGTCGTGTTCTATTTCATCACTTTTTATTACTACAATGCCTTTTATACATTATAAGCTCATTACAGACTTTAACTATTGTATCCCCCTTTATTTTACACTGTTCAATTTATCATTGAAAACTAGTGTATGCCTACATTAGTGAGATCTTGTGAACTTACAACACAAACATCTTGTGGCTACTGTACAGCAGCTTGTTTTGGACCGTAGTTCTACTGACAACATGACTCGTGCATATGATGTTATTTATATATATTTGACAATCCTCGTGCTGATTTTGCATTTAACATTTGATGATGCCACTATGGCTGCAGTACATTAGGACTTTCCTCTTCATACTTAAGTGTACAAATGCATATATATGACAGTAGTACTTTTCATTATGGTCTATTGATTGTTTTTAAGCTGTAGACAATCTGTGAGTGTATTTGTGTTTTTTTTTTCATTTTTTGCTGCAGATCTGATGATGGTCATATCTGTTAACAAAACATTTGTGACCATAGACGAAAATTAAATGAAAATCAATACTACATTTGACCATCTCTGGTTCAATATAAAATTTTCTTACAAAAATTTACCCTGTGCATACATCATTCAACATGCATTTCTTAACACTCACTTTTTATGAGTAAATATGTTATTTGTTGTGATAAAAGGAAAAATGTTTTGGTATTCTCTGTAAAGTGGTAGCATATTCCTGGGTATTTTTTGAAATATTCTTGTTTTTATATAATATCTTTGAAGTTTGTTTTAGTTACAAAGTAAAGCTGTATCCTGAAAATGTACTAATCATGAATAAAACTAGTTAAAAAAGAAAAAAAACTGATTCAATCCACCATGTGCTGGTAGAAGAATTTTTTGTTGAAATGAGTCATACAGTAAGAACATGTGCACAAATGGAGATTATAAAGTGAATATTGATAAACTTGAAGCACCTGATGATTGGTCAAAATGTAAATGGCACATCTATAAGGTGCTCCATTTGTATAAATTCAAAGGGATTGTTATCAGTATGTGCAAACTTGTTATGTTGCCTCGGAAATGTACAGGTAAACAGAAGGTAGCATATGGAGAATGGTAACAGAATGATGCGAAAGCAGAAAGTCTGATATCAAGTGCACTAAGCAAGCCAGTTGCTGAACTTGTGCTGACGATCAAAAATGCTAAAGAACTATGGGGCAAACTTCATGCTCAATTTGAGCATAGTGGCATGAAATACTTGGGCATGTTAACTGAAAACTTTTTTCAGGTCAAATCAAATGAAGCAGAAAATATTAGCATACATTTGGCTACAATTCAAAAGTTAGTAATAGATCTAAATGATGAATTAACAAAATATGAAAAGAATACATTGTCTGAAAGAATATTAAATGGCCGAATTTTATCTACACTGGGAAAGGAATATGATCATTTTAAACAGCTCTGGGAGACAATACCAGCAGAAAATTATAGTTTGAACTTACTTATTGAGAAACTTTGTACCACTAAATCTTGTGAACAAAATGCAACACAAATGACTGCATTTGTCATTTCTAACACATGGAAAAAGAAGATGTGAGCAAATTGAAAATTTCCATGCGATAAATTAAACAACTAGGTCATTGGGCAGTGGAGTGTCCACTGAATGCTCTTAATTGAAATATCATGTGGCAAGAATAGAAGATGAGTAGAAACAATGTATTTACTTCATGCACCCTGAGTTTGTCTAACAGAAATTATATTGACATGAATAAATGGCACTGTGCTATTGGTGTTATGAAACAGTACTTTGTTTTGTACAGTGAATTTGATGTTCCTGAAGTAGCTTCATTAGGAAAACAAGGTACTAATATCTGCGCATTTGATCAAGAAAGTCTATATTGAAATAAGATGAAACAATCAATGGTATAGTGCTAGAATGGAAATCATTTTATATGTGCCTAATGCAAGTGTTCATTTGCTCTCAGCCAAATCAGCCATATGTAAGGGTTGCTGCTCTCAGCCAAATCAGCCATATGTAAAGGTTGCAACATAATGTTTAACTGTAAAAGTGTTAGGATTTGGGAGAAAGCCAGTGGTGACATCATCATGACAGGCTATGTGTGTTGTTAGAAGAGGAAATAGTTACTTGTGACATCTTCTGAAACATTACAAATGTATCACAAAAGATTCAGTCATCAAAATAAACAACACATCAATAACATCTTGAAGAAACTTAACATCAATATGGATGTTTGTAAGGATGAATTTTGTGGTGGTCGTGCATTAGGAAAGATGCACAGACTACCATTCTGACAAAGAGTAAATTGTTCCACAGTTACTTGTGAATTAATCCTCACAGTTATCAATGGACCACTGAGTACAGAGTCATCTGGAGGTGCTTGATATTACATATGTTTTAAAGACAATTTCAGTAAATTTAATCAAATTTTCTTTTTGAAGCACAAAAATTAAGTCTATTATGTGCATAAACAATATTTAAATGAAGCTCAAACCAAAGGACATGTCATTAAACAGTTTACATGTAAGAGGTAAAGAATTTAACAACAACAGACTTAAGAAATTGCTCATAGATAAGGGAACAGAACTGCTGATTCCTCCACCCTATACACCAGAACAGTATAATGTGACCAAATGTGAAAATAGAACAATTGTTGAAGCTGCACATTTCATGCTGAACTCAAGCAAACTATTGTGGGCAGAAGCTTGCAATACAGCAGTCTATATTTTAAATCATGCTGGAAAATCTTTGGTTCCAAACAAACTTCCTTATGAGCTGTGCTTCTATCAGTCAGTAGGAAAAACTGATCACCTCATAATTTTTGATACACAATGGATGTGATAGTAACACTGTTACTTATGGGCCAATATATTTCTGCAATACCTCTGACAGATTTCCAACAATTTACCTGGCAAAAAGTTGAAACCAGACACAAAATTCTATGCACAATGATTCATGTGCTAGTTCTCACTTGCTTGTTATAAACAAAAGACAGTGGGAAACAGTGTTGCCAACATGCATATCTTACACTAGAAATTAAATAATGCGAAATACACAGAATCTAGAAAAATTTCTAACACTTTACACTAAAAAATATTGCCCACTTTGTTTTTAGTAACTACTAACACATTGACCAAACACTATACAGGGTGAACATTAATAAATCTGACAAACTACAGTGACAAATTCCTGACTGGAAGGGAGGAAAAAAGTACTATGAACTTGTGTCCAGAAATGCATCGTTGCCACAATAGAGTGAGCTGATGAATGACATTTCCTCTGATCATGTGCCGTCTGTTCCCTGTGCGTTGCAGGTCATGTGATTGATGCAGCATACTGTAAGCATGCAGAATGCTCTGGTATTCATGTCTGGAACAGACCAAGATGATGTTTGTGTATGACCAACCAGATGGAAACAGTCAAGAGGCAGCACAGCTATGTCGAAACAAGTACCCTCATGGGAACCAGTCACATTACAAAAAATTTCAAGCCCTTTTTTGTACATTTGCATGATCACACAAATACCCAAAAGGATCTTGAAATGTTGTGTGATGTGGTTGGTGTTTGTAAGGGTATTTGCTTTGATATAGCCATGCTGCCTCTTGACCACTTCGATGTGCTTGGCCGCACACAAACACCATCTCAGATTGTTCCTGACATGAATACCAGGCCATCCTGCTGCTTACTGTATGCTGCATCAGTCACACAGCCTGAAACACACAAGGAATGCATGGCATGTGGCCAGAGGAATTGTCATTCATCAGCGCCATCTATTGTGGAAACGATGCATTTCCAGAGACATGTTCATAGGACCTTTTTTCCTCCATTTTCAGTCAGGAACCTGTCCCTGCAATTTGTCAGTTTTATTCATGTTCACACTGTGTTGCACAATTTTCATAAATTCTGTGATGGTGTTTTTAAGTAAATAATTCGTAAAAATAATAAAAATATGATTTTTAAAATTTTTTAGTGATAATACAGAGAAGATGTTACCTCTAATTATACCAGTTGTATCTGGTAATATAACAAGGAAATTAGCATTCTGTGTCTTAAAATAAATACAACAAAAGTGGTTTTGTATTGAATTTCTGTAACAAATAACACTATCTGCATATTTTGAAGAAAGTCTGTGATGGGCAGTTGATGTCAGCACGGCAATAAAGAATACATAAGTTTTACAAACATGTACATTGACTCTCCTAAGTCTTACACTAAAACTGCTGCTCTGCTTCTGATATAACATTTTTCTGTTGACGTCTTTGACAATCTATACACAAGTGAGTTTTCTGGTGTGGGTTACACAAGAACAAAAAATGCACCTGTAGATCTTAACGTGGTTTAATGTAGATATACTTGAATAAAACAAAAAGAAACCATTTTCACTGATACCTTGAATCGAAGTTGACCAAGTGGAGGTTCAGCGTAAGGAATACCAATGAAGCCTGCAAACTGCCTTCCATAATAGGCAAAGTCATAAATTCCTCTTATTTTTCCATCGGATATTTGGACCATGGGTTGTTGACCGAACACAGATTTTCCTATGCATAAAATACAGATAAATAGTAACAGTAACATAATCACAAGTATTGGTTTAGCACTGTGTCATACAATAGGAGAACACCTATATATAGACAGGGAAGACATTAGTCCCACCAGATTGTGACATCAGCTGATAAGTGATCAGGCAGAAGGTTCCCCAAATGTGTTTCTAATTAGTTTCATAATGGCCTCCACATTACAGCACAGGAGTGACACAATGGCAGCAGCTATGTGGTTAAAACTGTGCCCCTATAATTCAACATTCTATGCTGCATCACATTAACAGCAATTTATACTCATTCATACAAGGTTTTAGGAGAATGTTCTTGCCAGTCTTAATTTTCAGTAGTGGTAAAAGAGATTTAGTTAGGAAGGGGAGGGGGTTTACAAAGGAAATTAAATGACTGTACAGCAATAATTATTATGCTTATAACAGATACAAATACAGAAATGAGATGCAGCAAATATTCATATATGCTTGTCAGTGGTCCAGTTTTAGCTATGGGTGCCAATGAAAAAGGTAAATATTTCAAAAGTTTATATCAAGTGAATCCACAGTGATGGCTCACAAGAGTTGTAGACCAACACACAGTTTTCCATGTACAAGGGTCACTACAAAAGAAATCCACATCATTTCAACAAGGGACTGAAAAAGGAGTATGGAGATAACACTCTTGATTGACATACTGATAGTCACTGTGCAAATATATTGTCTGGTGAAACTGGGAACACATCAGCAGACTAAGTACAGACTGGGTACACATCAGTAGACTAATTCCAGTTCAAGCTCACACTGCTGCTGGTGCCAGAGTGCATAAGTAAATGTCTTTTACAAAAAAAAAAAAAAAAAAAAAAAAAAAAAAAAAAAAAAAAAAAAAAAACATGGGAGAAATAAGGAAAGGAGATAATGAATTTTTATTGTCTATAATAGAATGTACAGTCACCAGTAATCTCTATATGTGGGTATCATTGTTGTAGGCATCACAGTGTTCCTGTGTATAAGTCATTGCGACAATAAAAATTCCTTATCTCCTTTCCTTATCTCTCCCATGTTGAATCCTGACACTATGTAACCTTAAAAAAACTTCATGTTCAAATGTGTCACATTTGACAAATTTGGCAGAAGCATGATGTTTCACTCATGCATGATAACATCGGGCTACATGTTGGTGAGAAAACCACAACCTAGATCACAAAACTAGGGTGGACAACACTAAAAAACTCATTCTAAAGTGCTGATCTGGCACCAAGTGATTGCTACATCTTCAGTAAACTGAAGGAATCCCTTCAAAGTATGAGATTTGAAGACAATGACTCCCTTGTGAAGGCTGCTAAATCGTGGGCCATACATGCTGATCCCGATGTCTGCCACACAAGTATAAAGGCCTTAGTTCCATGGTGCCACAAGGCAGCTTAAAGGAATGGAGTTTGTGTAGAAAAATGAAATTCTATCTCTCAAAAATATAATAACATACTGTGAAATATCAAACGTGTGGAAATTAATTAGATGGTTAAAAAAATAATAATAATAATAAAAACATCGTGCACTTTCTCTCTCTCTCTCTCTCTCTCTCTCTTTTTTTTTTTTTTTTTTTTTTTTTTTTTTTAAGTGATCTTCACATTTCACTTTCTTATTGCAATCCATCCAACATGTTTAGCTTCAGCATAAAGCTATCTAATTGGTATAGCAATGACAAAGCATTATTCTACTACAACAGAGTGGGAATAAAAAGTTATTGTTGTTTTGTGGTTATTGTATTGGTGAGGGATGACTTATCTCATCAGAGAATTAATCAATGTGGAAATTATAGATTCTATTTGGAGGCATTTCATTATACTTGCAGGACGAACTCATTCTGTCTATGACACATGATAAAACATGAGCTAAGCAAGTATTGCACTCAAGTTGTGATTAGATTCTGGACTTCCTAACAGATAGAACTCAACATATTGTTCTTAATGGGAGGAAATAGACAGGGATACCAAGTAAAAGTAACTTTTGGAGTGCCCCAAGGAAGTCTTATAGTGGAGTTACTTACAATATGTGTAGTGACATGCAGCAGACCACAGCGATGTCAGGGAGGCAGCTAAGCTGTTGACAGGATCCGTGCACTAGCTGCCAGGAGCACTGTAATCGGGTTCTCCTTGCTACAGTGCAAAGTTTTGTGGGTATTAATTACTGTGTTTTAATTCCCATTTGTGTTAGTATGTAACAGATTCTCTGTGAATTGTTCTACATATGAATGTGTAAGATTGTTCTGAATAAAACACTGTCTCAGAATGCTGCATTATGTTTCATATCTGTTCTCACTGTATAGAACTCATCATACGTGTTAAGTTCTCAAATCAATCAACAGCTTTGGTAGCAGTGACTCCAGCATGATACAGCTAGAGAAAATAAAGTCAGCAATACAGAAGCATCATAATGAATTTCCAAGAAGCAGGAAATTGCGAGATGGATGCCACACCCACAGTATCCAGACCTGCAGTGGGGCTACCGCCATTTTGCCCACACACCCCAGCATTATGGTACGTGCAGACAGAGGCAAGTTTCCTCTGCACTGCAGTGATAAAAGATTTCACCAAATTTACACTGGGATTGGCCCATTAGATTATTGTTATGCAGCAAAGGAGCAAATGTAAAAATCACACCTCCAGATATGGAGGAATATGGAAAGCTTGAGGTCGAGTTAATTTGTAGAGAGGCCGCTTCACAAGAAGAACGAGACAGGTACTGATGCAGAAGGACATTGGAGGCAAAAAACCATCCCAGTACCTCTGTCATTTATTAATCAAGGTTGATATGCGCATGGTGCCAGATAACTTATTACACACATTATGGAGAAGACACCTGGCAGCACAAGTAAAAGCCATTATAGGTTCCCAAACAGAAATGTTGCTAGATGTCATAGCAGACCTGGCAGACAGGATTCAGGACGCACCTGTGCTGACCTCCTGCACTGCAAGCATGGTGGCAGGCCACAGCACGTCAAGCGGAACGCGTGCAGATCACGACAGCCTTAAAACCCAGGTCGACACATTGAGAAAACAGATCAGTCAACTACCCTCTGACCAGTA
The DNA here is from genome assembly GCF_021461395.2 of Schistocerca americana. Taxonomy (NCBI): domain Eukaryota; kingdom Metazoa; phylum Arthropoda; class Insecta; order Orthoptera; family Acrididae; genus Schistocerca; species Schistocerca americana. The sequence continues at coordinate 554,768,744 of NC_060119.1, read as the reverse complement.
CACTGGGGAGTGTTTCCATAAATGACTGACAAGCCATTCCTCTGCAGACTTCTCAGCACCAGATGACTCTACTCAACCTGACACTTGCTGATATCACTGAAAGTTCAGAGATCAGGCACACAAGTGTATATCTCTGTGTTCATTCTTCAATCAAAAATGACAGTCTGAAGAAGGGGAACCCAATTGTTATTCACTGCCTCTGCACCTCTTCATAACAGACTACAAGACAGGACAAAAATTTTTAGTGGACATTGGTTCTGATGCATGTATTTTGTGGTGAACCCTGTTACACAAGTATCAGCAAGCAATCTTGTTACATCTTTCTGTGGGTAACAACTCATCCTTCACTACTTATGTAACACAACATATGGAATTACATCTGGCTCTACAATGTGAATTTACGTGGAATTTTACTGGGGCATTGTGATGGACCTGATCATCAAAAGCCCACGTTTTAGCTCACTATCGCCTACTGCCATATGCTAATGCACACCTCTCAGCAGCATCACCAACTTTTCTGCCAACGGGTTTTGACACTGTGCATTGGTATATGATGACAAGCTGATCTGGTCAACAGCCAGTATACTATAAGCTCAGCTAATGGGGCAGTTCCAACATATCACACATCTTCCAGGTGCCCCAAAAGAGGTATGTCACAGCACCATACATTATATTAATATTACCGCAGGCCCACCAATTTCATACAGACCCACATACCTAGCTCCAGACCGTTATACCATTGCAAAGGCTGAATTTAATTTCATGTCAAAATAAGGCATCATTCTTCCATCGAGCATCCCATAGTCATCACCTCTGCAACTGCTCCCAAAGAAGAGTGGGGCATGGTGCCCTTGTAGGGATTATCATGCCCTTAAAGCTCAGACAATACCAGATCACTATTGCCTACTTCTATTGAGAGATTATAACTATGCATTATGTGGCACAACAGTCTTTAGCTTGTTAGATTGTGCAGAAGCATATATTCACATTCCTATCATTGAGAAAGACATACTGAAGATGACTATCAACTCATCATTTGGCGTCTTTGAAAGCTGATTCATGATGTCTGGATTAGGACATGCTGCCCAGACATGGCAAAGATTCATAGATTCAGTGCAGCAAGGGTTGTTGTGTTGTTCTTGTTGTGCTGATGATTTATCATCATTTATTTGGCAACAAAACAGCGATTGACAGTTTTACTTGATGGCCAGAGGCCATCCCAGTAGACAACATTCAGCCATGATACTAGCCACTACCTTTCTGTTGCACTGAGTACTGAGTTTTGGTTGTCCACTTCACATTACAACAGACCAAGGAGTTTGAGTCTAAACTACACTCCTGGAAATGGAAAAAAGAACACATTGACACCGGTGTGTCAGACCCACCATACTTGCTCCGGACACTGCGAGAGGGCTGTACAAGCAATGATCACACGCACGGCACAGCGGACACACCAGGAACCGCGGTGTTGGCCGTTGAATGGCACTAGCTGCGCAGCATTTGTGCACCGCCGCCGTCAGTGTCAGCCAGTTTGCCGTGGCATACGGAGCTCCATCGCAGTCTTTAACACTGGTAGCATGCCGTGACAGCGTGGACGTGAACCGTATGTGCAGTTGACGGACTTTGAGCGAGGGCGTATAGTGGGCATGCGGGAGGCCGGGTGGACGCACCGCCGAATTGCTCAACACGTGGGGCGTGAGGTCTCCACAGTACATCGATGTTGTCGCCAGTGGTCGGCGGAAGGTGCACGTGCCCGTCGACCTGGGACCGGACCGCAGCGACGCACGGATGCACGCCAAGACCGTAGGATCCTATGCAGTGCCGTAGCGGACCGCACCGCCACTTCCCAGCAAATTAGGGACACTGTTGTTCCTGGGGTATCGGCGAGGACCATTCGCAACCGTCTCCATGAAGCTGGGCTACGGTCCCGCACACCGTTAGGCCGTCTTCCGCTCACGCCCCAACATCGTGCAGCCCGCCTCCAGTGGTGTCGCGACAGGCGTGAATGGAGACGTGTCGTCTTCAGCGATGAGAGTCGCTTCTGCCTTGGTGCCAATGATGGTCGTATGTGTGTTTGGCACCGTGCAGGTGAGCGCCACAACCAGGACTGCATACGACCGAGGCACACAGGGCCAACACCCGGCATCATGGTGTGGGGAGCGATCTCCTACACTGGCCGTATACCACTGGTGATCGTTGAGGGGACACTGAATAGTGCACGGTACATCCAAACCGTCATCGAACCCATCGTTCTACCATTCCTAGACCGGCAAGGGAACTTGCTGTTCCAACAGGACAATGCACGTCCGCATGTATCCCGTGCCACCCAACGTGCTCTAGAAGGTGTAAGTCAACTACCCTGGCCAGCAAGATCTCCGGATCTGTCCCCCATTGAGCATGTTTGGGACTGGATGAAGCGTCGTCTCACGCGGTCTGCACGTCCAGCACGAACGCTGGTCCAGCTGAGGCACGAGGTGGAAATGGCATGGCAAGCCGTTCCACAGGACTACATCCAGCATCTCTACGATCGTCTCCATGGGAGAATAGCAGCCTGCATTGCTGCGAAAGGTGGATATACACTGTACTAGTGCCGACATTGTGCATGCTCTGTTGCCTGTGTCTATGTGCCTGTGGTTCTGTCAGTGTGATCATGTGATGTATCTGACCCCAGGAATGTGTCAATAAAGTTTCCCCTTCCTGGGACAATGAATTCACGGTGTTCTTATTTCAATTTCCAGGAGTGTATTTGCCCAGCAGAATAAATTTTGTGGCACAATGCACCACAGAAGAAACTACCACCCTGCAAGTAATGGTATGGTTGGACACTGGTACTGGTCATTAAGAGCCCCACTAATGAATCAGATTGGACATCTGCATTATCATTAGTCTTACTTGGCCTGTATAACAGTTACAATCCTGACCTAGACTCTTCACTGGCTAAAATTGTTTATGGAGAAGTTCTGCGGCTACCTGTTGGTTTTGTTGACTCATGTGCAATCACGATTGATATCTCAAATGAATCAGATTTCATTACTCACTTAAGGGAACAAATGTCACAAATCCGGCCACATCAAACATCATGTCATGAAACTCCACATACCTTTGTGCATTGAAAGATGTAATCCTGTGCTCATGTAATGTTGCACAGGTATGAGGTGAAACCTTCATTGATGCCTCAATATGCTGGTCCATATTTTATCCTTAACAGAAGTGGAAGAACAATAGACATTCTCATCAACATCAAGCACAACACTGTCCCAATAGAGTGGTGCCAGCTTTCATTTTGTAAGAAACATCAGAATAAAATGATCAATGCAAACAGTTGCATCCTACATCAGAATTTCAACAACCTCAATTGTAATCATATCTGGCTCAACTGCCATGACATATGTATTCTGGGTGGTGCATACACTTCCTGAGATGATTCCTGAATGATGCTCCCAGCATACATCGAGAATGATGCTCTGCCTTCACCAAGGGAGGCGATGTAGTGACATATGGCAGACTACAGAAATGTTAGGTGGACAGCTGATCTGCTCAATGGGGTGTCAACAGGTTTCATGCACTGGCCACCAAGAGCACCTTGATTGGTTTCTCCTTGCTGCAGTGCAAAGTTCTGTGACTGTTAATTTCTGTGTTTTAATTCCCACTTGACAATACGCAACCAGGTGTAATTAGTTATGCAACAGCTTCTCTGTGAATTTTTCTAATTGTGCTACATATGAACATGAGTGACTGCTCTGAATAAAACAGTCTCAAAATACTGCATTGTGTTTCATATCTTTTTTTGCTGTATAGAACTCTGCATACACATTACATTTTTAAATCCAGCAATAGACTGTGACATACAAATAAATAATGTAGTAAATAATGTCAGAAGCTCTTTGAGGTTATTCATGAACAATGGTGTTTTCTATGGACAATTTTTTATGTCAGAAAATTGTAGTGAAAAGTAGGATGATCTGTAGAGAATCAACAATTAGAGCAGGGACTAGCAAGGACTAAGATGAAAAAGTAAAATATTGCTCATAAATATGAAGGAAGATTCACATGTAGGAGTACCTACTCATCATCATGTACATGATGCAGACAAGTGGTTATTCCTAGATCTGAATCTTTCTCAGACTGACCTCAAGTGAAATGACTGCACAAATCAAGTTGTATGAAAAGTAGATGCCAGGCTGAGATTCATTGGAAGAATCCTAAGGAAACATATTGGTTTAAAGAAATAATCATTTGGCCAATTCTTGAATATGGCTTATCAGTCTGTGACACCTACCATGTAGATTTAATAGCATATATAGGGAAAAAGAAAAGTAGGACATTCTGTGAGGGGATTGTAAAAGAGAAAGTGTTATGGAGATGTTCATTAAACTCCAGTGACAAAAAACTAAAAGAGAAGTTTTGTGCATCATGGAGAGGCTTACTGTTTCTGAGAACATATGGTCCAAGAAGAGTTAGACAACTTATTACTTCCTCCCACATAAATCTTACAAAATGACCAGAAAGGGGAAATCAGGGAAATTCATGATCATATGGAAACTTACTGACATTCGTTCTTCCTGCACACCATTCATGAATGGAACAAGAAAGGAGAGAAATGATGATAGCAGAAATACCATCCACCACAATGTGTTGGGTGGCTAGAGTGAAGATACAAATGTAAACCATATGCCTCAGATGTGAGGTTGCTAACCTCAGAGGAATGACATAATGTGTCACAGTAAGAATGTTAAACAAATCCTAGCCTGTTTCATCTGTCAGTTTATTGCCTGAAGTTCTCACGTGCTTGGCACAATGTCATCTAATTTCCCAACCTCTGTAAGCAGAGAAGGAAATCCTGTTTGCTCTATACTACTTTCTGTGCTAGTTATTTTCACTGGATGGCTTACAGTGGACTTGTAAGAACTTTTTCTTTTTTTGTATTTACTCTTGTTTTTAAATGTAACAAAACTATAATATTTACAATGATGGTACATGACTCAAAACACTGGGAAGCTAGACACAATCAATGTATTAATATTTCTCTCTTCTTGCATTTAAAATAGCATTCAGTTCCAGTAAGCTATATTTCAGTTTCCTTGTTCTCTACTACTAACATAAAGCATAACATAAATGATTCAGCTATTTATAATTTTACTTTTTATACACAATGAAGTAAAATTCCGAAGCTTATAGAAATAAAACATAGAGATCAAGAAATTTGGAAAAGGAATTATTTATAAAATATACTTACCTTGACTGTATATTTATAAAATGATGACTGGTTTTCATGGCTGATATATAGCAGATATATTGTTCATAAATTATTTCTAGCTACTTACAATATGTTCTGTGCAAAAAGACAAGAAAATGATAGAAAAATACCATTAAAATTTTGTTACAAAGAGTAGCTCATCACATGTAGTAAAAAGACATACTGTGTCATTAAAACTATTTAAAATAAATGGAAACACACACCTGTCGGAGAGCACAACAATGTGCACAGTAACATGATTAAATTTATTGTATAAAAACAAAATTAAACAACAGAATTTTAATTATGGGTAATAAAAGAATTCCCTAAATGTTAATCATAAAACATGAAGTAACTTAAATAACTAAGATGCAAGGTAGACCCTGCGAAGACCCTGTTGATGAGTTCTTTGCTGCCAGGAACAGTCACTGTCTTCTGGCAAACACTAACTTCTTGTTGTCTTCAGTCACTGATATGTGTGTGCAGATGGATTATTCAGATGGACTTTGGTTTCACATGAGGCAGTCGGCATCAGAATCTCTCTTGTTTCTGTATACTAATGCACCACATTTTAACATTTAGTATCTTGGTTCCTAATTCAGTTTGTCTAACATCAGTGCTGCAATGTTTCGTCTCTGTCCTTTTGTACCTTTATTTTTATTTATTTTTTTCAAATTACTTCAGATTTTATGATTCCTTTAGTACCCCAAACTAAACTTTACTAACCCAATTAATCTTCCACCACCTTTTCCATTGTTTAATTTTGTTTTATACAGTAAGTTTATTCATGGAACTGTGCACACTGTTGCACCCTCTGGCAGAGTGTGTTTGCCCCTATTTTGAATACTAGCATTGTACAATGCACAGTAAGGTTAATGACACAGAGTGTATTTGTACTACATGTGATGAGTTACTGACTGTCACGAAATTTTGAGATGTTCTCTATCATCTTCTTTTTACACAGTAGGTATTTTAAGTAGTTGGAAACATTTTATGTACAATATTTTTCTGTCTCTTTTAGATCTGCAGATCACTGTGTGAGAAATTGAAACTGATCATGTTATAAATATGTGATAAGACATACAAATTTTACGTTGAAAACAAGATTGCGTAGCATACTCTACAAACTTGACTGTATCAAGTGTTATAAAAGGAATTATTATTTACAGAGAACCAACAAAACTTTATAATGTTTTCTGACATTTTAAGACTGTCAGAAATGGAAAAGGACTTGGAAGATCAGTTGTCATTAACAAAAGTAATCACATTGCTAATGGAGTGTAGTAGCACAACAGTGGTCCAATTTCACAAATTTGTGGCTCTCAGAAAGAACCTTGTGACTTCAATAGAATCCTTAGCTATCCATTCATTGAGATATTGCACTATCAGAACACCAACACTTGAAATCAATGAAACTATCATGGTAACCAGTAAAATTCCTTATCGGGGTCTCTTTAAGTGTCAGTCATTCCTGGAAAATCACTGGTAGCAGTTATCAGTAGCCAACAAACATCTAGTTGAGAACCCTTTCATGCAGGTACAAGGATTCAATTTCCCATGACATCAATGGAGGATCATGAACTGCATGTGAACCAGGTAAGGGAGACGTCGTTATGTGCTACACAAATGGGGATGGATTAGTTTCGAAACTTGTGACTGTGGTGTCTCCTAACAGTCAATTCACCATATTGTTGTTCACAGTGCTCTTTGAGTGTACAAAAGGACAACAATGGGCATTCACCATGCATTATGTGAATGGATCACAAGATTGGACGAGCTTGTGATTATGCACATTTTTCCAGGAATGTGGTGTATTTGTATTTGTTTTCTTCATATGATAAATAAATAAAAATAGATGGAGTGTAGACAAACTAAAGCAGATTATGCTAGAGGAACTGAATTCAGAATCAAAATACTAAAAGTAGCAGACAAGTTTGCTGTTTAAGCAGGAAAATAACTGATGATTGTTAAAATATACAGGATGTAAAATGCAGACAGGTAATCAGAAGAAAAGCATACCTGAAAAGAGGAATTTGTAAACATTGAACTTTAAATTAAGTTTTAGGAAGTCTTTCCTGAACGTATTTGTCTGGTGTATAGCCTTGTATGGATTTGGAATGTGGACGATAAAATGTCCAGACAAAATGAGAACAGTAGCTTTTGAAGTGGGTGCTGCAGAAGAATGCCAAAGATTAGATGGGTAAATCGAAAACAGGTGAAGGAGTACAGTTAAAGTAAATTCTTTTAATAACACACTTTTAAAAAAAAGTTGGCTAGAGTGGTCCAATGAAGGCCATAAAATTTAAATAAATAAAGTATAAATCAAAAAGTAATCATGCTTGGAGTTATTCTGTTTAAGTAAGTTTGGTTTCTATGCACATATTTTTGTTCAACTTTATCTTTTACTTTGAGTTGCAACACTCACACTTATACTCTCTTGTGCTTTACATGCCCTTTTGTCAAGTGTATACATTGTGCTGGAGCAACAACAAAACATGCCACATTACACTCATAAGTTTGTCAATGAAGTGGATTTTACAGTCTGATTAAAATTTGATATTTGATGTGTCACACATTGGAGCTGGTTTCTCCAACCAAAGTGCTCAACATTATGCCTGAAATATTCATCGTTGGCAAACTGCCACAACAATTGGTTAGTTCACTTCCAAATCGTTCTCTACCATTCTTGCCTGATGTGTTTGAATCCTGAAAAATGGATCTGGCACTTTTATTTCACATTTCATCAAACCTGATATCACACCACAAACAACACAAAAACATAGTGATGTCAATGAAATACACACATTTCACACACAGCACTAACTACACATTACTGGAAACTTCTGCACAAGATGTGATTCAGAATCACATTTACGGTTATCACAATCACAGAGATCAGCTTACCTTAGATAAGCTTTGCATGAGATTGCATGAAACTGAGTTTTTGAAGACTGCAATTCATAATTGCAACTGGGTGATTACATCCTAACACACACCAACATAATTTGTGCTCAACTTTAGTGGGATGGTTAGCATATTAACCTGCTATGCTGAAGGTTGTAAATCTGATCAAAAGATTCTGATTGTCATTTTTATCCAGTTAATTGGTGTAAATGTATTCTTTTTTTAATTTCTAATTCTTTGCCATGTCATTTTCATCATCTTATTGACTTTTTTTATTTGCTCTTACTTTTGTACCTATCAATCTTTTTTCATCTGGAATCTGCCTGTGTTGCCTATAATCTGCAATCAAGTGCCAACAAGGACTGTACCATTAGTTAGTAATGCAGCAGCTCATGAAAGGATAGTTTCAGATAACCAATGATAGCAAGAAATTAGTTTGCTTTTTGCACTGGAATGGAACTTTTTCTGTTTTTAGTTTGTTTGTCAAGGTTAGCTTTAATAGCTGTGAACAAAATGATCATGATCTTATTTCTGCCTCAGATTGTTGTCCTCCAGTTTCTCAGATACATTACACATCATGAGGTTAGCTTAAGATAACAGTTTAAATTCAGGGCTACAATGCACATCAACTGCTGCATTTCAGTCACTGATCACTTCAGTTTAGGTGTTGATAGAGCATCTCACATTTCCAACATACCTTGCAGCAGGCACTTCCAACATTGCTCTGTGTTACACACTAACAGCATTTGTGAAGTGACTTGCCATGTTTGTGTGTTATCTGTAACTGAGTGGTAGCCAGTGGCCAATGTGGCAGCACCATTGTGCAATTGACGGACTTCAAGCATAAAGTAATTTTGAACAGACTATAGAATAAAATGTGTGTGTTAAAACCAGAGTCATAAATAATTCAAACTATTAGAAAAAAAAATCTCAATGCTTTTTGTTAACTCATTGTGTTTATTGAAACTTCAATAGACTATGGGTGCCAGCTACACATGTGTGCAGAAGGTAAACAGTTTTTTTTAAAATTAGTATTTAGAGTGTGTCTAATTTTTAAAGGTGAAATGGATCGGATAAAACACGGCAAGACATTGACTAGTGAAACTGATTGGCCTATGTGGAAGAGAAAAAACATGAGATCTAATGGACTGTCATGAAGGAATTTTAGATGTAATTGACGGCAAGATGGTGAAACCAGACCAACTTTCTGAAGGTGTTAATGATGCAGCAATAAAGGATCACAGAGCTAAGTCAGATTTATACTGTTACGCCAAGTCAATCATTTTTACTGCAGTTACAGATACTGTGCATCAGAAGGTCATGGACAAAGAAACAGCTCATGAAGCATGGGAGGCATTGACGTAGAATTTTGAAGCATCATCAAAGGATCAGCTGTTCAAGATTTATTCTGAATTCTTAGCATTTAACTGGACTCTCTCACACAGTGAAGTTAACATGTCTGTGGAACAAGCTGAACACCGGCCTTAAAGCAAAAGGAGAAAATGCTGTACCTGATTTGATTCTGGCATGTAAAGTTTTACGTATTTCACCTGCAAGTTTTGATTCTTTTAAATTGAGCTGGATGTTATTAATGAAAGATAATAAGAAACCATTTTATGAATTGAAGAAACAATTGTGCATGTTTGAGAGAAATTTAACAAAATGTCATGACAAAACTGGATAAGAGGCATTAGTAGCCAAATCAAGTGCACAAAAATAAATAAATAAAAACATACAAATTCAAAATTAAAGAAAAGCACAACTATTGAAAATGACTGGGCCATCAGATCAAATACTGCAAGAAGTGGAGTGCTTATGGAAGACTGGTCAAAACTGCAACAGAGTAGAAGAATGTGGTCACAATTGTGATTGCAAATGTAGCACTGCTTACCACTTGTGGGGAGATCTGTTCAATATAAGTGAATGTGCACAACTAGTGGATTGATAGTGGTGCAACAACACATATGACAAATAGTCCTCATTATGTTGTCAGCTTCAAAGCATTCAACAATCCCTGCTGTATTGAGGCCGCTGGACACAAGTCTCTAGAAGCAGTAGGAAAGAATCAATTCAGATTCTGTTAACAGTCTGAAGTACACTTGAAGAAATGACCCTGATTGATACTTGGTATGAACCAAAATTTTCCTAGTCTTCTTTCTGTTTTAGCTGCCCAAGATTGTAACAAAAATAGAACATTTCAGTCAAGTTCTACATATTGTTCATTGGCAATTGCTGGTAAAGTGAGACTGTGTGGAACTTGTGAAGTTTGTGGCACTCTGTAAAAAGCCGTCATTAAGCACTTAATACCAGAGAAGGATGCAACTGTGAATCTTTCAGTGGATCATAAATTTGATGTGCTTCAACTGTGTTATGAAATATGGGGTCATTAAGATAAATATCATGTTAAAACAAAACTCAAAAAGGAATTTAACATTGATGTCAAGGAATGAGCAGAGACTTCTCAATCATGCAAATTTGTGAAGGCATATCGTCTACCATTTTGAACAAGAGAAAAGTCAACATGGCCTGCTGAGTTGATATCAGATGACCTGTGTGGACCTTTTGATCAGTCATTCCAGAAGAAATGTTACCTCATTTTGTTCAAAGACACTATGATTATTTTGTTGCAGAAAAATGAGAGTTGAGGATAAGTTCTCAAAGATTTTCTTTCACACTCAAAGGCATTGGATTACTTCATTAAAGAGATGCTGACTGATAATGATAAGGAGTTCGATAACAAAGAAGTTAGATTTATCTTAAGTTCAAATGGTGTAACACATTGATTGGCTGCTATACTCCTAAGCAAAACAGCATTTGTGAATGGGATAATAGGACTTTGCTGACATAGCCAGGCCACTTCAATAGTCAAATTCAGATGTCATTTATCCAGAACAAAGAAGGGCTGAGCTGGTTAACACAGCAGTTTACATCTTGAACAGAACAGGGAAATCATACACAGAAGATGTTAGTCACTATAAGTTGTGGGAACAGAAGAAGCCTCAAATTACTCATCTAAGGTTAATTGGCTCAACATGTTATGCACACATTCCAAATAAAAAATGAAGAAAATGCACAAAAAAGCAGTGAAAGAACTTATTATTGGTTACAATGGTGATAGATGCTTCAGCATTGGGATAAAAGAAAGTAATTTGGTTGTGCTGTCCAGAGATGTGGAGCATGAAGAAAAACCAAGATGCTGTATTGAACAAGTTACATTACCATTTGAATGTGGAAAACTAGCTGCAATTTCATATTATATTGAAAATTAATCAGAGAGTGAGGAAAAAAACACTCTCAGAAGACAGCTTGGAGTAAAAAGCTAGCACATACACAGACCTACAAAGAGAGAATACGAGTGAAGTTAAAAAAGTATTCATCATTAAAGAGGCCAAATTACCTCAAGAATTATGCAATGATGTCAGAAAATTTCCTCATCACAACAGAGATTCCTGACACCTATGAGGATGCACTTAGACAAGAGGATATCATCAGATGGAAAGCAGCAATGGACAGAGAAATGGAATATCTTATGGAACATGAAACCTGAGAACTTGAAGACATATTGAGGAGTGCCATGGCAATACTGTGTAAATGGGTGTTCTGACTGAGAACAAACAGTGAGGCTCAGATCAAAAAATTTAAGTCTTGACTGGTTGCCAAAGGCTTTAGTTAATATGAAGGTGCAGATTACAGTCAAAGGTTTAGTCCAGTTGCAAAAATGACAAGAATTTGATCCATTCTGAGTGTTTCTGCGACAAAAAGAATGTATCTCAGATAGTTTGATGTATCAATGACCTTCCTGTATTAAAAACTTGAGGAAACCATTTATATGACACAACCAATGTGTTGTGAAGATGGTACCAACAGTGTGTGCAGGTTGAAGAATAGATTGTATGGTTTAAAACAAGTGCCAAGATGCTGGGATTAGCAATTCAGAGACTTTTTGTTCAGTCTAGATTTCAGGGTAAGCCAAGCAGACCCATGCTTGCACATTCAAAATAGATCATATGTGGAGATTTTAATATTGATTTTCAAGAAATCTCAAAAGACCAGCAAAGCTTGATGACCCTACTGGAAACATATAACATAAAAGCCACCATAGACTCTCCTACAAGAGTTACACCAACAATTAGCTCAACAATTGATCAGATATTAATAAACACAAATGTAAATCACAATTTCTGTGCCAGAAATCTTAATACTGGCTTCAGTGAGCACTATTCACAGTTTATTGCTTTGCACAACCCAAGTGAAACAACTGAGAAAGAGGAACTTGTAAAAGAAGCAAGGAAATTCACTAACAAACAAATAAACCTTTTTGTACAGAGACTAAGTGGAGAAACTTGGTATGAAGTGAATACTTGTGAAAATACTAACAAAAAGTTTGAAAAATTCATGGAAATCTTCATGTCATACTTTGAAGCTGCATTTCCATTAAAAAAGCAAAAATGTCAACCTAACTTCAAAATGAACAAATGGATTACAACAGGTATTAGAATATCATGTACAGAGAAAGGAAGATTACACGATATAGCAAAGACACAGAACATGCCTCATGAATTTCATTTGTACCAGAAGAATTACAAGAGGATCCTCAAAAATGTTGTAAGGAAAGCTAAAACAATGGCAAATGACAAATACATTGCAAATTCAAAAAACAATTCTAAAGCTATATGGGAAGTTATAAAAAATCAAACAAAAAGTGAAACCAAACAATATAAAAATATGAACTTATGTTATGAAGGACAAATGATTTCTTGCCCAACAGAAATTATAGGGACCTTCAACAAATATTTTGCAAACGTAAGTGAACAGTTGATGAGTGGACTGGAGGAACACAACAAAATATCACCTCCATCACGCAATAGTGTGAGAAATGTGTCTACATCTTTGTTCCTTTCACCCACAGTTTCTGAAGAAATTGTATCAGTTATAAAAACCTTGAAAACAGGGTACTCATGTGGAATTGATGGAATACCAGATGCAATTATTAAAAAATGCTGTCTTGCCTTAGCTGAAGCCTTGACACATTTGTGCAACAGCTCACTGGCATCAGGAACCTTCCCTTCATGCTTAAAAACAGCAAAGCTGAAACCACTGTTCAAAAAAGGAAATCCACAATGTGTTTCAAATTATAGACCAATAGCCCTACTGCCTGTATTTTCAAAAATTTTAGAAAAAGTGTTTTATAAGAGATTGTCTGATTTCCTAAATAAAAATAAAATTCTCTCTCCTTCACAGCATGGCTTTAGGAAAGGCTATTCAACTGAAAATGCAATATTTGAATTTCTTAATGAAATCTATACTAAACTGGATGCAAGTGAGTTTGTGACAGGCATATGTCTTGATTTATCTAAAGCTTTTGACGCCATTGACCATAATGCTCTACTGCAGAAGCTTGACCAGTTAGGAATTAGAGGTAAATCAAATGAGTGGCTCAAGATATACCTGCAATGTTTGTTGTATTTATGAAACTGTGCATAACAAAATCAGCTACTACTATTCAGGATATGAAAATGTGAAAGATGGTGTCCCTCAAGGATCAGTATTAGGACCCATTCTGTTTCTCCTCTATGTCAATGATCTTATGTACAACAAGTATTGCCAAACTACCCTCCAATTTGCAGACGATACAAGCTTCCTTATTAGTGGTAAAACAGAAGAAAAACTAAAAGACTCTGCTATCCAAACAATGAACAGTGTAGAACAGTGGTTCAGTTACAACAAGCTAATTATAAACAAAGAAAAGACAGTAGCACTGAACTTCTATAGTGTAAAAGGAAGACACCACCCAAACATAGAAATAGAACTTAGGGACAGAGTTCTTGAAAGTGTTGACAGCACTAAATTTCTGGGACTCTGGCTCCAGAACAACACAACATGGGAGGTACACATTGAATATTTGCAAAGAAAACTAAGCAAAACCTGTTACATGATACGGATCTTAAAAACTTGTTGCAGCAAAGCCAGCCTGTTAAATGTATACTACTCCTATGTGCATTCTGTAATTAAATATGGCATAATCTTCTGGGGCAATACAACAACAAATATTAAACTTTTCAGGATGCAAAAGAGAATACTAAGAATTATTGAAGGGGTAAACAATACGAAATCATGCAGACCCATATTCAAAAAACTGTCAGTTCTTCCTCTTCCTTGCATTTTTTCTACGAAACATCAGTTTTCATCAAACAATATATCGATAGACACCCAGATATCTTGTTAAAAAATGAAGATATACATGCACACAATACAAGGCAAAAATCTGACCTTCATATGAAACGAGTGAGAACATCATTGTGCCAAAAAGGCACACTACATACTGGCATAAAGATTTTCAATAATCTACCTAAACATATTAAATCAACAGGTAAACTATGTAGTTTTGAGGCTGCAGTAGAGGCATATTTAATTGATCTTTGCTTTTACAGTCTGGCAGAATATATAAAAGCCAAACAACAAAAATAAAGATGCATTATTAATATTCTGCTTTGTATGTTGCCTGCAATGTTTGTTGTATTTATGAAACTGTGCTAAATAACTTCAATATCTAGTCCGTAGGATTGCAATACAAACTGTATTTTATCTTGTAAATACCTAACCATGTCCAATATCCTTGTATATATTCTATATATATGGGATTTGAAGGACTAAATAAAAATAAAAAATATATAAAAAAAGATGGCAAAGAAGTTCTGATACTTCTGTATGTTTATGATGGGTTTTCAAGAATTACAAACTGAGTTCAAGATCTCAACATCAGTTACAAACTATTTTTTAGGTCTGCAAACTGAGCATGACAAGGATGGCAATATCAAGATTCATCAAAAGGCTTATACACAAAGCATTTTAAAATGCTTCAACTTTTCAGAATGTAAAGCAGTTTCTAATCAAATGTTGAAAGTTACAGATGTTCACATCCAGGGAAAGATGAAAAGGTAAAGCAGTCCTTCCCATATAGAGAAGCAGTTGGAGTATTAACATATCTTATGTTCACCAGAAGCTCTGATCTAGCTTTCAGTGCAAGTGTTCTGCAAGATCTCTTGATAACCCCACCAAAGAAGACATATTAAAAGTAAAAATAGTTTTCCATTATGTAGCAGGAACAACTGACTACGGAATCATATACAAATCAAGAGGTGAGGGTATGACTTTGGAATGCTATAGTGACACACATTTTGGAGAAAATTAAAAAAAAAACTTATCAAAGTCTGGAGTAGTCATCAACCAGGGATGATCTCATGGCTAAGTCAGCAACTTGCCTTGGTAACAACATCTACAACTGAAGCTGAAATAGTTGCCACAAATGAAGCTGTCAAGGGGATTGTTCAGTTAACTCAGTTGTTTGGAGAAACAGAAAGACTATGTGAAATTCCAATTCTATAAATTGACAATTCTGCAGCACTTAAGTTGGCAGAGAATCCTGAATTTCATCACTGATGCAAACATACAGGCAACAAGCACTTCTTTATTCATGAAAAACTTTCTGAAGGAAGATTTAGAGTTGTACAAATCTCTATTGAAGAGCAGATAGCAGACATAATGATCAAAGCTCTACTGAAGACATACACAAAGACTTTCAGACATCAAATGGGATTATTGTTAAAAAATTGTAATTAACAAGGGAAAGTGTTAAAGAAAATTCTTTGAATAATATATTTAAAAGAAACATTGTGTTAAAGTACAAATCAAAAAGTAACTGTGCATCATGCCAAGTATGGTTTTTATGAACATAATGCTTTTGTTCATCTTTGTCTTTTATTTTGAGTCACAACACTCACACTTATACTCTTTCACGCTTTACAAGCACTTTGGTGAAGTGTATAGACTCACTTCTGTTAGACTCACATGTTTGTCAATACAGCGGATCTTAGAATTAAATTTATGTCTTAAAATCAGATTCATAAGTAAATCAAAGTATTATAAAACAAAACTCAACATCTTTTGTTTACTCATTGTGTTTATTGAAATTTCAATATGTACTAAATGAAATCAGAGAGAAAAATATCATGGCACAATTTGAATTATGCAACTGAAGAAACAAACAGCAAACATGGTCAAGTGTCTTCTTAGATGCATTAGTGTAAAAAGGTATATAGCTGCACTGTTTGAATAAAATGTTAATAAAAAATTAAAGCTGCCACCTGAAGGTGCTTTATTAGGCATGGTCTTACAGGTGGTACACACTTGTTTTCTTTCAACCTGTGGGCTGACTTATCCTACAGCAATTCTAGGATAACCTACAATTACATGTTTACTCGAAACATGGTACAGCTAAGCATTTTTCACATCAAGACACAGTACCAGATCTGAAACAACTGATACATAAAAATCCTGGGACTGACCAGGAATCAAATTTGTGACCTTTTGATGCATGGTCTGGTATTTTATCACTGAGCCACAAAGAGCAGTTCTTAGGTAGGTTTCAAACAATTCTAGCCTTCTCCCAGGACAAGGACTGAAATTAGGCCCATACCAAGAACTAGTACATCTGCTTTTGTGTCAATTCAAAATGGCACTGACACTTGTGGGCAATTTGTGAATGCCATTTCCATAGGTCAGCAGTAACTGTGGACTGGGTGAGCTTATATGCTTGAATTGCTCCTAGATGGGCAGCAGTGGGTCAGTAGAACCAACACAAAAGCTGGATATGCAGCTGTTCCTATAGGTGCCTATTATCAGCCTTATCCCTCAAGGTCAATAGTATCTTTGGTCTTCAAATGGATAGATCTTGTTGACACATACACATACACATAACTATAATCTGCCATGGCACTAGCACCAGTGAACGCGACACACGGTGACCAAAGTGATGTGATGAGCAAGGACGTGGAGCAATGTACTGTGTGTGTGTGTGTGTGTGTGTGTGTGTGTGTGTGTGTGTGTGTGTGCCCAGTATAAGATACATAAAAATCCTGGGACTGACCAGGAATCAAATTTGTGACCTTTTGATGCATGGTCTGGTATTTTATCACTGAGCCACAAAGAGCAGTACTTAGGTAGGTTTCAAACAATTCTAGCCTTTTCCCAGGACAAGGACTGAAATTAGGCCCATACCAAGAACTAGTACATCTGCTTTTGTGTCAATACAAAATGGCACTGACACTTGTGGGCAATTTGTGAATGCCATTTCCATAGGTCAGCAGTAACTGTGGACTGGGTGAGCTTATATGCTTGAATTGCTCCTAGATGGGCAGCAGATAAGTTCAGCTTTGCTTCGAAGTTGTGATCTGTACATATCACCTTTATTTACGATGGTCAGCAATCTCAGCAATCTAGTAGCATGCTGATGTCTCAAGTTATATTTGTCAATGAGAAAAAAAAGCATACCGCAAGGAGCCATGAGGTGAGGATGATGGAGAGGGGGGGGGGGGGATGGTTTTCTCTTTATCTTGCATTGCTTCCAACTCAGGCTCCATGCAACGATCAGCTGCTATGGTACAAATGGCACATGGAACTAAAGTTTCTTGAAGACTTATTATAGGAATGTTCATATACAAATATGTTGCTTATTTTGAGTAATGAATATTAACTTAAATCAATCTTGCTGTAATACAAGTCAGTGAATAGAAAACAAATGACATTTAAAACAGTTACTAAACATCTAACTCTGTCTCACATCATAACATGTTTTTTTTCTTTCCTAACACTAAGGCAAGTTGGAACTCTAAGTCACCCTGATAGGCCATCGCTAAATGCTTTATTAATTAATGCTCGACACATGTTCACTGAGTAACTGTGCTTTATGTTTGACCGCTATCACTAATAATAATAATAATAATAATAATACCATGTAACTCCTACATCACTGTAGTAGCCATTACATATTTACAGTTGAGCTGTGCTGTCAATTAGCTTGTTACCTGTCATGAAGTCAATAATGAAGCAATTTGTGGTGCATTGTGAGAATTACTCACAACACGGAGAAGGTTTTGCCATGAGATATTTAAACATATATGTCTCAGTTTTACTGCCATAGACACATGGCAATGAGTTCAAACTAAGTATGTAGTATGCGGACTACACTATGCGATCAAAAGAATCTGGATACCTGGCTGAAAATGACATACAAGTTCATGGCACCCTCCATCGGTAATACTGGAATTAAATATGGTGTTGGCCCACCCTTTGCCTTGATGGCAGCTTCCACTCTCACAGGCATACGTTTGGTCAGGAGCTGGAAGATTTGTTGGGGAATGGCAGCCCATTCTTCAAGGAGTGCTGCACTGAGAAGGGGTATCAATGTCGGTCAGTGAGACCTGGCACGAAGTCGGCGTTCCAAAACATCCCATAGGTGTTCTGTAGGATTCAGGTCAGGACTTTGTGCAGGCCAGTCCATTGTCATGTAACCACTCCGACACAGGCAGTGCATTATGAACAGGTCCTCGATCATGTTGAAAGATGCATTCGGGATCCCTGAATTGTTCTTCAACAGTTGGAAGCAAGAAGGTGCTTAAAACATCAATGTAGGCCTGTGCTGTGATACTGCCAATCAAAACAACAAGGGGTGCAAGCCTCCTCCATGAAAAACACGACCACACCATAACATCACCGTCTCCGAATTTTACTGTTAGCACTACACACGGTGGGAGATGACGTTCATGGGGCATTCACCATACCCACACCATGCCATCGGATCGCCACATTGTGTGCCGTGATTCGTCACTCCACACAACGTTTTTCCACTGATCAATCGTCCAATGTTTACGCTCCTCACACCAAGCGAGGCGTCGTTTGGCATTTACTGGCGTGATATGTGGCTTATGAGCAGCTGCTCGACCATGAAATCCAAGTTTTCTCACCTCCCGCCTACATGTCGTAGTATTTGCAGTGGATCCTGAAGCAGTCTGGAATTCCTATGTGATTGTCTGGATAGATGTCTGCCTATTACACATTACGACTCTCTTCAACTGTCAGCTGCCTCTGTCAGTCAACAGACGAGGTCGACCTGTATGCTTTTGTGCTGTACGTGTCCCTTCACGTTTCCACTTCACTATCACATCGGAAACAGTGACCTAGGGATGTTACGAGTGTCAAAATCATGCGTACAGGCATATAACACAAGTGACACCCTCACCTGACCACGTTCGAAGTCCATAAGTTCAGCGGAGCACCCCATTCTGCTGTATAATGACTACTGAGGTCGCTGACATGGAGTACTTGGCAGCAGGTAATAATAATAATAATAATAGCTTTATTCAACATCGAATGGTACACTGCACATGTACAAAGAAACAGTAGTGATTAAAGTTATTTGTACAATACACAAGACACATTCTTCTGAATACGTCATTAATTTACAACAAAATTTCAATAAGATGTTTACTGATTTCTATTCACATAATTTCACAAAGCATTTGTTGTTCTTCATGTAAGTATGGTACTCTTCTAATGTGTAGAAAAGGTGTTTTACTAAAAATTTCTTAAGCCGATGTTTCAGTTTAATTGTAGGATTAGCTTTGGTTATTGCCCCCCAAATTTCAATACCCTAGTTCAAGTGCGAGGAGAAAAGAGCATGATATGCCGTCTTTAGGACTACAGTGTCTATACAGAACTTGCTAATAGTACTGATTGCAAATATATTTTTCGACAACTTAGTTGCTAGGGAGTCAATATGTGTGTCCCATTTCAGGTTGCTTTGGATTGTTACGCCAAGGAATTTTACACTAGACTCTTTCTTTACCAATTCATTGCCAATGTATAATTTAATTTCATTATTGGAACTACTTTTGTTAAACTCCATCAAACATGTTTTACTAGTGCTTACATTTAAGTGCCTTTCATTAAAAAACTGAACAATTTCTTTTGTCACATTATTACACTCGGCCTCTAATTCATTACATGATTCCTTTTTACACACAATGGACGTGTCATCGGCATACAGAACAATTTTGGAATTTATAGTACAATATTTAATATCATTTACATAGATCAAGAACAGAAGGGGGCCCAACACTGAGCCCTGGGGCACGCCATATTTTATGCAAGTGATCTCTGATTTGTAGACACCACTTTCCGTTTTAAGTAGAAGAAACTGTTTTCTATTGCTCATGTTGTTGTTGTTGTGGTCTTCAGTCCTGAGACTGGTTTGATGCAGCTCTCCATGCTACTCTATCCTCTGCAAGCTTTTTCATCTCCCAGTACCTACTGCAACCTACATCCTTCTGAATCTGCCTAGTGTATTCATCTCTTGGTCTCCCTCTACGATTTTTACCCTCCACGCTGCCCTCCAATACTAAATTGGTGATCCCTTGATGCCTCAGAACATGTCCTACCAACCGATCCCTTTTTCTGGTCAAGTTGTGCCACAAACTTCTCTTCTCCCCAATCCTATTCAATACTTCCTCATTAGTTATGTGATCTATCCATCTAATCTTCAGCATTCTTCTGTAGCACCACATTTCGAAAGCTTATATTCTCTTCTTGTCTAAACTATTTATCGTCCATGTTTCACTTCCATACATGGCTACACTCCATAAGAATACTTTCAGAAATGACTTCCTGACACTTAAATCAACACTGTATGTTAACAAATTTCTCTTCTTCAGAAACGTTTTCCTTGCCATTGCCAGTCTACATTTTATATCCTCTCTACTTCGACCATCATCAGTTATTTTGCTCCCCAAATAGCAAAACTCCTTTACTACTTTAAGTGCCTCATTTCCTAATCTAATTCCCTCAGCATCACCCGACTTAATTAGACTACATTCCATTATCCTTGTTTTGCTTTTGTTGATGTTCATCTTATATCCTCCTTTCAAGACACTGTCCATTCCATTCAACTGCTCTTCCAAGTCCTTTGCTGTCTCTGACAGAATTACAATGTCATCGGCGAACCTCAAAGTTTTTATTTCTTCTCCATGAATTTTAATACCTACTCCAAATTTTTCTTTTGTTTCCTTTACTGCTTGCTCAATATACAGATTGAACAACATCGGGGAGAGGCTACAACCCTGTCTTACTCCCTTCCCAACCACTGCTTCCCTTTCATGTCCCTCGGCTCTTATAACTGCCATCTGGTTTCTGTACTATTGTAAATAGCCTTTCGCTCCCTGTATTTTACCCCTGCCACCTTTAGAATTTGAAAGAGAGTATTCCAGTCAACATTGTCAAAAGCTTTCTCTAAGTCTACAAATGCTAGAAACGTAGGTTTGCCTTTCCTTAATCTTTCTTCTAAGATAAGTCGTAAGGTCAGTATTGCCTCACGTGTTCCAGTGTTTCTACGGAATCCAAACTGATCTTCCCTGAGGTTGGCTTCCACTAGTTTTTCCATTCGTCTGTAAAGAATTCGTGTTAGTATTTTGCAGCTGTGACTTATTAAACTGACAGTTCGGTAATTTTCACATCTGTCAACACCTGCCTTCTTTGGGATTGGAATTATTATATTCTTCTTGAAGTCTGAGGGTATTTCGCCTGTTTCATACATCTTGCTCACCAGATGGTAGAGTTTTGTCAGGACTGGCTCTCCCAAGGCCGTCAGTAGTTCCAATGGAATGTTGTCTACTCCGGGGGCCTTGTTTCGACTCAGGTCTTTCAGTGCTCTGTCAAACTCCTCACGCAGTATCATATCTCCCATTTCATCTTCATCTACATTCTCTTCCATTTCCATAATATTGTCCTCAAGTACATCGCCCTTGTATAGACCCTCTATATACTCCTTCCACCTCTCTGCTTTCCCTTCTTTGCTTAGAACTGGGTTTCCGTCTGAGCTCTTGATATTCCTACAAGTCGTTCTCTCATCTCCAAAGGTCTCTTTAATTTTCCTGTAGGCAGTATCTATCTTACCCCTAGTGAGATAGGCCTCTACATCCTTACATTTGTCCTCTAGCCATCCCTGCCTAGCCATTTTGCACTTCCTGTCGATCTCATTTTTTAGACGTTTGTATTCCTTTTTGCCTGCTTCATATACTGCATTTTTGTATTTTCTCCTTTCATCAATTAAATTCAATATTTCTTCTGTTACCCAAGGGTTTCTACTAGCCCTCATCTTCTTACCTACTTGATCCTCAGCTGCCTTCGCTACTTCATCCCTCAAAGCTACCCATTCTTCTTCTACTGTATTTCTTTCCCCCATTCCTGTCAATTGTTCCCTTATGCTCTCCCTGAAACTCTGTACAACCTCTGGTTCTTTCAGTTTATCCAGGTCCCACCTCCTTAAATTCCCACCTTTTTGCAGTTTCTTCAGTTTTAATCTACAGTTCATAACCAGTAGATTGTGGTCAGAGTCCACATCTGCCCCTGGAAATGTCTTACAATTTAAAACCTGGTTCCTAAATCTCTGTCTTACCATTATATAATCTATCTGATACCTTTTAGTATCTCCAGGGTTCTTCCATGTATACAGCCTTCTTTCATGATTCTTAAACCAAGTGTTAGTTATGATTATGTTGTGCTCTGTGCAAAATTCTACCAGGCGGCTTCCTCTTTCATTTCTTAGCCCCAATCCATATTCACCTACTATGTTTCCTTCTCTCCCTTTTCCTACACTCGAATTCCAGTCACCCATGACTATTAATTTTTCGTCTCCCTTCACAATCTGAATAATTTCTTTTATTTCATCATACATTTCTTCAATTTCTTCGTCATCTGCAGAGCCAGTTGGCATATAAACTTGTACTACTGTAGTAGGTGTGGGCTTCGTATCTATCTTGGCCACAATAATGCGTTCACTATGCTGTTTGTAGTAGCTTACCCGCATTCCTATTTTCCTATTCATTATTAAACCTACTCCTGCATTACCCCTATTTGATTTTGTGTTTATAACCCTGTAGTCACCTGACCAGAAGTCTTGTTCCTCCTGCCACCGAACTTCACTAATTCCCACTATATCTAACTTCAACGTATCCATTTCCCTTTTTAAATTTTCTAAGCTACCTGCCCGATTAAGGGATCTGACATTCCACGCTCCGATCCGTAGAACGCCAGTTTCCTTTCTCCTGATAACGACGTCCTCTTGAGTAGTCCCCGCCCGGAGATCTGAATGGGGGACTATTTTACCTCCGGAATATTTTACCCAAGAGGACGCCATCATCATTTAATCATACAGTAAAGCTGCATGCCCTCGGGAAAAATTACGGCTGTAGTTTCCCCTTGCTTTCAGCCGTTCGCAGTACCAGCACAGCAAGGCTGTTTTGATTAGAGTTACAAGGCCAGATCAGTCAATCATCCAGACTGTTGCCCTTGCAACTACTGAAAAGGCTGCTGCCCCTCTTCAGGAACCACACGTTTGTCTGGCCTCTCAACAGATACCCCTCCATTGTGGTTGCACCTACGGTACGGCTTTCTGTATCGCTGAGGCACGCAAGCCTCCCCACCAACGACAAGGTCCATGGTTCATATAACACTTAATTAGGTCATAAGCAGCGCCTCTAATGCCCATGTTCCATAGCTTGTCTAATAGGATGTCAACATTCACACAATCAAAGGCTTTTTCCGATTCTAGGTATACATCTGCCAGTAGGTGGCAGCACAATGTAGGTAATATGAAAAACGTATGTTTTTGGGGGTGTCCAGATACTTTTGATCACATAGTGTATGCGAGGAATAAGGAAGATGTTCGTATATTTTTTTCGCAATCTCTTACAGTCACTCCATTCTTAATGCTAATGTTTTTTTTTTTTTTTTTTTTTTTTTTTGACACAAGCAAAAGTAATTATTGGTTACTCAGGAGATGATGAAAAAGCTGCGGTATTTTTTAATTTCGGTTGTTGTATACATCGGTTTTTCAAATGTTATTTTCTTTTTTTTCCTTGGTACACATTTTCCTGATGTATGTTTGCACTTTCAGCTGTTTTCAACATTTAGTTAATTGCTGAGAGTCGAAAAGGTGATACGTGTTTTCGAGTGGTCGGCGAATTTTTACTTTCGAAAAAGAAAGACGAAAAAATTGGCATCGAATTTTGCTTGAAAAATGGAGTAAAGCGCAGCAACCCATTCTAAAAGTTGATTGTGGCTTTTGGCGAATCTACTATGAGTAGACAAAAATTTACGACTGTTATGAAGGCTTTGAAGAGGATTGAGAAGACGTTGAAGACGACGACCTCTCTGACGCCAATGTGGAAGAAGTAAAGAAAATGGTTCTGGAAAATCTCCATCAGAAAGATTGCCGATGATACCGGCTTGTCCTTTGGCTCATGCCAAGCTATGTTTTCTGATGCTTTGGGAATGAAACGTGTAGCAGCGAAGTTTGAAATTGTTGAATTTCGACCAAAAACGACGTTTCATAAACATCGCTCAGGAATTACTGAATGAAGTCGACAACGATTCAGAACTTCTAAAAAAGGTTTCCGTTGCAACAGTTGACAAAACATGGATATACGGGTATGACGTCGAAACCAAGGCTCAATCGTCCGAATGGACAATGCCTGAAGAGCGAAGACCGAAAGCAAGTCCGATCACATATGAAGGTTCTTCACACTGTTTTCTTCTATTATAATTGGATAATGCATCATGAATTCTTGTCCGATGGTCGTGTGGTCAATAAGGAATACTACCTGGAAGTTATGAAGCCGATTGTGAAGCACTCTGAAGAATACGACCAGAATTGTGCCAAAACCAGTCGTGGCAGTTGCATCACGACAATGCTCCCGCTCACACCTCAATGCTGGATGTCGTTTTGCTGTCATTGTTGAGATAAAACAGAATCGCTGAATGAGCTGAACACCATAATAAAAGTGAGTTTCAGAAGTGCTTCCAAGATTGGAAAAAGCGATGACACAATTTTATTATACCTGAGGATGATTACTTTGAAGGGGACGAAGTTGATGAGTAAATAAATAAAGGTTATTTAAGAAAAACAAACATTCCCTTTACACACCTTGTAATTAGTATTACACTCTCACGAAATAGTGATCACAATAATAACATTTTAAAAATAATTTAGCTTCGTGACCGATACACAATCGAACCCTTTCACCTCTCCGAAATTTCCATTTTACTTCCGATGTGAAGTTACCCGTGGATTGGGAACTACTGGTCTAAAGCTACAGGAATTTGTGTAAAAACACGATTCCATTCAAGCAATCTGCGATATTTATAATAAAAATGAGTAGTAGCCTTTTTTGACTGAATTGCTGAAGGACCCTACAGACGCACCATTTTATAGGCACGATTCCATTCAAGCAATCTGCCCAGTAACATTAGTGGAAACGATCAGGGTCAGACTAGGAACAAAGAGCCCACGTGACGTACTGATGCAAGCAGGCCCGCAAAAGATATGAATCGTGCAATGACGACGGGAATGGCTATTGCTACCTGTGCAGCCAAAGGTGACATTTAAAAAAAATAATTTGAATACTGTTTTCTTACGTTTTAGCGCATTTTAAAATTCTAATTTTTGATGAAGAGAAAGGTATACAATTAGTGCTTAGGGTAGACACAGCATAGGATATATTCTGATATTCTTACTTTGACACAAGCAATAGCTCAATTAAGATTGTAACGCAAAATTGTAATTTAATAATGCCGGATGTTTTCGCACCTTGTGATTTTTATTGAAACTTGACTAACACTATGCGACTTAACTTCTGAGGTCATCAGTCGTCTAGAACTTAGAACTAATTAAACCTAACTAACCTAAGGACATCACACACATCCATGCCCGAGGCAGGATTCGAACCTGCCACCGTAGCGGTCGGTCGGCTCCAGCCTGTAGCGCCTAGAACCACACGGCCACTCCGGCCGGCCAACCACATCACGCTAATTTTGTGTCTGAGGATTGTTTCACTATTCTTTGTTTTGTGTTGTATGTGTAGGTAATTGCATATTACAGACTTTTTCACTTTTATGAAGGCATTTTCACAAGAAAAAGGCTATTGAGGTAGCATACCAGAATCATTATGATATTTTTGTCAGGGCTCATTTTAAATTAGAGGCAGGAAGACGACAAAGGGTGGTCGCACACATCATGTAATAAATAGAGTAACAGATACATAAGAAATGAAGCATTTAGCAAATATTACAACTGTAAAAAATTGTCCTGTACTTTGCTTTTCACAGCAGAAAGCGCGTCGATCGACTACATTTTTTCAACTCTTCTAACAATGACGGAAGTCTATTTTATAAATAAATTTCCGTCGACTGGCTGTATTTCGATTTGCAAGTTTTATTTCCTATACCCGTCGGAAATGAAATCTAAAATGTAATCTGTCGGTATTTCGGTTTCTTGATTTCATTTCCGATAAATCTAAAATCTAATATGTCTCTATATCGGTTTTTAGATTTCATTCCCGACAAGTATCGGAGATAGAAACCTAAAAATCGAAATGCAGGCAGTAGAGGCACTTTTATGCATAAAATATGTATCTTGTCCTGTCTCAGTACGTCACATGAAAATTTGCTTCTCTATTGCCGTTGCACGACGTGTCCCATGACCAAATGCAGTCTTTGACCGTGTCCAGGATCTCTGTCATCATAGTTTCGTCCACCTCGCTCGTTGTGATAGTAGCCAAGTTTGAACATCGTTTATTCCCTGCACAGTGCCAGCAGATGTACAGGGTGTACATAAAGTCTGTGAACACTTTCAATTACTTATTGCACAAGAACTAAACATAGTACAGATGTCATACATATTGCATTTTGAAGAGAAACTCTGAAAGTTTTTTTAACAAACATTCGATATGCCAACCACGAGTGACCTGGCAGACGTCAATACGGCAATCGAATTCTTGCCATATCCGCCCCAGCATGGCATCGTCACTGTGGCAGTTGCTTCCCATATTCTCTCCCGGAGCTCTGCTACATCACGTGGTAGAGGCGGTACATCACCAGATCTTTAATGTGTCCCCCCCCCCCCCCCCCCCAAAAAAAAAAGTCACACAGAGTGAGATCCGGTGATCGGAGAGGCCATTTCATGAAACAGCTGTCCCCTTCTGCAGCAAGACCGATCCAACGATGTGGCAGCTACGTGTAGCCACGAACTTCACGATGAAAATGGGATGGAGTCCCATCCTGCTAAAAGATGAACAGAGAATCCGAGTGGATTTGAGGCATCAGCCATTGATGCAACATGTCCAAGTAGGTATATCCGGTGATAGTGCTCTCGGCGAAGAAGAATGGCCCATACAGTTTTCGACACGACAAGGCAAAAAAAAAAAAACGCATTTACCTTTGGGGAATCACGCTCAAATTAAATGCATTCGTGTGGATGCTTTGTACCCCACATACGACAATTATGCCAGTTCACTTTCCCATTAGTGTGAAAACAAGGCTTCGTCGCTAAAAATTAAGCGATCAACAATGCCATCCCCATCCTCATTCAATTGGTGCAACTGCG
This sequence comes from Schistocerca americana, assembly GCF_021461395.2. NCBI lineage: Eukaryota > Metazoa > Arthropoda > Insecta > Orthoptera > Acrididae > Schistocerca > Schistocerca americana. The sequence continues at coordinate 554,741,331 of NC_060119.1, read as the reverse complement.
AACAAAACTCAAAACGATTGTCTTTGTCGTCGTCATTGAGCTTCTGCACTAGCTCCAATTTGAATGGTTTCACAGACAGCTTCTGTCGCAGGACTTTCCACGCTGTCAATGGAGCCATTTCGAGTTCACGGGATGCACGACGCACTGGTTTCCTTGGACTCCTTATGAATGTCTCTCGTATGTGCTCCACATTCACTTCACACACACTGGGACATTCTGTTCTCTTTGCCAGACACAATCAACCCGTCATAACGAATTTGTTGTGTCAGTGGTAAATGGCCTTCCCTGTTGGTGGTTTCTTACCGTACTTGGTTCTAAACATCCGTTGAACAGCTGAAGCACACTTGTTTTTGTCGAATTCCAACACACAGAAAGCTCACTCTGCATCTTAACTCGCCATGTTTGCGACTAGCGCCGTCTATTGGCAAATTACCGAACTACGCTGTGGCGTTATACATGAAAAAAAAAAAAAAAAAAAAGAAAGCGTCAGGGTTTCTCTTCAAAATGACATATGTATGATATCTGTACAATGTTTGGTTCTTGTGCAACAAATAATTAGTATTCCCAGACTTTATGTACACCCTGTAGTTTTCTGGGGCCGTTGGCAAGACAGCACTATGCACTTTTTTGAGTGAAATACAGCGAGGGGGAGGGGGTTCCTGTCAAGTGGCAACACCCCGTCGACAACCCCACCCCACAAGGAAAATCGGTCGGTCGGCCGGCCAATAAGGCTTCACATGTACAATCTGTCGGTCGGCCTACCGATGAAATTGTGCATGTGTAGCGTCCTTAAGAACCAATTTACAGAGACAAATTTTGTTTAGTCTGCAGGTCTGTTATGTTCTACATTCTAATGTAAATACGAACCTTTAAGAAAGTTCATCAAAATTTTTAAAAAAAATGAACAAACATGGAAAACGTCTCGATGACCTATACTAAAATCTGACGAAGTAGAAGTATTCGCTTACCTAAGATGTCTGATGAAGGAACGGTCACAGACCTTCTGTTGCTGATTAACAAAATAAGTATGAAAGTACATAGTAAGAAAGTTCGGAAGCAAAATTTTAGTTTTTCCTTCGGTCTTCTGTTTACCATCTTTCGTTTCGGTGCTGGTAGGTTCAACGTCAATTCGTTGATTATTCTTATTCCTTACTTTAAAACGTCACAAATGCCTGGTGCACCGTTGAGACTCACGAGAAGAAGTGTGGTGCATGTGTGAGGTTGAGACTCACGAGAAGAAGTGTGGTGTATGTGTGAGGCGTCTTAACAAAATACAAGGGTCGGAAAGATGTTTCCGATTCTGTCTTAGAGATTTCGACGTCAGCGCTACGCTGTAAGGCCCTCGTTCTGTCTCCAGTGATTGGTATGTTGTCTACGACTGGGTGGTAACGCATACGGTGAGATATTGCAACCACAAGAAGGTACAGAACAACACTTCCACCGCCGCATGGCAAGGCGCCCTAGACTGCAAGGCTACCCCGAGCGGCGACTTGAGTAACGGCTAATTCGTCTGCGACGATAGAACGGGAGACTACGAACACAATGACCCATTTGTGAAATGGCTGCTTTCCGCAGAAGCACAATGGATAGTTTAGAATAACTGCTGAGTAAAGGCAGGACGAGCAGAGGGAAGCGACAGTGAATCGGGATTGCTTTCGGCACGGTTTATAAAATGGTTCAAATGGCTCTGAGCACTATGGGACTCAACTGCTGAGGTCATTAGTCCCCTAGAACTTAGAACTAGTTAAACCTAACTAACCTAAGGACATCACAAACATCCATGCCCGAGGCAGGATTCGAACCTGCGACCGTAGCGGTCTTGCGGTTCCAGACTGCAGCGCCTTTAACCGCACGGCCACTTCGGCCGGCCGGCACGGTTTATATTCCCCGTTTGCCCTGACTAATCATTACAGTGTGTCGCCGTCAAGCAGGACAATGCAAACGTACGCAGTCTATGGTATGCCTTTCGATTGAAGGAAAATGGCTCACTTGTGAAGAATGTTTTAAAATCCTCCCAGAGTGATTTCCTATACTGTACTGCACAGAAAATGACAACGATCAATTTATATGATAATTTATGATTTTTTGTGGTTGAAGACGCTATACGCCGTGTTGCCGGAGGAATCGTTAAATACTCTCATGTTCAGAAAAAAAAACAGAAAACCTTGAACGGCTAGTAACAGAAATTACATATTCACAGGACATGTACATTAGTATGTTATGCAGAAATGATTAACATTTCAGCCACCTCGATTCAGCATGTGTTCTGTTGCTCAGATGGCACTGCGTCCGCCATTGATCCTGATAACTCGTTCCATGCATGGTGGCATCGACGCGTATAATGCGGGAATGGTGCCCTGTGGTACAGCCATCCACGCTGCATTGGTTGGCATTGGGTCACAGCGGTGCACCCGTTTTACACTATATGGCACTCATTTTGGATTAGCGACAAGTCTGGTATTCTGCCGGGCCAAGGAAAAAGCCTGACATCCTGTAACGCCAAGAAGGCTCGTGTACGTGCAGCAACATGAGATGGTGCATTGTCTTGCTGAAAAATTGCGTGTGGGGTGTTTTGTAGAAAGAGTATGGCTACAGATCGAGGATGTCATTCACGTAGCTCACACTGTTCACAGTGCCCTGGACAGGCACCAACTGTGATTTGTGGCTGTATCCAATAGCACCCAGCACCATAAGGCCTCGAGTTGGCGCAGTATGCCTTGTGCGAATGCTGGCACTATGATGCAGCTCCCCCTGTCTATGGCGAACCAAATTTCGGACGTCATTTTCAAACATATAGAATCTGGATTCGCCTGTTAACACTAGCTGATACCATTCCTGTCCTCAGTGACGTTGTTCCTTTATTACCAATTCTATGTCATTGACCAGCCACAGCTGGACGGACAGCGTTAAGATACAACATTATTAAAATACGTGAATATAACTGTACTATGATAGTAATTTAATACCGCAAGACATATTTAAGTTATAAATTAGATTACAATAATATCATAACAATAAATTAGATACAAGTATATAATGAAATTAAATGTAACGGTTGCTGTTGGAGTCATGGAACTGAGCTGCAGTTAAGGTAAAGACTATGCTATTACTAGAGAAGAATTCTTCAATATTGTAAAAGAGTAGCTCTTTCAGTTTACACAAAATAGTAGTTTTAAACTGATCCCGTGGTAAAGACTGAATGTCATAAGGCAGAGCATTAAACAATTTTAGGGCCACCATTGATAAACTGTTTTGTGTCTTTGATAATCGACACCTTGGCATGTCGATACTGTCTTTGTTGTGAGTGCTGTATTTGTGAACTTCATTTCTCTTTCTGTAGATATCATAGTTTCTCTTTATGTGGAAGAGGCAGTTCAATATACAGGGTGATTCAAAAAGAATACCACAACTTTAAAAATGTGTATTTAATGAAAGAAACATAATATAACCTTCTGTTATACATCATTACAAAGTGTATTTAAAAAGGTTTTTTTTCAGTCAAAAACAAGTTCAGAGATGTTCAATATGGCCCCCTCCAGACACTCGAGCAATATCAACCCGATACTCCAACTCGTTCCATACTCTCTGTAGCATATCAGGCGTAACAGTTTGGATAGCTGCTGTTATTTCTCGTTTCAAATCATCAATGGTGGCTGGGAGAGGTGGCCGAAACACCATATCCTTAACATAGCCCCATAAGAAAAAATCGCAGGGGTTAAGATCAGGGCTTCTTGGAGGCCAGTGATGAAGTGCTCTGTCACGGGCTGCCTGGCGGCCGATCCATCGCCTCGGGTAGTTGACGTTCAGGTTTCATAACTAACCTTTTTCGTAGGACTCTCCATACAGTTGATTGTGGAATTTGCAGCTCTCTGCTAGCTCTGCGAGTCGATTTTCCTGGGCTGCGAACAAATGCTTGCTGGATGCGTGCTACATTTTCATCACTCGTTCTCGGCCGTCCAGAACTTTTCCCTTTGCACAAGCACCCATTCTCTGTAAACTGTTTATACCAACGTTTAATACACCACCTATCAGGAGGTTTAACACCATACTTCGTTCGAAATGCACGCTGAACAACTGTCGTCGATTCACTTCTGCCGTACTCAATAACACAAAAAGCTTTCTGTTGAGCGGTCGCCATCTTAGCATCAACTGACGCTGACGCCTAGTCAACAGCGCCTCAAGCGAACAAATGTACAACTAAATGAAACTTTATAGCTCCCTTAATTCGCCGACAGATAGTGCTTAGCTCTGCCTTTTGTCGTTGCAGAGTTTTAAATTCCTAAAGTTGTGGTGTTCTTTTTGAATCACCCTGTATACTGGCTGTAAACTGTCAGAATTCCTAACCTGGTGAAAATTGCTTTACAGTGGTCTGTTTTTTGCTTGAAGTAATGATCCTCATTCCTTTCTTTTGCAGTAAAAGCACATTATTGCAGCCTGCAGAATGGCCCCAAAACAACAGCCCATAACTGGAGTGGCTGTGGAACATAACATAGTACACAGTTAGTAGGTACTGTTCTGGTACTATACTTTTCAGTTTCCTCAAGAGGTAAAGGACCCGTGAAAGTTTGGAACATACATGTTTGGTGTGCTGTTGCCACGTTAATTTGGTATTAATGAGAAAGCCCAGAAGTTTAACATCTGCTGCGTTACCCAGTGCTCCAGTATTGCTGAGGCTGCTTATCATCCTCAGAGTTTTTTCTTCATTTATTTTCATTTTGTTCGTGATAAACCAGGCCTTAGCTTCATTGAACAAGACTTATGCTTGTTGGACTGCCTGTACAACTTTCTCTCCTTTTGAGAACAAGGTTGTATCATCCGAAAACTGTGAGGTGTGCCCATTGGAGCCTTTGTCATTTACGAAGATAAGGAACAGCAGGAGTCCTATTACCGATACCTGTGGCACACCATGCTGTAGCTTCTTCTCACCTGAATCAGCTCCTTGCACGGATACAATCTGTCATCTGTTTCTCAGGTAGGATTAAAGAGTTTGCAGTACAGATCCCCTATACCATATGTTTTTAGCTTTCTGAGCAGGGCCTTATGTGGGATGCAGTCAAATGCCTTACTAAGGTCACAGAGTTCTAGTGCTATAGACTCTTTGTCTTCGAAAGCCTGACTTGTGTTTGTAACCAAGTCAAGTACAGCTGTTGTTGTTGACCTGCCCTACCGAAAGCCATGTTGTGCATTACAAAAGGGACTATTTCCTTCAAAGTAACTTAATAGTTGTTCTTCCATACACCATTGAAGGCTAACACGTTTCTGTGCATTCGCTAAAGGTAGGCCGACAAGTGGACGATACGCATGTAATCCATGCCGCAACAAACGGTCACGGACTGTCACTCCTGACAATGTACGATGTGTTGCACTCTTTCACTGTTGTGCCAGAGCCGAGGAGGACGCAGATCTGTCCTGCAACGCCATTCGCATGAGGTTTCGATCTTCTCGAGGGATAGTCTTGATGGTGCAACCTGACCCATCTCAACGTGTTCTACGGCCTTCCGTGAACCACTCCGCAAACACCCGTTGCACTGCCGAAACACTTCGTCCCACACAACCAGCAATTTCCTGGATGGTTGCATCACATTCTCTCATACCAATAATACGCCCGCTTTCACACTCACTGACTTGACGGTACGGTTCGCGCATTCGTGTGCGAGGCATCCAGCACATCTGCTCAAGTCACTCTAATCCAGGGGCTGGCAAACGCTGCACGCGGCTCATGAGCACACTGCGCTGCACGTGTGCTGCTCGCGTGCAATCGTCGAACGGGACAGTGCCGACAGCCTGCAGGTTGCGGCAGTGTAGTACCAGGCTAAGCTGCGGACGTTGCAGCGAAGCGACCACTACGTAGTGAACGTTGTATTTCAATAACCGGAAAATGCAGAGTGAATCAAGGAAACGGAGAATTGGAGATTTGCTATCTTTTAAAAAGGAATGAGAGAATCATTTGTTCTCTGTGGAAAAACGTGAAAATTGGAAATGTATAATATGTGGCAGTATTGTCGCTGGTGACCGGAAGTTTAATATTGAACGCCATTATAATAAATTTCAGTATGTTGCCGTTCTTAGTGCAATAAAAGAGGAATTTCTCAAGCGATTTGGGGATATATCTTACTTATCCCAAAGTTTTGAATAGTTCTCGAGAGAATCTGGTTTCTGTAGATGATATTCATCTCAGTTTGCAAATGGAATTAATAGATCTACAGTGTAATTCTCGTCTGAGAGACAAGTTCCTTTTGGCAAGACGTGTAATAGATTTTTATCACGACTTTCCACAGCAAGAGTTTCCTCGTCTCCATCGTGAAGCCATGAAGATAGTCAATGTTGGGCTTGACATACTTTTGTGAGAGATTTTTTTCTGTTATGAAAATTAATAAGTCTCGGTTAAGAGCAAACATCAGTAATGCAAATTTACGTAACTGTTTGCGTTTGTCTGTATGTAGAAATTTTGTTCCAGACATTAAACGTATTGTAAACTCCACCTGTGATAATTAAATAAAATGTATCGTAGGTAATAGGTACTTTTTCAAACCATGATTTCTGTCAAGCACTCCTACTAACCTTATTCCTTCATTTAATAAAGCAGGCCAGGAAACAAAACGCATTACAGAGGAAGAAGCGGAGAGACGGTATGGTGGGGAGGGGAGATAAGCGGGTGGCCAGCTTGCCCCTGTGTGCACGCAGAACACCTGTTAACTGCACACGTGCATGTGCACCGCACACGTGCAGAATTCCTGCCCGCCCCTGCTCTAATCCATTACCTTCGGTTTGTAGCGACAACGAGAGCGGCAGGCACATTTTACGGGTAGGTGGTGTTGCGCCGCAGTATCGATGTTGACCTTGAACCCACGGGCCGACATGATTCATTGCTAATCATTTCTACAGGACATACATGTCCTGGGAATAGGAATGTCCTATCTCTAGGCGTTCAAGGTGATCTGTTTCTTCTCAACATGAGTGTACTGTATATCTGGAGGCGTTTCCATGCCTAAGTTATAGTTACCAAGATCATCGTATTATGTGTACAAAAGCACTGCGCTAAGCTGAAGAGCGCAGTTGTGACATATGCAATGGAAAGTCTCTAGATCCATATGAATGCTACCGCACAAGGGCGTACCCAGGATCTGAACTAGGGTGTGGGGGGGGGGGGGGGGCAGGTCATATTAGCCCCAGGAAACAAGGACTCGAGACAACTTACAGCACTTCTTATTAAATAAAACAGTAAACCAGTGCAAAACTACTTTTAATAAACATTTTAAATACAAGAATGCACTTGTACAATCCGAGAAAACATGCAGAATTTCTTATTAAATAAAACAGTAAACTAGTGAAAAACTGCTTTCAATAAACATTTTAAATATAAGAACAGTAGCATAGCGAGGTGCCCGTTTTGACTGCGGGCTGAGCAGAGCGATGCAGAACAGTGCTGCACGGTAGCTCCGAGTTTTGTTTCGTGCGATCGTTGGATGCGATTTCTTGCGATGGGCATCGAAAGTCCCATATGTACGTCAACATCCCGTGTTGTGGGATCAGAAAAACAAACACTGCCACGACAGAGGTCTGGTATGCCAAGCTTGGAATGAACTGTATAAGTACAAAAAATTAAAATAAATAACTACCAAAAATACTACAGACAAGAAACGCATAAACTTTGATATATTATCATATTGGAGTTACGTACAAATTTTATCATTTTAATAAAGAAATAATAGCCCCAGTAGTTACAGTATTCAATAAACGATTCATGAGGTAAATTTGCAATAATAACAGTTGACAGGTTTTAAACACCTCTCCTCCGCTCCTCATCCTTCTTGAAGCTCCACTGTTTGCTTCTGAAAGCATGCTTCAAAGCGCTGTTTTCGATTATGTCCTGGTAAAAACTCAACTGAAGGGAGATTTTGGGTCTACCTTTACCGATTAATATGTTGTGAAAGAAGGAGATGCACTGAATAACAATGTCTTCGTGTTCTAAAGGAGTTTTTTTTTCTTTGGGAGAATATGCAGCTTGCTCGTCAAAAATCCGAACGTGCGTTCCACTAGCACTCTAGCCGCCGATAATTGCTTGGTAAATAATCTTTCTTCGTCACTTAGTAACAATCCAGAAAATCGACTCATTAAATTATGCAAGTAAGCAAGGGTTCCGGGCAGCCCTAATGGGGCTTTTACTGAAGTGCCCGATAGTTTTTTTCGGTGATGGCCAGTTTTGTGGAACGTTCTAAAAATTATTTTATAAATCACTTGCACTAAATGTCTCGCCATCTACTGCTTGTCATAACCTGCACGTCAACTGCTATTAATCTACAGTTAGCGACAGCTGTAACTAAAAAATTAGTAGTTTAGGAGCAGGAAAGCATTTTACATTTAAATATGGTAGGCGAAACGATGTTGTTCGTTAGAAACTTCACATAGTCATGATCCCTTACTGCCTACAAGTGAATACGCTGTTCCTTGGCGACGTAACATGCCTGCGAATAGCAGAGCGGATTGCTTATCGCTAAATTTATTATTTCCATAAACTTCCCTGCCGACAGTAACATGTCGAAGACGAAAAAATTACTCCCGGATCTGCGCGAACGAGTTCGAATATCTTCTAGGGAGGGGGTGGGACAGCTGCCCCCCCCCCCCTGCCCCTCGCTGGGTACGCCCATGCTACCGTAGATGATTTCATAATTGCTGAATACCAGGTTCGATAGCGCTATGTATATTCATGTTTTTAAAAATCTTCGTGTCATTGGAACTCAATGTAGACGAAGAATTTTGAGATGCAACAAGCATCTGAACAAGCTGAATCGGTTTTAGGTACGGAGCGGTTTCTCAGAGGGGGAGCTTCCGCACTCTTTCATCGGTAGCTATCTCAGTTTCAACGACAGCCATCTGTCAAGACGCACTACGACCATAATGACATCGAAACGGAGTATGACAGAGAGAACGTCAAAATACTTGACGTCTTGTTGTAAAACTCTTTCACGTATTGCAGTACCGCCTTTAAATTGTCACAAAAACGTCGAAATTACATATACAGTATCGAAATAAGTGACAGGATAGAAAATCAACTGCAATCGCTCAACAGTGGACCTAGCAGGATACCAGTGAGATTCTATACACAGTGTCCGAAAGAACTAACTCCTCTTCTTTCAGCAATGTACCGTAGGTCTCTGGAGGAGAGAAGTGTTCCTAGTGGCTGGGAAAAACGCAGGTCAGCCCTGTTTTCAAGAACGGCGTCGAATAGAAGCACAAAACAGAAGGCCTCTGCCACTGACGTCTGTCTGTTGTAGAATTCTGTAACATGTTTAATGCTCGTGTATTGTAACATTTCTAAAGAGCGAAAATCTTCTTAGTCGGAATCAGTATCGGATCCAAAAACAACGATCGTGTCAAACCCAGATCGTTTTCTTCGCCCACAGAATCCATACAGTGGTGGACAGCGGCATCCAGGCTGAGTCTTCTGGAACGCGTTCGGTACAGTCACGTATAGCCGCTTAATGATGAAAATACGAGTGTACCGAATATTAGAGCTACTGTGTGACTGGACTAAAGTGTTTCTAGCAAACAGAACACGTCATTCTCTACGGAGAGAAGTCGTCAGGTGTAAAAGTGACTTCGGGATACAAGCCAAGGGGGTGTTACGGGCATGGGAGTCTGCAAAAATATTTTCATGGTGGATAAGAATCTACGAGGGTCGTCCAAAAAGTAAGTTCCGTTTCTATGTCTATCCGCCGCAGCGCTACGATCGCAGTTCCGAGCATGCGCGGCAGTTACTCTGACTCAAGGAGCAGACATGTACGCCATTTTCAGATCGCTGTTGCCGACGTGTGCTTTGCAGTGCTTCTTTATAATGTCAGCCGTAATTGATAATGCCGCCGCTTGTGAAATCAGATCTGTGATTAATTTGTAAATGCAAAGAAAGTTAACCAAAGGAAATTCATTGGCAAATCTGCGAGGTTTATGGGCAAAATGCTATGAGTGATTCAATGGTTAGAAGATGGGTCAGACTGTTCAATGAAGGACGTGATCAAGTGCACGATGAAGAACGAAGTGGACGCTCGTCTCTGGTTACTGATGAACTGGTTCACACAGTTGAAGAGAAGATTAAGCACAACCGTAAGTTTACACTTAGTGCCCTTGCTATAGCAGTTCCGCAAATCTCACAATCACTAATTCATGAAATTGTTACTGGAAAACTGAAATTTCGAAAACTGCGCTCACGTTGGGTACAGAAAATTCTTACTGAACAACACAAAATACAACAGATGGGCAGTGCACGTGAGTCTTTGACACGCCACAATGAAGAAGGCGATGGTTTTCTTTCTCGGGTAGTCAAGGGAGATGAAACTTGGTTATTGTACGACAACCCTGAAACAAAAAGGGAATCAATGGAATGGAGGCACACTTCGTCCCCAACGAAGGTTAAGCCTGAGCAAATTTTGACACCTCGAAAAGTCATGTGCACAGTTTCTTGGGACAGAAAAGGCACTTTGCTGATTGACTTCTTACCACAAGGCCAAACAATCAATGCACATGGTTACTGCGAGACCATTAAGAAATTGCACCGCGCAATACAGATCAAGCGCCGAGGATTACTGTCAAAAGGTGTTGTTTTTTTTTCACGATAATGCCCGACCTCACACGGCGAATGTGACCAAACAACTCTTACGGGAATTTCACTGGGGCGCATTTGATCATCCTCCATACAGCCCGGACCTCGCTCCTAGCGACTTTCATCTCTTCTTGCACCTAAAATCTGTCCTTGGTGGTCAACACTTCAACGATGATAACGAGCTGAAAGAACATGTTACCACATGGTTGAATACACAGGCGGCAACCTTCTATGAAGGAGGCATACAAAAAGTTGTGCCACGCTATGACAAGAGCCTACAATATTTCAGAAGCTATGTAGAAAAGTAGTTTAACAGTTGTAGATTTTTGTGCAATAAATATTTTTTCTGTATCTGTGCACGTTTGCTTTACATAACCAGACGGAACTTATTTTGTGGACATATCTCGTAAAATTGTTATTTTTTTTATATAAATGAGTTGATAAGTTTCGAGACATGTCGTGCCACAAGAAATAACTTTTATGGGTGACACAAAAAACTTATTATAATATATCCTAAGGAACTGGTGGTTATCCATTCAGTATATGAATGAAATCTCTGTACTCTAAATTTCAGATGGCGGGCGTGGGAGAAGGGCAGATGCCTCCTCTTGCCACCCGTTTGCGGACCCTATGTTTATAGGGTTTTGTTTTTCCAATAAATATAAATAACCTAATGGATAATGCCAGAAATACCATGAACCTTTTCGCAGATGAAGCTGCTGTATACAGAGAAATCGCAATGATAAAATATTGTTGCGAATGCAGAAAGACCTGCAGAGGATCAACGCTTGGTGCACAGATCGGTGTTGGCCCTCGACATACAGAAATATAACGAACTGCACATAAACAGACAGAAAGACCTGTAATTGTGTGATTACACGACCGCGAATCAATCGCTGGAAGCAGTCACACCCATAAAATATCTAGGAGTAGGCGTACGGAACGATTTAAAGTGGAATGATCACACAAAACTATCTGAAGGTAGGGTTCAAAATAGTTGGTTCAAATGGGTCTGAGCACTATGGGACTTGATATCTGAGGTCATCAGTCCCCTAGAACTTAGAACTACTTAAACCTAACCTAACCTAAGGACATCACACACATCCATGCCCGAGGCAGGATTCGAACCTGCGACAGTACGTAGACTGAAGCGCCTAGAACCGCACGGCCACACCGGCCTGCCGAAGATAGGGCAGATACCAGATTGAGATACAGTGGGTGAATCGTCAGGAAGCACAGTCCACCCTCAAGAGAGGCAACTTACAAAAGCCTCATTCGATCGATACTTGAATATTGTTCTTCAGTCTGGGATCTGTACCAGATATAATAGATAGAGGATTTTGCGAAGTTCCATAGAAGAGAAGCGTGTTTCGTTACAGGTTCGTTAGTAAGCGTGAAAGTGTCTCTAAGATACTCAGCCAACTGCAATGACAGGCGCTGTAAGAGAGGCACTCTGCATCCCGGTGTCCTTTACTGTTGAAAGTCCCGAGAGCGTACGTCTCTACAACAGCCATCCAATATATTGCTTCCTCCTACACATATCCCGAGCACAGACCATGAACGTAAAACTGGAAGGATTCGAGCTCATACTGAAGCTTACCAACAATCGCTCTTCCCTCAAATCTTTCATGGCTGGGAGAGGAAAAGGGGAGAAGCGACAGTGGTACACAGTGCCACTCACCATAAGGTGGCTTGCCGGGTATAGATGTTGATGTAGATGGGGCCACAGAGTTGCTTTGGTTGAGTGTGTGCACTTTTGTGAGAATTTAAAGCAACGTACCTCGGTAGTCTCAAGGTATCGTTGCTTGCTCCATCCTGTTTATAGGTTTGTGAGTGCCTCCTTCTGTCAATCTCCGCCCGAGGTTAATTAATTGCTCGTGGTGGTGGTGGTGGTTAGTGTTTAACGTGCCGTCGACAACAAGGTCATTAGAGACGGAGCGCAAGCTCGGGTTAGGGAAGGATTGGGAAGGAAATCAGCCGTGCCCTTTCAAAGGAACCATCCTGGCATTTGCCTGAAACGATTTAGGGAAATCACGGAAAACCTAAATCAGGATGGCCGGAGACAGGATTAAACCGTCGTCCTCCCGAATGCGAGTCCAGTGTGCTAACCACTGCGCCACCTCGCTCGGTAATTGCTCGTGGTACACTGATTACTTAGACCCACTGTGTCTGTACAGCTAGCTGAAGTACGAGGGTCACTCCAAAAGAAATGCACACTATTTTTGTAAAAATACAGTTTTCATTCTGCATGTGTGAAAGTTTTACAGTGCCTAGATACATCCTTCCCGCTTATTTTCAAACTTACTTCAACCTGTTCCCGTGAGTGGTGCCGTCACAGCATGTCTTCAAGATAGCTGCTACACTTGATGTTCGACAGAAGCAACTTGCTGTCATAGAATTCCTGTTCTGTGGAAATGAGACAGTGGGAAACATCCACAAGAGGTTGAAAAAGGTGTATGGAGATGCTGCTGTCGATCGCAGTACAGTTAGTCGATGGGCAAGCAGGTTACGTGATGAAAGCCGGCACGGCAATATTGAGAATTTTCCTCGCAGCGGCGGGCCTCGTACTGCACACACTCCAGACAATGTGCAGAGAGTTAACGAATTGGTGACTGCTGACAGACGCATCACAGTGAACGAATTGTCACACTACGTTGGGATAGGGGAAGGAAGTGTTTGCAGAACACTGAAAGTGTTGGCGTTGAAAAAGGTTTTTGCCAGGTGGGTTTCCAGGATGTTGACAGTGGCTCACAAGGAAACAAGAAACACGGTATGAAGCGAACTGACCTGGCTCCATGTGACTATCATCTCTTTGGGAAACTCAAAGACTCTCTTCGTGGAACAAAGTTTGAAGATGATGACTCCCTTGTGTGCGCTGCCAAACAGTGGCTCCAACAGGTTGGTTCAAATGGCTCTGAGCACTATGGGACTTCACTGCTGAGATCATCAGTCTCCTAGAACTTAGAACTACTTAAACCTAACTAACCTAAGGACATCACACACATCCATGTCCGAGGCACGATTCGAACCTGCGACCGTGGCGGTCGCGCGGTTCCAGACTGTAGCGCCTAGAACCGCTCGGCCACCGGGGCCGGCCCAACAGGTTGGTCCAGAATTTTACCATACGGGTATACAGGCGCTGGTTCCAAGATGCTGTAAGGCAGTTGAGAGCGATGGAAATTATGTGAAGAAATGAAAATATTGTTCGTAAAGGATGTATCTACACACTGAAAATTTTCAAACATGTAGAATAAAAGATGGATTAAAAAAATAGTGTGCATTTCTTTTGGAGTGACTCGTACTTGAATGAAACATGAGGGGCGTTCAATAAGTACTGCAACACTTTTTTTTTTGACGCATGTGCGTTTTATTCAGGATTCCAGTAAACCACATTATTCCTCATTCTTTTGGCTACAAAACCCTATTTTTCAAGGTTATCTCCGATCAATGCGACGGACTTACGCCACATTACCAAGTGGGCCCGTATGCCCGCACGGTACCACTTTACTGATCGACGTCAGAGCCAACGTCTTACTGCATCATCCACGTAAGGCTTCCTGCGGAGCGCAACCTTTATTGGGCCAAACAGATGGAAGTCGGAAAGTGCGAGATCCGAACCGTAAGGTGGATGAAGAAGGACGGTCCAATGAAGTTTTGTGAGCTCCTTTCGAGTGCGCAGACTTCTGTGAGGCCTTGCGTTGTTATGGAGAAGAAGTTCGTTTGCGTTTTTGTGGCGACGAACACGCTACAGTTGTTTCTTTAATTTCCTGATGGTAGTACAATACACTTTAGAGTTGATCGTTGCACCTTGCGGGAGGACACCAAACAGAACAACCCCTTAAGAGTCCGAGAACACCGTCGCCATGTCGTTAACGGCTGAGGGTGCGGCTTTGAACTTTTTCCTCAGAGAAAAGATGGTGTGGGGCCACTCGATGGATTGCCGTTTTGTTTCCGTTTCCAAGTGATGAGCCTATGAATCATCGCATGTGACGATGTTCGACAAAAAATTGTCATGACTGGCATTGTAACGCGCATGTAACTCCGCACAGATGGTCCTTCGTTGCTTTTTATGGCCTTCTGTTAGGTAGAGACTCAGCGGGTGCACAACTTTGAGTACCCCAACTGGTGGACGAGTGTGTCAGAACTACTAACAGAGAAGTTCAGATGAGCAGCGAGTGTTTCCTTGTGATCCATTGACCACCTTGAAGTCCGCCCCTGGTAGCTGAGTGGTCAGCGCGACGGAATCTCATACCTAACGGACGGGTTCGATTCCCGGCTGTGTCGGAAATTTATTGCGCTCAGGGAGTGCGTGTTGTGTTGGCCTTATCATCATAATTTCAGCTCCATCGACACACAACTCACCGAAGTGGCGTCAGCTCGAAAGACTTGCACCAGGCGAACGGTCTACCCGACGGGAGGCCCTAGCCACACGGCATTTCCATTTTCCATCATTTTGAGTAAGAGTGTCTGCACGTTCCAACATTGCTTGGGTGTAGCTTTGTACGGCCGTCCGGCACGGGGGAGATAAGACAGGTCTCCATAACCTTGTTGCGGTGATGACGGACGCCACGCCCAACGACTCAATTGTTCGCTTCCAGACGGTGGGATCTTTGTGCATAACTGTTTTCAAGTTTGTGTATGTGACTCACTGAATTCCTCCAGACACTTTGGGGAACACTTTCCAGAGAGGAGCGATACAACTGTAACGTATCATTTATTTTAAAATTCTTGTTCTCCTTTGCTACCTAGTTCTTGACAAATTCCCAAATAAGTTCAGTGGCCTTAAGTTCGCAGTGTGTTGCAGGCAACCGCAGAAGTTTGATTTCCTTGTCGACTGATTGCAATATACTTTCCTACTTTCCAAATGGTATTCCTGTGCTCCGAAGTGCGGCTGCGCTTGTTCCAGTGGGCTAGCTTTAGTAAATTCCTCATATGACGTGGCATTAGATGGCAGCTCTGCACTATTTCTTTCCATCCATTCAACAATACAGTGTGTCCAGAAAAGCTCTCCCCGATTTCAAAATTAAATATCTCGAAAACAAAGATCGATAGAGGAATGCAGTAAACGGTATGTTTATTGTGAAAGCTGTAAGAAGTTTATACAGCAGTTTGAAATAATAGTTACAAAAGCTGCTAACAGATGGCGCTGTAATCGCCATACGTATGCCTAGTATAAATAGTGATCCGAAGCCCAGAGCGATCAGTTCCACAATTGAAACGTGAAAGGAGGTTAGCGTACCGAAGGAAGAGATTAAAACCATGTACTCCATTGAACACCGCGTTTTTCTGGTGCTAGAGTACCACAGGTTAGAAGAGAGTCCTACGGCAACAAGGCGAAGTTTTCAAGCACGATTTAATGTTCCAAAAGGACCGGATGCGAAAACCATTCGTACGCTCTTCGCAAAATTTCAACGAACAGGCAGCGTAACTGATGATCTAGTGGGGCATGTTGGCTGCAAGCAAACCGCAGTTACGCCTGAAAATATCGCCACAGTTTCTGGAATTATTCAGCGAAATCCAATGTCATCTGTCCGTAGAATTACATCTGAGACTGGTTTGAAGCGTCCCAGCACGCAGAAAATACTGAGAGAGAGCCTACACATGTTTCCATTCAAAATTCAAACGCACCAGGCCATACCCGTACGAGCTGTGCAACAAAGGGTTGCCTTTGCTAATCAGATGCTCACAATGATTGATAGTGAAGGATTTGGTGTTGGCTGCATCTGGTTTTCAGATGAAGCACACTTCCACCTGAATGGATACGTGAATAAGCAGAACTGGCGATTTTGGGGTTCCGAAAGCCATTTTGGTGTGAAGCGAAACCCCTGTATTCTCCTAAAGTTACTGTGTGGGCTGCAATATGCAGCAGAAGCATTAGTGGCCCTTTTTTCATTCGAGAAACGGTCACTGGTGCACGTTACGTTGCAATTTTGGAACAATTTGTCGCCACACAGCAAGCGTTAGAGGATCGACCAGGTACTGAATGGTTTATGCAAGATGGAGCCCGACCACATCGGACCGAACAAGTGTTTCGCTTTCTTGAGGAATACTTCGGGAATCGAGTCATTGCTTTGGAATATCCCAAATTTACTGGTGCAGGCATGGATTGGCATCCATATTCGCGGGATTTGACTCCCTGTGACTTCTTTTTGTGGGGCACAGTGAAAGACATGGTCTACCCGAAGCATTCCGCCACGCTGGACGAGCTTGAATCGGCGATCTCTGTGGCATGTGAATCCATTTCGGTTGAGACACTACGAAATGTGATGGCGAATTTCATTCTTCGTTTGCGCCACCTCTGTAGTGCCAATGGTGAACATTTTGAAAACTTTGTGATGTGATTGTTTGCGAAGATTGTTTTCATACGATTATTTCACTTATGTATGCTGATATGAGCTGCACAGCGTACAGCGCCATCTGTTAGCAGCCTTTGTAACTATTATTTCAAACTGCTGTATAAACTTCTTACAGCTTTCACAATAAACATACCGTTTACTGCATTCCTCTATCGATCTTTGCTTTCGAGATATTTAATTTTGAAAGCAGGGAGCTCTTTTCTGGACACCCTGTAGAATTCATTCTCCATTTCATAGATGGATTTCGTGATACTGGATCTATCATTGTGTGGTATGGAGCCTGATCTAAAACAATCGCAGATCTGTTTGGTAATTTTTCGAGAACGGTCCTAAACCACTCTTTGTAGTGTCTAGCATTCATTTCAGAATCTACATCTACATCAACATGGATACTCTGCAAATCACATTTAAGTGCGTGGCAGATGGTTCATCGACCACCTTCACAATTCTCTATTATTCCAATCTCGTATAGCGCGCGGAAAGAACGGACACCTTTATCTTTCCGTACGAGACGTGATTTCTCTTATTTTATCGTTGTGATCGTTTCTCCCTATGTAGGTCGGTGTCAAAAAAATATTTTCGCATTCGGAGGAGAAATTTGGTGATTGTAATTTCGTGAGAAGATTCCGCCGCAATGAAAAATGCCTTTCTTTTAATGATGTCCAGCCCAAATCCTGTATCATTTCTGTGACACTCCGATATTTCGCGATAATACAAAACGAGCTCCCCTTCTTTCAACTTTTTCCATGTACTCCATCAGTCCTATCTGGAAAAGATCCCACACCGCGCAGCAGTAATCTGAAAGAGGACGGACAAGCGTAGTGTAGGCAATCTCCTTAGTAGATCTGTTGCATTTTCTAAGTGTCCTGCCAATAAAACGCAGTCTTTGTTTAGCCTTCCCCACAACATTTTCTATGTGTTACTTCCAGTTTGAGTTGTTCGTAATTGTAATACCTAGGTATTTAGTTGAATTTACGGGCTGTAGATTAGACTGATTTATCGTGTGGCCCAAGTTTAACGCTTTCCTTTTAGCACTCATGTGGATGACCTCACACTTTTCGTTATTTAGGGTCAACTGCCATTTTCGCACCATTCAGATATCTTTTCTAAATCGTTTTGCAATTTGTTTAGATCTTCTGATGATGATAATCTGCACTTCCTTTTTTCTCAAGAAAACGTAAGCCAGCGTTTTGGACGAAACCATCTTCATACCCAATGTGTCACATTATAATCCTTTTTCCAGAACCGGACGGTGTTTGAATTCCTCCTTTCCAGCCATTCCACTCTTGAGCACTTCCTCTGTGATAATCGTACACATTCTGCGGCGCATAAGGGTTTTTTGTTCCTGCCAAACACACTTTCTGGAATGATTTGCACCACACCAACTCTCATCACTGTAATAAATGGTACATCCAGTGTTGCACAAGCGTCTTATTTCCGCAAGAACTCACTTCTTTTTCGTACTACTTGGTTATTTTCCATCAGCACAGGTTTTTTCCTGAACTTTTTGTATCTGAAGCCCAATTTTCGAATGGCACACCAAAAGGTTCTCATATCAGGAAAATCTTCCGCTTCAATCTTCAACTTTTTCAACATGGCTGCCACTGTTAGAAACTGTTTTTCCACATAGGAGTCGTGGATTTTTGTGCTTATGACTCCCTCTGTAAACCCGGCCAATGCAAACATCGTCCCCTGCCAGAACTCTTTTTTGGTGATACAAGACATGAAGTTTATCTATACTCTCTCGAAATTCGCTTCACTATACTTTCACTAATACCGAGACATTCAGAAATAATCTTTATTGGTTGTGATAAGGAACTGCTCGCGCCCAAGTCTTTTTAGGCCTCGAAGTAAGCACACGCAGTGATCGGGAAGACTCTTTATAACTTCATAAATGATGCAAGGTTTCACCCAAGTACATACAAGGCAACTAATTATATTAGGAGCACTTTCTCACACGAATACAAAACAACGAATGGGAGCACGATTGTTTCCTATCCGACAGGAGCCTTGAGGCAAACACTGCAACAATAAACAATGAAGCGTAAATACTGTTCAGAGGTCCGGCAACATAGCACACGCGCTCACGAGACGCATAGAAACCCAAAAGCAAATAAATTAAACACGTGATATTAGCGCTTTATGTAGATTTACGTGCATAAAGATATAACAGCTGTGAAAGACAACAACGGAGCTTGCATTTACGCTTTTTAACACGTACCACCGTTAGGGAAATTGCAGAAATCAACGCCCATCATTATTAGCATAAAACGACTAATTGCAAGGCAACGCAAATTCGTGTGGAAGTTGAGTATGGTTGTATCTTTAATTGCAGTCTGATTTTTATGACTTCTCGAATTAACACTTGCCAAACATTGGTCGAGAAAGCCCACAAATCTCAGAATTTTGGTTTCACACTGATGCCTGAATACCACTAATTGCCTTACTGCATAACGCAGTTTACTTTCGACCTTGAGCCAGGTATCTTGATTGTATTGATACGTGGATGACATTATTTGTGTGGAAGATGAGCCAAATGAAAAGTAGATGAACACCACTCTGAAATCAACAAAGCACATCGGAACACAAAATTCACACTTGAAAAAGAAAAAGAAGATTCAACAATTTTTTTTCACATAATCATAATAATAGAACGCGGCAATCATACATTTCACATTTTCAGAAAACCAACGGCTACAGATGCAACAAAATATTCCACATCTAATCATCCCCACAACCAGAAGCTTGCAGCACTAAGACATGTGTTATATACTTTAAACAGTATTCTGCTCAACAAGAGGAACAATGAAAAAGAAATTAGTACAATCACGCAATTAGCTAGGAAAAAGAGATGAAACACGCATGTAACACACAGACTCAATAAAAAATAACAGAAATACAGAACAAACTCGTTCTAATAATAGTAATACAGATAAAACCATCAAACAGTGTAGATATATAAGACATATTATTGTGATTTACTTTCCGATCCTAGCTCATGATACATACAGCTTAATCAGTTGTTGGTGTCCCAAATAACTCATCTCCTTGACATACGATCCTCGTCCTCGTATATAGTCTACAATTCACATCGTTATCTCAGTTCCAAGCTGTATTACCTTTATACTTAGTCCACCTTTTATCTCTATAAATTAAACCAAAAAATCCGTAAGTTTCTCGGGGCATTGCTTCCAATATCCTGGTTTCCCCAGACTAATGTGTCGTTTCAAGTTCACCTGTATCTCGTTAGCTTCCCTATATTCACTTGGATCTGAGCCTGGTACTCTACATTTCTTCTGCTACATTCACTACATTCTTTATCTGTGCTTACTTCGCATTTTCTGTTCAATTTCTGCAAATTATCTACCAACTACTCCATGAAAAATTTTCCGATGCCTACAAAGACAAACAACTAGACACTAAACAAGAGAAGAAGAAAATAGATCATAAAAACGAAGAATTGTTCTACCTAGCTCGAGTGCACACAGTTGCTCCACTGTGAAGTTTCCTAAAGCATAGGAAATCCTGTACGCTTCTCCATTAGAATAATTTTTTCTTAAGTCCAGAGCATTTATTAACCCAAAAACTGTTTCCGATTTTGGGTAGACCAAGTGATACACTTTAGGATGTGGTGAACTCTCCACAAGGAACAATCTGTAATATACCAGTAGAAACTTTTTAATTCCTTGTGATACTTTCTTCGACCTCACTTTCGTGTTTACTAAGACCAAGTACGCCGACTGAAAAACTGTCGTCTTCGCCTTCTCATCATGCCTCTTCTGCCTCTGATTGCTCTCTTTTACACCTCCTCCTTCGTCGACATCTCGATCTTGTGTGCTGTGTGAGAATCTGGCTCACCAGGAAAGCGACTTCTTCCCCAGTGACGATTGTAGATTTCCTGCCAAACATTAGTTCACATATTTAGAAACCCCTAGCTTCATGCCATAGATTGATTATTGCTTCTCCAAGCGCCAAAATAAACTTTTTCCATGATGGTTTGTCTATGACAGAAAGTCTGTCACACCGATTTAATTCTTTCATAACCCTCTCACTTAGGTTATATTTTTAAAGATATTAGCCATAAATTGTGGACCACTGTCTGACAGTAACACATTTCACTCTCCCACTTGTACAAAATAAACTTTTCCCAGTTTCTCAATTAAGACTTCTGCTTTCACCCATGTTACCAGACAATTTCACATATCGTATTTAGAGAACACTTCTAATAACAAAAAAGTATAAGTGTGGTCCCCTCTATACACAGTTAATGGATCAAAAATATTCACAGCGATTATGCAGTGATCCATTTCTTCACCCACCACCACATCTTCTCAGAACTAATTGTCTCTTGTAATTTGGGTATACAACTGCAGGCACTATAATGGCCACAACTTTTGTGAATCGGGTCAGTTAGAGCTTGTACATATTGACCCGAAAAACACATCTTCCATTCTTCTTGATCTTTCTTGCTTCTTCTAAACAGTATCACTTGATGGATTTTGTAATATAGCTTGACCTTCGGATCCCAAAATCTGTTTCACTTATTTCAAGTGATCAGCCCTATTGAGTTCCCTTCAAATATCGTGATATATTCGCCGAATTGCTGCTTCGTTTCATGTTCCTTTCATAAACGATACTTGTAGCCCCACAATATGCACTTGCTCATCCTTATCCTTCTCTGGCGATAACGTGGATAACGCATGAGCTATGACATTACCTTGGCCATTTATGTAGCTAACTTCATGTTAAATTGCTGCAGACTCATAGCTCATTTTACTAAACGTGGGCGTCTAAAGCGGCAACTTTTCATAAACCTAAGCCTCTTACAGTCAGTCAAAGCTATGGTACAGTTTCCCAGTAAACAACCCTCAAATTTCTGGAAACCAAACACCAAAGAGCTAGCAGCTCGTGCTCAGCCACACAGTTATTTCACTCTCTGCTGCTGTCAGCATCCTACCCGCGAAGGACACCATATGCTGTTGAGTTACACCCTCGTCACCTTCCATTTGGAAGAGCTCTACACCAATTCCATACACACAGGCCTCTGATGACAGAAAGAAAGGCTTTTAAGCTATTATTATGAGCTCTTGGAATGCTGCTTTACAGTCCTCAGACCAGGCCCTTAATACATTTTATTGAGTAACTGATACTGACTCGGTGTTGCCTGTGTACACGCCACCAGCTCATCAAAGCTAAAAAGACTGAACGTACTCGTCAGCTGCTTTTTATTTTTTAAACTAGGATATTCCTCCTTTGCTCTAAGGTTTCCTTCTTCAGGTGCTATGCCTTAGACATGAATGACACCCACTAAGAATATTATCTCACTTTCAACCAGTTCGGCTTTGATAAATTTCACCTTCATTCCTCCTTTGTGCATGGCCACCAGTACTCATTCCAACAAGTAACAATGCTCTCTCGAGGTGAGTGAAGCTAACAATACATCATCAATGCATTGCACCAGTTGCTCAATCAACTTTGGCCCTAGGACTTTACGAATTGTTCGCGCAAACCATACATCGAAATGTTCAGACCAAATGGCACCAAACAAAACTTGTAACAGAAGACTCCATGAACGAATGGCGTGTACTTTCTGAACTCCTCTGCTAATCTGAGATTTCCAAACACACACAGATCAGCAGATGACAAAAATTTTGCCCAATGAACCCTCTGTAACAGTTCATCAACAGATCCAGACCTATCATTTTTCTCTTTCCACGGGATAATTTAATTTCTAAGCATCTAACACAAGGCAAATACTCTCATCCTTTTTCGGGATCACAAATAATGGATTGATGTATTCATTACTGGTTCATTCAATAACCCCCCCCCCCCCTCCCCCATGATAACATCCAATTTATTTCGTTCTGCACACATTCTCTTCATATAAAAGTCATAGTATTTATCTTGGCCGCAAAGTTTTTGTGAGGCTTTATTTTTAAGTTACATTCAAATTGCTTCACCACCTAGGAAAATCTGAAAACATATCACTATTCCTAGCAAAACTCGTTCATTGTTTCTATCTGGGTATTGAATGAGATCTTCAGATTATCAGCTTTCTACCTAACTCATTCATAACCTACTTTTGGTCTTTAACCATCATATCCTCTTTCTGATTCTCTCTCCGAATTCTCTGTATGGGAATTACTCGATTCACTTGCTCTGCATTCACCTCCTCTGGATGTTCAGATTCTATAGCTCTCTTCCCCTCACCCCCTTGCTGCATAAACGGTACCACAACTGACTTCACTTCAAGATATATTTTCATATTACACAATTCAATATTTACATCACAAGAATAAAAATTCAAAAAAATCTACACTGGTAATCATGTTGAGACTTGGCAGTGGTATGTCTGTCCACTGTGCACAATCATCACACTGCTTGTGAATAAATTGATAAATTAAAATAATGAAGGAGAGAAATAATCAGATGTAATCACATCTAAATGTATCGAAGAGTTTATTAGAATAAGTTTGGTGTAAACAGCATTGCGATCTGAGTGAAGGATCAACAGTTATTTGAATTTTAATTCAAACTATTGATATGAATTCATGTAAGCCAGAGGCCAGTGCGGACTGTCATGGTTATGTGGCAGGGCAGTGTTTGCCACAAAAACGCAAGCCACCCTTGACGTGAACTCAGTCCACGACATGAGGAATGCTCAAAAGCTAGCAGAGTTGTAGTAACCGTGACGCCCCCCCCCCCCCCCCAAAAAAAAAAAAAAAAATGCTGCATAGTATGCAGAAGTACGACCTGGTGGAGGACTCCAAGACCGCGTAGCAGGACAAAGGAAAAACAGTACATGAGGAGGTTATGCAGTGTCTAAGTTAAGAGATATGAGAAATTGTGTTAGATGTAAGTCAGAGAGTGTTTCTAATGGAGTAATAAATTTAAGTTATTATAGCATTAAAAAAATTAACAATTGTTAAAGTGCTTGGTGTGACGTCACTGACACCTAGGACAGGAAGCAGTGGGGAGTGATGCACCATTTTTAGAGGAATGTGGTCAGATGTGCGGCGAAGTTCAGCTCCATAGTTGTGGCATAATAAGCTTTGTTTTTAGGTACATCAAGTCAGTAATGTCTTAGCAGGTAAAGTCGTGTAGGAAATGAATTTGTTTGTTGTTGCCAAAGTAAATTTTATACTGTGACAACTTACGCAGATTCAGACGATGTCAGACAATGCGCAAAACACGATGCCATCTCTACAATTGTCGTCTGTAAGTTGCTTTGACTAGTTCAGTGCTTAATGCCTTACTATCGCGATTTTATCGTCGATGATGACCACTTCGTTACGACAGGGAGATTATTTTATAATTTTGGTTTTGCGAGAATATGGTACTATTAAGTGCCAGCAATTCCTACGCTGACCTGACGTTGTGGTAAGCGGTCCCATGCGACACCTAGCTAAATCATGGTCTGCAAAGTATATTAGCGTTGTGGTAGATCTTCTCTGAGATGCTTCCCTTCCAGGAACTAATCAACCTTTGTGCCACTTTTATACCTATCTTCGCATCTGGTGTGGGGTTGCATCTGGACACCATGTCCTATTTCTACCAGGCATGAATGATTTCAGCCTCCTTGTGGATGGCCTTTCCATAGGAACTCGACTGCCTTCATGAGGCTAGGGTGCTTGAACCTTTTAAAGTCAGTGCATAGACCATGTCCCTGGCCATTGTGAAGGAAACCAACCCCTGCCTCCAGCTATGCAGTCTTTCACACCAACCGAAACTACTGCTGAGAAATGTTCAAGAACTGGTAGGTTATATTAGACAGACCTCCTTGGGTGGAGCACATTTTTGTGCTACTTACCTGGATAATCACTCAAGATATTTAGTAGTGAAAGCATTAAAGCAAACAAATGACATGTCTGAGTCCTTTGTGGAGTTTAAGGGATGTGCAGAGCGTTTCCATTTTGACTGTCAGAAATAGTACATTAGCAGCAAATTTGAAGAATTGTTCTAGGAAGAGGGCATATTACATTGAAAAATCACGGTTTACTCTCCTCTGTCCAACAGAAGAATCATGCGCCGGAATCAAACACTTATATCCATAGTGAGGTGCCTACCATTGTAAGATGGTTTGCCTAATACCTTAATTTTTAGGAGAGGGGGTCTCTGATTTTGGCCTGCTACACCCAGAACAGATGCTCAGAAGATCTCTTGGAGGAAAAATACCGTATGGTATCTGGAGGCAGAAAGAAGTGATTAAAGACTATTTGAAAATGCTCAAAGTATTTGGCTGCAAAACTTGGTCAAGTACATTGACATCTGACAAACTCGTGGAATGAGCAGAAGAATGTGTTTTTCTTGGAGTGGAAGTATGATCAAAAGGATATCATCTGTGGAGCCTTGTACAGAGAAAAATCCTTTTGAGAAGAGATGTCATCTTTGATGAGAGGGTAACTCTTTGTGTCTTTCTGTGGAAGTAAACATGATCCAGACTACAACAGCTGATTCACACAGCAACTAGGTGGCAGCAGATGACATCAATATGGTGTGGTTGAGCTTCCCTGATCAATCAACAGATGATGACAACACATGCCTGAGGAATGCAGAACCTGCAGGTGATGATACAGCTGAATTAACAGCTGTTCTAGGAGGTGGGGCCCATTCAAGGTCTTCACGCCTGGCAAAACCGAAAAAGTGTGGTTTGTGTCTCTTTGCATGGTTTTAGGTATCATGTATCTAGTGAATCTGTCTGGTCTACCATCAACAGAATAGGCTTTAGCCTCAGTTCACATAGCGGAATGACCTGCAGCTATGGAATAGGAGATGAGTAGCCTAAAATGCTAAAATATTAGCAACTTGTGAATAGAGCAAAAGCTGATCATGTTACAGGAAGTAAGTGAATATTTATGACAAAGCGGTAGAGAGAAGGTGATATTATTAAATTTAAAGCAAGGTAGTAGCTCTGAGTTACAGCCAGATATTTGGAGTACATTATTGGAAAAGCTACAGCCCAGTGATGAGATGAAGAAGCTTCAGGATTCTGACTGCAATAACAGTACTGAGAGGACATAACAGTCAAATGCATTGATATAGAAACTACTTATCTGAATAGCCCCAAAAGAGGCATCATTTTCACGGACAGTTTAGCAGTGTACATTCGTGCACGAGTGACTTTTTCTCGAGTATCTGTATTGTTGGATCGATAGTAAGAATTTACGGTCGCTTGAGCTCTGCAAATTCTGATCGAAGCATTTGTGGCGCTCAGTTTCTACTCAGCAGACATACAGACCATAGCAACAAAGCCACTCAACAAACAGCAACAGTGCATGGATACCGTCGTTAAAAAAGAGAGCATAGAACATGTGAACCGAGAAACGACGCCATAACTTAGCAATCCAAGGAAGATTAGTCAAAAGTCTCGAGAAGGTGCACAAAAACCAAGACTTTTTCCTCTACATCAAAAATGTATAATGCTTAAGTATGACTGTTCTACTCACCGGCAAACCAGTCTCGACAGTGGGTAATAAGGTTAGTCTGCTACCGTCCACAAGTTCCTTCCTGCAGTCGCCTGTAACAGAAAGGCTGTATCAGCAAGTTCTAATGGGTTGACAAGAAGCAACAACATGCAGCTATTCTGGAAGGTTGCTGTCTCTGAAACCACGATGCCCCTAGTTCTAAACTATGTGGTCCTGAATCATAAGAAAATACATTGTCCCTTATATTGAATATACAGCCTTTGGTATGTTCATTAATTAGCCTGTACCAAGCAAACGCCGTATAGCCTATGCCTGGGTGTTGCGTATTTAACAAGACAGCTGTCTCACCTACCCCGGTGTCACAGGCAAATGTGCCCCTTGGGCACTTTCAGCTTCCTCAAAATCAGTTTTTTCAGTGTCTCGACTGTGTCCATTTTCGAGGCCTTCAAATAAAACTGTCCGCTCATTGTCGGGGTGACCCTGGCAGTCAGGCTTGATGAGGACGACGGGAAGACAATCGCCAATGCAGCGCAGCCTTACGCCTCTGGGTAAGCAATGCCACTGTTCATTGTCTGCGTGTGTCTGCGTGCACTCCAGCATGAGGGACCGTAAGCACACTCACCTTAATAGCTGCGAGTAGATTACTTATTTACTGCCCTGATCCACAATTTTCAGTGAATGTCTGGTAGAAAAATTCAAAATTATCGCAAAGTAAACGTATAAAAGCAACCGCACTAACTACACTACTACCTAGGGCTCGTGCTGCACCCCGCCATTTTCCGTCCGCGACTGAGCCACGATGAAGTCTTGTATCCCTCCGCCATCCAGATCGGAGAGAGGCGCGACAGTGGCGCTGCTGTCGTCGCTTCGTCCTTTTTTTTTCTTTCCCTCGCCCTCTATGGGTAGGGGGTGGATTGTTAGCGGTACAGTATTCCGTTCCTTAGCCAAGCGATTTAAAAAAAAGTATGGAATGAGAAATGAAATTCATGGCTATTTTTCTTTTTTAAATTAAAAATCAGAGACTGACAGCCAAAAGACGAAGATGTACACAGTTTAAAAACATATCACTGAAAGGAGAAATTCTTCTGATAAAAAACAGTGAATTACTGCATATGAACTTAAAATCTGAATGACTGTCACTGGGTGGGAAGTATTGTTCCCTCACCTACTAACCACCCAACAGAAAGCCCACAACAGACTAAAATTACTAAAATTACTAACAGACTGAACTTGGGGATTACATCCCTCCATTATTCCCTGTACCCTTAAAACCCTCACCCGATCCATCCTTTGTTATGCAAATACTGCATGGATTTCCACCCCACCAATGTTTTATATATCGCTCCAAATCCTTGAATGTCATGCACTCTGTCTCGCTTTCCGTATCTGATTACCTTCCCCCAAATGGATCCTCTAAATCTCATCAGTTTCCTACACACATTGAACACCTGTGCACCTCCGATACTGTCTGCAAACTAGTTTCCAATAGCCCCATTGTCTCACCTCTGATCACCAACCCTGGTGTCTGCTGCACCTTCACAAACACATCCCTCAATCCCGACACCTCCACACACTCCGTATCCCGTCCCAACGCAACTTCAACCGACTCTCTCTCCCAGACAAAGAGATCCACCCTGATATTCATTCCTCCTACCAACTTTAACCCTTTCTCGCCAACCTACTCCACATCAGGCTTCCTCTCACTTCTTCCCTCTGTACACACCTATATCCCTTTCTTCTTGTGCCACTACTGTCTTCACATACCATTACTCCTCCTCACTCTCTGTCCTTCCCAATCGCTGTCTTTCCACTATCTGCTTCATCTCTTACCTCTCATCTCCCAAGATTTTCCACCTAACAGACCCCTATCTCCTTGCCCACACCCTCCTCCTGAACATCTGTGGAACATATTTCTTTCCTCCCAGAATACTTTTTCACCCAGTGCAGGTACTTCAGATGTTAAGTGAAAGTGCAGTGCTCGAGTGCTTTTTCATCACAACTGTGTTTTTAAATTGTATATTTTCTTTGTCCTTTTAGCTGTCGATCATTAATCTTTTTAATGTCTAATGTAAAAAGTCGTCATAATTTTATTTTCCTATCACCTTCTTTTACCTTTTTATGAGCATTCTTGGCTGAAGAGTTGACAGCCCATCCCCACCCATATGTGACATGGTAGGACAAAATAAAAAAAAGGAAAAGAAGAAGTTTTGTTGAAGGTAGTTTTGTAGGTTTGAGGGTGAAAGTAAAGAGGTAGGAATTGTTAGGTAGGGAAACCATGGAGATCCTAGGTAGTAGGTAAGGTGGATAGGGGGAATACAGACAGTGGGAAAGACATAGGGTGAGGAATAGTGTGGGGTGTGGGGAGAGTAGTGGTTCCAAGAGGAAAAGGATAGGAATGGATCGAGAAGGAAAAGATGAGAAGGGGCCTGATCTGGAGTAGGATAGGTGGAGAAGAGTTGAAGATGGTAGGAGGGATAGACATCAGGATAGATCTCATATTTTATTTATTATTTCATCCGTCTTAACCCCATGTGGTGGGGGGGGGGGGGCTGTCAGCAGAACAAACAACCCGCTCTTCAGGGAGTAGACATTAGTCTCTAACTTAGACGCTACAACAAAACACAACACACGGAGACATATAGACCATTAAATGAAAATTATTTTAAAAGGTAATGTTAATGGGAGAATGGAAGCAAATGACGCTGTCATCATGAATTGTTTAAAAACATTGATAACAGTGTGGACAGACAGCACACTCAAAACCACTTGAAGTACACTAATTACGTGAAAAAACAGTTGAAGAACTCTAAACACTTGAAATACCTCTTGAACAATGCGGAACATGGCAGAAGATATACTGGCCTTTAAAAACAGAGCACTGTCCGCTTTCACTAAAACTGGAAAAAGACTGTCCTGGGATGACAGATTGTTGTTGAAATGAAAGGTGGTATGGAGGGCTGTGGAGAATGGTGGTTGTGAGACAGAGGTGGCTGCGGGGAACAAGAAGAGAGGGGTAGGTGATATGTCTAGAGATTTGAGAGGAAAAAGGGGTGGTGTGGTCTAGGGAGAGGATAAGGAACAGGATGAGGAGGAGGAACAGGATGAGGAAGGACGAGAGGGGGAAGGAGGGGGTGGGGTTGGACAGGCTGGGGTAGATTCAGAGTTGGTGCAGATCTCATTGTCTGGGAAAGGTTTTTTTTCCTTTATTGTGATGTCATTCCCATGCCCCATATGGACAGGAGAGGGCTGACAGTGGCACAATCCGCCTCTCTTCAGAGGACACTAGACATAAAATAAGGGCGGAAAATAGGGGATATAAAAACCTAGTAAATGGAGATAATGGAAGTTAAAATATACACTGACATGGAGACACATGGTCGGGGGGCAGTTAAAAAAGTCGACATAAAGTTAAAAGAACACAGTTGGCGATTTGTGGGGCACTGACAATACACTGGAGTCACACACATGGGTTACAAGTCGGCCACAGTATAAAAACACACAGAGTGAGAGACACAAAAAAAAGAAAAAAAACACTGTAAGCTGTGGAGCACACATGAAGAATAAAAACTCCAGGGAGGAACCTGCCAAGGGATGGGAGGCCTGAGAGGAGGGAAAAAAGGGGAGTGGAAGGTGCAGTGGGGGAGGGGGCTGGAAGGTATGGGAGAAAAGAAAAAAGGAGGGTTCAGGGGTGCACCAAGAGGCAGTAGATGGACAGAGCAGGAGATAGAAGGCAAGTCATGAGTGAGCACTGAGACACAGAAGGGGGGCATGGGAAAGGGAGGGGGGTGCGGAGAAAAACCACTCAGGGGAAGGGAATAAGAGGTGAGAGGGAGCCCTGAGGAGTAGGAGGGAGAAAGTGGGGTTAGAGTTGGTAGGAGGGGTAGAGATCAGGGTGAAGCTCATCATCTGGGAGGGGTAAGTGCTGGAAGTTGTGTCGGGAAATAAGGTGGAGGGTGGGACATAACGGTAAGGGCATGGCAACAAAATCAAATGGCTCTAAGCACAATGGGACTTAACATCTGAGGTCATCAGCCCCCTAGACTTACAACTACTTAAACCTAACTAATCTAAGGACATCACACATATCCATGCCCGAGGCAGGATTCGAACCTGCAACCATAGCAGCAGCACGGCTCTGGACTGAAGCGCCTAGAACCGCTCGGCCATGGCGGGCGTGGCAACAGACTGGATGTAGAGAGGATAGGAGACACCAGGGGATGGGGGGGGGGGGATCGAGTTGGTGAGCGATGCACAGGGTGCAGATGTGTTCAGTGTTTGATGATGATGATGATGATATATGGTTTGTGGGGTGCTCAACTGCATCAGTTATCAGTGCCCAGATGTGTTTGAGGAAAATAAGGTGTGGGAAGTGGATGAGGTCATAGAGAATCTGCATGGGGGATGGAAGATGGATACAGAAGGCGAGGTAGAGGGCATGACATTCTAGGATTTAAAGGACACTATAAAATCTGGGAGGAGTGGAAATTCATGTGACACTGGCATAACAAAGGATGGGGCAGATCAAGGATTTGTAGGTGTGAAGGATGTTGGAAGGATGTAGTCCCCATTTCCGGCTGGACAGGAGTTTCAGGAGGGGGACTCTATTGTGGGCTTTGTGTTGGAACATAAGGAGATGGGGGTCCAGGTGAGGTGACGGTCGAGGGTGAGGCCAAGGTATTTTAGGGTACCAGTGAAGTGGATAGGACAACCATAAATGGTGAGATAAAAATCACGGAGCTGGAAGGAGAAGGTGGTATGACCTATGATGATTACCTGAGTCTTAGAAGGGTTGATGCGAAGGACCCACTGGTTGCACCAGGCGTGAACTGATTGAGATGGGTTTGAAGGGTACATTGGGACTGTTGAAGGGTAGGATAAAGAGCCAGGAAGGCGGAGTCATCGGAAAATTGGATGAGGTGAACAGCCAGGGAAGGTTTGGGCATATCAGCAGTATACAGGAGGTATAGGAGAGGGGAAAAGATGGAGCCTTTGGGCACACCAGCAGTGGGATAGAAAGTACGGGAGTTGGTAACGAGGATAGTGACATGGGAGGGACGATGAGAGATGAAGGAAGCAATGAGATGGACGATTTTTATGGCGAGAGCATAGGTCTGGAGTTTAAAGAGGAGCCCGGGATGCCAGACATGGTTGTAGGCATTCTGGAGGTCGAGAGAAAGAAAGATAGCAAAGCGACGGGAATTAACTTGGAGAGAAAGAAGATTGGTAAGGTTAAGAAGTTGGTTGTCAGCTGAGAAGGAGGGCCAGAAGCCACACTGGTTAAGGTGGTGATGAAAACGGTTGGAGAGGACAGAGTCAAAGACCTTACTGAACACAGAGGCCGTAGACGAAAACATGTAAATCCTCAACCAGTGCATACAACATATGTCCTTTTGGATTAGTCTTACAGGAATTCCAGGTAACATGTTTACTATTAAGATCCCCTCCAAGGAGGATCTTGTCGTAACCCTCTGTAACTGCGTAAAGATCTTCTGGTCTTCTGGGTGGAGAGGCTTCTTTGGGCTACGGTAAGCTGCAATACAGGTGATGTTTTCATGCGTCGTGTGGATTGTTACTGCTGTGGCTTCTAAAGTCTGGAGTTTGGGTAAATGTTCTTGGTGGTAACGAATGCATTTTTTGACGAGAACTGCAGTCCCTCCACCTCGTTGGTCCCGTCTGTCCATCCAGTAGATGTGCATGTTCCTCAAGCGGAGGTCAGTTGCCTTTCGGAGATGTGTTTCGGAGACAAATGCTGTGTCTATCCTGTGTCGATGTAAGAAGTCCGTGAATTCTGTTTTCTTCAGTTTCAGGCCGTTGGCATTCCAGATGCAGGAGTTGAGATCCTCGTGTGATGCCGTCTATCCATTTAGGGTGCTTGAAAAGCTGTCAGTACGCTTTCTGCAAGTGAGAGAATCGATGTCAGCTTCTGTTGGAGGGCGATGAGTACTTGAACAATATCTGTTAAACGCTGGTGTAAAGGTGGTCGACCAGGCAGGTGATGTCTTCGCTGGTGTTGGCGTCAGTGGATGGGCATGTATTGCTTCGGAGTAAGAGCGGTGTTGTCTTGTCTGTAGTAGAGTCACTCTGGGTGCCGGTTTTGGTCGAGAGGCGATTGTTTCGGCAAGGAGAGGTGCTGCTTGTTGTTGGATGGCCTGAATCGCCGCCATGGCCGAGTTCTTGACAATTATAGGCTGTTGTGGGGTCGAGTTCTTTCGTGTCCTTCTGGTGTATTTCCGTAGGAGTTCTTGAAATTTGGGGCAGCCACGGTAGGTCGCTGGATGTTCTTCTTCAAAATTGGCGCACTTTGGGGCGCTGTCCTAGGATGGGCACAATTCGATGATTTGTGGGAGCCCCCGCAGTGGGCTGGCATGCCGCAGTAGTTCGCCGTATGCTCGAAACGTTGACAATGTCGACACTGAACTGGTCCTTCTTTACTATTATCGGTTTTGATTATCACTCGTGTGTAGAGCAGGTACTTGACATCATATATCTTGTCACTGTCTTTCCCAGATGGGAGGGTGACTCAGTACACAGGTTACGGTATCAGTTGTTTCGTCCTATAGTCGCGTTTCTTAAATTGGTAGACTTGTAGCACTTTGAAGCCTTTTTCCTTGAGGGCATAGTAAAGTTGTTCTTCGGTAACTTCCGCTGGGAGGCGTTTGACAGCTAGTTTCAAATCTCTGTTGTCTGGTGACTGGTGCGTAAAATATGAGAAGCTGTGGGTCGTGAAGAATTTTATTGCACGTCTTTGGTCTTCGAAGGACTCAAAGTGGTATTTGATGCGTGCCTTATGGAATATAGCTTTAAGGTTGCCCTCTAGAAGGCCGTTGCGCGTTTCGTTTAGGTGAATGTAATCCTTCGTGTAATAAATAGTGACTGGGGGCACTATGAGAAGCACATTCTTGTCTCTGTCCACCGCTTCTGCGGCACTAGAAGTTTGTGCCTGCGGCTTGTTGGTGGGTGATGGAGGCGCAACTTGAGGTGTTGTGTTGCTTCTACGCAGATTGTTGTGTACGAGCGTTAAGTCCCCCTCTGCGTGTGGGGAGTCGTTGCCGTTTTCTGCTGCAAAGGCCGCTGCCATCTCTACGTCGTCTTCCGTTTTGTGGAAGTACTGTGATTTGACACCTGAGTCCATAGCTGGAGGTGCCAGATAGGTGTCGTTATCCTGCTCTTGCGTTTCCCGTGAATAGCGGATAAGGCGTTGTATGTCCTTCAGCGTTTCTTTGTCCTCCTCCCGACATACACTCCTGGAAATTGAAATAAGAACACCGTGAATTCATCGTCCCAGGAAGGGGAAACTTTATTGACACATTCCTGGGGTCAGATACATCACATGATCACACTGACAGAACCACAGGCACATAGACACAGGCAACAGAGCATGCACAATGTCGGCACTAGTACAGTGTATATCCACCTTTCGCAGCAATGCAGGCTGCTATTCTCCCATGGAGACGATCGTAGAGATGCTGGATGTAGTCCTGTGGAACGGCTTGCCATGCCATTTCCACCTGGCGCCTCAGTTGGACCAGCGTTCGTGCTGGACGTGCAGACCGCGCGAGACGACGCTTCATCCAGTCCCAAACATGCTCAATGGGGGACAGATCCGGAGATCTTGCTGGCCAGGGTAGTGGACTTACACCTTCTAGAGCACGTTGGGTGGCACGGGATGCATGCGGACGTGCATTGTCCTGTTGGAACAGCAAGTTCCCTTGCCGGTCTAGGAATGGTAGAACGATGGGTTCGATGACGGTTTGGATGTACCGTGCACTATTCAGTGTCCCCTCGACGATCACCAGTGGTGTACGGCCAGTGTAGGAGATCGCTCCCCACACCATGATGCCGGGTGTTGGCCCTGTGTGCCTCGGTCGTATGCAGTCCTGATTGTGGCGCTCACCTGCACGGCGCCAAACACGCATACGACCATCATTGGCACCAAGGCAGAAGCGACTCTCATCGCTGAAGACGACACGTCTCCATTCGTCCCTCCATTCACGCCTGTCGCGACACCACTGGAGGCGGGCTGCACGATGTTGGGGCGTGAGCGGAAGACGGCCTAACGGTGTGCGGGACCGTAGCCCAGCTTCATGGAGACGGTTGCGAATGGTCCTCGCCGATACCCCAGGAGCAACAGTGTCCCTAATTTGCTGGGAAGTGGCGGTGCGGTCCCCTACGGCACTGCGTAGGATCCTACTGTCTTGGCGTGCATCCGTGCGTCGCTGCGGTCCGGTCCCAGGTCGACGGGCACGTGCACCTTCCGCCGACCACTGGCGACAACATCGATGTACTGTGGAGACCTCACGCCCCACGTGTTGAGCAATTCGGCGGTACGTCCACCCGGCCTCCCGCATGCCCACTATACGCCCTCGCTCAAAGTCCGTCAACTGCACATACGGTTCACGTCCACGCTGTCGCGGCATGCTACCAGTGTTAAAGACTGCGATGGAGCTCCGTATGCCACGGCAAACTGGCTGACACTGACGGCGGCGGTGCACAAATGCTGCGCAGCTAGCGCCATTCGACGGCCAACACCGCGGTTCCTGGTGTGTCCGCTGTGCCGTGCGTGTGATCATTGCTTGTACAGCCCTCTCGCAGTGTCCGGAACAAGTATGGTGGGTCTGACACACCGCTGTCAATGTGTTCTTTTTTCCATTTCCAGGAGTGTATAACGTGTCTTCTGGCGTAGACCTGGCGGTCGTCTTCATTGGTGCGTCCGTCGTGGTGTGACGTATGGCCGACGTCCGAATACGGTTTCGTCGTGTGGTGTGTAGTTTTCTGAGGTCGAATAGCGCCTGTCCAGCGTCGTTCTATCCTGTCACGAACCGGTGCCGTAGCCTGGGTCGTCAACCTGGGATCCGTCCTGTGTGGAGCGGCCGCTGGGGCGTCCGGCGGGCCAGGCCCAACCGACCGACCAGCGGCCAACTCCGGCGCGTCCGAGGCGGCTGCCCCTGCCGCGCGCGCATCATCCTCGCTCGTTTGTATCGCACACTCAACTGTCTGGCAAAGCACCAGGTATAGCTCAAGTAGTTCATGCAAAAATCTGTAGATGGCGAGCTGAATGCACGTCAGTATGCGCACATTAAATATTTAACTTTCTTTTTCACAGTGTAAGAGTCCACTGCATATTTTGCAAACATTTAGAGTTAAAATTCTAAAGGATAATGATGAATGACATGTCAATTGTTACGACTAAGAGAAACTGTGACGACCTGATGCATTCTTGATATCAGTAGACCTTGAATTCTACTATAAATAAAAGCCTTTACACTTACACATTGACTTCCTTCCCCCACACGGCTCCTGTATGAACTGATCCCCTTCCCCCACCTCCTCTTGTTCCTCCAACATCTCCGCATCCTTTACATTGTTCGCAGGCTTGATCCCCCCCACCCTCTGGTTTCCTCCTTCCTCTCCATCCCCCGCCCATTGCCGCGCCTCTATCGCTGTATCCCTCCCTCTCTCCACCTCCACACCCTCCATCTCCTTCATCAGGGCAATTTCCAACGCCTTCCCCTCCCGGATGACGAACTTCGCCGTGACATATACCCTTCCTTCCAACTATAACCCGGCCTTGTTCCCCCCCCCCCTCCCCAGGGTCCCCTTCTCCTCTTTCTTCCTTCTCCCAGAGCGGATTTTCCTCCATCCCCCCCCTCCCCTGAGACCCTGCCCCCCATACTTGCCTCTCTCCTTCCCACATCCCTCCCTACCTGGCCCTCTTCCGAGCGCCCCCCTTTCCCCTCCCCCATCTCTTCCCCTCCCTCCCTTCTTCAGGTCTCCCTCATCTCCTTGAACCTGGCGGATCCTCTGTATTGCTCATCAACAGTGTGCCACGTCAGTGTTGTGTTTCGTGCTGTTTCCCGTGTGCGTCAAGAGGTGTGATTTTAATTGTGTACTGCCTTGAGGTTCGCCGTCAGTGTTACGCTGTGTGCTATGCCATCCGTCAACACCTTTATGCTCCAGTCATACTGTGCCTTGTGTTCTTTTAATCGTCGCAGTGTGTGGATTTTTTGTGTGTGCTACTTTTAAACAGTTTTTTATCTCCATTTTACAGTCACCCCGTTTTTTGTATATTGCCTTCCATGATGTTCTCCCTTTTTATATCCATGTTCGCCTTCTTCTCTCCTTTGCTGTTTTTAAATGTCTTCTCTTGTTTTGT
Organism: Schistocerca americana; assembly: GCF_021461395.2. Lineage (NCBI taxonomy): Eukaryota > Metazoa > Arthropoda > Insecta > Orthoptera > Acrididae > Schistocerca > Schistocerca americana. The sequence goes on along the minus strand of NC_060119.1, from coordinate 554,704,800 downwards.
TCTATGTCTTTCGGCTGAAGAGCAGTGCATATGCTGCTGCCAGCCCGCCCCGATGGGGAATTGAAATACAATAAAGAAAAAAAAAAAAAAAAAAAACTTACACATTGACACGACAATTTTGCATTTTTACTATTTTCTCAAGATAGGGTTAATTTTAATTAATTAACCCCCACAAATATAATGCAAACGTAATCTACTTACTAATCTCTGTGTTGAATTACGTGTTATCCGCGTATTCACGTTGTAAGTTGTATGAAAATTTAACAAAACTGGTAGGATATACTTGTGGAAGTGTAGAGTTGGCTGGCTACGAACGTATCCGTTCGAGTCTTTGAACAGTTGTAGTCTCAGCTGTGCGCTAGAGAAGGCACAATCTTGTGCAGGCCCGATAGCCAAGTTAGTGAATTCATGGCGAGCTAGTGGCTGCTGCGCTGACATCGGCTATAGGCTACCCTGAAGCCTGCCTCACACGAGTTTAAAGGGACTATTCGGTAGTGGGAGTCAACGGGGGTGGTGTTCCTGGCCCTAACCGAATTCGTCAGTCCTGTCAACGACAGCAACTCGCTAACATTTGTGCAGAATCACATAGTATTTCGTTATGTAATTGAACTTAGTCATCGAAGCGAGAAACTCACTTTTTGCAACCTGTTTTTAGTGATTGTTGTAATACACACTTAACCTGCGATGGCTACATATTCAATGAAACCGTGCAGAAGAGGTCTAGTAATTGAAGAACATAGATGACGATGCTGTGATAAAACTTCGCGGTGTTCTGTGAAATTAACTACAGAAGGAAAAGAAAGCTTATTTTCGGGTTTGGAAGGCACTTATGACCACACAGCAGTTCAAGAACGTTTTAAACAGGAAAATGTTATCGAATTCTGTTAAAACAAAAAGTGAAGCTTTCGATGAAAGACGATCAAGGCTAACATGCAAAGAAGTAGATGACAATTCAACAACAATGAACACATGAGCGAGGAAGGATGTAAGATACATTCGCTACAATATTACTCACACCACTTTGAGGAGAATAATGAAACCACAAAAAATTCTGGATGGAAATGCAGGGTGCCTTATAGCAGATGGGGGTGATAACTACAAAAGGAAAGGCCTATGTCCTTAATAATGATCTGGAAAATGGTCATCTTGTTTTTTCAGCCGACTCCAAACTAAAATAACTGTGCCAGCAGGAAACTATATTAATCAGTGATACTTCTTAATATGCAGCAAAACACTTTTTCCAACAACTCACGATCCGCAGATACTCTGGTGGTTCTTTCATACCATTAATATTCAGCCTTATAAAAGATTAGAAGAAGGAAATACATTTGCAACTTGAACAGTGAGTTCAAGACGATTGTAGGAAGAGATACCTATCGTTTTACCCAAAAAAGGTATTAATTAACTTCGAGCAGTCCATCCATTAGAGAATCAAGGTTGTCTTCTCATCTATCGAGATTACTGGTTGTATAATTAGTACAACAAATTATTTGCCTTTAAAAAAACACAGTAGAATGTAGTTATTCCTAAAATTACATTATTCCTCAAAATTAATTACGTATCATTCACGCTACATTGCTTAAGTCGCAAGCGTTAAAAACCTTTGCATTTTAAATTTCCACAAACATTATTTTTTGTACATAGTTCAGGTGGCGAAAATATAAACACTTGGTTTAGCATCAATTTACAAAGACCACAACAATGATACATTGGAATGGAAATGAAGTCCCATGCTTCTTTACAGAGCGTAGGGGAACGATGCGGGAGACCCGCACCGCCTTACTAGGCAAGGTCCTAATGGAGGTGGTTTGCCGTTGCCTTCCTCCGACCGTAATGGGGATGAATAATAATGATGAAGACGAGACAACAACACCCAGTCATCTCGAGGCAGGAAAAATCCCTGACCCCGCCGGGAATCGAACCCGGGACCCCGTGCTCGCGAAGCGAGAACGCTACCGCGAGACCACGAGGGCGGACAATGATACATTACTGGCCATTAAAATTGCTACACCAAGAAGAAATGCAGTTGATAAACGTGTATTCACTGGACAAATCTAATATACTAGAAATGACATGTGATCACATTTTCACGCAATTTGGGTGCATAGATCCTGAGAAATCAGTACCCAGAACAACCACCTCTGGCTGTATTAACGACCTTGATACGCTAGGGCATTGAGTCAAACAGAGCTTGGATGGGGTGTACAGGTACAGCTGCCCATGCAGCTTCAACATGGTACCATAGTTCATATTGTGATGAGTCAGTTGCTCAGCCACTATTGACCAGACGTTTTCAATTGGTGACAGATCTGGAGGATGTGCTGGCCAGGGCAGCAGTCGAATATTTTCTGTATCCAGAAAGGCCCTCACAGGACCTGCAACATGCGGTCGTGCATTATCTGGTGAAATGTAGGGTTTCGCAGGAATTGAATGAGGGTAGAGCCACGGGGCGCAACACATCTGAAATGTAACATCCACTGAACAAAGTACCGTCAATGCGAACAAGGGGTAGTAACGCCGGAAATGGATATCCCCCTATTTCCATCTATTTTACTATAAATTTTTTTCCTTATTTTGTTACCTGAAGATGTGTCATTTCTGTGTATTTATATATTTTAATTGTGTTACTCTATATATATATATATATATATATATATATATATATATATATATATATATATACTCCTGGAAATGGAAAAAAGAACACATTGACAGCGGTGTGTCAGACCCACCATACTTGTTCCGGACACTGCGAGAGGGCTGTACATGCAATGATCACACGCACGGCACAGCGGACACACCAGGAACCGCGGTGTTGGCCGTCGAATGGCGCTAGCTGCGCAGCATTTGTGCACCGCCGCCGTCAGTGTCAGCCAGTTTGCCGTGGCATACGGAGCTCCATCGCAGTCTTTAACACTGGTAGCATGCCGCGACAGCGTGGACGTGAACCGTATGATCAGTTGACGGACTTTGAGCGAGGGCGTATAGTGGGCATGCGGGAGGCCGGGTGGACGTACCGCCGAATTGCTCAACACGTGGGGCGTGAGGTCTCCACAGTACATCGATGTTGTCGCCAGTGGTCGGCGGAAGGTGCACGTGCCCGTCGACCTGGGACCGGACCGCAGCGACGCACGGATGCACGCCAAGACCGTAGGATCCTACGCAGTGCCGTAGGGGACCGCACCGCCAGTTCCCAGCAAATTAGGGACACTGTTGCTCCTGGGGTATCGGCGAGGACCATTCGCAACCGTCTCCATGAAGCTGGGCTACGGTCCCGCACACCGTTAGGCCGTCTTCCGCTCACGCCCCAACATCGTGCAGCCCGCCTCCAGTGGTGTCGCGACAGGCGTGAATGGAGGGACGAATGGAGACGTGTCGTCTTCAGCGATGAGAGTCGCTTCTGCCTTGGTGCCAATGATGGTCGTATGCGTGTTTGGCGCCGTGCAGGTGAGCGCCACAATCAGGACTGCATACGACCGAGGCACACAGGGCCAACACCCGGCATCATGGTGTGGGGAGCGATCTCCTACACTGGCCGTACACCACTGGTGATCGTCGAGGGGACACTGAATAGTGCACGGTACATCCAAACCGTCATCGGACCCACCGTTTTACCATTCCTAGACCGGCAAGGGAACTTGCTGTTCCAACAGGACAATGCACGTTCGCATGTATCCCATGCCACCCAACGTGCTCTAGAAGGTGTAAGTCAACTACCCTGGCCAGCAAGATCTCCGGATCTGTCCCCCATTGAGCATGTTTGGGACTGGATGAAGCGTCGTCTCATGTGGTCTGCACGTCCAGCACGAAGGCTGGTCCAACTGAGGCGCCAGGTGGAAATGGCATGGCAAGCCGTTCCACAGGACTACATCCAGCATCTCTACGATCGTCTCCATGGGAGAATAGCAGCCTGCATTGCAGCGAAAGGTGGATATACACTGTACTAGTGCCGACATTGTGCATGCTCTGTTGCCTGTGCTATGTGCCTGTGGTTCTGTCAGTGTGATCATGTGATGTATCTGACCCCAGGAATGTGTCAATAAAGTTTCCCCTTCCTGGGACAATGAATTCACAGTGTTCTTATTTCAATTTCCAGGAGTGTATATATATATATATATATATATATATATATATATATATATATATATATATATTTATGGCGATATATAATTGGTTTGTTTTGTAAATATTACTTGTATTTTTACACTGGGTCTGGCCTAGGGAAAACTATGGCATCAAACGATTACATCGATAGGTCGTGTGGAGAACCTAAGTGTTTAGGATCTTTGGTAGTGTTAACTCTGCCGCATGGAGCGCAGGCAGAGGGAGTCTGGCTGGAGTAGGGCAGTGGAGCAGGTGTGTTGTGTGATGTTCCCGCAAGTTGCTGCGCTTTCGGGGTTTGGCACCATGTAACTGCGCTCGACTGGCTATGATGGTTTCTGACACGGTGTTACGGACGGGAAGTATTAGCTGGCACACATTAAGAGCCCGTTTCGCATGGTGACCGTGTCGAGAAGAAGGCGCGCCAACATCCAGCTTCTGCAACAGCGACGGCCGACAATGAGTGACTGTCACCACCTCATCGATCGACGACTTCAAACCTTCAATCAACCAACAAGGAAGACTGGAAGCACATAGAGTTTTAGAACTGTATGGCAGACCTCAGCTTTTAAAATTGTCCCATTTGCCTCACAAAATTACAGCAACTTAGCATGAACCTTTGTTGCTCATTATCCCAATTGCATTACCAAGCAGGGTTCCTTCCTTTTCCAGAACAAACCCCAGTGTCATTGAAATTCAAACGCCAGCATTAAAGTAATATCATTCCATTCCACTGCTTTAATTTTAGAGTTCAGTTAAAGTATTCGTAGCTGGCTACGATATTTAGATTACACAACCACAAATTAAGAGTGCGAGTTTTGTTACCATATTTTTGCTTACCTGTGACTGCACCTCAGCTTGGTACGTACCAAATTTTACTATTGTTAATTGTTCAGTATCATTTAATTCAAGTTCAAAGTTAAATCTCTTATTTCTAAATTGTGTAGATTCAAGTAGCTTTTGAAATGATTGTTGAGGTAGACCAAGACTAACCTTATTTTATTGAATTTCGTAGTGCTTCAGAAACAAAGTTCACTATTAATTTCAGTCACTAAATTAACTCTCAATTTTCCTGTTTTATTAATTCTTTTGCTAAATTAAGTCAGAGTGTAGCGAAATTTATTACTTCTGACAAACATTCAGTTTTCACACAACACGTGTCAACCTTCAGTTGCCACGCTTTTAGTGGTAAATATATGTGGATTAATCGTTCATTTTCAGTTATTATAGAAGTTGTCCATGGGACAGGCGACCGTAATTTTCCCCAAATCTCAAATATCTAATTAACGCCAAGTAATTGTTAATGTAACGACCGCACATTTACTTTCTTTATTAACTTTACCCCTTTTCAAAATTAATTTCCACCAATTTCATTTGCATTTTTCCTTTCATTTAGGTGTAACCCTTTCCTCGCTCTTTACCGACAGATTAACTTCGGTGACGATTGCTTTTCCCAAATTTCCATTAGGTACACGCGGTTTAATATTTCACTGTCATTAAGGTCGATAAGTGAGGGGGAGGTTACACGTGGCGACCTGGTGACGGGACAATCTTCACATCTGAGGTTGTTCTGGACACGAATTTTGCATTGTGCAAATCTCGTAAAAAAGTACTGATTACGAACAGGTCGTTACGTCAGCGAGAGTAAGTAGTGGGAGGAATCCTAATTAGATTTGAGATCTGGTATTTATATTGAAAATTAGTAAAATGAGTGAAGGCAACAATCACCAAAATTTGGTAGACTTGGGTACGAAACAATCGGTCGAACAGTGGGAAACGCGCACCGCGGAACCCATTGTTCAGGGGCAGTCGGCTAGCATGAAAGAAGCGACCGCCGAAACGCAAGAAAGAGCAGAAATAGAATTACAAACTTTAGAAATATGTTTCGGAATCGGGAGTGAAAATCAAATCTGAACCCCTTGATGACGAATGCGGGCGGACAATTAAAGAGGCACCTGCTACGGAAGTGAAACCACTGTGGTTTCCGGGAATTTAACTGATTTATTGAAGGTTTTGACTAACGAAATCCAGGCTCAGTCTAGCAAGATAGAAACTCAATCGGCAGAAATTAAAGCTCAGTCTGCCAAGCAAAAAGCTCAGTCTGAAAATATTGACAGGAAGCTAGACAATCAGAACAAAGCTATTAATGTTGTTAACAACAATGTTGGAGTTGTTAACACAAAAGTTGATAAAATCAAAGAAGATATTGTTGTGATTAATACCGAAATCGGTAATCTTAAACAGGTATTGATAGGCGTTCAGGCGGAAATTGCGAGCATAAATACTCGCTTGGATTCCGAAATTAGCAGAATCGAGAAAAGTGTAGGAGAAGCAGTTGCTCCGATCATTGAGAATAAGGCGACGAAACAAATTCAATTAGTGAAAAACGAGGATCAACAGAAGGTGGAAACTTTAAAGGCTTTAGTATCCGAAGTAGATACTAAAGTGAGGAAGCAGGCTAATACCTGCGAAGAGAAAAAGAGGGAAGTGGCAACGCTTGCGACAACCACTTGCCAAGTAATTACGAGAGTTTCGGAATTAGAAAAGAAACTTGTTGAAAAAACAGAGCTATGTGCCAATCTGTGCACATAGTTCGGAATTGTTGACGAAAGAGGAGCGGTTCGACCCCTTGAAAAAAGGCGGTATACACGCGACGGATTTCATTAAAAATTGTGAAAGAGTTTTACCCAGATCATGGACTAATGAGAGAAAAATTAATGCGGTTATTGACGTGTTGGCTGGTGATGTCAAGCGTTGGGGCTTAAACCTCAACATCACGAACCTGACTTTTGACAAGTTTAAAAATTTGTTTCTGGCTGAATACTGGTCAGAGCAAAAACAACAAAGTGTCTGGCGCGAATTTGTCGTATCGAGGCCTTTCGATGCGAATTCGCGTGGCTCGATGAAGGAGTTTTGTGAGGGCTGGATCCGCACGGAATCCGAAATAGTCTGGGAACTCTACAAGAAGCTTCCAGATGATACAAAACGCTACGTAGGAAGCAATTACAAGACAATGAATGATTTCCTGGAAAGAGTTGAGGACGAGGACAGTTGGCGCAATAGTCGCGACAGTGGTAGAGGCCGTGGTAACAACAACGGGTACTACAACAACCACAACAACGATAACCATGGGAATAGTGCATACCGCAACCATGGCATCAATAACAATAATGGTTCGGACCGTAATAACAATCGGTACAATGCAAATAATAACAGGAATGACGGAAACCAGTATCATACTAACGTGACACGAGCTTCGCAGAATAGTAATAACGCCAGAGGGTGTGATACGCCGCCTCAGCAGCATCCTGGGAGCAGATTTGCTGGGACCAGACAGGGAAACCATTAGCCGTGCCGGTGAGGGGCCGACCGGACGTGGAGAAATTTTGGTGGCCCAATAACAGGAGAACACCGAGGTGTAGTCGTTATGAAAATTCAGTACGGAATAATCAACGGCGGGAGAGTGTGTCAGTGTTAAGAGAAATAGTGCGCCCACAAGTAGTAGATCAGCTGTAGACACGCCAGCAGAAAATACATTCACTGTCAGTGAGAACAATTTGCGTAGTGTTCCGGAAATCAGTTATAAAGTGGCAGCTGTAACACCCACAGCGGAACCGGAGATTGAGTTTAAGAATGATTCGCAAGTGTTTAGAGGAGATCAGATGTCGGATAACACGTCCGTCATCGAGCGAGGGGATGCAGAGAAGGATGAAGTCTGGTTAAGGCAGTTCGGTCGCTTATACGATGAACTAAGAGATTATAGGGGCCTGTATGGGAGAAGTGTTTATGGGGAGCGCGTGCAGGATTTGCCGCGTCTCGTCCCGCAGGAAGGTAGTGATTGTGAAGTGATAGAAAGTTCTGGCCCTAACCGGCAGACTTTACCAGAAATAGTTGATGTTAATGGGGAGCACGAGCAAGATTCGTCGTGTTTCGTCCCGCAGGAGTTGGATGTTGAAGTAGTAACGGTAGAAGTGGCCGACTCATCCGACGCAAAACTCCAGTTTAAACATTGCGAGAGTATTAAGGAGAAAGATTACGAAAATTTTAGTGATAGCCTATGAGGTTAGAGCTGACGTTATACGGTCGGACGGTAGCAGTGTGGGTTGCGCAGATCCAGAGGAAGTAATTGCAGATACTACTGGGCACATTCCTCCAGGTAGATTGGCAGATGAGATCAATCTGACCACAGAGGAATCAACGAAGGTGACAATTAGTGAATTGATAGCAAAGCAGCACTCACTAGTTGACGAGTTACAGGAAAAGGTTTCGGTATTGGAGGCAAAGCTACAGACTAAGTCTCAGGACAAACGTGTTGAAATTAAAACTGTATGTGAACAGAGGCTGAAAAAGCCGCCAGATAAGCCGGATTTAGGATCAAAGCCGGATGGTTTTTTCTGGAATGACCTGGATATAGACGAGGATTTATTGTGGGAAAATAAAGAAACAGTGGAGGATAAGTGTAGACAGATAGTAGTGTCTGTTAATATGCACGGCCTACAACTAAACGTGTTGATTGACACCGGTGCAGAAATGAGTGCTGTATCTGGGAAAATATTTGAGTAACTGAAAGACAGACCTGGTATCGTTGTTATGCCAGTAACAGCAGTGAAAATTATAGGTGCTACTGGGAAGGCCAGTAAACCGGTCACAAAACAGATTTTTGTCAACTTCGAGATATGTGGGGCACGATTTGAACAAGAGTTTGTTGTCGTGCCAGACTTAACTACGGAAGTAATTATCGGGTTAGATTGGCTATTAAAGTACCGTGCAGTGATTAATTGCGAAAGCAAAACTTTGAAATGTACGTCACAAGATAAAACAATAGTAATTACTTTTGACGAGGCAGGAGATGGTGTGCACAGGCAATATCAGCCTATACACATTGTTAACTGGCCGGATGCCATTGACGTAGGTATGAATTTGAACTACTGTAATGTGAGGAATCTCGGCATTGACAATAGTGTAGAAAGTGAATTGGGAAGTATTGTAGACGGTGTGTCAAACGTAACACACGAACAAAGACGGGGCCTGTATGAAGTAATAATGAGGAATAAGAGTGTGTTTTCAGACGAACCGGTACTTGTGGAAGGATATAAATGCAAGTTGCATGTAATTCCGCACGAACCATTCTTCGTGAGACCGTATGCTATACCTTGTCCAAAAAGGAAGCAGTGCAACTGGAGATAGATAAGATGATCAAATGGGGAGTGACTGAAAGAAGTACAAGTCCATACAATAACGGTTTGGTCATTGTAGCAAAACGGGATGGTAGTGTGCGTATTGTGATTGATGCACGCACGTTGAATAGGGTCGTTCAAAGCGAAATAGACAGACCAGAGAGTATGGAGGAGATTTTGCAACGGTTTCATGACGTTAAGTCCATGACTAGCCTCGATCTGACGGCTAGTTACTGGCAAATAGAACTCGAAGAAGAATCTAGGCCATACACCGCCTTCTTGTTTGCGGGCAGGTGTTATCAGTATAGAGTACTGCCGTTTGGACTTAATATATCTGTGTCCGTATTCATCAGGGCCCTAGATAAAGTGCTAGGCCCGGTTTTGCATTCAAGATTGACTGTATATGTTGACGACCTATTGTTGGCCAATGCCACTTGGCATGACCATAGTGACCTGTTAGATGAAGTTTTTAGAGCATTGCGCCGTGGCGGAATGACTCTAAAGCTAAAGAAATGCGAATTTGTGAAGCAGGAACTGAAATTTTTAGGGGATGTAATTACCACTGCTGGTATCACGAAAGACCCAGAGAAACTAGAGGCAATAAGGAATTGTCCTCCACCCAAGTCTAGGAAACAGTTAAAAAGTTTTGTAGGGCTCACAGGATTTTACCGTAAATTTGTAAAAGGGCAGGTGTTTAATGATGAAAATTTGAATAACCTCTAACGTAAAAATGTTCCGTTTGTGTGGACTGACGGGTGACAGGCCGCTTTCGAGAGATTAAAAGACGAGTTGTTAAGATCTAACATACTATTTCATCCTGATTTATCGCTACCCTCCCATCTGGGGACGGATTCGTCGAATTACGGGGTGGGGGTAGAACTGTTCCAAGAAGTTGGTGAAGGAGAGGATAAGGAACACCGGACGATAGCGTTCGCGAGTCGGACTATATCAAAAAGTGAGCGAAATTACACGATTTTAGAGAAGAAGTGTCTCGCTATCGTGTGGGGATTCAAGAAGTTCAGGGGGTACTTATGGGACCGTAAGGTGATTATTCATACGGACCATAAGGCGCTCACTTATCTGAAGGATTGTAAACTACTTCACGAAAGACTGACTAGGTGGTCGCTGTATTTACAGCAATTTAACTATGACATCTGTTACGTAAAAGGGACCGACAATTGCGAAGCGGATGCGGCATCGCGGTTGCCCGAGTCTAATCGAGATGTATTTAAAGATGAGTCAGATGGAGTGGTCAAATTATACTGTTTAAAGAAGTTGACAGACGTAAATTAATAGTGAACATCTGTAAGAATCTACGTCGTCATCAGAACGAGGACGGTTGTTTAAATGTGCCGAAAACCCGATATGACGAAAGGAGTCCAGAAGGAGAGAAATTAAGGAAGTATTACAAGATATACGATCATATCTTGTACATACGTAAGGGTGAAGATAGTAATATTTGGCAGGTATGCTGGCCCACCAAATACGTCTCGGAAATAATAGACAACTACCATTTGGCGTATAGTCACTGTGGACCAAAGAAATGTACGGAAAAGCTGAGTGAAGTAGTGCATTTTAACAACATGTTAAAACGCGTTACTGACAGAGTGAAAACTTGCAATTTATGTCAGAAGGTGAAGGTTACCAACTGTACGAGTCGTGGTCCTATGCAAAGTATTAGGCCTAAGGACACCTTTGAATTACTGTGCGTGGACTTGTATGGACCTTTGCCCAAGTCATCAGGAAATTTTGCCTACATTTTAGTAGTGCTAGAAGCTTTTTCCAAGTTCATCAAACTATACCCGATTAGGAAAGCTACAGCCAAAGCGGTCAATAGCAAGCTTGTGAACGATTATTTTGTTCATATTGGTAAGCCTAAGGCGATTCTATCAGACAATGGGACACAATTTACTTCTAAGTTGTGGAATGAAGGCATGGCAAGTGATGGGGTCGAAGTGATCCATATTTCAGCTTACTGTCCGGCTGGAAATCCCGCTGAGGGGTATATGCACGAGCTAGGCCGACTTTGCCGTACCTATTCCCACCACAACCATAGGGCATGGGGCAAATATGTATCAGAATTTGAGAGAATTATGAACACCTTGAGACATGAATCTACAGGATTTTATCCAGAGGAAATCCTGTTAGTTGACAGAAGCAAAAGTTTAGTGGAAGAGATAATCAAATTCCCTCCACGGATTGACATCTGTATTGGTGTGAAAAAAGATCGTTTGCGAGAAATAATGAAGCTAAAAGCCGATGCTCGCATACGTCGCCATGACGCTAAAGCGCGTTTTGCTAAGTTTGCAATCGGAGACTTAGTACTTGTAAAAGCTCAAGAGAAATCGAGCGAGATAGACAATGAAATCTCTAAATTTAAGTTTGTTTATAATGGACCATATAAAGTCATCGGTATACCTCACACAAAAGCTTATTGCTTAGAGTATCCAAGCTCTGGAAAACTAACAGGTATACGGAACATTGTAGACTTGAAACTGTACCAACCTAGGATTGATTAATACCACAGAATGGGTAATTTGTACAGTATGTAAATATAGAGTGTAAGATTTAACGATCTGCTAGATTGCCATGCTTTTGCCTGACCAAGAGGACATTAAAAAGTTATAATTAATAAGTAATTAATTTTGACTAAATGATTTAAGAGGAACTTATTATTAATCAATTGAAGAATCCAAGCTGCTGGTTTAAGTTTTCAGCTGAGTCACAGTAGATTAAGGTATGTAAATATGATTTTGTTACTAGCTGTAAGATTTCATAAATATGTGATTTACTAGTCACTGCCGATGTACTTAGACGCTGTTTTAAGTTTCAGGCTAGTACAGGCGTGTGATGATGGACAGTGTTGAGTTATCCACTGTGATAGTGTTAATGGACTCCTTGAGATTACTCGGGAGTGAGTTTTTCCGAAAGAATTCAGTGAAACGGACGTTCTGGAAACGCCGTCACAAGGGCGAGTGAGATCAAGCGTGCCGCACAGGCGGGCGCAACAATTCTGGCGAGGCGGAGCCGCTGTCGGCTCTTGTGCCAGTCGGCATTCTTTGTACTTGCGGATACGGAAGGCGGAGTTGTTTTTCTTCCCGGACAGCTGATGTGAAAGAATTCTGCTGTCCATATTTATGTTTTTTTTTATCGATCTGCTGCATATTACTTTCGTATTTAGCGTTAAGTGGACTCTCATGACGAGAATATTAATTATGAAAAGGTTATATAAAAATGTGTGTTCTATGTAATTAATTACTAATATGCGTATTTTGATATACCTGTTCTTCATGACCATGTACCCTGGTTAATTTTGTAAATAATATTCCATTTGTTGATACTGTTAGGAATTTTGCTGATTTAGAATAGCTGAACCATTTTCTATGTTCTCTATGGATTATAATATGTTATCACCAGTTTCTTTTTGTGTAAGATGACAGAGTGGAATAAGGTTAGGAGCGTATCCACTCAATTATTATGGTCTAAAAATTGGTTTATGGTTAATTAGCCTCATGCTAAATTTTCTTGATGTTTTGAACATATGCATTTCCGCTGTTTTTTTTGTGGGGACATTTTCTGAGTCTTTTTAGGTTACACGAACATCCTCAGACAATGTGGGGCACGTGTAACGCCGGAAATGCATATCCACCTATTTCCATCTATTGTACTATAATTTTTTCCTTATTTTGTTACCTGAACATTTGACATTTCTGTGTCTTTATATATTGTAATTGTTTTACTATTCGTATATATATATATATATATATATATATATATATATATATATATATATATATATATATATATACAGGGTGTTTCAAAAATGACCGGTATATTTGAAACGGCAATAAAAACTAAACGAGCAGCGATAGAAATACACCGTTTGTTGCAATATGTTTGGGACAACAGTACATTTTCAGGCGGACAAACTTTGTAACATTAGTTACAATTTTCAACAACAGATGGCGCTGCGGTCTGGGAAACTATAGTACGATATTTTCCACATATCCACCATGCGTAGCAATAATATGGCGTAGTCTCTGAATGAAATTACCCGAAACCTTTGACAACGTGTCTGGCGGAATGGCTTCACATGCAGATGAGATGTACTGCTTCAGCTGTTCAGTTGTTTCTGGATTCTGGCGGTACACCTGGTCTTTCAAGTGTCCCACAGAAAGAAGTCACAGGGGTTCATGTCTGGCGAATAGGGAGGCCAATCCACGCCGCCTCCTGTATGTTTCGGATAGCTCAAAGCAATCACACGATCATCGAAATATTAATTCAGGAAATTAAAGACGCCGGCCGTGCGATGTGGCCCGGCACCATCTTGCATAAACCACGAGGTGTTCGCAGTGTCGTCTAAGGCAGTTTGTACCGCCACAAATTCACGAAGAATGTCCAGATAGCGTGATGCAGTAATCGTTTCGGATCTGAAAAATGGGCCAATGATTCCTTTGGAAGAAGTGGCGGCCCAGACCAGTACTTTTTGAGGATGCAGGGACGATGGGACTGCAACATGGGGCTTTTCGGTTCCCCATATGCGCCAGTTCTGTTTATTGACGAAGCCGTCCAGGTAAAAATAAACTTCATCAGTAAACCAAATGCTGCCCACATGCATATCGCCGTCATCAATCCTGTGCACTATATCGTTAGCGAATGTCTCTCGTGCAGCAATGGTAGCGGCGCTGAGGGGTTGCCGCGTTTGAATTTTGTATGGATAGAGGTGTAAACTCTGGCACATGAGACGATACGTGGACGTTGGCGTCATTTGGACCGCAGCTGCAACACGGCTAACAGAAACCCGAGGCCGCTGTCGGATCACCTGCTGCACTAGCTGCGCGTTGCCCTCTGTGGTTGCCGTACGCGGTCGCCCTACCTTTCCAGCACGTTCATCCGTCACGTTCCCAGTCCGTTGAAATTTTTCAAACAGATCCTTTATTGTATCGCTTTTCGGTCCATTGGTTACATTAAACCTCCGTTGAAAACTTCGTCTTGTTGCAACAGCACTGTGTTCTAGGCGGTGGAATTCCAGCACCAGAAAAATCCTCTGTTCTAAGGAGTAAACCATGTTGCCTACAGCACACTTGCACGTTGTGAACAGCACACGCTTGCAGCAGAAAGACGACGTACAGAATGGCGCACCCACAGACTGCGTTGTCTACTATATCTTTCACATCACTTGCAGCGCCATCTGTTGTTGAAAATTGTAACTACCGTAATTTCGAAAGTTTGTCCGCCTGAAAACGTACTGCTGTCCCAAGCATATTGCAACAAACGGTGTATTTCTATCGCTGCTCGTTTAGTTTTTATTGCCTTTTCAAATATACCGGTCATTTTTGAAACACCCTGTATATATACATATATATATATATATATATATATATATATATATATATATATATATATATATATATATATATACATTTATGTCGATGTATAATTGGTTTCTTTTGTAAATATTATTTGTATTTTTACACTGGATCTGGCCTACAGAAAACTATGGCATTGAACGATTACATCGATAGGTCGTGTGGAGAACCTAAGTGTTTAGGATCTTTGGTAGTGTTAACTCCGCCGCATGGAGCGCGGGCAGAGGGAGTCTGGCTGGAGTAGGGCAGTGGAGCAGGTGTGTTGTGTGATGTTCCTGCAAGTTGCTGCGCTTTCGGGGTTTGGCACCATGTAATTGCACTCGACTGGCTATGATAGTTTCTGACACGGTGTTATGGACAGGAAGCATTAGCTGGCACACATCAAGAGCCCGTTTCACCTGGTGACCGTGTCAAGAAGAAGGTGCGCCAACATCCAGCTTCTGCAACAGCGACGGCCGACAATGAGTGACTGTCGCCACCTCATCGATCGACGACTTCAAACCTTCAATCAACCAACAAGGAAGACTGGAAGCACGTAAAGTTTTAGAACTGTATGGCAGACTTCAGCTTTTAAAATTGTCCCATTTGCCTCACAAAATTACAGCAACTTAGCACGAATCTTTGCTGCTCATTGTACCAATTGCATTACCAAGCAGGGTCCCTTCCTTTTCCGGAACGAACCCGAGTGTCGTTGAAATTCAAACGCCAGCATTAAAGTAATGTCATTCCATTTCACTGCTTTAATTTCAAAGTTCAGTTAAAGTATTCATAGCTGGCTACGATATTTAGATTACACAAGCACAAATTAAGAGTGCAAGTTTTGTTACCATATTTTAGCTTACCTGTGACTACAGCTCAGCTTGGTATGTACCAAATTTTACTATTGTTAATTGTTCAGAATTATTTAATTCAAGTTCAAAGTTAAATCTCTTATTTCTAAATTGCATAGATTCAAGTAGCTTTTGAAATGATTGTTGAGGTAGACCAAGACTAACTTTATTTTATTGAATTTCGTAGTGCTTCAGAAACAAAGTTCACTATTAATTTCAGTCACTAAATTAACTTTCAATTTTCCGGTTTTATTAATTCTTTTGATCAATTAAGTCAGAGTGTAGCGAAATTTATTACTTCTGACAAACATTCAGTTTTCACACAACACGTGTCAACCTTCAGTTGCCACGCTTTTAGTGGTAAATATATGTGGATTAATCTTTCATTTTCAGTTATTATAGTAGCTGTCCATGGGACTGGCGACCGTAATTTTCCCCTCATCTCAAATATCTAATTAACGCCAATTAATTGTTAACGTAACGACAGCACATTTACTTTCTTTATTAACTTTACCCGTTTTCAAAATTAATTTCCACCAATTTCGTTTGCATTTTTCCTTTCATTTAAATGTAACCCTTTCCTCGCTCTTTACCGACAGATTAACTTTGGTGATGATTGCTTTTTCCAAATTTCCATTAGGTACACGAGGTTTAATTTTTCACTGTCATTAAGGTCGATAAGTGAGGGGGAGGTTACAGGGTGCCTGAGACGTGTAACCAGTGGAACCCCATACCATAACGGCAGGTGATACGCCAGTATGGCGATGACGAATTCACGCTTCCAATCATGGATAAGATGCCTGTCATATCGACTGCTAGTGATACGAGGCCGTTGGGATCCAGAACGGCGTTCCGTATTACCCTCCTGAACCCACCGATTCCATATTCTGCTAACAGTCATTGGATTTCGACCAACGCGAGCAGCAATGTCGCGATACGATAAACCGCAATCGCAATAGGCTACAATCCGACCTTAATCAAAGTCGGAAACGTGATGGTACGCATTTCTCCTCCTTACACGAGGCATCACAACAACGTTTCACCAGGCAACGCCGGTCAACTGCTGTTTGTGTATGAGAAATCAGTTAGAAACTTTCCTCATATCAACACGTTGTAGGTGTCGCCACCGGCGCCAACCTTGTGTGAATGCTCTGAAAAGCTAATCATTGGCATTTCAGAGCATCTTCTTCCTGTCGGTTAAATTTCGCGTCTGTAGCACGTCATCTTCGTGGTGTAGCAATTTTAATGGCCAGTAGTGTATATTTGAGTGACTGTACTACATCTTTGGGCTTAGTTACTTACATACTGAAGATATCCCTGGCGTTTTTGCTGTTCTGATCAGCATATAGCACCTTGTGAAAGCTTTCATTCCCGTTCCAATACATGTGTGCATCTCCTCACTCAAACATCTTCACCCTCGACCGTAATTTTTCCCTGGTTTTTCTTCTAGACAGCCTGCTTCTCGCTACTTCAGAGCTAATTTGTAATGAATGACTGCTTCCCTTGGTTTTCACCCTCTTTTCTGGAGATCATTATACTCGTGTTCTTGAGTTACAGCAATAAAACTAACTATTGGATTAAACCACTTGGTCAGTGACTTATACTACCATAACTTGTACATTAATGTACCACTATACTTTTCCGTACAATTTTCGAAAATATATTTTAGCGTCTTCTAAAACGAAGCTAACGAGATGTTCACGACGTTATTTTTTTTCCACGAAAACCTGGACGATGGAAGAAACAGTGTCCCAAAACTTCGCTAAAACACATTACATTACCGCATCCTTTGCATATGAGATTTAGACAGTAAGTTAAAGTCTTCAAAAATTTTTGCTGTGCGGACTGATAGGAATTTAATTTACTAGGTCCATACTACAGGGCTTCTTAAATGTGTAAGTCAAGTATCTTTTATACTTTGTATCACTACCAGCCTTGATATGAAACAAATCAACATCTTGCCATGTTTTTCGCTATCTCCACCCTTTGCTCTCTTGTGGCCTTCTGTTAGACATGAACATCAGTTACATGCTCCAGAAGGTTATAAAGCCTGTCGGCAATGTAGTTACTGTCACACATAACGCAAATCATCACTCATAAAAATTATCACAAATTAACAAAACCCAATCTAAAAGACGCCCAAAAACAAAAAATATGAGCAAAAAATCTTCCTCGCTCTTCGGCAAATCTATGATAAAAAGTCTGTTAACAATGTCTTTATAACTTTCGCACTGTTCTATATAACCGTCTAAAATAATCATCATTAGGATGAACCATGTGTGTATAACTTCTTTAATTTGGAAGGTATCACGCAGTTAACAAATACTAGAATTATTCGTAAAGAGAGTTTCACTGAGGCCGAAAACAGAAACACGATTCCCTGGAAATTTATTAGAACAGCTCCAGTTATTGTTGGGATACTTATCAAAAACTTTCGACGCCTAATTTGGACACTTTTTAAACCGTGGGATCAACTCTTGTATTTCCTACCGAGTGGCGTCAGTTTTTTTTCCTCTGCTTGGTTGAAATTATATATCAAAGTCTCCGCGCCTCACACAATCGGCTGATTTCACCCTCTTCGCCGTTTTCAAGTGAATAATGTGTGTAGATAAATCGAAAAAACCCATATAAATTCAATGTTATGTATCCATCTGTACTAAACTTTACCAGTTGGCTGCTCATGTTCTGAAGTTGATTTAGCAATACACGCTGCATCTCACGTCACACATATGTGTTGCTGAGGCAGCGTTCAAATAACGACTCTTTGTATTCCTTGGATATCAGTAATGTGGGAATGGTACTAGTCTGCTGACAACCATTTATTCACTTTCGTTGATCCGTCAGAAAATATGGACACGGGTGGAAGCCAGATCAGTATTATGGGTCATGTGATCAAACACATCTCAGCAGAACCGCCTACAGATTTCATGGGCCTCTATGCGGACAAACTTTTGTAAGGGTCCACAAGCCTTCTCAGCCCACTGGAGTTAATTATCACAAACACTGATTCTTCAAAGCGTTGTTTTACACTTGAGAAGTGAATAAATGCTACTTGCGCACTACACTACCAATAAATTATTTATCAGTAGTAATCTCCATACTTGAATAGATACAAATATGAGTACACACAATAAAAATAATTACAGTTACTAAAAGAAACAAACCCCACATTCAGTGAAAAACCTTTCCAAACGTAGATCGTTACTTTGATTTAAAAACTAAGGTTAAAAGTGTCATTGTCAGCTGAAAAAGTTCGGACTTTGAATCTTCTATTCTCACATTTACACCATGTAAGCTCATTTTAGAAGCACGTTCATGCTCTGTTTATAACAGTGCTACATGATTATGTTTCTTTTGCCTAAAGTTGATCTTAAATGATTTTCGATTAATGTTAATTCACTAAATCCTTTCTCACCTGAAGCAACGGTCACTAGTAGGGTAATGGTAATCCTGAGTACAATTCAAAGTTCAGGAAACACAGAGTATAAGCACAACTTATTAATTTAATTTAGAAGACAAATGGAAGCCTTTCGTTTTCCGTTGCCTTTGTCAAATACAGTAAAGTAGCTGCACTCACTGACTTAAACATTTGAATTTTTTTGGTAAGATTATCGCTCAGATCATCAGGATAAGTTCTAATTTCTTCACTGAATCTTTATCATCGAAAGTGGTTCTCATCCTGAGAATGGTTTCAAAAGTTGCACAAATGTGTCTCATGTCTTAATACCAATAATCTGACTGAGAAACAACAGTGTCTATGATTACGTCCAAAACCTCTTTTTGAAATTGTTGCTCTTCAGTTTCACCTAGAAGTGTGACATGTGCTCCACTAACGCTGCAGTTAATCAAAGAATACCTTCCTTTCACTTTCTCTCATTTTTGAAAAATCTGTCTCATTCTCAATTTCAGTAGCCATTTTTTTTATCTTTGCTTAAGAATTCGAGCCAGAGAGCTCCTACATCCGTTTCTGTGCCAACTGTAAGAGCTTTAATACTTTTTAATCATTGTCAAGGGGAGATATCTTTCGACTGAAGAATCAAACTTCTTACATTTATTTGATCTAAACTCTAAAATGACCATCCAAATGTTCAAGAGAATAAATGTTCAAAACTTGGAGAAATAATTGGTGAGCCCGTTTACCTCTGCTATCCCATCACTATGTAAACTGTGTTGACTTATTATTATTACTTTTACTAATTTTCCTTGTGTAGGGTTCACTATCTCAGTTCTTGTGCTCCATCTTGTTTCAAACAGATTATGAAGAGATCGACTGCCAATGCATTCAATAATCCTTCCCATCTTTGTGGGCTTGCAGTCAAGAAATTGGACAGCTGAATAATATATCCACTGCCTCACTACTACCTGTAGTATGTAATTGCACGAAGTTCAGAGTTTGAACAGCACAAGGAGAATATGTTGCCAGCACATAAATGTCTCTAATCTTTGATTGTATATCTTTTATTTGCCCAGCCACATGTGATCTATCATCAAAGCACTGACCACAACAGTGCTGTAAATCAATTTCATGCTTGTTAAATACATCTATGACATCGTTACTAATTGCACCACCTGTCTTTTTCTGCAAATCAATCATACTTTTAACATAAACTGTTTATTCTCTTAAAATGGGTCGTATTTAGCCAATAATTCACATAAGCCCAAGAAGTTACCATTATCTTGTTCCTCTTTCTAGTGGCTGCTTCCTCTGAAAGGCAAATTTCGCAAAGCTAAGAAGATAGGAACTGTTCTCGTGTATCGACAAGTGCCAGCATGAAGATGGAGATCTCAAGAGCAAATAAGGCGGTGAGACGACGTCAGCCAATAGCCCACTGAGAATGACTGCACCACGACAGCAGTGCCCTCTAGCCGAAGAGAATACAAGCGCCGCTCCTTCCAGCCTCGGGCCGACAGTATTAGGACAATACTAGACCCAGCTTAGCACAGAGTGCTGCCATAGCAGTTACGTGTGGTCCATATCAATTGCTTACATAGACCTTGTCAACAGCAAAGGACTGATTGTTTGCATTTCTTGATGCAATAATTTACCAACAGCCGTATGTATTGTAGAAATTTATTTTATGAACTTCTTACGTTCTAGCAGTTTCGGCGCTACATTGATACCATCTTCAGGACCCACACGTCATAGTCGTAAAATCGCTATACATGGAAGGAGCCACATAATTGGATCCATGAATCAAATCATTATGCAACAGCTCTTGGTGGCTAGGCATAACGATTTGATTCACAGATCCAGTTATATGGCTCCTTCCGTGTATAGTGATTTTACGACCATGACATGTAGAGCCTGAAGATGGCATCAATGTAATGCCGAAACTGGTAGCACATAAGAAGTTCATAAAATAAATTTCTACAATACGGTTGTTGGTAAATTATTGCTTCAAGAAATACTTGCCAGCCGCATTCGCGTGGTCCGTAATGGATCCACGAAGATGAACGTTGAATGTCGCCCATCACTTGCGACACCATTGTAAATTCAAAGTTAAGTATTGTCAATCAGCTTATTTGTAATAAAAACTATTAATGCGATTTACTTGAATGGTTGAATAGCATTCTGAGAATGCAGCATCCTTTAGGCACTCTATACGAAACGAATGGGCAAGATCCCGCATTTGCCGACGAGTATCCGCAGAATCCGGTGTCAGATGACCACGGAATTTTCTGTTTTTGTTGCTGGCGTCTTACTTCTCTCTTGTCTTTCCTTTGTAGGGGCGTTTATTTGCTTTAACAGTTTCTTGTCGTTTTTGCTAATCAGTGTTGTGATGCAGAAATTTCTTTGCGTGTTTACCTTGTCTGTTTGTTGCAATTGTGTCTTCCAAAACGCCTCTCTCGCCCCCTGCCTAGGCGCCACAGCCGCAAGCGTTAGATGCCACACAGCTAATGCAGATGTTTCAGTTCCAGACGCAACACATCTTCAACACGGTGCAGCAGCTACTGGCCAAAGCTGCGCGCCCGAGGGGACAAGCACCACCTACTACTGCTGCTATACCACCTTTTCGACAGTTTAGTGAACAAGAAGAGGAACGGCTTGAGATGTTGTCCCAATATGCCCACGTCATCGCCCACAATGTACCAGGTACTGTGAAACTTCCCAAACTATTATCAACAGTAGGAAGTGCAGTGTTCAGATTAATTCAAAAACTCTTTGCTAATGCCACTCCGAGTGAACTTGCGTTTGACAATGGTATCGACTCGCTAACAAACTATTATGACCAACAAGTGAATGTGCCAAATTGTTTTTGTGTTGTAAAATCGTTCATCCAATTTAGCTAACCTACATGTAACAGCCTATTGGCATCATTGTGAATTACTAACCAGTCTCTTTTTACTTCAGACGTTTGTTAGAGCTACTGGAATAAAAGCGATACTTGGTAATTTGTCTATATTTGAAATGTCCTTTCTAATATTTCTATCTCGGTCACTGTTGTTAAATGGACATGTCCATTACCCAGGATCACTTGGATTCCAGACAGTCACTACATCCATCAGATTCAGACTTTTGTTTGTTAAGTTCTCCTTCATCTTCACGTAGCAAAACGCCTAGATCAGATGCAGTTAGTTTAGGTGTTTGCTCAGAAGTTTCTGTTTCTGCTGACATTAAAGGGTCACTTACATTCAACACTGGATAATCTTTTGGCACAAACTAGTTACCTATCTTTTTTTTTTTGTTTTCTCTAACTCTTCCACAAATGTTTCATCACATTTATGTTTCTTTCTGATCGCCTCTGTGCAACAGATTTATGTGCTTAACCTTACATTATTCTGGAATCAAATAATTAAAATACCTACTAAAATATGTTTACAAGAAAAAGGGAAGCTTTAAATAACAGTCAAAGTAGGAGTACTAAATTATTTTCAAAATCTTGCAACCTACCACAGATTCAAAACTATATATAGAAAATTGTGTGATAAATTCACAGATAACTGTAGTACCGACACAAACAAAGAAGCGCAATTTTCACGAAAACAATAACTAACACATTGCCATAACTCCCATAGCTCACTTACAGCTGAAAAACAGTGCATGCAGAACATCAGCACACTGATAATAGAGCAAAGCGCAAAGAACGGTTGTCAGCATTCTTACTAAGGCTGTTTTTGTGCTGGCATAAGCTGTTGCCAGCACACCGATCGGCAAAGATGGGGCAAAGAATGATAGTAGGCACTGGATCAAGTGCACCTATCATGACAGAGGCCAGAGGCACACTAACAAGCAACAAGCTGCCAACGCCCCCTTGACAGCATGTCTCTAGGCCACACTCACTGACTCATTCTAGTTCAGCATCTGTCAGTTATTCAAAGACTGACTCGCTCAGGCTACAATAGCACATGCGACCAGGTTAGTGCCTATAGCAGGAGCGGTTACCAGCAGTGAGGCTAAAGACTGTAATAGCAAGATTACCGATATTGTTTGCAGGAGGACTATTACTGATGAGCTTGTACCACAAACATGGACTCTATTCAAGTAGCCACTTCATGTAAATAAAGAACTGTATTAATCTACATGTACATTTGTGTTCTGGAAAGGGGATACTGGCCACCCATAACCCAACATCCTCTCCCTTGCTTCCTTACAGTACACGACTGTGCAGTTTTTATGAAAACAGCAAAGTCACAATGCCAGAATCTCTAAATTCACGTAAGACTATTATTAATGGAATAAACGCTAGCCTTGTCAACAAACGGGTGTCAGAATGTCTCTGAATCCAAATTTAAATATGTTGAATCTCCAGAAAATTTTTGATTATTTTTTGCTGATGAACGTGTTGAACTCTGGCTTGGGGGATTTATCGTTTAATTTGGCGATAGTGGTGGTCAGTCATCGCTGCAGTCGATTGTCAGTATGTGTTGTATAACTGATTTCGACAATTGGAACGCTATAGCACTTACAATTTTTCTTGAGTTGTGTCAGTGGCTGAGTCTTAAGCCAGGTTCACACAGGCAACAAAAGTATCACCACTGCTACTGGCGAACTGCAGTTGCTTTGTAGATGCATGTGTGAACTCCTAGTTTTCAGTGGCGCCATTTAAGATGCGCTACTTTTGTCACGCCACAAAAAGTTGAACTTGGTTCTACTTTGTTGCGCCATTTTGCCTTCTCCACAATCGAATACCGTCATTCGATTGCTACCCTGTGGCTGGATTCAAATCTTTGTAGTGCGTATTCGTTCGCAGATAGTGCTTTCGTTTGTGCGTTTGCTATTAATATTTCGAAAAAGTGGTCAACAGCGACAATTATGAGATTCTTGGAGGTGTATCAAGAACGAGAATGCCTTTGGAACCAGAAAAGCGAATCATACAAAGACAGAAATTTGAGAGATGCTGCATTAATTGAAATAGTAAACATTATGCATGAATATGTACCTGGAATTGATGTAGCTACAACAAAATTAAAAATTCGAAGCATTCGAAATGCTTACATAAATGAACATAAAAAAGTACTGAAATCACTTAAGAGTGGTGCGTCTACAGGCGGTATTTATAAACCCAGCCTTGCTTGGTTTGAAGCTGCAGACCGGTTCTTAAAACATGTAGTCGAGTCAAGAGAGACGAGAAACACTTTGATAAGTAATATTTTACATTTATTATGTTTCCAAAACATCTTATTTAATAATATGTACAGCCATTTAATCAGCTGAGACAGGTGACGCCATTTTGCAAACTGCGCAATTACGAAGAATTTGTGGCGTCCTGTGTGAACGGTAGCTCACAGCGCCACTCCAGAATGACTTGACGTGTGGCGATACTTCCGTTGCGTGTGTGAACCCGGCTTTAGGCTCAATTCAGACTGAAATGTCGTGGCGGGGACGCGTGTCAGGGGTGTGACGCTGTTTCGCGTCACCTCGATGTTGGCAAATCAGGCAATCCACACGGACACCTCCCTTCGTGGTCCACGCCACTTTCGTTTGTCGCCACGAGTGGCACGCCCAAGGGACATGAGACGGAGACCTCTAAATGGCGTGCTCCGGTTTTCATTACTTTCAAGTTTTAAAATGCGGAATGACCTACAGCTTAACTAAGGTTTTGTGAAATAATAGAAAACCATCCTGTTTTATGATCATAATCGTGCAGACTATTGCAATCACAGAATGCAAGACAAAGCATGGCAGAATATCGCTGGAGAACTGAGTGAAACAGGTCAGCGACAAAACCTCATTATGAATTAAATTGTACACGATAGTGCATAACTGAATCGTTCATCCCAACAACGTAGTGACAAAAATAAGCAACTTTTACAAAAGAAAGAAAAATAACTGTTTTATGTTTACCTGTTTGGGCTTTCTTGATGCGGGCAGTGTATATGAAGTAAAAAGTCATTCTGCATCTTTTTGTAAATAATAATTGTCACATAATTACTTACGATATCATTGAAAAAATAAAAATTTTATAATATTTTTCTTGATGAACGACGCTGTGCTGCTAAAACACACTGTGTTACTTATTTGCTGAAATATAAAGTTTATTTTGAGAAAGGACAGCAGCACAGGTCAAAATACATAATGTTTGTTGCAGTACAGATATGCACAAACAGCAGTAGATGATACCCAAAAATTTCACAGCATCCACGCATAGAGTAGAAATATCTCTGGAGTGAGCATTCAGAAGCGCAGAACTGATTTTGTGTTGTCAACATACGTTGCCACAATGGTCACGTGATCTCGGTAGCCGTAGATTTGTCCGACATTTATCCTATAAATTTTGAATGTTGTCATATCGATAGTAAATACAGATTCCCTTCGTAAGTGCTGTGGATTTAGTATAGACGTTTTGCAGGCACCATAGCAGTTTACGTCTGATATTTGAAATAAATTGGGCTCTTAGCTTTGAAGAGCAAATTGAACGAGCATGACGTCACAGAAGCTTCACGTAAGCATGTATTTACAATGTCTTTCATGTCACATCTCGTCAACTCGCTTAACACAGTACTGAACGGCGAAATTGGGGTTCTGAGTCACCATCCCTAATATGCATAAAATGTTATAGTATCAGAACTGAGGAGCTAACAACGACAAAATTTGTCAATGGCCGAAACAAACTTTATAACCTATGTTCTTGATCAATTATGTTTGGTAAATTACCGAGAAGTGAGACAACGTTTCAAAACATCGACTATTATTTGCTAGGGAAAATATGTAGATTCATACACATCAAAGAAAGCTTCAAACGAATTAATGAGGCCTGTTAAACTTACCCATTATGTTTTTTCTTACGTAATTAATAACGTCATAAACAACTGTATTTGACTCCTTCATTAAAGCTGACTTTTTTTGCTTAAAATGTCATATGGTGCAATTTGCTTCGTCTACTTATGTTCTTATACATATACATTGTAGGCATCAGCGGCTTTATGTCATCGTAAAACCTAAATAACTTTGCGCCTTCAGATATACGACCTCGGTTGTGTAAGAAAGTGGAAAAAATATCACAGTCTTCATGGAACATCTCCAATTTGTCACTAAAACAAAGCGCTATTATAAAATAAAGATTATGAAGATGTAACAGTTCAAAATCCACTATAATAAGAAGAATGAGTGCGGCGAAAATAGGTTAATTTAAGATGTTAACAGACTGGTACCGTCAAAATTTTCTTCCCGGGAAACCTTGATGTACTGTGAAATGACGTGACGTTCCGTTGACAACCTGTGCGAATGCCTCCATTCGAAAGGTATTGTAGAACGTTTTGGTGTTGTGTGTCGAGACGTGACATCACCTGATGGCGGGCGTGAATTGGCGCTAAACAGTCGATGTCGTCCCTGGATCACGTGACAATTCCAGTTTAATGTTGACAACACGCGCAGGACGCAATGCTCACTCCAGAGATATTTCTACTCTATGTATTCACGTTGCAATTATACTAAAGATGTACAATCAGCATCACATTTCTGATCTCAGCCAATGAATTTTCCGAAACAGATGTACTAATCCTCTGTTCACTTAGTATTTGCTCATTAAAATTCTGTGTTTTGGCTGGTATGTACTGTCACATGTCACTCCTTGGCACTATTTATTGGCAGAAGTTGATTACACAAGGTAGGGAAAATTGACAGGTTGTCTGGTAGCAGATTTCTTTTCCCAGTACCTCTCCGTTTCTTTGCAATGTTTTTACAAACCCACGGTAGCAGAATGTTTTGACTCGTTCTTCCCCTTCAGTGTATAAGGGCCGTCACACGAAGTTTGTAGCCAGACACACTCTATTTTGAATGAGCCACTATGCAACACCTAGTCTAGTGCGTTAAGAACCCTGAAATACTCTAGTTCCGTGGTCGTCAACTATTTTTTTTTTTTTTCTAAGTTCCTGTAGTGGCATTGCGTAGCAGCACCTCGGGTCACAAATGTACCAATCTTATTATTAATAAGTAACCTACATAAATTAGTATATTATGATCTTCCAATAGACTAGCTGTAGGAAGGGAGAAATACGTTTGCCGCTGATGTCCAAAAGTCGATACCATTCAGAACACTTCGCGTTGATTGTTCTATTTTAGATTACTGCTTGCCCCCCCGACCCCAAAATTATGACACCGCCATTGTCTGACGAAATGTTGTTGCGTTGCCTTTGTGAGCGAATGATTAATTGATTAATAACAGTAGCTGCACACATTATGCAACATGAGACAGGATCACAGATTTTGACTAAATGTTTTGAATGTAATTTTTCTTCTATTCACTGCATTGTGCAACAGTCTTAATTTTGATAGAGTGAAGGCTTTCTCGACCACATGACATTGCTGCTGGTAAACCTTTCGGGGTATAAGGTCGTGGTCCACGAAACTCTTCTGTTCCTAACGTTTCTCCCAGAACTGAGCTGGACATCTTCAGAGGCAATGGTCCTCCGTTGTGTCTTGCCATCTGACGGGTCGGACTTCTGGGGTCATATCGGAAAGATTTTACGGAAACGTGACATTAGACTGGTTTTTAGATCAACAAAGAAAATTGGTCAAGCACTCCTGTCAATGTTGGACAAATGCCCTCCTCTGTCAAAACTGTGTGTGAAATCTTATGTGACTTAACTGCTAAGGTCATCAGTCCCTAAGCTTACACACTACATAACCTAAATGATCCTCAGGACAAACACACACACTCATTCCCGAGGGAGGACTCGAACCACCGCCAGGAGCAGCCGCACAGTCCATGACTGCAGCGCCTCTGACCGCTCGGCTAATCCCGCGCGGCCCCTTCTCTGTCAGCATGTGGCATATATAAAATTCCGTGTACGTATGGCAAAGTTTATATCGGAACAAACAAGTAGAGCGTGAATACACGGCTAAAGGAACACAAAAATCTTTGCAGACTAGGGAAAACTGGCAAATCGGCTCAAGCAGAGCTTGCTCTTCAGCCAAGAAGTCACGATTGAAGTTTCCTCCCAACAGAAATTGCATCTACGACGACGAATTATTATGCACAGCTATGTAGAGAAGCAATTGAAGTACATGATTTCAATAGGGAAGAAGAGACCATGAAACTTAACAACCTATGGGCAGTAGCTCGCGTTGTGAGTGGGTTGCTGTCGCGCAGTCTTCTCTATCTTCATCGCTATGGAGTGAGCATTCTGATGCGCAGAACGAGAATTATGCTCTCAACATCTCCTGCAGTTCAAGTCACGATGATTTGGGACAGCGCATTTTAGTCCGTATTGCGCTCAGCGAATATTGAGAGTCAATACTTTTGCTGGTGCATATGGATCATCATCAGAAGTACTGTGTTTTATAGGCGTCTTAATAATTTGATATTTGGAAGTGAAGATAGCTTAAGATGTGAGGAGCAAGAGTATTGTACTCTTTCATCACACTGTGTAGCTCAGATTCCAATTTATTTTCGTTTACACTTTTGTGTATTTTCTATGAACGAAATTATAAGTTTTTATATTGTGTAGTCATATTTTGACTCTTTGTTTATCTTTCGAGAAACTGGAATACAAAAATCGCATAATGTAGGAAACTGTCTCATGCAGAAGTACTTAGATACACACACAAGCCTTTGAGAACTTGGATCAACTGGAGAAAATTAATCAGAATGTCACATATAAATTTTATCTGCAAATGGCCATAGCACAATTGTATATGCACTGACCTGGCAGTTTACTCAGACACACTTGCAAATTAGTCTAGCATTTGTCTCGTAAGCACATGGCCAATAAATCGCAGAAATTAGCTCTACAGACTTCATAATACGGTTCCTCGTTTTTTCCTGAAACATGAAGTGCCTTATATCAGTATGACATTCACTAGTATACATTTGTTGTAGATACCTATGAAAGGTAACGTTGTCATTTCATATAGCCCACTTTTTTTTTACATCCGTAGCAATAACAATAGTGCACCATAGCTGTTAATAGTGCTCAGACGTGCAGAAAAGTGTATAAAAAAAGGTGGATAATGTTCAAGCTACGCTATTACTGCAAAATGTAGACAAGAAAAGTCATCCCAAAATCACGCGATTGGCCCGGTTTGATGTTGAGAACATGCACAGTGAAATATTTTGGTATAGTGTACTTTGAACATCTGTCACAAAATCAGCGATATTTAGGCTTACCATAAAATGAATATAACAGGAAAAATAGGAATTATTATCAAAATATTCCAGTTTCGACTAGATGGTACGCTATTGCATTAGAACTCTGCAAATATTTCACTTATAGCCTTTTTGGATACGTGATCATGTGACAGTTTTCCAGGAACAGGACCATTTCTTCTCTAAATAAAGGGCGTTCGCTATCCCTCAGAGCCTTGTGTTTAATGTCCGTTCCACAGTTCGTAGACAAGGTGTGTTACTTCCTCCCATTTGGCTGCAGAAGGCGTAGGCACGTTTTCAGGTTGTAGGTTTTGTCACAAAACCTGTGTTATGTTATGTACAATTGACTGAACTGTGGAACGGCCTTTCGGAAAATAGACTGAAAGAGCTCTAATACTTCTGCAGGAAACAAAATTCCATTCCTTTTGTTTTGCATTTCATACATACAGAGACGAATAATGATTATTCATTCATGCTTTTAGAAAACATTTTAAACAACCATTGATTGAGTTCCTGAAGTTTATGATTGATTACCTGAAGTTTATGAATAATCTCTCTTCCGGACAAATAGGCTGCTTTCAGTTCGTTGTTTTTCTTTGAATGCTGTCCTTCACTTTGTCTGGAAATAGCCGGGATACATATTGTGTTTTTTCATCACATTGACTATGCCATATTTCCTCCTAGTTTTCAGCCATAATGGATGTCCCCAATTCGGTTTTACAGAGAGTATTCTACAGCGTTGGCCCCTTACTTAGCTTGCATTTATAGCAAATCTCTCGCCAAGCGCAGAGTACCAAAGGACTGGAAACGGCGTCTGAACTAGTATGTACCCATTTGGTGTCAAGTGATTAGCATGTGTTGGGATAGCAGCACAACATGCTGTTTGTTTTAACTGTGTGGTATTTTATTTATGACATGCTGGTTTAACCAGTCACTCTTTATTACAATTTGATGCAACATCACTAAGTGACTTTCAGTGTTGTAGAAAGCATGTACATCTAATAATGTTACATGATCCGATGATGACAGCAGAGAACTGTCGACGCCGGTAATAGTAATAAGGAGAATTAGTAGCTATCTTGCCAAACTTGATTCTTCAAGACTAATATAACTTCAGATCGCCCCCAACGACTGACGCAGAGATAAAATTTACATGTCGATCGATACCATGACTGATGAAATTTAAACTCTAAATTGCCCTACTGAATCTTTAAATTCGTTGATTGGTGTAGGATGCTATTACACTGTCTCAAATAGGAGGTCGGTTCGCTAGTCATTTTATGAGCATCAACAAAGCACAGGGCCAAACATTCCGATATTGTGGTGTTAACTGAAGGATTTATCGTCTTCACATGACCAATTGTACGTAGCATGCTAACGAGTTGGATCATCTCTAAATTTTTTCGTTTATTGTCCTGTCAATAAAACTACGAATATAGGGTATAAGCAATTGTGAAAAATGAAAATATAAATATGCACATACAATAAAAATTAAATTTCTTTTTAAATTAAGTACATTTGATTGTGACCTGTTTTATTTAAATAATAATATTTTAGTACATCACTCATTAATTAATTTAGTATACATTGTACACATCATATGTTAAATGGAATATACGTCCCCATATATCTGATAGGGAGAATAATCATCATGCCATTCACCGTTCGATATATTGCAGCAATTTGAAAATATTAATGAAACGATGTAAAAACGATATAAAACATATGTACAGTTATGAAATGAATTAGAGCAAAATTATAGAAAATTCGAAATGAAATTAGAAAAAGAAAAAAATTAATTTCTTTTTTTTTTTAATTGTCAGAGCTATTGCTGTAAAGCATCATAGCATGCAGAGAATCTTGAAAGTGAGGGGATGTCTGTTCTTCTGTTGTCAGACAACGCATGTGTCTCGTGTGAAAATTTTCAACATTTGCTGAAACAAATGGAGTTTGCACTTTGAAATTTTAATTTAGTTTCAAACGCAGTACTAAAATTTAGCGATGCTAGTTCTATTTGTCAATATGTTCCTTTGTTGCTCTGCTGCATCTAAACTCATGTTTTTAAATGCGAACCAAGTCCGGGCAACAGGATATGATATGGTTCCCACATACTTGAGCAGTATCCTGTGATGACTCACATAGAACTTTTGTAAGCAGTCTCCTTTGCAGACGGATTACATTTTGCCGGTATCCTAACCATGAATTGAAACCTGCCATCTAATTTATCTACAAGTGAGCCAACTAGGTCATTCCACTTCATCCCACAAACTCCAGTCCCTAGGTAAAGACAAGATGGCGGCTAGTACACAAGTTGTAGAAAATTACTCCGTAAACTACGAGTTCTTATCGTCAGTGAAGTGTCACTCGTTTGGTGAAAAAGTGAAAATCGGTGTTAGAACGTGCCCAGCAAAACATATATATATATATTTATTTATTTATTTTAATCCAACATCAACTGACAACAAAAAAGGTTTTTTTTTGTTCCAGTCTTCTGGATAAGTCAGAGCCTTACTTATTAGGGTTACATATTATTGGCTGATACTTTTATCTACACAACTTTTTCTAAATTTAGTTGAGAGAACAGAGTTACATATATGGACTATACATAAAAAATTGTTATTGCCCTACTTAGATTAAGGAATCTACAGTTTGTGACATAGTATTCATATCTGACATTCAAATATTTACAGTTTGTGACACAGTCTAAGATCTGAGATTACATATATTTTTAGGTAGATGGTCTTCCATCATACGAGTTTACTAAATCTAGAAACTCATCTATTGAATATACAGGATTGTTTAGGAGCCATAATTTTAATTTCCTTTTTAGTTTTGTAATGGGCAATTTGGAGATATTTGGATGGAAGAAATTCAGTAGTTTTATGCCTGCATAGTGAGGGCTTTTCTCATAGAGTGTTGTTCTATGAGCGATGATGTGGGGTCTCTCTCTACCTCTAGTGTTATGATCGTGTATTTCTGTATTAAGTGTTTTGTTATTGTTTACTGCCCTAATGATTATCTTCAGCACATACAGATTATGAACAGTTAGTATTTTAAATTCTTTAAACAAATTTCTGCAGGACTCCCTGGCACATTTCTGTCCCATAATTCTAAGTGCCTTCTTTTGTAAGATAAGTACACATTTCGTATTACCTTTACTGCTGGATTCCTATACCTCTACGCAATAGCTTGGATGGGATTCAAATAGTGCAAAATATATTTGCCTCAGAGTGGTGATGTTACAAAAAGGTGTCAGCTTTCTTAGGACATGTATGGTAGAACTTAGCTTTTTGCAATTATCATTCACATGATCAGACCAGTTTAACTCCGCATCAAGTGTCAGGCCAAGAAATTTGGTCGAGTATTGTTTTTTAATGTATTCGTCACCCATTAAGATTTGGTTTTCATGAGTTTTTTGCCTCCCACGATCAAATTCAATATAGACAGATTTATTTGTGTTTAATTTTAGTTTGTTTTCATTAAAATACTGCAGAATTAAGCCTGCTGCAGTATTGGATTCTACTTCAAGCTGCGAATAGCTTGGATTGCGGCATATTAACGTGGTATCATCTGCATATAAGATAGCTGTTGCATGGTTTGTTATGGACTGAATATCATTAACATAAATAATAAAAAGAAGTGGTCCTAATATTGACCCCTGTGGAATACCAAAATTTATGTCAGTGGAGTTTGATTTGTATGCTCCCTCTGTAGTGCTAATAGACACAAACTGCTTCCTATTTGTCAAATGATATCACTCAAGCTGCTTGGCGAAAGTAAATCGCAATAATGTATTTTCGTGTGACTGTAATCATCCGTGTAACTGCCAAGAAGCTGCCACAGAGATGTGTAACTCTGAACTTGAACTAAATGAGAAAAATGAAGTATTCAGACACTTAAAAGCAGCTAGAAAGTACATTAAATTATTAGAGAAGATGATTCAGCTTCTTACTGAACCCGCTCAAACATCATTATTTACGCCAAAAACATCGTACTGTGCCAACAGCACAGAAAATGAGGTATTCCTAAATATTTACTCTGATAGCCATGGACGCGGTCTTGCGTTAATTCTCAATAATCATCATGACTTAAAAGACTACAGTTGTATAAAACCAGGTCTCCCAATGCAGGAAATTATAAAATACAACAAAAAAGCACAAATCGTTATATTTTATTAATTGGAGGTGCCAATGATGTGTACAGGAATGAGGTACTGAATGCTGTGCACAACTTAAGGAAATTTCTGGACGGTACTGTGAAGCAGAACGTTAATGTCACTAGCATTCCTTGTAGACATGACCTTATCCCCACTTCAAGTGTAAACGCTGAAATTAGGGAAGCCAACTCACAATTTCAGGAAATATGCAAAATGTATCCAAATACAAACTCTCTTTGTAGAGATTTTCTTAAGAGAGACTGCTTCACGAAACATGGCATGCATCTGAACAAAAAGGGCAAGAAACTTGTGTGTTTGAGAAAATCAGTGAAATGTTAGAGAGACCGAACAACCATATCGATAGCATGTCATTACAATTAGCTCCAACAGTCTATTCTTCCAAGCATATATTCTCAGCAAATACTCCTTCCATTAAAGACACAAAAGAAGCAGAGCCAGAAATCCTGTGTGAAGAAGGGCATACTGTGATGAGCAACTTACCTCCATCAGTTTTAAAACAAGCACCAACAGAAGTATTTCCACAAAAAATGCTAAAAGCATCAGAAACAATCACAGTAACAACAACAACAAAAGCAGCAACAGCAGCTACATCAACAGCAGAGCCACCTCTGATACCAGAAGCGGCAACAGAATCAATGGTAGTGGGACCAACTCCACCAAAAGTAATAAAAACATCAAGAACAGTTACACTAACAACAACAAATGCTGTAAAAGCTCCATCAACTGCAGAGCCAGCCATAATACCAGCAGGAAAATCAACAGCAAAAGCAACAGAACCATCATTAGCAACAGCAGAACCATCCACAATAGCAGCAGAATCAACTCCAACATTAGCAGAACCAATACTGTCAACTAAAAAAACGTCAGACAGCAGACTGAAGCCAGTGCCTCCATCCCATCTAAATGATTTTGTAGCGGAAATCAGAAAGAGGAGGAAGCCCACAAGAGAAACAGTGATGTGACCTTATTTAAGTTGGTTAAGCAGAGAAATCTACAACACAGTATTTACAATTTTAAAATAAATCACCAGAATGTACAGGGCTTGAGCAAGAAATATGAACAGTTAGACGTGTTTGTAAATGAAACTATACCTGATGTTCTTGGTATTAGTGAACACTGGCTGTCTGATGCCAAATTAGAGCGTTTTAAACCTCTAAACATGCTACTAGCTAATAAGTTTTGCAGATCTTCTATCAGAGGTGGGGGTGTGTCAATGTATGTAAAAACCACATTTGATTTTAATTCTCTTAATGTAAGTAAATATCATTAGAAGGAACAATTGAATTACGTGTAAAGGTACCAAATGATGAAATTTATGTTATATGTTTATATAGACCGCTATGTGGAAACTTCAAAGTTTCTTAACAAAGTTCTGTGACATGATAGAGAATGTTTTTATATCACACCTGAACACGTTAGTAATTATAGGAGATTTCGACATAAATGTATTAGCAGATAAGCTACACACTAGACTATTCAAGAATACTCTGCTTGAATATAATGTAAGATACCTGATAAACACTGCATCCAGGGAGACTGAAACATGCCAGTCTGCAATAGATAACATAATCACTGGTATTCATCTTTACGATCTTACATCTTCTGTTATTATAAGTGCTTTGTCAGGCCACCATGCAGTAAACTAAGTGTGAACATAAAAAAGGTTCCTACACACAGTTGCTATAGATATATTACGGTGAATACAGACCAAAATTTAACTCGTTTGAATAATATGCTAAAGAATGTGGATTGGAACAGTATTCTAACAACACATCACAGTTATGGCAAATTTTCAAGTGAACTATTCTACATTCTCAACCACGCCTGCCCATTAATAAAAAAAGAGAACTCAGTCACATGCTGTAACCCAAAACTGGATAGTTTTTCTCTAGCCTCACTGAGGCTAGAGAAAAACTAAGATGGTTTGAGTATGCTATGTTAAATGACATGAACAATAAAAAATTAAAAGAAGAGTTCAAAAAGTATCAGAAATACTATGTAGTCCTCCTAATTTCGGAAAAACAGGAACATTTTGAAAGTGTTATTCAGAACTCAAATAATATCTCCAAAACATTATGGTCACTAGTAAATAGAGAAATAGGTAAATCTGGGAAACATACAACTGAAAATCACTTGCTGATAAACAGCACAATAGAAACTGATTAGAATAAGATAGCAGATCTGTTTAACAATTACTTAGCTTCTATTGGCTCCAGCATAAACAATCAGCTTAAAAATCATAAATACAAATTCAGAGGTACACCAGTGCCAGGAAGTAGATTTTTGATGCCAACAAGTAAAGAAGAAATAATTAAAATAGTGAGTAGCTTAAAGAATTCCCATGCAGCAGGATATGATGGCCATAGTCTGGACACTCTAAAGAAATGTGTACATAAAATTGCATCACCTTTATCAACAGTTATCAACTCTCATATGGAAGATGGTCTATTTCCAGATGAGTTAAAAATTGCTCGAGTTGTGCCTATTTTTAAAAAAGGAAACAGAAATCTAATAGAAAACTTTTGAACCATTTCTGTTCTTCCAGTAATATCCAAAATCTTTGAGAAAGTAATATACATAAGAATCTGGAACTTCCTGGTATGCAAAAAAGTGATTTCTAAGGGGCAGTATGGGTTTGTCAGGCGGTCATCCATCATTACAGCAGCATCCAACTTAATCAAAGGTGTCACTCAAGCAATAGATAATAAATAACATGGATGTGGCAGCTTTCTAGACTTACAAAAAGCATTTGACTGTGTTGATATGACCATATTGCTGGACAAACTGTGAAACTCTGGCATTCGAGGCACAGCCCATAATCTGATGAGTTCCTACTTGACAAACAGGAAGCAGTTTGTGTCTATTAGCACAACAGAGGGAGCATACAAATCAAACACCAATGACATAAATTTTGCTATTCCACAGGGGTCAATATTAGGACCACTCCTTTTTATTATTTATTTTAAATTTCTGCTACCAGTCACTTTTTATTGTATGCTTAGTGACTAGTAGCAGAAACTTGAAATAAATAATTATCCCACACAGTCACAGTTCACAAACATAGCCATTATGGCTGAAAATAATTACTTCTTTTTATTATTTATGTTAATGATATTCAGTCCATAACAAACCATGCAACAGCTATCTTATATGCAGATGATACCACGTTAATATGCCACAATCCAAGCTATTTACAGCTCAAAGTGGAATCCAATACTGCAGCAGGCTTAATTATGCAGTATTTTAATGAAAACAAACTAAAATTAAACACAAATAAATCTGTCTATATTGAATTTGATCTTGGGAGGCAAAAAACACATGAAACCCAAATCTTAATGGGTGACGAATACATTAAAAAACAATACTCGACCAAATTTCTTGGCCTGACACTTGGTGTGGAGTTAAACTGGTCTGATCATGTGAATGATATTTGCAAAAAGCTAAGTTCTACCATATATGTCCTAAGAAAACTGACACCTTTTTGTAACATCACCACTCTGGGGCAAATATATTTTGCACTATTTGAATCCCATCCAAGCTATGGGATAGAGGTATGGGGATCCAGCAGTAAAGGTAATATGAAAAGTGTACTTATCTTACAAAAGAAGGCACTTAGAATTATGGGAAAGAAATGTGCCAAGGAGTCCTGCAGAAATTTGTTTAAAGAATTTAAAATACTAACTGTTCATAATCTGTATGTGCTGAAGATAATCATTATGGCAGAAAACAATAACAA
Source organism: Schistocerca americana (assembly GCF_021461395.2). Taxonomy (NCBI): domain Eukaryota; kingdom Metazoa; phylum Arthropoda; class Insecta; order Orthoptera; family Acrididae; genus Schistocerca; species Schistocerca americana. Next base: position 554,667,881 of record NC_060119.1, on the reverse strand, counting down.
AACACTTAATACAGAAATACACGATCATAACACTAGAGGTAGAGAGAGACCCCACATCATCGCTCATAGAACAACACTCTATGAGAAAAGCCCTCACTATGCAGGCATAAAACTACTGAATTGCTTCCATCCAAATATCTCCAAATTGCCCATTACAAAACTAAAAAGAAATTAAAATTATGTCTCCTAAACAATCCTGTATATTCAATAGATGAGTTTCTAGAATTAGTACACTCGTATGATGGAAGACCATCTACCTAAAAATATATGTAATCTCAGATCTTAGACTGTGTACACAAACTGTAAATACTTGAATCTCAGATCTGAATACTGTGTCACAAACTGTAGATTCCTTTATCTAAGTATTGCAATAACAAATGGTTTTTATGTATAGTCCATATATGCAAAAATTGTTGTCTCAACTAAATGTAGAAAAAGTTGTGTAGATAAAAGTACCAGGCAATAATATGTAACTCTAGTAAGTAAGGCTCTGACTTATCCAGAAGATTGGAACAAAAAAAGCGTTTCTTTTTGTAATCAGTTGATGTTGGATCAAAATAAAATAAATAAATAGGTTATTGTGTGAAGTGACTGATTCCAATTGTGTCTCATTGATTATGAAGTTATTGGAAATAGGATAGATGTTGGACTGACTCCATCTACACATTGAAAAAATGAAATTGCAAATATCTGCCCCAAAATACCAGAGAGCATGTGCCTCATGACCCTTAGGACTTGTCTTGTGATTACAAAATCAGTCTATGGTGGCTTAAGATTGGTAATTATTTTGTGAATGTGGGATATGCACTTTTCTTTTGCCACAGAAATCCTAATTCTAAAGAACACAATTTTGGCTGGGAACCAGTAGGCTCAACCTGAAAACAGAGTTCCTGGAAATTAATAGTCCTACAAACTACAAAATGAAGAGGATTCAGACCTTGTCAATCTTAACTTTTAGGAATTAATCTCCAGACTGGAGAGCTAAATATTATTCAGCTCCTTAATGACAATATAAAATGGGACAAGAAATGTGTTACAAGTCACTTATCCTAAGTCAGTACAGAAGCAATTTAATATTATTGTTGACAATACTGTGACATGACTACTTATGTCACTTAGTCATAGTAGCTGAAAAATTGTGGATAGTGCAGAAGATTTGTTGTTTCTTAATATATGTGAACGGTAATGAAGAACAGGAAAGTTTTATTCCATGAAAATGGATGGCAGATGTGTAGCTTGGATACTGATGATTAAAAAATAATCCCCTGTGAAAGGTAAACTCAGTTAAATGGTGTTTAATTCCATTTGGAATTAAATAATAATTCTTAAGTTTCCATAAACAAGGATTGCTTCACCTATAATAGAAGAGAATGCAAACAGCAAAGAGAACAGCTATGACTGTCCAGATTTTCTAGTCAGTACATACTTGATAGTTACCCTCTGAGCCACATATTTATAGCAATATTTGTATATAAACTCTCAGAAATAATCCTGTGATCACAGTACCTGTTACTGAGGACATAAAAGAGTGAAATTACGCTATCTCTTTCAACAGCATACATACCTGATGATCAAAAACATTTTATCACTGCCTATTATGAAACTGAATGCTGCCTGGTGGCATTACAGGCATAGGGTAGGGTAAGGAAAGCATGTAAGCAGAGCAGAAACAAATAGGGAATTATTCTACCGACAATACAAATCGCAAATGGGGGATCCATTGACGAACACAAATTTTAGAAAGCACATATTGTTATGGCCTGCAGCCTGAATTCAACAATCTCAAGATGGTGAAGCTGGTTGGCTTTCTGCATACTACCATTGAGAGCATCTATGGAAAATGGTTAAACTATGGTGAGTCAACAAGTAGGTGACAAAGTGTTGGACACACACCCCATCATAGAATGTGGAGCTCAGAGGCTTGTCTGCTTTACAGAAAGCGGGATAAGAGATGATCTGTGGCAGATCTGATGACAGAGTACAATGCTGGTGCAGCCACATCTGTTTTGGAGTATACCATTCAATAGACATTGTTGAACATCAGGCTCCACGGTTGCAGTGTGCAATATCATTGAGATTTGACAAGGACCAATGGCAATGCATCATGTGGTCAGATGAAAAACAGTTTTGTTACACCAGCTTCATGGTGGATACACAGTCATCTAGGTGAATGGATGCTGGAAACATGAGGCATTCACCTGGTTACTGTGTGACATGTTGTAGTAATCAAAGGCACTGTGACAGCTGTGGACTATGTGAACAGTGACTCCTATTTCCGGCAGGATAACTGGCTCTGGCACAAAGCCAAGATTATGCTACAGTGGTTTGAGAACCATGATAGTGATCTCACATTCAAGTCTTGGCCACCAAATTTACCTACTCTCAGTCTGATGGTGCACTACTATGATGCTGTCAGACAACAGCTCCAAATCCATGAATCACCAGCCCATAATTTACGGGAACTGTATGTCCTGTGCAAAGAAATCAGGCACAGCATATTTATTTATTTACTGACCAATTTATTATTAAACAAAACTCCTCCTGCACAGGCCATGAAGGCCAAAAGGTACCGACTGGCCTTTGTGTCTTCCTCAGCCCACCGGCATCATGGGATGCGGAAATGGAGGGGCACAGGGTCAGCACACCGATCTCCTGGCCATATGCCAGTTTCCGAGACTGGAGCCACTACTTCTCAATCATGTAGCTCCTCTGTTTGCCTCACAAGGGCTGAGTGCACCTCGCTTGCAGCAGTGCTCAGCAGACCGGATGGTCACCCGTGCAAATGCTAGCCCAGCACGACAGCACTTAACTTTGGTCATCTGACGGGAAATGATGGTACCACTGCAGCAAGGCTGTTGGCTATTTATTTATTACATATTCCATTAATCCTTATTGTGATAAATTGCAAGGATGTGGAACGAGTCATGATTACGTAACACAGATATAATACATGTATATAAAATGACAAATGATGAGTAAGCTTGATGGTTAAAAACAAATCAAAGGTATAGCTTAAGCAACATAAAACAATTACTGAAAGGAAAATATAGTACATGGTCCAACTTAAACAGTTAAGATGAGTTATAGCAAAACACATTGAAACAAAGCTGTAAGAATATAAATACCAATGGCAATAAAATTTACAAAAATACAATCATTGATTTATCTGCAGGTACTCATCAAGAGAGTAGAAGGAATTTCCTGTTAGATATTCTCTTAATTTACATTTAAAAGTAGGTAAGATATTAATGTGAACTTTAATACCTGAAGGAAGAAAACTGAAAATTTTTGTGGCAGAATAATTAATTCCCTTTTGCACAAGACTTAAATGTTTCAGATCCCTATGTAAATCATTTTTTGACCTAGTATCATGTTTCTGACATTCACTATTAGTTTTAAAAATAGACTGGTTATTAGAAACAAAAATCATCAAAGAGAATATTTGTTGAGAGGTGACTGTTAATATTTGTACCTTACGGAACAAATTTCTACAAGAATATCTTGGATTAACACCAGTCATGATTCTCACAGCTCTCTTCTGTCCAGTAAATATTTTTTTGGATAAAGGCTAGTTATCCCAAAATATTATGCCATATGACATGATAGAACGAAAATAACCAAAGTAGGCAACTTTGATAGTGTCCACGTCACCAGTGGGGATGATTACATGCAAAGCATATGTTGCCACACTGGGCCTTCTATGTAGGTCTAGGATATGCACAGACCAGTTCAACTTGCCATTAATTAGAATGCCCAAGAACTTAGATGATTCACAGCGTAGTATATTTAGTTTACCACAGTTTAAGTGGCATGCTTCATTTTCTTGATAAAATGTATTAAATTGCATAAACTGAATTTTTTTTCAATATTTAGAGTTAGTGCATTGCACTTAAACCAGTGCAGGATGTCACAAGTACAGCATTACATTTATTTTCTAGGTCATTTTTGGTTTGACTTTCAAGCAGAATAGTTGTATCATCAGCAAAAGGAGTAAATTTATGCTTTGTGTCTGTACAAAGTGGGAGATCATTGATGAAAATAAAAAAGCAAAGGTCCCAACCAGATGAGATGGGGCTATCATCGGGACCATTAATTATCACCTTCTGTTTTCTGTTTTGTAGATATGATTCAATCCACTACCAATGCTACCTCTCAAGCCATAAGAATTAGCCTTCTGTAGGAAAATGATGTGGTCTAAGCAGTCAAAGGCCTTTGACAAGTCACAGAAGATTCCAATAGGTGACATTTTATTATTTATAGACTCTAAAATTTCATTTGTGAGAGGAAACATAGCCTGCTCAGTTGATCTACCTTTTTGGAAACCAAGCTGGGTTCTGTTGAATATGTTGCAGTTGTTAAGATGTTCTACAATTCTTTTATACAATAGTTTCTCCAATACCTTTGAGAAACTACTTGTAGTGATATTGGATGGTAGTTAGATAAATTGGTTTTGTTTTATTTATTTATTTATTTATTTATATACTTGTTCCATAGATCTGTACATGTGAGCAAGTCACTCAGATGTGGAACGTGTCAAAATACTTAATAAAATACATAGAATAAAGACATTGTTATAGTATTAATAACAGTGCACAAAAGTCATACTTTTTAGCTTAAAAACTAGTCAACATAAATATGAAGATAGCAGTTTGATATTTAGGGCATTATTGCATTTATTTTAACCTTGAACAGTAATCAAAACTTCCCACTTTGGGTTTAAAAGTGACCCAAAAGTGGAAATGAGAAAAACAGGAATTTTTACATTAGGGCATTATTACATTAGTTTAACAGTAAACAGTGTCAAAAAATTTAAAAACATCTTTCCAATCTGGGTTTTACTTATTTCTCTGAAAGAATTCCTCTAGTGAATAAAGTGAGGTCTCAAGTAAATAATTTTTCAAGCTACGTTTAAATACTGATGTACTACTCCTTATACTTTTGATGCTGTTGGGTAGGGAATTGAAAATTTTCGTTCCAGCGTACTTTACCCCTTTCTGAATAAGTGTCAAGTTCTTTAACTCACAGTGGAAATCCTCTTTTCTTCTGGTGTTATGTCACCCTTCTTGAAAGTGGTTTCACAATGCAAGCTTTAATCTCTCTGGAACAACAGCTTGCTGCATAGACTTATTAAAAATGTGACACAGGACTTGATACATGTGGTCACTACAGTGCTTTAGAATTTTAGGTGAATTTTTCTCAAAACCTATGGAATTTTTATTTTTTAAGGCCTTGACTGTATGTTTAACTTCAGTAATAGTGACAGGGGCAATAAAAATTCAGTTATATGTGTTGGGATTAGCTCTTCATTAATAAACATATAGCAGCATTTAAGGAACCTGTACCACCTACATGTTTTGCTGCAGATAAGAAGTAATTTGTAAATATGTTGGATACTGTTACAGGATTATAAATAACCTCACCATTACAGCTTATCTCTATGGTATTAACATTCTTGTTACTCTTGCCTCACTCTCTCTTTATAACTTTCAAAAGCACTTTTATTTTGTTCTTGGATTTATCAAATTCATACTTAATATACAAGCCCCTGGATTTGTTTATCACCCTTTTTAAAATTTCACAATATAGTTTGTAATGAGATGTTTCAAGTGGATCATTTGATACTCTTAGGCATGTAGCTCCCTTTTAGTCCTACAAGAAATGTTAATACCTTCAGTAATCCAAGGTTTACTGGAAGAAACCTCATTGTTCTTTCTGACAGATTATATATATTTTTTTTTTTTTTTCGGAGGCCATTTCAAATACAGAAGTAAATTAATTTAAAAAAAAGGTTAAATTTAATATTAACATCTGATGTACTATACACTGGATAGAAATCTATATGTGCCAAATGGTAATTAAAGGCAGACATAGTTTCAGTGTTTGTAAGTCTATAGGGCTTATAGGTGTGGGAGATTTTGTTGCACAAACTAAAGTTATTGACTTTAAGAAGTTGTCCATCATCGTCAGACAGGCCATAAATTACTTTGTGTACACTACCACTGTTGACTCTACTCTTGTCAATGAAAATATTGTCGAAAGGCTCTATCAATTTTGTGTAACTCTAGTGGGCCAGTTAACCATAGCAACCAAGTTGTAAGAATTCATTATATGGTCCTACTCAGTCTTAAGGTGGTTAGCAGTTAAGATGTTGACATTAAAGTCACCTGCAACTATTAAATTTCAGGTTTTGGAGATCAGTTTGGCCAACAAAGATTCTAACTTATTCATAAAGATGCAAAACTTCCCTGCTGGAGCTCTGTAAATTGCAAGCACAGTAAGTAACATGTCTTTGCAGTAATTTCAGTAACACAAACTTCAAAATGTTGATCTACACAAAACTTACTTAAATCCAAAGGTTTATAAATGATTTTACTGTCTATATGAATTATGGCACCACCTTTCTCTTTACTTGTTCTGCAATAATGAGTAGCTTCACCATACCCACCAAGCTGCAACCCATCAGCTGCAACTGTCATGTGATGCTCAGTAAGACATAAAACATGAGGATGGTCAACAATGTTCATATTCCCTAGATTTACAGATAAAAATCTAACTTACTTTTGAGACATTTGATATTCTGATCCTCTCATGACCCATGGACCTTGCCGTTGGTGGGGAGGCTTGCGTGCCTCAGCGATACAGATAGCCATACCATACGTGCAACCACAATGGAGGGGTATCTGTTGAGAGGCCAGACAAAGGTGTGGCTCCTGAAGAGGAGCAGCAGCCTTTTCATTAGTTACATGGGCAATAGTGTCGATGATTGACTGATCTGGCCTTGTAACATTAACTAAAACGGCCTTGCTGTGTAGACACTGCAAACGGCTGAAAGCAAGGGGAAACTACAGCCGTAATTTTTCCTGAGAGGATGCAGCTTTTCTGTATGGTTAAATGATGATGGCATCCTCTTGGGTAAAATATTACAGAGCTAAAATAGTCCCCCACTTGGATCTCTGGGTGGGGACTACTCAGGAGGATGTCATTAATAGGAGAAACAAAACTGGCATTCTGTGGATCGAAGTGTGGAATGTCAGATCCCTTAATCTTGCAGGTAGGCTAGAAAATTTAAAAAGGGAAAGGAATAGATTAAAGTTATATATAGTGGGAATTAGTGAAGTTCAGTGGCAGGAGGAACAGGGCATCTGGACAGGTGAATACAGGTTATAAATACAAAATCAAATAGGGGTAATGCAGGAGTAAGTTTAATAATGAATAATAAAATAGGAGCACGGGTAAGCTACTATGAACAACATAGCGAACACATTACTGTAACCAAGATAGACACTAAGCCCACCCCTTCCACAGTACTACAAGTAGATATGCCAACTAGCTCCGCAGATGATGAAGAGATTGAAGAAATGTATGATGAGATAAAAGAAATTACTCAGATAGTGAAGGGAGATGAAAATTTAATAGTCATGGGGGACAGGAATTTGATAGTAGGAAAAGTGAGAGAAGTAAAAGTAGTATGTGAAATGGAATGGGAATAAGGAATGAGAGAGGAATTCACCTGGCAGAATTTTGCAGAGAGCATAACTTAATCATAGCTAACACTTGGTTTAAGAATCATGAAAGAAGGTTGTATACATGGAAGAAGCCTGAAGACACTGTAAGGTTTCAGATAGATTATATAATGGTAAGACAGAGATTTAGGAACCAGGTTTTAAATTGTAAGACATTTCCAGGGGCAAATATGGATTCTGATCACAATCTATTGGTTATGAACCATAGATTAAAACTGAAGAAATTGCAAAAAGGTGGGAATTTAAGGAGATGGGATAAACTGAAAGAACCAGAGGTTGTAGAGAGTTTCAGGGAGAGCATTAGGGAATGATTGATAAGAATGGGGGACAGAAATACAGTTGAAGAGAATGTGTAGCTTTGAGAGATGACATAGTGAAGGCAGCAGAGGATCAAGTAGGTAAAAAGATGAGGGCTAGCAGAAATCCTTGGGTAACAGAAGATATATTGAATTTAATTGATGAAAGGAGAAAATATAAAAATGCAGTAAATGAAGCAGGCAAAAAGGAATACAAACGTGTCAATGAGATTGACAGGAAGTGCAAAATTGCTAAGCAGGGATGGCTTGAGGACAAATGTAAGGATGTAGAGGCATATATCACTAGGGTAAGATATATACTGCCTACGGGGAAATTAAAGAGACATTTGGAGAAAAGAGAACCACTTGTATGAATATCAAGAGCATAAATGGAAACTCAGTTCTAAGCAAAAAAGGGAAAGTAGAAAGGTGGAAGGGGAATATAGAGAGTCTATACAAGGGCAATGTACTTGTGGGCAATGTTATGGAAGAGGACATAGATGAAGATGAAAGGGGAGATCTGATACTGCTTGAAGAGTTTGACAGTGCACTAAAAGACCTAAGCTGGAAGAAGGTCCCAGGAGTAGACAACATTTCATTAGAACTACTGAGCGCCTTGGGAGAGCCAGCCATGGCAAAACTCTACCATGTGGTGAGCAAGATGTATGAGACTGGCGAAATACCCTCTGACTTCTAGAAGAATATAATAATTCAAATCCCAAAGAAAGCAGGTGTTGACAGGTGTCAGAATTACCGAACTATCAATTTAATAAGTCACGGCTGCAAAATACTAAAACGAATTCTTTATAGATGACTGGAAAAACAGGTAGAAGCTGACCTCAGGGAAGACCAGTTTGGATTACATAGAAATGTTGGAACAAGTGAGGCAGTACTGACCCTACAACTTATCTTAGAAGGTAGATTAAGGAAAGGCAAACCTACATTTCTAGCATTTGTATTGTTAGAGAAAGCTTTTGACAATTTATTTATTTATCCATCTGTAGGCAATAAATATTGTATGGATGTTGTCCAAAAGTACATGTAGATTTATGGGAAACAATCTGCGCAAAGAAACATTCAAAATTTTTCGTTAAGTAGTACAGAGAATAATACATACAGAATTGTACAAAAAATGTGCAAAATAATACTTGGTCATATAAGACACAGTAATGCAACTTCTTATAAATGTATACTAACAGTATTGTAACTGCATTGTCTGTTAGCCCTAAAGCTTCACTTTTGCTTTCCCTAAACAGGAAGCCCTTATATTCACTACAATAATTCAGCAAAGATTTTCGACACTCAACAGCTGTTCATCAGATTTAAAAATTTAACAGAAACTTTGGGGATGAAAGATAGTGTTTTCAGTTTTGCCTTAATATAAAAATTATCAGAATTATTTATTGTCCTAAATTGTCATTTAGTGAGTAAAAACGTTGTTCAAGTAGAAATTCTTTAAATTGTACTTTAAATCTGTCTTTATCTTCTAACTTTCTGGTATTGGTTGGCAGTACGTTGTAGAGTTCTGTACCCATATGGCTCACATGCCTTTGTGTGTGTGTTCTTTTTGTACACTGAGAATGGAGTGCTGTGGTATTTTGAGTATTGTACCTATGCGAGTCAGCATTTGTCTGAAAATCTGCAATTTGTACAAAAACCAGATGGCCGTTATAAGAGTGGAAGGGCATGAAAGGGAAGGGAGTGAGACAGGGTTGTAGCCTATCCCTGATGTTATTCAGTCCATATATTGAGCAAGCAATTAAGGAAACAAAAGGAAAATTTGGAGTAGGAATTAAAATCCATGGAGAATAAATATAAACTTTGAGGTTTGCCTATGACCTTGTAATTCTGTCAGAGACAGCAAAGGACCTGGAAGAGCAGTTGAATGGAAAGGACAGTGTGTTGAAAGGAGGTTATAAGATGAACATCAACAAAAGCAAAATGAAGATAATGGAATGTAGTCAAATTAAGTCAGGTGATGCTGAGGGAATTAGATTAGAAAATGACACACTTAAAGTAGTAAATGAGTTTTGCTATTTGGGGAACAAAATAACTGATGATTTATTTATTTATTTGTCTGTGGATCATTTCTTATAATGATATTGGACACTTCATTTTTACATGAATCTTGCATATACACAGCTAGCTACAAAAAGGTAGTACATATACATATATTTTGTAGAATATTCACAGAAAATGTCATTAAAGTACATTACAAAAAATGTATACATATACACTATTTAATTTATTATTTCAAGATATTCCTTTACACTGTAGGCGCAGATACTGATCAGATGTCTTTTTAATTTTCTTTTAAAAAGAGACATATCTTCTACCATCTTTAAACATTGTAGTAAACTGTTGTACAGTATGCGCCCAGCATTTACAGGTTCTTTGTCTGTTAATTTTAGCCTGCTTCCTTCTACATGATAGTCATTTTTTATTCTTGTATTATGTTCATGATATTCACCATTTAGCAATGCGGTGCAGCTAGTTTTTAAGTAGATAATTGTTTCATATATATATATATTGATGCCACTGCTAAAATTTTTAGCTTCCTGAATTTATTTTTGCAGGCTTCTCTTGGTGATACTTTTGTGATGCATTGTACGGCTCTCTTTTGTAATCGTAATACCCTTTGTGTGTGCACATTTGCTGCATTTCTCCATGCCAGGATGCCATATGTGAGGTGTGAATGGACTAGACCATAGTACATTGTTTGTAGACTGTGTCAGTTTACTAACTTTGATATTTTTCGCATGAGAAATATGCTTGAACCTATTTTGCTGTGTGATGGTCAAAGTGAAGAGGATATAAAATGTAGACTGGCAAAGGCAAGCAAAACGTTTCTGAATAGGAGAAGTTTGTTAACATCGAGTATATATTTCAGTGTAAGGAAGTCTTTTCTGAAAGTATTTGTATGGGGTGTAGCTATGTATGGAAGTGAAACATGGATGATAAATAGTACAGACAAGAAGAGAATAGAAGCTTTCAAAATGTGATGCTGCAGAAGAATGCTGAAGATTAGATGGGTAGATCATGTAACTAATGAGTAGGTACTGAATAGAACTGGCGAGAAGAGGAATTTGTGGCACAACTTGAGTAGAAGAAGGGATCTGGTAGTATGACATGTTCTGAAGCATCAAGGGATCACCAATTTAGTATTGGAGGGCAATGTGGAGGGTAAAAATTGTGGAGGGAGACCAAGAGATGAATATACTAAGCAGATTCAGAATGATGTAGGTTGCAGTAGGTACTTGGAGATGATGAAGCTTGCACAGGATAGAGTAGCATGGAGAGCTGCATCAAACGAGTCTTTGGACTGAAGACCATAACAACAAATGGAATTTTGATGGGATCTAATAAGATTTGTACAGCTACCATCACTGTCTTTATGCAGGTCTGTTTGTCCATTCACACAATTTTTCCCTGTTGCACTCAAGAGTGCATTGTGTACATTTTGATGTATGTCGCAGCTGGAGGTTTGTTCACTAGTTGTCATTGGTGAGGTCGAGTTTCTCTTTGGCAGTTTTCTTTCTCTTGTAGAAAATTGTGGAACGCCCCTTTTCCTTGAAGATACTGCATCAGAATTAGTTTCCAGTCCTTGAGGTTCTTTGGGTGGAACTTTATCATATGGTATTGATTTATCTTGGGAAAGTGTTTGTGATGAAATTACATCACTGCTGCTGGTTTTAGAAGAAGGACCAGTCATGTATCTAGATAATATAGTATTTTCTTTACATTTGGCAATGGCAGGGTGAGACACAGCTATACATCTGTTCCTTTCATTCACATGGATTCCCTGGATATCTTGGCATGTCTTGGCTTCTACAGCACAACATCTGGCTTTTCTTGCCGAGCTGGTTGTAAGTGTGTTTACTACTTCACACTGTTTCCATGGGTTTGATAATGATGAAGAAATATTTCTGCACGGCCTGAGTTTTCCTGCTTTGTTCAGGTGTAGACCAAGATTAGTGTAATCACGCCTTTGCAAGAATAGACATCAATTACTTTCACATTAGCAAACTTAAATGAGATGTTCATTATATATTCATTAAATCTGTACACTGTTTTGTTAACTTCTGTCTTGTCTTAACAGTAAGGAGTGGTACATAACAATAGGTTCGTATGATCAAGTGCTGCAGTCCACTTTTCTAAGCCTGGAATAAGGTTGTTTTCCTTATGAATGTCATTTGTTCCTGCAAGGATAATAACTACATTGTCCCATTTGAAATTACTAGCAAGTTCTGATGCCCCTTCAGTTACATCACTGAGGTATGTATTTGATTTCTCAACGGATACTGCATAGTACCTGGGCTTCAAACAGCCATTTTGCAAAGATGCACAGTTTCACCAATTACAGTCTGATAGTAATAAGATTTTTGTCATTGGCTGATACTCAAGTGGTCCCTTTGACAGATTTTTAGGGACATTGTTTCTTTTTACCACTCAAGAAGATTTCTCTGTTTCATTAATTTTATCATCTAAGGCACTAAAATGGCTGCTTGTATTCAGATGACATAACTGCTGAGAGACTAGATGTTTTGTTGTCTTCCTGGGCTGGTACCTAATCGTCCTGTTGTCTTGGGTTTCACATTTACTCCTTTGATTTTTGGCAGACAATTTGATATTTTCAGCTTTCAGTATTTGCAGCTCATCTAACAACATGGAAATTATTTCTTCCTTGCTGTCTTCAGTGGACACTTTAATGCAGTTATCAGATATCCAGATCTTTAGTTTTGGATCTTCATTTGCACAGTTGTAATGATAAAAAGTTTTACACTCAAAACACATGATACCTTCAATGACTTTTCTCCTGCAAGAGCACAGTTTACTGTTTGTTTCTTCTTGAAGTGCAGTTTCATGGCTGTAAGATGAAATTGAAGCTACACAAGCAATGTGTTTTGCGTTTCTTTCCACAACCTTCACAATTAATTAATTAGAGATGCACTTCCCTGAACTAAACACATTGAACTTCTTACATTTCACAGATACAGCGTTGTAATGCATAAACAATATTCATTCACAAAGTATGCCAGAGTAGAAGTGAGCTGAAACAGAGCCAATTGCAGGCAGGAAAGAGTGTTATGCATTGCAAAACAAAACACTGCCGACAGACATTGTGAAGCAGAGCCAGCTGGGCACGGTATAGCATCAGCTGCAGCTGCAGTATGCTAGTGGAAGGATACAAGCCTTTCCTCACTTGCCATCATGGAAGTGTTTAGAGTATGTTCCTTAAGCCCTAAATGAACATAGTCTGGAGCCTATAAGTACTTAGCCATTTGTGTACTACACTGAAGTGCCTAAGAAAGTAGTATAGGCATGCATATTCAAATACAGAGACATGTAAACAGGCAGAATATGGCACTGCAGTCGGCAATGCCTATATAAGACAACAAGTGTCTTACACAGTTGTTAAATCAGTTATTGCTGCTAAAATGGCAGGTTATCAAGATTTAAGTGAGTTTGAATGTGGTGTTATAGTTGGCACATGGGAGATGGGACACAATATCTCTGAGGTAGTGATGAAGTAGTGATTTTCCCATATTACCATTTCACAAATGTACCATGAATATCAGGAATCCAGTAAAACATCAAATCTCCAACATCGCTTTGGCTGGGAAAAGATCCTGCAAGAACAGGACAAATGACGACTGATGAGAATCATTCAACATGACACAAGTGCAACCCTTCCACAGACTGGTGCAGATTTCAATGCTGGGCCATCAACTAGAGTTAGTGTGTGAACCATTCAGCGAAACATCATTGATGTGGGCTTTTGGAGCCAAAGACACACTCGTGGACCCTTAATGACTGCACAACACAAAGCTTCATGCCTCAGCCAGGGCCATCAACGCCAACATTGGACTGTTGAAGACTGGAAACATGTTGCCTGGTTGGAAGTGTCTCATTTCAAATTGTATTGAGTGGACGGATGTATATTGGTATTGAAATGGCCTCATGAATCCATTCACCCTGCATATCAGTTTGGGACTGATCAAGCTATTGGAGGCTCTGTAATGATGTGGGGTGTTTGCAGCTGGAGTGAGATGGAACCCCTGATACATCTAGATATGACTTTGACAGGTGACATGACATAAGCATCCTGTCTGATCACCTGTGTCCATTCGTGCCCATTGTGCATTCTGACGGACTTTGGCAATTCCAGCAGTTGCGACACCCCATAGGTCCAGAATTGCTACAGAGTGGCTCCGGGAACACTCATCTGAGTTTAAACACTTCCACTGGCCACCAAACTCCCCAGACATGAACATTACTTAGCATATCTGGGATGCCTTGCAACATGCTGTTCAGAAGAGATCTCCACTCCCTTGAACTCTTACAGATTTATGGACAGCCCTGCAGTATTAATGATGTCAGCTCCCTCCAGCACTATTTCAGACATTAGTCGAGTTCATGGCTAGTTACGTTGTGGCACTTCTGCATGCTTATGGGGGCCCTACATGATATTAGGCAGGTGTACCAGTTCTTTGGTTCTTCATTGTAAAATATTCTTGTTTCAGTATCACCAACTACACCACAAGCCTGTGACACTCAGAGCAACATTCTGGAATGCTGTACGGGATCTGCTGTTTGACTACAGGGTAGGGCAGCCTGCCCCAAGTCAGGAGGAGCTTGGTGGATACAGAAGGCGAGGCAGAGGGCATGGCATTCTAGGACTTGGAGGGTTCTATAAAATCTGGGAGAAGTGGAAATGCAAGTGACACTGACATAACAAAGGATGGGGCAGATCAAGGATTTGTAGGTGTGAAGGATGGTGGAAGGATGCAGTCCCCATGTCTGGCTGGACAGGAGTTTCAGGAGGGGGAGTCTATTGTGGGCTTTGTGTTGGAACCTAAGGAGATGGGGATCCAGGTGAGGTGATAGTCAAGGGTGAGACCCAGGTATTTCACGGTATGAGTGTAGTGGATAGGACAACCATAAATGGTGAGGTAAAAATCGTGGAGCTGGAAGGAGCAGGTGGTATGACCTATGATGATTGCCTGAGTCTTGGAAGGGTTGATGCGAAGGAGCCACTGGCTGCACCAGGCGGTGAACTGGTTGAGGTGGGTTTGAAGGGTACATTGGGACTGTTGAAGTGTAGCATAAAGAGCCAGGAAGGCGGTGTCATCAGCAAATTGGAGGAGGTGAACAGCCAGGGAAGGTTTAGGCAAATTGGTAGTATACAGGAAGTAGAGGAAAGGGGAAAAGGAGGAGCCTTGTGGCACGCCAGCAGTGAGATAGAAAGTACGAGAGTTGGTATTGTGGATAGTGACATACCAGAGATGATGAGAGATCAAGGAGGCAATGAGATGAACGAAATTGATGGGGCGAGCATAGGTCTGGAGTTTAAAGAGGACACCGGGATGCCAGACATGGTCGTAGGCATTTTGGAGGTCGAGGGAGAGAGAGAGAGTGATGGGAATTAAGTTGGAGGGGAAGAAGATTGGTAAGATTAAGGAGGTGGTTGTCAGCTGAGAAGGAGGGCCAGAGGCCACAATGGTTAAGGTGGTGATGAAAATGGCGGGAGAGGACGGAGTCAAAGACCTTACTGAACATGGAGGTGAGGTCGATGAGATGAAAGGAAGAGGTGTTAGAGGGAGTTTTATGGATTGGGGAACAGCAGGACACAGGAATTCTTCCACAGATCAGGGTAAAAGCCGGTGGAGAGGAGGACATTGTACAGGGTAGCAAGTGCAGCCAGGAAGGAGCAGGGGCATTCCTTGAGGTGACACCATCGTGACCAGGAGCAGTGTTGCATTAAGAGCAGAGGACAAGTTCGCTGTTGTGTGCAGTGATGCGAGTGTTTATGTCGAATTGGGTGGGGGGGGGGGGGGGGGGTGTGTAGCTGATCCAAGTACTAAGAAACTAGAGGCAAGTAACAGGGCAGAGGTATCAGTGCATTCAGGGATGGTGGGGAAGAGGGAGTGGTGAAAACAGGGATCGACGGGAATGGAGAAGCGATGTGAGAAGCAAAATGGTTAGCCTTATTGAGGTTGTCAGAGAATGGGTGATTGTCATGGAGAAGAGGATAATGTGGAGTATGATGACTACCAATAAGGTGATAGAAGGCAGACCAGTACTTGTAGGAGTTGACAGGGAGGGTGGAGTGGAAGTTTGTACATGTCTGTCGCCAGTCCTGCCATTTCATTGCTGTGAGGAGGTTACAGATGTGTCGTGTTAATTTCCAGTGGTAGAGGAGTGTATCAGAGTCACGAGTGTGGAGAAAGAAGCGGTAGATCCTGAAGGATTCGCGGAGAAGAAGGATGGCCCGTGGAAAAAGCCTAGGGTGGGAGGGTGGATGAGTTTGGTATGAGTGTCGGCCTCCACAGCGTCAGTGATGGTCTTCTGGATGAAGGAAGCGGGATGGTGAAAGATAAGGTTGTAGCTTTCGACCTGTGAGACAGTGGATTCCCAGTAGGCATCCCAGTCAGCGAGGTGGTAGTTGTTGACAGACGTCGGAGGGGCAGCAGGGCGGGGGGACTGGAGTATTTCTTTTTTCCTTTATTGAATTCCCCCCCCCCCCTTCAGAGGGAGGGGGCAGGCTGAAAGTAGCTTAATATGCCGCTCTACAACCGGCAAAAGAGTTAAAAAACGTAATGGGAAGATAACAAGCAATATTAAAAAGGGCAATAAAATGATGGCGTTAAAAACAGTTAAAGTGGCGAAATGTCGTGGAATTTAAAATATAAAAACACGGCATTGACGATGCTAATGAAGACACACAGTAAGGACACAGGCACAATTAAAAAAACACAGCGACAGTCTGGTTTCTGTCACGCGAGATAAAAAACACAACTAGTGACTGTATGGTGGCTGTTTGCAACACTGACAGGGGACGCACAACACTGAACATTTACTTAAAACAGTACTATAGAGGCGACACGGCTGCAGAGGGGGGCGGGGGAGGACCCAGACCAATGAGGGGGAAAAAGGGGGGAGGTGAGGAAAAGAAGAAAGAAAAGGGGGGAGCCGATGGAGGGAGAGGACAGAGAACTTTATTCTGTAGGCGCTGGAGCGTCAGCATCTGGGACTTACTAATCGTGGCCCATGCAGAGGAACCATATGTTAGTGAGGGCAGTACAATTGAGTGATACAGCCAGAGCCTGGTAGCTAAAATCAGCTCTCGGCTGGAGAAGAGCGGGTACAATGCCCTAGTCAACTTTAACCCTTTATGGGCGATGTATTCTTCATGGCGGTGGAAGAAGTTTCTTGTCCAACCAGACCCAGAGATACTTGGTAACTTGGGCCCAGAGGACCCTGACACCCCCTCAACTGAAATGTTGTGGTGGAGTATAGGGCGCCGTTTAGTGAAATACGCTGCTGTAGTTTTGGCAGCATTGAGGGCAATCTTATTGGAGCGACACCAGGTGACCGTTGCGTCCACTTGCCTTTGGAGGTGAGCAATGAGTTGATCAGGATTGCGGCCGGTCGTATAAAGCGCTGTGTCATCGGTATATTGCGCCAAATGGTAGTGGTGGTTGATGGGCATGTAATTGACAAAGACATTAAAAAGAAGCCCTGAGGGTTACCTATCAACACGTGGTGTACACTGGAGCGCTTTCCCCACTGAGCAATGAGGAAGGACCTCTGGTGGAGCAAATCATCCACAATCTTAACGTAGATGTCAGGGATGGTAGTTTGCATCAGCATCTTATACACCAGGTTGTCATGCCTTCGACATGCTGGAGTTAAAACCCTTGCTGATGTGCTCCATGATCCGGAGAACTTGTAGTTCAGTAGACAGGTGTGAAGTAAACCCAAACTGTTCGGGATGGATCGTCCCGGTTGCTGACAGAGGCTGGGAAATGTGGCAGAGTATGACAGACCCCGGGAATTTCGCCATGGTGTTCAAAAGGCTGATGGATCTGTTGTTGGTAGGGATCTTAGGATCCTTAGAAGGCTTTGTGATCACAATAAGCTTTGAATGTTTCCACTGTGGAGGGGAAAGGCCACTCTGAAGACAACAGTTCAGGATCCTGGTGAATAGGACCAGGGGTTTACATGGTAGCCAACAGAGATATTCGTTGACGATCCCATCCAAGCTGGGGGCCGAATTATCATGTTTCCTATGGAGGATTTGGAGCACTTCTGCCATGGACATAAGGCGAGGGGCTATAAGTGGTGGTCTGTTTCAGAAGGCAGCCACAGCCCTCAGGATATCTTGGTCATCCTGGAGTTCATCAGGCGTGGAGTCCAGAAGGAGCAGTTGGTTTTGGGCCTCAAATGCGTCAGCCAGAGTTTCCACCGCATGGAGGGTATCATACATGAGAGCAGCATCCGTCTGGATGGGGTGGTGGGTCTGCGAAATGGTACGACACAGGGCTCAGACAACTGTTCAGTCTGATTTATGCTGGAGGAGAAAGGTGAACATCCTATCCTCCCACTGTTCCAACTTCCAATCCGCTAGGTGGTGACCGAACTCCCATTGGAGATGCTTCATTCAGTGCCTGTCCTGAGGGTCACGGTATTGTTTCCACTGGTGGTGGTAGCAGTTCTTTTGGATTTTCAACTCATATAAAAGGAAGGTAAATCATCCAGTGGGGTTAGAGCCCTAGCAACGTGGGAAGTGGAGACTTTTACCGTTCGCTGGTTTTTCGTGGTGAGGTAGTCAGCTGCACAAACAAGATTGGCAGGAGTCATCAGGTCTAGGTCTGGCCAGGTGCTATTGTTGAGGATCCTTGCAAATTTGTCCCAATCAGTAACTGTGACAGTAGAACAGATGTCAAAGGACAATGCAACATCGGTAAGATGTCATGGTCAGAAGTTAGGTCATGTACTGTTTCCAAGGAACACTGTACCGCAACGTTTTTAAAAATAGCCATATCCAAAACATCCAGTTGGCAGTTGGAGCAGACTGGCATGTGTGTAGGAGTGTGAGGGCCATAGATAGACATTGCCAAGGTATTTTCGAGATCAAGGAGGAGGAGATCTTTGGGATTAGCGACATGAGAATGCCATGCTGGATATTTGGCATTGAAATCAGTCCCAATGATAAGCTCATCAAATGACGTCAGCTTGAAGAGATCTACCTCAAGGAGGCGTTGGTTAGGGCTCAAATAAGCTGCAGCAAAAGTGATGGCCCCAAGGCAGGTGGAGACAGTGACAGCTGTGGCCTCTATGCAGTCCAGTGGCTGAAGAGCCTCTTGGTTGTCTTCATCCTTTCGTTACCACTGGCATTAAGGATGCAGACAACGAGATCCCTAGGGGGATGGTGGTCGTGTGGTGGATGATCCGCCATTATATTAAGATCTGACTGAGTTCTTCAACCAGGGTGATGACCTTCATAAGCCCATCCACCAACCGACGGATTTTTTGAGCCATGCCGTGAATAACCACCCTGATGAGGGGTTTCGTGAAAAAGGAGACTACCTGTAGGATTTCTCGCAACTCGTACCGAAAGGATGTGTCGGCTTCCACACCTGGGGGTAGATCCCGGGTGGGTTGCTGGACCCTGCGACAAGCAGGTGCAGGAGTTGGCGCAGGTGGAGGAGGTACCACCCTGACAGGTTGAGCCAGTTCAGCAGGTGGTTTTTTGGACCCTGCGACAAGCAGGTGCAGGAGTTGGCGCAGGCGGAGGAGGTACCACCCTGACAGGTTGAGCCAGTTCAGCAGGTGGTTGTAAGGATGCTGCAGCTGGTCTTTTCGTTTGGTGATCGTTAGCGGCCGCCACAGGAGATGGAGACCGAGCTACATCAGCAAAGGCAGGCATATGGGACTGAACCAAAGGGGGCTCCTGTGTTGAAATTGCAGCTGGAGTCTGAACATCAACCGTCGGAGGTATTTCAGGTTGGCCACGGATAAGGGGGAAATGGACAAGATCTTGCGGGGATGGAGGCGGTCTATTCAACTGAGATTTCTTCCTGGGAGAGTGCGAACACTTTAATGCCTTTTGATACATAGGGCAACCCTCCCAGGAGGCCAGATGGTGTGGGTCATGAGAAGTGCCCTGACATCTTGCACACATGGGCTTCCCTGAGGCTGGGAGGGTGTAGGTCTGCGACACATGCGGTCCAGCACACTTGACACACTGCGATGGCAAGGAATAATAATTAGAAGTGTTGCGCAAGTGCTGGCACCTAAGGCAAATGGAGGGCCTGGCGTGGCCTTCATAGGATTCAATGTGCTCTTTAGTGCTCAGAAGATACCGGATTTGGTACATCCTTTCAGTATCATCCCTTCTAGAGAGGGACACCACATGTGTGGAAAATGCGATTAATCTCTGGGTTTCAGAGTCCCTCTTGCTGTATTGATGGGCCATGGGGTCCACAAAACTGAGACGGAGCAGTTCGCTCCGGACATCCACTTCGGTAACTACAGGTGGCAAGTCTTTAATGACAATTTTCATCTTCCTGTCACCATAAACTCGATGAGTGTAGTAAGGAATTGCCTATGATTTGATGAAGTCAAGGACAGCAAAGTAATCTGTGCTGTCAAGGAGGTACTGGACATGGTCCTTTTGAAAGACAGCCCGCAATTGGCCACCGATAAGGCATTGCAGTTCAGCGTTCAGCTTTAGGTAATTTCGTGGATGGTACACCACAATTGGAGGGATTTTATCCTTAGTTGGCGCAGACAATGGAGCCTTAGCAGCAAGACAAGGAGCGTGATCTATGTCCATGGCATCATCAGGCGTGGCTTCCCTTTGAGCGGGTGCATCAGATATGAAACCACCGCCACCGCAAAAAGCGTGTTTGGATGTTCTGTGACGGCGTGGACTGACAGGAGTGAAGTCTTCAGAAAGCCCATCAGGACGGGTAGACGGAGTAGACGCAGCAACACTCGGGGGGGGGGGGGGGGGGGCTGCAAATTGGTGGTACTTTGGTGGGGCTGACGGCGCAGCCTGAGAGGAGTGACCACAGCAGGTGCGGCTTCCCCTGGAAGGCAGGCATATGAGGCAGAGCCATCACCACTGCAACAAGCGTGAGTGGACGAGCCGTAGGATGTCTGTTGACGATGTGATCGGTCAGGGGTGACAGCCTCAGAAGGCGTGTCCGGTTGGTGAGATGAAGCAGACAGAGCAAACCGAAGAGTTTCGTCCAAGTGGAGGTGAGCTACAGCAGGTGTCTGATTCGACAGGGAAGGACAGCTGGCGGGTGAGAGGTCAACCACCAGGCGACCAGGTGGACTGTCAGACAATGACGACGACAAGCGTTCCCGCATTCAGGGGTGCGGGAGAGGCACGCTTTGATTGGTGTCAGTGCAGGATGTGACCAGAGACATTTGGCGGTCGGCCCGCCGCGCACGGTCCTTAGCCCATTGGGAGGTGGTAGTATGGGCGCCACCGGCAGCACCACATTGCCACACATGGTTGTGGAGGAGTCGCCTTGCCGCAGCCTCGATGGTCGGGCGCTATCCATAAGAAACCCTGGATGTAACGGTGTAATCAGGGTGGTATCTACAACAACGCCGAAAAAGACGCACACCAAAAATAACGCCTAAGAAGGCAGTAACAAATCACATAGTATGAAACGACAACACAATGCTGTAGAGAATACTCGTGAACGTAACGAAAGGTCTATGCGCACAATCCCAAGGAAATGTGCAGTGAACACTACGGGACTCCGACCCGTTCTTGAGGGACTGGAGTTTGGGAGAGGGAGTTGGTTGAATGTCACTCCGTTCACTTGTTCACTAACAACTGTGAACTCTAGCGTCTTGTAATCAGACATACATCCTACCTGAATACGAAAACTTCAATGCTTACATTTTCTCGATATAAATCTATTAAGTATCAAATCGTTGATATGCGCCCATAAAATTTCTCTATAAGAAAACAACTCTACCAAAAACTCTGGCAAAGCATTTTGTGCGTGTGTGTGTGTGTGTGTGTGTGTGTGTGTGTGTGTGTGTTTTTGGTGTTGAAGTCTGATCAACTTCGTTGATTTTTACTTCTATATGGAATGGAAGGAGTAAAAATTTGTGCTTTATTTATTTATTCTTCTATCAGCTTCAGTTAGGGCACACAGCGGGGTCCTTGAAGTTGCTGCTTTTGGTGTGTTTTTGAAAACAGTGCGTAGAAGTGCTAAAGGACTTTATGTCCGTAAATTATGTAGAATTATGTAGGGATAACATTTACAGGGGCTCAAATACTATGCCTTCGGTACTTTATATTTGTGGTTGCATGAGGATTCTACCATACCTACTGCGCTGAGTTGTGGTGTACTGTCATGTATCATGTCCAACTTCTGACATAAGGTTCGTGCCTTCTCCTTGACCTTGTCTGAGAGATCCACCATTGGGCTCCAGTGATCCGTAGTAGGCATCTGCTTTACATAACCTGTAACTTCTTGTAGTTAGTGGAACACATAGTACCCCAGGAGGTCGATCCATAGAAATAGATGGTTCGACTGTGGCACGGTACAGCTGGTGTTTCGTGCGTTGGCTGAGGTACGAGCTCTTCAGAAATGGGAGGAGAGCACCCAGCAATTTGAGGCCAGACGTCTTCTTCTCCGTAATGTGATTACTATACAGCAGTTTGGCGTCCAGATGCACTCCATGGTATTTTACAGTTGTTGCACAGGGGAGTGGCTGGTCCGATATCCGGAAGCTTTCATTGACAATGGGTCTCTGACGTGTGAAGACAATAAATTTAGTTTTCTCTGCATTGACCGTTATTTTGTTCCTGTAGGTCCAGTGGTCCACTAAATCTAGTTGGCGCTGCATCCGTGTGACGAGGTGGCCCATTCTGGTTCCTGCAATCAGGAGTGCTGTGTCATCAGCATAGAAACTGGCAGTGACATGTGGCACCGCCGGGAGGTCGTTAATGTATAAATTAAACACCTGTGGAGATATGACCAATCCTTGTGGAAGTCCTTCAAGGTCAGGCCATGTTGTTCAATTCTTGTCATCAATGCGGACATATAATCTACGATCCTGTAGAAAATTGTCGAGAAGTTTTAAATAGCAGTCCAGCAGGGAAGTAGTACGTTGGAGTTTGACGATCAAGTTGCGTCGCCATTGTTTATCGTAAGTCTTCTCTATATCGAGACAGACTCAATGGTACGTTTTTTCTTGTTGAAATGGTCTTGGATAGATTCTGTGATGCGTAGTAGTTGTAACTCAGCCGATAGCTTCGCCTGGAAGCCAAACTGCTCCAGTCGGATGGTGTTGTGTGCCACAAGGATGTCCAGCATGCGTTTCAGTAGGACACGTTGCAGTGCCTTTCCCAGCATCGGCAGTAAGCTTATGGGTCTGTAGCTGTCAGGGTGTGAGAGATCCTTGCCCAGCTTTGGTATTGGCACTATTTTGGCAATCTTCAATGCCTCGGGGAAGTATCCAGTCCTGAGGCAGCTGTTCACTATCTGGGTGAGAAGCACGACAGGCTTTCTTGGTAGGTGTTTCAATTCTGTATTGCTGATTCTATCTGTTCCAGGTGAGGTGTGTTTGGTATACTTGGCAATCCTCTGAATTTCCTCCGGCATTGTCAGCTGGGGCATAGTATTAGTTGGGGCGTCCCGAATAGCTTCCCATTCCGCTGCTGTGTCCTCCTCTGCACAGTGCAGAGCATCATCTCCATCCTCCATGGGGGGCGTAGTCATCTGTTGTTGGTATGTATCCACATACAGCTCCGCCTGTGCCAATGAGTGGTACAATAGGCCTTGGGGTCCTTGCATTGCCCTTTAGGGGGCTGTTTGCTGTCTGAGACTTTCAATTATTCATCATTCATCTTTGGTGCGTGATAGAAAGTTCTTCATTCAGGGTTCCCACGTGTGTTGCTTCCAGTCCTAAACTTTCCACTGGAGTTCTCAGGTTAGTCTGTGAGTCTCCCATCTATCATCCAGATGGTGGTAACGGACCCATTGTTTCCGAAAAGGATTGCGTCTTGTCTTAAGTTCCTGGAGTGGTGGTGGAGACTCGTAATAATTGACTTCTGGTTGCAGGCGCTGCAGGAGAACTCGTTGTTTCGCACTGTTAATCTTCTTCGTGAGTACTTCGACTGCTAAATCAATCGCTGCTCTGGTAGTAACAACCTAGGTTGGTTGCACATTGTAGTTGAGGTACGTTTGGAACTACTGCCAGTCGCAAGTTCTTGTCGTCGGCTGTGGGAGTAGCAGGCTGGCCCTCTTGATGAGTCCTAACACTGGTCTGTGGTCCGACGAAAGATCATCCAGTGTCTGCAGACAGAGATTTGGGTTGATGTTCTTGATTATGGTGACGCCCAGAAGGTCGGGGGCTTGTGTTTGGACGTAAGGTATCCTCGTCAGTTCCCATGGGTCGTGGACAGAAACATGTAAACCTTCAACCAGTGCAAACAACATATGTCCTTTTGGATTAGTCTTACAGGAGTTCCAGGCAACATGTTTACTATTAAGATACCTTCCAAGTAGGATCTTGTCGTAACCCTCTGTAACTACGTAAAGATCTTCTGGGTGGAGAGCATTCTTTGCGCTACGGTAAGCTGCAATATAGGTGATGTTTTCAAGCGTCGTGTGGATTGTTACTGCCGTGGCCTCTAAAGTCTGGAGTTGGGGTAATGTTCTGGGTCGTGACAAATGCATTTTTTGACGAGAGCTGCCGTCCCTCCGCCCCGTTGGTCCTGTCTGTCTGTCCGGCAGATGTGCATATTTCTCAAGTAGAGGTCGGTTGACTCACGGAGATGTGTTCAGAGACAAATGCTATTTCTATCCTGTGTCGACGTAAGAAGTCCGTGAATTCTGTTTTCTTCAGTTTCAGGCCGTTGGCATTCCAGAAGCAGAAGTTGAGATTCCTCGTGTGATGCTGTCTATCCATTTAGGATGTTTGAAAAGCTGTCAGTACGCTTTCTACAAGCAAGAGAATAGACGTCAGCTTCTGCTGGAGGGCGGTGAGTAGTTGAACAATATCCGTTAAGGCTGGTGAAGGTGGTCGATCAGGCAGGTGATGTCTTCGCTGGTGTTGGCGTCAGTGGATGGACATATATTGCTTCGGAGTAAGAGCGCTGTTGTCTTGTCTGTCGTGGAGTCACTCAGGGTGCCGGTTGTGGTCGAGAGGCGATTGTTTCCGCAGGGAGAGGTGCCGCTTGTTGTTGGGTGGCCTGAATCGCAGCCATGGCCGAGTTCTTGACAATTATAGACCGTTATGGGGCGAGTTCTTTTGTGTCCTTCTGGTATATTTCCGTAGGAGTTCTTTAAATTGGGGGCAGCCACGGTAGGTCGCTGGATGTTCTTGTTCAAAATTGGCGCACTTTGGGGCGCTGAACTAGGATGGGCACAATTCGATGATTTGTGGGAGCCCCCGCAGCGGGCTGGCATGCTGCAGTAGTTCGCCGTATGCTCAAAACGACAATGTCGACACTGAACTGGTCCTTCTTTACTATTATAGGTTTCGATTATCACTCGTGTGTAGAGCAGGTACTTGACATCATATATCTTGTCACTGTCTTTCCCAGATGGGAGGGTGACTCAGTACACAGGTTGCGGTATCAGTTGCTTCGTCTTCTCGTCGCGTTCCTTAAATTGGTAGACTTGTAGCACTGTGAAGCCTCTTTCCTTGAGGGCATAGTAAAGTTGTTCTTCGGTAACTTCCGCCGGGAGGAGTTTGACAACTACTTTCAAATCTCTGTCGTCTGGTGTTTGATGCGTAAAATATGAGAAGCTGTGGGTCGTGAAGAATTTTATTGCACGTCTTTGGTCTTCGAAGGACTCAAAGTGGTATTTGATACGTGCCTTTTGGAATATAGCTTTAAGGTTCCCCTCTAGAATGCCGTTGAGCGTTTCGTTGAGGAGAACGTAATCCTTCGTGTAATAAATAGTGACTTGGGGCACTATGCGAAGCACATTCTTGTGTCCGTCAACCGCTTCTGCGGCGCTAGAAGTTTGTGCCTGTGGCTTGTTGGTGGGTGATGGAGGCGCAACTTGAGGTGTCAGTGGGGCGAATCGGTTCATTGTGGGGATGGCCTCTGTTCGCCTCTTAGCCGAGTTGGCTGGGTCCTTGGGTATTGTGTTGCTTCTGCGCCGTTTGTTGTGTACGAGCGTACAGTCCCCCTCTGCGTGGGTGGAGTCTTTGTCGTTTTCTGCTGCTGTCGTTTTCTCCGCGCCGTCCTCCGTTTGGTGGGAAAGCTGTGATTCGACATCCGAGTTCACAGCTGGAGATTCCAGACAGATGTCGTTATCCTGCTCTTGCGTTTCCCGTGAATAGCGGATAAGGCATTGTTATTCCTTCAGCGTTTCTTTGTCCTCCTCCCGACATATATCGAGTCTTCTGGCGTAGTCCTGGCGGTCGTCTTCATTGCTGCGTCCGTAGTGGTGTGACGTATGGCCGACGTCCGAATACGGTTTCGTCGTGTGGTGTGTAGTCTTCTGCGGTCGAATAGCGCCTGTCGATCGTCGTTCTATCCTGTCATGAACCGGTGCCGTAGCCTGGGTCGTCAACCTGGGATCCGTCCAGTGGGGAGCGGCCGCTGGAACGTCCGGCGGGCCAGGCCCAACCGACCGACCAGCGGCCGACTCCAGCGCGTCCGAGGCGGCTGCCCCGGTCGCGCGCGCATCGTCCTCGCTCGTCGGCATCGCGAACTCGACTCGTGTCGCACACTCAACTGTCTGGCAAAGCATTCGAGAACACCAGGTGTAGCTCAAGTAGTTCATGCAAAACTCTGTAGATGGCGAGCTGAATGCACGTCAGTATGAGCTCATTAAATATTTAACTTTCTTTTTCACAGTATAAGAGTCCACTTCATATTTTGCAAACATTTAGAGTTAAAATTCTAAAGGATAATGATGGATGACTTGTCAGTTGTTACGACTAAGAGAAACTGTGACGAACTGATGCATTCTTGATATCAGCAGACCCTGAATTCTACTATAAATAATAGCCTTTACACGCACCCATTAACACGACAATTTTGCATTTTAACTATTTTCTCGAGATAGGGTTAATTTTATTTAATTAGCCCCACAAATATAATACAAACGTAATTTATCTTCTAACCTCTTGGTTGAATTACATATTATTCACACATTCAGGTTGTAAGTCGTATGAGAGATTAAAAGAATCTGGTAGGACATACTTGTAGAAGTGTAGAGCTAGCTGGCCGTGGCATATACGTTCGAGTCTTTGAAAAGTTGTAGTTTCAGCTGTGTGCTACTGAAGGCACGATCTTGTGTCCGTTATCCACAGGTCTGGAAACGGCCGATCCGGCCTCTCAGTAGGTACGCAAACGGGCGGATTCCTGCAGCGGGCCCGTTCAGCCAAGTTAGTGAATTTATGGCGAGCCAGTGGCTGCTGCGCTGACATCGGCTATCGGCTACCCTGCAGCCTTCCTCACACGTGTTTAAAGGAACTATTCGGTAGTGTGAGTCAATGGGGGTGGTGTTCCTGGCCCTAACCGAACTCGGCAGAAACTCGCTAACATCTGTGCAGACTCACATAGTATTCTGTTATGTAATTTGAACTTACTCATCGAAACGAATAACTCACGTTTTGCAACCTGTTTTTAGTGATTGTTGTAATACACACTTAACCTGCGATGGCTATAAATTCAATGAAACCATGTAGAAGAGTTCTAGGAATTGTAGAACATGGATGACGATGCTGTGGTAACAATTGCGGTGTTCTGTGAAGTTATTTACAGCAGGCAGAGAAAGCTTATTTTCGGGTTTGGAAGGCACTTATGACCACACAGCAGTTCAAGAACACTTATTAAACAAGAAAATGTTATCGACTCCTATTAAAACAAAAAATGAAGCTTTGGATGAAAGACGATCAAGGCTAACATGCAAAGAAGGAGATGACAATTCAACAACTGTGAACACATGAACGAGGAAGGCTGTAAGATTCATTCGCTCAATATTACTCACACCACTTTGAGGAGAGTGACGAAACCACCAAAAATTCTGTATGGAAATTCAGGTTGCCTTATAGCAGATGGAGGAGACAGCAACGAAATGCGAGGCCTTTGTCCTTAATAATGGTCTGGAAAATGGTCACCTTGTTTTTTTGAATCGCCTCCAAACTAAAATAACTGTGCCAGCAGGAAACTATATTAATCAGTGGTACTTCTCAATAGGCAGCAAAACACTTTCTCCAGCTACTCATGATCCACAGTTACTCTGGAGGTTCTTTCATACTGTTAGTGTTCAGCCTTATAAAAGATAAGAAGAAGGAAATGCATTTGAAACTTGAAAAGTGAGTTGAAGACGATTGTAGGAAGAGGTAACTATCTTTTTACTAAAAAAAGGTGTTAATTAACTTCGAACAGTCCATCCATTAGAGAATCAAGGTTGTCTTCTCATCAATTAAGATTACTAGTTGTATAATTAGTACAGAATATTATTTGCCTTTAAAAAACACAGTAGTATACAGTTATTCCTAAAATTACATTATTCCTGTCGATATCTTGGTTTAGTACACAATACTCTAGGCTGGTTTATGAATGATAAGTCTTTGATGCCTTGCTTGTCATCTGCGTGCAATGGAATTGGTTAAGTCCAACCGTGACGCGGACGCGCGTGTAGCGCGCATACGTCAGCATATGTCGCGATTGCGGTTGCTGCTGCTGACTTAGCAAGCTATCAGTGGTTTTTCCGGTGTAATGTATACTTAAGGGAGGCGTGGCGGAGCTAATTTACAGTCACTTCACGGACTCCACGCTGCACGAGACCACACTGTTTGCTGTTCCAGTCGACATCATCGTCATCTACGCTACAGCGCAAGGTATGAGTGACAGCAGTGACAGTGCTTCGGGAAGTTTTAGTGACATTTCAACTTTGAGTGATTCAAATGATGTAGACTATATATTAGCTACCGTAACTCGTTACCTAATTCCAGCAGACTTAACTCCAAATCCAAATTGGATACGTTGTAGAAACTTAAAACGACAAACACTTACCTGTTCAAATGGTTCAAATGGCTCTGAGCACTATGGGACTTAACATCTTAGGTCATCAGTCCCCTAGAACTTAGAACTACTTAAACCTAACCAACCTAAGGACATGACACACATCCATGCCCAAGGCAGGATTCGAACCTGCGACCGTAGCAGTCCCGCGGTTCCGGACTGAAGCGCCCAGAACTATACGGCCACCGCGGCCGGCACTTACCTGTTGAAGTGCTGTTTAGCGACTTACCAGTTCCATTGCACGCAGATGACAAGCAAGGCATCAAAGACTTATCATTCATAAACAAACCTAGAGTATTGTGTACTAAACCAAGATATCGACAGTGGGTAGAAATACAACTTAATACTTGTATTCACAAAGTAGATATACGCGAAAGTGAAATGATCAGAAATCATACAAATTCCTAACCTACACCACTTCACTATCGAGGTGTAACACAAACTATGATGAATCTTCCTCACGTAAAAGCTACTAAAATGGACAGAATGGAATTAGAATCTAATTTTGAATGGGATGTACCAACCTATAGTAATTTTGATGTATTCTTTAAATATATTACAGAAGTAAACAACGATTTTGAAACTATTCCATGGGGCTGGTACGACCGACAAAATTTATGGAGAACAAGAATCATAATAATTAATACAGGATATAAACTTGTACACTCTGATTCCATTATAAAATCATGTATAGGACATAGTGGACGTTGGTTACGACCACGTCAAATAACAGCTTTGTGTCAAAATTGCTATCTAAATGAAATATGCTCAAATGATTGTGCACGTATTGCAATAGCATCTCATGCTCATATAAATCAATTTACAGCTGCAGCAAACAAATTTTTAGCACCACCTTTGCAACAAAATATGATCATTTCTTTCAAGAATTAACAACCTTAACAAAAAAACTTGTTTCAGAACTATCTATTATTTGAAAGACAATATGTGGTGTAATAAATGCCTAAAACCAATGTTCTCATGGAGAATAGAGAATATATTAACTAAAGATATAACTCGAGCTACTCCACAAGGTTCTAAAATCTACATGTAAATATTTGCAGGTGACTGACTGTTCTCCAATCGATCCTGATTCACAAGATCTCTTCTCTGACAATGAGGAAGATATCAACGAACCAGGACCTTCTACTGCGATCACAAATGCTCCTAAAAAACGGAAGCCCGTCGCAGAAGAAATTGATTTGGAGAATATTCCATCTGCACAACAACCTAAAAAGGTAAAATTCAATGAAAAATGGACAACCGAATTTAAAAATTTTATAATAAGCCTACTCATGGAAATATGTATAGGTCTTGATAAAAATGCATTTCAAGAAAAGTTCCAAACATTTGTTCTAACTTTACCAAAAAACTTGAAGTCAACATTCTGGTTCATTTATCATGTTTTGATGACAGATTCAGACGAACAGTTAATGAATGCTGTAATGCGAAATCAAAACCTTGATTTTACGCACCATGTATTCGATGGAGATTCCTTCCAAAGAAATCAAACAAGCTTTATTAGTTTTGCAAAATCACTTTTCAACAGCAGGCCAAGACGAGACAGATTATTGTACATCTGCTTTGAAGACGCCGCCGGGCCGCATGTCCACATTGTCCACAACTAACAGAGCCTACGGAACATGTCGATGCCTCTACAGGCGACAATTCGTGGCTCAATTGGGAAGACCCACGGTTGCAAAAGGAAGTGACACCGAAAAAAGAACAAATCTCTTCCTCTATGTCAGTAATAAACACAAAGCAGAATACGCAATATACTTGGAGAGAGGAATTAACGAAACTGTTTCAGTTCACATTACAGCTGCACGATGCGACGAAAATGGCCAAACTAACCAAACAGAGACAGTGGACAGCAAAAATACGGGACATTCGGATGTATTGCGATCCGAACGACCCAACGGACACACTGGGCCAAGCAATCAAACAAATAGTCTCGCAGTCCCAAACGACATTACAGCATTTATTAACCACGAACAAAGAGAACATGGAAGTCGTAGAAAAAATTTTCACGAATTGGTACAGTTAATTTGTGAAAACTTAAGTTGTCCATTGAATAAAATCCAATTTACCAATATATGTTTGAATGAACCTACCTTATGTACTCTTAGTGAACAATTATTATCAAATGTTATTACTCATATACAAATACTAACCATGAAAATGAATGTACAAGAAATTTATAATTTTATTTTAAAAGCTAAAACTGTATACTTTGAAGCTCATTCATGTGACTTTCATGAATTTTACTTTACTAGAACTGAATCATGTAATTTAATGTATGAACTACTTGAATATCAATTTAATGAAGATTACGATAGAATAGCTGAATTCATTGAAACCTGTTTAATATACTAAACTGTACAAATGGTAACAAAAATTGTTTGTCAATTGTTGGACCTCCAAACAGTTTCAAATCAACTTTTGTACGAGTGTGTTCTAGTGCAATGATAAACGCTGGTTGGTGTAACAAAAATAACAAATTTGTAAATTTTGGATTACAAGAATGTGCTTATAGACGACTGATTGTAATGGATGATCCTAATTTTGATATTGGTAGCTATGAAACATTAAAATGTGTATTTAGTGGAAACAATACTAATATTCAAGTTATGTACAAATCCAACTTTGTATTAACAAAACACTTGTACTTTTATGTGCAAATACTGAAATGTTCAGAGGACCTGTATGGGATGAACGTATTGTAAAATATAATTGGAAAAAATGGGATAAAAGGATAAAAAAAGAAATGCATCCAGTGACTTTGTTTGACATGTTTATTGATTTAGATTTAATTGACAAATAAAATACATTTTTATACAATAAAAATGATCTTTCATTTATGTTAACATATCCAATAATTCACCATCATCGTCAGTATCACCCATTTCCTCAACTTCCTTCATCATACTCCTCAATGGTTTCAAATCTTTTTGGTAAGGTCTTTCACATGGAACAGATCCTGCTGTTGAGGTTCCTGTAGTACTTGTAGTACGAGTAGCTTTGCGTTTTTTGCTAACAGCCTCTTTTAAGCGTTTACCAGCTTCAACAGCTGGATCAGGTTCAGTTACACTTTTATTAGGTTCAGGTACAGTTTTCACGGCTTCACTTTCACTTTTCTTTTTTCTTTTTTAGCTTCAACACTAACAAACCTATTTTCATTAGCTGGCATATTATAATAATAGGAACCAACAACAGTACCTGCTCCTTGTATACCACCATCTTGTTGATATTCAAAACTATTAGGTGTAAGAGTACTATTCATAAAGCGAATTTTCTCATGAGCTGCAGTCTGAACTTGAGTATTCCAAGTCTCATAATTAAATCCAACTTTAACCCTTGTTACAAGCAAACAAATCATTTTAGCATTGACAAAAGAATTTTCACTACCAGGTGTATTGTTAGGCACAGGATTAATACCAAGACTAAAATTAACAGCTTCTGTAACTTTACCTTTCCTAGACATAGAATGCAAAATAGCACTCTTTTCAACACACTGATAATAATCATTATGATTAACTTGATGAATAGGATTATAAGGTACAATAGTATTTTCAATAGCACCAATAGGACCACCATCACTTTCGACTTCATATGAAGTCAACAAAGTATTATTTACCCTCATCCACTGATCACGATTAGTCATAGGAGGATGTGGATACTCAACTTCAGTTTTCAAAACACCACATTGAGGCATATAACGGTAAGTAAAAGGCCATCTGGCATATACTATTGACTGTGCAACACCATGCACATAAATCTTATGCAGCTAAGGACCTCCTATATCGTGAGAAACACACATGTAATTTTTAGTAGTAGTAGTAGATGTACCACTAGTAGGTACGACCCAAGAATCATAATAAGGCCAATTATGGAGCAATGTTGTTGAACTATAATACCTAGTCAATCCTGCATCACCCCACATTAAATTTTCAAAAGCAGTTGATATATTATCCATTTTACTAATACTGCTAACTGACATATCTGTACCTGAACCATTTACCTTTACAGTTTCATGCACATGTATAGTAGATCCTCCAATATTGTGAATAACAAAGGGTACATGCATCAACGAACCATTACCAGCCAAAGTAGAACCAGTTGCAAATGAAGCTTCCAAACCAATAGGAATAACACACACTTCAGCATCTACTATATAACAATACCTAGGTAAAGCATCAAATAGTCCTCTAGACATAGAAAAAAGGCACAGAATCTGACTAGCTGACGTAACAAGTCTGCTACAAATTGTACTTGTATTTCACCAAATTTATTATCATAAAACCACTTATATTGATAATCCCATGTTGCAAACAAAGGGGTATTTGTAATTTCCAAAATACCATTAGTCACCTTTCAACACTTTTCCACATCATCAAACCAGGATCAGCAATACCTCCACCAGCACTACCTGTATTAGCACCATTTGCACCAGCGGCACCTGTCATCGCCTGATGCGTTTCTCCATTTTGCGTTTGAGCTGCCATGGCACGTTCTGGTAGTTTACCCATAAACCCAACCAAATCATAAATTTCAGCAGGTAAAGGACTTCTCAAATCTTGTACATTATTTGCATCTTCACCAAAAAAGGTAGCTATAACGTCACTAATAAATGCTGCACCTTCACGATCGCCTCTATATTGAACAACCTCAGCAATCACAGCACGTTGCACAAAACCACGAGCAGCATCTAAAGCAACAGCTCCAGCCTGAACAACTTGTTGAAATGCTTGTACAGGATTATCCAAAAATGACAAGTCAAATTCAAAATCAGGAAAAATATGGCCCTCTTCGTTCTGTTGTCGACGCTCTTCTTCTTCGATTTCTCTAATAGCTGCCCATTCTAGTTCTTGCGCCTCTCTAAATATACGACGATTAACCTGTGCGTTCCGAATAGCATTTAAAGGCGCTATATGTTGACGACCAAAGTGATCACGCACGTTTGGATTTTAAATTTCCACAAGCATTATTGTTTGTTCATAGTTCAGGTGGCGAAAACCATAAATGCTTGGTTTAGCTGCAAGTTACAAATACTACAACAGTGATTTATAGTTCAGGTGGCGAAAACCATAAATGCTTGGTTTAGCTGCAAGGTACAAATACTACAACAGTGATTTATTTCAGTGACTGCACTACATCCTTGTGCTTAGTTACTTACATCCTGAAGATATTCCTGGTGTTTCTGCTGACCCGGTCAGCATGCAGCACCTTAAATGCTTGGTTTAGCTGCAAGGTACAAATACCACGACAGTGATTTACTTCAGTGACTGCACTACATCTTTGGGCTTAGTTACTTACATCCTGAAGATATTCCTGGTGCTTTTGCTGACCCGGTCAACATACAGCACCTTGTGACAGCCTTCATTCCCGTTCCAGTACATGTGTGCATCTCCTCATTCAAACATCTTCACCTATGACACATGAACGAACTGATATCTACACAAGAATCAATTAACTCTTCAAAAAACCCTCACACCATCAAGACAGACTCAACAACCAGGAAGAGGCAAGATTTCCTACAGCAGAATGTATAAATTGCATTCCATACAAAGCAGCAGTGAACGGAACTAAGATACAAGAAATACTGTTGTTTTCAAGAAACATTTTTATATGCGAAATTTGTAATAAAATCTTTGTTTATATATACAACAAATACTACAACAGCGATTTATAGTTCAGGTTGCGAAAAACATTAATGCTTGGTTTAGCTGCAAGGTACAAATACTACAACAGTGATTTATTTCAGTGACTGCACTACATCCTTGGGCTTAGTCACTTACATCCTGAAGATATTCCTGGTGTATATATTATTTTGTTCATTGGTTCAGTATTTACAAGATTCTTCAAGAGCATTGTAAATAATGGTGGAGTTAGTGCACATGCTCCGTTCATTTTGGAGAGTTTGTCAAGTTCCTACAGCTGGTCTGTCCGCGGGCAGGTGGAAGATACTGAGTTCGTGCGTACACTCTGGAGGCACTTTGGGAACAGTCACCGAATTCGGGTGTTTTGTTTTCCACCAGTACGTGGAAGTTGGCGAGTTCGAACGAACCGTAATTTTTCCCTGGTTTGTTCTTCTAGACAGCCTGCTTCTCGCTACTTCAGAGCTAATTTGTAATGAATGACTGCTTCCCTTGGTTTTCACCCTCTTTTCTGGAGATCAGCTTATTCGTGTTCTCGAGTTACAGCAATAAAACTAGGTATGGGTTATACCAGTTGCTCTGTGACTTATTTTTCAATAACCTGTACATTAATACACTATTATACTTTTTTCGTACAATTTTCGAATATATATTTTATCTTCTTATAAAACGAAGCTAACGAGACGTTCACGACGTTATTTTCTTTCCACGGAACCCTGGACAATGGAAGAAACAATGCCCCAAAACTTCGCTAAAACACAGTACATTACTGCATCCTATGCGGATGAGATTTAAGGCAGAATGTTAAAGTCTTCAAAAATTTTAGCTGTGCGGACTGATAGGAATTTAATTTACGAGATTCGAACTACAGAGCTTCTTAAAGTCAAGTATCTTTTACACTTTGTATCACTACCAGCCTTGATATGAACCAAATCAACGTCTTGCCATGTTTTTCACTATCTTCACCCTTTGCTCTCTTATTGCTTTCTGTAAGACATGAATGTCAGTTACATGCTCTAAAATGTTATAAAGCCTGTTGGAAATATAGTTACTGTCACTAACAATACAAAACATCACTCATAAAATTATCACAAATAACACAGACCAATCTAAAAGATGCACAAAAAAAAAAATATGAGAAAAAAAATCTTCCTCCCTCTTCGGCAAATCTATGGTAAAAAGTCTGTTAATAATGTCTTTATAACTTTCTCACTGTTGTATAAAGCCATCTAAAAATTCATCATTCGGTTGAATCATGTGTATATAACTTCTTTAATTTGGAAAGTTTCACACAGTTAACAAATACTAGAATTATTTGTATGTATTGGGGCTAGGCTGGTATGGCCCCAAGATGCCTGCGATGACGTCTTCCAAGATGGCGGTGATGACGTCAATCAATATGGCGGATTTTGGCGAGAAGTTTGAATTTTGGTGGGAAAGTGCCACGCCCCCCCTTGCCCAGAAAAAATGGCGCGAAGTTCAAATTCCAACACGATAATGCATGACACCCCAGTTATCTCTACTAAGCAAAAAAATTGCGGGAAAAAAGTAGTTGTCATTATTTAACCAATTTCAAGTATATGTGTTCGTCACTAGGTCTGGCCTCCAACTGGCTTAGTTCATATTGGTGCCACCAGAGGGCGCTCTCCTGGTGTCTGATCATGACGCAAGTACTGGTATTCAAGATGACGGCACCCAGTGTGTTCACCATGAGATCCAAAGCCCAACTGGCTTAGTTCATATCGTGGCCACCAGAGGACGCTACCGTGACATCGGGTGATGACACAAGATCGTCCATTCTCTCTGGTGCCAGACATTGTCTTCTGTAAGTATGCTAACCAATTTAACTGAACACAAGTAACACCAACATCGCTCATCTAACCTATCAATTGCCTAAGTACTTAATTCCATTTCAATTTTAATCATATTCAATAAGTCAATTTACAAGTTCAATATTCAATGATCAAATGAGAAGTTCCACATTTTCCCACTATCAGCGAGGTGTTCATTCATGACCTAGCACCCCCCACCCCTAGAATGAAGCACTCCTATTGGCAACCACATTAGTCACGCAATTCGACTTCATAGAACCTAGGACTTGGACTCAATTTTCATCAATGCCACACCCACCTGGATTTCAAATCAAATAAATAAATTCTCCACCACGATCCTCAACCCAGAACCACTCCCCCTGACTGACCCCTGTTGGTGGGCTAACATGTACTAACATGCACGCCACATGACGTCATCCAAGATGGTGCGGCGAAATGGAGGGAAAACAGATCTGAACACAGTCTTTATTTTGCAGGTGGTGTCTCCACCACAAGATTTACTGTCCAACTGACATAGTACACATTACTGTCATCAGATCGTACTGTCATAACTTCCATGACGCAATCCCAGATTTTTGTCTGTAGGATCAGGAATTATGCTAAAATTACTCAGGCTGCACTCGGCTGCTGGGGAGAGTAAGGAAGGAGTCCACTCTATTTACTTTCGAACATTTTATTTAGAGATCGAATATATTTATCACACTGAGGTAAAACACTCTCCATCTTATGCTTGTGCTCACAATACACAGTCTCCAGACACTCAAACAACTCCTAATTTAAGGAAATAATTTAATTACAGACATTCAGACTCCTCCTAAATAATGCCTCACACTGATTTGTAAACACGCTCAGTACTCGTAATCTGTCCAAATAGCGTATAGCACAACCTACAGACCTGCTCGCGAAATAATGCAATCAATGCACGCAAGCACAGTCCACCATCCGCTGTCCAGTAGAGTACACAGGAGGTAGCGATAAGTGACGCATCAGTCATATATCAAACCACGTACAGGTCCCTGCTAGGAGCCCGCAAGCGGCCACATCCCTTTCATAAGACAAATCTGCAGAGCGCAAACGCTAGAAGCTAGTCGGAGCGGCCATTAGCTGTCAAAGCACACACGGCCGTCCGTTCAGGATGGCGCTCCGTCACAGACCCGAGGTGCGGCTGCTGAACGCAGGTGAAAGTCGCGTCTATACAATCATTGTTATACCGACGTCGCAGAATTCTAGGGCACTGACCCCATATGCGAGACACCTCCCAGCAGCAGATGTCTTTACCACCTATGACAAAATAGCACAGGGCGCATTGCTCCTAGAGTGCCATGAGGTACGCGTAACCATACTTAACTACCCAGCGTGAATGACGCAACACCGTCAAGGGCACGCACACGATTACAAATGCATCTAACAACGTTCCCAATGTTATTCTTACATCAAATCTCTTTGTAAAAAAATGACAGCCAAGTCAAACTCTCGAGAATTGTAAAATTTTCCAGAAATAGTTAACCCTCTCTTTCTTCATTCCTCAGCTTGTATTTCTTACCCTAACAGAACCTGTTTACGAAAATAACATCGAATGCACTGTCCCCAGCGATCCTAACGTGTTACCCTTCCTGCTCTCAACATACGCAAATGTACCCTAAGCTGTGTAGAGGCTCCTATATCCCAGCACAAACGATGGAGCATTATGATTAGCTCTTGTAGAGTTTACCCAACGAATTACTGATGAAGCTGGTATCGAAGGACCATCCACCTATTCTTTCGAGACCTTTCAGAGGTAAAATTATTTTCCACACATCGCTAAGTGTCCGCAGCTCGTGGTCGTGCGGTGGCGTTCTCGCTTCCTACGCCCCGGTTCCCGGGTTCGATTCCCGGCGGGGTCAGGGATTTTCTCTGCCTCGTGATCACTGGGTGTTGTGTGATGTCCTTAGGTTAGTTAGGTTTAAGTAGTTCTAAGTTCTAGGAGACTAATGACTATAGATGTTAAGACCCTAAGTGCTCAGAGCCATTTGAACCAAGCCAACATCGCTAAATTGCATTGACAGTTAAAACCGCTAAGTTGTCTACAGATCACAAAATACATACTATACTCAGAAGAATATTCGAAGCCAGGAAGATGTTTACCAGTATAACTAGGATTAAATATTACAGTTGCTGCTACAAGTCTGACGC
Source organism: Schistocerca americana (assembly GCF_021461395.2). Classification (NCBI taxonomy): domain Eukaryota; kingdom Metazoa; phylum Arthropoda; class Insecta; order Orthoptera; family Acrididae; genus Schistocerca; species Schistocerca americana. Next base: position 554,629,586 of record NC_060119.1, on the reverse strand, counting down.
CGATAGGGAAGCACTGTTAGCTTTTTCTGTCATTCTACAGACACAACATTCAGCGGTAATAAACTATTTTACACTGATCACCATATTGTACCGATAACTAAACCTCACAAAGTTGTATACAGATCAACAAAACGTATGAGGTTAGCAAACATATTGGACTGTGAAACTGATCTCTATCCCAGCAATATATCACCGATAACCGTCTCGATCTAGTAAACATGCAGTTCATATCCCCCGCCATATAAAATCATTCCCATTACATCAGTGAACCGAAGTCACTCTCAGAACTGATGTGCAAAGACAGACTCGTTTTTTCCCCATCGATACAAACGCCCTACTGTTTCTAGTCCGGACCTGTCTGCTTGCTTGCCTTTCTACACCCATCCGCAGACTCGTCGATTACAAGAACACACGATAATATTACTTCATTATCACCGTACTTCTCGATATCAAGCACACAGCAGTAGCCTCCCGATCGCTCATGCAACATAATTCCCAAGATATAGACTCGAGATTATTTCTCTAGAAAGCTGAAACTTTAGCTATGTGGAGCGTCATCTAGACTACTGAGTAATTACAAACAAATAGAGGAAATGATATTTCCACTCTCGAATACCGAAGTCTGTCATGTAACAGATCCCAAATCATGCATATAATTTACAAGCCAACGAATATTTCCCCGTGTCTAGAGATCAGGCAAACTTATCTTCCACACACCACATTCGATCTTGTCTCAACTAAATAAACGCGCTAAATGTTCAGAAGCAGTCAACCGAACAATTTACATGGGTGGCAATAACAGTCCTAGCGCAAACGCACCTCCATACACAATGTTCTCAAATTTCCACTTGATCACAAAACCCCCCAATCTTACAATCGTGATCTCAATTGGACGTCATTCAACAATGAGTGAAGTATCGTAAATACACCCTACTGAAGGCGGTTGCTCTGGAAATTGAAATATCTGTACCTGCCTTACGACTGGACATACTATTCCCTTTGATATCACAGTTCTCCAAGTCAAATCCATACCTTCCCTACAACAGCGCATAGTCATCTCCTTTCCATAAACACATACTTTCTAAACCTAATTCTCAAACACGTACATATCACGCACCCACCGCTACAACTAAATATAAAAGTTCGTCAGTAAAACATTGCCTACGATACTAAATAATACTGATCCAAAATCAACGATGGGTGTGCATGTCCCTTAAGTTCTTCTTGCGAGTCCTACCACAGTGTCATAGAAAGATAGACGTAATCGACCAGATGTTAACGGTCACAAGTGCATTCTATCTAATATTATAGGCCCGTTTTAAGTGCAGAAATTTCTATCCTTAGGAGCGCGTCTGTTTACGTTCTCTCTCTTGCGAATACCTTCATGTTGCCGATCCTAGACTCTGGAACAATACTTTAGAGTTGATAGCTTGGTTGATTTACGTAAAAATGCGTCCATCCGTTTGGAGCTCCCAGGCATATAAAAATGAATAGTTTGTTGGTCTTCTTAACTGTCTGTTGTTATATGACCGCACTTTGAAATCTGTTACTATATATCGTTATGGTGTGCTAAGCTCCTCGACATGGTCACATCTCGAGAAATCTCGTGCACTTGGATGGGCTAGGACCCGGAAAGCTCAATTCATTCACGGGACGTGGAGTGTAGCGGTCTTCTTCTGGTCGGTTGCAGATTAATTCGCTAACTGTGCTGCAGGGCTGGTTGGTCAGTGACAGTGTGATGAGGGTCTTTCACTCTCTAATTGTACCCTACGACTGCGAGAATGCTCTGTGACTCCCATACGCAGAGAGATAGATCGTAAATTGAACACTATGCCATTCGTGATAGATATATATTGAGCACTGTCTGGTATACTTTGAAGATTTATGTGTTCGAGAATTAAGACTGAATGGACGTACTGCTCAGTCATCTATCCATGTTTGCAATGATACTCGCAACGTGGAGAGGGGGCATGGTTTAGCTATGGTATTGAAATTGGGCAAACAGTAGTGGCCGGTATTGGACTTAGTGTAAAATTCTTCGCGCTATAAAGTGTGATGTTTATTATTAGAGTACATGGATGGTGTCTTTTCCGTCCCATCCCCGCATTGGTTAGCAGATAATGATTGACTGATATGGCTTGTTTGAGTTGGGTAAAAAGTTTTGGTGGATGGCCAGCAACTTCCGAGGGTTGCTATCAGCGAAAGAGTGATCGCGTACATGCGTGCAATATGAAGAATGAGTCGAAAGGGAACGCATAGTCGTCAGCTATTCCGCTAGTGTGAGAGACGAGACTAAACGTAGAGCTCGTGAATAACCTATGGACTATAGTTCGGAGACCTATGCCAGTGCCATAAAAGTCTTCCAGTTTGCTTATGTTGTAAGTGTCTTTTATTTAAAATCAGCAGATGTGTGGCGTGTTACGGTTACACACCATAAGACACAGGAGGCAGTAGCAGCAGCAGTTTGAGGTGAAAATTCGCAGAGGGACTGTGTATATCGCTGGGAATGCTTGGCTGGCTGCACGCTGCGCCATTCTGGGGAGTATTGTGAAATCTCTTTCTCCGGGCAGGAGCGCAGCGCAGCTGTGTGTCATTGCGCCAGCATCGGTGCCTAGTTGACTTCTAAATGGGATGAGCTTTTATAGTTCGTAATTTTTCTCTGTTGGGGTGTAGAGAATAAGGAATATAGCATGTTGGGCTGACTGATTTGAATAGGCGCGGATCTGTAGTACTTGTACGTAGTTTGGGGACGTGCCATACGGCGCGCATTTCCGCCACATGTTCAAAACAAGGTCCGGTTGCACTAACTAAGGTAGTTCTGTTTCTAGATGGATTGCAGAAGGTGGTGAATATGTCTTTCTCCGATCTTTGCTCAGTTCCAACTTAAATTGGAACGATCACATGCGGAAAGCTGTAGAAATGGGTGCAGTTGCAAGATGCATAGGGTGTGACTAAAAACATGTTTTGCCGGCATCGGTGGCCGTGCAGTTCTAGGCACTTCAGTCCGGAACCGCGTGACTGCTACGATCGCAGGTTCGAATCCTGCCTCGGGCATGGATGTGTGTGATGTCCTTAGGTTAGTTAGGTTTAAGTAGTTCTACGTTCTATGGGACTGATGACCTCAGATGTTGAGTCCCATAGTGCTCAGAGCCATTTTGAACCAAAAACATGTTTTAATTTTACTGTAGCAGATATGTTCGAGGAAAGGTGACTCGTTTAGAGATGTGAGAGTGCCTGAAATATGATTCACTTCTGGCTGTGATCCTATGCAAGTATGTGCTTGAATGGGAAGATCTGTTTCCAAATGATGGACATAATTTCTAACACATAGCGTAACACTAGAGATCTGAGATGCTAGTGTACATTTTTCTTCTAACGACCTCAATCAGCACATCATCTACTACTACTGTTTGTGTTGCTTCTCAATGAGTCATGGCCTAAAACTCTGCGGATATATCCTGGAACCTCTGATATGGTCCGAGACAGAATGCGCTGCAAATAATTAAGAATTATCTAGTTGGGGTCGGTGTGAGGGAGTCGCAAATATCGCTTACACACCACGTTCCTCAGCCGAATCACTTTCAAAGTTCATTGTTTTTATCCCGAGGTTGCATCATGGGCTTACATATTCCTACGATCATGGTCATGGTATTTGTCCCGAAAAAAGAAAACTACCTGATTCAGAGGTAACGTCGTACCACCATTTGTAAAGCAGGTATAGCTTTTAACATGGATACTTGCGTGTACCTGTAGAACAAAGAGCGCTTGTGAGAGTAACTTGCAGTAGTTGTTGGGATGGTTGTTTTTTTAACATCTGTTCGATTACGTCTTACTTTCTATGACACTGTGGTAGGACTCGCAAGAAGAACCTAAGGGACATGCGCACGCATCGTTCATTCTGGGTCAGTATTATTTCGTATCGCAGGCAATGATTTACTGATGAATTTTTATACTTATTAGTGGCGGTAAGTGGGTGATATGTACGTATTTGAGAATTAGGTTTGTAAAGTACGTGTTTGTGGACTGGAGATAACTATGCCCTGTTGTAGGGAAGGTATGGATTTGACATGGAATACTGTGATAGCAATGGGAAGAGTATGTCCAGTCGTAAGGCTGGTACAGATATTTCAATTTACAGAGCCACCGCCTTCGGTAGGGTGTATTTGTGATACTTTGCTCATTGGGATGGGGTTTCTTCTTTAACATCTGGTTGGTTACGTCTCTCTTTCTATGAAATTGTGGTAGGACACACAAGAAGAACTTAAGGGACATGCACTCCGATCACTGATTTTGGGTCAGTATTATTTAGTATCATAGGCAATGATTTATTGCCAAACTTTTATACATAGTAGTAGCGGTGGGTGCGTCATATGCATGTATTTGAGAATTAGGTTTATAAAGTATGTGTTTGTGGAAAGGAGATGACTATGCGCTGTTGTAGGGAAGGTATGGATTTGACTTGGAGTACTGTGATAGCAATGGGAAGAGTATGTCCAGTCGTAAGGCAGGTACAGATATTTCAATTTTCAGAGCCACCGCCTTCGGTAGGGTGTATTTATGATACTTTGCTCATTGGGATGGGGTTTCTTCTTTAACATCTGGTTGGTTACGTCTCTCTTTCTATGAAATTGTGGTAGGGCTCGCAAGAACTTACGGGACATGCACTCCCATAACTGATTTTGGGACAGTATTATTTACTATCATTGGCAATGATTTATTGCCAAACTTTTATACTTAGTAGTAGCGGTGCGTGCGTGATATGCATGTATTTGAGAATTAGGTTTATAAAGTATGTGTTTGTGGAAAGGAGATGACTATGCACGGTTGTTGGAAAGGTTTGGATTTGACTTGGAGTAGGCCTACTGTGATAGCAAAGGGAATAGTATGTCCAGTCGTAAGGCAGGTACAGATACCGGTATTTCAGTTTCCATAGCAACCGCCTTCAGTAGGGTGTGTTTACAACACTTCGCTCATTGTTGGATGATGTTCAATTGAGATCGCGTTTGTAAGATAGGGGGCTTTCGTGATCAAGTGGAAATTTGAGAATATTGTGTATGGAGGTAAGTTTGCCACCCATGTAAATTGTTCAGTTGACTGCTTCTGAACATTTAGCGCGTTTATTTAGTTGAGACGAGATCGAATGTGGTGTGTGGAAGATAAGTTTGCCTGTTCTGTAGACATGGGGAAATATTGGTTGGCTTGTAAATTATATGCATGATTTGGGATCTGTTACATGACAGACTTCGGTATTCGAGAGTGGAAATATCATTTCCTCTATTTGTTTGTAATTACTCAGTGGTCTAGATGACGCTCCATATAGCTAAAGTTTCAGCTTTATAGAGAAATAATCTCGAGTCTGTATCATGGGAATTATGTTGCATGAGCGATCAGGAGGCTACTGCTGTGTACTTGACATCGAGAAGTACGGCGATAATGAAATAACATTATCGTGAAAATAAGTGTGTTCTTGTAATCGACGAGCCTGCGGATGGGTATAGAAAGGCAAGCAAGCAGACAGGTCCGGACTAGAAACAGTAGGGCGTTTGTATCGACGGGGAAAGGAGCCTGTCTTTGCACATCAGTTCTGAGAGTGACTTCGGTTCACTGATGTAATGGGGATGATTTTAAATGGAGGGGGATCTGAATTGCATGTTTACTAGATAGAGACGGTTCTCGGTGATATTTCTGGGATGGAGATCGGTTTCACGGTCCAATATGTATGCTAACCTCGTCCGTTTTTGTTGATCTGTATACAACTTTGTGAGGTTTAGTTGTCGGTGCAATGTGGTGATCAGTGTAAAATAGTTTATTACCGCTGAATGTTGTGTCTGTAGAATGACAAAAAAGGCTGACGATGCTTCCCTATCGGTGTCAGACTTGTAGCAGCAACTGTAATATTTAATCCTAGTTATACTGGTAAATATCTTCCTGGCTTCGAATATTCTTCTGAGTATAGTATGTATTTTGTGATCTGTAGACAACTTTGCGGTTTTAACTGTCAATGCAATTTAGCGATGTGTGGAAAATAATTTTACCTCTGAAAGGTCTCAAAAGAATAGGTGGATGGGCCTTCGATACCAGCGGCATTAGTAATTCGTCGGGTAAACTCTACAAGAGCTAATCATAATGCTCCATCGTTTGTGCTGGGATGTAGGAGCCTCTACAGAGTGTAGGGAACATTTGCGTATGTTGAGAGCAGGAAGGGTAACACGTTAGGATCGCTGGAGAGAGTGCATTCGATGTCATTTTCGTAAACAGATTCTGTTAGGGTAAGAATTTCCGTGCATATAAGCTGAGGCATGAAGAAAGAGAGGGTTAACTATTTCTGGAACATTTTACAATTCTCGAGAGGTTGACTTGGCTGTCATTTTTTACAAAGAGATTTGATATAAGAATAACATTGGGAACGTTGTTAGATTCATTTGTAATCGTGTGCGTGCCCTTGACGGTGTTGCGTCATTCACGTTGGGTGGTTAAGTATGGTTACACGTGTGTCATGTCGCTCTAGGAGCATTGCGCCCTGTGCTATTGTGTCATAGGTGGTAAAGACATCTGCTGCTGGGAGGTGTCTCGCATATGGGGTCAGTGCCCTAGAATTCTGCGACGTCGGTATAACAATGATTGTATAGACGCGACTTTCACCTGCGTTCAGCAGCCGCACCTCGGGTCTGTGACGGAGCGCCATCCTGAACGGACGGCCGTGTGTGCTTTGACAGCTAATGGCCGCTCCGACTAGCTTCTAGCGTTTGCGCTCTGTGGATTTGTCTTATGAAAGGGATGTGGCCGCTTGCGGGCTCCTAGCAGGGACCTGTACGTGGTTTGATGTCTGACTGATGCGTCACTTATCGCTACCTCCTGTGTACTCTACTGGACAGCGGATGGTGGACTGTGCTTGCGTGCATTGATTGCATTATTTCGCGAGCAGGTCTGTAGGTTGTGCTATACGCTATTTGGACAGATTACGGGTACTGAGCGTGTTTACAAATCAGTGTGAGGCATTATTTAGGAGGAGTCTGAATGTCTGTAATTAAATTATTTCCTTAAATTAGGAGTTGTTTGAGTGTCTGGAGACTGTGTATTGTGAGCGCAAGCATTAGATGGAGAGTCTTTTGCCTCAGTGTGATAAATATATTCGATCTCTAAACAAAATGTTCGAAAGTAAATAGAGTTGACTCCTTCCTTACTCTCTCCAGCAGCCTAGCACAGCCTGAGTAATTTTAGCATAATTGCCGACCCTACAGACCACCATCTGGGATTGCGTCATAGGAGGGATGACAGTACGATCTGATGGCAGTAATGTGTATTTATGTCAGTTGGACAGTAAATCTTGTGGTGGAGACACCACCTGCAAAATAATGTCTGTGTTCAGATCTGTTTTCCCTCCATTTCGCCGCACCATCTTGGATGACGTCATGCGGTGTGCATGTTGGTACACATTAGTATATGTTAGCCTGCCAACAGGGGTCGGTAAGGGGGTTGAGGATCGTGGTGGAGAATTTAACTATTTGATTTGAAGTCCAGGTGGATGTGGCGTTGGTGAAAATTGAGTCCAAGTCCTAGGTTCTACGAAGTCGAATTGCATGATTAATGCAGTAGCCAGTAGGATTGCAGCATTCTAGAGGTGGGGGGGAGGGGGGGTGGGGTGCTAGGTCATAAATGAACACCTCGCTGACAGTGGGAAAATGTGGAACTTCTCATTTGATCATTGAATATTGAACTTGTAAATTGATTTATTGAATATGATTAAATTGGAATGAAGTAATTAGGTAATTGATAGGTTAGATGAGCGATGTTGGTGTCACTTGTCTTCAGTTAAATTGGATAGCATATTTACAGAAGACTATGTCCAGCATGTGTATAGAGATGGCGGCCGAGGGTGTGTGACGTAAGTGGTCAGACGTCTGCCGCATGGTGGCGCAGTGCGAGAGAGAGCTGACCATTCTGTGTCATCACCTGACGTCATAGTAGTGTCCGCTGGTGGCCACGATATGAGCTAAGCCAGTTAGGCTCTGGAGCTCGTTGTGAACACACTGGATGCCGTCATATTGAATATCGGTACTTGCGTCATGATCTGACATCAGGAGAGCGCCCCCTGGTGGCACAGTCATGAACTAACTCAGTTAGGCTATGGAGCTCGTGGTGAACACACTGGGTACTGCGATCTTGAATAACGCTACTTGCGTCATGTTCTGACGTCAGGAGAGCGCCCTCTGGTGGCACCAATATGAACTAAGCCAGTTGGAGGCCAGACCCAGTGGCGAACACATGTGCTTGAAATCGGTTAAATAATAAAGACAATTACTTTTTTCCCGAAATTTTCTATGCTTAGTAGAGATAATCGGGGTGTGATGCATTATCATGTTGGAATTTGAACTTCGTGCCATTTTTCTGAGCGATGGGAGCATGGCACTTTGCCGCCAAAATTTAAGCTTCCTGCCAAAATCCACCATACTGATTGACGCCATCACCGCCATTTTGGATGACGTCATCGGTACCATCTTGGATAACAGTTCTTTGGGGCCGTACCAGCATAACCCCAATATTTTCGTAAAACGAGTTTAACTGGGGCCGAAACAGAAACAAGATTCCCTAGAAATTTATTGGAACAGCTCCAGTTATTATTGGATACTTATCAAAAATTTTCGTCGTGTAACTGGGTCACTTTTTAAACCGTGGGACAACTCTTGTATTCCCTACTGACTGGCGTCAGTTTTTTTTTTTTTTTCCTCTACTTGGCTGAAATTATGTATCCAAGTCTCCGCGCCTCATACAATTGTCTCATTTCTCCCTCTTCGCCGTTTTCAAGTGAATAAGGCATGTAGATAAATCAGAAAAACGTATATAAAGCCCATGTTACATCTCCATCTGTACTAAACTGTACCAGTTGGCTGCTCATGTTCTGAAGTTGATTTAGCAATACGCGCTGCATCTCACGTCACACATACGTGTTGGTGAGGAAGCATCAAATAACGACTTTTGGTATTCCTTGGATATCAGTAATCTGGGAATGGTACTAGTCTGCTGACAACCATTTATCCACTTTCATCGATCCATAAGAAAATATGGACATGGGTGGAAGCCAGATCAGTATTATGGGTCATGTGATCAAACACCTCTCAGCAGAACCACCTACAGATTTCATGGGCCTCTATGCGGACAAACTTTTGTGAGGGTCCACAAGCCTTCTCAGCCCACTGGAGTTAATTATCACAAACATTGATTCTTCAAAACGTTGTTTTACACGTGAGCAGTAAATATTTCGGACAACTGTAGCTAGTACTTTGAATCTTCTATTCTTCCACCTACACCATGTAAGCTCATTTTAGAAGCACGTTCATGCTCTGTTTATAACAGTGCTACATGATTATGATTCTTTTACCTAAAGTTGATCTTAAATGCTTTCTGATTAATGTTAATTCACTCAACCCTTACTCACAGTCATTTAATGAAAAAAGTAAGAGCATATGGACTATCAGACCAATTGTGTGATTGGATTGAAGAGTTCCTCGATAACAGAATGCAGCATGACATTCTCAATGGAGAGAAGTCTTCCGAAGTAAGAGTGATTTCAGGTGTACCGCAGGGGAGTGTCGTAGGACCATTTCTATTCACAACATACATAAACGACCTTGTGGATGACATCAGAAGTTCACTGAGGCTTTTTGCGGATGATGCTGTGGTATATCAAGAGTTTGTAACAATGGAAAATTGTACTGAAATGCAGGAGGATCTGCAGTGAATTGACGCATGGTGCAGGGAATGGCAATTGAATCTCAATGTAGACAAGTGTAATGTGCTGCGAATACATAGAAAGAAAGATCCCTTATCATTTAGCTACAATGTAGCAGGTCAGCAACTGGAAGCAGTTAATTCCATAAATTATCTGGGAATACACATTAGGAGTGATTTAAAATGGAATGATCATATAAAGTTGATCGTCGGTAAAGCAGATGCCAGACTGAGATTCATTGGAAGAATCCTAAGGAAATGCAATCCAAAAACAAAGGAAGTAGGTTACAGTACACTTGTTTGCCCACTGCTTGAATACTGCTCAGTAGTGTGGGATCCGTACCAGATAGGGTAGATAGAAGAGATAGAAAAGATCCAATGGAGAGCAGCACGCTTCGTTACAGGATCATTTAGTAATCGCGAAACCGTTACGGAGATGATAGATAAACTGCACTGGAAGACTCTGCAGGAGAGATGCTCAGTAGCTCAGTATGGGCTTTTGTTGAAGTTTCGAGAACATACCTTCACCCAGGAGTCAAGCAGTATATGGCTCCCTCCTACGTATACCTCACGAAGAGACCATGAGGATAAAACCAGAGAGATTAGAGCCCACACAGAGGCATACCAACAGTCCTTCTTTCCACTAACAATACGAGATGAATAGAAGGGAGAACCGATAGAGGTACTCAAGGTACCCTCCGCCACACACCGTCAGGTGGCTTGCGAAGTATGGATGTAGATGTAGATGTAGAAGCAACAGTCACTAGTAAGGTAATGATAATCCTGAGTGCAATTCAAAGTTGAAGAAACACAAAGTGTAAGCTCAATTTATTAATTTAATTTAGAAGACAAATGGAAGCCTTTTGTTTTTTGTTGTCTTTGCCAAATACAGTAAAGTAGCTGCACTCACTGACTTAAACATTTGTATTTTTTTGATAAGATTATCGCTCAAATCATAAGGATAAGTTCTAATTTCTTCACTGTATCTTTATCATCGAAAGTGGTTCTCATTCTGAGAATGGTTTCAACAGTTACACAGATATGTCTCATGTCTTAATACCAATAATCTGACTGAGAAACAACAGTGTCTATGATTACGTCAAAAAACCTATTTTTGAAATTGTTTCTCTTCAGTTTCACCTAGAAGTGTGACATGTGCTCCACTAATGCTGCAGTTAGATTCATCAGAGAATACCTTCCTTTCACTTTCTCTTATTTTTGAAAAATCTGTCTCATTCTAAAATTTCAGTAGCCATTTTTTTATCTTTGCTTCAGAATTCAAGCCAGAGAGCTCTTAAATCCGTTTCTATGGTAACCGTAAGAGCTTTAAAACTTTTCATTCATTGTCAAGGGGAAATATCTTTTGACTGAAGAATCAAACTTCCTGCATTTATTTGATCTAAACTCTAAAATGACCATCCAGACGTTCAAGAGAATCAATGTTCAAAACTTGGAAAAATAATTGGTGAGCCTATTTACTTCTGCTATCCCACCAAAATGCAAACTGCTTTAACTTATTACTATTATTGCTACTAATTTTTCTTGTGTAGGGTTCACTATCTCAGTTCTTGTGCTCCATCTTGTTTCAAACAGACCATGAAGAGATCAACCGCCAGTGTATTTAATAATCCTTCCCATCTTTGTGGGCTTTCAGTCAAGAAATTGGGCAGCTGAAGAATATACCCAATGCCTCACTACTACCTGTAGTATGTAATCGCACGAAGCTCAGAGTTTGAACAGCACGAGGAGAAAATGTTGCCAGCAGATAAACATCTCTAATCTTTGCTTGCATATCTTTTATTTGCCCAGCCATATGTGATCCATCATCATAGCACTGAACATGACAGTGCTGTAAATCCATCTAGAGTGGCTAGAGTGGCATTGCAAATAAATTAAAAAAGTCCTGCTTGTGTTTCTTCTAAAATTTTCTTTAATATATTATCCCTGTGCAAATGTAAAAGGTCATTCTGTGCTCTGTAAGATAAATAGTGCTATCTTTTCATGTTTTTTTTTCATACTTTTAACATAAACTGTTTATACTCTTAAAATGGGTCATATTTAGCCAATAATTCAGTTAAGCCCAAGAACTTACCGTTATCTTGTTCCTCTTTCTGGTGGCTACTTCCTCTGAAAGGCAAATTTCGTAAAGCTAAGAAGATAGTAACTGTTCTCGTGTATCGACAAGTGCCAGCATGAAGATAAAGATTTCAAGAGCAACCAAGGTGGTGAGAGGACGTCAGCCAATAGCCCACCTACGAGGACCGCACCATGACAGCAGTGCCCTCTAGCCGAGGAGAATTATAAGCGCCGCTCATCCCAGCCTCTGGCGGACAGTGTTAGGACAGTACTAGACCCAGCCTAGCAGAGAGTGCTGCCATAGCAGTGACATGTGATCCATATCAATTGCTTACATGGACCTTGTCTACAGCAAAGGACTGATTGTTTGCATGTCGCCCGTCACTTGCGACACCATTGTAAATTCAAAGTTACGTATTGTCAATCTGCTTACTTGTGATGTAAACTATTAATGTGAGTTGCTTGAATGGTTGAATAGCATTCTGAGAATGCAGCATTCTTTAGGCACCCTATACGAGATCGATGGGCAGAATCCCACATTTGGCGACGAGTATCCAGCGAATCCAGTGCCAGATGGCGACGGAATTTTCTGTTTTTGTTGCTGGTGCCTTAATTCTCTCTTGTCTTTCCTTTGCAGGGGTATTTATTTGCTTTGAAAGTTTCTTGTCGTTTTTGCTAATCAGTGTCTTCAGGTAGGCATTACAGAAAATTTCTTTCCTTGCTTGCCTTGTCTGTTTGTTGCAATTGTGTCTTCCAAAATGCCCACACTGCCTCTCTCACCCCCAGCCTAGGCACCACAGGTGCAAGCGTTAGATGCCAGACACTGAATGCAGATGTTTCAGTTCCAGACGCAACAGATCTTCATGTTACTCTACATGGTGCAGCAGCTACTGGCCAACGCTGCACGCCAGGCGGGACAAGCACCATCTACTACAGCTGCTATACCAACTTTTCGACAGTTTAGTGAACAAGGAGAGGAATGGCTTGAGTTGTTGTCCCAATTTGAAGACCACGTTACCGCCCACAATGTAAGAGGTACTGTGAAACTTCCCAATCTAGTATCAACGGTAGGAAGAGCAGTGTTCAGATTAACATGGGGAAAAGTAACAGAGGCTATGCAGAAGGCTGTCAGAGGTCAGCTGGAGGTAAACTTGTTACCACCAGAGTGGTATTTAGAGGACTAAGGAAAGTACAGAAGGAACTTCTGGCAGAAATGGGTTTGGTTTTAGAACCCGAGTATAAAAACTAACCTTTTTATTTCAAGCTAGCCATAGTATTTATGAGAACTGATGGAGCAAAAGTTTACATTTCCATTTCTATAACAGTAGCAGGGAAACAAGCACATTACAAATGCTACACAATTCATGCACATCTTGTCAGGTGGGGGATATTGAAGAAATTTGTAAGAGTAAAAACTCAGCAACTCTTATTAATTGCCAAAGATAAGGGAAGATATGCAGAAATGGAGGAAACAAAGTTACAAAAATGCTACAAAGGGGAAATCAGTCTGTATGAATATGGCAATAAAAGAGGGGTAGGATTCCTGGATGGTTAAATTGCTAATGGAACAAAAGGAGGTAAGAGAATGCAAAAAGAAGCGACAGAGCTGGATTTGTGCCTTCAGCAGTTCGAGGCACATTGGTTGTACTCTACCTCTGACAAGATGGTAGTAGTGGCTAGTTGGTTCTAGCAGGGAAAGCTTACAACAGCAAATAGGCTAGAATTAAATATGAGTGATTTGTTATTAAATGGAACAGTATGCGAGATAATGGGGCCTACTTTCCTTCTGCCCACTGTAATTACAGAGATATCTCACCTGAATACTTTGCAGCCTCATTTGTATTGGCCAGAGGAGCCCATGAAAGTGCTACCTGCCCCAGACCCAACCAGCTAGTATCAAACTCTAGGGCTGGAATTAATGCAGTCCATAAACATTCTTTTGAACCAGCAGGAGGGACAAGTCTCTCTGGAAACCTTAGTGCAGCATGTAAATTTATATTGGGAAAATCATTACTGGAAAGAGACAACACTGACTATTGTCATACCAACCACTCCAGTGATACTTGTTCTGCTGAGCTTAGTCCTTGTTTTGGTACGTAGAAGATGAAGCACAAGACAGTTCAAACCCAGACATCATTCAGATTCTAGCAGATTGGATACCCTGAGCATAAAAGCAGCGGAAGGAAGTTAAATGCAGAGGGGGTAACATTAACAATGATTGATTCATTCTAGCTTGTAAGTCTGGAATAGAGAGTAAGAAGTTATTGTGCAATAAGCCTAGTAATGAAATAAGTTCCATGGAATTTGAAGGGGCACTGTAAAAATGAGTCAGATTAAGTGATAGTGCTAATGAAACCAATTGTAGACTAATTCTTAAGAGGCAAAACAAGACCAGAAGGAACTCTAGTGTAAAGAATAATATAGTTTGGGCAGCCTAAGGTACCAGATCTTGATAAAAAAGAGAGCAATGTAGCGTATCAACCATATTCGGTCAAAAAATATGCCAGAGTGGAAGTGAGTTGCAACAGAGCCAGCTACATGCAGGCAAGAGTGTTATGTGTTGTGAAGCAAAACACAGCTGACAGGCATTGTGAAGCAGAGTCAGCTAGATTCAGTACAGCAACAGCTGATGCTGCAGTAAACTCATTGAAGGATGGAAGCCTTTCCTCACTTGCTACCATGGAAGTATTTAAGCCCTAAATGAACATAGTCTGGAGCTTATAAGCATTCAGCCATTTATGTACTACAATATTCTCATCTCAGTATCACAGCCACACCAAGAGCCTGTGACACTAAGAGGAACATCCTGGAATGCAGTACAGGGTCTGCTGTTCAACCACAGGATAGGGCAGCATGCCCCGAGTCACAAGAGAGCCATCGCCAGAGCAGAGAGCAGTCCGCTCATAGGAGGGAGGTCACAGCTGGAGGTCAAAGCTGCCTCCCCGGCACTGTCAGCTGAGCAGTGATGCTGTCACCATGGTCGCAGCTGGAGACATCGTAGATAGCAGTATTCGAGTGACACCACACTTAGCCCCATTCTTTCCTCTGTCAGCAGTGCCAGATGTCTATTATTTCACATAAGAGGCAACTGAAAACCTCCACCATGCTGTTCTTGGTCTACTATGGCCAAGGGCTATAATAAAGAAGTGAATTGAACAGATCTGCTGTCGTCGTGACATCTTATTTCACTCTCCGCAGGTGACAGTTAGTGGATCATCGAACAGCTTCTTCAAATTTTTCATACCAAATCCTCAAACCTTTACTGCTTCTCATTTTCTTCTTTTTCCGAAGGGCTTCTATTACTGATTTTTGTATGCACAGGCAATTAATTCTAGCTCTCCACCTACAAATTATTTTCAAATGAACCCAACACATATTCCGTCAGGCTCCTCATACAGCTGTATTTTCTGTCTCCTAATAGTAATTACATTTTTTATGCTTCATGTGGTAGATATTGTTATCAAACCTTTCACAAAGATCATCTTCAAATGCAGCTTCATTTGAAGTCAGTTGCACATTTTGTAACTATTGAAAATTAAGGAGTAGCCTCTTCACAAATCTTTAACAACATTAGATAAACTCTCATTGACACTAGCTCTTCAAAAACAAAGAATTTTATGATGCCATGGTATTCCAGTTTACAAAACATACACAACAGGACTACATTAGGAAAATTTATCAACAAAACAATTCCACAGGTCTTGTTGACTTATATTATTGCACAAAATACACAAACAAAAATTGATTGACCTCAGTAACTAAATGTGGTACAGGTCAAGAAATGTGCTCCATGTCCTTGCAGATACTCTGAAAATGCACTAACACTCACAAAGCCCTTCTTATTGTAGGTAAAGTATCAGACATAATATACAATATTGAAACTCTCACCACATGCTTATGAGTGGAAAAAAGAGGCCCTGGAGGTTGCTCATATGTTAGGGCAAAAACACTCTTCTAAAATGTAACATTATGTAATTAGTATATCTAAAGTTCAAGTATCTTTGTGTTACCACACCATGCCATTGTGTGTCAATGCTGGATTTTAAAATAAATGTAGCTAAATATTTGAAGGGATGGATTCTTAAAAATAAAACTTCTTTTAGCCTTCAAATTCTAGCCCTAGATAAATAGCTTGATCATTGCATGAATCATAAATGGCCTCATGAACAGTTTACAAGGACATGTTGTGCAACAGTTTACAAGGACATGTTGTGTTCGTTTCCATATCATTAATGGCCTCACCATGTATAAACAGTTTACAAGGATGTGTTCTATGGTTTCCATAAGTGGGTGAATAATGTTGTAGAATGGTCATATCTATGGAACAAAGAGTTGTAGGACTTTCCACACCATGATTGGTTGGTTGGTTGTTTCGGGGAAGGAGACCAGACAGCGAGGTCATCGGTCTCATCGGATTAGGGAAGGACGGGGAAGGAAGTCGGCCGTGCCCTTTGAAAGGAACCATCCCGGCATTTGCCTGGAGCGATTTAAGGAAATCACGGAAAACCTAAATCAGGATGGCCGGATGCGGGATTGAACCGTCGTCCTCCCGAATGCGAGTCCAGTGTCTAACCACTGCGTTTCCACACCATGAAAAGGTACTGTTGCACAGCAAGGGATGGTAGGTGTAGGCAGCCTGGTTTGCTTATGGTGATAAATCTCTAATATTTTCAGTTATGCACCTTTCATCAAATGTGGATCACACATAAACTTTGTAGAAACTGAACAGATACTTTAGAAAACTTATCATTTTATGTGACTTGCTATGAAGTCTCATAAGTGTTATAATCAAGTCAGCTTTCCATCAAATCAAAGATGTGGGAATAATGTGTAAGTTTTAAAACACATCTGCATTTCATACAGGCTAACAATATGGTGGGTATAGTTAAAATAAACAGACATTATAAAACTTGCAACTGCTGCCCACTCCTGCAGACTCCTATACATCTGCTGTAACTGCATAGGTGCCACGGCAAAGGAAAAGAACTAATTGTAAAATTATTCATGTTGAAGAAACACTATATGTAATTCCTTATCATGACATTCTATTATTAACAGCAAAAAGAAATACATTTCACAATAGAGGACTGACGAATGGCATCATGCCTTTTCACTCTCTGATATGATGTTACCAACATGATCTCTAAGAAAATTGATGGAAAGGAAGGACTATTAAATTACAGAAATATGCCAAAAAGCAAAATACAAATCCACTACAGCAGCAGTTGTAGGGAACAATGAGGCAATGGAAAAATATGATGTGTGACACATGGATTAGCTGTATTGTTGTGTTACAAATTCTGAAAAATGGACACAGATACTACATCCTACTGCAGGATATGTGATGTAAAGTGTGTAATGTGTGTAAACAGTATATCATTTCAAGTGTGTAAATGTAAGTTTAAAATAAGAGATGGTTTGCAGATTCATTTCCACAAACAGACAAAGCCTCTGAGCCTCCACGTCCAGATAACAGAGCATCATAGGTGATTGTCACTCATTGTAAAGAAGAGAGAAGTACACTGACAAAACTCAAAACCAATAATTTATGTAAGTTTGTTTTATCAATAAAATCATACAATCACTGTTTATCTCTGTACATATTTATGTAATTCCTGTAGATCCATTTATAAGAGTCTGAAAATACTGCTGTTGACATGCATGTATATATAGACACACACACACCCACAGCCACACCCACCCACCCACCCACCCACCCACCCACCCACACACACACACACACACACACACACACACTAAATTATTAAGAAGAGAACCTATTTAAACTTAACTATGATATACATGCATATGAAACTAGCTAAAAGGTAAAACCATGCATAAACATAGTAAGCAGAAATGTATGCAATAGAGTAGTCTGGAGCTATATTTTATAACCACATGCCTTCTTCTTTAAAATGGCTACCAACATTAAATACATTTAAGGGCCTTGCTTGACCACTACTTTTGCTCTGTCTCTAAATTTCTGGATAATCACAATGAGTATACTGCATTTACCAAATATTGTTAATTGTGCCTTACATCACTTTACACTATAATTTAATTTGTAATAATATTATTAAAAGGAAAGCTGCTACTCATCATCTAGCAGAGATGCTGCCACAAATAAGCTTTTAGCCAGTAAGGCCTTCATCAAAAATAGACCCCCCCCCCCCCCCACACACACACACACGCAAATGCAACTCACACACACACATGGCTGCAGTCTCTGCCAACTGAAGTCACACTGTAAGCAGCAGCACCAGTGCACAGTGCATGATTGGAGTGGCAACTAGGTGGGCGTAAGGAGGAGGCTGGGGTGGAGAGGGGGAGGGATAGAAGGGTAGGGTAGGGGTTGGGGACAGTGAAGTGCTGCTGGGGAGTGCACAGGGACAAGGTGGAGAGAGGGTAGGGCAGCTATGTGCATTTTGGAGGAGAGGTGGGGTGGAGGGGGGGGGGCGGCGTGATGGTGGGTGTGATGGTGGAATAATGGCTATGCAGTGCCGTAGTAGGAACAGGAAGGGGCTGGATGGGTGTGTACAGTGACTAACGAAGGTTGAGGGTAGGAGGGGTACAAGAACGTAGGGTATATTACAGGGAAGTTCCCACCTGCACAATTCAGAATAGCTGGTGTTGCTGGAAGGATCCACAGTCTGAGAGGCAGTCATTAAAATGAAGGAGGTCATGTTGGGCAGTGTTCTCAGCAACAGGGAGGTCCACTTGTTTCTTGGCCACAGTTTGTCAGTGGTCATTCATGTGGACAGACAGCTTGTTGGTTGTCATGCCCACATAGAATGCAGCACAATGGTTGCAGCTTAGCTTGCAGATCACATGTGTTTTTACATTCCATCCTGGATTTTCCCTTATATAATTTACTTTGTGTTCACCATGCATTCTCACTCAATAACCACTGCTAGTAAATGGAGAAGCTTCATAGTATATCAGTTTGCATTATTATGCACTTCGATTGTGTTACCATATAATCACAATGGCTACTGTAATAAAGAGCATTATACTAGAATTAAGGTATGTCACTAAGTTCTAGCAATTATCAATGGTGTATGCATCCACATGACCAAAAGGGGTACCACTAAACTCGATAATAAGCCATCTCAAATAGAATTTAGTGAACTTTTTTGTGACAGGCCTCATATGCAAATAAATTGCAGATTACTTTCAGAATTTCAGTTGCAGTAGAGAAACAATGATGACTGCTTTTATATAACTTTGTTGTGTACAAACAGCATTGGGTACAAATGTCATTACTGGCTGTTTTCATAAAAAAAACAGCTTTTGTCCTTTGTTAAACATTTCTTGTATATAAGTATGAGGCACATATGTTTTAGTCAAGATTAACTAAATTTAACAGGCATTCTTTTGAATTTGCTGAAGACACAGTAAAAACATTAGAAGCTTATAATTCCATCAAACCATAGATTATCAATTGTAATTACAATGGTATCATTAATCATTAGACTATCATAAAACTCCTGAAGCCACTGTATCAAACTTTTCATTCTTTATTGCTTCACGAATTGTGTGTTATACAAGAGGTACAGTATTATATAAGACAAGTCAACATCTACATCTACACCTACATAGATACTCCACAAGCCACCATACAGTATGTGGTGGACGGTACCCTGTACCACTACTTGTCATTTCCTTTCCTGCTCCACTCACAAATAGAGCGAGGCGAAAATGAGTGTCTGTACACCTCTGTATGTGCTCTAATTTCCATTATCTTATCTTTGTGGTCCTTACATGCAATGTATGTCAGCGGCAGTAGAATCATCCAGCAATCAGCTTCAAATGCAGATTCTCTAAATTTCATCAACAGTGTTTCTCAGAAAGAACATTGCCTTCCCTCCAGAGATTTCCATTTGAGTTCCTGAATCATCTCCATAACACTTATGAGTTGTTAGCACATACCAGTAACAAATCTAGCAGCTTGCCTCTGAATTGCTTCGATGTCTTCCTTCAATCCAACCTGGTATGGAACCCAAATGCTCAAGCAGTACTCAAGAATAGGTCAACCCAGCATCGTATTCTTACAGATAAACCACACTTTCCTAAAATTCTCCCAATAAACCAAAGTTGACCATTCACCTTCCCTATCATGATTCTCACATGCTCATTCTAACTCATTTCACTTTGCAATGTTATGCCCAGATATTTAAATGACTTGACTGTGTCAAGCAGGACACTAGTAATACTGTATCTGAACATTACAGGTTTAATATTCCTACTCATCCTCATTAACTTACATTTTTCCACATTTAGGGCTAGCTGCCATCATCCCACCAACAGAAATTTTGTCAGCTTGTATCTTCCTACAGTCACTAAACTTTGACACCTTACCATATGCCATAGAATCATAAGTAAACAATTGCAGATTGCTGGCCACCCTGTCTGCCAAATCATTTATGTATATAGAGAACAACAATGGTCCTATCACACTTCCCTGGGGCACTCCTGACAATACCCTTTTCTCTGATGAACACTCGCCATCAAGGACAACATACTGGGTTTATTATTTAAGAAGTCTTTGAGCCACTCACATATCTATGAACTTACACTATATGCTCATACCTTCATTAACAGCCTGTAATGCAGCACCATGTCAAATGCTTTCCAGAAACCTAGAAATATGGAATCTACCTGTTGCCCTTCATCCATAGGTCTAAGTACATCACGTGACAAAAGGGCAAGCTGAGTTCTGCACAAGCGATGCTGTCTAAAACCATGCTGATTTGTGCACATAATTTTCTCAGTCTCTAGAAAGTTTATTATATTTGAACTGAGAATATGTTCAAGGATTCTGCAGCAAACAGAAGTTAGGGATATTGGTCTGTAATTTTGCAGGTCTGTTCTTTTACCTTTTTTTATATGCTGCACTTTTTAGCAGTCACTTGAGACTTCCCACTAGGTGAGTGATTCATGATAAATACAAGCTAGGTAAGGGGCCAGTGCCGTAGAGTACTCTGTAAAATTTAACTGGGATTCATCCGGACCTGGTGATGTTTTGCATTCAAATCCCTCAGTTGTTTCTATATGCCAGGTATGCTTATTACTATTTCATCCATATGAGAGTCTGTCTGATGGTCAAATGACAGTATGTTTGCATGATTATCCTGTGTGAACGATTTCTTGACTGTGAAATTTAAAACTTCTACTTTCATGTTGCTATCTTCAACTGCCATACCAGACTGGTCAACAAGGGACTGAGTGGAAGCCTTTTACCTGCTTAGTGATTTTACAAGCGACCAGAATTTTCTTGGGTTCTCTGCCAGTTCTTTTTCTAAGGTGTGATGCTGGTAGCTGTTGTATGCTTTGCACATAGATCTTTTCACAGATGCATGAATCTCTACTAAATAACATTTGTTTGTTGTCACTTATGCATTCCCTGTTGAACTGAGAGTGCAACAAGCTCTGCTTCCTCAGCATCCACCAAATTTTGCTATGAACCCTTGGTGGATCTTTTCCATCCTTTATCCACTTACTAGGCACATAACCCTCCAGACCATGAATTACAATCTGCTTAAACTTTGCCCATAATTCCTCTATATCCATCTTATTGGAACTAAATGATGCCAATTCATTGTCTAAGTGAGATGTTAACAATTGCTTATCTGCTCTATCTGGCAGAAACACTCTCCTAGCCTTCTTGACTGATTTATTAACTTTTGTAATCATAGTTGCTATAACGACGTTGTGATTGCTAATGCCCATTTCTATACTGACACTGTCAACAAGGTCCAGCCTATTTGTAGCTACAAGTTCTAGGATATTTTCATTGTGTGTGGGCTGCCAAGCTATATGCTCAAGACAATTTTCAGAAAACAGCTCAAAAGTATTTCACATGACTGTCTGTCCGTACCCCCCTGCAATGAATTCATAGACATCCC
Source organism: Schistocerca americana (assembly GCF_021461395.2). NCBI lineage: Eukaryota > Metazoa > Arthropoda > Insecta > Orthoptera > Acrididae > Schistocerca > Schistocerca americana. Next base: position 554,607,876 of record NC_060119.1, on the reverse strand, counting down.
AGCCTATACTCGGCAGGTTAAAGTCGCCTCCAATCAGTATTGGGTGATCTGGGTATTTATGCACTATTGATCACAGACTTTCTTTGAATGACTCTACAACTGTCACAGCAGAATCAGGTGGCAATTAACTTGGTTCCACCTACACCTGTTATATGTGATCAGATTACTCCACTGTCACACTCAGCTTCAACCTCAATGGAGACAATTTTTTTTGTCTGCGACAATGAAGACTCCCCCTTTTATGGCCTCTAATCTGCCTTTCTGCTACACATTCCATGACTCACTAAATGTCTGAGAGCTTTCCATTTCAAGTTCCAGCCATCTCTCGGTCCCAAGAATAATTTAAATGCATGAGCTTTCTTGGAGGGCAGTAAATTCAGGAACTTTATTAATATGTTAATAGTTTACTGATAGAATTGTGACAGTTGAAGAGTCTTTATTCTGAAAGCCATTTGACTTATCTTGCTGCATATCGCCTGACAAGTGCTCATCAGGGCAGCTCAAGCTACCGCCTAGCCTAAAAACCCCCATGTGCGCGCCACAATTACTCTGCTACCCAAGTAGCTGCTTCCTTTGTGTAGTGCACCCCTGATCTATCAACGGGAGTCCTACAAATCCCCACGCAATGAAGCAGATCTAGAAATTTGCAGCCAAGACTGTTACAGAGTCAACAAAGCCTTTGGTTGACCCTCAACTTGGCTCCAAACCAAAGGGCCCTTATCAACTGTGGGAATGACGCTGCAAATTGTGAGCTCCGCTTGCACCCTGCATGCAAGGCCAGCAGTCTTTACCACCTCTGCCAGCCACCTGTACAAACTGACGATTGCCTCAGAACCCATGCGACTGGCATCGTTAATGCCAATGTGAGCCACTATGTGCAGACGACTGCACCCTTTATGCTCGATATCCATTACTAAGGCCACATCCACATCTAGGATGAGGGTCCCCAGCAGACATACCAAGTGCACATTGGCTTTCTTTCCAGCCCTGGACGCTGTCTGCCTAAGGGGCTCCATAAAGTGCCTAACACTGGAGCTCCCAATAACTAGTAAACCCCTCCCCTGTGTGCCTGCTCGGACGCTGTTGAAGGAGCGGCCACCTGTCCCCTCACTGGGCGAATGGGTGAGGCCAGGCAACCAGTCTCCACCTTGAGCAACACGAACGTGTTACCATCTGCCGCTCACCCTGCTTTGATGAGCAATCCTCCATGTCGGGTGCACTAGGAGGTGCCTCGGAAACAGATCCCGCGGGCAAAACAAGCGACATCTGAGGTGTCCCATGTGATTCATCAGATTCTCCACCACCGCTACACTCTGAAGTAGCAGCATGAAGGAGACTGACTGTAGCCAAGAGCACATTCAGCTGTTTGCAAACGGCTGCCAGCTCCTCATGCACCTGCACACAGCCCGCACACATCCTAGCCATTCTACCAAGGCTAACTGATAAAGTGAACTATAAAAGCAGACAGTCCTAGGTATGTAACTTGCTACCCTTCTGATGTGTCACCAATGATGCTGATGTATTAATGAGCTATGTAGCTGGTTGTTCAGTGAGCAACTATTCCACTACAGACTGAATAAATTTACACTTACAAAAATGCAAGATTAAGCCTCCTAAACAGTGAAACATGCACAAAATTTAATAAATACACTATGTGGAAAGCAGAAAAAGATAAATTCTTAGCTTGCTGCTCTATATACGTGTATCAGCTGAGAGCTGGAGCCTTACTCCAGTGATATTATTAGTTATTCAAGATGACATGGGGATAAAAGCAATGTTGAATAATGTGATGCTGTTGAGTGATATGATCAAATGAAGCTGCAATAATTATAGAAAAAATTATCAATAACATACTATCAAGTACTCTTACAGTTTAACAATAAAATTCATACATTTTGTTTTAAGGCAAAAAGAGCAGTCTGAGTGAGTTTGCCGTTACAGAAACCATGCTGGTTGCTAGTCACAAGTCTTTTAAAATAGATTTTACAACTACTTAAAAAAAACCATGCAACAGGCATATTTGTGGTGTTGTTGATAATCAGTCATCTCAGAGATGCTTTATGTTGAAGCAGCTAGGCGCCGATGAGGAAGAAGGCAAAACATATGCGTCCTGAAGTTATGAGGCATCACCACTACACCAGGCTCTTCAAATTCCACTGAAGAAGACAGAAGGAACGAATTTTGTTGGAGTCCAGTCCAAGACTCTGAGAGTATCACCAGTTTCACCACGAGTACAGACATCCAACGTCGTTCCACATGAGCCTACAGAGGGCAGTGTTCTCGTATGTTGCTCAGTAAAACTTTATTCCTGTTTACATGGACAAAGTGCTGAGTGCCACCAATGACAAATATTTCTCACAACTGCAATAAACAGTTTGTGCCCCTTAACTGCTGCAGACTTGTACTGCATGCAGCTCAGTGATTTCAGCTGCTATTGTGCATATGAACTTATACAAATTATACGTGTGCCTTCACAGCCAAAAAGTTAAGTGTGTGGTTTTTGTATTAATAAAGTGCTTTGTTGATTGGCTGGTAAGTTCTTTACCTCTATGTGTGTCCAAAGTAGGACACTACGAAATGGCAATGAGGATGGTGCTCACTGTGACATTGTTGTGAGTCTTCACAATTTTTGCATTATTTTTCTCAGTGTGTGTTAACTTTCTAAGAGCGTCTATAATGTCTGCCTTTGCTTTGGTACCGGACCTGTCACTAACACAAATTATACAGTTACAGGGGCAAAGGACTGACCAGTTATTATGAACACTCCAAGGACTGTTACCAGTATTGCTAGCACCACAACTGCCAGCCCCACCTGTTCGGGTATGGCCAATATAACAAGGGGCTCAGGCACCAAAATTTCTAGAGTTTGTGGGATGAGGTGAGGGCTGGGTAGAATATGTGGCCCAGCCTACAGCCACATTTCCTTGACTACATCATCTCAGGTAACCAGAACATTTACCATTTCTTGTCCATGGTAGGTGTGGGTGCTTACGGGTTGACTGTTAAACTATTTCTGGATCATGTGCCTGATGAAGTGCCTTATGACGATTTACTGTCCAAGCTGTCAGAATATTTCAAATCACAAGTGCATGTGGCAGCTGCTAGACACAACTTCTTTTGTGTAAAACAGCAGGCAGTGCAGACATACCCCCAAGCAATGGGTGACGTAGCTGCGCGACATAACCAGACAATGTCAGTTTAAGTGCTCATGTGAACTGAATTATAGTGATGCCATGCTTCATGATGCCATTACACAGAATGTGTATAATGGTAGTATTAGGATCCCCATTCTCAGGCATCTGAATCCAGACTTATTTACTGTGTTAGTTATCATCGCGTCACAGGACACAGTTGGTGTAACTGAAAATGACTCACAAGCTCCATCTGTCTCTGTTGTATAGAGTGAAAAGGTTCAGGAGCCAGACACTCCTCCTCCCCTCCTCAGGCCAAAAGTCACCTGAAGTCTCAGATTCATGCAAATAGGTCTCACAGTTGGACTGCAGGACTGCCCTCAAAAATATTGAAGTTGTGCTCATGTTGTTACCAAACTTGCTGGAAAGCTCTGTGATTTGCTTGCAGCAAGCAAGGCCACATACAAATGATATGTCTGGAGAAAAATGGTGTCAGACACCTTTCTTCATCACTGTCAGTCTCTGCTTCATAAGATGTCTATGTTGTTTCTGCTGTGTCTGTGCCCGCAGATCCTGTTGTCATTCAGCCTGAAACAGGATAATCCCTCTGCAATCATAAAATGACAGGCAGACAAATTGTGCAATCAGTTGCACATGGTGAATGGAACTGTGAAATTTCAAGTAGATACTGGAGTAACTATCATGCCACTCAACCATGCTACATATGAACAGTTAGATAGCCCACCACTGCAGCAGCAATGTACCACACTGTAAGCTTTCAATGGGCAACACTGTCTCTCTCTCTTGCTCTCTCTCTCTCTCTCTCTCTCTCTCTCTCTCTCTCTCTCTCCCTCTCCCCTCCCCCCCCCCCCCCCCACACACATATCATTATGTTACCCAAATTTCTGCCAATCACAAAATTCAGGGTAATTATCATTTGTAGTCTCTCTTCATCAAGCCTTGTTCAGTTAAACATAACATGAATGTATTCTTCAAGCCTTGTTGTATGAGAATTTGAATTTTGCTTTTATTGTACATTTTGACGGATCCTGACTTCTTCCATTCACCTGTGTTGCCAGTTTCCTTCAAGGTCATAACATCCTTGCTTGTTACTTGATTGAATCCTTGGACACTGTTAGAATATACAGTATGTATCAAAAAGAATCATCCTATTTGGCTCGTCTATATTTCTGAACCTAGTTAATATATACAACGAAATTTTTTTTTTTTTTATGAATGGGAAACTCAAAAAGATTTTTATTCATACCTTTTCATACAAGTTCAATATGACACCCCCCCCCCCCTCCCCACACCCCCCTTGACATACATGGTACGTGTCAATGTGGTATTCAAATTGTTCCCACACTGCAGTGAGCATGTCTTGAATTACTGCTTCAATAGCTGCTGTTATGCAATGTCACAGTTCATTTGTGGTTGCTGGTAATGGAAGCACATAAACAGAGTTTTTTGTAAGGCCCACAAGAAATAATTACATACAGTCAGGTCCAGTGATCTTGGAGGCCAGTATTGTAAGGCGGAATCATTTTGTCCCATGTGACCAATGCATTATTCAGTATTCCTTTGATTTAAAAATTCCCAAACTTCCAGATGCCAATGTGGCTGTGCCCCATTCTGTTGATAAATGAAATCATTTGAATCAGTCTCCAACTTAGTAAAAAGTAAGTTCTCAATAATATCAAGACATGTGCTTTCTGTAACAGTGTTCTTGGCAAAGAAAAATGGACCATATACCCTTTCCCATGAAACTGCACAAAAAACAATCAATTTTGGAGGGTCCTTCTCATGTTGTACAACTTCATGTAGTTGTTCCATACCCTATATTCTCACATTATGACAATTCACCTTCCCATTTAAATGGAATGTTTCCTTGTCACTAAATACTAAGCATGGAAGAAAACTGTCATCCTCCATCTTGCCAAGAATGAAATTACAGAAATCCACACATTGTTTTTTGTCACCTTCATGAAGAGTTTGCAGTAGCTGAATTTTGTATGGTTTCATGTGTAACAATGCAACACACACCAGATAGACTTCAGGGGCATGTTGGGATGTTGAGCTGCATGATGAATGGATTTCTGTGGACTCCTTGTGAAACTATGGCAGGTGCGTTCGATGTCTGTGTCACTCCCTTGGGGTTGGCCCAAAAATTTGCCTTTACACAAAAACCTGTTTCTCAGTATTGTTCATGCCATCACTGTCAAATGCTCTCTGCTGTAGGAGGAGCCACACCATACCTCTTATGAAACTCACACTGAACAGTTATTACTGACCCGCACTGCACAAAATGTAGAACACAATACGCTTTCTGTTGTCCCAACATCATTCTTACTAGAACTTGTGCACACTGCTGCTATTTAGTGGGAACCATGTAAAACTCAAGAGTTTGCTCTTTCCAACAGTACGTTGTTCACACACATTTCTCAAATAACATACTAGTTGTAATTTTTTAAAATCAGATTATTCGTTTTGATCCACCCTGTATATTACAGTAGTCGCAATATACACAAGAAAAGTGTCACAGGGAAATTTGTGTATTTCCAATGCACATTCTGAGCCCTCTAATTCCATATGTTTGAGTTCACACAAGCATTTGTACACTGACAGCTAGGTTGGAAGGTGTTCACACAGCTTTTCCTCTTCTGGCATGAACTCGTAGAAAATCCTTGCTTAGGATGGGAGGCTCTTAAATTTCTTCCAAGTGTGATTGTTGTTCTTTGGGCAGTTGTTATTGTCTTCTGAGTGGTTGTTGTTCCTGATGTTCTTGCTCTTAGGGTGAACACTTTGGTACTGTAAACACTAGTACCACCATACAGCCAAAGATGACAGACAACAGAAATTATCAATAGTGAAAATTACTAAACAATGGATGAGATAGTATCAACTTTGTTCATCTGTTTTTTGAAAATGAAAAGAGCAAGATTCAAGGCAGAATTTCAGCAAAAACCTGCATCTCTATTCACAGGATTACATGCTAATTTAATCTCAACTGCTTCCTCAATAACACTACCCAAGTACCCGAAAGTGCATGCCAGAACCTCCATGTTGTTATATTTCTTAGGATGACTGGTGCCAAGACAATGTTTTGCAATAGCTGATTTGCACAGTTGTTGTAAGCATGTATGACACTTATGCTCAGTGCACTCCACAGTCCTGATAGTCTGATCAATACCTGACACACCATAAACCAAGGAATACGATACATACACAGCTTAAGCAAACTCAGATCATCCTTAATGGAACCTGAAAGGACACTAATTTTAGATGGACATTAGGAAACAGATTTCACCTCATATATCTGCAAAACACAACCAATCTTGCTGGAGATACTCCCTGCATAGGGCAGTAAGGCTGTAGATCTTCGTGCCAACTCAGTATTATAATCACTCATCTTGTGTAGTTGTTTCATAGTGGAATGCATATCTGATCTATCTTTCACTGTATTCATTCTGATGGAACGTGGCCTCAAGATGGGTTAACTCAAATGACAAACTCTCAGAGTCTGAAATGATGTGAGCCATGTGAACCTGATGTACCCCTTCATGCAGAGCTGGATGCTGACAACTGTCAGCCTGCAGACATAAGTCAATGTGAGTAGGGTCCCTATAAACAACATATCCCAATGTACCATCAGCCTTCCTCCTGACCAACACATCAAGGAAAGGAAGGCAGCAATCTTTTTCACTTCCATAATGAAACAAATATTTGGGTGGATTGAATTCAGGTGTTCTAAAAAGTCATTCAACTTCTCACTGCCATGAGACTAAACAACAAAAGTGTTGTCTACATATCCAAAAAATATGCAGATTTCAAAGCCACTGACTGCAAGGCATGTTCCACGAAGTATTTCATAAACAAAGAATATGTGACAGTAGTGCAAGAATATGTGACAATGGTGCAAATCCATCTGTCCGCTCATAATACTGCTCCTTGAACAAAAAGTAAGCAGAACTCAACTCATGTCAAAATATGTTCAGTAGTTCCACATCAAACTGAACCTCAGTTAACTGTAATAAGTCAAAGAGAGGAATATGAGTGAAGAAAGGGACAAGATCAGAAGTTACTAGAATATCAGAATCATTCAAACATCCCTCTAATCGATGTAAGAAATCTGCCAAGTTCTTAATGTGGTGCTTACACTGGCCAACTGGTGGGCTCAACAGAGTAGCAAAGTGTTTTGTTACATATTAGAGCAACAGTGTTACTGACAATCTGATGAAGAAAAACCCCTTGTTTGTGGATCTTTGGAAGGCCATGTAAACTAGGTAGAACAACACAATAAATATTAAGACTCTTGATAGTCTCTGTGACAAGAAACTTTTCTTTGGGACACAGTTAGTCTTTCTCCCAACACTTTTTGTGGTGGATTGGCTGGATGGTGCTTCATGGTCATAGTCTGACTGGGAATTTCATTCTGCAGCTGCCCAGAAATTTGAACATTTCTGTGGCTCAGAATGTAATACTGTATCTCAATGTTTTGTTATAAATCTCATGGAGAAAGTTTTTGATGATGGAGCTTTATTCACTCTAGAGAAATGTTTACATTTTGCTCTGACACCCAAGCATTTACCAGTGGTTGATTTTATTAGTTCTACTGAACAGGCTGTTTAGAAAATATATCCTAATGCTGCAGAGGAGGCTATGAGAGACGCATGTCATCTGTTAACTGGCGCATATTCACCAAAGAGTAATACAACAGCAGCAGAGAGGGTTACTTTTTCATTCACGTACAGTTAATCCACATATTGTTATTTGATCTACAGACTAGGGCAATGATACAGTTTTCCTGGACAAGCAGGATTATGTTCAAAAGATGCAGTGTTTACTATCTGATTCAGCATGTTACAGGATTGGTGCTAAATCCACAAAAAGTGCTGAGAGAAAGACTAACAGCCTCCTGAAGAAATATTCCTTGTCGCAGGAGACTATCAAGTGTCTTAATACTTATTGTACTGTTTCCTCTGGTTACAAGGTCTTCTGAAGATCCACAAAGAAGTGGTTCCTCTTCGCCCTATTGTCAGTAACTTTGGTGCTCTGACGTAAGATGTAGCAAAAGACCTTGCTGCTCTGTTGACAGCACTAGTTGGCCAGTGAGAGCATCACATCAAGAACATTGCTTAGAGGGAATGTGATGAATGACTCTGATATTGTAGTAAGTTTTGACATTATCTCTCTCTTCATTCATGCTTCTGAGTGTTATTCATTGTTGTTAATTGAAGTTATGGTTGGTGTGAATTTAAGAAACCTATTTTGACATGTGTTGAGTTCCTCTTACTTTTTATTCAATGATCAGTACTTTAAGTAGGCAGATGGAGTTGGAACGGAAAGTCCATTGTTGCCTGTTATTGCAAATTTGTTTATGAAAGACTTCGTGGAACGTGCCTTGGAGTCAGCAGCTTTTAAACTAGATTGTTTTTTCAGATATGTAGACAACACTTTTGTTGTTTGGCCTCATGGCCATGAGGATTTGAATGACTTTTTAGAACACCTGAATTCAATCCACCCAAATATTCATTTCATAATGGGAGTGGAAAGGATTGCTGCCCCCCCTTCCTTGATGTGTTGGTCAGAAGGAAGGTTGGTACATTGGGAATGTTGTTTATAGGAATGCTGCTCACATTGACAGTAGGCTGAGAGTTGTCAGCATCCAGCTCTGCTTGAAGGGGTACATTGGGTTCACATGGCTCATATCATTCCAGACTCTGAGAGTTTGTCATTTGAGTCAACCCGTCTTGAGACCACTTTCCATCAGAGTGAATACAGTGAAAGATAGATCAGACATGCATTCCACTATCAGCCAACCATGCACAGGGTGATTGATTATAATACTGAAGTGACACGAAGATCTACAGCCTTACTGCCATATACGGTGAGTATCTCCAACAAGATTGGTTGTTTTTTGCGGAAATATGAGGTGAAGCATGTTTCCAAATGTCCGTCTAAGATTAGCTTCCTTTTAGGTCCCATTAAGGATGGTCTGAATGTGCTTAAGGTGTGTATCTATTGTATTCCTTGCAGTTATGGTATGTCAAGTATTAGTCAGATTATCAGAACTGTGGAGGACCAATGTACGGAGTATAAGTTTCATACAAGCTTACAACAACTGTGCAAATTGTCTATTTACGAACATTGTCTTGGCATTGGCCATCCTATAGAATATAACAACATGGAGAATCTGGCATGCACTTACTGCTATTAGGATAGTATTATTAAGGAAGCAGTTGAGGTTAAATCAGCAAGTAGTCTTGTAAATAGAGATGCAGGTTCACCTGAAATTCTGCCTGGAATGCTGGTCTCTTCCTTGTCACAAAGCAGAGGGACATATTTGATACTACCTCTATGTCTACATCTACATGATTACTATGAAATTCACAATTATGTGTGTGGCAGAGGGTTCATTGAACCACCTTCAAGCTATTTCTTTATGGTTCCACTCTCTAACAGTGCACAGGAAGAATGAGCACTTAAATATTTCTGTGTGATCTCCAATTTCTCTTGTGGTATCATGACAATCATTTCTCGCTATGCAGATGGGATGAAATTTCATGAAGAGATTCTGTTGCTATGAAAAACGCCTTTGGTTTAATGAGTACCATCCTAATTCATGCATCATGTCTGTTGCTCTCTTCCCCCCCCCCCTATCTTGCAATAATACAAAACAAACTGCTCTTCTCTGAAATTTTTTGATGTCCTCTATCAGTCCCATCTGATGCAGATGCCACACCGCACAACCGTACTCCATAAGGGGGAGGACAAGCTTGGTGTATGCAGTCTCTTTAGTTGATCTGTTGCATTTTCTAAATTTTGTACCAGTGAACAGCAGTCTTTGGTTTGCTTTACCCACAACATTATCTACACGATCATTCCAACTGAAGTTTTTTGTAACTGTAGCCTGTAAGTATTTAGTTGAATTTATGGCCTTTATATTTGTGTGATTTATCATGTAACTGAAATTTCATTAGGTTGATTTGATGGAGGAGACCAAATAGTGAGGTCATTAGTCTCATCAGATTAGGGAAGGATGGGGAAGGAAGTCAGCCATGCCCTTTCACAGGAACCATCCCGGCATTTCCCTTAACCGATTTAGGGAAATCATGGAAAATCTAAATCGGAATGGCCAGATGCGGGATTGAACCGTCATCTTCCCAAATGCGAGTCCGGTGTGCTAACCACGGTGGCACCTCGTTCGGTTGAAATTTAGTGGATTTCTTTTAGTGTGTATGTGAATAACTTCACACTTTTCATTACTCAGAGGCAATTGCCACATTTTACACCATACAGATATCTTTTCTAAATCATCTTGCAGTTGGTTTTGATCTCTGATGACTTCACTAGACAGTAAATGACAGCATCATCTGCAGGCAATCCAAGAGGGCTGCTCAGATTGTCTCCTATGTTGTTTATATAGATCAGGAACAGCAGAGAGTCTGTAACACTTCCTTGGGAAATGCCAGATATTACTTCTGTTTTACTTGATGGCAGTCAATTATTATTAAATGTGACTTACCTGACAGGAACTCACAAATCCAGTTACACAACTGAGACAAAACTCCACAGGCACACAATTTGATTTCAAGACACTTGTGAGGTACAGTGTTAAAAGCCTTTTGGAAATCTAAAAATACGGAATCAATTTGAGAACTTGTGTTGATAACACTCATTACTTTGTGAGAATAGAGAGCTAGTTGTGCTTCAAAAGAAGCATTTTTCCTGAATCCGTGCCGACTATTAGTCAATAAATTTTTTTCTTCAAGATAATTCATTATTTTTGAACATGAAATATGTTCCAAAAGCATACTGCAAATTGACATTAGTGATATGGGTCTGTAATTCAGTGGATTACTCCTGTTTCCTTACTTGGGTATTGGTGTGACTCGTGCAACTTTCCAATCTTTATGCACAGGTCCTTCAGTGAGTGAGCAGTTGTAAACGATTGCTAAGTGTGGAGCTATTGTATTGGCACACTCTGAAAGGAAGCTGACTGGTATACTTTTGGGATCAGAGGCTTTTCCTTTGTCAAGTGATTTAAGGATACCTACCTTTATGTGACTCATGTTGGCAGTTGTTGTAGATTCAAATTCTAGAATATTTACTTTATCCTCTGTGGTGAAGGAGTTTCATAAAACCGTGTTCAGTAGCTCTGCTGTAGTGGCATTATCAGTGATATAACCATTGTTATCGTTCAGTGAAGGTATTGATTGCATAATGCCGCTGGTATACTTTACATATGAGCATGATCTCTTTCAGCTCCTGCTATATTTTAATACGGAGTTCCAGTGTGAACACTATTAAAAGCATCACGCATTGAAGCTTGTGCAAAATTTCGAGTTTCTGCAAAATTTTGGCAATCTTGTGGATTTTGCATTCTTCTAAATTTGGCAGCCTTTTTTCATTGCTTCTGAAGAGTGTTCTGACCTGTTTAGTGTACCAGAGGGGATCAGTACCATCACTTGTTAATCTATGCAGAATATATCTCTCAATTGGCATTGATACAGTTTCTTTTAATTCAAACCACATCTGGTCTATGTTTACATAGTCAAATCAGAATTAGTGGAGACTGCCTATTAGAAAGGTGTCTAGTGAATTTTTATCTCTTAAATATAGGTACTTTTAAGTTTATTTTTTGTGGATTTGGATGTTATGTTATTCACTGTCACTACAACTGCCTTGTAGTCACTAATCCCTGTATCCGTCATGATGTTGTCTATTGTTGCTAATAGGTCAAGTATGTTTTTGCAACCATTTACACTTTGAGTGGGCTCCTGAACTAATTTTCTGAGGATGTATTCAGTAAAATTTTGGACAATGTTTTATGCCTACCACTGACTTTAAACATGTATTTTTTCCAACATATTGAGGGCAGATTGAAGTCACCACCAACTAAAATTGTATGAGCGGGGTACCTATTTGATGTGAGACTCAAGTTTTCTCTTTGAACAGTTCAGTAACTGTATCATCTGAGTCAGGCGGTCAGTAAAACAAACCAATTATTACTTTATTCTGGTTGTCAGGTGTAACCTCTACCCACATTAACTCACAAGAACTATGTAATTCAATTTCACTACAAGGTACTATTTCTAACAGCAATAAACACTCCACCACTGACTGTATTTAATCTGTCCTTTCTGAACACGATTAGGTCCTTTGAAAAAATTTATTTCCAGCTTCAGTCAACTTTCTGTACCTATAACAATTTGAGCTTTAGTGCTTTCTATTAGTGCTTACAGCTCCGGTTCTTTCTCAACACAGCTATGACAATTTACAACAATATCAATTTTTGCTATCTGCCTTCCTGTGTTTGCCCTATTCCCCTTTAGACTGACATCCTTTCTGTGGTTTCCTGAGACCCTGTAACCTAAAAAACTACCCAATTCCTTCCATACAGCCCCCGATCCCATGTAGCTGTACCTGCATGTAGTGGACTCCTGATCCATTAAGCAGAACCCGGAAACTCACCACCCAATGGCACAAGTTGACGAATCTGCAGCCTCCATGGTTGCAGAACTGCCTGAGCCTCTGATTCAGACCCTCCACTCAGCTCTGTACCAAGGACCACAGTTGGTCCTGTTGACAGTGCTGCAGATGGTGAGCTCTGCCTTCACCTCACCAGCAAGAAGGCAGTCCTTACCACTTCAGCTAGCCAGCTGAAACCAGAGAGAATCTCTTCTGATCTGAAAAGACACACATTGTTGATATCTACACAAGCCACCAACCACAGCTGGCTGTGCCCTGTGGTTTTCATGGCATCCAGAAAAACCTTTTCCACATCTGGAATGCATCCAGTATGCACACTGGCCTCTTTCCTCTCCTTTGCAGCCATATCCCTCAGGGTCCCCATAACGTACCTAACGTTTGAGTTCCTAACTACTTACTCAACCACTGTTTAGCAATTTTCAGTATTGATAACTTCTGGCATCTGGCATCTTGGGTTGGATTGTGGCACTGGTGCTTAAATTGTGAGTGTATGTTATCTTTGCAGTATTGCTCTGCAAACCACAATTTCAAAGTCACTTGCACAGCACTTACTTGCTGCAGTTTTGCCTTGAAAATGACAATGTTGTCACCTATCAAAATACTCCCTATTGTCAATGACATCACCCAGATGCATTCCCGTAAGTTATTTGTACATTATATATGCCTGAAGAAACTCGGGTCTCACATTGTAGATTCTGTTTCTGTTATTATTATTATTTTGGTGTTGGTATTGTTGTTTTAATTGATACAGATTTGATTGCTACTGAAGCTGGCAAGTATTTATACTACTGGTTCCAACTCTGTTGTTAGTAGATGCAACTGCAGGTTTTGTATCAGTAGGTCATAGAATTACTCTTTTCATACTTTTCATGCTTATGCGATATTTTGGTTGGTCCTTCTGGCAAAAGAGAAATACGACTAGCTATTTCACCTGTTTCAAGATAATCAAAGTGTTCTGACAAACATTATGTGTCCTTTTGACAAAACCTCCATTCTTCATTTTACTTGTAGTGATTTTCAAAGTATGAGCTGACTCTTCCAGTTCATTACTGTAAACATATTTCCCACCATCAATAACTGAAAAATATTGATTTTGCAACACCCTTTAGTGCAATAACTGCAGCTGAAACTTCATCTATCATTTTAATGTACTTTGAAGGTGATTGAACACTCACTCACTCACTCCCTCTCTCTCTAAAACACACACACACACACACACACACACACACACACACACACAAAACTGTCCTTGCATCACACAAGGTATGTGATCACAGTTTAGAACATTAAATGGACAAACTTTGAAAGAGTAAATAGATGATTAATAGATGAAACATGTAAAACAAGGTATAATTAAAAAAATTATTTTATTAAATACATCATTGTAATGGAAATGTATCACACTTCGTGATATTGGATCAACATTGAATTATTTTCTAATATCACACATGAGCATTCTGTACTTTTTATAAGCCTGAGTAAAAAATATATAAATAGAGGCAAACATACACAGAACAATTTACAAGTCTTCTTTATATAAGGCAATTATATACAATGAATATACAAAAGCAGTATAAAGTTAATTTTATTATAAATACTATCATTGGTAGTGGAGCAACTTAGAAAGGAGAGCAACATTCATTTTCTTGTACAAAGAGTTTCTACATTACAACCAATTAAAGACATTCACAGCAGACCCTTTCAAAACACAAGTGGTTGTAATGTATTTGAATGTCACCACATTACACCATACATTTTTCGTCACTTGCATAAACAGTTTTACTTGCAAATAACTATCCTTGCATCACATATTCTGAGATATGTCCAACGGCTCACATTTATGAAAACACTAAACACTAGTTTGTACAAAAATATTGCTGCACACATAAAAATATATTCACACAAATTTGTTTGGCAGTGTAAAAATACTGTTGAATTTGTACTTATTATTTTGATGCTATAACAATAACAGAGCCAGTTTTCTTCACAACATCTTCCAGATCTTCTTCATTCTCCCTGTGAATGAAATAAATACTTCATTTATAACAACTGTAAACAAACATGATCAACAGATTGCAAATGAAACTGACTGAAAACACTTCTCCAATTTTTCATTATTCCTATTTTGAAATTTTGATTCAATTTGAATAAAATTAAAATATTTAAGATATGGTAGTTACATTTTCAGCATGAGCAGATAAAATCCAAAGATAGTTAGAAAAAACAGTACTGAAGTTTTTTCATAGATGCAATGTCCAATCCTTCATAAAACACTGGAGACATGTGCCCTATGACAACGTAGTAACTGTGAAGGCAATTCAAGAATCCTGAAAAGTGTAGGGAAATTGAGGTCTGGTGAAGTTGTGATGTGAACTGAGAAATGGTTTTAGATAGCACTGGATGGGCATTGAGGAGGATACAACAATGGAGTAACTGTAGCAGGGACTGAAGGAGGAAGTAACAGGAATAAATGAGGGAATGATAAAGATCAAAGTATCACTGAAGGGGAAAACAGGGATACATATTAGTATGGAACAGGAGGCTTTTGAAGAAGGATTACAGAATCAGACGATTTGGCAGAACATAATTATTGTAATGTGAAACTGGAAAGCACATATTGGTGTGAGGAGACATGTCTATGAGTATGTACTTGGAGAAAATTACTGAGGAAGAGTAAACAAGTGAGGTGAAATATTACTGGACTTATGCGAAAAGAGATTGAAGGTTGGAAACTCATGACTTGATAATAGGCAATAAGGTAATGTGGCACAGCAGTGACCATATCTAATGAGTGAGTGGTCATTTATATGTTAGAATAAGATGGAATGATGAAGCACATAGCAGATATCAAGGTAATACTATAAAAGGCCTTAGAGAGCAACCATTGACCGGTAGCAATGAATATAAAAATTAAAAAAAGAAATGAAGCACATAATCAAGAAAGACAAATAAGATTATGGAACGAAAAATAAGCAGATTTGAAGGATAAAATACCACTGGTTGAGCTTCAAACTGCAGAAGAGGAACAGAGGTGGTGTGTGGAAGAACTGCTATTAGAAGGAAATGTGCAGAGATATCTTGATGGTATTATGAAGGGGTTTTGAAGAAGACTAAAGCGGTTAGAGTATGGTTTCAACAAAGCACAGTAACTGATCGAAGAGCATAAGGTGAAGAAGAGTGGGCCACAAAAATTAGTCCCAGGGGGAAAGAGGAAGCTGATGGAAAAATGGGCTATAATGGTGGATCAAGACAGTAGAAGAAATAAGAAAATAGTGTATGGAATGACCAACAATAGGAGAAAAGGAGTGGGCTAGAATGTAAAAATTGTTGATAAAGACGGGAATGAGATGGAAAAGAAGGAGGAATTAAAAGAGTTCTGGAGAACATATTTTGATAATTTGCTGAATCCAGATAGAGCAGTGGAGGAAGACTAAGTTATAGTGGAAATAGACTGTTAATTGGAAATGAAAATGGATCTAATGTAGATAGAAATAGTGTGAAGAACATGAAAGGAGGAATGGCTCTGGGGTTGTACAAACAAAGTGTGGAAGTGATGAGAGCAGCAGGAAAGGTGGGAACACAGTGATGTTTGGGAAGAAATGTGCAAGATTGATCTGATGGGCAAAATAAGAAAAGGGATAGACCAACAGTACACATGACACTGAATGAGAAACAGCTGAATATGGTGAAAAGTTGGGAAGTATAATATATAAAATATGGAAGAAATGACAAACATGTAAGTGAATTAGAAAGGTCAGCTGTTAGCTTTATGAGGAATGCGAGAGAAATTGTATGAAACAAAGATCAGAGAACTGAAATGACACATGCCATGAATATGGCATGCCAATAATGATGCATATAATTTAAGGCACATTTGTTTCTTGAATAATTTTTATAAATATTTTTGATACACCAATTTTTACAAATGTTTTTTAGCACAGTATTAGACAATAAACACAATTTTGCAAATATAAAATAAGAAAATCATAGCATTGACTATGATACAAACATTACTGAAGGTAGAAATTATTGATTGAGACACATGGACCAATTCATTTACATTACTCTCTAAAGAGTAGAGCTATAATGAGGCCTTTTCTTATGAAGACATCAAATCAGAGACAGTATACATGTTCATCATTAGCTGGCCTGCTGCTTTTATTTTAGTCTGTAGTTTATTAGTGATCACTTCTGAGAAAAATGCTTATGAGCTTGTTGCAAAGAGCTGTTATACTGTTACAACAAAATGTATGCTAAATAACAGTGAGTGAGATTCTGTGGGGCATCAAGTTATTGATAAAAGCCACAACTACTATCAACTGCAGATAGCCGGGACAACTTTCCTATGACGCAAAGTCCAAATGGATGTGAAAAAAATTGAAAACAAAGTCAGCTGAAAGAAAAAGATCGTACAAAAATCACTGGACACAGAAAATCAAATTTATGTTTCCATAATACGAGAGAAGGAAAGTTGCTACTCACCATATTGTGGAGATGCTGACCCACGATAGGCACAATAAAAAGATTCACACAATCATAGTTTGACAGCCATTAAGGCCTTTATCAGCAGTAGACACACACACACACACACACACACACACACACGCACACACACGCACACACACGCACACACACGCACACACACGCACACACACGCACACACACGCACACACACGCACACACACGCACACACACGCACACACACGCACACACACGCGCGGTAGCCCTGCCTTTGATAGGATAGGTGATGTTAGTGACCAGACTGGAGTAGGTGGTGGTATGAGGATGTATGGGGCAGGTCTCACATCTAGCTCTATTACAGGTGTACAAGCCATGAGGTAAGGGATTGGGAGCAGGGGTTGTGTAAGGATGGGCGAGTATATTGCGTAGGTTCAGTGGACAGCAGTATACCACTTTCGGAGGGGTGGGAATGATAATGGACAGGACATTTCTCATTTCAGGGTATGACGAGAGGTAATCGAAACCCTGACGGAGAATGTAATTCAGTTGCTCCAGTCCCAGGTGTTACTGAGTTATGAGGTGAACCTAGTTCAGATTCACTGATGACATCTCTGCTATCTGGATTGCAGGTGAGGACACCCTATCTGCATTCCTCCAGAACCTCATAAACTTCTCCCCCATTTGCTTCACCTGGTCCTACTCCACCTACCTCCACCTCAGAGGTGGCTACATCAGTACCTCCATCCATATCAAACCTACTAACCACCAGCAATACCTCCACTTCGACAGCTGCCACCCATTCCATACCAAGAAGTCCCTTCCGTACAGCCTAGCCACCCGTGGTCATCACATCTGCAGTGATGAGCAGTCCCTCTCAAAATATACCGAGGGTATCACTGAAGCTTTCACTGACCATAATTATCCTCCCAACCTCATACAAAAACAAATCTCCTGTGCCTTATTTTTCCAGTCTCCTATCACCTCACAAAGTCCCACAGTTCGGCCACAAAGGAACATAACTCGGTACCACCTGGGACTGGAGCAACTGAATTACATTCTCCGCCAGGGTTTTGATTACCTCTCGTCATACCCTGAAATGAGAAATGTCCTGCCCACTATCCTTCCCATCCCTCCTACAGTGGTATTCTAGCATCCACCAAACCTACACAATATACTCGTCCATCCTTACACAACCCCTGCTCCCAGTCCATTATCTAATGCATCATACCCCCGTAATATGACCTAGATGCAAAATCTGTTCCATACACACTCCTACCACCACCTACTCCAGTCCAGTCACTAACATCACCTATCCCATGAAAGGCAGGGCTGCCTGTGAAAGCAGTCATGTGATTTATAAGCTAAGCTGCAACCACTGAGCTGCATTCTATGTAGGCATGACAACCAACAAGCTGTCTGTCCGCATGAATGGCCACCGACAAACTGTGGCCCAAAAACAAGTGGACCACCCTGTTGCTGAATGCACTACCAAACATGATATCCCTCATCTCAATGACTGCTTCACAGCCTCTGCCATATGGAGCCTTCCCACCAAAACCAGCTTTTCTGAATTGCGCAGGTGGGAATGTTCCCTGCAATATATCCTACGTTCCCGTAATTCTCCTGGCCTCAACCTCTGTCTCTCTGTCCTCACCCATCCAGCCCCCTCCCTGTTCCCATTCCAGCACTGCACAACCGTCATTTCACCACCACACCCAGTCTTTTAATTCCTTTTAATTTCTCTCCTTTCCACTACTTCCGCTGCCCCCTCCCCCCCTGCTCCCCTCCTTGCCTTTTCTCCTGCCCTCCGGCTAAACTGCGGTACTTCACTATCCACCACCCCCACCATACTATCCCTTCCCCCTCCCTGCCCCAGCCTCCTCCTTACCCCCACCCAGTCGCCACTCCCATCATGCACTGGTGCTGCTGCTCTCAGTGTGGTTTCAGTTGTCTGAGAGTGCAGACATGTGTGCAAGTTGTGTTTGCATTAGTGTGTGTGTGTGTGTGTGTGTGTGTGTGTGTGTGTGTGTATGTGTGTGTGTATATTCCTGACAGAGGACTTAATGGCCAAAAGCTATAATTGTGTGAATTGTTTGTTGCGTCTATCGTGACTCAGCATATCCGCTATATGCCAAGTAGCAACTTTCCTTTTCTAATATTGTTACATTCCATCCTGGATTTTCCAACGAACAGCAACAGCATTTTCAGCAACTTAGTTGTGTGTATGTATATATTAAAGAGCATTGGCTGTGTCAGACTATATCTGAAAGTAACTGTATGCCTGTACATATGAATTATTTAAATTTTTTTCTTTCTGTGATAGGGTGAGGTGTCTAATATCAATGTCGGGATGATTTGTGGACAACAATATGCAAATTAGCAGATCAAGGTAGAAGTTTATATGTTAGAAGCAACTGTTTCACTTTATACATGACACAGATGTGCCAATTAGCTCTCACTAATTATAGTGTACTTCTTATATAAATCAGATGGAAGACATCCATACAAAACAGATACAGAAAGTTAATTAAAACATATCAAAGCAGCAGTTCTCTTATTTTTGAGGTGACATATATAGCACTATTACTTACTTTCCAAAGTCTTCTCCCTCTTCCAAGGTGTCAGGAAGTTTTCTATTTAATGTTTCTGGGAGTAGGAGGGCCAGAAAGCCTCCAACAGAAATCATAGCACCAAATACCAAGAGGGGCAAAGGTTGCCAGAATTCAGCCTGAAATAAATAATAGGATCATTTCTAGATATTTCAGAGTATTATAAATGTGATTAGCAGTATCTACTTTCAAACACCACTGTGTCCAAGATCAGCATCAGTTTCATGCCTCATTATTCTCAATCATTGTAAGAGAAAGATCATGAGTTACTGCTAATCTTACAGATCTTTTTCTTTTTGTAATGTCTTCCTTCATTTGTCAGAACAGGATATATAATGTGATCTCCCAGGTTTCCTCAACCTGACTGATTAACAATGTATTTGCAGGTGTTCTGCCAATTTTAATTTCCATTTTATTCACAATATTTCAAAGACTGACTTAGCTGTCTTTTTCAGGTGCTGTGGGTTTTATTGTCTGCTTAGATTCCAGGCAGTGATTTTTTTTATGGTTTTAGGGCACAGAGCTGCTACAGTAATAAGTGCCCATTCTGTGGCTTAGTGAAGGGTAAAAAACTGAATTTTAAATCAGTAGCAATAGGAGCGAAACTAGCTAAGGAGGGAAACTCGCTAAGGAGGGAAACTAAAAACGAATGGAAATCCAAGAAAACTGCTACTGAAGAGGAGGTTGTTTTCCCCAAAAAAGAGCTTCAAATGACTGATGTAGGACATGATCAGCTGAGCGTGTGTAATCTGCTTAAAGGGAAGATATATCGGGTGACAGCTGTAATTGGGTGCATAGCCAATTAATATAGGGCCACTGCAGTAAAAGGCGTCTCACTGTCAACAATGGAGAGCAGTGGGGACAAAGCGGGTGAGGACAGCCACTTAAAAGATGTCAATGGCTAAAAACACAGTACCCTATCTGGAATCCAGTTAAATTACCTCCTCCCGATGACGAGGCCAGGAGGAAGAGCTACAAGCACAGGGAAGAGCTACAAGCACAGGGAGGAGGTTTTATGTCCTGTAATTTATTATCAGGAAGTGCAGACCAATGTGTTGCCATGAAAGAGCAACATGACGACACACAATCCTCTGTAGATCATCAAATGGAACCATGTGAACAGTGAGCTGAGGAAGACAGACTGCTGCCTTTGCCACTATATTGGCTGCCTTGTTTCCACAGATACCAACATGCCCTGGGATCCAGAGGAATCCCACAGAGATGCCCCCCAACTGGAGCATATTGGGGCAGTCCCAAATCTGGTGGACCAGAGGGTGGACAGAATAAAGAGCTTGGAAGTTGAGATGAGAGTCGAGTGAATCTGAGCACATAATATACAGGGGTATTACAAATGATTGAAGTGATTTCATAAATTCACTGTAGCTCCATTCATTGACATATGGTCACGACACACTACAGATACGTAGAAAAACTCAAAGTTTTGTTCGGCTGAAGCCGCACTTCAGGTTTCTGCCACCAGAGTGCTCGAGAGCGCAGTGAGACAAAATGGCGACAGGAGCCGAGAAAGCGTATGTCGTGCTTTAAATGCACTCACACTAGTCAGTCATAACAGTGCAACGACACTTCAGGACGAAGTTCAACAAAGGTCCACCAACTGCTAACTCCATTCGGCGATGGTATGCGCAGTTTAAAGCTTCTGGATGCCTCTATAAGGGGAAATCAACGGGTCAGCCTGCAGTGAGCGAAGAAGCGGTTGAACGCGTGCGGGCAAGTTTCATGCGTAGCCCGCGGAAGTTGACGAATAAAGCAAGCAGGGAGCTAAACGTACCACAGCCAACAGTTTGGAAAATCTTACGGAAAAGGCTAAAGCAGAAGCCTTACAGTTTACAATTGCTACAAGCCCTGACACCCGATGACAAAGTCAAATGCTTTGAATTTTCGGCGCGGTTGCAACAGCTCATGGAAGAGGATGCATTCAGTGCAAAACTTGTTTTCAGTGATGAAGCAACATTTTTTCTTAATGGTGAAGTGAACAGACACAATGTGCAAATCTAGGCGGTAGAGAATCCTCACGCATTCGTGCAGCAAATTCGCAATTCACCAAAAGTTAACATGTTTTGTGCAATCTCACGGTTTAATGTTTACGGCCCCTTTTTCTTCTGCGAAAAAAACATTACAGGACACGTGTATCTGGACATGGGGGAAAATTGGCTCGTGCCACAACTGGAGGCCGACAGCGCCGACTTCATCTTTCAGCAGGATGGTGCTCCACCGCACTTCCATCATGATGTTCGGCATTTCTTAAACAGGAGATTGGAAAACCGATGGATCGGTCGTGGTGGAGATCATGATCAGCAATTCACGTCATGGCCTCCATGCTCTCCCGACTTAACCCCATGCGATTTCTTTCTGTAGGGTTATGTGAAAGATTCAGTGTTTAAACCTCCTCTACCAAGAAACGTGCCAGAACTGCGAGCTCGCATCAACGATGCTTTCGAACTCATTGATGGGGACATGCTGCGCCGAGTGTGGGAGGAACTTGATTATTGGCTTGATGTCTGCCGAATCACTAAAGGGGCACATATCAAACATTTGTGAATGCCTAAAAAAACTTTTTGAGTTTGTGTATGTGTGTGCAAAGTGTTGTGAAAATATCTCAAATAATAAAGTTATTGTAGAGCTGTGAAATCGCTTCAATCATTTGTAATAACCCTGTATTGTATCCACTTATGGCGAGGGATGTATTGGATGGCCTGGAGAACAGCGTAAAGCTCCACAGTAAAAACCAAACACTGGTCAGGAAGCCAAAATCTAATAGAGGTGTCACCAACAATATAGGCACTCCCAACACCAAATGCGGTCGTTGAGCCATTGGTGTAAATAAATGTGGCAGCCTCCATTTGTGCGCATAGAGAAGTAAATTCCTGATAATAAATTATGGGGTGGGGAGGGCATTGATGGATCGCAGACAGCGAGCCAAAAGATATGAAACATGGGAAGACCAGCACAGTTTTCTGTCAAACATAAGTCCCAAGAATTTGGTGATGTCTGCAAATGGGAAGTCATCAGGGCCTAGATACAGGGAAGGCAGATAAAACTCCATATGTCGCGAAAAATTTACACAGATGGTCTTACTGGGAGAAAATCGGAAGCCCGTTTCGATGCTCCATGAGTGGAGGTGATCAAGACACCCTTGAAGGCATCATTCAAGAAGGCTGGTCTGTTGAGAGCTGTAGTAGAGAGGGAGCCCAAGACATCAGGAAGGAGACAATCTGTAATTGGATTTATGGTGACTGCAAACAGTGCAACACTTAACACAGAGTCCTGGAGCATCCCCTTTTCTTGGGAGGAAGTATGGGAGAGAGGAGTGTTCACCCGCACTGTAAATGTGCGCTCTGTCATAAATTCATGAATGAAAGGGGTAGCTGACCCTAAAAGCCCCAAGAGAACAGTGTGCGGAGGATGCCGGTCCTCCAACAGTTATCATATGCCTTCTCCAGATCAAAAAATATAGCTACCATTTGGAGTTTCCTGAGAAAATTGTTCATGATACAATTGGAGAGAGCAACAAGATGGTCAACTGTGGAACGATGCTGTTGGAAACCACATTGGGCAGGTGTTAAAAGTTTTTGGGACTTCAGCCACCAGCCCAACCAGCAATTTACCATATGCTCCAAAACCTTAAATACACTACTTGTGTGAGAGATGGGATGATAGCTAGAGGGGAGATGTTTGTCCTATCCAGGTTTCAGAACCAGAATGACAATAGCTTCCCGCCATCTTCTGGGAAATATACTGTCAGTCCAAATTCAATTATAAAGATGAAGGAGGTAACACAGACTATGGTATAATAAATACAGCAACATTTGGACATGGATCCCACGTAGCAAGAGGAAGAGAGTGCATGTTCGTGTTCCTGCATAGAAAAAATTATATACCTTTCATGATTTTGAGAGGAGAAAGCAAGAGGTTACACTTCCACTGCTCATTTCTTTGGGAGAAAGGCTGGCGGGTAATTTGAAGAACTTGAAATCTCAGCAAAGTGTTGACCCAATTAGTTAGAAATTGCGACTAGGCCCACTAAGGTATCTTGTGTGACAGGTAGCCCAGAGATCAGGGAGAAACTAAATGTGCCAGATAACTGTTGAATTCGACACTAAACTACAAATGAGAGTGTGAAGGTGTTAAAGGAGCTGGTAAAGAAGCCCCAGCTTACCTTCTTGCTATTGCAGATATGCAACTGGATCGCGCACCTAACTGCTTATAGCGGATATTGTTGGACATTGTAGGATAGTGACACAAAATGTGAAGAGCATGCCTCCATTTGCATACTGCGGCATGGCATGCCTCATTCCACCAAGGAAATGGGGGGCGCTGGGGCAAAGGGGAGGTATGAGGTATTGAACATTCCGCAACTGTAAGAATAGCTTCCGTAACATTAGTGACCTGATCGTCGATGCTAGGAAAAAGGTCATCAGATGTTGCTAGAGAGGAGAAAAGTGTCCAACTGGCTTGGGAAAACTACCAGCATCTTGGACGCATAGATGGCATTTGCTGTAATCGAAGGACACATAGAAAATGGTCACTCGAGTGTGTATCAGCAAGAGCGAACCATTCAAAGCGCCAAGCTAGCTGAACAGTACCAACCGAAAGGTCCAAATGAGAGTAGGTTGACATGGAGGCAGACAAAAATGTAGGTTCCCCAGTGTTGAGGCAAATGAGACCTGCTTGGTGGAAGAGCTCAATCAATAGGGAGCCTCTCTGACAAGGACGCCGAGATGCCCAAAGTGAGTGGTGGACATTGAACTCCCCAACCAGCGAATAGGGGGGTGGGAGCTAACCACGGAGATGAAGGAGATCGGCTCTTGCCATTGGTGTAGATGATGAATTACTGTACAAAGAGAGAAGGTGTATCCAGAAAGGGAAAGAGTTACAGTGACAGCTTGCAAGGAACTGTTTAAGTGGACTGGGTGATAATGGATAGTATCACGGAGAAGAGTCATAAGTACCCTGTGTGCCAGAGTGCCATCAACAGAGCAGAGATCAAACCAAATGTTTGGAAATGAGGGAAGATAAAGCAATCATGGGGCATAGCTTTGTTTCCTGAAGGCAGAAGATGACCAGAGAGGGATTGTAAGAGGACCGACAATTCATCCCAATTGGAGCAAATTCCGTGGGTATTCCAATGGATAATTGACATAGGGTGGACAGAAAACGGAAAAATCTCACAACGGTTGCCATCAATTCAATGGCCACTGAGACCCGGCAGCCGGCAGCTGACAGCATGGAACAGCATTCAGCCAAAGACAGAAGATCCTGCCTGATCCATAGGTTGTTCGGGAGTAGCTCCTGCCGCCAGTGATTGGCTGCTTTATCAACTGCCAGCAGTGCGTCTCGGCGACACGGAAGACGGCTGAGGTCGGCTACCACTGGGTGACACTGTAGAAGAGACATGCCATGGCAGAGAAGGAGAGGAACTGTGTTTCTTATGAGCCTTCTTGGAAGCAGGATGTTGAGATGAGGGAGTAGTCAATGGCTGTGAGGTCTGGGTATGTAAAAAAAATCTTCACAAGTAGGCTCTTTTTTTTTGGAAGTCTGGGCATCGATGATTTAGCAGGAGCCAATGAAGGTTGAGCCTTAGAGTGAGAAGGTGATAGTGGGGTGGTTGAATGGGTGATCTTTAGGCTGTGGAGCTAAAGGTGAGATCGCATGTCTGCATGGCTGCCTGCTTAGTAGGTCAAGGAGAGGCGAGGACAGTGCTGTATTTACCCACTGGGAGGACAGTGGGCTTTCTGCTGGTCAAAACTTACGAGCAGCCAGGGGAGACACCTTTTCCTTCACTGAGATTTCCTAAATAATTCGTTCATCTTTAAAAATAGGGCAATCTCTAGAGGAAGCAGTGTGGACATCCATACAGTTGATGCAATGAGGTGATGGAGGTGGACAATCATCCTCATGGGCATCCCTGTCAGATGTAACACATTTGGCCATATTGGGACACGACTGGCTGGTATGATAAAACCGCCGACACCGATAGCGACTTATAGGGTTGGGGATGTAAGGGCGAACTGAAATGATCTCATACTCCACTTTAATGTTTGATGAAAGCTGAAAACTGTCAAATGTCAAGAAGAGAGTGTGGGTTGGTACCAGTTCCTTGTCAACCCTATTCATGACTCAATGTATAGCCATTACACCCTGGTCAGACAAGTAATTTTGGATGTCCTCATTTGATAATCTGTTGAGTGATCTTGTATAAACCACCCTGTGTGATGAATTTAAAGTACGGTGCACTTCCACTCAGACAGGGAAGGAGTTTAGCAGTGTAGTTCAAAGCAATCTATGTGCTTGGAGGGCACTGTCTGTGTCTAGCAACAAGGTGCCATTTTGTAATCAGGAATAAGACTTTATCGGACCTACAACTGTATTGACACTTTTCTGAATAATGAAAGGGTTGACAGTGGAGAAACCTCAACCTTTGTCAGACCGAGAAACAGCTAGGAACTTTGGTATGGATGGAAGAATTGTAGGTGGCCGAGACAGATCTAACTTTCTCTTGTGGGCAGAAGTTGTAGAAGTAGAGGAAACCATTGTGAAAGTATCCCCCATGATCACCAGTATCCTAGTGGGGGCTCTCTGAGGGCACTCCCATCTTAGGTGATTGTCCACACTTCAGGTCACACCTCCCGAGAAACGGCTGTAGGGACCAATTGGCACGTTCGAAAGGTACCAGCTTAGGTAATCACCCCACCATGGGCCTGGCCTTTCCCAGGGGGTACATACATGTCCTACTTGTCTACCTGGGGTGGGGAATTGTGCGTTACCCTATCACTGGCTATGCATGGGTCAGCCTTCAGACATGCACAGGGGGGAAGAAAGAAAGGGAGGAAGAGAGAAAAGGAAAGAAAAGAAGAGGTCTCAAATGCCTCAGTGGAGACGAAGGTGAAGAGAAGAATCAGGGAAAAGAGAAGGATAAAGGGAGGACAGAAACTTTCCAGTATAGAGAGAAGAAAAGAGAAACCATATCTTACAGTCACAAGTGTCCGTCCCAGATGTAGGCACAAAACATACTCCCAAAGATAGGGAGAAGGGGAAGGGAAGTGGCAAGGGGGAGGGGGGTAAGGTGGGGGGAGGATCAAGGGGGTGGGGATCGGGGGGTTGGGGGGAGGAGCAGGGAGGGGATTGGGGGGGGGGGGATCGGGGGGGGGGGGGAAGAGAAGGTATGCAGGCCTTAAGGAAAGAGCTGCACTAGCTTGAGGTACCGTGCTCGCCACGCATGTATCCACAGAAGAGTTGTGGACCCCCTGGAGGGTCTAGGCAGTGAGTACACATAAGAGCAAAACTCAGATTGTTGAAATTTTGTTCATAAAATGGAAATAACTTGCCAGAATACGAGGAACAATGTCACTGTTATGGTTTACAGTATCATACTTTCTTAGACAAACAAGGAATGGAGAAAGGAGTGAAGTAGTTAGTTGTGATCTCCAAGAAAACATCTTAACAGGTCAGACACGATTAGATACACTATCACACTTAGTCAATATAGAAAGCCCTGAATTGAAAAAATAAATACCTGATTATGTGATTAAGACTTTTTTTGGTTCTTCACTTTATTATTTATAGGAAGGTACAGGGAATACTTATAGAACAGTAAGTCATATGACCAAACAGTCAATGGTCTTGTGTAAATTGAATGTGGAGGGTGGGAGAAAGGAAAGGGAAGGGAATGGAAGGGAAGGGAAAGGATGGAAGGAATTCATAATGTCAGTTGCAGCAGGACTTTATGCGGAGTTAGCAGTGACAAATTAGAATGTGTGCTGGACCAGGATTCAAGTGAGGAATCTCTTGTTTACTGGCCAGCTGCATTAACCACTGAACCAGCCAGGAAGCAGTGTTTATAAAAATTTCACGTACTATCTCGATATGCCCCTTGCCCGACCCACATAGCATAGTGCCACCTATCTGCAGTCCCTGTCTATTTCCTCCTTGCTCGTTACTTTGTTCCCCAAGATTCCCCCATGACATTAAACTTGATTGTGCACTCACGCTGAAGGTGGTGGATTCATAGCCCATCAAGGAAAATCAGGGATATGAATGGGTGGTGTCTGCTCTTTTGGACATGTCAGAAAGAGCAGACATTATGTGAACTCCAACAATGTGATACATGCTACGTAAATTAAAAGCAGAGGAGGGGATGAATGAAAGGAAAGGGGAGGAATTCATGGTGTCAGCTGCATAAAGACTGTGTGGAGTCAATTAACATAACATATCACTGCTGTGGATTCTGCATAATGTCTGTTCTTTTGGCCATTCTGGAAGGAACACACAACATACATTCATATAATTGATTCACCTTGACAGGCTTTGAATCCACCACCTTCAGCATGAATGGACAGTCATGTTCGACCTCCACCACGAATGTCAAAGTAGCAAGCAAGGAGGACATCGATGAGAACTGTGGACACCGTGAATTCATATAATAGTCAATGGTCTCTTAGTTCCTCTTCGTATATCAGTTTAGATTAAGTGTCCTCTGAATGTTGACTTACCTTCATCTCCATGCATCACATCCCCATTTTTCACATTAACTAGGCAATCTTATGGTCCTTTGACTCCCTATGTAAAATGTTGAAATTCATTTGGATGTGGCCTATACAACACCATTGACCAGGCAGATGATGTAGCTTTATTTTTTTCCTGTGTGTGTTTCCAAAAAGGAATAGGAAAATACCACCCAGTCTGGCCAACATAAAATTTGTCATAATTTTAACATTAAATTCTACACTTTTGAGATAAGCCTTCCTTCACGGGCAGTATTATACATCACATTCATAACTCACATCTTAAGTGAACCAGGGGTCGTATTATGGTGCTAATACTACCGGGTGCTTTGAATGTCAGATAAATGCTGTTTAAATGTTAAGTGTATTTCCTTTAATAAAATATTTTGTTAATGTTAGCAATCACAGTCATATTGAATCTTATTAGATAGTCAGTTGTCTAGTAGTTGCTTCAAATTATTGTCCGTTCTTAATTGAATATTCTATCTTGATTTATAATGACAAATTTTACTCTGCAAACCAATGTTAAGTGCATGGCAGGGGTTACATCCAATTGTACTACATATTAGAGTTTCTTCCCATTCCATTTGTGTATGGAACACAAGAAGAATGACTACTCGGATGCCCCTGTACATGTTGTAACTAACCCAATTTTCTCTTTGATGTGCCTGCAGGTAGAATACATAAGGTGGGCTGTAGTATATTCCTATATCCTCAGTTATTGACATTCTTTCAAGTTTGGAAACAGGATTTCATATGAAAATTGATGTATATCTTCTAGTGTCTGCCAGTTCAGTTTTCCAATATTCCCATAATGCTCTCCCATGGGTCAAGCGAACTTGTGGCTACTGACACTGACTGCATATGTTTGATATCCCCTGTTAGTCCCGTTTGGTATGATCCCCTTCCCACTTGACCACATGGTTTGTAAACAATTACATTTGCAGGTTGACTGCTTTCCCCTAGTATCTTACCTATGAATCTAAGTCATGCCACTTCATTTAACTACAACTCAGCCTATTTGACCATTCCACTTCACATCCCCACAAGCTGTTATACCCAAGTATTTGTATAAGTTGACTGATTGTAGTTGTGACCCACTTATTTTGTAGTCATAAATTAATACATTTCTGCACTTAATAAAGTGCACTATTTTACATTTGTGAACTTTTAAAGTAAGTTGTCAATCTTTGCTCCACTTTGTAATCTTATCAAGGTGGAACTGAATATGTGGTCAGGATTTTCCAGATAGTACTTCATTACAGATAACTGAAACATCTGAAAAAGTTTAAGGTTACTATTAATATTGTCTGCCCAGTCAGTTTATCGCATTAAAAAAGTGCAAGAATCATGGAGTACAATATAGATAATCTTCCAAGTGAGGGTGGTTAAAAATGGTCTTAGCAGTAGATTTACATGTAACTCATAATTTATTTTAATTTTTAATATACATTTTAATTAATGCTCATTGTATGTTAACTCGGAGAGCAGAAGGACGTTCTTAGCATTTAAGTTTGTTACATTTTTATTATTGTCCTCTGTTTAAGTTCTTGGTTTTATATTTTCAAATTTTGTTGCAAATATGCAAAGCAGTTGTTGCACGATTGTCATGGAGATGGTATGATTTTAACTTGAGACTATGTACTGAACACTGTCTTCAATTTATATACGCCAATTCATTTACATGGAACATTAAAGCATGTTTTTCTTGCTTCTCATCTGGGTGTTTTTCATTTTACTTACACTATCTGTTGATGGCAGTAGGCCAAGACATGTAATGCAGTAGGAATTAAATAAGTTAAGGTATGGTCTAGTGAAGCCAAATAATAAACTGCTAAGATAATTTTAAATTATTGAAATGAAATTTAGAAGATGGGGTTTTGAATAATTCTGCAAGATCTATCTTATTTATATGGTCCAGCCATGAAAAAAGAGCATCTTGAGACTTTCTGTATTGTACTTGAACCATCAAACATTTGATACAGAAGCAAACATCATAAATATCCAAAATATGTCTCTTTATCAGGAACTAAACATATTTGAATAATGACTCACCAGTAAGTTGATAAATGGTGCAGTCATTCCACCAGCTCGTGCTGAAGTAGAACTTGCACCAAGTGCAACATTTCGTACAACTGTGGGAAATTGTTCAGCTGTAAATATATATATTGTACCATATGAAGCAGTTACTGCCATTTTGCCTATCATTGCAAATGTCACCAGTAACCATGTCATCTCTACAGCAAAAGAGAACAGCAGCTTAGTATATGGTGAGTAATAGTATCTATGTGCACTCTATATTAATACAAATACATGATGTCTCACCTCCAGGTACAGCAAGAGCAGCTAGCAGAGATACTCCTCCCAGAAGCATACAAGAACACAGAATTGATTTTCGGCCCCATTTATTGAGGGTGAACAGTAAAAAAGTATATGCAGGAACTTCTACAGCACCAGAAATAAAGAAATTTAAGTACTGGTTTCCTGCCAGGTTAGATGTGTTCCATGAAAGACCATAGTAGGCACTGTTGTTGACAAACCTGTTGCAATGGAAACAGAATAAATTTATCAAGGAAGGAGAACTCAATTTTCTGTTCTCCTTTTATGTTAGTTTACACCAGAGGATGACTGTGCTAATGAAATGGGACAGCTATGAACAAGATGACATTTAGACATTATGTTATTGTAAAAAAGGAAAGCATCATGAAAGGACAGTAACTCATGCATGAATAGTTTAGGAATACCATACAAGCAACCAAGAAAATAGTGGAATTATATACTATGACACTCAGAATATAGAGTAAACCTAAGTCATTTAGTTCATAATCAATATGTAACTGGTTTGTTATTTGTTAATAGAAAGTATATGTAGTGGTTAGGTTAATGTTCAAATAAATTAATGTTCATGTAAAAATAAATTTACCAGTTGAAGAATATGTTGAGACATCGTTTACGAAGATTGGGATATCGCATAATGTCCAAAATTGATGGTTTTGTTACTTTAGTCTCAGGTATTGGTTTCTTCTCTGACGATGGTTTCTCATTTTCTTCAGACAACAGGCCATCAAGAACATCAGTAGGAATTTTAACTTTGTTTACTTTAGCAGCTTTTACAATAAGCTGCTGTGCTTGTTCTTTCCTTCCATTGGACAAAAGCCAGCGCGTAGACTCAGGAACAAACCTAAACAGAAAGAATTTCATGATGAATGGACAACACATGCATCATTAAACAATTTAATTAAAATAAAAGAAGTTTGATCAGCTGTTACAGAATCATTTAGCTGATAAAGCAGCAGTCTTCACTAAATATATAGCAGAAAGGTGTAGCATACATTCTGGAAGAGTTTCAGAAAGTTTTATTAATACATGAAGATGTCAACTTTGAACAACAGCTTGCATACAGATGCAGTCTTTGGCAGTCATTCTTTGAGTTGAGATATCTCTGGAGCATTACTCTACAGCTCAGTTTGTTCTTTGTTTTTGGAATGTGTACATGTCCTTGGCAATATGGTGTATAAAATATAAAATACCATCAATCTTATTCTGCAGTCTGCTCAGGTCTCATTACTGCCAGGAGTCTACCTGGAACTGTATGACAAGAATGCAAATGATTTTCAGAAAAATATGAGGTATACAACCAGGTGCTTCACAATGAAAAATCCTGTTCCAATGATCAACATTTTCTCGGAGAATACTCGTTGTATGATGACTTTAATTGTGGCTTTTCAAGAGTTTTCACAACTCTGAACAAGCAGCGAATATTGTGAAAATGAGGTGATGAACTAATGCAGCTTTCTTCAAGTGTCAACAACATAAAACATTTGCATGGAAAATGTTTGGCACAGTTTGATCTTCTCAGTGACTTTAAAAATGATTCAAATCATGTTCTACAACTACAGGGCAGTGTTCACATAGAAAATTCTGTGATTCCTGGAAATTCACACCCATGAAACATCATTCCATGTACTTTTGTTAGTGCATCCATGCTGGAGGTAATGTAGCCAAACCTGATAGTACAAAAATGCGGAGTCTAGCTGGCTGGGCCACACAAGAAGATTCCCAGGATTCCATCTGCATTGGGTATGGTTGATGGGATTTTGTTCACCAAAGCTCTCAGATCGACAGAATAAGATACTGGCAGAAGTGAAGCTGTGAGGACTGGGCATGAGTCGCGCTTCGGTAGCTCAGATTGTAGAGCACTTGCCCGTGAAAGGCAAAGGTCCTGAGTTCGAGTCTCAGTTGGGCACACAGTTTTAATCTGCCAGGAAGTTTCATATCAGCGCACACTCCGCTGCAGAGTGAAAATCTCATTCTGGGACAGAACAAGTAGCAAGCAGAAATTATTTTCACAGAGTTTGTGTGAGACAGTGATTTCTACCTAAACTACCTTCTTTCCATCCAGATCACCTGACAACATGGTTTGCCATCACAGAAATCATCCTTTACAACCACAGCATGGTGGAAGGTTCTTTGAAGGTTTGTGCATTATTCATCAATATTTGTGAAATGCTTATATTATTAGTGATGTTATACAACTGATGCCTGCCACTGGCAAATCTAATATGGTAAAAGCAACCTTGCCCCAGTGATTAACTCAGTCATGACAGAAGCAGAGAAATTGGGCAACAGAATGCCTTAATCAGTTTTGGAGACACTGAAGGGAGCTGATAGACCTAGAAAACATGCCAGACAGCATGCTTTTGACACTTTGCTTAAAGAAGTTACTACCAGTGGGGTCAAAAAATGTACACAGTTTTTGATAGTCGATATTAACGGAACAAAATGGCATATCATTACAATTCTTACTTGGGAGGGAGGTTATTTTATGTCTTCAAAGTGGCCCTCATTAGCAGACAGACAATGCCAGTGTCACTGACTGCATGACAACCAGCTAGCTGTCTGTTCCAATGAATGGCCACTGACAAACTGTGGCCAAGAAACAAGTGGACCACCCTGTTGCTGAACACATTGCCAAACATGATATCCTTCATTTCAATGACTGCTTCACAGCCTGTGCCATATGGATCCTTCCCACCAACACCAGCTATTCTGAACTGTGCAGGTGGAAACTTCCCTGCAATACATCCTACTTTGCCATAACTCTCCTGGCCTCAGCCTTTGTTAGTCACTGTCCTCACCCATCCAGCCCCTTCCCTGTTCCCACTCCAGCACTACACAGCCGTCATTCCACCATCACACCCAGTCTTTTCATTTCTCTACTTTTCTGCTAATTCCCCCCCCCCCCTCCCCACCACTCCCCTGCCCACTGTCTAACCTGCAGCACTGTCCGCCAACCTCACCATACTAACCCTCCCCCTCCCTATCCCAACCTCTTCTTTATCCCTATCCAGTCACCACTCCCATCATGCACAGGTGCTGCTGCTCGCAGTGGGGTTTCAGTTGCCTGAGACTGCAGTTGAGTGTGTGAGTTGTGTTTGCGTGTCTGCGACTCAGCACCTCCACTATATGGTGAGTAGCAACTTTCCTTCTCATAATATTGTTACATTCCATCCTGGATTTTCCGTTGTTTGATTAAATTTGATGGAATAGCTAAATGCACAATGGACATTTAGACTACACAAAACAATCACCTTGCATTTGACAATTGACATGAATGAGGTGATATCAGGTGCAGATTTCTTAAGACAGTTCAACCTCTCTCCCGAACTAGCAAATGGCAAAGTTCAGCACACTGGCACTGGAGAGCCAATGACAGGCATAATTGGCAGACCATCTACATATACTTGCATGAGGTCTGCAGATTCCAGAGCAGGTGCGGCTCGTAATTAAAGACTCTGAGGCGGAGCCACCCCAAAATATATGTTAAAGTAAATTTCGCAAGAACTTATTACATAATTTAAATTATCAGGACGAATTTTGCATATTTCCCATTCCGATTAAAATAACACCGGTCAACGTTTTTGGAACTGTTTGTATCGATAGATGTTTCCCATACGGTTAGTAGTGTTTAGGCTGCACCTTGGAACGTCCATAAGCTGCATGTAGTAGCAGTTTGGGGGTGTGGCTTCTGCATAGTACTGCTCTTTATGGGCGACCCGAAGGCTCAGAGCTTGCAGCCTATGGGTGTCATACCAACAACCACATGTTTTTCACGTTCCACTATCTATGTAATAAAGGAATGTAGAGTGGCCGAAACTTTGCTATCCAATCTCTGTTTCTGCATGCTTCGATGGGTTATTAATCGACGTTTAGTATTATTGTTTTGATAATGTTTTATGTAGTTGTTTTGTTTCTGCCATTGGCTATTTTATCTACATTTAGAATAAGTTTGCAAATACTCCGCCAGAGTGCACTAGACTACAGTAACATAACAGTACTGCCATCTAGCGAGAGTTTCATAAGTGATTAGAGGACAAAGCGCGCGAAATATGTCCCGTTACTTTACTTTCCTTGCTTGCTGATGCTGACTGGTTTTGTTGATACCATGTGATATTAGCAAGTTTCTTTTTCGGAGTGTATTTGGAAAGATTTTAGTGAGTTTTACTTGCTTGTGAATATCTGCAACATACTGCGAGTGTGAAATCAGCGCAATATAAATTCAGTGTGCAATTTAATAGGTAAAAACTTGGAACACGGCCATAGGATGAAAGTGAAAGAACTTGGTGCACCCAGGCCCGATCTAACGATCAATCAAGAACAGAAACAGTGCAAATCTTGGCAAGGATACAAACGCAGTTTTAATAGAGCAATGTACGATGCAGCTGAGTGGTTGTGAAGTGAAAAATGCATTTTTCTGTTTCACCTGTCTTCTTACAAATAGTACTGATAGTGCCTGGACGGAAACTGGTATCACTGACTTAAAGAATTTTCACACAAAGGTGAAAAAACATAATTCCACTGAAAAACATTTAAATGGTTTAATTGAGTTTTCAATGCTAGGGAAAGTGG
Source organism: Schistocerca americana (assembly GCF_021461395.2). Lineage (NCBI taxonomy): Eukaryota > Metazoa > Arthropoda > Insecta > Orthoptera > Acrididae > Schistocerca > Schistocerca americana. The sequence continues at coordinate 554,572,752 of NC_060119.1, read as the reverse complement.
ACATTATGTGCCAATTAGACAGTGCTTACCGCCGTAATATAAAGATATATAATGAAAATGTATCAAAAAATTGGTATATTCTGGGTAAACTGATAGACTGTATTAAATTTTGCAGCTTGCCTTAAGGGGCCATGACGAAACAGAAGATTCCAAAAACCCAGGAATTTTTCGAGGATTAGTCAGTCTTACGGCAGAACTGGACTGCGTCTTGAAGCAGCACATTGAGAAATCAGAAAACCGTGTTTTCTTAGACCTATCGAAGACAATTCTAAATGAACTCCTGGAATCAATTTATGAGGTAATATGGCAGTTGCACAGATTGCTCATGCCACCCAATCACAGCACAAGACCTGTGACATCACCAAAACATCACAGTATCGTCATGCGAACTCGTAAACTTCGAGCTTTGGAGGTAAACCGCAATAAACGCCTTAAGTTTAGAAATGAAAACACCAAAAATATTAAGCAGCCGCAAAGTTAACATTCATCGCATTAAAGACCCCTCCGAAACGCGTCTTTTCATATGATTTGCTGCAAAGTGTCAGAAAATGTAATGATGACGTATAAAAACACTAACTAAAGATTTTAACTCAAAGTTAGCTTCTAATGATATTTAATACCTGATTATAGACCATACAGTACGTAAAATTATGGGTAGAGAGTGATCTGCCCATCCCCCTCCCCCTGAATTCTTAGTTGTTTACCGAGCGAGGTGGCGCAGTGGTTAGCACACTGGACTCGCATTTGGGAGGACGACGGTTCAATCCCGTCTCCGGCCATCCTGATTTAGGTTTTCCGTGATTTCCCTAAATCGCTTCAGGCAAATGCCGGGATGGTTCCTTTGAAAGGGCACGGCCGATTTCCTTCCCCATCCTTCCCTCACCCGAGCTTACGCTCCGTCTCTAATGACCTCGTTGTCAACGGGACGTTAAACACTAATCTCCTCCTCCTCCTCCTCCTCCTCCTCTTAGTTGTCTATGTCAGACTAATCTGTAGCGTAACCCGAGGTCTATGTTAGCTCTGATCGATAAATGCCGCAGCCTTCTCCAGTATAGAAACCACGAGCTGTGCCTGTTCCAGAGCATTTACTAATCACCAGCTAAAGACTATTTGCCATTCTTTGAAAGTGAATTTGGATGCCATGAGTAGGAAGTACAAAGACAAAAAAGAAGAGAAACAAGAATTATATGACAAAAACCAAGATTTACAATCCAAATTATCTTCCAAAACAAGAGTCTTGAATGCTGATAAAATGTGAACAGGAAAACTGAAGAAGATAAGTGCTCATCCCAGAAAAATCTTCTGTCGGTCACTTGTAGAAGGAAGTTGTAACAAATGTAGTTGACATATGTGAACAATCAGTGCAGAATATATCAGATGGAATTCATGTGAGAAGAAGGAACCTAGTTTGGTCCAGCACAAGGCACAAACAACTAACAAGGAATCACACTACATAATGCAGGTCACCATCGCAAATGCAAATAATGGTGTACACGCTATCATTTCCAATACTATTAGTAACTCTAATGTTACAAGGACAAAGAGCTGCAAGACAAAACCACAATCCAACATCAGTCACTTATCATTGGAGGATGTCTAAAAAGTTCTACAGTGTCTGAGACAGTAAGATGCCAACCAAAACCATCCTTCATTCTAAGGGTGGGTTCACAGGAATACCCCCTCCTCCCAGCCAAACTGCCTTTGTGCCTCTGTCAATGTCACATGGAATTGGAGGACACCAAACTTCCATCTTACCTGTGAAAAATGGTGCAGTAGGTTTTCTTTGCAAGCCCCTAGCCACAAAAATTAGTCAGAAGTGGATGTTAAAGAAATGGTCCAGTTGTGCTCTGCTTTGTAGTCTGCCACAGCAAGGTTGGTCACACTCAGGCACAGTGGTTCTAATGCCATCACCAGCCTTTCCCAGGAGCACTCTGCACTGGAGGAGGAGGAGGAGGAGGAGGAGGAGGAGGAGGAGATCGGGGACTTCATCTCCAAACAACAACTTCTTGTGTACAGTCATAGTGTACAGTTATCTTTGGCACACATTCTTTGAGTTGAGATATATCTCTGGAGTTTTTCTCTACAGTTTAGTTTGTTCTTTGGTTTTGGTGTGTGATAATGTATTCTGCATGTGTTCAGCAATATTACAAATAAAATACCATCAATCTTATTTCACAGTCTGCTCAAGTGTCATTACTACAACCAACTTACCTGGGATCCCACCTGTATATTGAATACATGTTCTAAGGATTCAATGAAATCTGATACCCAGGCAAATATAAAATCCATCTCATAGCATTAACCTACCTCTTCCTACCGTCTAAACTCTACAAAAGATATTATTGGTGTTAGTGGTGTACGTGAAATACTAAGGACAAGATAAAAGTACCACCCTGGCATAAAGTTTTATTCTCTCAGCACATAGAATAGAATAGTAGTTTATTACCTTATAACATACCATTTTAAACCATTGACTTAATGTACAGGAGACTCACCGAAACACAAAAACTGGTTTACAATTTTCCTAATAATACAAGTAATATAACAAACAGTACTGAATAATTACTTAATTAAGCACTTAATAATTTTTTTCAAAAGTAACAAACTTTTAAAGATTAGCAGTCCTAAGCACTTTCTCCCTCCTGCTCAAATTTTCAGGTTGTCGTTTATGAATTCTTACTGAGTAGTAACATTTCTGCACTAGTTTCTCATCTAAGGACTTTTCAGTGTTTCTAAATTTATGCTGACTAATTCTCTTCCTTTCACTTTGTAATACATTTTCATACCCATATAATGTGGAGTTTGAGCATAAAGTTTTAAATGGTGGGTGGGGAGCATAAAATTATTTAGATTTCTGGTGTTGTTATCATATTGAAAATGATTTGCTACGAATAAATCAGGGTTACTGTGTAAAAACATAATCAGCTCATATATGTATAGTGAGGGAACATTCAATATACTTAGATTTTTTAGGAGTTGGTGACATGATTTTCTTTGCCCTACATTGTGCATATTTCTAATGATGGTTTTCTGAAGTTTTAGTATTCGATACATATGGTTTGAGTCACCCCAAAATATAATTCCATACCTTATTACTGACTCAAAGTAGCTGTGATATACTTCTTATGCCCATACTGGTAGCATGAACAATATCCTCATTGCAAATGCTAGGCTATTTAATTTATTTGCAAGGTACTGTATCTGTGATCCCCATGATAGATTTTTATCTAGTTGCATTCATAGGAATTTCACACAGCTACCTTCCTGCAAATCCTGGTTTCTGTGACTGACCTGAATATAATTTAATTTTGTTTGCTTTCTTTCAAACTGCATTAACTGAGTCTTTACCAAGTTTAATTTTAACTTGTTTAAATCAAACCAGGTCTCTAATTTTTCTAAAGTATGTGATACAGTTTGCGGAATTTGATCAGTACTGTTACGTTCAATGATTAAAGATGTGTCATCTGCAAATAAAACTGATAGACACTCAATATTAAGTGGCAGATCATTTGTGTAAAACAAAAACAGAATGGGACCTAAGACAGAATCTTGGGGTACTTCATGTGAAACCATTTTCCGTTTTGAAGTACTTGTTCCTCTCTCTGATGTTATAACCACTCTTTGTCTTTGTTTAGTTAGATAGGACTGAAACCATCTAATACTGTGTCCCCAATTCCATACTTTTCCAGTTTAGAGAGTAGCAAGGAATGATCCACACTATCAAAGGCCTTTGATAAGTCACAAAAAATTCCTGTGGTATGCAGTGAGATGTCTAGCGATGAGCTAAATTTGTAGTAGATACTTAATGGTTTACCTTTCACGTTGGTGTGAAAAATTTAGTCTGATAACAGCCACTAAGATGTGGCTAAGCTGTTCTGTGACATGTTCTTTAGCGGGGAATTATAATTCAATCTTTTTATGCAATTATCTATGCAAAAGTGTTTCTATGAAATTTTAAAACCAGAAGAGTGGTACTGGCAGATCTGAATTATGGCATGTGTGCTGCTGCATACCCATACAGCTGAGGCAGTACAAATGGCACTAAAAAAAAGGCAGTATCTAGGTTTGAATCTTGATTTGGCATATGGTTTTAATCCATCACGAAGATTCTTGCTTACTTACATTGGTAACCGAATAAACATTACATGATACATATTATAAAAGGAGAGACAAAAGAACATAACAAATTTCAAAAATTAGAATTCTCTTCATTAACGCATAAAACTAGTAGCAACAGCTAATTTTCATCTTCTTATATAGCGCGTTCAGAAAGTTGCTGTGTACTGGACTATGAATCTGGATTATGTTGGAAGTTTGAAACAAAGTTCACAGTGATTTTTTTTTTTAATTTGTTCTGCTGTTGTGTAGCATTTAAGTGTGTAGTTCATTTGATGAAAGCTATTAAATGTGATGTGTACTGCTTTGATGTTCAATTTGTTTTTAAATTATGGTGCTTTCAACTGAGGAACATATTTTTCTTGTTGAAAAAGGTGATAAATAAAGGAGGCATTTGCTAAAAAATTACCAGAAACAGCTGTCCCTCATTGTAATGTGGTTCATTGACTTACTGAGAAATTTGGAGAGAGAGTCTCAGTATTAGATATCAAATGAACTGGAAGATCACCTAAACTAAACGCTCATATAAAATGACAGCTGTGCAATAAATGAAAGGTGCAGATCATGAAGATTGAATCTGTTACTGCAAATGGTTTACAAATGTCTTTAATTGAAAGGATTACCACCTTCTGTAAAGATGAGGGATGGTTCCACCTCTCTGGTCATGTTAACACACGATTATAGCCAATGGAGAATCCTCAAACGGTGCTTCAAATGCCATTGCGATTACCAGAAAACTGCAATATACAGATAGCACGCTATTGGACCTTTATTTTTTGAAGGAACCATGAACACTATTGTTTAAAGCTCCACAAGTTCATTGGCCAGCTAAAGGAGGATGAAATCAGCTACTTGTGGTTTCAATAAGATGGCACTACTGTACACACAGCTAACAATACTATGCATCTCTTCTATAGCCCCCACAGTTGCGACATTGTACTCCACAGTTTCTTCTTTGGAGAGCAGCAGAAATTGTAGTGTGTTGCAGTCACCTATGCATGCTTTGTGGCTAAAAACTGAAATAATTGCATATATGAGAAGCATGTCACAATCAGATCTGCAGAAACTGTTTTTGAATAACATTAAGTGGGTTCCAGATTGCTTAGCCACCTGTTGACATTTCCAATATATGACGTAACTACACAGCAGCTTTCTGAACACCCTGTATTTTTATTATCCAGAGACCCTTAGGGTACGGAGTCACTGCAGCTTCCATTTATTTAATTTAGTATGCTAGTGCAAGAGAAAACCAATTATGTAAATTGTCAAAATCCACTTACCACCAGTAGGACAGAAAGAATACAGATGGAAGTGTGAATGCTAATTGCAACATTCTCCAATCTGGTATGAGGTAAGCTAACAAAGCTGTCAGTACATATCCAAACGTGAAGAAAAACTGACATGCCACACCAGCAAAAAGCCGCCTAGATGGTCCAACCATTTCCATTGCTGCAATGTGAAAAATACTACAGTTTCTTGATATTAATAACATTTTTATTAATACTAAAACTGACAATACAGAAGGAATTATGAATAAAGATACAATACCAGACATACACAAAATTTAACAAATCCTGTATTTCCTTCTATAAATAAAACCTCTTACTTAATGAAATAAAAATTAATTTCAACTTGACAGACAAATTGTGAATCTTATTTTAGTTTGGGTCCATTCCTATGTACGTAAAAAAAAAAAAAAAAAAGCTGTATTATTACATTCACTTAATGTTTCTGAATCTCTGTCCTTTTTCTTTTTGTGTATACAGGTATAAAAAGTTATATCAAAAGGAATATTGCTATCATAGCTACATTTTTTTCTTCCTTTTTCCTGTAAAGGTAACAATATATGATTCTGACAAAGAATTAACCCTATACTTGTGCAAGTAAATATATTATGACAAATCTCAGTACATCATTTAAAATACTTTCATTGTAATACCATTCCATTATCTTTGATTTTATATTTCGAGCCTCTAGTTAGTAATTTTATTCTGGAAGACTTCATTTATTGTTGAAGATTAGAATTAGTGGACCCTTTATGCCAGATTTGGAATTTTTGTCTGAATTCTAAAGTTATGTGCTGGCAGGCGACATCACCTAGTGCAGAGGAATAGTGTGCTCAAAACATTGCTGCATAGGGTTCATGCACTCTCCAGCAATGAGAGTCTCAACCAATGTCTGAGATCTGTTTTCTGGAAGAATGGATACACACAGTAGCAGATTTGGAGTGCACTGTTTCCTACTCTGACTGTAGAACTAGCAGAAACAAAAGAGAAACCTCAAGAGAATGCAGTCATTACCATTCATTCCATTTTTTGGCACACTATTCGGAAAGATAGGATGAATTCATTCAAAATGGGACATGAAGACTGTGCTCCATCCACCAGTTAAAAACATGAGCACTGCATAGTAGTGTCAAGGATGACATCACATTACAGAAGTCCGGTGTCTATCAGATCCTCTGCCAATAACGTTTTGACATAAGCAGATCAGACAGTGCACACTGGTAAGGGTTGTTGCTGACAACACCTACAGCACACAAAACTGCAGCCTCCTAACAAGTCGATAGTTGTGGAACATTGCCTAACGGAATTTCAGAATTACATGGAATGGATTACAACAATGCAACAGTTCTGACACACATATAATGTCTGGGACAGTTCATTAAAGAAATTTATTGAGATTCAAGTATGGGAACTGCTAATCAATCTTGACAGCACTAACATCCTTAGCAAGGCCTGGGAACTGCACTTAACCTGATTAAAAAGACAAAGAAGATAATGAACTGACATTGTGGGCAGGTGGAGCAACAGCAAAATCAAAAGTGCAGATGTTGGCAGCACGCTCCCTGGTCATGTGAGTGACAAGTTGGGAGGGGCGGGAGGAGGCACCGGAAGGGGGGGAAGAGAGAAAAGCGCATTGCACCAGGTCATAAGTGGTCAGTTCATCAGCGTACCTAATGATGGCAAAGTGGTTGCTTGCCATAAAATTGTACCTGTTGGGCAAAGGCATCTGAATGTTCAACTGTAAACTATTTTGCCAGTGTTTCAAATACGTAAAAATCTTGCACACTTATATTTAAATGACCCAGTAATCTTCATAGATGTAAGGGTTTATCAAAATCCATTGAGAGTTTGCTATTCACTGACCACCCTCTCAACTTTTTAGAATTTTATTTCTTACTTAATATTATAAAATTCGTATGCTGTCGACCTCTCTTTGATACTGCTCATAAATAATGAGTTCTCTTGCTGAAATACAAACAATGGAAGGAGGAAAACATTCAATTTATTATAAAAATCTTGAGGGATCAACATTTGCATAAGCAAGATTTTATGTGCTTATTGAACTATATGATGAGTTGTTACTCTTTATTTCTTCCATTATTCGTATTACACTCAGGCCTGTCCATCATAATATTGAATTCTATTTGTAGTTAATACATGAATCTTCAGGGAACATTTTTCCCAAAAACTAAGGCACACTTAGTTTTCAGAGACGGAAAAAAATTTGTAGTCTATTCTTATGAATGGTACATACCAATAACATAGCCAATTAAGAAAACTCCTGAAGCAGTCATGCCAACAACCAGTCTGAAAATCATGAAGAAAATATACTGTGGTGAAACAGATACCAGTATTCCACCAAGAATCTGTAGCACCAAAGCAATAACAAATATCGGTTTTCGTCCATATCTGAAACAAAAAATGCAATTAAGTGGCATTAATATCACTATCCTTCATGAAATTACATCTACATTCATTTGCGAGATGTTTCTTACCTATCAGAAAGAAAACCAAATCCAAACGAGCCTATCATGTCACCAAGCATAAACATTGAGTCTGCTGTGGCACGTAGCCAGGCACTGTCACATACTAAGTCCCACTGAAAAGCAAGAAAACATTTATGTCAGATACCATCCTTCATAATTACACCACAGGACCTTAACAAAATTCAGTTGTCTATTGAGTAAAAAAATATCAAAGGCAATTACAGACATTATGTCTGAAGTTATTTTGCACTAATCTGAACTTAGTTATAAAGTTCTTTGACAGAAATCTTTGTCCATTTAGAAACACTTCTTATTTAAGAACAATGTGATCAACTCTTGTTTGTATAGGGACTTTTCATGTTATTTGAACAAGAACTGATTGGAATATGAGAATCAACATCAAACAACACCTCACATTATATGAAAACGACAACTATTCATTCAATGACTGTTCTGCAGATGTAAAATACAGTGAAGATAATTGAAAACTATGAGTGATGGAAAATCTGAGATGATTTGATCCAGACAGCAGCTGCAAATTCTGAACTGTACTTGACCCAACCACACAGGGAAAAAAACCACACACACAGTCAGACACACACAAATGATTGATTTGTGTGTAATAATGGAATGAATTCAATGAGAAATGTGTTGCAGGTGAAATGATAATGGCCTCACGTAACATTGGCAAGAAATCAAATCCAAGCCCTAATTTCTTGTATTTAACATACTCTTCAAAGGAAAGATGGAACATTAATGTTTATTGTCTCATCAATGAGGAGATCATTAGAGAGAGTACTTATTGAAGTTGGGTAAGGATGGGGTATGAAATCAGCTGCATCTTTTTCAAAGGAATCATCCCAGAATTTTTCTTAATTGATTATAAGAAACCATCTGTATGGCCATTAGCTCTGCTCCTCTGAAATGCGAGTCCAGTGCCTTGAGCCCTGTGCCATCCCACTAGCCTCTATCTTCCAAGTCAGGTATGCAAATTATCTAGAACTATTTATCAGAGACAGCATGAGAGTCAACAGCTTCACTTAAAAATGTCAAATTATAATGAAGCCATGTCTGTGGTTCCTGGAATCCTTTTTTTTCCAAATTAGTAGAAATAGTAAATTTAATTCGTTTTCCTCTCTTGCATCTTGTAAATACTTGTCTTTGTTGGATGGAAAAATAAAAAATTCACAACATTTCAAATAAAATATGGGTGCTACATGGATATGATCATATCTTCTCCTGCTTACTGATGAAATTTTCAGTATCTGCTGAAATGCTTTCTTTGACTTTGGAACATATACTATCTGTTACTCAAAGTTTGCCTGATATTTCCTGTGTGGTGCATCAATTGAATGATCATCATTCTTCTTTCTGGTAATCAACAATTTCAGTTGATCTGATCTGTAAACCATCGTTTTTTCCATCAATGGCCAATATTCTGTTGCAATAATTTGGTTATTTCTGCTTGAGAGTGGTCCTTTCCCTTTTTTCACAGTTTTGTTTACCTTCCCTTCTTCAGTGAACTGTGTGTTATTGTAGTTATATTTTCATTTAAACTTGGAATGATAGACTTGGAGGATTAAAAGTTGTGCTGTGCTTCAAAGTGCTGATATTCCTCAACTTTTTACAGTATTTCACTTGTTATTTTGAAGAATGAACCAAATAATATTCTTACCAGATCGATGACCACCACCACCACCATCATCATAATAGAATTTTCATTGTTTGGAGCTCACAATATGGTTTGTGATACTTTACTGAATCATAGTTTCACCTGTATTTTGTCTGCCTGCTTAGCTGGGTGGTAACATGCTTGCTTCCCATGCAAGTGGGCCCGGGTTTGATTCCCAGCCGGGTTGGAGATTTTCTCCGCTGGGGGACTGGGTGTTATCATCATTTCATCCTCATCACCAGTGTGCAAGTCGTCCAATGTGGCGTCAAATGAAATAACACTTCCACTTGGCAGCCAAACTTCCCCGAATTGGGGCCTCCTAGCCATTGATTCCATGTGCTCATTTTCATTTTACCTGTCTTTTTGTGATTTCTGTTTCATCCACATGCATTAGCTAGTTCTGACTGTTTCCTGCAGTAAGATGGATTGCATATTTATTAATTTAAAATATTAATCACTGCCCACTCATTTCATTTCATAATGGTACATTCTATACCTCTATAACTTTCATTTCCGTTTCATACTACAACGTTCCAGCCTTAAATGACTTAAATCTCGCCTTAAAAACCCTCATATTTTTTCAGCTGCTTCATTTATTGTCTCTGTTCCACATTACCTTACTAGTGAAATAACCAATGAATGAATATTAAAATTATATTGTGTCATGAAAATAATTACACCAGTATAGTCAAGGTGGACAGCAATAACGTTTGACAGATATTTAAACTTCTTTAAGAACAATGGTGTTTTTAATTTGCAGAACACAAACTAAAATAACATGAAGCTTCAATTTTCGTGCAGGATCATTTCCAATTTATAGCACCTTGTACTTTCTCAATCAGGGACTGACAAATGCAGAATATCTGCAAGACCAATAAAATGTCAGACACTAACAGAGTGTCCAACTACTGGCTGCAGGACTGCTTTGTAGTGTCAATTACTTTCAATGTGTCTGTGATGAAAAATGACAGTACTTGAGAATGATACAAAATAGTACTCCATACTATAGCACCATGCTGTCAAGTTATGTATGATATGTGACAAAAAACTGTTAATCTTCTTGCTACCTCCATACATGGACCTGCTGATCACCATCCAAAAGTCAAAGGGGTACTCCTCACTAACCATGATGCTCTACCACTCTGTATGGCTTTATGGCCATAAAGCATGGAGCTAGTCATGATAAATCTGCTTACAGTACTACAACTTGCAGCATAGTGCATGGAGGGTATTAATGTTCATTAAATGGCAGTGCTTGGGTCAAACAGTGCTGAGGTCCTCCCTTTGAACATTTCATAATGGTTTTCAAGTCCCTACATTTTTTACTGTATGTGTGTATGCCTTCCTCTGTTCATCGCTACACACTGTGGTAATGTATAGGGTGCCTCACGAAAGACACCCAAGAGGGTACAGCGGGTCATGTGGGGCATTTGCCAGTTGTAGCCACTGTGTATGCAGTTTGTCACTATGCATAGTTCTCTTTTGAGTTTTTTTGTCAAGGTTAATTGCTTAAAATATTGTTGCTAGATGTCATTATTGCAACTGCACCGAGTCTGGGGCTTCCCTGCACATTCGTCACTCAGCCCAGTCAGACATCAACGACCCACACACGTTTTCTATATTGTGCAACTGAGTGTTTTGGCGGTTTGTTTTCAGTTTCCTGTTGAGACTCCATTTGGTATGGTATACACAAAGGATCAATGAGTGTTTTTTGTGTTGAACTATGCAAAAACAGAATTATATGTGGAACGTCAGCTTGAATTCATACGAAAATTTCCTAGTGTGCATGTTCCCAATGATTCGATGATACGCATATTAGTGAACAAATTTCAAGAGACTGGATCTGTATTACATAAATGAAGGCCTAGAGACCCTAGTGTTTCATCCGAAAATAAATTAGACAACATTGTGTGGGGGGCCTTAGAAAGAAGTCCAAGAAAATCTCTGCACTGTTTGACACTTCAGACTGGTGTGTCAAGAGCATCTGCTCACAGAGCTGTGCACAAACTGAAACTGAAACCATACAAAATAATGGTAGTGCATCAACCAAAGAACTCAGATACTGCTGCTCAACATTGTTATTGCAACTGGCTATTACAGTCTGTGCACGAGGGGGAAGTTGATCCTGAGATGCTTTATTATGATTAAGAATGGCTGCATTTGTCATGGTATGTAAATTCTCAGAATAATAAATGTTAGAGCTCCAAAAATCTCCACAAATTACATCAAAAACTTCTGATTGATGTGAAAACAGGAGTGTGGTGTCTAATTAATGCAAGACAAATTATTGGACACATTATATTCTGACAGGTATGTGAACAATATACTGCCCCCCCCCCCTTTTTTGAGAACTAACATCACACAAAAAGATGTACGTTTATTTCGTGAAGGACAAGGCAAGACCACACATTGCCAATGCTTCTGTGACAGGAATAGGAACTGTTTTTGATGATAAGGTAGTTGACTGGCTGCCTCACATTCTACAGATCTAAATCCTCACTCTCTTAATCCGTGTGGTTTTTATCTTCTGGGAATGTTAAAAGACAAGGTGGATGAAAGCAATTCCCACCCACTTGAAGAGTTGGAAGACAGGGTTTGGCTAGTCATTTCCCAGATTTTGGCAACCAAAATTCGTCAAGTGTTTGCTAATGTTTTTCAGGAGATGTCAGACTGCTCTTGCCACAGAGGGACATCATTCTGAGCACCTGCTGTAAACAAACATAAGCCTAAGTTAATCAGATGGAAATGTTGTTTACACTTCACTCAGTAGAAGTGCATGCGCAGCCGTCTACTGGCAGATTTGGGTCTGAGAGTCAGGCGGTCAGCAGGTGCGGTAGCAGCAGCCAGTGGCTGTGCCATGTGACTTGCAGACTCCTCCCAGGCATCTTTCGTGAGACACCCTGTATGTGTAACTGGTGAGACAATCTAGTCCGAGTCCAACATCTTGGAACCATATGAGGTGATTATTTTAAAACATGTCTAATTGATTGCATTCCTTATTAACCTTCTGAAGCATAATGCATTTCGTATTTTCATTAGCAATACAGTAATGGGTATTGCAACAGCAATCATAAATTTATAACAACCAGCAAGTCCAGCAATAAGCTATTTTGCTTTGAAAACCACATGTGCACCTGGTTGGTTAAACAGAATCATGTCAAGTCTGCTAATGTGGAATTTACTCCCATGTATGAAACATTCCAATTGACCCATCTGATACACAACTACTTTATTCTACTAAGTCAACTGTACATAACTGTGTTCAGAATTCAGTGGGACTATTAATCATTCTGGCTTTCTATTTAAAAAAAATTAATTCCATAGGGTGTATCTAATATCAATTTATCTATCATTTTCTTCAAATTTTCATATTTTTATCAGTTATACAGCAAATAATGACTACAAGCATTTGATAGAATCCTTACTGTTGACAATTCCTTCTCAGTTCAATGACTGGAGGACTTTTTGGGTCTGCTGAATAATGTTCCACAATTATCCAACTATGGCTGAGAGAAAAACAAGATAAATTTATCAAAATACGCTCCTGAATTTCAATGCCAAAGTTATCAAAGGCTTGCCAACAATTTGTGACTTTTCTAAACCATTACCTGCTGCTGAAAATTGGCAACAACCTTTGTGAACAGAGGAAACTGTTGGACTGACACTGATAGCGGCTTATGAATTCAGATACGTACTTCTGAAGTGTGAAGTCTGAGCATAAAGAATGTATTTATAGGCCTGTTCTTCCATAAATAACCAAACAAAATTGTAAAAAAAAGAAGAAAATGAAGAGAAATAATGAGAAGTTGGAAAATCAATGAAAACATGTCAATACAACAGTGACAAACAGAAGTTTTATGCAGCTGTTTGATGACACAACGAAAATGAAAATGAGACCAAGAACAAATGCGCCAGTCTAGCTGACATGTGATACAGTTTTACACTGAATGAAAAACAGTTTTTAAGTGTTTTGTTTATACCTGTCCAATATAAAGTTTAGCTTATATGAACACTAGTCTTCCAAGAAAATGAAGCTTTCAATTCTATACTGAAATTATACATAAAGCTTTACTGCTCAGTGCTCAATATTTGTTTTCACAGCACTTCAAAACAAATTATTACCATTAGACAAGTTATGAAATTATAAAATTTCTTCATTTGTGGAATATTAAATACTCAATTGTCTTATTTTTTTTGTATTTTAAATAAAAGAATTCAATATTTGAACTGAATAGTGATTCTTGAAAGTGAAAGTTTTCAGCTCATATAATTGTTTTTTGAATGTTATATAATGATTTTGAAATTAAAATTTTTCAGTTGATATAATTGTTTTTGAATGTTATATTCTTTTAGACATTGTATGCACAAATTATCCTGTGATTGCAAACAGCATTAAACCCCATAAAATATTTAGGCAAACATAGTGACTGCATGTGATGAAGAACAAGAAAAGGACATTGTGCATACATGTCTAAAAGTGAGAGACTTTGCTCCTCGATCACCTCCACAATCGTGCTGCTCTTGTAAATGCTGTGGTCGTAGACCCAGGAATCGCATCTCACACTGCGGTTGGCAGGAATATTTGAGCTGAAATATTCCGTACTGAAGTTGGCATCAAGCCTCCTGCATGAGGACCACGCTTGTTGCTCACTGTCCCAAGGGTAGCTCATGTTTATTACGCCTTGAGGTAACTGATATGTAGCTGTTTCATTTTCAAAAGGCAACTGACATCTGAATAGAAACAACAACCCTTTATGTACAAATGCTTATCAAAGCTATGGAAAATATTTGATGTTTATAATTAGCACATATGGCTAATCGGTGATGGAGTTATAAGACGTAATCTGTAGGTCAGAAGAAGCCAATCTGTTGATGACAAACAGGTTTAAAATTTAAATTGCTAACATACTTAATTGTTCCATTATCAGTTGCCTCTCACAGTATGCTAGAAAATATTCCTGTTAACTGAAGACATAAATATTCCAGTAACATAACACAAGAAGTGTGGAGGCCTCTGAAAACATCTGTAGTTGTGTACTTATTTTGTATGTCTTATTATTTTTATGTGTAAAGCATTACATCTGAAGACCAAAATCAATCCTTATTTAACTATGGTTAGATCATTCCTGCGATACTCAGAAGCTATATGTTATATTGGTATGAATTAGCCTTGAAAAAAAAATTACACATACTTAAAACAAAGAGATGTTAAAAATATTGTATTTAGACAAGCATGGGATGAAGAAAAACAAAACATAGCATTCAGGCATAGTGTTGTCCTCAGCACTTACAACACAAATTTTTATTATACATGTCCACCTGTATGCAATATAAGTTAAATTTGACTGAAAAATGAAATATAACTTAGAAACAGACTTTGAATGTTGTCCTTTGCCTGACATTCTGAAAGCATTGCACAGAGTTCTAAGAAAGCAGTGGGAATAATGTGAAGTATTTTGCTTAAAAGAACAGGAAGCTGGACACCAGAAACTTTTGCCTCAGATCTGAAATAGTTTCCATGTACTACATATTAAATTATAAAGTGAACAAATGTGAACAACACTGAAACCACAGCAATTTATAGAAAACATACTGAATCTCAGAATTAATGACTTAACTTCAATTTAGATTAATAAGGGACAATTTTTATGTATATAAGCAACACTGCTGCAGAGAAACAGTCACATGCAGAGAGGAAAATCAAATTAAGTCACTCATATAAATTTCTATTACAATGGTGTATTCTTGTAACAGTTTTGAAGTAAGTTCTCTGAAAGCATACACAAAGCATTTATTATGGTATGTTTAGAAATGTTATGAAGACACCTGCTATCAAATGCCATTGCATGCACAATAAAAAGACGAATATGTTACCCCCACACAAAGCAGCTTGGCAACAATTGGTTTGGACATTCGTGAAGCAGAATAACTCAGAAGACCGCAGTAATCAACAGTGCCAATGCAACACACAACACACATCACAGATGAGCAACATAATTAAACAAAATGCATCTTTCTTTACCAATTTTCACTGTGAGTTAGCTGAATGTAACCAGTAGTACATAAAAACATCAAAAGTCCTCTCTTCTATAAACAGAAACAAGCCTGATGTTTTCCTGGATTAAGGGCATAAAATAATTCATTCCTTTGTAAATCTTAGTGGGTGCTGTTGTACAATTAAGAAATCACACACTATTAAAAATAACAGAACAAACATATTAAATAAAAACCTTTAAAGGAAAATCACATATAACAGCCTGCAAACACAAAACCCTAAATTATTCATAATAGGGTAGAAATCCAGTGGAATGCTGCAAGGCTGAATAAAAATCAAATACCACATATGTCCAACATGAAGCATGCACTTCCAGTTAAATAATTACTGCCATACAGTAAATATCAACTGTTTCAGGCACTGGAAAGGTAATGCAGGTAACTTCTTGTGATATGTTTTCCCAGATAGTAGTTCTGAAAATGTGGAAGTATATACATGCATATACAGTGCTTTGCTCCATAGGAATAATCAGAAATTCTCACAGAGAAAAATTCTGTTCTACAAATGATTTTTCTGGAAATAAAACAAAAAAGTAATGCAGAACATTGAACTGCTTTGTATTAAATAAATCACCTTTAATATTATTCTGATAGTATTTATTCCTTGCTCTCTTTCAAAAATTAAGAAACTATTAACAAAAGAACAAATAAATGTAATACTATCTGATGAGCTGCAGCAAAGTCATGCATTGTTTCTAATTGTAATAATGATTAAATAAGCAGCTGAAATACAACTTTTTCTTGCAACAGGGAGTATTCAATTCAATTTTAGAATTTTTATATTTATTCAGTTCAAGGAGCAGCAAACATCCTAAAACAGTTCACACACATATTCATACATGTTTGTGTCAAAAATTGATAGTGAAGCTTTTTTCACAAATTGACAGACCATTGTAGTGTATGATGACATGTCTTCCATACAGAAACCTTAATTTGATTAAGTCACATTTAGTTAGTTGCCCAGGTTATTTAAAACAGAAATATGAAGTTGTACATTACCAGCCCAAGAGTATGGAATATTTTGTTCAATAATGTGAGCCATATCATGGCCAATAGTTTGTTGATGTGATTAGTAATTTTGCTGAGTACATCTACTTAATCTCTTGATAGTACAAGTTTCTACTTGAGACTGTTGTATTGCACACATGTACACACAGTCCCAGCAAACAGAAATCTTTTAAAGCTCGAAATGATGTGACAATCTCTAACAGTTTCCTTTTCTGTGTTTTTTCTATATATTTTATTTTTAATGTTCCATTACAGTCAATATACTTTTATTTGTCTATGTATGTGTATCAGATTTTCTGGTTCTTTGAATTGTAAATTTGCAATCGCTAATTGTATTAACAAAAATCATACAGTGTTCATAGCAGTACTATAATAAGGAAAATAAAATGTGTGAATTAAACTTATAATGAAAAATTACTGTGATATTCAACATCATCCCTATTAACAATGACTAAGATGGAGGACTTAAAGGCAGTCTGGACATCAGTCATAGTGAACAAAAGAATAAATAGCCTATATTTATTCATTCAGGTTCTGTCAGTCCAGTTTCCAACAAAAGTGGATATGAGAAATGAAATATCTCAATGTAAAGCTTAAAAGTAAAATGGACCAACCAATGAAACGTAGCTTTCACAAGAGTAAAACAAGTGTTGAGTAAAAACAATGAAAAAGAAGTCATGGTTAGTTAAGACATGCGAGATAGATCAATGATTAAATGAAATAAAATTTGGGAGCAAGAGAGAGGAGTAGTGCATCCTGATTTTCTGAGAATCTAGAAGAGCAACAACTGAAGAGCTGAACCAACATGGGAGGAATAGCTATATCTCCAGATATTTGATTAGTTCTGATGTTGTATTGATGCTATATTTACTTGCATCAGTAACACTGCTAACTTGCAATTAATGTTACTTATTGCTTCTGCTGTAATATTTATAAAAATATGGAGAGTATGTCTCAGAATTTTGAAAATTGAAGAGTAGTAACTGGAGGCAACAGTTTTCTACAAAAATGCATTAAAATGTAAATTTCAGGGTATTACACATTTTTCTTCACAGTGAATAAATGGACAGATTACCACTGTCAATTATTTTACCCAGACTTAGTTACCTAAATCATGAATTCTTATTCAGATACTTTTAATTGAATGAAAAATCCCATGAGACTATTTTCATACAAAATGGCTGAAATTAGCAATCACAGCAAAAAGAACATAATAAAGTTTGAATTTAACACTAAACATTTCTTTTACAGTTCACTTTTATGTTACAATGATGCTCTCTTACTATACCGAATAATCCAGATGACTGAAGAATAAGAAAATAAAGTATGCAAAACATGTAAGCCTTGATGGATCTGTCAGCAAGAGGAAAGAAGTTTTTGTGGCCCAAGCGGAATTTAGTATGTTAAGGTTTGAAAAAAAGCTGGGATGGTAACAGGGACACACTTGATGAGGTGAATCTGACTTTCATGACTAAGACTAAAATAAGCAGACTCAGGATTACAATGAGAAGTGACACTAAATGTGTACCATGACACACACACACACACACACACACACACACACACACACACACACACACACACACCATAACCATATATTTCCACAGGTGCTTTAGATTTGTAATTGTTATTGGATTTTTTAATCTAATATTACCCGTACATTGTCCACATATGCTTTACATTTGCGTTATGGAACTACAATTACAATATATAATGTTTTCACATTTATTTCATAGGAAGCTTAACATCACTATTTCTTTTTTGTCTGATTTTAGTTATGACCAGAGTGGTTACTTGTATTGATGTTGCTACTGCTCATCATCAGCTACATTGCCTAATTCACCACACACTGCAAACTGTATTTAAACTATCATCATGACTTTCTGACAGGTTTTTCTGGGGTTAAAACTGGACTTCTTTTGGGATTGGTACTCCATATTTTATGAATAAATTATATGTATTATTTTTCTGTGTACATTTGAGAATTACACTCTGTCCTTTGGCGAAATGAAATATGACTGACAGTCATGAGATTATAAGTTGGAGATCAGCATTTTTAACAAGAATAGAAATACTACTTTCTGTTGTGCAAACACAGGACTTTCACTGTTTATAACAGTGCACAATGTTATCATTGTAAAATCAACAGTGACACAGACAGGTTTCCCCAAAGCTTATTACTATGTCAGTGGCCAGAAATATCTTTAATAAACTGCTGTAAATATACTTGCAAAAATGAGAAACATCACTGAATCTCCTACACCAAAGATGTTCTCTGTGAAAATTTGGAATACATTTTAGCAGGAACACCATTATATAATCTGAGTGTTAAGAAATAAAATTATAAAGCTCATCAGAACCAAAAACCTGAAACATAAAAGCAGAAAAAGGTAAAGAAATGAAGAACTGAATTTTTTTAAAAAAATTTGAAAGTTAAAAAAATATTAAAAACAGGCTCCAAAAAAATTTTGCAGTGGGTGTTCGCTTCAGTCAGCTTAATTCATAGAAAAAAATTATTAACCATGTCAGCTCATATTACATTTAAAATTAATGAAACATTAATTACAGGACCTCAATGATTGTATACACTGATATTTTTCTCAATAAATGCCATTTCAACTACTCCTGTGAGCAGTTTTTGTATATATTACTACACTGGACAGCTTTTCTGTGTTATTCCATAAAAACTCAACATGCTTTGGCTCTGGAACTTTTATAGGGCCTTATCTACATACAAAAATATCTTAGGTACTCAATTTTATTCAATACTACTGGTATAACCATCCATTACAATAAAAATGCACATTACTGCCAAAGCAACTGTGATGAATAATATTTTGAATGAACATTCGTCACCTATAAGGTGATGGATACTGATCGCACTCATTTTTCATTTAAGGACTCTCAAAGATGTCTTAAAAAATTGCCCCTTGACAACACTAAGTGAATTGAGCTATGTGTGTCAATCCAGAAACATGTGATATTCATGGTATTTCTGTATGAAACTACTTCCTGTGTCAATAACAGTCAGTATGGGTATCTGTCCTTGAGTACAGTGATTGCGACTCAGTGTTACATGCATACAGCACACAGTATGCAAATTTTATAGGAGCAAGACAGCACAGCAAAAGCGTATGAAAGACACTAGACATCCCAAATCATTTGGAGGGTGAAGGATGATGGCTCCAATACTGTCACTGAAGACCATTGTTTATCTCCAGAGAGTATGTGCCAATCAAGTGGTGGTGTTGTACTATGCCACTCCTGACAGCTTCATACACAGCCTCTGATATACTGCACTGCAGTGAGAGATCGTCACAACATGTAGTGAAGTTCTGTGTGCCACAGGTGGACAGACACCACACAAAGCAAGTAACTTACTACCCATGAGCCGAGCTATTCCAATTTGAGCTGAATACATGACAAAACTTAATATGTCAAGGTTGGATGTAGCAGGAAGCATGTAAGAAGAGTAGAATGGAGATGGACTTCACAAAAACATTCTACAATTGGTTATTTCATCATCAGATGCTAAAAAAATTAAAAACATGTAGAAATCAGACAGAGCAAGCAGATGAATTGATTAACCAAAGACTTTGGGAAACAGCATTATAAAATGCTAGAATGAGAACTTGGCAGTTAAAAGTTGTAATAAATATCACACACACTTTTCACATGAACATTTCAAGAGATTACATAATGTCAACTAGAAAGAAGACAATGAATGATAGCAGGACAATAATTACCGTTATATAACAAAGAGGAGCAGAAAACACAAAGAAAACACTAAAACGCCATTTTTCCACGCCAAAGAAATATTTCACATGATGAATGCAATATCTGGCACTTGACAGGTCAGAATTGAGTGGTGGGAGAATAGATGTAATTTTATGAGTGAATAAATAATTTACAAAGTCGAGAGGTTAATGTAACCAGAGAATAAAGCCGTCCACTGCTAGGAAACAGATAGCAAGTGTAAATGTCTAGAAGGTAATGACAGTGGACACACTGGAAGAATAAGCTGGAGCATTATATGATTATTTTATGGTTTCTGTATAAAATGAAAATATTGAGTGCATCCAGTTATTCAAGGCATTGTCAAAACTATCAAATGTGAATTCTGAGGAAAATATCTTTGGGATATATACTCTAGAAGTTGAGAATGTATTTTTCCAACATTGCTGATAAAATTGGTACAGCGCAGTGAGTGAGGGATTTATCTAACAATATTCGAGTTTGTTTCTGGTTGATCAACTTATCCACTGCTGCTAAAAAACAGATCTTTACACATCAAAAGACACTGATGGTCTACTGCCTGAGAATGATGTTTGAGGAAAAATGCTTTCAAAAAGTAATTTGAGCAATGTACAAAGCCTTGGTTAAGGAAGACAGAAAAATGTTGCCTACAATGACAGATAGGAACTTACTTGTTATTTTAAATGTGTATTTTTACTAGAACCTGCTTGGCTCAACAGAAACATGATGAGTGATTTTTTTAACAGCTTCTGTTGTCAGTGTAACTGATAAACAGTTCTTTAGTTTCCAGAACAGAGGAAATGCATCAACTGTCCAGTTACCTATTGTTCCCTTAGAACATGCCCATAAAATGTTCATACATATTATATAGAATATATAACACACTTAAGTAACAAAGCATGATTTTTAAAGAATGTATGTATCATACTTTTTGTTTTTATGCATTTGTTGGTCAGCTGTAGTAATGATTATGGAAGTCAGTATACTTTGCATACATGACAGTTTACACACTGTATCTGTAAAAATGTGCAAATTGGTGACAAACTAGTATTCACTGCTTGGGTTAGACCTAGGGAGGCCAAAAAAATAGTATATTTTTTCTTTCCTTTTATTTCAATTAAAAATGAGTCTAAAGTGTCTCAATAATTATTCCAAAAGAGATCACACAGCAAGATAAGAAAATGTGCTTCTGTTCATGAATTGATCACAAACTTGTGGAAGTTTTCTCATCATGTTTACTCAAATAATACTATCAACAGAGTGAATCAGTTTGAACATTAATATTCTTTGGATTTAAAATTCAAAGAGTTGTGAAAAACTATTGAATTGTCTCAATTACTTAGCTGCTGCTATCTTTACTATAGTTTATCTGAATTACTATACAGATATCTCTATTAGGTTATAATACTCCTACCTGTGGTCCACTTTCGCCTGAAGGAAGACACCTCCCAACTTATGGAGGGCACTCACAATTGCTGTCAGGCACAGCAAAAAGTAAATACGCCGCTGGTAGCGGCCAAATTCTCCCAAGTATGGGAAGATGTCATCAAAAGCCATTTTTCACTGCCTTCTTGCTTTCCAATCTAAATATAAAAAGGTTTTGTCAGTACATTCTTAAACAAACAAAAATTTGCACTTTTGTACAAGGGTACAGAAGTATCTACCATAATAAAAGGCATTATATGAACTAAAAACAATCTTGTACTTTCAAACCTAAGGGATTTCTTTGTAGGATACAAGGAATATAATATTTCTGTTTGTGTCCAAGCTGACAGTAAAGGTACTTGAATCACTGTGTAATATATTAATGAAATAATATCTCACGGTTGGAAGTTTGGAAACTTAAAGAATAAGCAAAACAAGTTTTACTTCACATTATTAGATATCTTGTGACAAAATATGGCATCATAGAAATCATCATATCTCAAACTTTCATTATTCAAGCAAAAGAATCACTATAAACATGTTTTAATTAGATTAACTGTTTTAAATCTAGAAGCAGAGAATGATGGTGTAGTGTACATTTGTATCTTTTGTGCAAAAAAAAGTGCTGTAAACTACGCTCACGTGACATGGGAAGAATGGTAAACACCCTATTGCTTTTTTTGTGTTCTTAAGAAGAATACTTACGCATGTACTTTCTTTAGATTTAATCACAGTTTTAACTGAAAAAAACTATGTATAACTGTGTATGTGATAATTTGCCTAAAAATCTATGTGTAACTGTATGTAATAATTTGCTTACAGCCTTTTTTTATGTTGGCTCCTGGGTATTTGTGACAGATACACAGTTTATAATCATCACATTAATTTATGTTCTCTCATCTCATCTTCTCATAATACTGACTTGTCGCAAATCAAATTGTATCTATGCACAGAAATGATGAAGATGATCAATAAAACAATAAAATACAAATACAATAACTGCAAGGGAGGCTAGAGAGCCTATGGCACTATAAGTTTTCTAAGGGCTTAATTTGGTACTGGAGGGACATGTAGGCTGTAAAAGTTTTAAAGATACCATCTTCACTACAGCCAGCAGGTTCATATGGATGGAAGGTCACCCCTAATCCCCCACCAACTCTCAGGGAGGAAAAACGGTATGTATAATTTGGTATTTTTCCGTCAAGAAAATTATGTAAAAGTCGGTATTATGTAGTTTTTGACATGGTTGGAAATGAAATGGAACTTTTTATGGTTACTTGGAAGTAAGAATTCATCTTCCAAAATATTAAAAATGCCCCATACCCTCAGGTCTAGGCCCTCCCCTACAAACTATCATATGGCCGCTCTTGCACGGATACATGTTGCTGTAATTAATCAGAGATGAAGAAGTCCGCACTCTATTGGGTACAGTGGTGAGCTGCATCAAGGCAGTCTTCAGACCGAAGACCGCAACTGCAACAACGACGGTGGGAAGTCGCATGTACCATCTTCCTGTGGAACGTGTTAACCTAGTTGTGTGTGGTATCATATTTCAACAGTCTGTGTGATGTATTTTTTGAAGTGGACGCAGGGTGGTTGTTGTTCTGGTCTTCGGTCCTGAGACTGGTTTGATGCAGTTCTCCATGCTACTCTATCCTGTGCAAGCTCCTTCATCTCCCAGTACTTAGTGCAACCTACATCCTTCTGAATCTGCTTACTGTATTCATCTCTTGGTATCCCTCTACGATTTTTACCCTCCACGCTGCCCTCCAATGCTAAATTTGTGATCCCTTGATGCTTCAGAACATGTCATACTACCAGATCCCTTCTTCTACTCAAGTTGTGCCACAAATTCCTCTTCTCGCCAGTTCTATTCAGTACCTACTCATTAGTTACATGATCTACCCATCTAATCTTCAGCATTTGAAAGCTTCTATTCTCTTCTTGTCTGTACTATTTATCATCCATGTTTCACTTCCATACATAGCTACACCCCATACAAATACTTTCAGAAAAGACTTCCTTACACTGAAATATATACTCGATGTTAACAAACTTCTCCTATTCAGAAACGTTTTGCTTGCCTTTGCCAGTCTACATTTTATATCCTCTTCACTTTGACCATCACACAGCAAAATAGGTTCAAGCATATTTCTCATGCGAAAAATATCAAAGTTAGTAAACTGACACAGTCTACAAACAATGTACTATGGTCTAGTCCATTCACACCTCACATATGGCATCCTGGCATGGAGAAATGCAGCAAATGTGCACACACAAAGGGTATTACGATTACAAAAGAGAGCCGTACAATGCATCACAAAAGTATCACCAAGAGAAGCCTGCAAAAATAAATTCAGGAAGCTAAAAATTTTAGCAGTGGCATCAATATATATATATATGAAACAATTATCTACTTAAAAACTATTTTCAAAAAATAGTATATATACTCTTTTCTCAACAACTATTCAAGAAATTCCTACCAAGTTTTCTCTCGTTTAATCTCTTCTCTCATGAGATTTTTGAATACATCGACTAGAAGAATTTCAATGATTTTTTAATTATAATTCTATTAGTTTTTGTTGTGGTCTTCAGTCCTGAGACTGGTTTGATGCAGCTCTTCATGCTACTCTATCCTGTGCAAGCTGCTTCATCTCCCAGTACCTACTGAAACCTACATCCTTCTGAATCTGCTTAGTGTATTCCTCTCTTGGTCTCCCTCTACGATTTTTACCCTCCACGCTGCCCTCCAATACTAAATTGGCGATCCCTTGATGCCTCAGAACATGTCCTACCAACCGGTCCCTTCTTCTTGTCAAGTTGTGCCACAAACTCCTCTTCTCCCCAATTCTATTCAATACCTCCTCATTAGTTACGTGATCCACCCATCTAATCTTCAGCATTCTTCTGTAGCACCACATTTTGAAAGCTTCTATTCTCTTCCTGTCCAAACTATTTATCATCCATGTTTCACTTCCATACATGGCTACACTCCATACAAATACTTTCAGAAACGACTTCCTGACACTTAAATCTATACTCGATGTTAACAAATTTCTCTTCCTCAGAAACGCTTTCCTTGCCATTGCCAGTCCACATTTTATATCCTCTCTACTTCAACCATCATCAGTTATTTTGCTCCCCAAATAGCAAAACTCCTTTACTACTTTAAGTGTCTCATTTCCTAATCTAATTCCCTCAGCATCACCCGACTTAATTCGACTACATTCCATTATCCTCATTTTGATTTTGTTGCTGTTCATCTTACATCCTCCTTTCAAGACAATGTCCATTCGAAGTCCTTTGCTGTCTCTGACAGAATTACAATGTCATCAGCGAACCTCAAAGTTTTTATTTCTTCTCCATGGATTTTAATACCTACTACAAATTTTTCTATTGTTTCTTTTACTGCTTGCTCGATATAGATTAAATAACATCAGGGAGAGGCTACAACCCTGTCTCACTCCCTTCACAACCGCTGCTTCCCTTTCATGCCCCTCGACTCTTATTACTGCCATCTGGTTTCTTTACAAATTGTAAATAGCCTTTCGCTCCCCGTATTTTACCCATGCCACCTTTAGAATTTGAAAGAGAGTATTCCAGTCAACATTGTCAAAAGCTTTCTCTAAGTCTACAAATGCTAGAAATGTAGGTTTGCCTTTCCTTGATCTATTTTCTAAGATAAATTGTAGGGTCAGTATTGCCTCACGTGTTCCAACATTTCTACGGAATCCAAACTGATCTTCCACGAGGTCGGCTTCTACCAGTTTTTCCATTTGTCTGTAAAGATTTCATATTTTGCAGCCATGGCTTATTAAACTGATAGTTCACTAATTTTCACATCTGTCAACACCTGCTTTCTTTGGGATTGGAATTATTATATTCTTCTTGAAGTCTGAGGGTATTTCACCTGTCTCATACATCCTGCTCACAAGATGGTAGAGTTTTGTCAGGATTGGCTCTCCTAAGGCCGTCAGTAGTTCTAATGAAATGTTGTCTACTTCTGGTGCCTTGTTTCGTCTCAGGTCTTTCAGTACTCTGTCAAACTCTTCACGCAGTATCGTATCTCCTATTTCATCTTCATCTACATCCTCTTCCATTTCCATTTTTGAGACGTTTGGATTCCTTTTTGCCTGCTTCATTTAGTGCATTTTTATATTTTCTCCTTTCATCAATTAAATTCAATATTTCTTCTGTTACCCAAGGATTTCTAATAGCCCTCATCTTTTTACCTACTTGATCCTCTGCTGCCTTCACTACTTCATCTCTCAGAGCCACCCATTCTTCTTCTACTGTATTTCTTTCCCCTATTCCTGTCAATTGTTCCCTTATGCTCTCCCTGAAAATCTGTACAACCTCTGGTTCTTTCAGTTTATGCAGGTCCCATCTTCTTATATTTCCACCTTTTTGCAGTTTCTTCAGTTTTAATCTGCAGTTCATGACCATTAGATGTGGTCAGAGTCCACATCTGCCCCTGGAAATGTCTTACAATTTAAAACCTGGTCCCTAAATCTCTGTCTTACCATTATATAATCTACCTGATACCTTTTTGTATCTCCAGGATTCTTCCATGTATACACCCTTCTTTTATGATTCTTGAACCAAGTGTTAGCTATAATTAAGTTATGCTCTACGCAAAATTCTTCCAGACGGCTTCCTCTTTCATTCCTTGCCCCCAATCCATATTCACCTACTACGTTTCCTTCTCTCCATTTTCCTACTCTCGAATTCCAGTCACCCATGACTGTTAAATTTTCGTCGCCCTTCACTACCTGAATAATTTCTTTTATCTCATCATACATTTCACCAATTTCTTCATCATCTGCAGAGTTAGTTGACATATATACTTGTACTATTGTAGTAGGTGTGGGCTTCATGTCTATCTTGGCCACATTAATGAGTTCACTATGCTGTTTGTAGTAGCTTACCCGCACTCGTATTTTTTTATTCATTATTAAACCTACTCCTCAATTACCCCAGTTTGATTTTGTAATTATAACCCTGTATTCACCTGACCAAAAGTCTTGTTCCTCCTGCCACCGAACTTCACTAATTCCCACTATATCTAACTTCAACCTATCCATTACCATTTTTAAATTTTCTAATCTACCTGCCCGATTACGGGATCCGACATTCCACTCTCCAATCCACAAAATGCCAGTTTTCTTTCTCCTGATAGCGACATCCTCTTGAGTAGTCCCCGCCCGGAGATCCGAATGAGGGACCATTTTACCTCCAAAATATTTTACCCAAGAGGACGCCATCATCATTTAACCATACAATAAAGCTGCATGCCCTCGGGAAAAATTACAGCTGTAGTTCTGCTTGCTTTCAGCCGTTTGCAGTACCAGCACAGCAAGGCCATTTTGGTTAGTGTTACAAGGCCAGATCAGTCAATCATCCAGACTGTTGCCCCTGCAACTACTGAAAAGGCTGCTGCCCTCTTCAGGAACCCCATGTTTGTCTGGCCTCTCAACAGATACCCCTCCGTTGTGGTTGCACCTACAGTACGGCCATCTGTATCACTGAGGCGCGCAAGCCTCCGCACCAACGGGAAGGTCCATGGAGGGGGGGGGGGGGGGGGGGGGGAGGGGGGGGGAGGGTAACATCACAGCCCCGGGAATTTTATGAGACAGCCATTCGCCGCCTTGTGCCACAGTAGGACAAGTGTCTCAACAGCCAGGGTCAATACTTCTAACAACAGGTACTGGTTTCTATAATTATGTCTCTGGCTCGTTTCTTTTTGAATGCCCCTTATATCTTGTAGGTACCGGCACCTGATTTGGTCCTGACGCCTATCCACCACAAAGGGGTTATAGTTGTTTTTATATTCCACAATCGGTAATCTCAGTATCTACCATTTCGACGTTTGTACGATGATTGGAAGGAGGGCCCGTGTTACGATCTTACGCAGTGAAACAATTTTGGATGACCGAATTAAGTATTCCGGCCTTCTCTCTTATCTTGTTTCGGTACCGAAATGGTCACTGAGTGAATGAATAGATGATTTTGATCAACTTACTCATTTCACATATGTGCAAAACCTTTTAGGTCTTTTTACGCATGTCGGTTGACAAAAGTTTAACTTTCAAAGTCACTGAACATTTCTCTCATTGCTCTCATTGCTCTCCTTACGCTCATTTTCGTTTTGTTCAGTTTTTGTGTGTGTGTGTGTGTGTGTGTGTGTGTGTGTGTGTGTGTGTGTGTGTGTGTCAGCTAGATTTTCACTTTTCTTGAATCTGAGATGAAGATTTCTTCGGTTATGTAATAGTTTTCTAACACGGCTATTAGTCCATGGTGGATCTTTCCCATGCCATAAAACCTTACTCGAAACACACTTGTCTAGGTCATGTTGCACAATGCCTTTGACTTTTTTTCCATTTAATCTTTACATCTTCGTCCTCATCACGGCTGACGCTGACTGCTCAGATACTCTGAAATTTGTATCCTGTCACTCTTGCTAAGCAAAAATATCTTCCTGCCTTTCTTAATGTCCTTTGTAAGACGCTTTGTCATAAATGCCTGTACAAATGTTCCTTTACTGTAAGCACTATACAGTGCCGACAAATGTGTGCGCATGTCCTTCCACTTCTAGTGTTGTCTTAAGCGCAAAAAGGGGATTACACACTAACCGAGGGAAACATTCCTATGCTGTGAAACCAGTTCCTCTGTACCTCACCACTAGCACTACACATGCCAGCAGGTAACGTTCTCCATGCATTCGCCAAATCCAAAGTCTTCCATCAGGGTACAGTGTGAGTCATCACTCCAAATCACCTGCTTCCAGTCATTTACTGTCCAGTGGCGTCGCTATTTGCTCCACTTCAAGCGTTGCTTAGCATTGACTGCAAAAATGTGTGGTTTATGAACAGCTGACGACCACTGTACCCCACTCTAACTCCACATGCAAGTAAAAACGCTAGCTAGGCTGCTGGTACCACTTTCGAATTCCTGAGAGATTCCTTCCGTTGATTTCTTGCTGTTTTTTACAGCCAAAGCCTATTGCACGTCCGAAGTCACTGAGCTCTCCTAACCGATCCCTTCTGCTGTTAAGTGTTTCTCCACCCACAACATAATACTCCCCACCTCCTTTTATACTGCTGGTGGGTACGCCTCTCGTGGCATATAGTGCCTAATTCAGTCTAGCCTGTATCGTCCCTACTAGTATCAGAAGCGGAATGGCAGTCACGAAGGCAAAAATTAAATCGTTCACTCCTATGGTCCACCCCCTTTTTGTGTGCCAACCTGTTCGAGCAGCAGCTTCCTGCACAAAACAGGAAGTCTCAGAGTACAGAAGTGACAAAAAAAATCTCCGAGGTTGGGCTAAACTTTGTAAGGGAAGATCTTCCCTAGGACACAGACGACGGTTTGAAAAAGCTACGTTCAGGATTCGGAGGAACAGGAAGTACTATGAATAGATGGGGACTATTAGACGAACCGGTGCTGTGCGACTGTGGCCACTACTCGTCTTACGCAGTGCGAACTAAGCCCAAGCACCTGCACTGTAGAGCAGCTCATGAAGGCTATCACAAATTCAGTGTCTCTAGCCAGATCTGATCTGATCCAATATTTCTTAGCCATGCAAAGCTACATGTCACACAGGTTTTTATACACAGATTTTTATTTTAAAAATTTTTGCTCACTAATTTCGTGTTGTTGGTTGTTATATATAGTGTTTGGTGCTTCTGATACGATTAAAAGTTGGAAAGTAAAGGAATGAGAGACATTCCAAATGAACATATTGGATCAACTAGTTGATGATGTGAGTTCCTATGAATAATATATGCCGAGTGATCTAAATTGGAGCGCACATATTAAAGTTTTTACTGATAAACTGTCATCAATCTGTTACACGCTGTGATGTCCTTAGGTTAGTTAGGTTTAAGTAGCTCTGAGTCTAGGGGACTGGTGACCTCAGATGTTAAGTCCCATAGTGCTCAGAGCCATTTTCTTTTCCCTACGCTAACGATATGAGCCTTACACACACACACACACACACACACACACACACACACACACACACACACACACACACAAATTATATATATCTCGCAACATCACAGAGCAAGAAACTGCAATAACATTTACCTGCCACATGCCAAAACGTTGGGTCTATCACATGTGTCCTACATGTACAACACAATCAGTCACTTTTCTAACGTCAAGTTGATCAAGAAAGCCTTTAAAACAACTGAAATCATTTCTGATGCACCAGAGTTACTATCCGGTAAATAAATTCCTCATCGAATAAAGAGGAATTTTATAATGTAGAATTAGCAGACACATCATAGCAGTCAGGTGTGCGATAAATTGTATGAGTTATATGTACTGCATGATACAGTGTATGAAAATAGTTATTTGCATTTACGATCAGTCAATCAGTCAGGTGATGATGATAGTCATAGCTACTACACCAATTTACTGAAATCCGTATAATTGTACCGATTGGTGGGTATCTGAGCTTATATTGTGGAATATGTCAACGATTGCAAAGGACGAGTCGCTAGCACAAATTCTTTTTTCATTCTGTATATTGAGTTACATCTCGTCTATTTAATGAGTTGCACGACTCCGCGGAGTCAGGTAGGAGGGAAAGCGACTCGCAGACGGTGTCCCGAGTCTCTGGAGGTAAAAGCAGCAACCGCATTTATCGCTCAAACAACTGATTTTCGAGTATACCGGTTTTTTCATCTCTAATTTAACCGGACAGTTAAAACCGCTCAGAATAATCGATATCTGAAGCAACCGATTTTCGGTTTTTTGTTTATATTATTCTGAGCAATAAACGTCGACATCGAACGAAGATTTAAAAATTCAAAATTTCCCTCAGTCTTTTGCACTGTATGTTCCAAGATATGTAGAACCAGTATGTCAAAATAAAATACGTAACTAAAAGAAAGCTTAAGTCTTTTCACTGTTCGCTACTTTTCTCGAAAAGTAATAAGGGCTTGAATACCACAAAAAATTCAGCAGTTTTCTCCTAATGCTTCTAATTTTTTTAAATTGTGCTAAGAAATCGCGTTGTAACAGAAGATTGTACGGTCACTGTTTTGGAATTACGAACATTCAGTGCTTAAGGTGGAGACTTAAGCTGGAGACTATTTTTCGTTTTAAGTTTTCCGATTCCAATGGCTACAAGCTATGTAGACACAGCCAGATCACACACTTTCTGTTTTTATTAAAAATTAGGAATGATTTGTTAAGTTTTTAAATTATTATTGTTGGTGTAACTTCCTTGCCCTTATTATTTCAAAGAAGTGAGATAAGTAATAAGTCTTCGTCTAAAATTTGTAGCTTTCTTTTTCTTTTATTATTTCAAATGAAAAATCCGTTTTAGTAAAATATATATCTTTAATTTTTAATAGAAATCCGAATGCAACTGATTTTCTATTGACAAAACCAAAAATGTTCTTTCAGAATATTCAAATGAACAACTTAGTAGATAAAATATTGATTTTACAGGACAAATGACTAGTTAAAATTTCAATCATTAATTAATCAATCCACTGGTAAATTTTTATTTTGTCCAATCTGTTCATAAATACTCCTTCTATGAAGTGTTGATATGTAAGTTGACTTCATCAATATCGTTCAAAGATGATACTAATCATTCAGAGCCCACAGAACTTATTACCAAAATTACTTTTTTTTTAAAAAAGTTTTATTTGAAAACGAAACATTTTAGCACCATTGCTATGGCAAACTGATGTGTCAGTTTTACTTGGTTATCAGTATTAAATAAACATATCTGTTATACCTGAGACCTAACAAATACCGAAAAATACCGATTGTCCAGAATTAAAATATCGGTTTTAACCGGTCGGTTTTTCCCATCCATAGGGTAATGGCGAATTCTTAAGGAAAAGCCGATACAAGTATGAGGGCATTGGCTCGACCGCCCCCAACAGGTAACCTACACGGGACACGCTGTTGTGATAGCCACACACGCCCACGCAAAATTCTTCAAAACTGCACCCCCGCGGTGTGCAGTCGGTGACTCCTCCTAAAAAGCTCGGTATGAGGGACAATGACAAGTGTCCGAGCTAAAAAGTTGTTTTACTGCTCGGAATCTCTGCTCAAAGGGCATCCTGGTTCCGTGTTATTCGCCGTCCGGCCTTCCAAGAAAACTGAGGGAAGCCAGAATGGCCAAGGAATAACCATGTAACGTATTCACATGGAAAGCTATGCGGCGGTCATTGTTAAAGTTGTCTCTTTTCAGGCTTGTGGGGGAAGTTTGGCGGCATCCGGACGCCACTCCACATTGACTGCAAATTACTCTCGCAACGCGGGAAGGCAGCTCATTGGTTAAAAAATCATCATCTGGAAGTGAGTTTTGAACTCTAGTTCTCAAAATGTCATGCACAGAAAGGTAGGTCATTGGGTGACTAAAATGATATCTACTAGATGGGGTATTGGTGCACAATTTGGAAAATTCACATTAGTTAATCATTGTCTCAGTCGTTCCCATTGGTCGAAGCTCAATTGCACAGATCTTGTGCGAAGCGAGACAGACTTGACAGAGCCATAGCAAGAGCTGCAACTTGCTATCTCGAGTCACCTCATCATGTCATCGCTGACCACTTGCTGCCACCGGTAAGCTGCAGCAGATGCAGGTCTTAACTCCGTGTAATTCCTGGTGAGAGCGGCTTGCATGTGGGTCATCACAGGAGGATCACAATTAGGTCTTTTCATTGGTTACGCTATATACGTTTAGGCAGCACCGTTAAATCTACTCTCGAAGCTGACGGCTCATCCACGACTTAGCTCTTATAGGCATTCGCACGTGTAATCTACACCTTGTTTGATCAGAACAATCATTTCGCGTCCAGTCGTTGAGATGGTGGTCACAGGCATCTTCCCTATACCTTGTAGGCCTTGCCAAGCCAATCTACACTGAGGTAACAAAAGTCATGGGATAGCGATACGTACGTATACAGATGGCGGTACGAACGCGTACACAAGGTATAACAGAAAAGGGTAGTGCATCGGCGGAGCTGTTAGTTGGTTTAAAAGTGGGTGGGGGGGTAGGGGAAGGGACCAAACTGCGTGGTCATTGGTCCCTTGCTCCGAATAAAACAAAGCCTCAAGAGTGAGAATCAAACATACGATACGTATAAGATAGAACAGAAAGAAAGGAAAAACCACAAGAAAGAAGGAAAGGCAACGAACACTAGAAGGAACAAATGAGGACAAGAAAACAACAGAGAGACGCAAGAAATAGTTAGAAGAGAGTAAAACAAGAAAGCAGATTACAGTGGCTGGCCGACGACGAAAATAAAAAGAAGAAGCCAGCCACTCTGCAACACATTAAAACCTCCACCCTAAAAGCACTAGGGTGGAGGACACAGAGGGACAAAGGACATGCGCCAAAACTCAGATCAAATGATAACAACCCCCCCTCACGAATAAAACGTAAAACTAGATCAGCCACTGCAGCGTTGTCAGATAAAGTGAGCGGCAACGAGTCCGGTAACCCAAGATTTCATCGCTGGGTAGTCAAAGTGGGACAATGCACCATAATATGGGCCACTGTCAACCGCGCGCCGCACCTACACTCAAGCGGGTCTTCACGGGGCAAGAGGTAGCCATGGGGCGCCCAAGCGTGGCCAATGAGGAGCCGGCAGAGGAGAACTGATACCGTGCGAGAGGCCCGCATGGAAGACTTCCACACATTCGAAGTCTCCTTAATGACACCCAGTTTGTTGTGTATACTGTTATGCTATTCCGTCTCCCACACCCGAAAAACCCTGCGGCGTAAGTCAGAACGCAGGTCAGGTTCACAGATGCCCATCTCCAGAAGCGGTTTCCGCGTAGCCTGTTTGCCCAGCCTGTCAGCAAGTTCGTTGCCCTGGATGCCGACGTGTCCTGGGGTCCACACAAACACCACTGAACGACGAGACCGGTCCAGGGCATAGATGGGCTCCAGGGTGGACGCCACCAAAGGATGGCGAGGGTAGCACTGGTCGATAGCTTGTAGGCTGCTCAAGGAGTCACAGAAGAAACGATTCCTAGGGGCATGAAATGATATACTGAAGAGCACGAGATATGGCCACCAGGTTTGCAGTGAATACACTGCAGCCATCGGGCAAGAAATGCTGTTCAATATGGCCTCTGTGGACAAAGGCGAAGCCTACAGGCGGATCTGTCATTTGAACTCAGGTGAAAAGGTTTCCGACGTGATCATGGCCACACGACGGGAATTAACAAACTTTGAACGCAGGATGGCAGTTAGAGCTAGACGCTTGCGACATTCCATTTCGGAAATTGTTAGGGAATTCAATACGCCGAGATCCGCTGCGTCAAAAGCGTGCGGAGAATACCACATTTCAGGCGTTACCTCTCACCACGGACAACGTGGCCGACGGCCTTCACTTAACGACCGAGAACAGCGGGGCTCGCATAGAGTTGTCTGTGCTAACAGACACGCAACACTGTGTGAAATAACCGCAGATATTAATGTGGGATGTACGACGACCGTATCCGTTAGGACAGTGCAGTGAAATTTGGCGCTAATGGGCTATGGAAAGCAGACGACCAATGCAAGTGTCTTTGCTAACAGTACGATATCGCCTGCAGCGCCTCTCTTGGGCTTGTGATCATATCGATTGGACCCTACACAATTGGAAAACAGTGGCCTGGTCGGAGGAGTTCTGATTTCAGTTGGTATGAACTGATGGTTGGGTGGGTTCGAGTACGGCGCAGATCCCATGAAGCCATGGGCACAGGTTGTCGACAAGGCTCTGTGCAATCTGATGGTGATTCCATAATGTTGTGGGTTGTGTTTACATGGAATGGACTGCATCATTGATAGGAAATGGTTATGTTCGGCTCCTTGGAGACCATTTGCAGCAATTGATAGACTTAATGTTCCCAAATAACGATAGAATTTTTATGGATGACAATGCGCCATGTCACAGGACCACAGTTATTTGCGATTGATTTGAAGAATATTGTGGATAATTCGAGCGAATAATCTGGCCACTGGGATGTCCGGACATGAATCCCAGCGAACATTTATGGGACATAATCTAGAGGTCAGTTTGTGCATAAATTCGTGCACTGGCAATACTTTCGCAATTATTGAGATAGCTATAGAGGCAGCATGGCTCAATATTTCTCAAAGGGACTTCCAACGACTTCTTGTGCCCCCGTCTCGTCGAGTTGCTGCGCTAGCACTTGATATTTTTAAAAATATCGGGAGTCCAATACATCGATATTTAAAAAAGTATTATATAGCTCTCCGTATATCAATAAAGCGTATCGATATATCGAAAAAAACTGACCTACCTGCCTATAAAATTATCGGCTGCACATTGTAAATATACTGCCCGTGTAAGATCCGTATATTCAAGTATTGATTTATTATTAGACATTCTGTACATCAACAAGCTAGCTGCCTCCTTATCCCCCTTAGAGCAAGAATTGAAAGGAACACTGTGCATGTTCTCGTTGGCGACAGTCACTTTGCTAACAATGGTAACTGCATGTAAGTGACACAATAACATGTGTCCGTTGGGTCCGTCGTTCGGTTTCATCACATATTGGATTTCTCTGAAACACATTATGTCGACTTCCCTGGTTTTTTCAACGCCAGCGACATAGGTGTTCTAGTGCCAAAACTGCATGGTGTGGTTAAACGTTGCAGTCTTGGTAGCGCCGAGCGCAGATGACGTCAGCATATCCCCTCATACGCCTCCAGCCTCCGTAAAGGCCTATATTCTCTTTTACATTGTGGTCATCTTTTTCAGCAACTGTTTTCGAACGATACCGATGCGCAGGAACAGCACGCTAGTTGCGTCAAAGATTGTTTTTAACGCAACTGGTGTGCTATTTCTCCACATCGCAAATCTTATGCCATTCACACCCCGCCAACAACCCCCCCCCCCCCCCCCCCCCCAGTTTAATGGCGCTTCTTCTTTGTCCCACTTGTACTTGTTGCACACAATGAAAGAAGATTGGACGTAAATGGAGCTCGAAAAGTAGTACGGCTCCTTCACACAGTGAAAGTAAAATTATGCTCTAGTACAATTTCAAAGGAACAATTTCAAATATTTACCGAAAATCGCGAAAAAATATAAAACTACCGCGTTTCGATATCGCTATTTCGATATCGATATATCGGGTAAAATGTAGCGACAAAATCCATCGACATTTCTATAAAATACAAAAATATATCGATATTTTATCAACAACCCTATGCTGCACCACGCCGCGCAAAAAGGACGTTCAACACGACATTAGGAGGGATCCCATGACTTGTCACCTCAGGGTAATATTGAGTTAATTGTGTCTACATCAATGTTTGTCATTTTTTTTTTTTTTTTTTTTTTGCATCACTGTTATTCTTGTTAAAGCGTCGTCTTTCCCTTTTTTTCACGTATGCGCTTGCAAAGACTGAATACAATTGGGTTAATTTGGACCAAGAGTTTTAATTCAATCAATTAATAATCCATTATTTTGTAAGAACCGGCACCCACGACTGCTTTACGAGAGCAAAATATTTCTCATTATTCAATCCACTGCGCGACAAATCGATTGCCGCGCGGGATTAGCCGAGCGGTCTCGGACGCTGCAGTCATGGATTGTGCGGCTGGTCCCGGCGGAGGTTCGAGTCCTCCCTCGGGCGTGGATGTGTGTGTTTGTCCTTAGGATAATTTAGGTTAAGTAGTATGTAAGCTTAGGGACTGATGACCTTAGCAGTAAGTCCCGTAGGATTTCACACACACACACACACACACACACACACACACACACATTGCGCATCCGAGTTCATGGGAAGTAATCTGTCCCTCAGTCGATCCAACCGGAACAGATTATCAAAACGACCGAAAGGTTGGTTAGGTTGAGTCAGCGTCTTGCAACAGGACCAAAACAAGATGAAAAATAAATAAATATGTTATTACAGGGCTGCCATGGCAGTAAAGCCGTACGGCCGCTGCACGCAGCAACCAGCAGGCGGGAATCCTCTGGGAGCCGGAAGGCTCAAGGACTCGGGAATGCCACGGCTCACGACCACATGTTAGCGTTCGTCGAACGTAGCTGGTACTGTGAAAGGTCCATTATCACAAAGGATAATAGGTAGTTTAGGCCAATAATTCCGCAGGGGCGGGGAAAGAGTTGGCTTGCCAGTAACATAGCCATTTTTTTTTTTCATCAGTCTTCTGATTGGTTTGATGCGGCCAGGTGGTAGTCGTGAGAAACTAGTGCCGAGTTGATTGTGAAGACCGGAGTACAAGTGCAGCGCACGTCGCCCTTCGATGTCGATCTACAGCTACAGCTATACTCCGCAAACCACTGTTTAGTGCTCGACAGGCGGTTCATCCCTTTGTACCAGTTATTACGACTTCTTCCCGTTCCATTCACGTGTGGAGTGTGAGAAGATCCTGTTAAACGCCTCTGCGGGCGCTGTAACTACTCTAACAAACCATTGATCGATCATTCGTACTGCCCTTCTCTGTACACGTTGAATATTCCCAGTGCTGGATTAGCCACGTAGCAAGATTTAGCAAATGCTTGGGTCCCGCGCATTACAAGCGCCGCACCTGGGTGTACAAAAAAAGAAAAGTTAGGTATCAATGAGACTCTAGATACTGTCCAACAGAAGAATGATGGTGTACAAATCTACAAAGAGTAGTAACAGTTTCAACTCGCTTCTAAAAGTGTGCGTCGACCACACCTTACGTTGGCGAACGTACCCGCAAAACTTACAGGGGAATTCCCCAATGTTGTACGAGCTAGTCGTAACAACCCGTTCGATTAGAAAAGTGTTCTGATTACCAATAAGAAAGTAATTAATGGCTACCGTATTTACTTTTGTAAATCTACTGTTACAGTCGTTCATTCCTTGTCCTGTCTATTTACTATCCCTGCAGTACTTCTGATACAAACCGTATAGAGTGACGATTACTTACGTGGTGGAGTACTGTTGCATAAAGTGTTAGCAGTTTCGCGGTTCCTGCATTTGTCAGATGTCTGCGTCTCTTTGCCGGTCGCTATGGACTAAAAGGATAAAATCCTACGATTTAACAACACTTGAAGATATTAACAGGGAAAAATAAAATTTTATCTAGTGATTGCGAAATTTGCCTACAGGGAAACGAGAGGCAATGAAGGATAAGCTAAGCTTATGTTTTTCTTTATATACGCTACGCAGTTACGAAAGAAACAAGTAGGTTCTATGCGCAAAATACGTAACAGTATAGGTATCAATTATCGGTATTAGATCGGATGGCAAAAAGTTATCGTTATAATTCATTTACTTCCGCATACAAAAAGATTTATTTGCCACGGAGGCACCAGGAGTGGGACTGACATTTTGAAATAACTCACACACTGGTGTAGGATTTGGTGCCAGGTTTCACACCATGCAGTCACCCAACCTGATGGGCTCTCGTTTTGAGAATATGTCGAAAGTAATCTCTCGTTAGACTAATGATTAAACTATTCAAAATAAGACGAGTTTGTCCAATAGCTCTAGGTTCTTAAGTTAAGGATTGTGTGTTCGATACTTACAGAACGGTAATTTAAAAAAAAATCCTTATCAAAATGATTGTGTCCTTATATCTGTACGTTTAATTTGGTTTTAAATAAAATTCTTTCCTTAAATTTATTATCATTGAATATCTTATTTCAATCATTGTATTAACTTCATAATTTTGCACAAATTTAATGAAATGAATCTGTATTTAAAATGTAATTGCAGTAGAGTATAGTTTATATTTTCTCACAGTTTAAAAGCAATTTACCTTTTAAATGTTTGTATGATGATAACCATTTCAAGTGATGTACATACAATTTAGGGATCAAAGTAATATGCTGCTTTATCTTATATCCTAAACTTTGAGGCCTGAAGCAAACCAAGCGCCTCTTCTTAGCATTTGATAGGGACCCCGCTGGCTTAATACAACACTGGGAATCCCCTGTTAGTGCTGTTTGGTACGTGTCCGACACAGCTGAACAATATTCAAGGGCGGGTTGCGCGGCGCGAGTGATTTGTAAGTAATACCGTTTATAGACTGATAAAATTTCCCTAGCATACCACCAATAAAACGATGTTCAAATGGCTCTGAGCACTATGGGACTTAACTTCTAAGGTCATCAGTCCCCTAGAACTTAGAACTACTTAAACCTAACTAACCTAAGGACATCACACACATCCATGCCCGAGGCAGGATTCGAACCTGCGACCGTAGCGGTCGCGCGGTTCCAGACTGTAGCGCCTAGAACCGCTCGGCCACCACGGCCGGCAATGAAACGATGTCTGTCATGTGTTTCTCCTACGACTGAGCCTTTGTAAAAGTCCCATTTCATAACCCCACCAGTTGTTATACCCAGTTGTGTGTACGAAGTGACAGATTCCAGTTGTGACTCGCTGATACTGTAATTAATGTATACCACGATTTTTCTTTTTGGGAAGTGCACAGTTCTGCATTTCTGAACATTTAAAGCTAGGTGCCAATCTTTGTACCACTTTGAAATCTTAACGAGAACCGACTGAATATTTGTGCAGTTTTTCCGGGCAGTACTTCATATAGAACACTGCAGTATCAGCTAGAAGTCAGAGGTTACTGTCAATGTGGTCTGCAGGGTTACTGATATACAACATGAACAGGATGGGTCCCAACACACTTCCCAGGGCCGGCCGCGGTGGCCATGCGGTTCTAGGCGCTCAGTCCGGAACCGCGCGACTGCTACGGTCGCAGGTTCCAATCCTGCCTCGGGCATGGATGTGTGTGATGTCCTTAGGTTAGTTAGGTTTAAGTAGTTCTAAGTTCTAGGGGACTGATGACCATAGATGTTAAGTCCCATAGTGCTCAGAGCCATTTTGAACTTCCCAGGGGCACACTAGAAGTTAGTTCTACATTTGTCGAGGACTCGACATCTAACGGAACATGGTAGGCATCCGTACCAAGAAACCCTCAATCCAGTTACAAATTACGCCATAATTTCGATAATAAGCGTAAGTGTGGCACTGAGTGAAATGCTTTCCGGAAATCAAGAATTACTGCGTCTGTCTAATTGCTTTGATCTGTGGCGTTTGGGATGTCATGTGAGAAAAGTGCAAGTTGGGTTTTGTACGATCGATGATTTCGGAATCCATGCTGATTGGCATGGAGGTGGTCATTCTGTTCGAGATAGCTCATTACATTTGAGCTCAGAATTTGTTACAATATTTTGAAGCAAATGGATGTCAAGGACACTGTGTCGTAGTACTGTCGCTCACTTCCGCTGCCTGACTTGTGTGATCTGTGCTTTCTTCCAGCTACGGAGCACAGTTTCTTGTTCGAAGGATCTGCAATAGGTTATAGATAAAGAGAAGCTAACTCAGTCGCAAATTGGATCTGTGAGGGATTTCATTGGACCCTGGGGACTTTGTTAGAGTTTAGCGATTTCAGTAGTTTCGTCAATGCAGCTGACACTAATATCTACACCATTCATCTTCGAAGTTATGCGAGAATTAAACTGGGGCGACACTTCCGAGTTTTCCTTTGTGAAGGAACATTTGAAAACTGAGTTCAGCATTTCTGCTTTTGCTTTGCTATCCTCGATATTTCAGTCTCTGTCTCGTCAGTGAGTGTCTGGATACAAACTACGTTAAACAGTTTTTACATATGAGCAGAATTTCTTAGGGTTTAGTAACGGATCTCTCCATACTATTCTGCTACGGTTGAAGGTTTCATCGATTGCCTTGTTGACAGCCAACCGCCTTTCATTCAGCATCGCGCCATGTGTAGCCCAATGTTTTTGATTCACAACTGTTATGAAGTAGTCTCAGTTTGTTTACAGTGCTTGTACAGGCCATGGATGGTCCCTCCTATCGTGACCTGTTGCACTAGGGACATGTGTGTGAAGTGCATTGTCAACTATGAACAATAGTAAAGTGAATATGTAAAAAATTTTAAACTTGCATTTTGTATTTACGGGTAAAGGTGTTCTGTCAAATTTAGACACTGCAATACTTTCGTATGTGTGGTCCTCTGATCTTTGAACCAACTTAGAAGGGAGAACCGATAGAGGTACTCAAGGTACCCTCCGCCACACACCGTCAGATGGCTTGCGGAGTATGGATGTAGATGTAGAACTACAATTTGAAGTGGATTCCGAACCAAAATTCAATTTATCGTTTTTCACATTAGTAGATGACTGTAATAGACGTAGGAAGCGATAAACGAGAGAAAAATCGACTGGTGACTAAACCGTGGGCCCTTGAATTTACAGTTCAGTATTTAATTACTTTTTTTTTACTACATTTCATTCAATAAAATAACACAATTTACACAATTGCTTCAAAGCAACAGCCGGCCGAAGTGGCCGTGCGGTTAAAGGCGCTGTAGTCTGGAACCGCGAGACCGCTACGGTCGCCGGTTCGAATCCTGCCTCGGGCATGGATGTTTGTGATGTCCTTAGGTTAGTTAGGTTTAACTAGTTCTAAGTTCTAGGGGACTAATGACCTCAGCAGTTGAGTCCCATAGTGCTCAGAGCCATTTGAACCATTTTTCAAAGCAACAGGAACGAACTAATTTAATAATCTTTGCACGCTGTAAAGCATTTACACTCCAATCTTCAATACAAACGTTTTGAAGCAAATGTGGGACAATTTTTGAGAGTTAGTATGCAACGCCTTTAAATCCATATGGAAGTTTCAGCGTCCCATATAAAAGACAGTGCAGGACTTGAGATAATTCTTTCTTGAATTGCTGTTGAGCCATCGAGCTATAATGCGTTTACAAACTTAAAAAACTGGCAACCAAAATTGATTTCACAGGTCCGATACATCAGGAGCGTTCATCCAGCACAACGTTATGTGCTCTTCTCTGGGAGGCGTTAACTGTCTCGGTTGAGCCTTTGGCACACTAGGCCATCGCTGTAATCCAAATTAAAGTGAGACTCGTCAACAACGACGGTTTATGGTCAATATGGATGCCACTGACGGTTTTCTGTTGTGCCTAACCTAGGCTGGTAGGGCGCTTTCGAGTCTGGGCTGACCTGCTAAAAGGGAAAAGGAGCACGTTTATGCTGTATATTGTACAACAGACATCACAAGACTGAGGGCGTGGGGCCGGGGGGGGGGGGGGGGGGGAGGGGAGGGAGTGGGAGGGGGGAGGGGGGGGGGGAACAATGGCACTCTAAGTTAACTTTTTACTGCCGCTCATATCAGCACTAAAGCGCAAATTCGCGATATGGCGACCATTATTTCCGAAAGCCTACAATTCTCCATCGTCCAGTCTTCGTAACTTGGTCAAGTGGCATTCCCTTTGGTTTCGTCTCGGCACAATCTCA
The DNA here is from genome assembly GCF_021461395.2 of Schistocerca americana. Classification (NCBI taxonomy): domain Eukaryota; kingdom Metazoa; phylum Arthropoda; class Insecta; order Orthoptera; family Acrididae; genus Schistocerca; species Schistocerca americana. The sequence goes on along the minus strand of NC_060119.1, from coordinate 554,530,669 downwards.
CTATCATCTTTCAAATTTATCAGCTTTTTTTCGTCTCAGTTGCATGTTTATTTTTGCTGTAGGACTAGTTTCGAACAGAGTTGATATCTTTAGATACATGTAACTGCACACGAAATTATTAGTGTTCATTTGAAACTAGATTTCACAATGGGTAATTACATGTGGCCACGACGGGTTGCTTACGCAACTACACAACGTCTGCCGATCAGCTCCGTTCGAAACTAGTCACACTAAAAAAATAAACGTGCAACTTAGGCGGGAAAATAATCGATAAAATGTAAATATCAGAACATTTACTGTATGTCTCGCGACGAATACGTCGGCATAGCATGGTGCTACAATTTTCGCGAGTAGTAGTTCAACGTCGCTCTTCTCCCCATAAAGTAAATCCCTCTAGCTGCAGGGAGGTAAGGTAAACATTTCTTCCATCGCCCTCAGAATGGATCTGAAAGTTAAAATCACAAGCAAAAGACTGTTTGTGCAGGTTGTTCAAAATGCTTCAAATGGCTCTTAGCACTATGGGACTTAACATCGGAGGTCATCAGTCCCCTAGAACTTAGAACTACTTAAACCTAACTAGCCTAAGGACATCACACACATCCATGCCCGAGGCAGGATTCGAACCTGCGACCGTAGTAGTCGCGCGGTTCCGGACTGAAGCGCCTAGAACCGCTAGGCCACCGCGGCCGGAGTGCAGGATGTCCCAGGCGGGATTATCATTATTCCGCGATACGACAGGAATATCATTCGAAGCAAAGAAGTCTGGTTTGAGAACTATGAGCGCAACTTCATCTTCGATACTGAGAAACTAATCTCTTCTACTGCAAACTCTTTGCTTTCGATATTTTTGGAGGAGGTAGTGTGGACCAAACAAGAAAAAACTATCTAGTAAAAAATTGGCTCCAAAATGCATAGCTTAAGAGCTATGGAGCACGTGTTCAGTAGAAGAGATATGTTGGACAATAGAGAAAATGAACAAGTGCCTATAGTTTTCAAGGTGTGCATTTTAGAGCTCATGTTTACTGTTCTTTTTCGCTTAGAACGATCGTTCCTGTCATATCCCCGAATACTGAGTCTCTCTTAGAACAGCTCGTGTATATTCAGGCTGAGCATATGTTCCATTACCTTATGGCTTCGCGACCGTGCAAGGTTGCCAAAAAGAAGAAATAAAAATGATTAAAAAGTTGCAACTACTACAAAATATTTTCGATGTTATGAAATGTAGCAACCATATGGAAAAGGTTTCGTTTAGACGGAGCTTATGACCTTACTCGAATGTGAAAGCTGAAACTGTATCTCAACGCTGCCCTCCTTGCCCTTGATCCAAAAAGAACTTGCAAATATTTACGTGGCTATGGAGATAAACACACGCAAATGGACGCTTATGTGCCTAGTGCGTACAACGCCGAAACAAGCGAAGGTCATAGAAAGAGAGAATCCTACGGAACAACAGAACGTGCTGACCAGCGAAATGAGAAGGAGCTGTGACAATGAAGCTTGGAGGGCGTGTAAGCATGTTTGGGAGAAGCACAAAGTCTGCGTTTTATGTCACTCGCATTACAAGCTTATGCTACAGGTGCAAGATCAAAGTAACACGGGAGACTCATGCCACTGTTCCACGCGTTTATCGTTCCATATTTCGCGTTGTATTGCTATGAGTGAAGTTAAATGAATTGTGCACCACAAAGTTGTTTATTTTAAGATTCATGTCATTTGATAAGAACGTTTGGTTACTATTCTGCATAGTGAATAGAGTGGATATCGAAGGTGACTGGTGTAGTCGTTCAGCTTTTTCACTGACGTTTTTTAAGACTCCTGGCAGCTCCTGCTTTCCACAAATTAATAACCGATACAACAAGAAGTAGCCGCTTGGATATAACAAATGGTTCCTGTAGCATATGTAGAACATACAGATTAACTTTCGTACATTAGCATGTAGCTCCTCTCATTTCCCCATCAAATTAAAGGCCAACTCCGGGGATGATTATTAATTACCATCAGAAAAATATATATTATGCCAAATTCATAAGAATAGAACACGTACCCCGTCGGTCTAAAAATCTCCGAGACTGATTTTATTCCTGTCATACGAGCGACGTCAGTGCAGGAACTACGGTGGCAGGTTGGACTAACTACTGTAAACATCATGTGCTATGTGAAGATGCAGTGTTAGGTAGTGGACGTGCGACCGTAACGTATCAACGTTCTTGTGTCACAAATCACAATGGAGCAACACCTCTAAATCAACTGTTCAAGGCAGTCTCCAGAATGTTTTGAATAAGGGAAAAGTTTGTGCGAAGATTGTCCCACACACATTGACTCCCGCGCAAACAACGCCGCGAGGAGGTCTGCCACGACTGAACTGAAATGCATGACGCGGAAAATCTTTTCTGGAAAAAAATCATCACAGATGACATTTGGTGTTATCAATATAAACCTATCACAAAACGACGAAATGTAGGAATTAACAAGAACGGGGAACGCTCAGATGACATTTTTGACATTCAAAACAACATCCCAAAAAAGGAATTCTGCGACAGTCTCGCAAGGTTGTATGAACGTCCTGTGCGTTGCATGTGAAGAACACCAGAAGCATTGAAACACCATCTAAACTTTTCTCTCTTTTTCATTAATCCAATATCGAAACTTTTTGGACTGTCAGGGTAAAAAATTTTTTGTTGCGAATGTGCTTGTGCAAACTAATCGCTACGCTTCCGTTAGACGCATCTAGTGATCGGAATCGAAAAGTCACATGTGACTGTAGGCTGTAAATTTATCCTTTGATATCCTTTCGTTCTACGGGGGAAAAAAATCATAAGTAACTCCGTTTCGCTTCTAAGGAAGCAATATTACTAGTTTACTTGAAGGGTCAAAGTACAGAACATAATTCAATCAACATTTCTATAACAGCAGTTTTGGCAATCTTTAATACCAGAAGAGTAGCTCAAACTAAGCGTCTTTGAAGATCGCTTTTTCAATTAACATTATCATCAAAATAAAGAAATGAGGACATTACAGCCTCCTTTCCTATTATTCCACACACTCACGCAAAATAATAAGGGCAAAAATGTTGTTCTCTCGTGTTAAAAAGTAACTGTACCTTGTCTGAGAGACGAAATTTTCACAGCAGTCACTAAGAAGTGCTACACTATGCAAAATAGCAGTATAATTACAAGCATGCGTGGGAGTCAAGAGGTGCATTTTCGGAATAGCACCCACTGTTTCAGACACAGTAAAACAGAAAAAAATTCTTCACTGTGCGCTACAGAGTTTAGTTTGTGTGTATAAACAGCCCATATGTTATACACTATTCACGTTACGAATGTCTAAAATGGTAAGTAAAATTTGGAGAAAATGTGTAACACGAGAGTAACATTAAGTTAAAATTGCTTCCTGAACATTGAATTTATACAACCTTTTTTTATCTAAAAAGCTAAAAGTGCTTCATGAACATAAAATTTATGCATTTTTTATCGAAAAAGCTATGATGTCTTCAAAGCGAAAACATCTTGAGTTAAGCAGATCAAATTCCCATTCATTGTACACGATTTGCGGGTGGTGTTGCCTCAATACCTAACAATGAAAAACATAATATGCAAACTATACTATGGAAACTGGCAAAAATTATGAAATGTTGGACTTTGAATGAATAAGAAACATAACGCTAGTAAGCAAATCTTAGATGAACGAACTTCTGACACCACGATTGAAATAAATAAAGCAGAAAAATGATCAGTTTTGTTATTCAGGCACCTTAAATACAGAAGAGAACACATGGTGCAGGAAACAGAACAGAAAAAGTATTGTAGCAGCAAAACGCGCTTTCATTAAAGGAAGGGAACTATTGGTGAACAAATCGTTTACTGCAGGAATTAAAAAAAGAACAGTTCTTAAGACGTTTGGAACGCGCTGCTGTAAGGCTGTGAAGGCTACACACTGCTAAGGCTGCACGAAGAGCGCTTGCAAGATATGGAAATGTGGGTTTGGATGGGGGCTAACGAGGGCCATCAGGACGAAGAGAAACCAATGCAGACGTTTCGAAAGAAATCAGTTACAAAAGAAATCTTATACTGATTACTGAAAAAGCAGTAATTTAAACGTTTTGGTCATTTCTTTACACGTAAGTTTTCAGTAGATGGACTGGATGGAAAAAAGTTGGGAAAAGGAAACAAGAGAAGTACCATGCAAGAAAGTAGCGGATCTTTTGGAGGTAACAAGATTTAAAATATTATCAAGAAATGAAGAAGAACGAATAAAGTAGAAAGGAGCGGTTGCACAGACATGTCATATCCTTTAGCAGTTGTATGATGACCATCACATAAGGCAAACTCCGCGTATTTCGGCGCATATGATGTATATTAGGAGATGAGACGCTGTAAGTAGTTTTGTTATTTAGGCAGCGAAATAACCGACGACGCCAGAGCTAAAAGGAATATAAAATTCAGACTTGCAAAAGTAAGAAAAACTTCTCAGAAAAAAAGAAATTTACGAACACTGGTCATAAATTTAACTATAAGGAAGTCTTTGCTGAAAGCATTTCTTTGGAGTGTAGCCTTAAGTGGAAGTGAAGTGGGCGATAAACAGTGCAGACAAGATGAGAATAGACGCTCTGGAAATGTGGTGCTACAGAAGAATGGGAATGTGCAAGATTAGATTGACAGATCTGAATAAGTAATGGAGAGGTACAGAATTTTACCGGAAAAAAAAGAGGACGAATCGTGAGGCCTCGCGCAATGGTTGTTGATTATAAAGGGAAATGGGTGGGATAAAAATTGTGGAGTGATACCAAGACTTGACCGAACGTTTAGGCTTTACGTTGTTTATGTAAGTGATCTCAGCTATTGTTTGGACTGTTATAAAGATCCTGCAAGTTTGTTACAACTAACAGCTTTGTCAAGACATGGAATCGATTACTCATGTTTGACAATGACATAATCCAGAAATTTCAGTAGCAGAATAGAAGTCTTGTACAATACTGCGTGGAAAACGAGCACTAAAAAATTACTCCGTATTTCGGTTATAAGATAACACAGCAATTTTAAAAGCTATCGATTCAAATATTACCTAGGGATTACAACTGCGAACAACTTACACTGCCCGGTGTGGGATTCTTACTAGATAGGATTGACGGACGACAATGAAAAAGTTAGAAGAAGTTAGCTTTGTAGTGTCGTGAAATAGGGAAGAATGTGACAAGAGTAAGTGAGATGGGATAGTAACCATTGAAACAAATAGATTTTTCATCGCAGCGCTTATTTTCACGAAAATTCCATCAGCAACGTTCTCCTCTTCTTGACTCCCATCTACGCAGGGCGAAATGGTCATCGTAATAAAACAAGAGAAATCTAGAGCTCGGACGGAAAGATTAAGAGTTCCTTTATCGGTAGTTCAATTCGAGAACGGAACGCTCGTAGTGTGAGGGTGGTTACACGACCTCTCTGCCAAGCACTTGCGTACGAATCACAGAGCAGTTACGTAGATGATAATTTCATACAGGCTGCGGGAGCCTACATGAAGTTACGAATTCGAATGGATTTAGTTTTGCATTTGTGGAGATATGGGGGGAAAGGAGCTCCTACAAGATAGGCTAGCTTTGAAAGCTGCATCTAACCAGTTTCTGCACTGGTGACTACAACATACACTAGGCCTAACATCTTTTTGAATGCAGAAAATGAGGACTTTTCTAAATTTTGAGAATGAAAGAAGGGGATACGTCCCAAATTTTGGAATTAAAAACCGAACACTTCATTCAACAGCCACACAACGACTCTTAATTACACAATATACATTAACAATGGAAAAGCGATAAAATGAGCGCAATTTACCACTACAAATACTTTTCACTCAATAATTCGTAGGAACCCTTTCTGTATAAGTGGTTCATGAATGTAGTGACCCAGAAAAGAAAGTAAAAAATTCATAGCCCTCATAAAAACACGGTCTACTATAGGTTTTTCCAAACACATCCAGAATACTACAGTAGCAATATTTACACAGAGAACCAGTGACTGTACACTATTCTTGACCCTTGAACTTTGACTGGGTCAGGGTGCGGAGGCAGAAGTACGCCGGGTGAGTACTGGTACGAGGGAACGCTTTTGTTATCGTGCTTAGTGCAATCATCTTCTGTGGCAGAAATTACACGTGGAAGTAACATGGTTTCCTGAACGCTTATTTTTAGACGTTCATATTCAGAAGCGGTGCGTATTTGTGGCAATGAATACTATATTAAATTAAGCTTGTTATAACAATTAGACCACTCAGGTTGATAGTACTTAGACACGTAACGATCATGACAATGGAGGCTGGGGTCAAAGTTCCGTGCGGACTTTAATGGTCGCTCATTAAATCATTCAGATTTGCCAGCGAGGGACGCCACGCTGAAAATTTGTCGCATAATTTATCTCTGAACTCAAGACGAATCAAAATACATGACTTTTTAACAAAGTTTTAAAAAATTCTTCCGCACGCAAATGCCAGGGCGCCAACAAAGGATATGCCCAGAAAAATTCGGACGTATGCTAGCCGTAAAAAACACACACACACACACACACACACACACACACACACACACACACACACCAACAACAACAACTAATCAAGCAGGTGATGTTAAAGATGGACATGAAAGTTTTCCATGTCCAAATATGTACAACAATGTAGAAGAAAATGGTTTACCGTAGGTGCAAGAGGAGAGAACGCGAATCCAGAGTCCGTTCGTGACGCAACAATAAGGCGCGGCGCTGTAGCACGGAAGCTGGTAGGCCGGGCGTTATGTGGCTTAGCCGAACCGCGAGCAGTGGGCAGTGAGCAGGTCGGAACCGATGCGCGCGGCACGCCAGCTGGAGCCGGACTGACGCAGTGACGCGGCTGCAGCCGGCAGGCAGCGGCCTAGCAGGCCTGCCACCATTCTCCGCCCCCGTGACCTCCGCGCCGCCTGCTGGCAGCTGGCGTTTCGTTATCGCGTTCCCCGTACGTGATTACCGGCCGTGGCTGCTGACGTAACCCGGCCGCCACGTTTCCACAAACGCGCCCCGATCGCTGCTCGCCGGCCGTCCGCAAGCGGCCGCTTTTTCCTCGACTGCAAACTCGCCGCGAATTTGCTCCGGGGCGGCCGTGCGCGCTGGACGCCTGGCCAGATAGCGGGCTATCGCCGAACGGGTTTCTGGAGCAAGGTCTCGCTTTAACACGCCACGTCAGGCGATAGTAGCATTTTAGCGTAATGACAACTCGCGGCCCACGACAGTAATTGTCGGAACAACCTGCTATCCCGGTGCTCCGCGAGTGAAATTTTCAAAATTAACAATTCGCAAACTGGCGAGGTAAACCATAAATGTAACACTATAAGAGCGCAGAACATGGAAAGGAGTAGTTGTTGAGTAACAAGTAGGAGAGAAGTAATTTTTCTTTTACTAAAACTCTTACGTACATCTGTACTTTGCAAACCACCTTGCGGTATAAGTCGGAGGATACTACTGATACCATAATCAATTCCCCGTTTTCCTGTTCCTTTCGCGAATTGTATGTCATAAGAACGACTATCCGTAAACCTCTGGCTGAGCTCTAATTATTCTGATTTTCTCAGCACGCTCATTTCGCAAAAGACGTGTCTGAGAGGAAGTGATTATGTTGCCCGATTCTTCTCGGAACGCACGCTCTCGGAATTTCAACAGGAAATCTCTCCGTGAGACCGAAGTTTTTCTTACCTGCCACTGGAGTTCGTGGGGAGTCCCGGCAACGCTCAAGCTAGCGATGGCGGATACCGCTGAAATAACTAGTTTTCGATTACACCAGCTCTCATCCATCTCCAGTTTAATCTGACTGTTCAAACCAATCAAAATAACCGGTTTCTCAGTTAACTGATTTTCGGTTTTTGTTAGTATTATTTGAAACAAAGATTGAACAATTGAAAGACTCCACAGACTTTTGCATTATATGTTTGAAGATACGTACAATCAAAATGTCAGGTAAAACAGGTAAACAAATGGAAACTTTGTCCGTCCACTGTTGGATGTTTTCCTTGAAAAGTAATGAGGGGCTGAATACTATGACGGGCATTCTATAAGTAGTGCAACACTTACACTTACTGGCCATTTAAAATTGCTACACCACAAAGATGATGTGCTACAGACGCGAAATTTAACCGTCAGGAAGAAGGTGCTGTGATATGCAAATGATCAGCTTTTCAGAGCATTCACAAAAGGTTGGCGCCGGTGGCGACACCTAAAACGTGCTGACATGAGGAAAGTTTCCAGCCGATTTCTACATCTACATCTACATCTACATTGATACTCCGCAAGCCACCCAACGGTGTGTGGCGGAGGGCACTTTACGTGCCACTGTCATTACCTCCCTTTCCTGTTCCAGTCGCGTATGGTTCGCGGGAAGAACGACTGTCTGAAAGCCTCCGTGCGCGCTCTAATCTCTCTAATTTTACATTCGTGATCTCCTCGGGAGGTATAAGTAGGGGGAAACAATATATTCGATACCTCATCCAGAAACGCACCCTCTCGAAACCTGGACAGCAAGCTACACTGCGATGCAGAGCGCCTCTCTTGCAGAGTCTGCCACTTGAGTTTATTAAACATCTCCGTAACGCTATCACGGTTACCAAATAACCCGGTGACGAAACGCGCCGCTCTTCTTTGGATCTTTTCTATCTCCTCCGTCAACCCGACCTGGTACGGATCCCACACTGATGAGCAATACTCAAGTATAGGTCGAACGAGTGTTTTGTAAGCCACCTCCTTTGTTGATGGACTACATTTTCTAAGCACTCTCCCAATGAATCTCAACCTGGTACCCGCCTTACCAACAATTAATTTTATATGATCATTCCACTTCAAATCGTTCCGTACGCATACTCCCAGATATTTTACAGAAGTAACTGCTACCAGTGTTTGTTCCGCTATCATATAATCACACAATAAAGGATCCTTCTTTCTATGTATTCGCAATACATTACATTTGTCTATGTCAAGGGTCAGTTGCCACTCCCTGCACCAAGTGCCTATCCGCTGCAGATCTTCCTGTATTTCGCTACAATTTTCTAATGCAGCAACTTCTCTGTATACTACAGCATCATCCGCGAAAAGCCGCATGGAACTTCCGACACTATCTACTAAGTCATTTATATATATTGTGAAAAGCAATGGTCCCATAACACTCCCCTGTGGCACGCCAGAGGTTACTTTAACGTCTGTAGACGTCTCTCCATTGATAACAACATGCTGTGTTCTGTTTGCTAAAAACTCTTCAATCCAGCCACACAGCTGGTCTGATATTCCGTAGGCTCTTACTTTGTTTATCAGGCGACAGTGCGGAACTGTATCGAACGCCTTCCGGAAGTCAAGAAAAATAGCATCTACCTGGGAGCCTGTATCTAATATTTTCTGGGTCTCATGAACAAATAAGGCGAGTTGGGTCTCACACGATCGCTGTTTCCGGAATCCATGTTGATTCCTACATAGTAGATTCTGGGTTTCCAGAAATGACATGATACGCGAGCAAAAAACATGTTCTAAAATTCTACAAGAGATCGACGTAAGAGATATAGGTCTATAGTTTTGCGCATCTGCTCGACGACCCTTCTTGAAGACTGGGACTATCTGTGCTCTTTTCCAATCATTTGGAACCCTCCGTTCCTCTAGAGACTTGCGGTACACGGCTGTTAGAAGGGGGCCAAGTTCTTTCGCGTACTCTGTGTAGAATCGAATTGGTATCCCGTCAGGTCCAGTGGACTTTCCTCTATTGAGTGATTCCAGTTGCTTTTCTATTCCTTGGACACTTATTTCGATGTCAGCCATTTTTTCGTTTGTGCGAGGATTTAGAGAAGGAACTGCAGTGCGGTCTTCCTCTGTGAAACAGCTTTGGAAAAAGGTGTTTAGTATTTCAGCTCTACGCGTGTCATCCTCTGTTTCAATGCCATCATCATCCCGTTTCTCATACACAAACAGCAGTTCACCGGCAGTTCACCGGCGTTGCCTGGTGAAACGTTGTTGTGATGCCTCGTGTAAGGGGGAGAAATACGTACCATCACGTTTCCGACTTTGATGGAGGTCGAATTGTAACCTATCGCGATTGCGGTTTGTCGTATCGCGACATTGCTGCTCGCGTTGGTCGAGATCCAATGACTGTTAGCAGATAATGGAATCGGTGGGTTCAGGAGGGTAATACGGAACGCCGTGCTGGATCTCAACGGCCTCTTGTCACTAGCAGTCGAGATGACAGGCATCTTATCCGCATGACTGTAACGGATCGTGCAGCCACGTCTCGATCCCTGAGTCAACAGATGGGGACGTTTGCAAGACAACAACCATCTGCAGGAACATTTCGATGACTTTTGCAGCAGCATGGACTATCAGCACAGAGACCATGGCTGCAGTTACCCTCGACGCTGCGTCACAGACAGGAGCGCCTGCGATAGTGTACTCAACGACGAACCTGGGTGCACGAATGGCAAAACGTCGTTTTTTCGGATGAATTCAGGTTCTGTTTACAGCATCATGATGGTCGCATCCGTGTTTGGCGACATTGCGGTGAACGCACATTGGAAGCGTGTATTCATCATCACCATACTGCCGTATCAGCCGGCGTGATAGTATGGGGTGCCATTAGTTACAAGTCTCGGTCACCTCTTGTTAGCATTGACGGCACTTTGAACAGTGGACGTTACATTTCAGATGTGTTACGCCCTGTGGCTCTACCCTTCATTCGATCCCTAGGAAACCCTACATTTCAGTAGGATAATGCACGATCGCATGTTGCAGGTCCTGTACCGGTCTTTCTGGATACAAAAAATGTTCGACTGCTGCCCTGGCCAGCACATTGTCCAGATCTCTCACCAATTGAAAACGTCTGGTCAATGGTGGTCGAGCAACTGGCTCGTCCCAATACGCCAGTCACTACTCTTGATGAACTGTGGTATCGTGTTGAAGCTGCATGGGCAGCTGTAACTGTATACGCCATCCAAGCTCTGTTTGACTCAATGCCCAGGCGTATCAAGGGCGTCATTACGGCCAGAGGTGGTTATTCTGGGTACTGATTTCTCAGGATCTATGCACCGAAATTGCGTGAAAATGTAATCACACGTCAGTTCTAGTATGTTTCTCCAATGAATACCCGTTTATCAACTGCATTTCTTCTTGGAGTAGCAATTTTAATGGTCAGTAGTGTACTTCTCTGAAATCAGTTTGGTTTTATTCAGAATTCCCCACTCCTTTGGCTACAAAATCTTATTTTTCAGATAAGTCTCCGTTCAATGCGACGGCCTTACGCCACCTTATTGGAAGGGCGTGCAAGGAGTGGTAACACAAGCGTCTTACCACTCTACCGGTCGTCGTCGGGGTCAACGTTTTGCTGTATCAATAACCTCTCACGCACTGCTTTCCGCGGAATGATCCTTCATTGGTCCAGAAAGATGGTCATTCTTTGCTCTTTCTGTTTAGCGACGAAGAACCCAGCGGGCACACACCTTTGAGTAGCCCTCCTGGTGGACGAGTGAATCAGCAGCACCAACTGTCGTGCCACTCGGCGTTTGTGATCCGCCGATCACCTAGAATGAGAGTGCCCCTGACGTTCCAAACACCGCAGGAGTCGCAGGTGTGTTCGGCCGGCCGGCAAGTGAGAGAACAGAAAGTGTGCGTGACCTTATAGCGGTGATGACAGACGCCTCGCTCAACGACTCACCGTGCTTTTGTTCATTGCCAGGTTTCCGTAGACATCCTGCAGGCGTCTTTTTTTAATATCTGCGATGCACTGGTTTTCCGCCAAAAGAAACTGAATGATAGCATTCTGCTTGGAAAGCACCTCCGTTGCAGACACTATTTTGAAGTCTGCGTAAAGAGCCGCCACAAATCGGAACTTCATGAAATTATAGGGATTGAAGCGGGAATGTTACACGATGTCCCACAACAAATTCCGCATTATATATGCGAAGCTGGCCGAGAAAGAAATGTGTGGCCTTACTTATTGAACGCATCTTGTATGTGGCCATTCCACATTACATCGCTCCAGTACTCCACAATATAATCCCTGTTTCTTTAACAACATGATTTCTTAAGCATTTTTCTTTAATAAGAACGATTTTGCATTCACATGTGGTGCATTTTCCTATGGTTTCTGTAAGAAAAATTTGCTTCGTATTAAGGCTGTCTATACATACCAAAATTAAACCCTCCAGCCGCGTTCGGCTTCCCCCGTCGGAGGTTCGAGTCCTTCCTCGGGCATGGGTGTGTGTGTTGTCCTTAGCGTAAGTTAGTTTAAGTTAATTTAATTAGTGTGTAAGCCTAGGGACCGATGACTTCAGTAGTTTGGTCCAATAGTCCTTACCACAAATTTCCAGCCGCGTTTTTCTGTCTGTATGTTTCGGCCATTTTTGGGAACTAATGTAGAGATTTTTGTATGGTTTTAGCTAATGGATAAAATGAGTCACGAGGAAGGTTTCTGTGTGGTTTTTATTGTTTATAGTAATGATGAATGTGTAAAATAGGCGTTGTTATCTGTTCCATATTCAATTGGCGTTTGGAGTGACATCTCGTGACAACGATGGGAGCTACGAACTGGTCAGTTAGGGAGTAAGCGATATCCGGCGGGGAAAGCAGTATAGTAACAGTCGTCAGAGCAACGAAGCTTGACCGACATCAATACTTATCATAAATTAAAATCCCCCCACCGAGCGAGGTGGCGCAGTGGTTAGCACACCGGACTCGCATTCGGGAGGACGACGGTTCAATCCCGCGTCCGGCCATCCTGATTTAGGTTTTCCTTGGTTTCCCTACATCGCTCCAGGCAAATGCCGGGATGGTTCCTTTGAAAGGGCACGGCCGACTTCCTTCCCCATCCTTCCCTAATCCGATGAGACCGATGACCTCGCTGTTTGGTCTCTTCCCCCAAACAACCCAACCCAAAGTCCCCCACTCCGTTTTCCTGACCTTATGCGTAGGCTGATTTCAGAAACTACTGTGAGGATTTTGATAGAGTTTCACTAATAAACAGTCAAAATCACTACGAAGACTTGGGTAGATGACGAGTTACTATTTACTAATTACCTTTACGAAACTTTTCCCCGCTGACACCTCCTTAAAATGATGAAAGGTAAAAAAATGCATCGCCTGTCACATTTTAGTCCTTCCTGCAGTGAAACCTCACCATTAGGCATGGTGTATTAATTTATTGCTTCTTTACTACCGACGCTATTCAGATACGACTTCATAAACATTGAGATGCTTGAAAAACTTGGTTTTGCTTAAAATGGAGCGCAAATTACCCAGATTATACGCATTCAGCATTTCATAATGAGAACACTTAGCGACTTCCAACAAACTTTATGCACGATTTCAAACCTTTTCTAAACTTTTTCTCGCTTATATGCTTGACGTCAAATATTTAACACATTAACTAACTTGCAACTTCGAAGCTGTTTTATACTCGGGAATTCGATTCTTTAAGGAATCGGTGGTTCCCTGGTCTTAATACTTAAGTCGTCCTTGATGCGCAGTGCCTCTTCTGTAGCGTCTGGCTCGCGAGTTTGTCGACGAAACGATTTGACGCGCTCTACTCGTAAATGAACCAGTGACGATACGCACCGCTCTCCTTTCTCTCTTTGCTGACTCCTCAACTAATACTGCCTGGAAGGGGTCCCAGACTCAGAAGCAACACTCAAAGATCGGTGCGACGAGGATGAGTAAATTTTTCTTCAGGATTCGTCCAGCGTTCTTCGCTGGCTCAGTTGGTGTCAAGTACAAGTCCAAAGATTGCAGGTCCAACCCCCAGTCTGTCCAAGGCTTTTTATGTCACTTGTCGCTTCCAGCACGTCTCGCAAGGATTTTCATACCGAAAATTGACAGGTTTTACCGTGACTTGGAGTCCACGTTGAACAGCAGGCCTCCCTATAAATGGCTGTGTAGGTCAGTTGAATCAGTTGAATGATCAGAGGTAGGCGACAGCTAACCTCTTAAAAAAACTATGTCTAGTAGAACACTGGGGTGTTCATAGCAACCTTCCAGCTGAGGATATAACTGTTTTACCTTGGAATTCGACAGTGAATCTGTCTGGCGTCTACCTTTTCTACAAGCAGTTTTATGTGGAGGTTTTACATAGCTCGCTCCGCAATTACGGACATGTAGATTACGATCAAAGTAGGAATTAGTGGACACGACTCGTTACATTTCCTACAACATATTTTCCGTATAGAAAAAAAATCTCATTAGTTGATATATATGAGAGAAGAAGGAACAGACGCCACCGTGGGTACACTGTCGACTTGTGTTGCTGTTTGAATGTTCCATAATTTTTTATTTTTTTCTTGAGAGGGGCATCTGTAAAGTACTTACAGCGCGTAGATGCACACACACACACACACACACACACACACACACACACACACACACACACACACACACACACACACACACACACACACACAGAGAGAGAGAGAGAGAGAGAGAGAGAGAGAGAGAGAGAGAGAGAGAGAGAGAGAGAGAGAGAGAGAGAGAGAGAGAGAGAGAGAGAGACACCAAAAAAGTTTGGAGAAACATGTGTGGGAATCAGGGACATGGTTTTCAGCACGCGAGCGATCCTGGGCGGAGGGACAAACGTGGAAACAGCCGGCGCGAACCGCTGCTTGTTTATGCGGCGCCTTATCTAATCGACACTAGGTCTGTGTCGCCCGTTGTTTGCTCCAACTGTCGATCCGGGAAGTGTAGACCGCCTGCCCGGGCAGTTCCAGTCTCACCGCAAACTAAAGACGTGGCAGTCACACAAACATCGGTACGCCGTTAGGTCACGAGATTTAGTAGTATGTCCAGCGACAACGGCATAGTGTTTCAGGATGACAATGCACCACTACAGGCAATGCTGAATTTTAGTACCACCTCAACGCAGTTATCGTCAGTTTTGTTGAGCCACTGTGTGCCTTTCCAGACACGCTGCTCCCCGACCGCTGTAGGAAATTCGAATTTACTCATATTATTACGAGGGTTGATCAACAAAGAATAAATTTGGATAACATTGTCCAGAGGAGTAACAGCGATCTGGTAATGCAACTGGGTTAAAACAACGGTCTAGATCGCAACAATATTTTACTAATGACCGGTTTCGACTTCATTTAGGAGTTTACATTGCTGCGTAAGGTTCCGAGGAGGTGCCAGCAACAGCCATTTTTTGAAGATGACTTTTGCGCGGAGTCGAAACTGGTCCATAATAAAATAGTATTGCGATCTAGACTATTTCTTAATCCAGTTGCCGGCCGGGGTGGCCGAGCGGTTCTAGGCGCTACAGTCTGGAAACGCGCGACCGCTACGGTCGCAGATTCGAATCCAGCCTCGGGCATGGATGTGTATGATGTCCTTAGGTTAGTTAGGTTTAAGTAGTTCTCAGTTCTAGGGGACTGATGACCTCAGAAGTTAAGTCCCGTAGTGCTCAGAGCCATTTGAGCCATTTAATCCAGTTGATCAACAAAGACTGAGACAGATTTCTTCCTGTAGTTTCCGTGATAGTTTCCAACCTGTGAGATGAATATTTGAAAAGAGCACGTGTTTATGTACAATGTCCATAGGAGGCTACACTCTCGTATCGATAGGTTGGTACGAATGCTATATTTTGTAGAAGCTGTTTGAATTTCGCACACCAAACAATGGACGTGGCGCGAGAGGAGCAGTACGGCGCACTAAAATTCTGTGTTCGTTTAAACCACACTGCCACTGAAACTTAAAGAAGGCTACAGCAAGCGTACGGCGAAGATGCACTACTTCGTACAACAGTGTCACGGTGATTCAAAGACTTCAGAGAAGGTCGATTCTCAAGGACCTGACAAAGACAGAGACAGAGACGCTATAAATAAAAGTGCAATCAAGTAGGATGCGAATACTTTGAAAAAGATCATGCAAATGTTGAGATGGAGTAATAAACATCAATGAAGAAAGAAAAAAAAGAGGTGTCAGTCATTGTTGATCAACCATGTCATTTACCGTTTGAAGCAGTTGGGAAATTTAAAAGAAAAATATACTTAGTGTTTAAAACATTCCCAATATTTTTACAGATAATAGTACTGCTCAAAAACTAGGAAATAAGAGCTATAAAGATACACTGCCTGATCAAAAAGAAAAAAGGAAGAAAAGAGAAGCTGCAAGAGGGGAGAAGGAAACGAAATACAACTTGAGGGGGAACTTGGTAGTATTAACACACTTTAAGAGTACTGCGATGTCCCCCGCTGACCTGCGTGGATGCATTGATTCGGTTGGGGAGGGTCTCATAAAGCGGTTGTGTTCTCTCCTGGGCCAAACCGGCCCACAACTGTTGCATATTGTCCTTGACATCCTGGATACTGTCAGTGAGATAGAATTGACGTCCGAGCTTGTCCCACTCATGTTCTATCGGCAACAGAAGCGGAGATCTTGCTTGCAGTGAGAGCACCTCAACCTCATGCACGTATCAGCCTTGTAACAAAACCTCACTGGATTGTCGTATAGAGGAAGAAACTGGTTGTTCTTCATTCGTGGCCATAACTAAGCTGGAGACTGCTGTCTTTTTATATAAGATAGAACAGCATTGCTTAGCACTGGGAGTCACCGAACAGGGGTAGCGTACCAGATACAATGCTCACGTTTCAAAAATGGTTCAAATGGCTCTGAGCACTATGGGACTCAACTGCTGAGGTCATTAGTCCCCTAGAACTTAGAACTAGTTAAACCTAACTAACCTAAGGACATCACAAACATCCATGCCCGAGGCAGGATTCGAACCTGCGACCGTAGCGGTCTTACGGTTCCAGACTGCAGCGCCTTTAACCGCGCGGTCACTTCGGCCGGCGCTCACGTTTCATCGATCCCGAGTATCCACTATGTGATCCATACACCTGAACAGTATTCAGCTAATGAATAAACCAAGGCCAATGCCGACATTCTCAAAGGCTCTCCGTCCGCACTCTATGAAGTTTGCAACTACTTTCCGAAGGCAGATTCTGTGGGTAAGCGAGTTATCCAACATGACTCCCAGATGCTTTGGACTGCTAGTCCTATGTAATATATTATTTCTGAATATTATCCACGGACAGTGGTTCGCGTATTGATAGCTAAGATGAACACTCCGCTGCAGAGTGAAAATCTCATTCTATGCTAAGATGATATGCTGGAACTTCTCTCTTCAGCTGGTCTGGTTTGAGGTTACACGTCTTCTGGCCGGACATGGGTGCATGTCGGAATGAACTGATACTGCTGACGATCTACAACCGTCTTAAGAGAGTCAGCGAAATTATACAGGATTTGGGATGGACATAATTAAAACAAAGGCGTTTTTCGTTGCGGCGGAACCTTCTCGCGAAATTCCAATCACCAATTTTCCTCTCCGAATGCGAAAATATTTTATTGACACCGACCTACATACGAAGAAACGATCATCTGATAAAATAAGGGAAATCAGAGCTCGTACAGAAAGATATAGGTGTTCGTTCTTTCTGCGCGCTACACTAGATTGGAACAATATGTTTTGCAGAGTATCCATGCAGATGTAGACGTAGAAACAGACCAATCAGCTGTGCAATTTTTATTAAGGACATGAATATTTGTATCGGACTGAGATTCGAACCCAGAATTCCTGCAGTCGCCTTAACTACCTCGGCTATCGGTGCAAGTCTCAATCTCCGTATATCACAGAGTTCACGCCCCTTAGTGCTCTCACACTTTCTGTGATTACTGCACTGGGAGAGAGAATGTTACTATCGTCGTTTTGCCATTGTGTATTGAACCGGGACCCAGAAACGACGGAGAGGCTTCTTCCCGCCGCAGCCCTCAATGGTTTACAACCCCATAACAGTCCACAGCAGGCCCCGCAGCCGCCCCACATGGAACCCAGCGTTATTGTGCGGTTCGGCCCCCAGTGGATCCCCCAGGGAACGTCTCATACCAGATGAGTGTGACCCCAAACGTCTGCGTGGTAGAGTAATTATGGTGTACGCGTACGTGGAGACAAGTGTTTACGCAGCAGTCGCCGGCATACTGTAACTGAGGTGGAATAAGGGGAACCAGCCTGCATTCTCCTAGGCAGATGGAAAACCGCCTTAAAAACCATCCACAGACTGATGTCTAATCGTATTCGGAGCTGCGAATACATTTTGTCTGTCTGACGGTATCGTCCGTTGAGCCACTATGCAGATGTCATTCGCGTGTATAAACTTGCGAGGCAAGCTTCTGGTTGAACAGTGTAGCGGAAGAAACTGAAAACTGGCGGTTATTCTCAATAATGTCGAAGAAGATGATATTTGTGTAGGGAACCGCCTTTCATTAAAAACCTCCTTCGCCAGACTGAGTCGTACGCTGTGGACAGGCCTAGAAGATAACAACACGTTTTTCCCTATCCTCTCAAAGCCAATGTTAAAAAATATATCGGCTCAACCACTTGTTTATAGTGTAAAACACTAAGATTGACGCGTTTCGGAAGTCAAGCTTCCATCATCAGAAGAATAAAAAGTAAAAGAACCTGTTAATACTCGCTGAACTGGAACATGCACCAGGCACAATAAAATTAATAATAAAATTAAAACATAGTGGCTACTTCCCTTGTTGCAGCCGTGTCTTCCAAAGTGCATCTCCACATGGTCGTTAAAATATAAAAAACTCTAAAATGGTGTCGCCTATGGTGTTCAACATCTAACCACATGGCTGTCTACTCTATCGTCGTAAACCGCCCGTGCGTCTTCGTTGATACCACACACCACGTAGCCAAACACGACACTGAAGCGCGAGTGAGCTCACGCGCAAGTAAACAAGGAAGTCACAGAGATGTCTATACAAACAGATAACGTATACATGTTCCAAGGACCTCATGAAATGATGGTATCCTGCCAATTGCTAAAAATGTAGTTACTAAAAGAAATCAGTGAAATGTTTGAAAAAGTTATTTGTATCACCAGTTAGCTGTTCATTCAGTGTGTTCTGATTATCCACGCTATGTATTGTAATTTCCAGCTGTTCTAGTAGATCCAGCTTTTTGCCTTTGTCCTGTCTATGTAAAATAACGAGATCCTGATCTATTCCCAACATGGGGTGTCCCGTTTCCCAAGTATGCGTGCCTACAGCTGACTTTTCGAAATTATTAAGCCGGAAAGCATCGATATGTTCTTTGTAACTTTGTTTACTTGCGCGTGAGCTCACTCGCGTTTCAGTGTCGTGTTTGGCTACGTGGTGTGTGGTATCAACGAAGACGCACGGGCGGTTTACGACGATAGAGTAGACAGCCATGTGGTTAGATGTTGAACACCATAGGCGACACCATTTTAGAGTTTTTTATATTTTAACGACCATGTGGAGATGCACCTTGGAAGACACGGCTGCAACATGGGAAGTAGCCACGCTGTTTTAATTTTATTACCAATTATATTGTGCCTGGTGCATGTTCCATTTTAGCGAGTTTTAACAGGTTCTTTTACTTTTTATTATTGTGATGATGGAAGCTTGACTTCCGAAACGCGTCAATCTTAGTGTTTTACATTATAAATAAGTGGTTGAGCCGATATATTTTTTAACATTGACATTCAAAACCACGACCTCTCATCCAGTATGGATAAAATAAAAGATCTCAAAGCCAGTTTCCAAATAGGTAGTTCAGAAGAGGACTAAAATTCGTGGAAGTGCAGTTTTTACACCCATCAACGAGAAGATGTCCTGCATGGCGTAAGTGTTATCAAGTGGTTGTTGCCCAAGCTTGAAATATCGATTGATTTGCACTGTAATGCTCAGCGTATCTGTTGTAGTCAGGGCTACCCGACGGCGACCTCGTCATCCCGGCTGAAGCGGAACTGACGTGTTCGGTGCGGACCCTTGACAGGCCAACACGACTTGGAAGATGGAGTGCCCCATGCGTGTGGCGGTGATGACGTGTCCCCCCTGACGACCAGTACAAGGTCTGGCCGTATCACTCTCACGTGTCAGGCCTGCCGGCTACTAGGTGCGTACGGACGATAGGCGCTATCTCTGCAATGCGGCACACGTCTGCAATCAAATACTTGTGCGCGTATTTTGGAGAACACTGTATCACTCCACTTGACAATCATCGCATACTTTTAATCTTCTCCTGGTTGGATCCTGCCTGCAGAAAACTGTACAGGATCTTAAAAGACAATTATATTCTCCACCTCGGCTATATTACGGTTATCGCCATTTACGTCACGCCATCACCTGATTTCAGCGATGTGCTATTTTCAGATGCTTATTCATCATAGGTACGTCCATCATTTAAATATACAGGCTGAATCACCTAAAACTTGCACCACAGATATTGCAGAAATGGAAAGTGTTATTGATGTGTGGTTTCCGCAGAATGGATTAGTAGTCAGGGGCTCGTACTGCTAGCCAATAGCCGACCGATGCGGTCGTAGGTTCGAATCCTGTCTCGGGCATGGATGTGTGTGATGTCCTTAGGTTAATTAGGTTTAAGTAGTTCTAAGTTCTAGGGTACTGATGACCTCAGAAGTTAAGTCCCATAGTGCTCAGAGCCATTTTTGTTAGCCAATAAGCAGACTGTAATAATATTTTTTATTCAAACGTACTTTTTACAATGGAACAATGCTTATTGACATTAACAAAATAAAAGTAGGATAAATTAGAATGTCAGCGGTGTTTGTTGCAGGATTCAAATGGTTCAAATGACTCTGAGCACTATGGGACTTAACATCTGAAGTCATCAGTCCCCTACAACTTAAAACCACTTAAACATAACTAACCTAAGGACATCGCACACATCCATGCCCGAGGCAGGATTCGAACCTGCGACCGTAGCGGTCGCGCGGTTTCAGACTGTAGCGCCTACAACCGCTCGGCCACACTGGCCGGCTGTTGCAGGACTGTAGTGCAAGTCGTTTACGAAATATCGTATTTTCAAAGGTTTCTACACTGACGTTTGCTTGTGCCATTCAACCTGTGTAGTTCCTAGGTACGATGTTGTTCTGTTTGCTTCTAGTGTGCCTGCGTGTTCCTTGAGTGCACTGCGACTTGCTTGTCAGTTAATGTGTGACTATGGGATTTACCAATGCAGAAGAAGCCGAGATGCTCATGATATATGGAGAGAGTAACATAAAGCAGTTCGTTCGTGTACGGCGTATGCGGCAAGATATGCCAACAGATGCCACCCACCTCGGCAATTAAGACAGAAGAGGGGGAAATTAATGTTTTTGCTGCTTTTGCAGTTGATCCGCACGTTCGTTCCAGGGCAATCGCACGTGGAAGTGGTATGAGTCAGACAAGTGTCCTGGCATGAGTCAGACAAGTGTCTGCGCATTCTCC
Source organism: Schistocerca americana (assembly GCF_021461395.2). Lineage (NCBI taxonomy): Eukaryota > Metazoa > Arthropoda > Insecta > Orthoptera > Acrididae > Schistocerca > Schistocerca americana. The sequence goes on along the minus strand of NC_060119.1, from coordinate 554,509,394 downwards.
ATCGACATACTTTCCGTCCGTATCACATCTCTCTCCGTTAAGAGCTGCATGGGAACGATTATGAGAATCGTGTTAACTTCTGTACTTGGGCATTAAGACAAGCTACTCCAGATGTACCATGTATCCCGTTTAATGATGAAGCCACATTTATCAGTCATGGCCAGATAAACCGCCGAAACACGCACTATTGGTGTGGTCACAATCCACAATTCGTCAGGTGAAACTTCAGCTTTCATGGAGTGTGGATGTGTGGTACTGAATAGTCAACCCTCATCTCACAGGCCCGTTTTTCATAACAGAATACTGAACGCGGACAAGTATCGCAGCCTCCTAACAGACCATCTTCCACAACTGCTACAAAACGTTCCTCTTCAGACTAGGAGGAACCTGTGGTACCTACATGATGGCTGTCCAGCCCATAGTGCACGAAGTACTACTGTATGTCTTCACGAATTGTTTCCAAATCGTTGGATTGGACGCAGAACACCCGTACCTTGGCTGGCCAGTTCCTAGGATTTGACGCCTGTAGACTTTCTTCTAGGGGAAAGCTGATAAACGCTGCCGTCAAGGACACACCAACTAGTCTCAATGATAGGCAACGACGTTTTACTTAAGCCTGGCCGGACATCTCCACTGAAAAGTTAGCACTTGTTCAGCAGTCGTCCCATACCATAAGGGAAGCGTGTATTGGGGCTGCCGTGGTCATTTTGAACACAACCTGTGATGGTCAGTTGTCTTGTTACTGGTCATAATCCACGTAACTAGTGTATACATTTATGTTGTTCTTTAGTATGTGCTACCAGAGGTATCGTGAAGTGTCGGTATGGGGACTTTTCAAAATACGATGTCTCTTAACCGCACTAGAATCCTCAAAAAGACACCACTGATATTCTAATTTACCTTACTTTCAATTTGTTAATATCAATAGGCATCTTTCCATTTTAAAAAAGTGCATGTTTGCACAAAAAATGCACTTTCTAAGTATTACAATTTGTTGATTGGCTAATAATGAGAGCTCCTGACTACCAATCCATTCTGCGAAAAAAAGCGCATCAGTAGCACTTTCCATTTCCGCAATATCTGCGGTGCAACTTTTACGCGATTCACGCTGTGTAACTGCAGTCGCTGTAGAGTCGAACGAGAACAACGTCCCATACTGGTCAACGACTTAAAGAACACTGCTGCCGTGGTGTCATAACATACTAACATAAAAGCTCATAGTATATCGCACAGAACATAGCTCTGCACGAGTTGATTTGATACCGTCCAGCTATAGTAAACAGTAGTTCAAAACATACCGATATCAGTCACCACCGCCCAGCAGAATCGATCCTATAGATATGTCCCACGTACATGGTACCTAATCATAGTACACCTTTTGTCGGCGAATTTATTGTTACTTTATAGGTGTTTGACTTGCGCGCACACTTGACCAGGAGTCATCAAATAGGGTAGAATGCTCCCAGTTTTCGTCAGTATGTACACCTAAAAAATTGAAGTGGAAGGAGCATGTTACTGAGCTTCGCAAACAGTCAAGTTCATCTACTTTCACTCTTCGTATCTTCCTATAATTGCTAATCTTGGAAACGAACGAATTAACTCCCTGATATGTTTTGCATATTACCACTCAATAATGTCTCATTGATTAATTTTATGGGGTAATTCACCAATAATAAAAGAAGTATTAATTACGCAAAAGCGAGCAGTAAAAAGTAATATGTGGTGATCACCGATGGGCGTCATACAGGTACATCATCAATCAAGCCAGGCATTTTAACTACGCCGTCACAAACATATATTCGCTAATGAATCTCGTCGTAAATAATACATCACAATATGAGAAGAGCAGTGAGGTCAATTCCTACAGCGATAGAGGGGAAAATGCCCCTTACTACGCATTGTTACAGCTGTCAGTGGCTCCGAAAGAATTTCATCATGCAGTAACAAAAATCTTTGATCATTTGTTCAATAACATAAAATCTATGACAGTAGCAAAGTAAATTTTAAATCTAACCTAAAATCATTTGTCCTGGACAACTTCTTGTGTTCCATGGACCAATTTCTATTTAAAAACTGGCAGCTTGAGAAAAAACTGTCTTTTTAAGTAAAGTAGACTAAAAAAAATAATGTGTTCATTAAGGTTAACATTAATCGTGCATGCATGGATTGTAAACTGAATCGTTCCACATTATTTCGTTAAAAGAACAGTTTAAGTCATCTATGGAACATGTAACTAGCTCACTCACTCACACTCACACACACTTGTTGACGCTTACTTCATGGTTCAAAATGGTTCAAATGGCTCTGAGCACTATGGGACTCAACATCTGTGGTCATCAGTCCCCTAGAACTACTTAAACCTAACTAACCTAAGGACATAAGGATTCGAACCTGCGACCGTAGCAGTCGCGCTGTTCCGGACTGAGCGTCTAGAACCGCTTGGCCACCACGGCCGGCGCTTACTTCATTTCACATAGCAAGTTATTATATAACCGCGCAGAGTGGCCGCGCGGCCTCTCCCGCCGGAGGTTCGACCCCTCCCTCGGGCATGGCTTTGTGTGTGTGTGTGTGTGTGTGTGTGTGTGTGTGTGTGTGTGTGTGGCGTTCTTAGCGTAAGTGGTAGTGTGTAAGTCTAGGGACCGATGACAGCAGTTTGGTTCAAAAAATGACTCTGAGCACTATGGGACTTAACATCTGAGGTCAGCAGTCCCCTAGACTTAGAGCTACTGAAACATAACTAACCTAAGGACATCACACACATCCATGCCCGAGGCAGGATTCGAACCTGCGACCGTTGCAACAGCGCGGTTCCAGACTGAAGCGCCTAGAACCGCTCGACCACAGCGACCGGCGCAGTTTGCTCCTTTAGGAATTCACACAAAAATTTTTTATTATGTAATGAAAGTTAATACTTTAAAAAGCATTTCGAAACACCGAAATTTAAAATCTTTCGCAACCTTATGGAGTTTATAAGCCATCGTACAAACAAGGGCGACAAGTTGGAAAGTCTTTAATTCAAACACAGTGTCGGTCCGATGTTCTTGTAAGCACTTGTTTCGTTGACTAAGCGACAGTGCGGAATTAGTCGAATGCTTCCAGAAGTCAAACACAACATCAACCTGGACGCAGCTACTACTGTCTTCTGGGCCTCGTGGACGAACAGGCAGACCGCTGCTTTCTGAACCTATGTTGATTCCCATATAGATTTTCAATCCGCAAAAACGACCATAATACGCGGGCAATAAACGTGTTCCATTATTCTACAACAGACTGACGGACGGAATATAGGTCTATAGCTGTGCGTACCTGTCCGAAGCCATTCTTGAAAACGGGAATGACCGCCTTTTTCCAGCTGCTCGGTATACTTCGTCGCACCATCGACTTGCGTTAAACTACTGGCAGAAGTGTAGCATAATCTACATAGGAAGATGCAAATATCCGGCCGGGCCCGATCACTTTACCTCTGTTAAGAGATTTCAGTAGATTTTCTAATCCGTTATCACTTATCTTAATATTGGCCATTTCCGCATGCGCGCCATGTTGAAAAGAAGAAACATAATATGTTCTCCTCAGAGGAACAGCACTTGTTGTGTCTGTCAGTACTGCATTGTATTCCAGGAACTGATGTTGACAGCTAACGTTGCGCAAAATGTTGTTCTCGAAAGGAGATTAAGCAGTAAACACGTCAGAGAAATAACGGTATCTACGGGAATAAGTAAGCCGCCAAAAAATTTCCAGGTTATAAAAGTGACGACGACGTCGATAGTCACTTGGCGGCTGGGAAAATTTCTGCTGTCGCTGTCAAACACGTTTTAGGAGATCGAAGTCTCTCTGCGACATCTGATTGCACTCAGCGGTAGTTCAGGTTACGGCGCTGGTTTCTAAAGGGGTCCTTCCGCGCAGCTGCAGTCTTAGCTACCGACTACCTTCGGCTGAAGAGGGAGTGGGGGAATTTCAGCCCGCGTCCATAGTATGGGGGCGTCGCTTCGTCGAATCCCACATATACATTATCTAATTAAAAGTATACGGAGACCCCTATGAAATGCGGAATTAACCACTAGATGTCACGAGAGGGGGACGATTCGTTATAAGACTAAGAGGAGAGTACTGTGGTGTCAGTAAAGTAGTAACAGCGGAGTGGATCTGTCAGGAGAGGTCAGTAACTTCAAACGTGGACTAGTCATTCGAGGTCACCTGAGTAACAAGTCCATGAGAGACATTTCAACCTTTCTGAAAGTGCTCGAGTCTACTTTTGGCCATTTTATCGTGAAGTGGAAACGAGATGGCAGAACCACAGCTAAACCAAGAGCATATAATGACGCACAGGGACCGTCGAACGTTGCGAAGGGTGCCTATAACAATCACACGTAATCAGTGGAAGGAATTCTCGTGGGTTCCAACGTGCTACAAACAGTCCAGCTAGGACAACGACCGTGCTTAGGGAGTCAACGAGATGTAGCGTCCGTAGATGATTGAAAGAAATGGATAGGGTGTCCCAAAAAACAACGATGACCTTTAGGGACAGGTCCTTACATTGAAACAAGAAAAAAAAATCTAGTAAACGTTGGCTCCAAAATGCATACCTTAAGAGCTATGAGCACTTGTTTATCTTCGATGCTGTCCAACTCATCTCTTCTACTGAACAAGTGCCGGCCGATGTGGCCGAGCGGTTCTAGGCGCTTCAGTCTGGAACCGCGCGACCGCTACGGTCGCAGTTTCGAATCCTGCCTCGGGCATGGATGTGTGTGATGTTCTTAGGTTAGCTAGGTTTAAGTAGTTCTAAGTTATATGGGACTGATGCCCTCAGATGTTAAGTCCCATAGTGCTCAGAGCCATTTGATTTGAACTGAACAAGTGCTCATAGCTGTTAAGCAATGCATTATAGAGCTCATGATTGTTAGACATTTTTCCTTGTGTTGGTATAAGTAACCTGTCCCTAAGGCTTGTCGGTATTTTTTTTTTTTGGGGGGGGGGGGGGGGGGGAGATCACCGCGTATATATAATGAAATTCACAAGGTGTTGTAAGTATTTTAGACAAGAGAAATGTAATAACAATTATGAACATTTGTTACTTAGTTATTTATGACGATCAGCGAGGAAAGAAACCGTTTACCTTGTACTTCTCTCGTTTCGTCGTTAGATAAATCGGACGTCAGTACAATAAAATACACTCACGTTCAGAAAAAAACAGAACACCTTGAACGATAATAGGGAGGACTTTCATACTCACAGGACATGTACATTAGTACGATCTGCAGAAAGTATTAGCATTTGAACCACATTGGTCCGCAGGTTCAAGGTCAACATGGATATCGCGCTGCAACAACACGTACCGATAAAATGAGCCTGCGGTTCTCGTTGTCGCTATAAACTGAAAGTAATGGATCAGTGTGACTTGAGCAGACGTGAAGGATGCCTTGCAGGCGTAAGCGCAAACCGTAAGGTCTAGTCCGTGAGTTTGGAAGAGGGTGCATTATTTGCATGTGAGAATGTGATGCATATATCCGGGAAATTGCTGCTCGTGTGGGACGAAGTATTTCGGCAGTGCAACGAATGTGTGCAGAAAAGTTCACGGAAGGCCATGGAACCGATAAGATGGGTCAGGTCGCACCACCAAGACCACCCTCAGAGAAGATCGACACCTCATCCGAATGGCACTGCAGGACAAAGATGCGTTTTCCTCGGCTCTGGCGCACCAGTGGAAGAGAGTAATCCATCGTACAGTATCAGGGGTGACAGTCCGTCGCCGTTTGTTACGACATGGGTTACGTGCGCATTGTCCACTTCTCTGTCTACCTTTGGCGAATGTGTAGAAACACGTTAGATGCCAGTGGTGTATGGAAGACGTCACTGAGTACAGGAATGGCGTCATATAGCATTAAAGCACGAATCCAGATTCTGTTTGTTTGAAAATGATGGCCGCCTTTTGGTTCGCCGCAGACAGGGGACCGGTATACCAGTGACTGCATTCGCGCAAGACGTACAGCACCAACTCAAGGCCCTGTGGCGCGGGGTGCTATAATATACAGCTACAAATCGCAGTTCGTGCGTGTCTGGGGCTATGTGACCAGTGTCACGTAGTCGTTAATGACATCCTGCGGCCCGTAGCCATACCTTTCCGGCACAATACTGCAGACGACATTTTTCAGCAAGACAACGCGCGATCACATGTTGCTGCACGAACACGTGCCTTCTTGGTTTCACAGGACGTCAACCTTTTCCACTGGTGCGCTAGACCACCAGACTTGTAACCAATCAAAAATGTATGGCATGTGATGAAACGACGGGAGCAGTGCTGTCACCCAATGCCAACCCCACACATGAACTTTGGAACCAGGTGAATGTAGCATGCGTGTGTGATGTCCTTAGGTTAGTTAGGGTTAAGTAGTTCTAAGTTCTAGGGGACTGATGACCACAGATGTTAAGTTCCATAGTGCTCAGAGCCATTTGAACCATTTTTTGAATGTAGCGCGGATGGCTATACCACAGGAACCCATTTGCGCCTTAGACGCATCGATGCCATCACGCAAGGAATAAGTTATCATGCCCCATGTGTCTTTGTGTTTAGTAGACAATAGGACACACATTACACAGAGGTGACTGAAATGCTAATCATTTCTGCAGAACATACTAATATACATGTACTCTGAATATGAACATCCTACCCCTAGTCGTTCAAGGTGATCTGTTGTTTTTGAACATGAGTGTAGTTGCACTCCGTGTTAACAAAGAGCAGCAAATATGGAGTACTATTGGCTGAAGGTACAATAACGGAAATAATGAGTGCTCGAAGGTTAGTTGCCCTAAATATTTATATTCAATAAATTTTTCTCCATGAGATGAAAGTATATCAGTCGCGACACCTGAGCGCATATGTACATGTCCAACTACAACTATCTGCTACTGAAATTACGATATGTGTGGAATAACTATCAGAACAGTAGCACTTGCATCCTAAACCATGCTTGAGGTGCTGTAGAGAGAGACGTCTCTGGATACTGGATGACTGAAAACAAGTGATTTGGAGTGATGAAACGCGCTGTAGCCTGTGGCAATCCGATGGAATGGTTTGGGTTTGGCGAATGCCTGAGGAACGTTACCTAGCAGCGTGTGTATTGCCAGCAGCGAAGTGCAGAGGAGGGGTATTATGGTATGAGGATGTTTTTCGTACTTAGGAGTAGTACCCATATTACCTGCCAGGTTAGCTGAGAGCGCTAACGCGCTGCTTCCTGGACTCGGGTAGGCGCGCCGGCCACGGATCTAATCCGCCCGGCGGATTAACGATGAAGGCCGGTGTGCCAGCCAGTCTGAATGTGATTTTTAGGCGGTTTTCCACATCCCACCAGGTGAATACCGGGCTGGTCCCCACGGCCCGCCTCAGTTACACGCCTCGCAGACATTTGAAACACGTTCGCGCTATTTCACACTTTACACTAGACGCAAACAGCTGGGGATACACTGATTCCATCCCAGGGGGTATGGGGTGGCGGCATGAAGGGCATCCAGCCACCCCTTCCAATTAACCTTGCCAAATCCAATTGTAACCACGCCGACCCCGAGAAGTGCGGGACAAAGGCGTAAGCAAAAGAAGAAGAAGAAGAAGAAGAAGATGTGGTCCTCTTATTGCGCATAAGAAAACGCGAAATGCAGGATGACACTTACAGCATTTTACAGCAGGTCCAGCATTACATGACCACATACTTTTGATCAAATAGTGTAGGGTGAGTATATATGTCACTTTTGACGCTTTTTGATGCTTTAAAGATATTGATATTACATGTTCACTATGGCATCACAAAATAGCGAATCAGAGAGATAAATATTGCTATATGTTGCTTTAGATGTTTTCGATACTTTTCTATGTGGCTTCCCTCAGACATTTTCATGTATATACTTTTCTCTTCATAGTCTATATCTTTCTTATATTTGTCGCCTCATCATTATCATAAAATTTGTGTGAATGTGTAATGTCTTTTCCTTCAGACATGTCTGAAAAACAAACACCACGATTTCATATAGTTGATTCGTCTCGATGGACTCTAAAAATTAGTGAGCATGGAGGAGATGGACGGGACTGCGGACAGGTGGAAGTGTGGGTCAGCCGTGGATCACGCCGAGATAGTCCGCGCATTTGAGATAAGCATTGTGCATGCTTGGCGCAGTGGTTAACACAACTGCGTAGTAAGCAGGAGGTTCCAGTTCGAGTCCCGCTCCGGCACTCATTTTCACTCGTCGCCAGTGATACCGCAAAAAATCCAGATGCAGCTGATATTATTAATTTCTTACCTTTCCTTTGTCCTCCCTCTACCTTCAATTGGTTCAAATGGCTCTGAGCACTATGGGACTCAACTGCTGAGGTCATTAGTCCCCTAGAACTTAGAACTAGTTAAACCTAACTAACCTAAGGACATCACAAACATCCATGCCCGAGGCAGGATTCGAACCTGCGACCGTTGCGGTCTTGCGGTTCCAGACTGCAGCGCCTTTAACCGCACGGCCACTTCGGCCGGCTACCTTCAATTACATAATGAGCTTTGTGCTGTCATTTTACACGATTTTGGTGTTGGACGTTCCTCCACCTGTGGCAGAGCAGCGCCCAAACCAGGAGCTTAATTAGCTACACTCCGGTCAAATGCTTGCTCCCGCCTTTTACTCCCGCCGGGCTTCGAGTTATTCGTCGCCTGCTACGGTAGCACCGGAGTTAACCGTTGCTTCGAGCTATCCACATATTAACCGATTCAGTGTGACTAGCTCCACTTTGTGCTATTTGGGACGGGCCATTCCTTCGTAATTGCGACAGTAAAACACAAGTTCTCGCACCAGAAAGACCGGATGAGGCCTACCTCTGTAACGGATTCCGTGAAACCGTTCCCGCCCCCCCGGAAATGCACCCACGGCAGCTACACAAGCGGCGGACCGACACCCGGATTTCAAGCTCCGCGTCAGCAGCGAGGCGTTCTTCAATAGCGCATTGTCAGCGCGAGCTAAGAGATCCGGGTTCGAAAACGGCCCGGCACACGGATGTAATCTGCCAGTGTGATTCATTAAGGTCAACCGGCGCCGCTGGGTCAAATGTACCGGCCAAGTAACTGAGTTTTATTTTTACTTTTTTATGCAACTACCAGTCCGTCCATTTCTGACGACAGGTGATTGCACTAGCAGTGGAGGATATATAGGCTATATAGCGTCGCGGGGAGATAGGGTAAGCAATTTTTGAACACTGTTAAGGTAAATACATTGTTTGTTCTCCATCAAAATCTTTCATTTACTAACTATGCCTGTCAGTAGTTAGTGCCTTCAGTAGTTAGAATCTTTTATTTAGCTGGCAGTATTGACGCACGCTGTATTGCAGTAGTTTGAGTAACGAAGATTTTTGTAAAGTATAGATTATTGTTAGTCAGGGCCATTCTTTTGTAGGGATTACTGAAAGTCAGATTGCGTTGCGCTAAAAAAAAATGTGTATCAGTTTACTGTTGGTTAGAATAAATAAAGAGAGAAATGTCTGAGTACGTTCAGTTTTGCTCAGCTGTTTGAAAATCAAATAACGTAAGAGGTTTACCAGCACTGTCATTCTTAATTTTTCTAAGGGGTTCAAAATTGTTCAAATGACTCTGAGCACTATGGTACTTAACTTCTGAGGTCATCAGTCCCCTACAACTTAGAACTACTTACAACTAACTAACTTAAGGACATCACACACATCCATGCCCGAGGCAGGATTCGAACCTGCGACCGTAGCGGTCACGCGGTTTCAGACTGAAGCGCCTAGAACCGCTCAGCCACTCCGGCCGGCTTTCTAAGGGGATGTTTCAAATTCAGACGTTGTAATAAGGAAGCTGAGGGATTTATCTGACTTTCAAAAAGGGCATGATCATTGGCTTTCGGGCCAAGGGTGAAAGCATTTCCAAAATGGCTAGGTTTGTAAATTGTTCGCATGCCACCGTGGTTAAAGTATACCTCTCACGACACAACTGCGCTATCCAAACCTGGCGCCGAGGCAACTGTGGTGCATGACGCGACACAGTTGATAGGGGTGAACGACGGCTGCGGAGATGTGTACGGGTGAACAGACGTGCAAGTGTTGAGCAGTCGACCACCCAGATGAACCAAGTGGCTACCAACAGTGTCTCCTCAACGACCGTTCATGTTGCTTGTGTATGGGCTTGGTTCATGCACTCATGCTGACCTTGCTCATTGGCGACGAAGGCTGCACGCCAGTATAGCTACTGGGCAACCACTGATTGGCGACAGGCGGCCTCTACAGGTGAATCACGTTTTATGCTCCATTGGACAGTTGGCCGTTGGAGATTACCGTCCGGCAGCAATAGTAAAGAAAATGGCTCTGAGCACTATGGAACTTAACATCTGTGGTCATCAGCCCCCTAGAACTTAGAACTACTTACACATAACTAACCTAAGGACATCACACACATCCATGCCCGAGGCAGGATTGGAACATGCGACCGTAGCGTTCACTCAGTTCCAGACTGAAGCGCCTAGAACCGCACGGCCACACCGGCCGGCAGCAATAGTCCAGGCCGGAGGAGGGAGCAATATGGGGGAATGTTTCGTGGCATTTCATGGGTGATCTCGCCTTTCTGGAAGGCACAATGGATCAACACAAGTATACATCTATCCCTGGGGACCATTTCCACGCCCACGTGCAGTTCATACTTCCCTGGCACGATGGCATCTATCAGGAGGACAATGCAGCGTGTCACGTAGCTCGCAGTACGTGCGTGGTTTAGAGAGCACCAGCATAAGTTTACGCTAGTCCCCTGGACACCAAACCTCCCGTGTTTGAACCCAGTCGAGAATCCGTGGGACAGCTAAATTTTAAATTTGTGTGAATTCTTAAGGGACCAAACTACTGAGGTCATCGGTCCCTAGACTTACACGCTACTTAAACTCCGGCGAAATGGGCCGCGCAGTCCGTGACATGGCGCCTCTAACCGCGCGGCGGTACAACATCAGTTGGGCTATGTAAAACATTCTCAGTATTCTTGCCGCGTCAGTTCTGGATAAAATATCGAGCTTTCGACGATTACCTCCATCGTCATCGTCAGGAGAAACTGACTGTCTTCACTGCTGCTCGATGCAGAGAAGCAGTAGAGACGTTCCTTCCAAGGTTTAAGTTCCAACGGAAGCGGTGGCGCCACCGGCGCACACAGTGACACCGTCTGCGATAGCAGGACGTAATCGCCGACCAATCAGAAGCCGTCCGCGGGCTATAAAAAGGCTACCACAGCAGCAGTGAAGACAGTCAGTTGCTCCTGACGATGATGATGGAGGTAGTCGTCGAAAGCTGGAGATTTTATCCACAACTGAAGCGGCAAGAATACCGAGAATGTTTTACATATAAGTGCCGTCGCGAAAAACTTCATTCCCATCAGTTGGGCTGTTCACGCTATGGATCCTTGCTCGAGAAGCCTAGCGCAGCACTAGAGTTGGCATGCTTCCACATCCCTGCCGGTGCCTTCCAGAACCTCATTGACACACTTCCTGCACGCCTCGCAGCAGTCCAAATCGCAAAAGATGCTGCTTATTCAGGCTTTTGACAGCTGGTCGTATTAATTTGACTCAACATTGTACTTTCACATGCATGAAGATAAAACTTGGAGTAAATTATAACTTGTGCAGACGACTATAAAGTTTTTATTTTTTTATTTTAGGCGAATCATCCCATTTTACAAGGTTATATATCTATTACATGCGGGTATATATATCTTCCGGACTTTTTTTAAAATTAAGTTTTGGGTACAAGTTTACATTTACATTTCGCAAATTTTCAATTTGCCCTCGACCGATGCGCGACAAACATCCGGACGATAGTCAAAATTGTTCCACATTTTTGCGAGGGTGCCTGGAGTCACTGCATTCACTGTTGTTGCTATGTGGCGTCGCGGTTTACCGAAATCTGTTCGAAGGGGAGGCGCATTGACAAGATCTTCACAAATGCCTACCAAAAAATCACAGACTCTGAGATAAGGCCAATATCCATACCCCCCGACGGCTGATGCCTCGTTGATGCCGTACTCTCTATAAAAACGACGCCACACATTTGCAACTGAATCCTCCCTGTTGAGCCCGCAAGTATGGCCGAACGGTTCTAGGCGCTTCGGTCCAGGACGCGCGACCGCTACGGTCGCAGGTTCGGATTCTGCCTCGAGCATGGGTGTGTGTGATGTCCTTAGGTTAGTTACGTTTAAGTAGTTCTAAGTCTAGGGTGCTGATGACCTCAGATGTTAAGTCCCATAGCGCTCAGAGCCATCTGAACCATTTTTCTTTTTTTGTCGCTGTTGAAACGCTACCCGCCGCAAACTGGGCAATCAATGAGCGACTGTGAGAGATAATTGCATCAGAGTGACCCCCACCGGCAGCCTAATCAACTGGAAACTTGCAACTGACACCAAGGAAAAGTTTTAGTTTCGACGCGGAAGTTAAAATGTACGCCAAGTTGCTATCTTCATTCATACACACACATCAACAAAAATTTTGCTTCACCTCCATATGTCGCGTAGGTGTTGCTATTGTGACAGTTCCTGTACCGATTGAAATCTCACACCTGACATTGTTTGTAAACATAAACACAATTACTGAAGGCACTTCCTATATGCAGAACGCTGCATTCGAATGGCTTGTAGCATTTCAGTTTGAAAGGCGGAAAGCAATTCCGCTTGTCTTTTCTTCATTCAGTATGTTAACTTCCGTACCTGGATAACGAGGAGACATGGTCTAACTATAACAGCTTTGGCGAGTAAATGTGACTGCAGTGCCTGTATGTGCTGACTTCTCACTAGCTTGTTGTCTTAATTAGCGTTTCCACGTTTAACCTGGTGTACATCCGTTCTTTGTTTTTCTGAGAGAGTTTGGGAAACGTAGACGCGATGGGCCGACTACACGCGTTGTGGGACCAGCAGAAAAAGCAGGGCCCGGCACGTAGCAGCGACTTGAGCGTTCGCAGGACGGCGCTGGGCCACGCTGCAGATGAGGGAGACGTATGCCGTCGATGTGAAAGTTGCGTCGCCGGGCGGCTCCGGCATACGGAAGCTTTTGTTTGGCTGTGTGGCACGTCTCCACTCCAGCCTGGGAAGCAGAGCTGTGGGATGAGAGAAAGAACGTGTATCAGGATGAGGCCGGCATTCTTCCGAGTTCTGAGTATTGTCTTGAGGAGATAACAATCTCCAACTTTCGAAAAGAGACGTAGAGGGCGCTGAATTAGTAGGTAGCCCGGGCACAGTTCTTTAGCTTTCTCAGGACACGACAAGCAAGGCTTAGCTGCTGAGCGCGAAGAAAGACGATTTGTAAAAATACACGTGACGTCACGAGACAGATAACATAGAAGGAAGTTTTTTAGCGAAGATGAGAGGTTAGACAAGTCACTGGAGTTTTTACGTGATGTGTTTTCTTGGCAAGATTTCTGCTAAAGAAGGAATTACGCCATTGGAGGACAGAGAGGGCTCGTAAAACGGTTGGTGGCCATGTCGTCTTGGCAGGAAGGGAAGGGCAGGCTGCTAGCTTCTGACAGACAAGATTGGACTTCGACGTTGGTCGTGGCGCTGAATAAATCTGTGGTGACTCCCTGCATTGCAGCAAATGGGCGCTCAACGGCGAGGTTATCAGCGCCCTGATACAAGTGAAAAGAAACTGCACTCCTCGTCTCTCTGATAATTTATGGTGAGCAGAACAGCAGCACTGGCACATTAGTACGGGAACAATCCGTGGTCAGCGTTCAGTCTGACCTCTGCAGTCATATGTTTTACGTCCACCTGTGCACTAGCAGACGCATGGGTCTTTTCATTTTAACATTTAGCGAACCAGTCACTAATCAACCGGTAGGCTCAAATGGCTCTGAGCACTATGGGACATTACATCTGAGGTCATCAGTCCCCTAAACTTCGACTACACTACTGGCCATTAAAATTGCTACACCAAGAAGAAATGCAGATGATAAATGGGTATTCATTGGACAAATATATTACACTAGAACTGACATGCCATTACATTTTCACGCAATTTGGGTGCATAGATGCTGAGAAATCAGTACCCAGAACAACCACCTCTGGCCGTAATAACGGCCTTCATACGGCTGGGCATTGAGTCAAACAGAGCTTGGATGGCGCGTACAGGTACAGCTGCCCATGCAGCTTCAACACGATACCACAGTTCATCAAGAGTAGTGACTGGCGTATTGCCACGAGCCAGTTGCTCGGCCACCATTGACCATACGTTTTCAATTGGTGAGAGATCTGGAGAATGTGCTGGCCAGGGCAGCAGTCGAACATTTTCTGTATCCAGAAAGGCCCGTACAGGACCTGCAACATGGGGTCGTGCATTATCCTGCTGAAATGTAGGGTTTCGCAGGGATCGAATGAAGGGTACAGCCACAGGGCGTAACACATCTGAAATGTAACGTCCACTGTTCAAAGTGCCGTCAATGCTAACAAAAGGTGACCGAGACGTGTAACCAATGGCACCCCATACCATCACGCCGGGTGATGGTGATGACGAATACACGCTTCCAGTGTGCGTTCACCGCGATATCGCCAAACACGGATGCGACCATCATGATGCTGTAAACAGAACCTGGATTCATCCGAAAAAATGACGTTTTGCCATTCGTGCACCCAGGTTCGTCGTTGAGTACACCATCGCAGGCGCTCCTGTCTGATGCAGCGTCAAGGGTAACCGCAGCCATGGTCTCCGAGCTGATAGTCCATGCTGCTGCAAACGTCGTCGAACTGTTCGTGCAGATGGTTGTCTTGCAAACGTCCCCATCTGTTGACTGAGGGACCGTGACGTGACTGCACGATCCGTTACAGTCATGCGGATAAGATGCCTGTCATCTCGACTGCTAGTGATACGACGCCGTTGGGATCCAGCACGGCGTTCCGTATTACCTTCCTGAACCCACCGATTCCATATTCTGCTAACAGTCATTGGATCTCGACCAACGCGATCAGCAATGTCGCGATACGATAAACCACAATCGCTATAGGCTACAATCCGATTTTTATAAAAGTCGGAAACGTGATGGTACGTATTTCTCCTCCTTACACGAGGCATCACAACAACGTTTCACCAGGCAAGGCCGGTCAACTGCTGTTTGTGTATGAGAAATCGGCTAGAAACTTTCCTCATGTCAGCACGTGGTAGGTGTCGCCACTGGCGCCAACCTTGTGTGAATGCTCTGAAAAACTAATCATTTGCATATCACAGCATCTTCTTCCTGTCGGTTACATCTCGCGTCTATAGCACGTCATTTTCGTGGTGAAGCAATTTTAATGGCTAGTAGTCTATTTAAGCCTGACTAACCTAAGGACATCAGACACATCCATGCCCGAGGCAGCATTCGAACCTGCGACGGTAGCAGCAGCGCGGTTCCGGACCGAAGCGCCTAGAACAGCTCGGCTACAACGCAACCGGTAGGAAATTGTTATTTAACTTCAGAACGTCTGTTGCATATAGCTGTCCTTTTCAACTTTCAAAGTAATTTGCCAACAGAAAGTTACATTTTGTTTGGAGTTTTTGGTACATTTTATTTTGTACAGCGGTAGGGGGGAATGACATCAACAACATACTAGAAATTCTAAGCGGTGGGGCTGAGTGTGAGAGTGGGGGTGCATTTTGTTTTGTACAGTGGTACGAGGCAGTGCCATTAACAACATACTGGAAGTCTTGACCGGTGGGGCTGAGTGTGGGAGTGAGGGTGTGTTTGAAGGTCACTTTTGAACGGGTTTCTTGATTAACTCTCAAACTACGGCCTTTATCTAAAACTTATCCCAGTACAAAGTTACACTAAATTAAATTTCCTACATAGAGGCCCTGTTCATTTTTGTCTGAAAACTTATAGTTTGCGCGTAGCGAGCGAGCGAATACAAAACTCATGCGCTTGGTTTTTGAAGGCCAGATACAACATTGTTGGTTGCACAATAGGATATCGGTAGGGGTAGCTAAATCATTCTGTATACCCATGCCTCAGCGCCATTTTTTTTCTGTTCCATGAATTTCGAAATAAAGGGCGTAAGAGGTCCATGAATAAGGGATTTATTGCTAGCGCACTCGAGCAGATGAATTTCGATGGATTGCTCTCGCGGTGCCTGCGATATGTACGCTATAATAGAATCGCAGACCAGAGAGCAGTGTCAGTAGTCGTAGTAGTAGTAGTAGTAGCCGGCCGAAGTGGCCGTGCGGTTAAAGGCGCTGCAGTCTGGAACCGAGCGACCGCTACGGTCGCAGGTTCGAATCCTGCCTCGGGCATGGATGTTTGTGATGTCCTTAGGTTAGTTAGGTTTAAGTAGTTCTAAGTCCTAGGGGACTAATGACCTCAGCAGTTGAGTCCCATAGTGCTCAGAGCCATTTGAACCAATTAGTAGTAGTAGTAGTAGTAGTAGTAGTAGTAGCAGCAGTTCGCAGCCGGGCTGTTGGGTCGGACGTGGAGAGCGATGGCCGTGCATGAACGATGTAGTATACGGTAAAAGCAGCCGCGCGCATATGTAATTTGTAACAACTGATTTTGTACTATTGTTATATCAAGTCCCATGTACATGATTTTTAAAAAATCTTTTAATAATAATCTTTATAAGAAAGATAACTTTTGACAATTATTCATCTGAATTTAAAGGATTTTACTAATTTCTCCTATCCATGGTCATCACTATTATCGTAAAGAAAAATCAGTTGTTTCTTTTTATACATAACAAATCTAATGGGCAGCACTGCACTGGGCTGTGCCAGAAAAATTTCTTATAGGAGCAGATATATACGCGTTATCCGGCGACTTCATTGAGGTGACAATTTTCAATTTGTTCAGAATGACTTTTCAGGGCCATGATGCAGCATTGCTGACGTCCGGATTTACCGATTTACTTTCACAGTCAGTTAATTATTGAAAGGTTATATGTGAGACACAATTTCATTGTGAGGTTAGTCTCATTATTACTGCGAGGTTACTAAAGTATATTGTTGGGAGGTTACAAGGGATGATGCTCAACTTTTGTTAATGTGCGTAGAAGATACAATCATGTGAATCTGTTTGAAACAGTTCGTAGATATTGTTCTTGCTTTCCGTTTCCACTGTTTCACATCATGACGCGACCCATGAAGTAAGAGCTGAACTCTGGAACGGAATCCCCGCAGTTTGTGAGGACAAATTTGTCTGAGGCATAAGTAAGATCTCCTGTTTCGGAAGTGATCTGACAACATGGCCCTCCATTGCTACCGCAAGTATGACGCCTTCTGCGTCGAACGCTGAACAGGAAATCGGCATATTTCGCTTTCTCTGCAACTACAGCGACATGTGCCGTGACAGCGAACCAAACAAAAATAAGAAGACATTCATTAAGGAAAGAAAAAAAAAAAACGGATGAGCAGACGGGAGGAGAAGAGTAACTTGATATTTCTTCGAATGTAACTAAGGGACAAATATTCGTTCAGAAATTATTTGAGGATGACCGAGGATAATTATAAGTTCGTTGGAATCTGTGCGACAGAGATTAACGACCCAGGATACTCCACGAGTAAAGCCATTACACATTGAAGGAAAACATGTTGCCAAGGCTGTTTCGAGTCCGCTGCAGAAGTTTCGCTGGAAGCCATTACGCAGCCTCCACACACACCCGACTTCCCCTCAAGCGGCTTCCATATTTTTAGAGCCCTGAAGAAAGACGCTCGTAGTTAAGCCTGGCAATCTCCTGGAGGAAACGACAGTCTTAAAGTTATTTGTAAAATAAAAATTTTTTATGTAACGAACATTTTATGCACAGGCCGCAATTTCCAGCACACAATTAAAACACAATAACTAGTGTCGGTTGTTTTCTACAACCATCTTGTGATCGTTCAAATCGTAAGGAAGTGGTGAACGTGCATTGAAAAACCTCATTAGCTGCAGTGATGCAGTGACATGCATTCGTATTATGTATACAAGATGAAGATTATTGAGGTGTTGCATTATGTTCAAATGAAATATTACCTTCATTTTTATTGATCATTACTGTGTTCTTTTGCATAAACATTATGCTTACGATACCATTTATTGTCTGTCGTGGCAATCTTTATAAATGCAAGCACTTCCGCGCCACCTATCGGTGTTTTTGGCTACTTCTGTCGGCAAGTAGGAGCCCTTGCATAATTTAGTTCTGGCGTGTCTTGCTAGGCAGGTTGGGCTTGTGGTATTTTCCTTTTAATCTTCAATTTTTTCAAACTTTATTAAGATTGCTATTTTATACGCCATGCTGAACTACCCCTTTGTAAACCAGGCTATGGAACAGCTGGTTACCGTTTCATTTGCTGTTCTCACTACAATACCTGCTGTTCAGTTACGAATCATGAGCATATGTTGTAATTTTTATTAACGCACCTTGCCATTTTTCTTCTTCATAACCGTCATCTTGCGAAATTATGATTTACAACCAGGCTCGCACACGATGAAGTTTTTAACTACGTAGGGTAGTATCAGACTTATTGGCACATAATACGAATGCCTGTCACTGCATGACTACAGCAACTGATAACATTTTTCAATGCACGTGTGCCGCTTTTTTACGATTTGAACGATCTGAACATGGTTGTAGAAAACGACCGAAACTAGTCATCGTGCTTTAACTGTATACTGAAAACTACGGTCTTTGCATTACACGTTTCTATATTAAAACATTTTTATATAGTAAAAGACATTCGTGGTCGTCGATTTTCTTCGGATGAAGAGGTGCACGTCGGGGTATAATCATGGTTCCGTAGCCAATCGCAAGCATTTTTTCATGAATGCATTGATCGTCTTGTATCACAAGTATTTAACAATTATGGCGATTACTTTTCAAATAATAAACAGTTTATTTAGTTTTTTCCATGTCTCGTTTTCATTTAACCATCCCTTATACGCTAAACACATTGATTCACGCAACGACTTACTGTGCTCATGTCAGCATTGTAAAAGATGTTTTCTTGAAAAAAATAAATAAAAAAAATACCGTATGCAGCTCATGAAGATTGTGGCAATGACAAACTTATTTTGAACAGTTTATACGAGAGTAACAAACGGTAAAGAAGACTCTATACTCCGAGTAGAGTAACCTCCGTTCCAGCGTCCTGAATCTCGCAGTGTGGCCTCACGCAGCTCGTAGCTGGCTGTGGAATGAGTGATAAGTCACGACGGGGCTTCCCTCCAGCAAGGTTTGCACCTGCAGACACCCACCTGATCCTCCCACTGTGCCCAAAACATGACAAACAGCTTCCGGCAACCTCACCGTTGGACGCCTTTGTTCCCGTCGCCCGGAGCCTTGCGCAACTGTTCCACTGAAGTGGCTTCAAATGTCACAGTAACGCTCTCCGCCGCGCAGTTTTGCCGCTTACGATCGTCTCAAAGAGTAGTAAGACGGCCGTGCAGGCCGCGTGAAGTTCGCTAGCGAAGGGTCCAAAGTGGTGGTGAACGCACTGTGCCTTCGTGTAGACTGGTTTCGCAAAGCAGAAAGAACCTGCATGAGATCGCTTTGTGACCATGACCAATTCCTTCCCTGAGCATGCATGCAGTGATATCAAGGAAGGACTGTTCTCGCATGCTACACGCAGTCTATGTGAAGATATTTGCATGCTATACATCCACTACGTGTTTCCGTTTGCACACACCCTTCGCACAATTATTAGTGACTGCCTTTAATACCCCACTTGCAAGTAGCACTACGATACAAAGGCGCCCATAAGATAGTTTGTAGGGTGGACGCATGGAAGCGGGCAATATTCTGGAAGACAAATGGCAGTTTGTAAACAGCCATAAAAAAGTTACAGGTCCAGTTAAAAACATACGTAATACAGACTTTTAAATCATTTTCTTGAAAGAAAAACACCTGACTACACTATATTTTTTCCTGCTCCTAAGAGCTGTGGGAGGAGGCCGCCACCACCCGTTCCCCCCCCCCCCCCCCCTCCCCACCGAATTACCCAAGGACATAGGCGCCCTTGCTACGATATGAAAATTGATCTGCTGCACTAGAAGGTTGTACGCGATATCCTAAACCTTTAGGGTCGAAATTTGCAGATGGCAGAGGATCCTGCTGTCGGGCTTTGCTAGCACTTGGATGAGTCAAATGTTCAAAATGTTCTAATGTGTGTGAATTCCTAAGGGACCAAACTGCTGAGGTCATCGGTCCCTAGACCTCCACACTACTGAAACTAACTTGTGCTAAGAACAACACACACACACACACACACACACACATCCATGCCCGAAGGAGGACACGAAACTCCGGCGGGAGGGGCCGTGCAATCGGTGACATAGACCTCAAACCGGGGGGCTACTCCATGCGGAATGGATGGGTCACCATCCGGGTCTGCTGAGTGCTGTTGGCAAGCGGACTGCACTCAGCACTTTTGAGGCCAACTGAGGAACCACTTGATTGAGAAGTAGAAGCACCAGTCACGAAAACTGGTACGACCGGGAGAGTTGTGTGCTGACCACATTTTTCTTAGAAGATTTTAAATTATTCTGAGATAGGAGTAAATGGTTGGAGATCCGATTTTTCATGCGGCACAAACTATTGAACTACCAGTAAGTGTGAGACCCTATCTCTAGACTGGTTATGTTTCGTAGGACAGCTGATTGCTGTACCGACATCAATGGTATTGTCTTCAAAAATAAGAACGAATCACAGAATTTACCATTGTGAACGGTTAATGACTGGTTATCGAAGATGGGAATCTGCAGACACGCAGCAGGATGTGGTCCCAGAAAGACACGCGGATGTATGGAAAAGCTTAGCAGAAGATACGAAGTTTTAAGTTGTTTATGTCAATAAAAAATATTCATTTGTGAACATTAGTTCCTTATCTCAAGGTACTCAAAATTTACATTCCTCTACCATACTTAGACAGTATCTGACCATGAGTAGCAAGAACCCTAGGTAAAGCGGAACTGATCACTAGATGACGTGGGAGGCCGACCTGCTAGCGTAAAAAGTGGTGGGAATATTGCGTTGTCAGTGGAGAAGCAGTAACAGAGAAATGGGCCGGACAAGAGAGCTCAGTGACTTGGAACATGAACTGCTCATTACACGTCACCTGATTAACACATGCATCAGGGACACTTCAGCCCTTCCACAGCTGCCCAAGTCGACTGTTGATGAAGTGATCCTGAAGTGGAAATTGCGGAGGGTGGTTGACTTGCGGGAGGGGGCCCAACCAGCGAGGCCATCGGCCCCATTGGATTAGAAAGGAGGGGTAAAAAAGTCGGCCGTGCCCTTTCTAATGAACCATCCCAACATTTGCCTGAAGCAATTTAGGGAAATCACGGAAAACCTAAATCAGCATGGCTAGAGGCGGGTTTGAACCATTGACGTCCCGAATGCGAGAGTCAGTGTGTTAACCATTGGGCACCTCGCTCGGTCCGAGCATTGTAGAGAACGGTTGCAAAAACTGCATGAAATCAGCGGAAGGAATCACGTGTGAGTTCCAAAGGGCTACCAGCAGTCCAGCTGGCACAATGACTGCGTGAGGACATAAAAAAAGTGGTGTACGATTGTCGAGCAACTCTTCATGAAACATACATTTCTGCAGTCATTGGTAATCGACACTTGAAGTAGTGTAAGCAGAAACGCAATTGGACAGTAGATGGTTGGAAACAAGTGATTTCGACTGATGAATCACGCTATGTCCCGTGGCAATCCGATGGAAGGGTTTGGATTTGACGAATGCCTAGAGAACGTTACCGGCCATCATGTGTAGTACCAACAGTGAAGCATAGAGGAACTGGTATTAAGATATAGGGGTGTTTTCCGCAGTCAGAGTGAGATCCCCTTATAGCGCTTAAGAAAATGCTTAATTCAAAAGGATATGAACACACAACACCGTTGTGCGATCTGTACAGTAGAGGAACTGTTCGGAAGGCTTGCTGACTGTATGAGCCTGACAGTGCATCCTGTCATAAGGCAGGACCTCTGAGAGAATGATATATGGAAAATAACATTACCGAAACGGGGATGCCTGCCACGAGCCCCGACCTGAAGCCAGTGAAACACCTTTGAGATGAGTTAGAACGCCGACTTCGCTCCAGACTCCTACATAAAAAAAACTGTTTTGTTTGACTTCGGGTCTTACGAAGAACCGGCTGCCATTCCTCCGCAGACATTCAGGCACCCCCCTGAAAGTGTCCACAGCAACTTCAAGCCATCCTATTGGCGAAGAGAAGACATCCTATCCATCTTCTGCGAAGTAGACAATCCAGGGAAAATATTTACCTCATTGTATACAGCGACTCAAGAAGGTTAACGAAACTTGTCTCCAGTATTTTCAAATAAGCTCCCTAAGCACTTCCACTGGGCAATTATTATGTATCAACTGGGTGGTGTCTTCTCTATGAGCCTACGAATCTCCATTTTGCCCGACAAGTCAACATCAACGCATCCCTGAATAGTTCGCGTCTGACAATTCTTTTATATTGTACTGTGAGGTGACAATGTCAAGGGATAGCGACATGAACATATACAGATTGCTGCAGTATCGCCTACACAAGGTACAAAAGGGCAGTGCATTGGCAACGCTGTCGTTTGTACTCGGTGATTCAAAGGGCTCTGAGCACTATGGGACTTAACATCTGAGGTCATCAGTCCCCTAGAACTTAGAACTACTTAAACCTAACTAACCTAAGGACATCACACACATCCATGCTCGAGGCAGGATTCGAACCTGCGGCCGTAGTGGTCACACGGTGCCAAACAAGCGCCGAGAACCGCACGGCCACTAGCGGCCGGCGTACTCGGTGATTCACGCGAAAAGGTGTCCGAGGTGGTTATGGCCGCACAGACTTTGAATGCAGACTGATAATTGGAGCTAGACGCATGGGACATTCCATTTCGGAAATTGTTAGAGCACTCAATACTCCGAGATCCACAGTGTCAAGAGTGTGCCGAGAATACCAAATTTTTCGCGTTACCTCTCACCAAGGACAACGCAGTGGCCGACGGTCTCCACTTAACGACCGAGAGCAGCGGCGTTCCTATTTCAGTTGGTAAGAAGTGATAGTAGGGTTCGAGCATCATGCAGACCCCAAGAAGCCATAGACCTAAGTTGTCAACAACCCACAGTGCAATTGTCAACAAGGCATGTGCAAGTTGGTGCCTTCATAATCGTGTCGGGTGTGATCACATGGAAAGGAATGGGTCCTGTGGTGCAACTGAACCGATCATTGGCTGGAAATGGTCATCTTCGGCAACATGGAGACCATTTTCAGACACTCATGGATGGAAGTTTTACAGACGACAGTGCGCCGTTCCACTGGGCCACAATTGTTCGCAAATGGTTTGAAGAACATTCTGGACAGTACGAGCAAATGATTTGGCTACCCAGATCGCCCGACGTGAGTCCCACCAAACATTTATTTGACGTAATCAACAGGTCAGTTCGTGCACAAAATCCTGCACCACCAACACTTCGCAGTTATGGACGGCTATAGAGGCAGCATAGCTCGATATTTCTGCAGAGAACTTCCAACGACTTTTTGAGTCAAAGTCACGCCCAGTTGCTGCGCTACGCCGGGTAAAAGGAGGTCCGACACGATATTAGGAGGTAACCCACGACTTTTGTCATCCAGCATAGAGTGTATTAGGGCTGCGACTTCGAAACTGTTTACACAGATCGATGCGAAAGTGAACAGAACAGTTGTGTTTAGCATTCGGTTAAAGTGAACAGAACAGTTGTGTTTAGCATTCGGTTAACATATTCTACGTGTTTTAACTACAATCGATTCCTTACATATAGGAAGGGGCGTAAATGACTATTTTCTTAGGCGATTTGTGTGTGTGTGTGTGTGTGTGTGTGTGTGTGTGTGTGTGTGTGTGTGTGAGAGAGAGAGAGAGAGAGAGAGAGAGAGAGAGAGAGAGAGAGAGAGAGAGAAGAGGCGTCCCGTCGACGACGTGATCACTATAGACTACGCGCAAAATCAGACATAACAAAGTTGTGTTAGGAAATCTGCCGCGTGCTTTTGAAAGGATCGATCCCGGCACGTTTCTAAAACAGTCTAGGGAAACAGCGAAAAATGCCATGTGGGTACTTGAGTGGATCTCCCAGTTGCGAGTCCAGCGTCTTCAACCACTGCGGCCCGCTCACTCGGTAAGCGAATTGATAAGTATCCGTACAAAATATGCGTACCTAACATTTTCAGCTTGGCGATGATGTCAAATATACCACACTTACGTCGCAGTATGGTTTAGTGAACGCTAAGACACCGACTCCTCGTAGCGTCGTAATACCGACACAATCCTCAGGTACTAGCTCTGATTCGACTGTTCTTAATGATGCATTAAGGAAGACCAAAAGACACCCTGAGACACGTGGCTGCCTAGAAACAGCAGTGATATCCTTGGTTGTCGCCTTCAAAGATTTACTCGTACTCAAGCTCGAGAGCTTACAACTCTGTAGTCCTCTCCGGCTGAAGTGTCGAGCCGACTTTAAGCACGCGCGTTAACCGTGGAAGGGAATGTTTAAAGAAGAAAGATTAGCGATTAATGTTCCGGCGACGGCGACGATGCACACCCTCTGACTTTAGGAAGGATAGAGACAGAAATCGCCCGTGCCATTTCCGTAGAATCACATCGACATCCGCTGTAAGCCATTTAAGTAAATAAAGGAAATCGCAAATCTGTGTGGCTGGACATCATTTAATTGCTATATAAATATCATCATTACATTCACGAAACATTTATTTGAGGACTGCAGTTTGGACATTCTTTTGCTTTACGTTCGCGACATGTGAACATTTTCCGTACAGTGCACTGATTATTATTGTTTTTACTGCAGGCAGGAGTAATCTTCTTACCGCAGAAGGTGCCCTATCAAATGATGCCTCTAATGGCTTATCAAATTTCAGAATATCACTCAACCTTAGATTACTGAACCCTCGTAAAATTTACAATTGCAGTAAGGTATAAAACTGGACATTTTGCCCTTAATTTGGTGTGTAACATACCATGATAATGTGATAATTATCATTGACTAGTTCATAACCTATTAATTATGGATTACCTTGAATAAATCTGGAGTAGTACAATTTACGATGGTTTAGTAGCAATGTAACATTTCCCCCTCTTTAGTGTTCTGAAGGTAAAAGTGCGTGAAGTAGAGACTGCGAAGTAGAACTTCCCAGACGCGACGTCATATGCGGTATTCTACCTTTCAATAGAATCTATGGAATGTTTCAAACAACGACGAATCTGTTGTAAAGTAGCTACAAAAGCCTACGGTTTGTCTTTCTAGTGTATGAATACGTATGATGTAATTAATCCAAAGTGTACACGTCAACTTTGGTGGCATTGTAAATATCAGTTATTTCAGGATGTGTTATTTCTCTCTCACAAGGTGCAAGGAAGACAGTAATAGCACGATTCTTTTAAATTTAAAGGACGACAGAAGAGTAAAAACTTTTATAAACGGTTGTTACGGTTTTTTCTCTTTCCTGATTTTTGTCAGTATGGCTGGGATTTCATTGTTAATTTTACTCAATGTATCAACAAAGATATTCTTATACTCATTCAACTTTTACTTTCACAGTGGGCATAGAACTAAACCAGCTGTCCATTCTACACACAAAATTCTATTATTCCTCAGAATTTAGTCTTTTAAAAGAAACTTAATTGTATTGAAAGGACAAAGCTACTGGCGGGGATTTGTATACTCAAAAGTTACCTATTAACGCGCATCTCAGCAATACTGGTTGAAAACCTACTGATCACAATCATAACAAACAGAGGCTGCTGAAAGAAACGTTACAGTACACAACCGCTACGCTGAGGTACCCCAAACTGATCTTTAGATAAAAAGTTTAAATATCGTATATAAGCGCTCGCGCTAAGCTTCTAAGAGTCGTCAGGCGTATTTTCACTGGTGTTTCAGCAAATATTCGCAGTTTCGTTTATCTGATCTGTAGGTGGAGTCACACCAAAGAGATTATCACGTCTTTCATAGGACTCACAATGCTAAAGTAAAACCTCTGCTTGCTTCCCGTTACGAACAAAATGATTTTAGAACGCAATTTTACGTGGCGATTCGACAGAACGGTCCCAAACTAGTGCAACACTTTTATTACCAGGGACATTAAAACACGAATAATGAGCAGTACTCCAGCAGCGAGACAGTAGCACTGTTGCAGGGCGTTAGCAGTCAGCGCTGCTGGAATACTGGTTATTCGTGGTTTACTGTCTCTCAACACATATCGATAAGGCAAATATCGCACTAGACTAGCTTGTGCAGTTTGTTATTGGCTCTGTCTCTCCCCGCCCTCCCCCCCCCCCCCCCTCCTTCAAACATTACTTTTATTTGAGAGCACCCACACTTGTAACGTGCCACATACGATTTAGATTTCAGTAATAACAGTAAAATACATAAAATGTAATAACTCTGATCTGTTTATGTCACTAATTGGCACACGACTTCAGCTTAATATTCGACAAATCGCAATTCAGACAAGTATAGTACTTGAAAAAAACGTTCGTCCGAAAATTTGAGAACACGAGGTGCTATGAAGTTAATTTAAGAACTGTAATAATAACAAACTGTTGTAACTCTGACAGCGTCATAATTTACCACTATAAAACCGACGTGTGGGATTATCATTACTTAACAGTACGTATGTGAAAATAGATCTCAAAACTGTGGCTAAACGAGCGTGTAAATGAGACGAAGGTTTTTTTTTTCAGTCGTTTCCACCTACAGTCTGGAAATCAGCCTTTCTCCTATTTTTTCTTAGTTATGGGTTTGTCCTTTCATTCCTCCCTTAAGGCCTGGCCAGACAGAAAGCAATTCCCACAGACTGGTTGGTAGCGGTACACGAGAAAAATGAGTTTCCGAATTTCTTGCTGTAAAAGAACGCTGTATGCAAATTAATTAAAACTACGTCAACTTCTGTAGTTCCTTTCTCGTTGGAGGTTCAGTTCTTCTTTTAAAAAATTAAAAACCACTTCGTTCACTCTTGTGTGTTTCCTTAACGGTAAAATACTTCTCATTCGATTCTGAAGAAGCCATTTGGTAAAAAAGTTGATATTTGCATATCTTACAGTTTGACATTACAACTTGATGATGAAGTGTATTTTGTCAATGTTGGTCGTAGTTATATACCTGCTTTTCAAGTGCCTCGTGGCATAAATTTTAAGGGGATTGCAGTGAAAAATGTTGTCACTGGCTACTTTACGTTTCGTCCGTTTTAGGTGATACGTTGCTGCGAACTAAATGTAACTAATACATCGAAACTATTAAAGTTGGAACGAAAGCCATATGTCAGTACAGAAGTTGAACAGTACTTTGTGCGCGCTGCCTGAGCGTGCCGCGGCCGGGTACCGTAGTCTGCAGCTCAGTAGTGGCCATTCCGTGGAAATACAGGCATCTTTTTTCAAATTGGTGATCGCGAATTATTATTGTACTTATCACTGGAACAAAATGCAGAAGAAGAAGAAGAAGAAGAAGAAGAATCCTACTCCAACATTTACATAATGGAAAAGTTGAAACATGTCCTACTTTAAGAGAAGGCTTGACAAAAATTTCGTTTACGACACTTACCAGTCGTCATTTATTAAACGAAGACAAAGTTCTGTGACTTCTTCAGCTTAAATATTTCCCTGTTTAACTATTTCCTAGGGTTTTAGTATATTCCTAGAGTCATCATTTAAAGCCGGTTCTTGAAACTTTGTAAGTAGGGTTTCTCGGGTTAGTTTACACGTATCTTCATGTATCTGCCAGTTCAATTCTTTCAATATCTCAGTGACACTCCAAACCTGTGACCATTCGTGCTGCCCTTCTCTATATACATTCAACATCCCCTGATTGTTCTGTTTGGTATGGATCCCATACACTTGAGCAATAGTCTAGCATTGGTCAGATCGCCTTTGTAGATTGATTCCATTTCCCCATTTCGCCAGCATTCTCCCAATAAACCGACGTCTGATACCTGGCTGGCTTGCCCTACCTTTGACTGGGCCTATGTGATCGTACCATTTCATATCCGTACAAAGTATTACAACCAGGTATTTGTACGACCTGACTGATTCCAACTGTGACTCACCGGTACTGCTGTCGTAGGATACTTCGTTTTTTCGTTTTCTAAATAGCACAATTTTACATTTCTGAACATTTAAAGCAAGATACCAATGTGTGCACCACATTGAAATTTTAGCAATAACTCAATGAATGTTTACGCAGCTTCTTTCAGACAGTCAACAGATAATTAAATTATCTGTAAAAATCTGAGGCTACTATTAATATTGTTTGTAAGGTCGTAAATACACGACATGAATAGCAAGTGTCTCAACACACTTCCTGGTGTACACTCGAAGTTACGTCAACATCTGTTGATGACTCTCCATCCAAGATAGCTTTCTGTATCTTCGCTAGCAAAAAGTCCTCAATTCAGTCAGAAATTTTACTTGATACCCCATACGATCGTACTTTAGATGATAAGCATGGCTGTGATACTGATGGTTCAAATGGCTCTGAGCACTATGGGACTTAACATCTATGGTCATCAGTCCCCTAGAACTTAGAACTACTTAAACCTAACTAACCTAAGGACAACACACAACACCCAGCCATCACGAGGCAGTGTGGTACTGAGTCAAATGCTTTTCGCTTTTAATAACTTTTCTTATTTCTTGATCACACTTTTATTTTTCCAACAACCTTAAGCGTTTCGACTTTACGTCATTTTCAAGGGCAGTGGTATGCCAATCGTATAAAATTATTCATTGGATACAATATTTGAAGTTGTGTACCGTCTTGAACCTCATGCCATCTACGTCATGAAATTCTTCATGCTCTTGTCTTCTTCCTAATTGCATGCACTCCGTTTCGTCTTTATTCACCTTAAGCCCAGTCTTCAGTGTCTAGCTGTCCACTTTCCGTCATATTTCCTTCAAAGCCACAATTTGAGTCACTTACCTGTATCACCTGCATAAGCGTGACAATCAATCTGCACTCCAGCCCACTCCTGGCGCCTACATTCCCTTATTATTTTTTCTGAGA
Organism: Schistocerca americana; assembly: GCF_021461395.2. NCBI lineage: Eukaryota > Metazoa > Arthropoda > Insecta > Orthoptera > Acrididae > Schistocerca > Schistocerca americana. The sequence goes on along the minus strand of NC_060119.1, from coordinate 554,480,402 downwards.
TGACACTGAACAGAACACATGAGAGAGCGTCCCCTTGTCTCAGATCTGTCTCGAACGTTTCTCACGAGACCCTCGGAAACGCACTGCTGCCCTTGGCCCATCCACACAACTCCGCACCGTTCTCACTAGCTTCTCAGGGATTCTGAAGTCTCTTAACACATTTTGTAGTTTATTCCTGTGGATGGTGTCATATGCACGTTGAAAACTGACGAACAGACTATAGATATGAAACTTCCTGGCAGATTAAAACTGTGTGCCGGACCGAGACTCGAACTCGGAACATTTGCTTTTCGCGGGCAAGTGCTCTACCAACTGAGCTACCCAAGCACGACTCACGCCCCGTCCTCACAGCTTTACTTCTGCCAGTACCTCGTCTCCTACCTTCAAACTTGGTAGAGCACTTGCCCGCGAAAGGCAAAGGTCTCGAGTTCGAGTCTCGGTCCGGCACACAGTTTTAATCTGCCAGCAAGTTTCATATCAGCGCACACTCCTCTGCAGAGTGAAAATCTCATTCTGGAGACTATAGATATCTTTATCACATTCCTAGTGCTTTTCAAACAGTTGTCTTAGTGTAAAAATGTGATTTATTGTCGATCGGTTTGATCGAAAGCCAGCTTGGTATTCCTATACTCTTTGAATGGTTGTAATTTTCTGAGGATAATAATAGACAGTATCTTGCAGGTAACATTCAGCAAGCTGAAGCCTCTGTAAATACTACATTCCATTTTGCTTCCATTCTCGTATATTGGACATATTACGGCCAGAGGCTGTTTCATCCCTTTTTACCACTAAGTTTTGCATTTCAGACTTTGCTGGAGATTTAGTCAAAAAACTTCCAGTCTGAAATTCTTGCGCCAACTGTTTCGCGCACATTTTCCACGAATTATACATCGTATAAACTCCACAATGAACACGTGCTGTTTCGTCGTGAGCACTGTTTTGTGTTGCTTTCAACTCGTCACTAAACACGTCTGTTCCTCTCTAGCGAGCGAGGTGGCGCAGTGGTTAGCACACTGGACTCGCATTCGGGTGGACGACGGTTCAATCCCGTCTCCGGCCATCCTGATTTAAAGGTTTTCCGTGATTTCCCTTAATCGTTTCAGGCAAATGCCGGGATGGTTTCTTTGAAAGGGTACGGCCGGTTTCCTTCGCCATCCTTCCCTAATCCGAGCTTGTGCTCCGTCTCTAATGACCTCGTTGTTCAACACTAATCTCTTCCTCCATTAACAACGATCAGTTTCACGTGAGTGTTAGTAAATATTTGCTGTGTCAGTTTTATTTCCGCCACCCTGTATAAACGATTCAACTGAAATGTGTCTCTGGGGAGGGTAATGCCCTCTCCCCATTAAATCTGCGGCTGTTATACTCTCATTTGTTTCGCCGAGAAACGATCCAAACGTATTACTTGTTAACTCTGGATTTGATAGCCAATAAGTCTATCAATAGCGAAAAGATTATCTCTGAATTACACGATACATTCCATTAGAGAACAAATAAGAGATTAAATTGCCTCTCTGAGACAAGAAGCGACTCCTACGATTAGACCCAATACAGATAAAGCAAGATTCTACAACTGCGCCGAAAAGTTCTGAGATTTTCCCGGTTCTCTCACCCATGGTTTCTGTAACGATCCGTGAAGTGCATTAGTGTTGCTAATCCTTAATGCTGTTAGCAGACATGACAGGGCATATAAGTGGTGTCAACAGCGTCAGATAATGTGTGATCACTGTAAAGGATACGGAGATGTCGCGTAGTCGTATGAGATAGTGTTATCAGCAACTAACGGAGTTTGAAAGAGGCCTCATGTGGGACTCCATTTGGCTGGCTAGTCGAATCGTGCAATATCCAGATTGGTGGGGCATTCGGAAGTGACAGTGGCCCGATACTGGACTACGAGCGAAAGAGTTGGCAGCACATTCGTCAAGTTCCGGTTGTCCCCACAAAGGAAGATCGCCGTACTCTACACCAGGTTCCCTGTAGCACCTTCACATCTGAGAAAATGTCTGCAAGATTTTGTGTCATCTCGCACCATCATTCGGAGACTATCAGCAACCAGAATAGAGAATTACCATCCCATGTGAAAGTTGCCATTAACACCACAACACGAACGGCTGCGTGTAGAGTAGTCTCGTGACGGGGAAGAAAGAAGTGTTTATGAATGGCGTAGCATTTTGCTCAGCGATGAATCGTGGTTCGGACCTTTCCTGGATGACCATGGTGGGCGATCTGGAGATAGGTCCTTTTCTTCCAATGTTTTGGAGAGATACAGCGGTGTTCCTCCTATGGTCTTTGTGTGGGGAGCCATGGTGTTACTAGCTGTCGACGTGGAGTTTCTCCTTGACGAAAATTACCGTACACAGTTATTGTGAGAAAATTTTTACTTACTGTGATGGGCTCAAAGGAGCAAATTAAGTTTTGTTCAAATTATGGTGTAACTTTCCTGAAGTTTATGCCAGTTAAGCTTGATAATGGTCACTGACCGAAACCTTGTAGCGAACTGTGCAAAATAAACGACAGCTGAATGTTCCACCATGAATGTTAGGAGTTATTTGGCGGTTGAATATCCCCCCTGCAGACGTACATAAATCCTCACATCTGCCCCGGATACAACATCGCCGGCCGGGGTGGCCGAGCGGTTCTAGGCGCTACAGTCTGGAACCGCGTGACCGCTACGGTCGCAGGTTCGAATCCTGCCTCGGGCATGGATGTGTGTGATGTCCTTAGGTTAGTTAGGTTTAAGTAGTTCTAAGTTCTAGAGGACTTATGACCTCGGAAGTTCAGTCCCATAGTGCTCAGAGCCATTTTTTGATACATCTGCATTATCAGTCCCGACGTCAACTCCGGCCCAGTGCCAGTATCCACGATATCAAGGATCAGTTACAACAGCTGTGCGTAAACTTGTATGAGGAGATGATACAACGTCTTTACGATACCCTTCCCGTCCGAATCAATACAAGCACCCAGGCCAGACGGTGTGCAACCGCACACTGACAAGTTGTTTGTAAATTTAACGCGATTTTGTGATCACAGAAGGACCATCACATACGGTTTTAACATGTGAAGTTTCATTTCGTTTCCTCCTTCCGTTCTGGGTGCTTCATTTTTCTTGTCAGGCACTGTACGTTGTGAGAAGCAAGCGCTCATCGTAACGTGTGCAGGAGGTACGGGTAAATTCAGACAAAGAAATATGTACATTGTTTTGGTGATGTAATGATGCCGACTCCGTATATTTTGTGATTTTTCACCATCAGTAAAATACCTTCAGCATTAGAAGCAAGGATGAATAAAAATGTACCGTATAAAAAGTGTTCTGTGTTAACCACGATAACATACCCGCCTATCCAGTCGCAGTAGAACTCGTACATAACCCGCAAGTCTCAACAGATCACACGGCGACGACACAGACGGAAAATGTTGACAGGTACTTGAAATAATACAGACTGCCCTATTGTCCCACACGTCTGTCGATCGAGGAAAAGTAAATCTCTGTCATTGATACATAGTGTATTAAGGGACGATAGAAACAGCGTATAATATTGGTTGATACATCTACATCTGCATCCATACTCCGCAAGCCACGTTTGGTGTGTGGCAGAGGGTACTTTGAGTACCTCTATCGGTTCTCCCTTCTATTCCAGTCTCTTATTGTTCATGGAAAGAAAGATTGTCGGTATGCCTCTGTGTGGGCTCTAATCTCTCTGATTTTATCCTCATGGTCTCTTCGCGGGATATACGTAGCAGGGAGCAATATACTGCTTGGCTCCTCGGTGAAGGTATGTTCTCGAAACTTCAACAAAAGCCCATACCGAGCTACTGAGCGTCTCTCTTGCAGAGTCTTCCACTGTAGTTTATCTGTCATCTCCGTAACGCTTTCGCGATTACTAAATGATCCTGTAACGAAGCGCGCTGCTCTCCGTTGGATCTTATCTATCTCTTCTATCAACCCTATCTGGTACGGATTCCACACCGGTGAGCGGTATTCAAGCAGTGAGCGAACAAGTGTACTGTAACCTACTTCCTTTGTTTTCGGTTTGCATTTCCTTAGGATTCTTCCGATGAATCTCAGTCTGGCATCTGTTTTACCGACGATTAATTTTAAATCACTCCTAATGCCTATTCACAGATAGTTTATGAAATTAACAGCTTCCAGTTGCTCACCTGCTATATTGTAGCTAAATGATAAAGGATCTTTCTTTCTACGTATTCGCAGCAGATTACACTTGTCAACATTGAGATGCAATTGGCATTCCCTGCACCATGCGTCAATTCGTTGCACACAGTCCTGCATTTCAGTACAATTTTCCGTTGCTACAACCTCTCGATATACTATATATTGAGCCCTTCAGATATGACACCCAATAAACAGGGGCAAAATCAATACTGTTAGTGTTACAACGTCCACTTCAAGCTGAGTGTGCTGCATAACTGACGCTGTAGCGGCTTTTCGTTCAAGGTGACAAAATATTACGCATTTTTCTAGATTCCGTGACACGTAAGTATTTAAAATAATTTTGAATCTGTTCTACTGCCATTGGTGCATCGTTTTGCGATTTCCTTGCCAGCGAACAGCCTTGATGTTCATCTTCGTGCGGATTCCAAGAGTTAATCTTTCTACAGACGCCAGCACCCGATCGTGAGTCGACACTAGACTGAAAGCTGGCTCATGCAAAAATAAATACTTGTGGATAATAAATCGTGACTGTCGTTATTTCTAGCCATATTATATCCTACACATATTAGGACAATTAGGTAGCTAGTAAGTGTAAGTACGTGCAATCTGTGTGTCCTCCACTTCATGTTACAGCGAATGAGTGAACATTGCTCGATAGCTCTTTTTAGGAATCCTCGTAGAAGATAATTTGCGTATTTGGTTCAAATGGTTCAAATGGCTCTGAGCACTATGGGACTCAACTGCTGAGGTCATTAGTCCCCTAGAACTTAGAACTAGTTAAACCTAACTAACCTAAGGACATCACAAACATCCATGCTCGAGGCAGGATTCGAACCAGCGACCGTAGCGATCTTGCGGTTCCAGACTCCAGCGCCTTTAACCGCACGGCCACTTCGGCCGGCTGCGTATTTGGCCTGGCGCGTACGTCAGAAAGCGCTTAACCGCCGGCAGTATAAAGCAGCTGTATTAGCGCAAGATAAGACGCGGAATATGTAAAGCCGACGTGTTAATGCAGGCAGATAACAAGGGTTAGCTCTTCTTTTATAATACGAGGGCATATTTGAATTAATCCTGACTCACCGAGAGCAACACACATTGTTAGGTCAGTGAAACGCCTATCTCTGGATGCAAAGTGCGTGCTGTGGCGACAAATAACCCGTAAAAGGATTTATCTGGCTGCACGATTAATTGGGTTAAGTACGTTCACAGGCGCAGCTCCTTTGTCTAGAAGCACAATGGACGAGAAGACTGAAATCCCCCATTGTCACATACTGGCTCAGGTTAAGTTCACCAAAGATGGCGACTGTCGCTATACAAGCTAATTTAAAAAAAGTCACATATTCCCACAAGTGGTCGTTTTGGACAAACCTCAGTGAAAGTTCTTATAATTACATATACAAAAATCAACACTTGATGAGATATTGACCGTTTTACTTTTGACAAGTAATGTGTAGTACAAGGGCCAATCAAGAAGTTTCCGTTCGAGGGCCAATCAGATACTATCGCAGTGAGTGTTGAGGCAATCATCCCATCGACGCACGAGGTTGAAGATACCCTTTAGATAAAACACGGCGTCCTGCTGCGCGAAAAAGTCCGTAACTGTCAGCTGCACATCCTCGTCTGATAGGAACTGTCGACCCTTCAAGGCATTTTTTCTAAGGGACCGAAGGCGATGATAACCGCATGGGGAAAGGCCAAGACTATAGGGCGGGTGTTCGAGTGTCTCCCATTTAAGTCCGCGTAACTTACACGTCACGGCATTTACTATATGGGGACGTGCGTTATCGTGAACGAGCACCGGACTTCGCGCATCATGCCATAACGTTCGTTTGCGACAAACATGTTGCCCCGTACACATTCTTCATTCTCCGAAGGGTGTCTACTGGTGTTTGCTCTTCGGAAGCCGAGAAAAGAATAAAGCACGTTGGCTCTGTTTGGACGCATTTGGTAATAACGTCGCCATAGTTCACGCGTCCGCATTTACCGCACGCATTTCGGAAAGTTACGAATGTCACATTAATCCCTTCTCTACCTGTCTGTGCTTACATACCCGCATCGGAGTGGCACTAAGTTGCATATACGCTGCAGCAAGGCCCTGAGACAGGAACTTCTTAACTACCCCTTATTCAATACAGCCCATTAAATTGCTACACCAAGAAGAAATGCAGATGATAAACGGGTATTCATTGGACAAATATATTATATTAAAACTGACATGTGATTACATTTTCACGCAATTTGGGTGCATAGATCCTGAGAAATCAGTACCCAGAACAACCACCTCTGGCCGTAATAACGGCCTTCATACGCCTGGGCATTGAGTCAAACAGAGCTTGTATGGCGTATACAGGTACAGCTGCCCATGCAGCTTCAACACGATACCACAGTTCATCAAGAGTAGTGACTGGCGTATTGCAACGAGCCAGTTGCTCGGCCACCATTAACCACACGTTTTCAGTTGGTGAGAGATCTGGAGAATGTGCTGGCCAGGGCAGCAGTCGAACATTTTCTGTACCCAGAAAGGACCTGCAACATGCAGTCGTGCATTATCCTGCTGAAATGTAGGGTTTCGCAGGGATCGAATGAAGGGTAGAGCCACGGGTCGGAACACATCTAAAATGTAACGTCCATTGTTCAAAGTGCCGTCAATGCGAACAAGCGGTGACCGAGAGGTGTAACCAATGGCACCCCATACCATCACGCCGGGTGATACGCTAGTATGGCGATGACGAATACACGCTTCCAATGTGTGTTCACCGCGATGTCGCCAAACACGAATGCGACCATCTTGCGGCTGTAAACAGAACCTGGATTCATCCGAAAAAATGACGTTTTGCCATTCGTGCACGCAGGTTTATCGTTGAGTACACCATCGCAGGCACTCCTGTCTTGATGCAGCGTCAAGGGAACCGCAGCCATGGTCTCCGAGCTGCTGCAAACCCGTCGAACTGTTCGTGCAGATGGTTGTTGTCTTGTAAATGCCCCCATCTGTTGACTCAGGGATCGAGACGTGGCTGCACGGTCCGTTACAGCCATGCGGATAAGATGCCTGTCATCTCGACTGCTAGTGATACGAGGCCGTTGGGATCCACCACGGCGTTCCGTATTACCCTCCTGAACCCACCGATTCAATATTCTGCTAACAGTCATTGGATCTCGACCAACGAGAGCAGCAATGTCGCGATACGATAAACCGCAATAGCGATAGGCTACTATCCCACCTTTATCAAAGTCGGAAACGTGATGGTACGCATTTCTCCTCCTTACACGACGCATCACAACAACCTTCCACCAGGCAACGCCTGGTCAACTGCTGTTTGTGTATGAGAAATCGGTTAGAAACTTTCCTCATGTCAGCACGTGGTAGGTGACGCCACCGGCGCCAACCTTGTGTGAATGCTCTGAAAAGCTAATCATTTACGTATCACAGCATCTTCTTCCAGTCGGTTAAATTTCGCGTTTGTAGCACGTCATCTTCGTGGTGTGGCAATTTTAATGGCCAGTAGTGTCTTTACAGATGAGATAGGATTGACAAGAGATGACATAGGAAATTACCACAACACGCACGTTTGGGCACTGCAAATTCTAGAGTAGTGATCGATGTGAAACATCAGGATCGCTTTAGTGTCAGTGTATGGGCAGAAACCGTCTGTGAGAGACTTTTTAGGGCCATTTACTTTACCAAACAGCTCAACAGGTGCTGTTCATCACCGATTCTTGTACGGTGTATTACCAGCGCCATAGCAGAAGACTGATTTATGCTCGACGGGGCGCAGCCCCATTTTCTACGGATCTTGCAACAGTACATCACCGCAACGGTGTGGTTAGTTGTATGCTGGGAAGTTTAATGGTGTCAAAGTGCCAGTAAAGAGTGCCATGCAACGCTTAGTGGCGTTAGGCAGGATCCGTTTTGAAGAAGTCAAAAACAATTCCGATACGTGCTCGCACACCAGAAAACGTGGCCGCAGTTCACCAGGAAAGGTTTCAGAATGCTACCGAATCAACCCGACGCCTGTCGCAAGAGACCAATATTTCACGTCGATCATGGGGACGAATACTGGACCTGCACATGCATCGCTACCCAATGTCTGTTGTTCATGCATTAAAGCCAGCAGATGCTCCTCAGCACCTCCAGTTTTGTGAGTGGCTGTTCACTAAGATACAAATAATGGCTTGGACATGGATCTGTTCTTTATGCATGAAATAGCCTGGTTTCATCTGAGCGGTTGTGCCAACTCACTGAAGCACAGGTTCTGGGCAGCGGAGAATCCGCATAACTTCCACGAAACACCACTGGATGTTCAGAAGGTTGGGGTTTGGTGTGCGGTGTCTGCACGCCGCGTTATTGGTACTATCTTCTTTCATCAGACGGTTACTTCAGAGCGTTACATTGCCAACATTTTGCAACCATTTGTGGCAGCATTAATGGAGGAGAAAACTTCCTACAGTTACTTCCAACAGGATGGAACCTTAGAGCACATTTATAGCGTCTTATCGCCTGGCAGAGTTGTTAGAGGTCATACTGGTCGCGTCCCTAGCTTGGTATCCAGATCACCTGATCTATCAGTGTGCTTTTACTTTGTGCAGGGAATCCTAAAGTCTACGGTGTATCGCAGCAACTCATACAGTATTCAAGAACTGCAGCATAACATTTCGGATGAGATTGTAGCAATGCCACCAGTCCAGCTTCGACCCGCCTTCAGCAACTTGATAACCATGGCCCAAAAGCGCAAAGAGACGAATGGTGGTCACTTTCAACATCTGCTATAGTCAAGATAGTAGAGTATTTCCTTCCCTCTACTGTGTTTCTTTGTATCCTGGGCCTCTGATCTCTGGGGCACCCTGTAGTAGCGAGTGATCAGTGCATGTCATGCTGTTAGAATAATGCCATGTATGTTTGGAAGAATGATTGATTCATTGCGAAGAAAAACTGAAGAATGTATCAAGATGCGTGATAACAACATGCTCCACCACCTGTAGTGTGTACTTCTACTTAACAGACACATGGAAGTGAGAGGACAGATTGGCACATATCTCAGCAGTTATTGGTTTCCGGATCTGTGATTCTCGGAATTTTTCTTCTATTATTGACTAATAATAGGCCTACCTCAGGTAGGAATATGTAACAACATTCAGGCCCCAATGGGACCAATTTCCAACCGTAATGCACTTGCTTTTCACTGTTAAACATAAAGGCATCGCACCTCATACACCTTGAATTAAACATCTAGGAATTGTTTAACTAATAAAATAAGCAGTTCTGGTCGTCATCATCATCATCATCATCATCATCATCATCATCATCATCATCATCATCATCATCATCATCATCATCATCATCATCCATCTGACATCAACTATTGGGTAAAGGCCCTCTCTAGACTATTTCATGCTTTACGGCCTGTAAGCATCCATGTTATTTCTGCGTATTTATTATTGTTACCCGCCCACCTTCCATTAGTTTGTAGTTTTGGTTTCTTCTTGTACCCTTTAACCTCAAACAACCAACCAATCTTCTTGTACCTTGGAATCCACCAATTTCTCTTTGATCTGTCTACCACCCATTCGTTTGGCCACTGGTTACGCCCGCCTCCAGTTCATTCTCACTAGAGTCCTAATCCTGTTTACCACTTCATTCTGTCCTCATATCCACTCCTTTTTCTCATTTTCTTCTGGTAACTCTCAACATGCAATTCTCCACTGCTATGGAAGTAACTGACAGCTTTTGAATAAAGGAAATTACAGGCAAAACTGATGGGAGGCTGAGATTCACTGGAAGAATGTTATTCATCCACGAAGAAAGTGGCTTACAACAACTTGCACCTATTCTTGAAGAACGCTTATCAGTCTGGGGCCCTTACCAGGTTAGATTAATGGAAGACATAGAGAAGATCGAACGAAGAGCGGCGCGCATTATCACTGAATCGTTTGGTGGGCGCGATAGCGGTACGGAGGTGTTTCAACAAACTCCAGTAGCAGCGCTACAACAGATGCCTAGCGCATCACGTACAGATTTACCACCGGAATTCGAGAGCGTACGTTCCGTGAAGAGTCGGGCAATATTTTGCTTCCTCCCACACACGTTTATCGATAACCATTCTACCCACGCCATTCGCGAAGGAGCAAGTAGGCGGCTAGGAGGATGGGTGGGTGGGTGGGGCAGAGGTGGGAGGGGTGTCCTCCGCCACACACCGAAAGGTGACCTGCGCAGTAGTCGTAGATAGAGGTTTTGCAGTAGTGAGCATCCATAACCCACTGTCGTAAGTCAAGACTAGTGATAGTTGTCGACTGTAAACGTCCCTTTTCAAACAAGTCGGAAGTTTAAAACTGAAAACACAATTTTATACACCAAAAACAGAAGTACATTTATAAACTCATTCTATTATTTAATTGTTAATCTGCTTTATTATATTTTCGATATGTGGGTTAAATATTATTTTTCTTGTAACATTTATTTTCAGGTCACCTAGTAAGACATAGTAAGAAACTGAAGTGATGTCTGACGTAATTACGACAGAACCTTTGCTATTCACGATACATAGGGTGAATAACCTGAAACTTGCACCGTAAATATTGCGGAAATGGAAAGTACAATTGATGTGCTGTTTTCACAGAATGGACTGGTAGTTACGGGCTCGTGTTGTCAGCCAGTCAACAGATGGTAATAATACTTAGAAAGTATATTTTTTGTGCAGACCTACACTTTTTTAAATGGAACAATACCTATTGTCATTAACATACTAAAAACAGGGTAAATTAAAATGTCAGTTGTATTTGTTACAGAATTCTAGTGCGAGTCGTATACGAGACATCGTATTTTGATAAGTTTCTAAACCGACACTTGTTTGTGTCACTCAACCTGCGTACTGGCTACGTAGGATGTTATGTTTTTTTACAGTGTGCTTGTGTGTTGCTAGTCAGTTAGTGTGTCGCAGGCGAAGCAGTAAGTCGAGAGTAGACGGTGTGATTTACCAAAGCAGAAAAAGCCGACGTGCTTATACTGTATGGAGCATGTAGAAAGAATGGACTTCGTTTTTATTCGGCGTATGCAACAAGATATCCCAATAGATGCCAGCCATCTCGGCAATTAAGACACAAGAGGGGGAAATTAATGTTACTGCTAGTGTTGCAGTTAATCCGCACGTTAGCTTACGCGCGTTAGCACGACGAACTGGCATGAGTCAGTAAGTGTCGTCCGCATTCTCGATCGTCGTAGGTTCCGTCCCTGCGACACCTCTCTCCAACAACAGCTGCTTGGAAACTATTATGAGAATCATGTTAACTTCTGTACATGGGTATCAGGACGGGATACTCCAGATGTATCATGTATCTTGTTAATTGATGAAGACACATTTACCAATCATGGCCAGGTATACCGCCGAAACATGCGCTATTGGTCTGTTGACAATCCCCGTTGGCTTTGTCAGGTAGAACGTCAGCGTTCATAGAGTGTAAACGTTTGGTGTGGGATAGTAAATCATCAGATCATAGGCCCGGGATAGACAGAACACTGAACGCGTACAAGTATCGCAGCCTCCTAACAGACTGTCTTCCACGGATGCTAGAAGACGTTCCTCGGCAAACTAGGAGGAACCTGTGGTATTAACATGATAGCTGTCTAGCCCATAATTCACGAAGTACTGGAGCACGTCTTCACGAATTAAGTGGCTGGACTGTACCAGAAGACCCGTACGTTGTTCGGCCCGTTCCATTAATTTGACGCCTGTAGACTTTTTTTTCTGTGGGGAAAGCTGAAAGACGCTGTCTACAAGGACATACCAACGACACCCGATGTTTGCACAACGCGAAGGTATATGTTTGCATAAGAAATACGCCTTCAAAGTATTGCTACAATCTATTGATTTATTAACAATACGAGTCCTGACTACCAACTCATTCTGTGAAAACTTTCTGTGCGTTGCAAGTTTTATGTGATTCACTCTGTATAAACACAACGGCTAAAAAATTTTCCGCCACAGAAGATGCACTGAAACCGTGTAACACCGCCCCTAGCCTTCATAACGGCCTCAATTCGACGATGAAAAGAGTCTACAAGTTTCTTCAGGTGTGCCATACCCAGAAGCAGCAACTGATTTATGATTACGTCCTGCAGAACCCAGATTTTACGTATGCTGATTGCTGCGTTCTACGCATTCTTTCATATAGTCTCTGACATTTTCTGTGGGGTTAAGACCGGGTGATACTGGGGGCCGGTTGAGATACCTGGGTGCCCGGGACTTCGTCAAATCATGAACGGATGCGTGTAGCTCTCTGAACACAGATTCTGTCGCCTTGGAAGAGCTAGCGTCCACCGCGTACTCATCCTGAAGATGAACAAGGACGGGGACCACGTGGTCAGCGGGATTGTGAAAATAAATGTCCCGACTCACGTTCGTCGTAACCTGAATGAGTGGGACTCATCTGATGGTCCGTCCGAAAAGCACATCCAAAACATCACTGAATCCCCACCGGCTAAACTACGCTGCGCAACCCAATTAAAGGATCACTTTTTTCAAAATCTCGTAATTGTCTCCCATTGCGACGCAGAAGCTTGAAATTTGGTGAAAATGTCTCTATAACCTTCCTCTTTAATTGTGCAATAGGGTGGCACCCTGTGGTGCCACTCTCTGGCTCGACGATGATTCACACAGCAAGGTGTAGACACGTGCGAAAAAAAAGACCAGAGCTCAGAAGCTGATGTGACGTCTGAGTTGGGTTACTGATGTCGCGTTGGCACCAAATTTCGATACAGTTGTAGCCAACACCACCGTGGACGTGCCACACGTTGGGAAGATCGACACAAACCCTTCTTACCCAAATTTCACCCCTGATTTTTATGCCCCTGCGGTCGAGATCAGAAACATTACGCCCAATGCTGAAGTTACGCGGTTCTTCTGGGTAGCCGAGGGAGACGTTTCAGACACACCGCTGCTCAGAATCGACTCGAAAAAGCCTCAGCAGGTGGCATAAAATGTGTCAATGAAGCCACCACTTTCTTTGGGGCTTTTATTCCCACACATTTCGCGGTCGACAACGACAGTTCACAGTGCGATGAGCAACAGGAGACGTTCTTGCCAAGCTTTGACACAGCTGACCTTCCGTTAACCCTCTTCCAACGACGTTTGTGGAGCTTTATCCCCACTGCAGCGTGACCGAAATTTTCACTGTCATCCTGAAACGATTAGGGACTGTTCAAAACCATTCGACGAAATTTAACCGTGAACCAAAGCAGTAAAGGGTGCTTGTTCATTTTCAGCCCTCCTGTTTCGGGTCCCCCTGTGGCGTGATCCCGGTGGGGAGGCGGGGGAGGAGTTAGAGCCTATTCGACATTAACATAGAGGCGTAAATAAAAATAAAGTGTCGCTCCAAGACCCCCCAGTCCGGTGGCGCCCGCCCACCTTCGTTGAAAGTTTTAAAATTGTGTCTTTACAGAAACGCTATGCTGGTACGCAGCCTGCTCCTCTCCAAGAGCACCAGAGACCCGCCGAGGCTTTACGTCCCCCATCCGACGGACGGAGTGCCAGCAACATTATCGCATGCCCTCAATGAGACACTGCAGAAACATTTGGAACTGGGTAAGACATGGCGCAAAGAATGGTGATCAGGGACTTCACATAACCAACCCTTCCGTCCCCTCTGCCGTAAAGTCATCGAAGAATTGTGAACAGCGCACGGCGTTCCGGGCCGGTCACAGTTCAAGAACAGGCCCCGCCCGACGAGCCTAACTTCGGTGATCTCACGGGAACCGGTGTATCCACCTCGGCACGGCCGTTGATGTCATAACTAACTGCCTGTTTGGAAATGATCAGTGGGTATTGATATTGAAAGACAGTGGAAAAACAGAATGTTTACGAACTTGCAACATGCTGCAGGTGAAGAGTTCTCTAATGTCCCTCCTATGTGGTGTATTTACTGTTGTTGAGTCGGCCAAAGTACTTATTTGATAATCAGTGCAGGGGCATTGTTTGTACACAGGCTGTCGCCTATATTTGTCACGCTTGGGTTACAGATGGTTTGAAAGTGGACACAGGTGTCCGAAACTAGTCACCACCAAGAAATGAAAATATATACTGCTCAATTCCACTTATGACGGAGCTACAACCATTTATATGAAAAACAGAATGCATGTTGCGAAAATGAAGATTATTCTAAGTCAGTTGTGTCAAAAGAAGAAATGTGGACATATGACAACAGCTGAGCAGCTAGGAAGATACGATGATATATTGTTATAGAAATGAATGGAGGAACAACGGAGAGGTTATCCAGTGAAAGATCATTACTGCATATTACACAGAAAAGTTGAACTAAGGTACAGTAGCGTTTTTACATAAACAATGAAATAATTCCAGTCTAGTTTATGGTGCCCTACCGCATCTTTGATCGATTGCTGAAATTTGTCGATAGCGCTCCAAGGGAGCCCCGGACGATCAGTGTATCAAGTACGTAAGCTTTGTTCTTTTTGTCAGTCTCCATCCGGTGATATAACACAAACGACCGTTTAAGTCATTCAGTCCTCAGAAACTAGAACAGAAACAATAAACACGACGTAGGAAGTGCCTCTCTTAACCAAGGCACATTTCCCGTTGCGTAAGGCCAATTATTTTGGGCGCTGAGTACTTCCCGTAGACGGTGTGGGTTATCAGAAGAACCTACGGCACGAGCGACTCCCTCCCTCCTCCATTCCTTCTCTCTCTCTCTCTCTCTCTCTCTCTCTCTCTCTCTCTGCTGCTGCTGCTGCTGCTGCTGGTGTGTGTGTGTGTGTGTGTGTGTGTGTGTGTGTGTGTGTGTGTGTGTGTATCACTGTGATAGATTAGAGTAGGACTCAAGTGGCGCAGGTCTCTTAACGCCAACATAACAGACTTGCTCAATACAAAAACACATGCGTCAGTGCACCACTCTCTCAAGCGGCCCTGTTCGAGTTCCTTCATACTAGGAGGAGGCGGAAGGGGTGCGATGGGAGGGGTTAATAATGTCCATCAGACATAATACACTTGTCACAACCTTTTTTCCGTTGGAGGAAACACTTTTTAAATTCTATGCTATTTAGTGCCTCCAGCGATATATTTTTTTCTACTTCTTGTAAACGCTTCTCTTTCAGGTTTATTTTCATTCTTAGGAATAAAAGAAGTCATATGGGCCCCGCTCCGGTGAGCAGGGTGGGCGAGAAACCGGTGTGATGGGGAATTTGGCCAAAATCTGTCTGACAGTGCTGTGTGCGCAGGGGCGTTGCCGTGATGCAAAAGCCAATCTTCTGATCGAAACAACGAGTGTCATTTTTTTCGCACTGCTTCACGTAATCTTTTTAGCACCAACACTTTAAGGTGGTAATTTTGCTTAAGTGTGGTATCCTGGGGAAAGAGTCCATAGTGGACAATCCCCTTCATGTTGAAAAAACAAACCAACATTGTCTTCACAAGGCATCTCATCAGCCTTACTTTCTTTTGCCTTTGTGTTTAAGTCTTCCACTGGCTGGGTTTCAGGATCGTATCCACAACACCACTATTCGTTGTCGCCTGTGGTTACTTCTGCGTCAAAATCTCAATCAATTTGTAACTGTCTATTCAGTTCCCTGCTCATGCGCACAGACGATTGGCCCTCTGGTCGCCAGAAAGCACACGCGAACGAATTTTGCTGCGACACGTTTCATCTCGAGCCAAAATTTGTTTGCATGATCTCCAGGATACTGCAGTCCTTTTCTCCAATTCATCGACTGTTCTATGAAGATCATACATCATCGCAATGCGGATTTTTTGAATGTTTTCGTCCGTTCTGTAAGTTGAGAGACGTCCTGGTCGTGATTCGTTATCAGTTGATATTTGACCACTTTTAAACCGCGAAATCCACTCGTAAACTCTTACCTCGCTCAAAGTTTCCTCCCTATAAGCCGTCCAAAGCATTGCCACATATTCTGCTGCTGATTTGTCTGATAGGAAAAGAAACGTAATATTAAAACGTTGTTATTTAATGTTTGTCATCAAAAAAATCGCCGAACAAGTGAAACAGCGCTTTCGCTGATCAAAATAATGTTTCCATATGCAGAAAGCCAACCGCACGTGGCATACTCAGGCGGTTACCCACCGGAATACTGGCTACGCCCGACGGTGCTAACTTCGATGATCTGACGAGAAACGGTATATTCAACGAGGCAAGGCCGTTGGAATTCAGCTCCTGTATGCACGAAGAAAATCGAAGAGAGACAGCTAGTAAAGCGCCCTTGTCAGGCTGTCCTGAAGCAGAAGGATTGTACTTTACTTTGCTGAGCGTGTAGTAAAAGTCTGCAACCGGAAAGAAGAGAGTGACGGTGTTTCAGAGGACACAGCGGCATACGCGACCTACCACAGGGCCTTACGTTGTCCCCTGCGCCGAAATGAGCGAGGCTGCGCAGTGCTGAAGCCACTGGGCTCTCACTGAAGTCTCCGTTTGCCAGTCCAGGTCTAGTGTGTCTGCTGTCTCCCTCAACCAATTAAGACGGAAGCTAGTACGTTTTCTTTGGAAAAATCACAGCCGATCTCCTTCCATATCCTTGTCCAATCCGTGTTTGTACTTCATCTTGCTGACTGCCACTGATCATACTCCTGCTGAAAGGCGGCACGTGTATAAGAAGTCCCAATTCATCTAGCGTAGACAGTGTAAGGACATAGTAGTGCCATTACGCTGAGTGTACCCACCGCGTTCCAAGCAACAGACAAAGAGAGGCAGCGCAGAGCTACAGCAGAGCCCGATTTTCATGGTGTGTCTGCAGCCAGCCTCAACGAAGCAAATTCTTGTAATTTCTTATCTCCATTAGATCGAGCGTGATTTTTTTTTTTTACCAAGATTGCTGTCTGATAAGTCAGTGTGATGAAGCATTTGGGCACTTACCGCTTGGCGCTTCTCCTATGCCACTTGAAATTGTCGTTTTACAAGCGGCATTAGATGGTTCATGCATCGCAACATACGAGCGGCGTTCAGTAAGTAATGCAACACGTTTTTTTATCTGCTAGTTTCGGTTGAAGAAATGAGATTTTTGTTGTGGGGCACAGTGGAGTATTGCCGCTTCAGCCTATAGTTTCATGAAGTTGAGATAGGTGGCGGCGCTACACTAGCCTTCCAAATGGAGTCTGCAACTGAGGTGCGTTCCAAGCAGAGAGCTGTCACTGAGTTCCCTTTGCCGAAAAAACAGAGCTTACTCACAGGCGCTTGCAGAATGTCTACGGAGACCAGGCAGTGAACAAAAGCACGGTCAGTCGTTGGGCGAGGCGACTATCGTTATCGCAAGGTCACGCAAACTTGCCCGATTTTCTCGCGTGCCGTCCAGCCACAAACAGCTGCGACTCCTGCAATGTTGGAACGTGCAGACACTCTCATTCGAGGTGATCGAGGGATCACAATCAAACACACTGCTCTCTCTCCGATAGTAGGCCTCACTCAAGTCTGCGCACACGAGAGGAGCTAAGAACTCTTCATTGTACTGTCTCGTTCACCCTACAGCCCGGCTCTCGCACCTTCCGACTTCCATCCACCTGGTCCAAGGTTGCACTCCGTAGGAAGCAGTCCGTGGGGTGATGGGGAGGGTTATTGATGCAAGAAGACGTTGGCTCCGACGTCGACCAATAGAGTGGTACCATGCGGGCACACAGGCCCTAACAGTAAGGTTTATAAGGCCGAGGCACTGAACGGAGGTTATGTTGAAAAATAGGGATTTGTAGCCAAAAGAGTGAGGAATAATATGCATTGGAATTCTGAATAAAACCAACATGCTATCAGAAAAAAAAGTGTTGCATTACTTATTGAACGCTCCTTGTAATTTACCACTATCGATGTGCACAAAGGTGTTTCTTTACGCTCCGTTAGACAAAAAGGTTACACAAGCCATAAACATACAAGCGTATTAACAAAAATCTATTCAGTTGCCAAGAGGAAATGGAATGGGAAATCATTTAACTGAACACTACCAAATTGAGACACCAGTATTTCCGTGACTCTCATGTATGATTCATGCTTATGCGACCTTATTTTCAGTACAGAAAAAGACCATTCAGATACAGGAAGAATGGCGGGAGTACATGATGGCTATTGGTGGGCCTAACCTTATTGGAATTTAGTAGCTTTTAGGTGGAGTCACAACACAGCTTTTCCCAGGGACGTGAACATACAGCTCATCCACAGCTTTCGATCTTCAAGGAAGTTGTAATAAGCTAATCATGGGCACCGGAAACATGACGATAGCATCATAGCAGAAGAGCGCACAGACAGGCAGTAGTTTAATGTCTGCGGAAAGAGGGGTAACGGAATGGATTGGGACAATAGTGTGACAAGAAGAGTAGGCACAGCTCCTCCTAGAAGGACTAAACCACGAGAAGATCGTAAGACTGTTCGGCTTGCTGGCGACCCATCGGGAACAGGGTGCTGGAAGCTGGGTTGAGATCTCGAGCTGTCATTCGTCGTTTGCAGCTAACACCATGCCACAGACAACAGAGAACTGCGTGGTTTGGATCCAGAATCAACTGAGGCATTGAATGGCATTATGTAATGGTCCCCGTCGAGACTTGCTTCTATTTGTGGCAGAGTCATATCGACCTCGATATGTCCGCGCCCCCCCCCCCTTCCCCCCAAAAAAGGTCGTAGGAACCAGTGGTTCGCCAGACCCAAAACTCTCCAGCTCCTGGAATCTTGGTGTGGGGAGATGTTGAGATAACGACAGCATTGATTCGATTATTGGTGAAGGGAGGTTGAATGCTCGCCAGCTTGTGGCAAGGATGGTGAACAATGTTGTCACATCCTTCGTACCAGGATACCGAGTGGCATATTCCAGCATAATAATGCAAGACCCACACTACAGTTCACAACACAAACGCGTTGAGGAATGTATAGATCCTCGATTGGCCTATCAGTTCCCCGTTTTGTCAGCCATATATGAAGCATGTCTGGGATGCGATGGGATGTTTTATATTTTCATACTAGCTTCCAGCTAGCAATATTCCTAAACTGACATAGCACGTATTTCAGGGATGACAAGAAACTGCTATAGGTTACATTTGCAGGGTGTGGAATATTTTTAGTGTTTTGGAAGGCGAATGGCTATTTGTTAGTAGCCATAAAAAAGTTCCATTTCCGGCACTGTTAAAAACCTGCGTAATACAGACCTTTAAATCATTTTCTTGAAAGAAAAACACCTGACTACGCTATACTTTTTCTTTCCCTGAGAGCAAGGCTATCCTCCCCTCTCCCCTCCCCTCCCCCTGCCCCCCACCCCTCTCACTAGCCACCGGATATGAACGACTTCGCTTTCCATACTGATACTGATGGACTTCAGTTCCTTTTGGCATGAAAGTGTAAGTAATAATTTAACACCCGTTGTGATGACATCTCAACAAAGTTCGATAACTATCGGCTGGTGCTTCACAGTGTAACACTCTTGTCAGTGCATTAAAGGGCTTGTGGAGGCATTGCGCAGTCAGTGTAAACTGTATTTTGTAAAGTCAGTACTCAACAGACTAATAATATGCGTCCAAGCAAGAGCATCAAGCTGAGACAGATGAACCTCGTCAGATTTTGGATGATCGTTAATGTCCAGACTCTTATACAGACCTCTGTATGACTATATGGGTATGCAAACTAAATAAAAACAAATTGAAACAATATTTGATAATGAAAGGAAGCGATGTCCCGATGAAGTATATAAGAGCGAGCGAAGCGAAAGTTCGTTCTTTTCTTACATTCAAAGAGAGAAATAATTCTGTGAGCCCAATTCGTATCCACGCAGTGGATTTTTTTGTGAAAACTTCGTGATAAAATAGTAACAAGTGTTTTGTATTAATAAGTAATTTAATCATCAATCTCTTTCTTACAATGGTTACACAGTAGTATAATGGTAACAGAATGGATAAATCACGGGTTCATTCCGTCGTGGGCCGGCCGCAGTGGCCGAGCGATTCTAGGCGCTTCAGTCCGGAACTGCACGACTGCTACGGTCGCAGGTTCGAATCCTGCCTCGAGCATGGATGTGTGTGATGTCTTTAGGTTAGTTAAGTTTAAGTAGTTCTAATTTCTAGGGGACTGATGACCTCAGATGATAAGTCCCATAGTGCTCAGAGCCATACCGTAGCTGGCCGCTATGTAATCGCTTTGCGCCATTTTTTCATTTAGTTTTCGAGGCTGCCGTAGTTCTTGCATTCCTTCGGCACCGAACTTCTGGGGCTTTTTGATTTCCTTTCGAAGTGGTCTTTCCTCTGATTGCGTTTTCTATAATTCAGAGCATGTTTATGAGTGACATGAGGCGACATCTTTCATTATTTCGTAATTTTCAAGTTAATACCGATTTTTACTTCCGTTTCCGCGTATACTTGTAGCGTCTCACTTTTGGTGCTCCGCAAGCTTTTAACATCATCCGAATCGGTGTCCTTGCGAAACGCGTTCCCCGTGCTACGCCAATTCATAACCTGCCACGAAGTTTATTCGTAACAATCACGCGCATTAGCCGACACTGGTACGATGACGTCACAGTCGAAATAAAAACTACGCGACAACACGTACAGACATATTAGTCAACCACAATATTATTATCGTAAGCTTTTATCGCGACATTTCACGAGGACACGTTGACTCACTTGACAGCATATGGGTAACTGCCTTGAAAGCATTCACAGTGTGATGCATGTTCCTTAGTCACCACTTGTTTACCGTAACGCCGTCGCGTGTTCCCGATAACGACCACGGGACGCCAAGTGCACTAATATCGTGGTAGGTTGCTGTCTCAGCCATTGTTTACGGACTACTAGTCTCGTAGTTGTTAGCGAATCAGATTTTTTTTAAATTTTTATTTTGATCACAAGAAAGCTTTACCGGCGTGGGAATAGACGTTTCACGCCAAAAATCTCATCGCAAGGCTGTATGGCAGGCCACCAGACAGAGTTACTAACATTCTCGCATCTCGTCCTACAAAACAAGAAGTCTTGTCATTACCCTTGTCAGTAAATGGCTTCGTACAGGTACGCAAAGGACTGTTAATCGGGAATCCGATATATCGATATTAAAAAAAAAAAAAAAAAAAAGAAAAAAACATCTTATTGGCCGTCGACAAATCTAAAAACGTTATCGACATATCGATTGAAAATACAACGAAGTACCTGCCCGTAAAAATATCGGCTGCACGTTGTAAATATATTGCAAGTTTTACAGCTGTGTATTTAAGTACTGATTTATTATTAGATATTCTGTATATCAACAATCTAGCAGTCTGCTTAACCTCTTTGCAGCAAGAATTGATAGGGAAACGATGCACGTCCACGCTTGGCGATAACCACTTCGCTAAAAATTGTAACCATATGTACAGGGTGACAATTATTGAACTATATGAAATAAAATCGTCGTAACAATTGAACGGTTGGCGTTAGGACGTTCAAACTGCACGATTGTCCGCGTGGCGTGATGGGAATTTGTATACGCATGCGCACGTGCCTTGTTGTTGGCCATTTGCACGCGAAAACGGGCAGTATACCGTGCCTGAGCGTATAGCGCTTGTGACGGCCTACTATGTAAACAATAACGGCCCAACTGCAGCTCAAAGGAAGTTTGCGACCGAGTTCAAACTGAAGACAACGGGTCCAAGTATGATAACAATCAAGAATTTCATTCAGAAGTTTGAAAGAACAAGTAGTGTTCGTGATGACGGTGTTGGCAATGTCCGTCGTCCAAAAAGGGTGAACATGCACGAAAACATGGAGACGACACGCGCTGTGTTTCGAACCAGGCCCAGGAAATCGATCAGACGAGCTGCACAACCGGTGGGAATCAGCTGGGAGAAACTGCGACAAATTGATGTTGAAAACCTGCGTCTCTTCCCATACAAAATTCAAACCCATCAGCCATTCAGTCTCTGGGCCATGGAACAGCGGTTATATTTCACCAACGCCACTGTCCACAGAATTGACAAACAGGACTTTGGTGTGAATATTGTTTGGCTTAGCGATGAAGCCTATTTTCATTTGGATGGGTTCGTCAATAAGCAAAATTTATGCACTTGGGGGATTGAGATTCCGCATTTCGGGATCGAGGAATCTCGTCACACTCAACGGCACTCGATGGCACGGTGATTACCGAACGGTATGTGAAGGTTTTGTAAGATGATTTCATCCCCATTATCCAAAGTGACCCTGATTTCGACAACATATGGTTCATACAAGACGGAGCTCGCCTCAATCGAAACAGGAGAGTGTTTGATGTCCTAGAGGAGCACTTTGGGGACTGCATTCTGGCTAGGGGGTACCCAGAGACCACTGGCATGGGCCTCGATTGACTTCCATATTCTCCGGACCTGAACACATGCGACTCCTTTTTGTGGAGCTATATTAAAGACAACGTGTCCGCAATAGCTCCAAAATCATTGTTGAGCTGAAAACAGCCATTCACGAGGTCATCGACAGCATGGATGTTCCGACACTTCTGCGGGTGATGCAGAATTTCGCAGTGATGGAAGGCATATCGAACATGTCATAACCTAAATCCGAATATCTGTAGTGACGATTTCTTTTGTGCCACATGTACTTGCTTCACACAGTCAAAATGAAAGATTGGGACGTTACGAAAGCTTAAATGTAAATGCTGACTTACTTGCTTTATCAGAATGGTCGCAGAAGTTAGGTCTGAAACTAAACCCTTCCAAAACGCAAGCAATCTTAGTCGCCCACAAAAGACTTCTTACAACACAGCACAGAGAATCTCTTCCATGATTAATTTTAAATGGCACCGAAGTAACTTTTTCTCCTTCTGCAAAGAACTTGGGGATAATCCTGTACCACCACTTTGACTGGACTGAACACGCTACTGCAGTCTGCAAGAAAGTTTCTGCATCCCTTCACTGTCTACAGAGGTATAAAAAATTATTTCTATTCGAGCTTAAGAAGAAGCTCGTAGAATCTCTAACACTCCCTATTCTCGACTATGGCGATGCTATTCTTCAAGGACTTTCGTACGAAAACTCTCGCAGGCTTGAACTAGCGATGAATGCTTGCGTCCGATGTATTTGTGACTTTCGTCATTACCATCATATCACTCCAGCCTATGAACAATTATCGTGGCTACGTGCTGATAAACGTAGGGACTACCATATTTTATGTTTACTCCATCGTCTTCTGAATCATCAGACTCCTTCTTACTTACCTTCAGCCATTACATTACTATCTGAACAGCACAGCAGAAATACTCGTTCTCAACAAAGTAAGATCCTCTCAGTACCATCACGCAACGCCGTCATGTTATCCAAATCATTTTCTGTAACCGGAACCCGACTTTGGAACTATCTTCCTCAAAATATCAGAGAAATTAAATCACTTCCAGGCTTCAAAAAGCAGCTAATGGCTCACCTTCTCTCGCAATAGCTATCTCTCCCACATACTGGTCTACAGCCCACACTCTTTAATCCCCCTCCCCTACAACTTTTCCCTTCTCCTCGCTTACAGAGTTATTTACTTAAATCAAGTCCTCTCTTAACAGCCACTACTACTTTCATTCCAATTTTCTTGTTCTTCATTCTTTCTTTTTCTGACAATACTAAACATGATTTAAGTTGTTCTAAAATAGTCTATATTATTTTTAATGCACTTTGTTTTATTATTACTGTTATTATTGCCATTTATCCTTACTTTCGATATTTTCATTATTATTATTATTATTTCTTTTCTGTCTCAGACGTTAAGTCTGGTTAAAAATGGAAAGTGACGCGCACCTTGATCAAGCGTCACTTCCTTTTAACTGTATGGTATGTGTTATATTGGATTTAGGAACTTTCGGGTAATTGAACATGTGTCAATAATTACAGATTTCTGTAGTTGTATATATACGTTTGGATATAGCTGTATTGCATTGATGTACTGGTGGATATTGTGTGGTATGACTCCTGTAGTTGATAGTATAATTGGTATAATGTCAACTTTATCCTGATGCCACATGTCCTTGACTTCCTCAGCCAGTTGGATGTATTTTTCAATTTTTTCTCCTGTTTTCTTTTGCATATTTGTTGTATTGGGTATGGATATTTCGATTAGTTGTGTTAATTTCTTCTTTTTACTGGTGAGTATGATGTCAGGTTTGTTATGTGGTGTTGTTTTATCTGTTATAATGGTTCTGTTCCAGTATAATTTGAATTCATCATTCTCCAGTACACTTTGTGGTGCATACTTGTATGTGGGAACGTGTTGTTTTATTAGTTTATATTGTATGGCAAGTTGTTGATGTATTATTTTTGCTACATTGTCATGTCTTCTGGGGTATTCTGTATTTGCTAGTATTGTACATCCGCTTGTGATGTGATCTACTGTTTCTATTTGTTGTTTGCAAAGTCTGCATTTATCTGTTGTGGTATTGGGATCTTTAATAATATGCCTGCTGTAATATCTGGTGTTTATTGTTTGATCATGTATTGCAATCATGAATCCTTCCGTCTCACTGTATATATTGCCTTATCTTAGCCATGTGTTGGATGCGTCTTGATCGATGTGTGGCTGTGTTAGATGATACGGGTGCTTGCCATGTAGTGTTTTCTTTTTCCAATTTACTTTCTTCGTGTCTGTCGATGTTATGTGATCTAAAGGATTGTAGAAGTGGTTATGAAATTGCAGTGGTGTAGCCGTTGTATTTATATGAGTGATTGCTTTGTGTATTTTGCTAGTTTCTGCTTGTTCTAGAAAGAATTTTATTAAATTGTCTACCTGTAGGTTTTTTATGTCGATGAATCCCCTTCCTCCTTCCTTTCTGCTTAATGTGAATCTTTCTGTTGCTGAATGTATGTGATGTATTCTATATTTGTGGCATTGTGAATGTGTAAATGTATTGAGTGCTTCTAGGTCTGTGTTACTCCATTTCACTACTCCAAATGAGTAGGTCAATATTGGTATAGCATAAGTATTTATAGCTTTTGTCTTGTTTCTTGCTGTCAATTCTGTTTTCAGTATTTTTGTTAGTCTTTGTCTATATTTTTCTTTTAGTTCTTCTTTAATATTTGTATTATCTATTCCTATTTTTTGTCTGTATCCTAGATATTTATAGGCATCTGTTTTTTCCATCGCTTCTATGGAGTCACTGTGGTTACTCAATATGTAATCTTGTTTAGTGTGTTTTCCCTTGACTATGCTATTTGTCTTACATTTGTCTGTTCCAAAAGCCATATTTATATCATTGCTGAATACTTCTGTTATCTTTAGTAATTGGTTGAGTTGTTGATTGGTTGCTGCCAGTAGTTTTAGATCATCCATGTATAGCAAATGTGTGATTTTGTGTGGGTATGTTCCAGTAATATTATATCCATAATTTGTATTATTTAGCATGTTGGATAGTGGGTTCAGAGCAAGGTAGAACCAGAAAGGACTTAATGAGTCTGCTTGGTATATTCCACACTTGATCTGTATTGGCTGTGATGTGATATTATCTGAATTTGTTTGGATATTAAGTGTGGTTTTCCAATTTTTCATTACTATGTTTAGGAACTGTATCAATTTAGGATCTACTTTGTATATTTCCAATATCTGTAGTAACCATGAGTGGGGTACACTATCAAAAGCTTTTTGGTAATCAATGTATGCGTAGTGTAGCGACCTTTGTTTAGTTTTAGCTTGATATGTCACCTCTGTATCTATTATCAGTCGCTCTTTACATCCTCTTGCTCCTTTGCAGCAGCCTTTTTGTTCTTCATTTATAATTTTGTTCTGTGTTGTATGTGTCATTAATTTCTGTGTAATGACTGAAGTTAATATTTTGTAGATTGTTGGTAGGCATGTTATGGGGCGATATTTAGCTGAGTTTGCTGTGTCTGCTTGATCTTTAGGTTTCAGATAGGTTATTCCATGTGTAAGTGTATCAGGGAATGTGTATGGGTCTGCAATGTAACTGTTAAATAATTTAGTTAGATGTGAATGTGTTGAGGTGAACTTCTTTAGCCAGAAATTTGCTATGTTATCATTTCCAGGGGCTTTCCAATTGTGCGTAGAATTAATTGCTCGGGTGACTTCATGTTGCAAAATTATCACTTCAGGCATTTGTGGTATCATCTTGCACGAGTCTGTTTCTGCTTGTATTATTATTATTATTATTATTATTATTATTATGCTTATTATCATCTCTAAGATCGTTATCATTTTCATGAATGTTTTGGTAATATATCTGTATGTGTTATTCCCGGTCAGATGTAAGAGAGCTCCTTAAGGCTAAATAAGCAAATAAATAAATAAAAGTAGTAAGACTCATTCACTCAGTGAAAGTAAAATTATGTTCTGCTGCAATTTCAAAAGAACAACTACAAATATTTACCGAAAATTGTGAAAAAATGTAACATAAAATAAAAATATCGGCACTCGATATTGCCATTTTGACATGGATATATCGACGCGTCGGGTGAAGATGCGTCACCGATACACATCGATAAGTTTTGGAAAAGTATCGATATATCGACACATCATCAAAAGCTCCAGAACGAACTAGAACATGGTGATCCGCGAAGGACGCTGTTGCCCCCAGAATAAGCAAGTATAAGGCTTCCGAGCAATCTAGGCGTTCTTGATCAGCAGCTGCTGTAATTACGAGTACCAACCTCGGTGTCCTTCCCAGAAAACGACGCAATCTATTTGCTGCTGTAGGGTGACGCAAACGCTGTAGCCTTACTAGTCTGACGTTCCACGTTCGTCGAACGCACACTGTGCGTCTCTGAATGCTGCGTAATAATAAGGAAACAATATCAAAATCGATTCTTCAGATTTCAGAGCATATTAATCTCCGAACAGTAGTATGAGGATCACTTAAGTTTTTGAAAACGACCGCTAGATTGCGCTACTGAGATGTGACTTTGCTATTAAAGTATGTTGTGTGGTGTTGTTGAACACCATGTGTACACAGAAAGTGGCCCGGTAGTTTGGTTACAGTGAATGTTTAAGAAACCAGCATTGCGAAAAAAAATGGTAATTTCACGTGAAGGCTATCGTCGGCTGACTTGTTACGATTTTCGTAATGGCCTGCCCTAGCACCATTGCCTCTAGTCGCTTTTTTCAATTCTTGGTGTTCAGAAACGACTCATTGCAATTGCTTTCTAGAATTTCGTCGCGGTGTCGCTTCCGTCAGCGGTGAATTTTAGGAAAGTCGATCAAAAGCGTTAACACGACTTAAGAGTTCTCTCGTCGATACGGTGGTGACAAGACTGTACCGTCTGCTCGGAACAAAGCTCCTAGATAAGATAGACGTAACAATCCATGCCGCTAAGGGCACAAAAGTGCCGAAGCGCACAATCAGTTCCGAGTGCAGTTCTGACAATTACCCTGCGTCAGGTTCGAATAACAATTTCGTCAAGGCACAACAGAGCAAGGTTCTCCAAGCGATCGCCTTCTCCTTTAAGGAGAAGGACCGAAATATGGTAAAAAAGCTAGACTGCTTTAAATGTAACTTCTAGCGATTCTGAAAAGCCTTAGATAAATTATTTAAAATGTGTGTACTTATGTTTAAGTAAATAGCTTCTGTGGTAACAAATAAACAGTCGAAAGGCCGAAAGCAGTCGTTTTGTGTTTCTCACTTCCCAGATATTTTTGCGAAAAGTCTGCATGCTAATATGAACCACAGTTATATCACAGTAATTGTGTTTGTAAGAGCTTTTGAATGTAGTTAAAAAGTATATTGGTCTGTTTTTCTAGCACGATTGCTTCAACATCTCTGTTGATACGAGAGTGAAAAGTATTAACCGTGCAAAAAAGTTACGTGTCCTCTGCCTACTGCCATTAGCCGGAAGCCTCGTTTCGATATCTCGGATCGTTCACGAAATAAAACAGATGCTGGCTCTGGATTATCCTCCCCTGCTCTGCATAGGTAAACGGGACTTAGTGGACAATGTTGGAAAATCTACGAGGCTACTTGCAGATGACGGTGCTGCATTTACGGAAGTCGGTGCGCCATAAAAGCGTAGCGGAATGCAAGAACTGTAGAGAGATACTGTCTGGTGCAGGAACAGGCAGCTGACCATCGAAGTAAATTGAAGTAGCTGGAAAGACTCATTACTGTTTGTTTATAGCTCGAAAGACCCTGTTTGTTTACACGATTGATGATGAATCACTGGAAAAGGTTAATTGTCTAGAAATATGCATATAAAGCTATTTACAATGAAGCGACATAAAACTAGTTTCATAAAAGGCAGATGTCGAAGAGATTCATTAGTAGAATACTAAAGAAATGCAAAATGGTTCAAATGGCTCTGAGCACTATGGGACTTGACAGACAGACAGACAGACAGACAGACAGACAGAAGAGTTGGGTTGTTTTGAGGGAAGAGACCAAACTGCGAGGTCATCGGTCTCATCGGTTTAGGGAAGGACGGGGAAGGAAGTCGGCCGTGCCCTTTGAAATGATCCATCCCGGCATTTGCCTGGAGCGATTTAGGGAAATCACGGAAAACCTAAACCAGGATGGCCGGACGCGGGACTTAACATCTGAGGTCATCAGTCACCTACAACTTAGAACTACTTAAACCTCACTAACCTAAGGACATCACACACATCCAAGCCCGGGGTAGGATTCGAACATGCGACCGAAGCGGTCTCGCGGTTCCAGACTGTAGCGCCTAGAACCGCTCGGCCACACCGGCCGACAAAGAAATGCAACCCATCCACGAGGTAGATAGCTTATAACACTCTCGGACGACCGGTTTTTGACTATTGCTCTTTAGTCTGGCATGAGTACAGGTACAGCCAGTAGAGGAGTTACGAAAGATCCTAAGAAGAGCAGGGCGTTTCGTCACTGCATGGCTTAGCAAGTGTCAGGCAGTCACTGATTTGTTTAATAAGCGCGAGAGCGTCACCCGAAAGGTCGTTTAGCTCTTGTGACAGACGGCACAAGAGAGCGGTTCTGCATCACAGAGGTTACTGTTAAAATTTCTAAAGCGCATATTATTGCGACAAGAGTCAAAGAACCTATTGCTTACTCTCACGTATACAGTATAGCTCAACACGACCATTATGATAGTCAGAGAAAAGCAAATTCATACAGCATCGTACGTGAATCGAAGTTGAAAAGGAAAAATTATGAAATGATCGCATGGCATTTATTGGGCGACCCTTGGAGGGGGGGGGGGGGGGTGTCGGCCGCCGTATGGCAATCGGACCCGCGCCCCCTTGCACAGTAGGCGGTAACGCTACCGCTGCGCTACGGAGGCGGACAAGAAAAATTATAGTGATTTACGAAGTGCCCACATCACAAACCATAGGATGTTTGCTGAGTATAAATGTTAAATCATTCAAATGGCTCTAATCACTATGGGACTTAACATCTGAGGTCATCAGTCCCCTAGACTTAGAACTACTTAACCCTAACTGATCTAAGACATCACACACATCCATGCCCGAGGCAGGATTCGAACCTGCGACTGTAGCATAGCGCTGTTCCGGACTGAAGCGCCTAGAACCGCTCGACTACAGCGGCCGGCCTACAAATCACAGACACAAGTTTAGTGAGACTACTGCCCCGACCAAGACGACAATAGCGGTGCTATCTATTGTTGTATCGATTACTGTATATCTATGATTCCAGTAAATAGTGAACTAGAATAGCAGGTTTATCACATGATCGAGCAAACAAACTCAAAATTTCTTACTGAGGAAAACGGCTATACATACAATCCAGAACGTAGAGAGGTAGACGACTCTTTTCAAACAACAGGCGAACAACAATTGTTGATTAAGAACTTTGAATCTCGTCATGTAGACGATAAAAGAGTAGGTCGCCTCTCGAGTATCCTTTTCTTTAATGCGTTGCTTTTTCGAAAACACTAGGAGGCAACGAAGAATAAAACTGAAAAAGTCAATGCCATGTAGTGTGGCTTTTTATTGCTTAAATGGAACAGTGACCTTAGAGTGTGGCTTTGTCATACAAGCCACACGCAATACAAGGTTTGTCCGGAAAGTGATGTCACGAAGTCCAGAAAAAAAACTAATTTATTGTTCAGAACAGTACAATGCATCAAAATTCTTCGAAATACAGCACTCTTGCGTCAGTACATTTTTGCCAGCGGGATTTCCAAGCGTTGTAGGCGTCCTGGACGGCCTGGATTGAAATGTTCTTTGGGACAGGCGCAGCAGCAACTTTCACGTTGTCAATTGTCTCGAAACGGTGTCCTTTGAAGGGTATCTTGAGCCAGACTAGGACAAAAAGATTGCCGGAGCGAGGTCGTCAATGTAGGGGGGGGGGGGGGCTGGCGCAGCGTTATCGCGTCGTTTTCTGCCAGATAGTCCCTCCCCAAGAAGGCGGCGTGGCTGGGAGCATTGTCTTGGTGGAGCGTCCAGGATGTGTGGTCTGACGTGCGCGACCTTTTCTCAGCCTTTTGAGCACCAACATAGTTTGAACTATCAAACGAATACTAATTCTACTGGCTGCGTTCAAAAGTTCACGCACACGAGTTGCACTTTGACTTTTCGACATTGGAGGACGTCCACAGCGATTTTCGACGTTGAAGTCATCTCAGGTTATCAGAAACACCTTGCCATTTCGGCAATGTGTTGCCCAAGTTTCAGGCAGCATTTGATTCCTTAGAACGGTTCAAGTGCACGCTGGATAGCATGTGGACATGGACTATTAAACATAGGGGCAGGTCCTGATACATGACTCTCTGGGAGCGCGGGGCAAACTGGGGCTGGCCGCGTAGGAAGTTAACAGCCCTCACCCATTAGTCCGGGCGGGTAGATGGCGCTCCAACCAATTCAACTGGTGACACAATTAAACTGATGACATTACTTTGCAGAGAAACCTTGTACCAAACGACTTCGTTTTATCGGCGAGAGTCAGCGAAGTACGGCGGAACTAAGATTCTCATAATTGCGCAATGTACATTATCTGACTAGGTCAGAACTATATGAATACTTAGCATATCGTCAAACAACCTACATATAAATTTTCTCCATTTTTATGTGTTATGTGAGACGTGAGATAGATAGAGACAGAGAGAGAGAGAGAGAGAGAGAGAGAGAGAGAGAGAGAGAGAGAGAACAGACTGTTAGGAAAGATCTTTTACTGTTTAATGCTAATCACGTCCACACGACACATTTGCACAATTCTCGAACCAGTGTTTTCCTTCGAATCCGTATGTGCAGTGCTGATGGGACGCTATCCTTTCAGATGGTGGCAAAAGCTGTCACTGCTTCTTACTGTACCCTATCTCATGTTTACTCTGTGAGGTACTCTAAATTCACTTTTTATTTGGGTAATATGTTGTCATAAAACAGAGGCAAGATCAGAAGTAGAAAATTTCCGGATTTATTCCATTTTCCATACCCGTTTTGCACTGTGCCGCTCCTTACCCTCCATTGGCATTGTGGTCTGACTCTTAAAATGCAGTGCCATCTGTTTTGCATTTGAAATTCATGTTGCCCAGACAGACCTTCCATAAAATTTAATGGCCTGTCTATCCTGGCCCTTTGTGGATCACATTCTGTCCTCTTCACTATGTCAATTCTTCTCTGTGGTTTCACGACAGAACGGCCTACGGATTCACTTTAATTGGACATTTAGTATACTACTAACTTATCAGTTTCAGTACAGCGTTATTTGTTTTAGCACCACAATTACAGTAGAACACACGCTTAGGTGACACGTTAAGTTACAGGGCTACAATAAAGCACTACCTTCACAGTCTAAAGTAGCTGCAATTTAAGATATCATAAAAACACTATCAGATCAAAAGTGTCATGGCGTAAGCTGTCGCCAGCACACCAGTCGGTAAGGATGTAGCAAGATGATCAAAAGTAGGCGCTGGATGAAGCACACCTATCTGGAGAGAGGCCAAAGGCAGACAGGCAAGCAACACGCCGCCAACGTCCTCTCGACCACAAGTATTTAGATCGCCGCCGCTCACCAGAGGGCTCAGTCTCAGTCACTAGTGCAGTCGTTCGGTAACTAGCTGTCACTGATGCACCAACTCGCATTCCAGTTTGGTGTCTGTCGTTCATCGCATAGCGGGACTTTTACTTCACCAGCAGTGAGGCTACTGTGGAAGAGCTTGTACCACAACACATGGACTCAAAGATTAGTAGCTTCCTGCTTATGTAAACAAAAAACCCTGTTAATTCATGTGTGAAGTTGTGTTGCAGAAAGAGGATACTGCCCACCAAACAACATCCTCTCTATTGATTCCTATCGTACAAGACTGTACAGTGGCGACGAAGACACAACCGTGGCGACGGAGACACAACCGTGGCGACGGAGACACAACAAAAAGAATCCAGATATTCATATGCTATGCGGCACTGATCCCTAGACGTCACGAAAGGAGAATTTGTCAGTATACTAGGACGTGAGGAGTGTAACAGCAGAATTGATCAGCTAGGAGAGCTCAGTGACTTTATTGGATGTCACCTGAGTAACAAATCCATCACACACATTGCAACCCTTCCAAAGCAGCCCAAGTCGACGTGATCTGACTGTGGAATGGAATCGCCCATACTGAACCAAGACCAGATGGACCTTATGTAGCCGGCCGGGGTGGCCAAGTCGTTCTAGGCGCTACAGTCTGGAACCGCGAGACCGCTACGGTCGCAGGTTCGAATCCTGCCGCGGGCATGGATGTTTGTGATGTCCTTAGGTTAGTTATGTTTAAGTAATTCTAAGTTCTAGGGGACTGATGACCTCAGATGTTAAGTCCCATAGTGCTCAGAGCCATTTGAACCATTTTTGACCTTATGTACAGGCGGAGAGGACCCGTCGAGCATTGCGTAGGGCGAGTGTAAAAATTGTCACAATGTGCTACCACCAGCGCAGCTATGACAATGGCTGTGCGCAGGGAGTTACAAGGGATGGAGTGCAGGGCCGAGCAGCTCCTCTTAAGCCACACATTTCTACACTCAGTGCAAGCGTCAGATGAAATGGTGTAACGTGCGATAGCAATGGTCGCTGGACGACTGGAAACGAGTGATTTCGAGCGGTGATCACGCTGTACCCTGTAGCAATCCGATAGAAGTGTGTGAGTTTGATCAACAGCTGGAGAATGTTACCTGCCATCATGTGTACGGTAGGGGGCGTTTCTCGTGGGCAGGGTGTGGTGCCTTTATTGGGCATAATAAAACGCTAAAAGCTGAGGGATATGAACACATTTTATAGCACTGTGTACTGGGTACAGCAGAGGTCCAGTTCGGAGACGATGACTGTTTCAGCATGACAATGCGCCCTGTCATAAAGCACCATCTGTGAGACAATACCATTCCTAACACGGACTGGCCTGCCCAGACTACCGACTGTACCTACTGGAAAACATTTTCAGTGAGTTAGAATATTGGCTTCGCTCCAAACTCAGCGTCCAAATCACTACCTTTTCTAGTGGTTAGCACACTGGACTCGCATTCGGGAGGACGACGGTTCAATCCCGCGTCCGGCCATCCTGATTTAGGTTTTCCGTGATTTTCCTAAATCGCTCCAGGCAAATGCCGGGATGGTTCCTTTGAAAGGGCATGGCCGACTTCCTTCCCCGTCCTTCGCTAATCCGATGAGACCGATGACCTCGCTGTCTGGTCTCCTCCCCCAAACAAACCAACCAACTACTTTCTCTGGTTTTGGCACCCGAGGGAGAATGGACTGCCATTCTTCCACAGACATTCGGAAATCTCACTGAAAGTGTCATCAGCAGAGTCAAAGACGGTAGAGAGGTCGAGGATGGACATACGCCATATTAGTGTTCACTGTTATGTGGACTCGGGAAAATCGGAACAGAAGAGAATCGAAGCGTCTGATATGTCACGCTAGAGACGAATGTTGAAAATTAGGTGGACTGGTAAGGTGAGGGACGGAGTGTTTCTCAACAGAATCTTCGAGGGGAAAAAATGGAAATCACTGACAACAAGAAGGATTAGGACGATAGGACATCTGTTAAGACATGAGGGAATAATTTACATGGGATTAGAGCAAGCTTTAGAGGAAGACCGAGATTGGAATAATCCAGCAAATAATTAAGGACGTAGGTTGTAATTGCTACTCTGAGATGAAAAGGTTGGCACAGGAGAGGAATTCGTGGTGGGCCGCATCAAACGAGCCAGAAGACTGATGCAAAAAAAAAAGTCGAGATACTTTTGATCAGATAGCATTTATGTACTACCGTAACGTGTCCAAGAAGGAATGGTCAACATTCTGGTATATGACAGGGACAATCATTTGAAGGAAAGAAGTGTAGTAAACATGGACTCTAAAGAGCATACCTTAAGAGCTATGAGCACTTTTTCCTAAAAACAACGGCCCTAAATTGCATATCGTAAGAGTTATGAGCACTCGTTCAGCAAGAGATGCGTTCCACAGTAGCGAAGACTAAGTCCTCATAGCTCTCAATATACGCATTTTAAAATCCATGTTTACTACGCTTTTCTGCTTCGAATTATCGTTTATGTAAAATCTCTCAAGATTAATCATTCCTCGAGGGATAGCCCTTATATGCCTATGTGTGTGGATACAGATTACATTTGGGTATCAATGATGTTATTGCAGTTTGACTTCAGTAACAAATTAATATACCTTGCAGGTAAATAAATCTATATGGATAATCCGCAAACCACTGTACTTTGCATAGCTCAACGACCCTCGTATCAGTATTAGAGATTTTCTGTCCTATTCCATTCGCATATGGAGTGAGGGAAAGCTGATCGTCTGTATGCCTCTTTACGTGCCCTATCTTCCTTATCTTATTCTCACGGTCGCTATGCAAGATACCCGATGGTGAATGCATAATAGCCGCACCGTCTCCCTCGCACCGAGTGTGTGCTGTGTTTAGAGTACCTGTTGAGTTTAGAGGAGTGTAAGGAATGTGTGTATAGTGAGGGTTTTTGTTTATGTTACGTAATGGAGACAGAAGGTCGAGGGTGAATCCTCGTACCAGGACTTAGCCTACTCCTCTCGAGTAACACTAAGTTTGACATCGCCCTCCGACGGATGGATCACCATCAACATTGTCACATGCCCTCGCTGCGGAGAGTTTTGGAATTTAATCCTGAATATTCGGGCAAAATCCGATGATCGATAACTCTGCGCCGCCACCTCTCCGCCCTTGCCAGCAAAATTCCGGAAGTGAAAATTTCATTCAATACTAGGATTCGGACCGGCTATGCATGTGCCGAGTGCCACCGTATAGGCGAACGCATCTATGGTGGCGTGTTTTGCTATACAAGTAAACTTACCTGAATTTTCTCATGTTGGGAAATTAGAAAGAGTGATCTCTTTATCTTGATAAAAACTTTCAACAGCCAAGATCACATAAATTCGTCTTGTTCTTGGACAACCGGTTTCGTCTTCAAAAAAATTTTGTTACGTTAACGTGTTCATTGTGAGTTAGAGCCTCATACCATGTCATCATGGTGGATAAACTATCGCACTTCATACAAAGGTTTGTCACGAATAAAACAATTACAGTTATAAAGCGCCTTGTGAACATGACCATGTCGGAATAGGTAGCGCTCACAGATGATTGTTAGTTATTGTGAATTTTAAGAATTAAGGATCATCTGTGAGCGCTACCTGTATGGACATGGATATGTGCACAAGGCGCTTTTAACTGCAATTGTTTTATTCCTGATAAACCTTTGTATGAAGTGCTACATTTTATCCACCATGGCAACATGGCATTAGACTCTAGCTTACAATGAACACGTTTAGTAACAAAACTTTTTTTTAAGACCAGACGATGACATTTACATCTGTCGAAACCGGTTGTCAAACGTAAAGGCGAATTAATGAGATCTTGGCTACTGAAGATTCTTTTTACCAAAATCAACTTACATTTTTACACAGTACTGTTACTATTCAGAAATAACAAATGGCTCTGAGCACTAAGGTGGTATATGACCTTAGAACTACTTAAACCTAACTTACCTAAGGACAGCACACACATCGATGCCCGAGGCAGGATTCGAACTTGCGACCGTAGCGGTCGCGCGGTTCCAGACTGAAGCGCCTAGAACCGCTCGGCCACTCCGGCCGGCGCTCAGAAATAACAATTACGTAAATATCATGTCCGAGTTCGACAAAAGACTTCTGCAGCCTCCGACTTCCATACCGATAAAAGGACGTCTGTGACGTCCGTATTCGAATCTACAACCGATACTAAGCTTAGCAAGTGCAAAACTTAGATTGTGCTTGCCAATAATGAAACGGAGACTTCAGCATCGCGCGTTCGTAGCGGTAATAAGCGGTACGTGGGCTATGGCTTCGACTTACCTCAAACACGGCAGGGCGCGTACGAAACGTCAAGCGTACAAGGAGGCAGCAATTTCGGGCATCGAGCCTAGAGACACGCTGTCGTCCTGCTTCGGTATCTTATCAGAGCAGGAGCGAATACTGTGCCCTGTGCAGCTCGCTGCGTGCTACCTGCGAGCGTTTCTTCGCCAGATAGGCCCCGGCTCGCACCTGCCCGTGAGCTCTACTCCCTCTCGTCTCCCCCTGCGACCCTACCACACCCAGCTGTTTCACTGTCCTACGCAAAGCAAGCGCGATCGCGTTTACCGTAACGTAGGCGCCTGATTGGTCGCCGCCGACTGTCAGCTGATGTTTTTTTCTTTTTCGAGCGCGTGAATCAGCAAAATGGATTTATATGGGTGCGTCACGCAACTGCCTGCTTCTGGTACGCAGGTACCAAGACAGACACCGAGATGGCAGTGGCTCGCTAGAAGCTCCGTCGTGGCGCTGAGTGTCTTCGTAGTTGCGATAAATCTGACCAGTGGCGGTCGTTTGATTATCTGTACCACTTCATCGTCGCTATATCGCTGTTAATAAATTTCTTTTACGGGCCACCGGATGAGAAGAATCTACACTCGCACCAAACGTACTGGTGCAGTAATAGCACACAAGACTCATATTCGAGCACACAAATTACGTAACCACACTCACATCTACACATACATCTATATCTACAGGATTACTCTGCAGTTCATAGTCACGTGCTTGGGATAGGGTTCATCGAACCACTTTCGCAACGTTTCTCTACCGTTCTAACCTCGAGTAGCACGAGGGAAAATCGAACACTTAAATTTTTTCCGTACGATCTTTGATTTCTCTTATTTTATTACGATGGCCATTTCTCCCTATGAAGATGGAAGACAACAAAAATTTAGCATTCGGAGGAGAAAGTTGGTGATTTAAATTTTGTGAAAAAATCTCGCCGCAACGAGAAACGCCTTTGTTTTTAATGACTATTACCGCAACTCGCGCAGCAATATACTCCAAAAGAACACGGAAAAGCGTAATTTACGTAGTCTCTTTAGTAGATTAGTTGTATCTTCTAAGTTTTCTGCCAATAAAACGCAGTCTTTGGTTCGCCTTCGTCAGTTTAAGTTGTTCGTAACTGTAATCCACAGGTATTACTGAATTTGTGTTATTTATCGTGTAACCAAAATTTAACGGATTCCTTTTACTACTCACGTGGGAGACCTGACACTTTTTATTGTTTATAGTCAGTTACCACAAATATCATATCTAAACGGAAAATATTACTTTTGTTTCCGTTTTTTTTTACTACAAACTGTGCCCTTTCTGGCAGAAAATCACGAATCTAACTGCACAACTGTGACGATACTCGATAGGTACGCAATTTGATTAAAAGTTGGTTGTGAAGAACAGTTTCAAATGCACATAGATCCATATACATACAAAAAATTTTAATTATTTTCTAGGGAAACGGACTACATTGTCCTAGAAATAAAATAATCTCAATCCCAATGATCGAACCATAGGGATTCCCCCCCCCCCCCCCCCCCGTCCCCCTTAGACTACTGGGGTACTGAGCTGGAAGAAACCATGAAATTTTTAATCGGTCAGGTCTCATATGGCCCATTCTCTTCCTTGGAGTAGACAACAACAATACTTTTCCATCAGTGCAGGTAATACGGTTCTGTTTCGTAAAAGTTATTTCAAGAGCCTAAAAGAGTCCTCAGGAAAAATTGACAGCATACGACAACGAAGTCACTCGCGACGATATCAAGTTTAAAGTATCCTGGGTATCCTTGCCATGTCAAATTGGAATTAAAATTAGGGCTCTGGACGATAACTTCAACTGTCTTCACCAGGTCCCGTTGTCTACAGGTCCCCAGAAATTGTGTCCAACGTCTGCCGATGGCCCGGGGTAAGCTATTTGTGTACACCGAGACCAAACAAAAATCTTGTCCCGTAGATCAACATAACGAGACTCTTATCATCAAAGAAGCCGCAGAGAACATATTGTGCAACAACAGTTTCAACCGCGACTGCTATTAAAGTCTTGGCGGCCACAGAAGTTGCCTCTCGACATTGAGGGACTAAGAGATTGCAGAGGACGTCGCCGAGATATTTACAAAAAAATGGTTCAAATGGCTCTGAGCACTATGGGACTCAACATCTTAGGTCATAAGTCCCCTAGAACTTAGAACTACTTAAACCTAACCAACCTAAGGACATCACACACACCCATGCCCGAGGCAGGATTCGAACCTGCGACCGTAGCAGTCCCGTGGTTCCGGACTGCAGCGCCAGAACCGCACGGCCACCGCGGCCGGCAGATATTTACATCCCAGACCAATCACCGCTGTATTACTAGGACAGTAACT
This sequence comes from Schistocerca americana, assembly GCF_021461395.2. Taxonomy (NCBI): domain Eukaryota; kingdom Metazoa; phylum Arthropoda; class Insecta; order Orthoptera; family Acrididae; genus Schistocerca; species Schistocerca americana. Next base: position 554,441,687 of record NC_060119.1, on the reverse strand, counting down.
GCGAAGAAACTATGGGAAAACAGAAGAAGTACTTCAGGTGATCACGAAAGAAATATTTACAAAAATGTCCAGGGAAATTCAGAAATACAAGTCACTTAAAAACGACATGACATGCAGGGAAGCTAAGGCGAAAAATGTGAAGAAATCTAAAAAAGAAATGACTGTCGGAAGGACTGACTCAGCACACAGAAAAGTTCAAAATGAGACTAGTGATGTACTATCAGACTTTTAGAAAAACATCGTCAGCACAATTCCCAACATTCCAAGAGTTGACAAGTGCGTGAGCTAAACAGCTCATGCATCTAAGTTGCTGACAAGAATAGCTTACAGAAGAATGGAAAAGAAAATTGTTGATCTCTTAGAGGACAATTAGTTTGGCTTTAGGAAAGGTAAAGGCACTAGAGAGGCAGTTCTGATGTTGCGATTCATAATTGAAGCAAGAATGAAGAAAAATAAAGACACGTTCGTAGGATCTGACCACCATAAAACACAGGGATGTAGTCATTCGCCACTACTGTTCAATCTATACATCGAAGAAGCAATGGCAGAAATAAAAGCAAGGTTAAAGAGATGCATTAAAACTCAGGGTGAAAGAATATCAGTGTTAAGACTTGCTGATGACATTGCCATCCTCATTGAAAGTGAAGAAGAACTACAGGACCTATTACTGGAGCGAACAGTCTAATGAGTACAGAATATGGGCAGAGAGCAAAGCCGCGCCGAGTGACCGCGTGGTTAGAGGTGCCATGTCACGGATTGCGCGGCTCCTCGCGCCGGAGGTTCGAGAGATATCAAACATCGCACAAGAAGATTTAAGTGTTAGTTTCGCTGTTCATGAGTGGAACGCTAGAGAATGGCTTGAAGTTGGTTTGATGACTCTCCGCCATGCGCCTAACTGTAAATTGCAGAGTAATAATGTAGATGTATACACTAAGGTGACAAAAGTTATGGGACACTTATTAATATCGTGTCGGATCTCTTTTTGAGCAGCGTAGTGTAGAAGTTCCGCGTCGCATGTGCTCAACATGTCGTTGGAAGACTCCTGTAGAAACACTGAGCCATACTGCCTGTATAGCCGTCCATAATTGCCGAAGTGTTGCCAGTGCAGAATTCTATGCACGAACTGACCTCTCGAATATGTGCCATAAATGTTCGATGGGATTCATGCCGGGCGATCTGGATGGCCAAATCATTCGTTTCACTTGTCAAGAATGTGTCTCAAATGAATAGCGAACAGTTGTGGCTCGATGACATGACATCGTTGTTTGGAACATGAAATACATGAATGGCTGCAAATGGTCTCCAAGTAGCCGAACGTAACCATTTCCATGCAAACACAGTCCACACCATTATGGAGCTAGCACCACCTTGCACAGTGCCTTATTGACAACTTGGGTTCATGGCTTCGTGGGATGTGCGCTATACACGACTCCTACCATGAGCTCTTAGCAACTGAAATCGGTAATCGTCTGACCAGGCCACGGTTTTCCAGTTACCTAGGGTCCAACAGATAAGATCACGAGCCCGGGAGAGGCGATGCAAGCGATGGCGTGCTGTTAGCAAAGGCACTCGCGTCCGTTGCTGACATAGCCCATTAACGCCAAATTTCGCCGCACTGTCGTAACCGATATGTTCGTCGTACGTCCCACATTGATTTCTGCGGTTATTTCACGCAGTGTAGCTTGTCTGTAAGCACTGAAAAGTCTACGCAAACGCCGCTGCTCTCGGTGGTTGAGGGAAAGTCGTTGGCCACTGCTTTGTCCGCAGTGAGAGGTAATGCCTGATATTTGGTATTCTCGGCACACTCTTGACATTGTGGATCTTGGAATATTGAATTCCCCAACAGTTTCCAAAATGGAATGTCCAATACATCTAGCTGTAACTAGCATTCCGCGTTCAGAGTCCTAATTCCCGTGGTGCCCCCATAATCACGTCGGAAACTTTTGAACATGACTCATCTACACTGCTGGCCACCGTAAATGCAACACCAAGAAAGACAAGAGATAGCACAACAAGATTTATTTTGTAGATAACATGTTAACCAAGTATCAAATGATTACGTTTACAGACGTGTGTGACATGTTCCTGCCAGAATCAGTAGCCAGAGTAGCCGCCATTGTTGGAGATCACCGCTGCCACACGTCTCGGCATTGAGTCAAAGAGACGTTGGATGTGTTCCTGGCGTACAGCAGCCCAAGCAGCTTCCACACGTTGCCAAAGATCATCTGGTGTGGCAGCTGGGGATGTAATCTGGGTCACTCGTTGAGCAACCATGGACCACATGTTTTCTATCGGCGAAAGATCCGGAGAGCGAGCCGGCCAGGGAAGTAATTCAATCTGGTTATTGACGAAGAACCTTTGGACAATGCGTGCCACGTGTGGTCGCGCATTATCCTGTTGAAATATGGCTGTGTCCGAGCCCTGAAGGTAAGGAAGGACAACTGGCTCCAGCACCTCGGATATGTAGCGCCGGCTATTTAAAGTACCGGCAATGCGTACTAGAGGCGTGCGAGAGTAATATCCAATACCGCCCCATACCATAATACCCGGTGCAAGACCAGTGTGGCGGTGCATAATGCAGCTGTCCAGCATCCTCTCTCCACGGTGTCTCCACACTCGAATCCGACCATCGTGGTGCTGCAGACAGAAGCGTGCCTCGTCAGTAAAGACAACGTCATTCCATTCTGCCGTCCACATCCGTCTGTCATCACACCATTGGCGACAGAGACGTCTGTGGTTCTGCGTCAATGGTAGACGAAGCAATGGACGTCTTGCGGACAGACCACTCTGCTGTAAACGGCGTCGAATGGTGCCCGCAGACACTGGATGATGCGTTACAGACGCAATGTGCTGTGCTATGGTTCGGGATGTCACTGAGCGATCCGTCACTGCCTATCAGCACGTGCAGTGGTGCACCGAGGTGAATGCGATCGACCACGTCGGTCCGTCGTACCCTCCTGCATCCAACGGTCACATATCCGCATTACAGTTGTTTGGTTTCGTCCAACACGACTAGCGATTTCTCTGTATGATAATCCACAATCTCGGTAAGCCACTATCCTTCCTCTGTCGAACTCGGATACGTGATCAAAAGATGTTCGCTGTTGTCTACGAGGCATAACTGATCGTCTTGTGAAACAACCACAAGGTAAACACACGTGCCGAACGTACACTCGTCGAAATCGCCAAGCCTTAAATGGCGCTATGAGGTGGCGCCACAGGCGCGCGTGATGTGCGTCTGCGCTGAAATTGTAATCAGTTGCATATCTCATCGCTTCAAACCCATGGTGTAAAATTCACTTGAATCGGATGCTTCCTTCAGGGTGTTACATTTACGGTGGCCAGCAGTGTAAGTACAAATGAGAGCGCCGCCAATGCACTGCCCTTTTTTACCTTGTGTAGGAGCTACTATCGCCATCTGTTTATGTGCATATCGCTATCCCGTGACTTTGTCACCCCAGTGTGTGTATATGTTGATAGCCTGCTGGTTCACCTTTGGAATGCGCAAAAGCAGCTATTCTGTGTGCCACGAGGTCTACTGGTTCTTGGTGGGCTTACGGAGATAACTGACACCAGATGTCTGCATTCAGTCTCGCAAGTACGCTAAATTTCGGTCCGATGATTTATGTGCGCATAGCTAGCGCCCGATAGCGTCCCAGATGTGTTCCGTTGGATTCAGATCAAGCGAATTTGGTGACCAAGACATCAACGAGAGTTCTGTATCTCCTAACACCACTGTAGTATAATTTCGGCCTTGTAATCCGCACAGGTTTTTCACTGGAAAATGCTGTCGGTTGACGTAACAACAAACGTGATCCATCCCACCAGGCGACATGTTTCCATTCTCGATGATTGTGCCCCTGCTGTCATAATTGATGATGTCATCGCGTCAACAAGGGAAAACTTAGGGATTGTCTACTGTCCCGTGTTCAATAATAGCGTTTGAAAGGTGTGCTCCGTAACACTTGCGCCCGTACTTTTAGTGAGATCTGCCACAGACCGCTACCTATCCCGCTTTAGAGAGTCGGTAATCCTTTTATCTCCACGTTCTGTGATGAGGGGTGGACGTGTACGTCCAACATCTTCTCGCCTACTCATTTCACCGTACTTCAATCGCTTCCCGTAAATGCTCACGACGGTAGCACAGAAATAGCCGAACAGCTTCGCCAGGCGCCGGGCTCAGAGCGCTAATTCCCAGGCGCTGGGCTGTGAGAATCTGTCCTTTGTCAAAGTCGCTTACTTCAATGGTTTTTTTTCCATTTTATGGCCCGAATAGGCGGTAAAGTGATTGCATATTCGTTTCTGGCCAGCGTATATACTTTCCGTACCGTGTCACGTGCCGGCGAAGCTACCAGACGGCATTCAATCTCGCGGTAGGTAGTTGGCACTTTAGCTTGGCTCAGCAGTGTATGCATCCCTGTTGTGAAAACAGGTCACATATACGCTGGTGCGCAAAACTTAATGATATACGTAGCTTTCGCATGATATGTCACTGTCAACTAGCACAGCTCCATGAAATCTGGACCACAGTTGTAAAGAACTGCCACAATATATTACAGAAAGTAACTGAAAGAAATACGTAATGAGACGAACAGAAATGGCACTTATTCGAAGACAATCACGCTTAAGTCACCGCGATTCGCGACGGCCTCATGGACGTTAGAAAAGGTGCGGCATGGTTCTTCTAGAGTGTGTGTCAATCACGGAAGGCAATGCATGCTCCGCAAATACTTCTATGCTGGCACAAGGTTGGTAAGTTCTTGTTGTAAGGTGTTCCAGTCCTCTACCACCGCGGTTGATAACAGATGGACGGTTATTGGTGCACGTGGACGTGCTACAATACGCCTCCCCAACGCATCCCACACATTCTCGGTGGGATTTAAGTCGGAAGGACTGGCAAGGCAGGGTATTCGCTGAATATCCTTTCGTTCCGAGAGTCCTCGATCTCTATGCCATAGCCGGCCGCTGTGGCCGAGCGGTTCTAGGCGATTCGGTCTGGAACCGCGCAACCGCTACGGTCGCAGGTTCAAATCCTGCCTCGGGCATGGATGTCTGTGATGTCCTTAGGTTAGTTAGGTTTAAGTAGCTCTGAGTTCTAGGGGACTGATGACCTCAGATGTTAAGTCCCTTAGTGCTCACAGCCATTTTGAGCCTCTATGTGGTCACGTAGTGTCATTCATAAAAATAAAGCCAGGGCCGAATCCACCACTGAAAAGAAGCACATGGGGAAATAGTACAGTCTCTCAAAAATGTTGAGCTATGAGTGTACCGTGTTCAAAGAGCTGGAGGAGGGTACGACCACGACCACTATCCAGTCCGGATCTGCTGTAATCCGAGCGCTTGATACCACTGCTTGTTAGCCCGTTCCTTAAGCTCTTGGCACCATCGCAAACGATGCAGTCCCGTCTGATGTGGTTCCAACTGCACCTGCTGTTCATACCTGCTGGGCATGTCTCTCGCACATACAATGGCTAATTGGTGCTGTCAGGCAACGCATCAAGTCAGGTATCAAGTCCGCAAACTCGTATTTCGTTTGAGATCGATAAGTAGGTGATCTTACACACATTAAATATTAATTTATACTTACGGAGCATTCTAGCAGTTCATTTCTAATTTTTATCAACACTAGAGGCAGGTGTGAGCGAACGATGTTTGGCCTGTATAGTACCTAATATATCGACTTTTGGGGCGTCCCATAACGGTGTTTTGGACGACGGAATGCTTGAGTAACTCTTAAGTTACATAAAGAAGAATAAATTTTCTGTCTGATCAACTTGTTTTGATAACTCTAGAGTTGTGAAGTGATAAAGCAGAATCTTCTCCCTTTTTTCCACTAGTTTCGAAACATTTCTGTTCTGTTCTGCTCCAGTAATCTGGAACATGCGATAAAGTAGGCTCGTGTGAAATCAGACTCAGGAAAATATTTTCTCTTGCGTTCGATTGACACTTTGTGGCCACTAAATTGAAATTAGACAAGAAAGAGAGTGCGAATATCTTTGTCCGGCTCAATCTGACATCCAGTTTAGGCGGACGTCACTGTACCAACAGGACGGACCTACCATTGCATACATCACTACAATCGATGACAGCGTGACGACGGTCAGTTGCTTCTGGCGAAGACAATGGAGGTTATCGTCTAAAGTTAGAATTTTTATTCTAATTTGACGCGATAACATAACTGAGAATATTTTCCTCAAGAGCTGACAGTTTAGCATGAATTCAAGTAGGAGGATGGAGCTGTTTTCCTGGAACAATGACGCCAACACTCAGTCTGTGAATTTTCGGTTGTGACGACATCAGGAGAACTCGCCGTCACGTTGCTGTGCGCGTTTTCGTGGCCTGCAGGCTGGGCAGTTAAGTGGGGTGATGGACCACGGAGCGCGCGGGTGCTTTCTACTGGACAAGCTGGCGTCCCTAGGGTGTTGACCCGGCCCTGTGCGATAAACAAGGCGGCTAGCAACGACTGTCCTCTGGCCGAGGGCCTCCCGAAGATGAGTGTGAGTCACCAGCGCAGTTGCCGTTACTTGCCCCAGATCCGCCCACAATTCTCTCCATTCGAGCACTCGGAAAACACGTACAGTGCTGGTCCAATTTTTTTTCCACACTACTACTCGGGATGGTGGTTATCGTTGAAACAACCAGCTTTTGCATACACAGGATTTTTACGTCTAGTTTAACCTGACTGTTAAAGCCACTCAAAATAACTGGTTTCTGAAATAAACGATTTTCGGTTTCTTATTGCTGTTATTTCCAGTAAGAAACGTAGACTTCGTATAAAGACTGAAAAATTCTGGTGAAGGTGAAAAAGCAGGAGATCTCGATCGATACAGAGTTGCGGCTGTGAGAGAACTCTGTTTCACTGTCTCCAGCAAAGGTGGCGAAGGTGGCGGCGACGATGAGGGCCAAAAGTTCACAAGTTGATGACTTCCCTACATCGCCACTTTTGAAAATCACGTTTTTCATCCTAAACCAAGCACGAAATTAAGGAATCAGTTATTATCCCAAGTTAACAGCACATCGATAAAATTATTGGAATATCAATCAAATTTATCTTCTTTCCCATGAACATTGTGGAAATTTTCTCCTTATACGATGTCGGCACGTTTGTTCGGCCTCCTCCCATTTTTAATCTTTTAAAGCAAATGATGGATTGTACTTCATTGCTACTGCACTTCATGAAATATTTTTCAAACTACGGGATGGTGCCACTCTGCAATGTAACAATAAGAACACAGCGAGAAACTGACGTATAGACCAGCTGGAGACAAGCCATCCACACTGCACGTACTCGCATACCGTTTAATAAGCCACGTTATAAGGCAACAGATACATTTGTAGCAGCAAAGTTATACTGGTTCTTATGTCATATGTTTTTGCTGGTTTCTAACGATCGGTGTTATTAAAATAACATTGTTCGCTTTTCCCATTTTTGTAATAATGCATTATTTCAAAGCAATGTAAATTTGACGAGCACACGATACTCGTTAAAAAAAATTTAAAAACCAAAAACTTTAGCACTGCAGCTGCCTGTTTTTTTCACCTGTTTATTAGCAAAAAATAAAAAAGCCTGTTATAACCTAGACCAAACGAATACAGAGAATTTCCGGTTATTCAGAACTAAAATACCGGTACCGGTTTCAATCGGTCAATTTTCCCACCGCTACTACGTACCTGAGGGATTATTTCGAACTATAGAAAAGAGCATATGAAAACTGCACACATACATTTTCGCGTGTTGTACAGGAGCGTTCGTGTATACAAGAAACCCATAGTCTCTTACGCCCAGTTAGGAAATAATTTGACATTGATGTTATAAAGATGTCACGTTTCTTTGGTAGCGTTGGGTTTATCGTATGAAAAACATATCAGCTATTAACTACATTCTGATGCTATCATGTGGAAGCATAGTAGCAATGGAACTATTCCCTCATTTGCCTTAATCGATGTTAGGATACCGCAATAAACCGAAGTCGGGGCTGTTCAACGGGCATTTAAAACCAGCTACTAACGAGTTCGACTTCAGCGACTTAACCACGGCGCATCTCGCTAGGTGCATTACGACGGGTCCAACGTGACTAGTACGTTATTAAAAATCTACTATGAAATTATCCTTAATATTGCAGACAATAGTGTCTGGTGTCTCGTCATGGCGAACCACATACGCATACGTCTTACGAGTGCCTCGTCTTACAGGAGGTGAGGGAGTCCTTGGTGAAGGAATATTTTATTGGTGTCGCCACTCAGTCTCGTAAAATCCAATCACTTGGTAGCGTGCAACTCCTTATACACTTTGTGACATAATTGATAGTGGAATCTGACAACAGGCGAAAGTATACGATAATAATAAGAGCAGCCACTGATTTCATTGAGAACTATTGTCCCAGTTAGTACAAATGTATTTGAAATGTAAACTTTTCGATTAAGTTCCCAAAATTCACCCTGGCCCTTGCTTGTGGAATGTGCTAAATGGTTCAAATGGCTCTGAGCACTATGAGACTCAACTGCTGAGGTCATTAGTCCCCTAGAACTTAGAACTAGTTAAACCTAACTAACCTAAAGACATCACAAACATCCATGCCCGAGGCAGGATTCGAACCTGCGACCGTAGCGGTCTTGCGGTTCCAGACTGCAGCGCCTTTAACCGCACGGCCACTTCAGCCGGCAATGTGTTAAATGCATGATGGACACTAGCACATGTTGCTGCTAATTAATATGCAAAAATGTACAGGGTGTTCGCATCTCTCCCAAGTCGTACATTTTTAGTTTTGTTAGTACCTCCACACGCATTTGGCAACAGAAAGCCATTAATGTTTACTTTACACTGAGCAGCAGCTCATATGTTGAAGCGTGGAAGCATAACGTAACTATATACTGACAGGGCTGGTCCACCTAGTGGTGCATTTACGACCGTGCAGGAAACATTGGGTAGTAAACTGAGGTGGTCGGGGGGGCCAGATTATGGTAAGCCACACACCGAGCAATATTACGATTTTTACATTTTTCATATCTGCGTGGGTGTGGTAAGCTGCAGCAAGATGGCGTCTTGCAGAGGAAACAGTGCGACTTGTTCGGATGAAAAATAGCGTTGTGGCACCGATAAGATGGCGATTGTTTTGAGAGTGTGATAACAGGCTTGTAAATGTGTATGATCAGCCAAATTCATGTGATATCGCGTTATCATCAGGGGTAGCCATCAACAGTATGTATTAAGTGCCATGATACGTTATAGGATGTGATTACGTGGCTTATCATGACAGTGTAGAACTTCCAGTACTTTCAGATAATACTAATATTTAATGCAACCATAACTATGGGACAATTTCTACACCGAAGCGCCAAAGAAACTGGTATAGGAATGCGTATTCAAACACACAGAGATGTAAACAGGCAGAATACGGGACTGCGATCGGCAACGCCTATAGAAGGCAAATTGTCTGGCACAGTTGTTAGATCGGTTACTGCTGCTACAACGGCAGGTTATCAAGATTTAACTGAGTTAAAACGTGGTGTTATAGTCGTCGCACCAGCGATGGGGCACAGCATCTCCGAGATAGCGATTAGTTCACCATTTCACGAGTGTACCGTGCATATCATAAATCCGGTAAAACATCAAACCTGTGGCCGGAAAAAGATCCTGCAAGAACGGGACCAACGACGCCGGAAGAGAATCGTACAACGTGACAGAAGTGCAACTCGGACGCAAACTGCTGCAGATTTCAATGCTAGGCCATCAACAAGTGTCAGCGTGCGAACCATTCAACGAAACATCTTCGATATGGGCTTCCGGAGCTTAAGGCCCACTCGTGTACCCTGGATGACTGCCTCGCCTGGGTCCGTCAACACCGTCATTGGACTGTTGATACCTGGAAACATGTTGGCTGGTCGGACGAGTCTCGCTTCAAATTGTATCGAGGGGATGGATGTGTACGGGTATCCTGGACGTCAGCAGGGGACTGTTCAAGCTGGTGGAGGGTCTGTAATGGTGTGGGGCGTGTGCAGTTGGAGTGATTTGGGGCTCCTGATACGACTCTTACAGGTGACACGTACGTAAGCATCCTGTCTGATCACATGCATCCTTTCATGTCAACTGTGCATTCCGATGGACTTCGGAAATTCCAGCATGCGACTCCCCACGCGTCCACAATTGCTACAGGGTGGCTCCAAGAACACTCTCCTGAGTTTAAACACTTACATTGGCCACCAAACTCCCCAGACATTAATATTATTGAGCATATCTGGGATGCCTTGCAACGTGCTGATCACAAGAGCTCTCCGCACCCTCGTACTCTTACGGATTTATAGACAGCCCTGCAGGATTTATGGAGTCAGTTCCCTCCAGCACTACTTCAGACATTAGTCGAGTCCATGCCACGTCGTGTTGCGGCACTTATACGTGCTCGCGAGGTGCCTACACGATATTAGGGAGGTGTACCAGTTGCTCTGGCTCTTCGGTGTAAAATGTTTATCTGGAGTCCACTGACTGTAAACCATTGTTGTACTTTTAGTAGGCACCACTAGGTGCTTTCTGTAGGGGTTATTGTGGCTTGCCATTACATAGGTGTTATTTTACTGTACTATTCAGATTAGTTTCGTAGGTTCATGTTACTAGGAACTTCTGCAATTATTCTTTTGTAAGGACAATACTTAACTCCTAACATACCAAAAAACATAGTACTTCGTGGACATCTGAGTAACTTTTCAGAAGCCATAGTGCTCAAATTTTTGGCCCCAAACCCTGATCCAGTTTTGCTGAAGCACAGTTTTCACCGAGACTCCTGTGAAATTAATGTCAAGAAGTGTGACAGTTCTACACAGACGTAATGGGTTATGACCATGACACTAAAAATATCGTAGGCCTTTTCTTACATGGCATAAGAAACTGTCTGACGTCATGGACCTGCTTTCCTAAATACCACCGGCCGGGGTGGCCGTGCGTTTCTAGGCGCTACAGTCTGGAACCGCGTGACCGCTACGGTCGCAGGTTCGAATCCTGCCTCGGGCATGGATGTGTGTGATGTCCTTAGGTTAGTTAGGTTTAAGTAGTTCTAAGTTCTAGGGGACTGATAACCTTGGGAGTTAAGTCCCATAGTGCTCAGAGCCATTTGAACCATTTTTCCTAAATACCTACAGTATATTGAGCACATTATATATCCATGATTGAGTATGAAGCCATCGAGCAGGTTGATGAACCCAAGTTAACAGATGGCAATGTCTTATATTAAGCTGAGAGCAATGTGAATTGTGATCAGTGAAGCCAAATGTCGACACTGAAACTTCGGTGATATACAATGACAAGCCACAAAATTATGGTTCAAATGGCTCTGAGCACTATGGGACTTAACATCCGTGGTCATCAGTCCCCTAGATCTTAGAACTACTTAAACCTAACTAACCTAAGGACATCACACACATCCATGCCCGAGGCAGGATTCGAACCTGCGACCGTAGCAGTCCCGCGGTTCCGGACTGAGCGCCCACAAAATTATGTCTTCTTTATACATAGTACTATTTTTCACTATGTGCAGTAGTTAAAAATGTTCTATTTCATATGACAACAATATATTACCTTACCTTATCTTACCGTGTAATACAATGAACATACTTCTTAAGTGCGTAACCTGATTTATGAAATTTTTTGAATCTTCATACATCTCTCCTGTAAAAAATGAAAGATCTTTTGGCATTGATGGCCGGAGGTCCCCACTTACAGAAGTTCGCCCGCCAGAAGTAAAACGCCACATTGGCGCCTTGCGTGTCGACGTTTATGAAAGGAGAGCACAACACTCTTTCCTCGAGCGGAGAAAACCCCTACTCGGCCGGCAATGAAATAAGGCTGGTTGTATGGTAGTCAAACGCGCTAACCACTCAGGTAAGGAAGCGCACACCTCGCCTCTGAAATTTGCTTAATATGACTTACCATCATCTAGCCCTTAGCGCCTCAGTTATGTGACGTATATGTGGGAGACCGTTCAACTCAGAGAGAGATCAACAGACACACTTATTTGTGTCCGTATTAATGTATCACAAATAAAAATATCTGCACTTTTATCCGTTAAGAATGTCTCTGATAGGCTCTATAATGCAGATCGCTGACTGTGCGCGACCGCAGAGCCAAAGATACTGCTTTGTTGGAGTTAAAGAGAGCGCTGGGCGGTCAGTAGTAGGCAGCTGTCTGTGAGGGAAAGACGGTGGAGCAGGCAGTTTTTGTGGTGTGCTGTGTGAAGCCACCGAGAGTTAGATTAATTTAGGTATGTCAGTATTGTTGAACATGGAAGCAGAAGTCTTCAGGTAAGCAAGGTAAAAATATAAATAATTATGATTTCTGTTTTTTGCCAGCGCGTTAGCACAGATGAGTTTGCTAATAAATTTTAATTGTCGTCAACCCCAGAATATATGTAAACGGTGTTTATAAAAAGTCTAGTTAGATATTTCATTTTTGTAGTGTTATTAAGATTTGTTAACAGAGCTATGTGTAATTTGATGATTTGCATTTATGTTGGATTAATGAAGTTAGATAATACTTGCTGCTTAAATCTCACTGCTTGCCAATCAATTGTGAGTAATGCAGCTTCAATTGTCAGATATTTTTGAAAAGCCAGACTTGTAATATAATTTTGTTAAAAGACGGAGTGTTAGTAATTCACCATAATCAGTACCGCCTTCCAGTCCAGGTCATATATCTTTTAAAGGAGTTGGATTTTCTTTAAGTGCTCTCGTTTATCAGCCAAAAGAATTTCATGTGCATTTCAAGCATTGCACGCTGCTGAGCCTGTAGCTAGCATTCAAATTTTTTGTGAGAGATCAGAATATATCGCGTTCTACCGTTGCTGCTCTAGAGGTAAGATAATTTAATTTATTTGATATGTGCACAGGGACCAAGGATATCAGTTTTGAACAAGGCCACACGATTCAGTGTCTAAGGGGCTGAATGTATTTTTCAGCAACTGTATTTCGTTATTGGTATTGGGAGCTGCATTTCCCATTCGACTCGTAAAGTTTGCTAACAATAAGAGAGTAAGCACACCACTTGCACTTACAATACGCAACACGACCATTCGAGTTCTGTATCCATACCACAGATCAGACTTCATTCAACGTAATGGTAATCTTTCTAGTTCTTTTTATTAAAGAACGTTACATTATACCGGGTGTTCAAAAAGTCAGTATAATGTATATAGAGAGGTACAAATTGATCCACATGCCTGGAATGACATGGGGTTTTATTAGAACCAAAAAAAAACACGAAAGTTCAATAAATGCCCTACAGTTGGCGCTTCATCTGATCAGAATAGCAATAATTAGCATAACAAAGTAGGCCAAAGCAAAGATGATGATATTTACAGGAAATGCTCAATATGTCTACCATCATTCCTCAATAATAGCTGTAGTCGAGGAATAATGTTGTGAACAGCACTGTAAAGCATGCCCGGAGTTATGGTGAGGCATTGGCGTCGGATGTTTTCTTTCAGCATACCTAGAGATGTCGGTCGATCACGATACACTTGCGACATCAGGTAACCCCAAAGCCAATAATCGCACGGACTGAGGTCTGGGGACCTGGGAGGCCACGCATGACGAAAGTGGCGGCTGAGCAGATGATCATCACCAAACGACGCGCGCAAGACATCTTTCACGCGTCTGGCAATATTGGGTGGAGCGCCATCCTGCATTTTGGTTCTAATAAAACCCCATGACATTCCAAGCATATGTGTCAATTTTTACCTCTCTATCTAAATTATTCCGTGGTTTATTAAGTTTTCAAATTTATACTGACCTTTTGATCACCCGGTATACAGGCGTGTTTCTACATCTAAAAGATGATATCTGTTCAAATTCCACGCCAGTCGCATAACAGTGGCGGTGGTAGCGCCACTATGAGGATTCAAATCAGGTCTGCTCTAACTACAGATGGAGCGGTCGTGAGCGTTAGTCAGCTTTGAGACTGGACGTAGTGAGTTGATGTTAGTCTAGAATCCCATTAAGGCCGCAAAGTCGCCGTTATCAAGACCTCACTTCCTTCTTGGATATTCAGAAAGACTCGGCACGAATGTAGCTACTATACATGATCGCTGGCAGCTGTGGTCACGAGAATGTACGGTCGCAAGCAGACCACGTGGCACTGGCGAGAGGGAAGACCATCGTGCTCGGCGTGTCGTACAGCCTCTGCAGCACTAATCTCAGCAGCGGTTGGCACCACAGTGACACAACGAAACGTAGAAATCCACTGCTTCAAGGACAGCTCCGAGCCAGACGCCCTGTAGTGTGCGTTCCACTAACCCCAAACCACGCCATTTGCGACGTCCGTGGTGTCAGGCGAAAGCCCATTGGAGGGCAGGGTGGCGGTCTGCTGTGTTTTCTGACGAAAGCTGGTTCTGCCTCGGTGCCAGTGATGATGTGTTGATTAGAAAGAAGCCTGTTGAGGGCCTGCAACTAACCTGCCTGCGTGCTAAACATACATACACCAAGAGTTATGTCAGCATGGGCACCCTGGCTGCAAATTTATACGACAATCTGGTGATTCGACCTCTTGCGCTGCCATTCATGAACAGCATTTCTGGGGTATTTTCCAACAGGTTAACGCCCGCCGACATAGCACTGTTGTAACCTAACATGCTCTACAGATCATTAGATCTGTCTCCAATCGAGACATCAACAGACGAAAACTCTAGCGTCCACCACAAATAGCATTAACTGCTTTGGTAAAAAAACGACATTTTGTCCATGCAGTGAGTGATTGATTATTTTGAATTTTTTTTTTTTTTATTTACAGACGCAATCACATTCTTATGTCACAGTCATAACCGGTTTCGGCCATACAATGACCATCTTCAGATTCTAAAACAATACAAAAGAAAATTTATATCAAACCTAATAATAAGTGCAATATTTAACCAGGATTATTAGTAATCTAACTGAACTTATGCAAAATATATATAGTTCATACCTAAAGGCGGCATACACTAAACACAGGTTCATGGGTCATCAAACTAGCTACAAAATGTAAAACACCAGTCTTATATAGATATAAAAATTTGTTAGATTTTGTTCACTCTCTTTGCGCTAGATGCGCGCGTCCTCTATAAGATAGTCTTTATTTTTCAAAAGTCTAAAATGTGACAAATTTACTATTAATATTTAGGTCAAATGTATATAAAATTTAAATTACAGAACAGATCGTTAAATCAGCGAAATAACATTTCGGAACAAGTACAAAATATTGCTATAGATGAAAATGGTAGTAGCACTTGTAGAGTGTATTTCTGACGCCCTATGGCGCTGTGTTTCCGGTTATTGCCTGTTTATGCCGTTGTCCATTGGTACGGCATGGACGATAGCGGGCAGGACGACGAGTGTAGTGGTCTGCTGCAGGTGGCTGCCACGCTAGTCCGCTTAAAGGTTGTTGACATCTGCTGCGGCCCGCACTAGGCAGTGCAATACTCGACCGCCGGAGGGCTACATCCTCAGCTGAAGCACGTATGTAGTAAAAACGATTCGCTCAGGTCGTAAATGTTGAAGTATGCCTCTACTGCAAATTCATTCTGTTCATTGAGGAGTTGGCAGGTTCTCTGCCTCTCCTAACATAAATCTCCAGTTGTTCTAAAATGTCTAATCGTTTACTTTTTGTAACTTCATGTAGAATTTGAAGCTGTTCGTCGATAATAACAATAATAAGCGTATGGCATTGGTGGCCGGGAGACCCCTCGCGGGGCGGTTCGGCCGCCGCTCCACAAGTTCTTTAACGCCACTGCGGCGACTTGCGAGTGAATGAGGATGAAAATATAACGAAAGACACACAACAACCAGTCATCTCTAGGCAGAGAAAATCCCTGATCCCGCCGGGAATCGAACCCGGGACCCTGTGCGCGGGAAGCGAGAACGCTACCGCAAGATCACGGGCCGCGGACGATGTTACCAACAAACGTGTCCCAGTAATAAGACAGCGCTAGGCTTACATATGCAAGAGGAGGGTCATAATATTGGTAACATCGACGAACAGCTTCAAATTTTACATGAAGTTACAAAAAGTAAACGATTAGACATTTTTCTCCTTGTTCTGAAACGTTATTTCACTCATTTAACGATCTGTTCTGCAACTTTAAATTTTATATACATTTGACCTAAATATTAATAGTAAATTTGTCATATTTTAGACTTTTGAAAAATAAAGACTATCTTACAGAGGACGCGCGCATCTAGCGCAAAGAGGGTGAACAAAATCTAACAAATTTTTATATCTATATAAGACCGGTGTTTTACATTTTGTAGCTAGTTTGATGACCCATGAACCTGTGTTTAGTGTATGCCGCCTTTAGGTATGAACTATATATATTTTGCATAAGTTCAGTTAGATTACTAATAAGCCTGGTTAAATATTGCACTTATTATTAGATTTGATATAAATTTTATATTGTTTTACAATCTGAAGATGGTCATTGTATGGCCGAATCCGGTTATCAGTGTCATAAGAATGTGATTGCGTATATAAATAAACAAAAAAAAATTTACAGCATTAGCTGTTCCTGTCTTGACCGACCAAATACAACAAACATGGCACTCCATCCCACGAACTGACAACCAGCAGCTGTACGACGCAACGCATGCTTTCATTCAACATTCTGACTTTTACACCAATTATTAGGGTACCAGCTTTTCACATTTGCAATGGCTTGACGCGCGCTAACATTAACCCGTGATCTTGTACTGTTAATCACTTAAATATGGTTCAAATGGCTCTGAGCACTATGGGACTGAACTTCTGAGGTCATCAGTCCCCTAGAACTTAGAACTACTTAAACCTAACTAACCTACGGACATCACACACATCCATGCCCGAGGCAGCATTCGAACCTGCGACCGTAGCGGTCGCGCGGTTCCAGACTGTAGCGCCTAGAACCGCTCGGCCACCCCGGCCGACTCACTTAAATATGCTAGCTGGACAAATATACGTAACGTACCTATATAATCCAAAATGGGCAGGTCGAACAGCGCCTGTATCTTGGTCTCAAAGATTGCCTGACAACATTTTTTCGGCCTCGGGTCATCGCAAAAGTGAACTGCACAACGCTGCTGTTGATGTGGTTGAAGAACTGGAGTAGTGAATGTACAGTCTTCTTAAAAAGTACGAGATGATCCAGATATCTCTGAAAGAATTTGTAATTCACTGCAGATCCGAGCGAAGAATTGCACTGAAAATTCAACGACGACGCATGACGCCTCCCTCAACAGGTACGAGTGTAAAGTAAATCGTAACACGTAACTCACTCAAACAGTATCGCATTTCTTGTTAAGGTAGACTATGGATGAAATTTGAGACATGTTAGGTGGTGACTGAATGAGAAGTGTACATTTAAAATACATCTGCAGTAACTACGGAAGTATTTGGTACTGAAGTCAGTAGCACACGTCATTGGCGATTATTTCGCAAAAGGCCCCTTTGGAGACACACATTTACCGAAAATTTTTTGCTTCGACTACCGTAAATTTTCATCAGTGTCAAATTTCGATATTATCTATGATACACAGTGTAGGCGAAAGTGAGGTAAAGCGGTCAGGGCAGGAAAAGTGGCCACTGCACATTTTTTGCGCTTAACAGTGGTGCTCCTGCTGAGAAGTAGTCAAACTAGTTCTAGTAAACTACATCATAATTTTTGTTAGGGAGTTTGACAGGAGGCTTGTCCGTTGTTTTCTAATAAAAACTTCTCTGATTTTCAGTTGTCTGATGCAAGGTAGGTCATTATATTATTCTTGTTATCTCACTTCCACGTAGAGTAGTACTTTTTTACAATATCATTGTTTAAATAATGTCTTTTGGCTTACGAATATAGTTCTTTGTTGTTTCTTTCGGTTTGACAGATTCATCTCCGAATCACTAATCCGATCGAATAAAGTGACCGCAGTATTCATGGGAAAAATGGCTAAAGTGGCCACTTTTCGCAACAGTTTATTTCTAATCTGACTATTCCAATTACAGTTAGTTACTTCCATACATCAGGCATAATACTACCCACTCACTTCTAAATCCCTTTATGTACAAAACTGACCATCCGTCAGACTATCCCTTCGTGACGATTTTGAGTTAATTAATAACAATTGAAACTCTCTCTTTCTTGTTATATTTGAACTAGTACAAAAATCCGTTGAAAGCAGTCTGCTGTACTCGCTTGGTATTATTTTAGATATTAGGACCAGGGCATTAAAGATGTCTTGAAAATACCAGAGGAACAAACACGGGATCCGCAAATGTGATTGAGACGGTAAAGAACGCTGGAAAGAAAAGTTATAGGAAAAACAGAGCTAAAATAGGTGGCGAAAATATTGCGGAAGGCTTAAGGAGTGTGTTCTATTAAGAACAAGACGTCCTTAATTATATTTTTGAAACTGGAGAGAGATTTTATGGACTTACAGTGATTGACCTACGGACATTAATATTCCAGTTGACAGAGTGGAACAAAATACCACATCGTTTTTATACTGACTACCTATATGGAAATGTGGTCAGAGTGGAACAAAATACTACATCATTTTATACTAAAAGCTTATATGAAAAAGTGGTCGGACAGTGACCACATTAAGTTCTTAGGTATGGAAAATTGGAAGCTATGTAAGCCTTCAAACAAAGATATATGTAGTTCCTGTATATTTTTTTCTTTTTCATTTAAAAATATTCGGTACGATACTTTATAATATGTATTAAAGATTCAAAAAGTGTAGGACACACGCTTCCATCAATTGCCATGGTTTCATGAAAACTGAATTTCCCTTAGTGTTGCCACTTTATCCCAGCGACTCCTGTATTAAAATGCTTTTAGAAGACCTCTTAAACCATGAAAGTATGTCCACAGCTCTTGCGTCTACATGTTTAACAATAGAGTATTAATCAATTAGGAGGAACAATATCTCTTACGACGAAATGTCGTCCATTATCACGTACGTTTGTTAATAGAGAAGAACATTAAAACTGAGTGTTCAACTGAGACGCCCAAATCCATATCAGATTCGAACCTCTCACGTTACAGTCAACGCGAAAGACTTAAGTACAAGGAAGAGATCATAATATTTTGAAGGACAACTCTTTGCCTTTTGATCGTCGCTTAAGATTTCTTCATACGAACGATTGTCAGTTTACCATTCCTGATATTGAGGTGTTTCATTGAGACTATTATTTATTAATAGGAAAGAGGCTTTTATCAACAACGCTTTTGTCTACTTTTGTTTCATGGGCGCTGGCTTTCCTGAGCCTGAATGAAATAACATAATAGTGAAGCACAATACCCCCAAAACCAGAGTCCGGTGTATATGCAGGATTCCTCACTTAGGTTTCCCATCAGATTATATCGTAATATCACGTGAAAACAAATTAGTGTATCTGAGAACTTCTGTTCCCTTTTTGTTTCAATAATCTACAAGAATTACTAAGAGTATGGATTTGCAGTCGATTTCCTCTTATTTTTCTTTTCACCATATTTGACAACTTAAGAGTCTTACTCAAGTTGTTCAGAAATTGTGAAGGAAAAATGACATCGTTAACTAGGCTGCAAACCCAGACACTTGTAAATCAATACTTAAGCCGAGAAAGCATGAAAGATCACATTATCCTTAAGAGCTCCACATTTTCTTATCATAATCGTCTTATGTCATAAGATGCTGACAACGGTTATACGCACACCAAACGCCACTAAAAAATTTCAACATAATAATTCCTTCAAAAATTCTACAGTCTTTTTCTATTACTCATCCTCTTCCCCCTCTCCCCTCCAGCTGCCATCACGATGTACGTCCGCCAACTGTTTGGCCAAGATAAGTTGAACCTTTCTATCGGAGATGCCAGTAGCGGAGAAAGTCGTCACTAACAGGAAGATATTCATTTGTCTCTGAGCGCTGCTAATATTTCCCCCTATGCTGCACTGCTTTCGCGTAGTACAAAACACCCCGGCACTGCGGGCAGGTGTCTTTGCTGCGTTTACCTCAGCGACCTCAGCGCTCTTTCGTCAACTGGCGGTCCTGTTGCGGGGATAAGACACGCCTACTGCCGTTCGTATTGCGAGACGGCACGTTTATGCTTAACCCGTAGGCAAATGGGAAGAGTTAGGTGACGTTGACGTGGCACTCTGCGAATTTTGTGACATCACTTCCTGCTACTAAGTTCAGCGATATTTCGGCAACGTTCCACGTGGAGTAGAACTAATTGGCAGCAATAACGCTCCCTACGTCACAAGTAAACAGCAGTATTTTTCGTGCTCTGGGCGGCAATTTCAGGAGCGCCAAATTCATATTCTTGAAGAAAAAACCTTGTTTCACAAAGCGCGTAGTATCCAGCGCACTTTGGCCTGTCGATTATTCATATGATTTTAAAACGCATCCCGGTTGGTTTTTCAACATTTTTGAACGCATTCTAAATTGATTTCTGAACGAATCGTAAGTAGATTTTTGAATGCGTGCATTATGTAGGTCTACGTGGTGTCTCTGCTAGGGGATTCCCCGTCGCATCTAGAAATAAAAAAGCTTTCCCTCAGACAAAAGGGGACGAGGCTATACGAGCTGAGCCCAATAAACCCGAACGGGTGAATTATGTGTTTGACAGGGAATGTGAATGATGAACGTTGTTGTAATTATTTGCAAAATCCACAGATTCAGACTACCAGAGTGGAAATATACGACTAACAGGAATAACAGGTAAGAAAGATTAAAATGTAATCTCGGTGCGTTTAACTAAATGAAATTTTGAGAGAAAATTATCGCTACACTACCAGTTGTACAGTCGCCGGTTAGCAGCTGCTTAAATTCTATTCTCGGAATAGTGCAGAAAACGCGCTATACGAATACGTAATAACGCCCAAACGGATGATAAACGTGGGATAAATAAACCGGTGATTTTGTTGACGTTACCCGGAGAATACGTTTTGACAGTGGCACGAATAGTTACAGAATTAGTGATGTCAAGATTGTTTGTTAGAACGAGGAAGGAGAAGAAACGGTGACATCACACAAAATATATGGCAGAACATGACGACTCCAAATTTATAAAAAAATTTCGTAATATTACTTTTCGATCTCATGTGAAATTATTTTTTAACATAAAACGTTTCGCTCGTAGTGAGCCTAACAAACATTTGGTATTCGTCCTTCGTGAATTATATTCTGTCGTGTTATTTATGTAAATGAGATGGATAAAAATGACCATTTGTGCCAAAACAGTCTATCTTCTTTGGCGTGTGTTACAACTGCTGCAATATTAGAAAGGCCTGTTTCGTTTTATCCAGCAGAGACAAAAATAAACGTAATCAAATCGAGAAACCACAACAGTCTTGGCACTATTCATATTAACAGCTTTTTCAATATTAGACAACATTTTGATTTTTCATGTAGGAAAATGTTTGACGAACTTTGATGAGGTAATCGATTCTCTCGCAGAAAGGAAAGTACACCATGTAAAGCTGTAGCAAGATTAGAGAAAAAAATACGCAAGGACCTAAGGATTAGAGAATTGTGTACTGGCTTCCCTATCTCTTGTCTTCACTGCTTTTATGTTTCCTATGTTTAATTTGTGTCACACACAAAAGACAGTTGTTAGCTAATAGGCAATAGAGTGTGCAAATTTTCTGAAGATTTGCTATTCTTCCGGCTACTAATAATCCCATCCAGTATTAATTGTGATTTATTTAAAAAGAGGGGGGGGGGGGCGGTATGATGTCAACTGGCCGACTGGGAGCAGGACAGGCACCATAAGACATTTTAGTTTGCACTGTCCTGAGTGCAGGCATGATGGGCCCCCTGCAAAATATACACGTTTGAATTCCACAGAGCGAAATATAGTGACGTGCGATAGAAGGCTATGTGAAGAGGCGTGTCACTGCCAGGCACACGTAAGACCAAATAACATGTCTTACATATATGTTTTATGTATCAAACTCTTCAGGAAGATGTGCGCTACAAAATGAACATATTTTTGAAAATTCAATTTTTTAAAATTTTTGACGTTCTATCGCAAACGCTCGAGGGGGTGGGTGAGGGGCGCCTTTCGGAAAAATCGTAGATCCGAGACTGAGTATTCGGTGGGATTTATGTTATACGTTATACCCTATGAATATATGCTGTTTCTAAGCACCAGCACGTTGAATATCTTGACAAGGAATCGTTATTGCTACGATTTGTCGTAATAAAATAACGGGAAACGTCTCATACTGGTGGTTAAGGAATTTCTGTATTTAGTTATAATTCGCGTGTTATCAGAGTAAGCCGTTTTGAGGCAAGGACTCTTTGAAGATTCGTGAAAACGTGTTGTTCTTGTTAAGATTTATTATAATTAAACGTCAATAACAATTTGACGACTGAAGCTTCAGACTTCAACATGAAATACACAGCCGCTAGAGACTGTTGCAGTATATTATAGATGACTGAGGCGCCGCGATGTGGAACCAACATTGGAGCGGAAGATACTGTAGTTCGCGTCCCACTGCTTCCAACTCTCTTCACACCTTCGCAGTTTCTGAAAGGTTGTGAGAGTTTCCTACGAAATTAATGCAAATAATTTCTGTAGTATCTGATGTTATGTAAATAATAAGTGCGCTCTCTGTCAGGAGTGATTTTGTTCGATTTGGTGAACTTTTATAAGCTGATGCCCTTCCTTGAGAGGACGTGTATGTTTCATTGCCGCCTTATTACTTGTCCACAGATACTAAAGTTTTTATCTATGTATACCTTAGACGGAACATGACTAGCATACTGCGCTGTGCCTCGTGTCACGGGATACCGCGTCTGCGCGCACATCAAAGTTAGCTGCCTCGTCCCGTGTGCCAACGGCTTTTACGAGTGGCCAGACAAGTAGACGGCGGTGGGCGTCAGCAAACAACTCTCCGTCTGTACAAGGAGCGGACAGCCATCAGCATTCAGCATTCCGCGCAGAGCCGGCGCATGCATCGCCCTTGACCTTCAGGGGTCAACAGCAGCGCTGCTTGGGGAAGCACCGGGCGGGCAGGCAGCCGTTGGCCAAGGTCGCAAACACATACACACACACACACACGCTCGCTCGCTCGCTCGCTGTCTCGCCACGTAGGAGGCGCCGCGCGACCCTGACACCTTACAAACGGCCGCGCCAACAAAACTTCACCTCGGACAAGACGTTGCGGACAAGGATGCGCCATAGCCAAAACCCTGAATGTGCTTTATTCAGTATCATTTTGGCACACTTCGACTCTCGGTCCTGGTATTGTCAGTTGCATGCCCCTATAATCAAACGCCCGCTATAGACACAGTGAATATGATGGTGGCGAACCAGGGAATCAGCAGAAGCGATATTTTATTGCGTTAAATGATCTTTTCGACGGTGCTCGACAGATTCAACACTCTGCTGTTAAACAATAAACGACATACTATTCGGTAAAAAGACGGTCAATATTAAGGTCTTGTACACATTAGTATACAAAGTCGAGCGGTTTTTGTATCTAGACACTCTCTACAGAGAATCAAGAGATTCTGTATACAGGGTGGTCCATTGATAGTGAGCGGGTAAAATATCTCACGAAATAAGCATCAAACGAAAAAACTACAAAGAACGAAACTTGTCTAGCCTGAAGGGGGAAACCAGATGGCGCTATGGTTGGCCTGCTAGATGGCGCTGCCGTAGGTAAAACGGATATCAACTGCGTTTTTTTAAAATAGGAACCGCCATTTTTAATTACGTATTCGTGTAGTACGTAAAGAAATATGAATGTTTTAGTTGGACCACTTTTTTCGCTTTGTGATAGATGGCACTGCAATAGTCACAACCGTTTAAGTTCGTGGTATCACGTAAAATTCCGTAGGAGCGGACGGTATTTGCTTCGTGATACATTACCCGTGTTAAAATGGACCGTTTACCAATTGCAGAAAGGGTCGATATCGTGTTGATATATGGCTATTGTGATCAAAATTCCCAACGGGCGTGTGCTATGTATGCTGCTCGGTGTCCTGGACGACATAATCCAAGTGTCCGGGCCGTTCGCCGGATAGTTACGTTATTTAAGCAAACAGGAAGTGTTCAGCCACATGTGAAGCGTCAACCACGACCTGCAACAAATGATGATGCCCAAGTAGGTGTTTTAGCTGCTGTCGCGGCTAGTCCGCGCATCAGTAGCAGACAAATTGCGCGAGAATCGGGTGTCTCAAAACGTCGCTGTTAAGAATTTTACATCAACAACGATTGCACCCGTACCATATTTCTATGCACCAGGAATTGCATGGTGACGACTTTGAACGTCGTGTACAGTTCTGCCACTGGGCGCAAGAGAAATTACGGGACGATGACAGATTCTTTGCACGCGTTCTATTTAGTGACGAAGCGTCATTCGCCAACAGCGGTAACGTAAACCGGCATAATATGCTCTATTGGGCAACGGAAAATCCACGATGGCTGCAAGTGGAACATCACCGACCTTGGCGGGTTAATATATGGTGCAGCATTATGCGAGAAAGGATAATTGGGCCACATTTTATCGATGGGAATGTAAATGGTGCAATGTATGCTGATTTCCTACGTAATCTTCTAACGATGTTACTACAAGATGTTTCACTGCATGACAGAATGGCGATGTACTTCCAACATGATAGATGTCCGGCGCATAGGTCGAATGCGGTTGAAGCGGTATTGAATAGCATATTTCATGACAGGTGGATTGGTCGTTGAAGCACCATACCATGACCCACACGTTCACCGGAGCTGACGCCCCGGGATTTCTTTCTGTGGGGAAAGTTGAAGGATATTTGCTATCGTGATCCACCGACAACGCCTGACGACATGCGTCAGCGCATTGTCAATGCATGTGCGAACATTACGGAAGGCGAACTACTCGCTGTTGAGAGAAATGTCGTTACACGTATTGCCAAATGCACTGAGGTTGACGGACATCATTTTGAGCATTTATTGCATTAATGTGGTATTTGCAGGTAATCACGCTGTAACAGCATGCGTTCTCAGAAATGATAAATTCACAAAGGTACATGTATCACATTGGTACAACCGAAATAAAATGTTCAAACGTACCTACGTTCTATATTTTAACTTAAAAAACCTACCTGTTACCAACTGTTCGTCTAAAATTGTGAGCCATATTTTTGTGACTATTGCAGCGCCGCCTATCACAAAGCGAAAAAAGTGGTCCAACTAAAACATTCATATTTCTTTACGTAGTACACGAATATGTAATAAAAATGGGGATTCCTATTTTAAGAAACGCAGTTGATATCCGTTTGACCTATGGCAGCGCCATCTAGCGGGCCAACCATAGCGCCATCTGGTTTCCCCCTTCAAGCTAGACAAGTTTCGTTCTTTGTAGTTTTTTTGTTTGACGCTTATTACGTGAGATATTTGGCCCGGTCACGATGGTGGTGGTGGTTAGTGTTTAACGTCCCGTCGACAACGAGGTCAGTAGAGACGGAGCGCAAGCTCGGGTTAGGGAAGGATTGGGAAGGAAATCGGCCGTGCCCTTTCAAAGGAACCATCCTGGCGGCCCGGTCACGATCGATGGACCACCCTGTATAGACAGCTGAGACACATTTCTTGTCTACAGACTAGCTTTTGCTACAAAATCGCAGAACTTTTGACTCCCATTTGAAATGGGAGACATGAGACAATACTTAGATAATGTGGACTCTTCGTAATGTGGACGTGTTAGCAGACGTGGTCAATTATTTTCTTTTTCGACGTGGAAAAAGCTTCGTGCTTTTTTATAGTTTTTGTTTTTCGTATTGTTGTACATCACTTACCGAGATGTGGGAGACGGTGAAAAGTATTGTGGCTGAGTGAAGATTTTCGCGCAGCATTATGTTTATGGGAAGTTAGTAATTCCGAATATAAAAAATGCCACAAGAAAAAGTTATTTATCGAAGAGCTAGTCAAAAAAATACTTTAGTATCAGTGAGTGATGTTGAAAAAAGTACTGTTTGCTACTCTCAGAGTCGAAAGTAAATTACAGCCGAAATGGGGCTCCTCCACAAACAGTTCACGTTTCCACGAACATATCCTTTTCCAGTCTCTTTCGCTATCCATTACCATCACTGAACAAGCAGCAATCAAGTCGTTTAGCCGGTCTATATACATTGTCTAGCCACGTGTCAATATACAGTCCGTCGACAATGGCTATAGACAACCGCTCGATTTTGTATACAGGTGTGTACATACCATAATGAACCAGAGGAATTCCAGGTTGAAAATAAAGAGAGGGATTGATCAAATAATCTATGCCCAATACGACATCTAAAGATTAAGTTTTTGGGTGGACTTTCTGAACCAATCGGGGTCAGAAAGGGGATAGATTATCGTCACTACTGTTCAGCTTAGTCCTACAGAAAGTGCCCAGGAAACGGCAAAATGAAACTTGAGGTATAAACATTGGCAGAAGCCTGTAAAATAAAATTTGTCTTCTATGTCAAGCATTTGCTCATGACAGGGCAATCTCCAGCAATAACAGACCAGAAGCACTCCGTTTGCAGAGAAACTCCGCGAAATAACGGCAAAAAAGTTAGCTTCAAATTTAATGTGAGAAGACACCCTATATAGAAGTGACAATATCTATTAACAACAAAATTGTAAGTCTTGATACCTGCCAATCCATCTTCCAGACCGGGCCTGGGAAGCAGGGAACCTCGTCCGTTCCGCCAGTGGTGACGCTGCGATGCTACTTAGGCGATCAGTGCCCCCCTCCTCCAAATCAAATCACGTGATGTTGAGCTATGGCGGACCTGGTAAGCTGGTAGCTGCTCGCTCTCTCTGTTCCTGACCAGGACTCGTAGCGGGCCGACGCCAAATCCTGACATTCAACGTTCCGTTATACCTCTCCCTACGTAGGTCCCATGTACCACTCTCTCCACTAGTGTATTAAGTACGCCTTGTTATTAATCCTAAATCATGACGCCCACTGCCTCGCTAGGCCACTCTGAACGCCTAGAAGAAATGATCAAATCGGCGGTGGAAAGTAGGGGAGCTAAGAAAGAAATATTTAAATATATCCATTATGGACGACGAACTGCAACTGTAATTTAAATTGGCAATTTATCTGGGTATAAATACGAAAACAGTCGCTTTTTTGGATTTTACACACGATATATTGTACCATTAACTAGCCACTGCAGGCTCATCATCAGGTGGACTTGTTACAAGGACAATTACATCGTGGACCAACTGTAGCTATACGGTGAGGTGATGCGGCTGGCGAAAATGGCGGAAATTTAGTAATCGGTAACGAAATGCTTATTTAACGGGAATGTTGCTACGTTTTGGGTACTTACAGTGCACTGGATCGGGTAACCATAGCAAATAGACTGACATTATGTACATTATCTGCTCTACACACAAATATACACGGTATTTAGTTGCACTATGTGTCACAATTATTCACAGAATGCAAAGACTGCATGAAAACACAAAGAATATGTATACAACAGATATAACGCTTTGCCACACCATGGTCTTTGGCCTGAGATGCATTGTACTAAAAGATAACTATTTACACTAGTTGAGACAATATATTCAAGTGAAAAAAAAGCGATGGTTGCATATTTATACCCAGATAAACCGCCAATAAAGAAAGACTAGAAAACTACAGATAGCTTACAAACTCACCTGAAACAGATGCAACAAAAATAGCAGATGATGTCTAGAAACGGCGATTATAGCTATAGAGTTACCTGTATGGAATGAATGAAAACAGACTCTTGGAGAAAATTCTAAATTGACCCTTATCGATGTAAAAGCACAAGAACAGGTTAACAGAAGTTAATGAAGGTATTAGCATTTAAGAGGAAATCATTCAAGATAGAACAGAATTTAGAACCCTAATTCACAAACCGTAATTTGTTGAGACGCATATCCGACAAAATTTTCTGGATGGATTGAAGAGCATTGTTTTATTTTTATTTTTTAATTTTTTATTTATTTATTTTTTTACAGTTTGTTCCTTACTGTTCGTTGTGTTCGGTCGTACCGTACGTTACGTGACATCCGTTGAAGTTTGTTGTTGATCCCTTCATTCAGTTCTTTTATTGCAGAGACCAGCCTGCTCTCTGATCGAACACGCTGAGCTACCGTGCCGGCAATACTTAATACATAAACAAATGACTCAAATGGCTCTGAGCACTATGGGACTCAACATCTGAGGTCATCAGTCCCCTAGAATTACTTAAACCTAACTAACCTAAGCACATCACACATATGCATGCCCGAGGCAGGATTCGAACCTGCGACCGTAGCGGTCGCGAGGTTCCAGACTGAAGCGTCTAGAACCGCTTGGCCACCCCGGCCGGCCATAAACACCCTAAACGAATGAAGAAAAATGGCTCTGAGCACTATGGGACTCAACTGCTGAGGTCATTAGTCCCCTAGAACTTAGAACTAGTTAAACCCAACTAACCTAAGGACATCACAATCATCCATGCTCGAGGCAGGATTCGAACTTGCGACCGTAGCGGTCTTGCGGTTCCAGACTGCAGCGCCTTTAACCGCACGACCACTTCGGCCGGCAAACGAATGAAGACCTACTGGGAATGAAAGATGGAAAAACTAAGCAAGTTAAAACACAAACCTTATCAGGACACAATGAATTAAAAGCGGCCTTTCTTCTAATGCAATAAAATCTACGTTTGTAGTTGTGTTTGAAAAGTACTTCCTTTCAGAGAACGTTGAGTCGCGTTAGAACTCTCAAACATCACAGTTATCTCGCACTTAGCTGAAGCATTCTCTGGTGATTAAAATATCCAACATTCGAATATTAATAAGTATGTGCTAATGTCACAATCACATGTAACATTAAGGACGAGGAAGTGTATGGTGCCAGCCGAGAGCGATAAACTTGTGTTGCCTAGTGCTCTCAAGGAGACGTCAAACGTACCACTTATATACGTCCTCCTGAAGTAGCACACGACTTTCGTAGATTCGATTTGTTTGCTAATATCTTCTGGATACTACAGCCGCCTATAAATTTAACCTGTAGAACTGGTCCTGTTATTCGGTCCCAGCTCGGTGCATATATTCTCTTCCCCGAAGATTTAGTAAATTGGCTGGAAAAGCAGCTCATTTTTCTCCTCAAATAATGTAAAGCACACATAACCAGAGCATCACTTCAAACATATATTGTCAATTTAATCATTTATACTTTACAATGAGCACCAGAATGCTCCTTCTCTTTTGTCCTTATACAGTGGAGTAAGTCAATTACATTGCATTTTAGATAACGTTCATTGCTAATACGGGCTCTTCGATTATTCGTTCGCGGTCAACCATAACGCCTTCCAGCAGCGGCTGCACGGAACAACACGCCCACCACAGCAAGTGACGACGTCCTTCCACCACTCATGCCCATGGGAGGTGCAGCTCCTGCGTATATTTTTGGCTTTTCCATTTCTCGAAGAGCCTAACAGTGAACCATGTCATTCTCTAACTATATGTCATGTTACACTACAACCTCTGTGCCAGCATTGGGTTTCGTCCTCTCCCCTAGCTCCCTCAGACGCCAACAACACCGATAGGAATCAGTGAGGACAAATGTTGTAATGAGCAATGACTTCATCTAATAATGGCACTCCTACAGGACCAACTCAAATTTTCAGTGTCATTGATGTTTCTCTCCTGTTACTTCGGAAACGTACAAACAAAGGATCTCTCATGGGCTACGTATAGGAAAGGACAACAGGTCGCGGTGGTTCTTAATATTCACTGAAACAAAAATCAATCAAAAATGTTGATTACAATGATTCCTAGTACATTAATATCTCTGAGGCTGCGGTGCAGTCCGACCGAACTGCCAGAGCTGTTCCCCCACTGAGACTGCTCCCATTTCCCCTGTAGGAGAACCTCCGATTGCAGTGTTCGGTGGTCATGTAGGTAGAAACATCAGTGACAAATTTACCATGCTATTGGTGTCTATGGTGCCACCTTTGAGTAAAATAACGTATCTTTTGTAGTATACTATTGTCTGCTATTGAGCCAGGTGTGTATGGACCCATGGCTAGCGCATCTGGCTGTTGATAAATGTTACCACTGAATGCAAAGTAGCTGTAGTGAAGGATTAGTTCTAGTAACACTACAAAATCAATAATTTCAGCGTGTGAACACTTTCTGTGCTTTAGTAAGTTGTTCCTTATTGCTTGAATAGGTTCATTAAGAGGGATATTGGAATATACGTTTGTGATGTCTAGTGACATAAAGTGGGCGTCATCTGGGATGTTTATTTCAGTGACTAGTGTTGTACTGTTTTTGCACTATATGTTGTCTCGTATGTGAAATGCTTTTTTAGGAACTGATTGATTGTGTGAAACAGTTTGCATGCAGGGCTGTTCATACCTTTAACTACAGGCCTGAGAGGACACCTTCCTGGTGTACCTTAGGTTGTGATCTTAATAGAGGAGTTTTAGGTTTCACACGGGTAGTGTACTTCCTTTTATATTTTGTCAGAACTGTGTTTTCTTTAGCTGTTCTTTGATTATAGAGTTGTTTTATTGGATATTTATTAAGTTGTACTATGTTGTTTTCTGTGTAGAATTGAAGAGCTTTCTCAATGTATTCACTTGCTTTCATAATGACCGTTTTGTGGCTTTTATCTGACTTTCAGGTTAGAACATGATTTTCTCCAAGTTCTTGGTTTATACGGCCTACCGTTTTTGAATCATTTTGTATGTGTCTTTGTTTATCTTCAAACTCACTGCTTCCTTTTAGAGGAGTTTGTTTACCTTATGACCAATGACAGTTTTCATTGCTTTTTAGTTTTACAATGTATGTTGCATTCTTTGTTGTCACCATGAGCTAATTCAGTGTTTTGTATGAAAAGTTTTCTTTTGCATCATATTTTGAACCTTTGTTTAATAGTGTTAACTCTTTCATTAAATACTACGTCTGTGTTGTTCACTAGTCCGCTTAAAACGCGAGTGTGTTTCTAACACGATGAAGATGTTGTTGTTGATTTTGATGATGATGATATAATTGTGTAGACTTCCGCGGCCAGAGCCAGTCGACATAAAAGTTTTCTGGATATGGTACAGTGTCATAATGTATAAAAATACTCCAGATGGAGAAAAACCAACGTTTCGGCCACGGTTGCAGCAGCCTTCTTCTGGGTCTACTGGTGCGTTCTAGCTATGCAGTGTCCCTTATATTTTGCTGTTACTGTTCGCTGCGCAATTTTAAAACATAGTACGTTTCATTGATCACTTAAGGAAGAAGAGGAGGGAACTTTATTTTAATAGGTTATTGCGGAGGAGGGAGAACGTAACCTCTGTTGTCTATTGCGCTTGTGTTTTGTTCCATGATTGGTGGTCACCGTCGAGTGAGAAGCTGGCTGCTGGACGTCGGCCGCGCAGCGGCAGTTGCTCGCCGGTAGTGCCCGTGCCTCGTGTTGAATTGCGGTTTGTTGGGCTCTGATTGCCGGCAGCGAAGATGGGGAAAGCCTGAGTCTATCCTCTCTATTCATGTTCTTAGGGTCCTTCAGTATTTTGATGGCACTTCTGATTTTGCGCTTCGTCATAACCGGCTACTTGGCCAACACACCGGCTTCGCTGAATTTGATTTCTTTTCCGCAATCGCAGGATCCGGGACGTGCTAGGCTTCACTAAGGACAAGGTGGATGCAGGGGTGTAGAAGGTGGAATGCGAATGTGGAGGGGCATACATCGGCGAGACTGGCAGGACAACAGCAACGCGCATTCGGGAACACGAGGGCTATATTCGTCTTGGGCAACACAACAAATCTGCAGTGGTAGAACATCAGCAAGAATGCAGAAAAGAAATAAAATTCAGCGAAGCCTGTGTGTTGGCCAAGCAGCTGGTTAAAAAAAAAAGGCTCTGAGCACTATGGGACTCAACTTCTGAGGTCATCAATCCCCTAGAACTTAGAACTACTTAAACCTAACTAACCTAAGGACAGCACACACATCCATGCCCGAGGCAGGATTCGAACCTGCGACCGTAGCAGTCGCACGGTTCCGGACTGCGCGCACAGAACCGCGAGACCACCGCGGCCGGCGCAGCTGGTTATGACGAAACGCAAAATCAGAGAGGCCATCGAAATACTTAAACACCCTAATAACATGAATAGGGAGGATGGACTCAGGCTTGTGCCATCTACGCTGCCAGCAGTCAGAGCCCAATTGACCGCACTGTCAACACGAGGCACGAACATTACCGGCGAGTAACTGTGGCCGCGCGGCCGACGTCCAGCAGTTGGTAATTAGGAGCCAACTTCTCATTCGCCGGTGACCACCAGTCATGGTACATAATACAAGAGTCAATAGACAACAGAGTTTACGCTCTCCCTCCACCGCAGTAACCTATTAAAATAAATATGACGCGGTACCACACGCAGAAAACTTTTATGTCATCAGCATACTAGTCCTCGTAGGACTCATTTGGAAATAACGTCGCAATTTTTCGCATTTATCGCACCACTTCAGAAAGACACAACAGCCACACTAATCACTTCTCTACATGTCGGTGCTTATATACCAGCATCAGAGTCGCGTTACGTTGTATATAAGATGCAATGCCCTCAAATAAACGTTTGGTCGCCCCTTATAATTCAATTGGGCCATAAATTTGACGTTTAGTTCCACTTGATCTCATCAGTCACCTACACAAACGTTATAGTGAAAACTGGGTGGTTTTGGAAATAAGCCTTAGGCAAACACAATTAGTTTACTAACTTAAATCACTTAACGAAAGCAATTCTTCCAGTTCTGACAGTAAACCAATTAGTTTCCTTTCTGAATATGAAGATCCAACAGCTCCAAGCTTAACAGTCACATACAACCGCTCGCTAGACGAAACATCCACACTCAAAGACTAGTACTCAAGAAAGACAATAGGAGTAATCCACTAAATTAGAGGCTCATATCCTTAACGTCAATATGCTGCAGGATTTGGGAACGTATACTGTGTTCCAACTTTATGAATTACCTCGAAGAGAGAGGTCTATTGACGCACAGTCAACACGAATTTAGGAAACATCGCTCCTGTGAAACACAACAAGCTCTTTACTCGCATAAAGCGTTGTGTGCTATCGACAAGGGATTTCAGATTGATTCCGTATTTCTAGGTCTCCAGAGGGTTTTTGACACTGTAATTCTCAAGCCGCTTGTAATCAAATTGCGTGCTTATGGAATATCGTCTCAGTTATGAGACTGGATTCGTGATTTTCCGGCAGAGGGGTCACAGTTCGTACTAACTGACGGAAAGTCATCGAGTAAAACATAAGTAATTTCTGGATTCCCATGGTAGTGTTTAAATTGGAAAGACCACATAGAAAATGTTGTGTGGAAGGCAAACCAAAGACTGCGTTTTACTGACAGGACACGTAGAAGATGCAACGGATCTACTCTTTTGGAGTACTGCTGCGCGGAGTGGGATCCTTACCAGATAGCATTAACGGAGTACATCGAGAAAGTTCAAGTCGAGCAGCACGTTTTGTATTATCGAAAAATAGAGCACAGAGTGTCACGGATATGTTACAGGATTTGGGTTCAAATGGCTCTGATCACTATGGGACAACATCTGAGGTCATCAGTCCCCTAGAGCTTAGAACTACTTAAACCTAACTAACCTAAAGACATCACACACATTCATGCCGGAGGCAGGATTCGAACCTGCGACCGTGTGACCGTAGCAGTCGCGCGGTTCCAGACTGAAGCGCCTAGAACCGCTTGGCTACTGCGGCCGGCCAGGATTTGGGGTGGACATCATTAAAACAAAGGTGTTTCTCGTTGCAGCGGGATTTTCTCTCGATATTTCAATCACCAACTTTCTCCTCCGAATGCGAAAATATTTTGTTGACGCCGACCTACACAGGGAGAAACAATCATACTGTAAAATAAGGGAAATCAGAGCTCGCGCCGAATGATATAGATGTTTGCTTTATGCGCGCGCTGTTCTAAAGTGGAATGATGGAGAATTATGCTGAAAGTCGTTCGATGAAGCCTTTGCCAGGCACTTAAGAGTGATTTGTGGAGTATCGATGTAGATGTAGATGACTTCAACACATAACACTTCAGATTTCCCAATGGAAAGTTACCAATGACACAGAAGAAGCAAAATGTCTCCAGTTATACAAATGAACATAACGTTTACAATGTCCACGATAGAAATGCCATACGACCTTCCTCAAACTCAAAAGACAACAATTATTCCTATAATATTTTGTTCACATGTACAGATTAAAGTTGGTAGGGAAAATGTGTTGGATTGCCTAGAAAAGCTAGCTGTCTCTTCTTAACAACTGATGTATGATTCGGCACAGCATTGAATATGCAAACACATTCCTTATTCGACCCAGTTGGAGATAACACAGAGAATGGAAAGTTAGGATTTTATGCCCCGTTGAGAACTAGATCATTCCGATTAGAGCGCCTTCTCGTATGTGATACACAGACTGGGATGGAAGTCGGCCGTGACCTTATCAAAGTCGACTGGAAACCACTAAAAGCCTATCTAAGGACAGCTGGAAGAGATTTTTTACCCACCTCCTCCGAAACGTCACTATAGCCAGTAAGAGACAGGAATTTCGTAGCTGCTGAGAATCTTACACCTCCAAACTCTTCTGTCACTTGCGATACTACAATTTCATTGAGAATTACGTGTTCGTTATTCAACGAATGTTTTATCATGAAAGTTAAAGCGCGACTGAAATTTGCCAGTAACGTACCAGGTGCATTACTTATTGTACCCTAAAGAAAACGTTCGCACGTGTGTTGTCAAGAGACTGTATGGCGCTTTGTACAACCAATAGCGGCAGATTACAAACGACAGCGATATTATCTCCATTAAGCACGTTATCTAAATGTCTCGCAGCACACCACATAAACTATTTATCTCACACTTATCTATAAGTACTTGTCGGAATATTCTTCTGGCACGTACTTCAAGGAGACTAGACTGATGCAAATTCGAGGACGCGTTAAGCTCGCCTCTCATGGGCCAATGAGAACGTTATAAATATGATGCTGACAGCATGTTGGCTCAATTTCGACGACCAGACCTACTACATTGCGTTCTGTCGTGTGCACTCAACAGCCAGTAAGAGACAGTATTTTTGTTGAAATGTGTGTGAAGTCTTATGGGACTTAACTGCTAAGGTCATCAGTCCCTGAGCTTACCCACTACTTAACCTAAATTATCCTAATGACAAACACACACACCCATGCCCGAGGGAGGACTCGAGCCTCCGCCGGGACCAGCCGCACAGCCCATGACTGCAGCGCCTTATGACCGCTCGGCTAATCCCGCGCGACAGTAAGAGACAGAAGTACCATAGCTGCTGAGCCCGGGAACTGGGTGTTTGTGTTCTCATCATTTCATCATCATCATCATCATTCGTGGCAGTGGCTATGTACAAACTGG
This sequence comes from Schistocerca americana, assembly GCF_021461395.2. Lineage (NCBI taxonomy): Eukaryota > Metazoa > Arthropoda > Insecta > Orthoptera > Acrididae > Schistocerca > Schistocerca americana. The sequence goes on along the minus strand of NC_060119.1, from coordinate 554,406,338 downwards.
ACTGTGTAAAAATTGGGACTTTGTATGGCCGCTGATAACCGCGCAGGTGAGCGCCCCACAACCCAAACATCATCAACATAGCTGATGAGAATTTTACACCTGCGGACGCTACTGTCGTTTGTGATACTAACAGTTTAATTGAGACTTACGGGACTGGATGCAGGTGCATCAGATGTACAGGCAGACGTCAAGGAATACTTGTCTAATTTGATGATACGCTTTGTGATTCTTAGTTGGGACTTGATACTATCCCACACGTTGGTAATTTCCGAGAATCATTGCTTATCGAAGTCGCGGTGTCCAAACGATACATATCGAACGTGCAATCGCAAATCGATCATGCGACTCTGGTGGCGGGCGTTATGAGTATGTTTACGGTGGTCCCTACAGCAATGACAAAGGAAGAGCGTTACAAAAATACTTGTAATTACAAAGGAGACGACTTAGCTTAATCGTCGTCGGTGTTTTCGTCATGTGAAAGTCCATGTGATATGTACGCTACGGGAACAATTCCATTTTTGCCATAGCCTGGGTAAACTCTGCCAATATCACGGAAGAATATGGGTGGAGTGTCACATGTGTTAACTTTTCCCTGCAAATGCAAGTTGTTGAAGTAGAGGTACTGAAACAAGTACAGTTCGTCTCTTTGTCCTGTACGCCCTTCTCTTTTACTGGAAGACTTCACAGATTTCCATAGCAGCTCGATTTTCTGCATGTACACACTAGGGTTATCTGAAGACACGAACTCTACAGAGTTGTTGACGAACTCGTGGTCGGATCCTTCTGCTTTGAGTGTCTTGTAGGACTGAAACCCGTCTGTAATGACTTTACTACCAGGCAGTATGAAGTGCTTTATCAGATGCACTAAAGTGAACTTGTGTCTGGAGAATACTCTGATAATGAAACATTTCCGGGACTTTCGTTCTATTCCACCGAATAACCAAATATGATCGATGTCACTCTTTGAAGGTCATCCTCTCTGGTTCTTCCTTCTTGCTATGTGAGAGTCGTCCACTTAAGCAACTTTACTCGGTGCGCTAATCGGTACACTGTCATTCGTCACTACCACATAACACACTTCTCTGCAAAACCCAAAATAGTCGCACACGGTATTAGCGGATAAGTCAGTTTCCGATGCTGTTGCTTGCAAGGGGTAGTCTCGAATACAGCAAGATAGAGGAATTACGCTAGTGTGGATGGATAATTTGGAAGAGTCGAACCATGTATTCTTTCTGATACTCGTTCGTTTTCCGCACTGTCCGCAATGAAATTGTAACGATATGTCAGCATCGAAACTCTTCTTACGAAGCTTTACACACTTCGCACCACCACAGTCTACACAGTCCCTTCTTTCCTCGTCCGGTATTACTCCATATTTGCGACAAGAAATCGAACAATTTTCTACGCTGGATAAACATGGAATTAGACTTTTCCATGTGAGAGAATCCGCCGATGAAACGTCAAGAACACCAGACATCCAACTCACTAACGACATAAATCGTCTGGGATTCCCTAGCAACTCACAAATAATTCGCGGAGGTACGTAATTTAGAGCAACTAAGGGAACGACGGAAAACAGATAAATGAAACGAGTACAAATAATTTATCACAACGCCCGCCACCAGAGTCGTATGATCGATTTACGATCGCACGTTCGATATGTATCGTTTGGACACCGCAACTTCGATATGCAATCATTCTTGGAAATTACTCACATTTTTGCCACGCGGTTCTTGTAACAAGTTTGGGAGCGATGACAACAACTTGAAATCATCGTCGAGCTTCGCACTCTAATGAAATTATGAACCGCTTTAGTGTTGTGGGGAAATTGGTTTCCTGGGAAACGTAACGTCCATTGTAGAAAACGTTAGTCATTTCATGAATAATGTAAACGTACTAGCTGACAAACCTGGCATTACCAGGGCGTTCATTTTGCCAATTTTTATCAGAAACGAAAAAAAAATGAACTGTGTTTGTAGTGTAATACAGAAAAAATTTCATTTTATTGTAATCATGAGAACACCTTCGAAATTATATAACAGCGGTACAAAGAAATATGCATAATGTACGAATATACACTGACGAGCCAAAAAACTTATACACTTGCCTAATGTCGTGTAGGGCTCCAGATAGCACTCAGAAGTGCCGCAGCACGACGTGGCATGGACTCGACGAATGCCTGAAGTAGTGCTGGAGGGAATTGACATCATGAATCCATAAGAGTACGAGGGGGTGGAAATCTCTTCTGAACAGCACGATGTAAGGCATCCCGGATGTGCTCAATAATGTTCATGTCTAGGGAGTCTGCTGGTTAGTGGGTCCGTCGATATGCACAATGGACATGAATTGATGCAGATGATCAGACAGGGTGATTACGTACGTGTCACCTGTAAGAGTCGTATCTAGACGTATCAGGGATTCCATTTCACTCCAACTGCACACGTCCCACACCATTACAGAGCCTCCACCAGCTTGAACAGGAACCTGCTGACATGCAGGATCCATCCGCTTGGTACAATTCGAAACGAGATTCGTCCGACCAGGCAACGCGTTTCCAGTCACCAACAGTCCAATGTCGGTGTCGACGGGCCCAGGCGAGGCGTAAAGTTTTGTGTTGTGTAGTCATCAAGGGTACACGAGTGGGCCTTAGGCTCCGAAAGCCCATATCGATGATGTCTCGATGAATAGTTCGCATGCTGACACTTGTTGATCGTTCAGCACATAAATCTGCAGCAATTTGCGGAAGGATTGCACTTCTGTCACGTTGAACGATTTTCTTCAGTAGTCGTTGGTTCGTTCTTGCATCTTTTTCCGGCCACAGCGATGTCGGAGATCTGATGTTTTGCCGGATTTCTGATATTCACGGTACACTTGTGAAATAGTCGTACGGGAAAATCCCCACTTCTTCGCTATCTTGGTGTGCTGTGTCCCATTGCTCTTGCGCCGATTATATCATCACATTCAAACTCACTTAAATCTTGATAACCTGTCACTGTAGCAGCAGTAACCGATCTAACAACTGCACCAGACACTTGTTGTCTTCTATAGGCGTTGCCGACCGCAGCGCCGTATTCTGCCTATTTGTATATTTGAAAACGTGTACCTATACCAGTTTCTTTGGCGCTTGAATGTATAAGTACAGTGTCCAAACTATGAGGCATAGTACACAAAAAACAATTTCTGCAATGTTTATTAAACCCAGAAGTTAAGTCGACTGTAGGAGTGACTTAGTAGTGAAGTGTTAAGTATTAAAACTTCATGCATGATGCGGCAGTTTTTCAAGCAACTCAGTGTTTACGGCGCCGCCGGCCGAAGTGGCCGTGCGGTTCTAGGCGCTGCAGTCTGGAGCCGAGCGACCGCTATGGTCGCAGGTTCGAATCCTGCCTCGGGCATGGATGCGTGTGATGTCCTTAGATTAGTTAGGTTTAATTAGTTCTAAGTTCTAGGCGACTGATGACCTCAGAAGTTAAGTCGCATAGTGTTCAGAGCCATTTTGTTTACGGCGCCATACCACCTGAACTATGGTCAATAGGTGTTTGCTACTCACACAGCGATTGTTGCAAGACAGCAAGGGATATGTGTATCAAGTTTCGTTGAAATCGATCCAGTGGTTTAGGAGGAAATCCGTGACTTCAAATGGTTCAAATGGCTCTGAGCACTATGGGACTCAACTGCTGAGGTCATTAGTCCCCTAGAACTTAGAACTAGTTAAACATAACTAACCTAAGGACATCACAAACATCCATGCCCGAGGCAGGATTCGAACCTGCGACCGTAGCGGTCCTGCGGTTCCAGACTGCAGCGCCTTTACCGCACGGCCACTTGGGCCGCCTATCCGTGACTTACTCACATACGTTTTATAAAGTAATTACACCTGAAGGAAAAATAATACTGCAGTTGAAAATTTTCGAAAACAGTCTTATTATTATTCAGCTCCAAATGTAAGGAGACACTCGAAACAAAAAATATAGATTCATCATACTTTTCTCCATAATTTACAAAATAGTCATAAAATCAATATAAAAGGTATAGAAAAACAATTGTATGTAAATAAAGTAAAATATTTAAAACTGCTTTCAGAACTTTATACAGTACAATACGTCATTTGGGTATAAGTTAATAGATATTGAGGAAGTGTCTGAATCTGTTTGAACGAACCTGTGCTGACACCTCTTGATGAACAAAGTACTGACTTAATGTATGGTGGTACAATGCACAAGAGTGCTACACCGATTAATTATTAGACGTCACCGGGATTGTGGGGAATTCAGGATTTAAACGGTCTCCGACAAGGATATTCCACATCTCTAAGCAATTTTCAGCAGCCCTTGAGGAAGATGTCACATCTCTTCACTGGGGCAAATTAGATGGAATGCGTGTAAATGGAACCACTTATGTTTGCAGATGAGATTGCACTGTTGGCTCCTGAGGCACGAATAGGAAAGTTTAACACAGCATGTCCGCAAATAGGTATATATAATGATTTGTGCGACTATTACAAAACGTTCATCTTTTGTTCTGCATGTTAAAATCGGAGCATAACTGCCGCATGTACTTAATTGGGAATGGACTATTGCCGCCCCAATAAAAAAATTACATGAAATACATTTAATTATTGTAATGTTTAGTCCTGAATGCTTGTTAGGCATATGATGTAACTGAATCACAATATAATTATGAATTTTTTAATAAAGCAATAGGCGAAAACAAGTATTTTATTTCCGAAATGTGGACGTTACATGGTGTGAAGAATTTATTCTGCCACATACCCTCTTTTTCTCTGAAAAGCGTGACACACAAAAAGTGAAGTAACGATATTTGTATAAGTAACGAGATACAGAGAATATATGTAGTAGCTAGTCATCCACATGTTGTGAAAATGTCTGAAGTACATAATTCTGACAAAGGTTCAATTATCATAAACAGCATTTAAAGAAAGAAGACATTACATACCGATACTGAATATACCACTGTCTACAAAATGTTAAATTAATAAATTTCAAGGAAGTATATTTTGTGAAATTCTGAAGGTAGCATGGGTAAAATATATGGAATGAAAGGCTATTTACAACTTGTATAGAAATCAGACGGCAGTTATGACTTGAGGGGCATGAAAGGTAAACAGAGACTGAGAAGGGAGTGAGACAGGGTGTAAGGTAGCAGAATAAATGAAGGTCAATACCGCACCTTACATAAGAGTTTTATAAATCGTAATGGGAAGGTGAATATAACGCCTAATTTACTTTGGCAGTAATGACCGGGTTTGCCTATAAGTATGTAATGCAAAAGGGATGACACTCAATCGACGGTATTAACACACCGCTCCTATATGATGCCTGTCAATGAGCAGAAGGTGAAACAAGCAGCCAGAGGAAACGTTTTGTGTGGAAGCCAGAGCAGGCAGACGCAGAGGCCGCACCCCGGGAGGCACTACAGAAAGCTCTTAAGGGGGCGCGTCCCACAGCAAGAGTCAGTGACCGGACAGGTGACGCATACTGCAGAGCGAATAACGGGCCACCAGAAGTAGGACATAAAGAAGCTTTAGAACACTGCGTTTCAGAATCCCAAATGGATACGAACAAAACCAGTGACACAGTTGATCATGTGAACAGAGAGTGGTACACATGTGATGTAAGCATGTAACTTTTAGGCATCTGGAGTGGGCACAAAACGTCCGATTGGCGGAAACTAACTAGGAAGGAGTAAAGTGCAGAGATTTCGACACATTTTAATGGTAGGGCCCTTGCGATTGGCAGAGAGAGTTTCCACAAAACGAGAGGAACGCTCCTATTGGTCGAAAAAAGCAGTGACGTGGAGAATGAAAGAACCCAGGTGGGGAGACAGTTCGGCTATGAGAAAGACAAGAGCGAAATTTTCAGTGACTCTTCTCTGAATTGGCATCAACTGCACAACGGGATCCATAACGTTCTGTACGATGCAGAGGAGAAATTTGTGTGAACACTGCGTTCACTGCAGCTGACATTCAGCTAAATGAACAAGCCAGTTAGTTAATTGTTCTTGCGAGGACAGAGAGGGCATTTTAATATGCACGGTGCTCCAGCCATGCGTGTGCGTATCATCATATTCCAAGACTAGGGATGAGTACAAGTTTTCTTGCATAACGAGAAACATAAGGAGAGTTTCTGCTGGAAAAATCAGCAAAGCCTCAATTAGTTTTTATAGGAATTTCAGAGGACGAGAGCAGCCACGCAGATGACAGATCATCGCAGCTAAGGTAAATACTGCGAGCAAAGGTGTACACTAGTTGGTTCAGCAGCTTGTGTCCACTGTAAACTCGAGTGACCTTGGGTAATCTTTTGCTCAACTTGCCACAAAACTAAACAACCTCCGTAGACTTCATTGTCATCCTAAATAGTACCGAACTTTGAACCGAATCGGATGATTTATCGCAGTACCGGCCAACATCAAGACACCGAACTTTGAACCGAATCGGATGATTTATCGCAGTACCGGCCAACATCAAGACATAGTCGTAAGAATAATTTTGTAAAGAAACTTCTAGTTATTTTGCCATTGTTGTGTTTAGGATTGTTTCACTTTCTGAGGAGTAGATGCGTTCGTTTGACAACTGACGTAACATTGTCACATTGTAAACTGTGTAAATGCGTGTATTTCTGTAATAAGATTGCAACATTAAACCAAAAATATTTACAGCTTACACAGTTGATGTTCTGTCTTCAAAACCTTACAAGGGTTTTAGTCTATCGCCGATGTTATTCCATCTCAACATTGAACAAGAAGTAAAGTAAACCAAAGAAAAATTGGGAGTAGGAATTTGAGGTCATGGAGAAGAAATGAAAACTGAGTTGTGCCAATTATATTGTACTTCTGTCAGAGACAGCAAACGACTTGGAAGAATAGTTGAACAGAATGGAAAGTGTCTTGAAAGGCGGAAATCAGGTGAACATCAACAAAAGCAAGACCAGGATAATGCGTTGTACTCTAACTAAACCATGCAATGCTGAGGGAATTAGATAAGAAAACGAGACACTTAAAGTGGTTGATAAATTCAGCTATTTTGGGAGCAAAATAACTGATGATGGCCGAAGTAGAGAGCATATAAAATGTAGACTGCCAATGGCAAGGAAAGCATTTCTGAAAATGAGAAATTTGTTAACATCGAGTACAGATTTAAGTGTCAGGAAGTCGTTTCTGAAAGTATTTGTATGGAGTGTAGCCATGTATGGAAGTGAAACATGGACGATAAATAGTTTGGACAAGAAGAGAATAGAAGCTTTCGAAATGTGGTGCTACAAAAGAATGGTGCAGATTAGATGCGTTGATCAAGTAACTAATGAGGAAGTACTGAATATAATTGGGAGACATGAAATTTGTGGCGCAACTTGAAATGGTTGATAGGACACGAGTTTAGTGTTGGAGGGAAGCGTGGGGGGTAAAAATCATAGAGGGAGACTAAGAGATGAATACACTAAGCAGATTCAGAAGGATGTAGGTTGCAGTAGGTACTGGGAGATGAAGAAGCTCGCGCAGGATAGAGTAGCATGGAGAACTGCGTCGACGGTCGGGGGTGGCCGAGCGGTTCTAGGCGCTTCAGTCCGGAACCGCGCTGCTGCTATGGTCGCAGGTTCGAATCCTGCCTCGGGCATGGATGTGTGTGATGCCCTTAGGTTAGTTAGGTTTAAGTAGTTCTAAGTCCAGGGGACTGATGACCTCAGATGTTAAGTCCCATAGTGCTTAGAGCCATTTGAACCATTTGAGAGCTGCGTCAAAGCACCGCAACAACACATTTTGTTAATTTGAACAATATCTTCGGAGGTTAGTATAAAGCACATCGTTGACTGACGCGTTAGCAACGAGAAATAAACAACTTTCCGATGCTGTTACCTAACGTTGTCGTACAAACTGCAAAACTGTCTAGATGTTAATAATAATATTCTCGGCAAGAACCTGCAAAGAAAGAGAGATTTCACCTGCTTGATCAGTCAGAACATTGTGACCACCGACCTACTATCATGATAAACCCGTCCAGGCGATAGTAGTGCTCCTTATTTGCGCTATGCATCATGTGAGCAATTCACAGAAAACGCCTGCAGTTTCTTAGTACAGACACCTCAGTATAAAAACGACGGAGTTATTTTTTGTTCATAAAAGTCATCTTGTAGATCTGACTGTCTGAACGGCACTTAAATGTTCATAATCATCATCACAACAGACGATTGACAGACATGTTTCTAGCCACAAGACAAACTTTAAACAAAACTGTCTCCATTAATACAGTTGTCAGAGAACTTCTTACAGTAGAAAATGATAATGTGAAGAAAAAGAAGTTCATTGAGTCGTAAACTCTATTCAGTATGGATTCCGAGATAGACCATATTAGTTTTCTGGAGGGCGTTCAGTTGACCACCCCAAATACAGCACAATCGAACCCTTTCATATTCTGTTGTTATGTTCCTAGACTACATTTTGACCGTTCTTCTCGATATGGATGCATTTGTCGTGGTAGTACCATCACTGGATCACCAGGGTCATCAGATGTGATCTTATTATTTTTTCATTTATTGTATTTTGTGAATCCAAAAGACAATAAAAGAAACAACAAAGACAGTATTTTGAAAAGGATAGATCGCCACTCACCATACAGCAGAGATGTCGAGTCGCAGACAGGCACAACAGAAAGACTACTAAATACTTAAGCTTTCGGCCTCTTGCAAATGGACAACATACACACAGGCGCGTTAACGAAAACGCAGCTCAGACACACATGACCACTGTCTTTGGCTGCCGGGGCCAGACTGCCAGGAAACAACGAAAATACGTGGAACTTGAGGGTAGACTCTCTATGAAAATTTAATGTTGGGTGTTAAAAACTGACTGAGCAATGTAGTTAATTTATTGTGAACTCCAAAAATGGTACTGCAAACCATTGCAAGTTTAGTGTGAATTGCTGAAAATCTATTTCGAATGGCTGTTACTTTCTAGTCTGACAATTATACTCTGCTCAAAATGAATTAGGGCAACCTTACTTGGAGCGTCTACCATACTCCTTTGAGCTGTAATTGAGGATTGAGCATGTTACCAAATTATACTTTCAGCTTTCACAAGTGAAGTACACAACAAAACATCATTACATACTCGTTCATTTACATTGTAAGAACTGAAATGCCCGACATGTGTCGAAAACAAAGTGCAAACAATCATTCGTCCCGTCATCCTAAATTCTTTTCATTGGCATTTGAGAATTTCAATGGCGTTTATGTGGTCCACGAACGTTGATCACTGTCTGACACCTTCGTGGCACGCTCTGCATAAGTCACCCTGTGATACCCGTTCCTATCTTCCAATGAGAGCTCTCGAGAATTCTTGCAGAGTCTGTAGTGGTGCAGGCTGCCCACGAATACGTCCGTCAGACACGTCTCACACATGGTCGATGGGGTTTACGTCGGGACTCACCGCTGGCCATTCCATTACTTCAATGTCCCGGCGTCGCAAGACATCCCTGGTCACACCCGCCACATAGGCTTTGGCAATGTCGAGCATGAGAAGGAATTCACGACCACCGCCGTACGCAGCAGCCACCACGCGGTCTAACAAGATCTGTACAGTGCACTACCAGTTGGTAAGGCAACTATGGACAACAGCAATATCCGTATGGCTGTCAACACTGATGTCTTCCCAGACCATCACGAAACCTTGGTCGAATCGGTCGATTTCTTTCCCAACATCTGGTAGGTAACTGTCACCACGTTGTCTCCATGCGCGAACAGAGTGATCATCTTGCCTCAGAGGAAATCTGGACTCGTCTGTGATTTAACACTCTTTGCCAGTGACGAGGTTTCTAGTTGACTTGGGAACGATAGAACTGAAGGTGAACTGCGAGTTGTTGTCGTGTCAAGTGGGATACTCGAATAGGATGCCTGGGTCGTAAGATCTTTTCTTGTAACCTGTTCCTAACAGTGTGATTGGACACAACGGCTCCAGTGGCCCTGATGAGAACGTCTTGCAGAAGCCGTTCGGCGCCGCAACGCAGAGACGGACAGATGATGTTCTTGGCGTGGGGTTCTAATGCGTTGGCGACTTTGTCCAACTCGACTTGTGTACTGACCTATCTCCCTGTAGTATGAACACAACCTACGGATAGTGTATATATGGAGAGAGATTGGCACCTGCAGCAACACGACATAAAGGATATCCTCCTTGGATCAAACAGACTGCCCTTGCACCTTGCACTGCAGTGCTTAGTTTTCATAGAATACAATGTCCGCAAATGGCCGTAGCCCTCTGTATACTTCACTAGAGTACACTGGGACGCTCGTACTCACTTCTGTCTGCACAACACAACCGACAGAAATGGAATGGCTTTAATACTTGCGTACATTGAAAGCAAAGATCTCAAGCAAGGTACCACCCGCATCACAATAGACTTAACATACCGGATGTTGATGCAAGCGTTCCTCTAATTCCTTTGAGCACTGTATAATAAAACTTCACAACTAATGTGGCTGAGTGGCCACCCTGCTAAGCGTCAAACTACAAACCCGTAGGTAGGTCACGCGATAATTTTGCTAACACTTAATGCTTATTGCACATTAGGCAATGACTTTTAATGAGAAAAATGAGAAGTCGCACCGTAGTTCGGAGACCTCGTCAAACAATGCATCTTTTTGTAACTAACTGAGTCAGAAAAAGCCAAGGGCATTTATGACTCTACTGATACATTGACCTCTCAGAAAGTCTTGCTTGATGGTGCAGAAACAAAGAACTGTTCGCAGCTCATTTTATTACTGAGCTAATATCGCATGAATGTTACAGTGCTCAAGCTACTACTCGGAAAAGAAAAATGTAATTCCTCGATCAGGTCTGAGGTCATTACACGGCTCTCCCAGTCGACGCCAGCCACTGTGGAGTGGCCACTTTTCATTCAGTTAGCTCCTTAGCTGGTGCTACGAAGCCATGTGGGCCCCGTTCCAAGAAAAATATCCCTGGCAGTGCTGGGAACTGAGACCGGGTCCTCCGTGGATATTAGGAAACAAACTGAAATAGTCTGTGCATTATGGCGTGAGCCATCGTTCGGGCATAGCATCACTATCTTTCTCTTGTGGGTTTGTCCCACATCGGCGCAGTGTCGTCGTGGTTATTAACGGATTTGGAAAGGTTAGTTTCAAGGAATGGCGGGGCACAGTTCCTCTCGCCATCCAGTTACAATCCTCCTCTCTCCCCCCCCCCTCCCCCCTCCCGCCAAAGAGCAGAACAGGTGTGTATCCCAACTGCCTGTGTGACAGTGGGAGAAGTTTTCTAAACGCTTGCGAGTAGTGTGACAGAAGTCAGACTTGAGTAATTGCCTGGAAACATCACAGACTGAATCACAGAAAGAACTGGCTCTAACAGACCGTGGTGCGATTATTCTACTCATTCTCACGATCTGGTCTTGGGTCCAACTCAGTGGTGCACACGCGCGTGAGAGGCAAAGTACCCATGTTCGAATCGCGGTCTGGCACCCAGATTTAACGTGCTAAGAAGTCTCACGTCAGCTCTGCAAAGGGAAAATTCATTCTGGATACAATCTTTCCTGTGCAACTGAGCCATGTCTTCGCAGTATCCTTTCTTCCAGGAACGCGAGTGCCGCAAGATTTCAGGAGGATTTCTGTGAAGTTTGGAATGTAGGAAATGAGGTACTTGCGGAAGTACAGTTTGTGGATGGCTCTTCAGGCGTGCTTGGATAGCTCACTTGGTAGGCACTTGTGGAGAAAGACAGAGGTACCAGGTTCGAGACCCCGTCCAGCACACAGTTTTAACCTGCCAGGAAGTTTCGAATCAACGCACTCTGTGGCGGAGAGTGAAAATTCGTTATGGAGACATGAAAAAAAGAGCTGATAATTTTGTGTTTAGTAATAATAAATATAAATGACCTGAAAAATAAACTCGACAGTTTTCTTTTGTATCACTATTAACTGTTTGAATCACGCAGTTATCATCGGAGAAAAGGTTGGGGAAGATGAAAATATGCGAGGCCAGAAACAGGTTGATGAATTTCCAAGATATCTCTCTTAAACATTGGGCTTCTCCCCAAAACACTAATTTTCTTGCTACCCTTCACTTACTTCGTGATATTTAGATCTAAATTATGGCCTCAGAAATTTGAAGCGCAGGTATTAGGCAGCGAACCGTGTCTAGAGAAATCCTCGGTCAAGAAGTTTGACACTGGAACAGGTAGGCGCTAGCGGTGCTTTGATGGGCGTACTTTTGCGTGCCCACCTTGGCATTTGTCGGAGCAGCGGCGTTCCGTTAGCAAAGCGAGAAAGAGGCAGTGTAGTGGCGGCGCTTCTCGAGAGCATGCAGGATGCGTCTGCGCCAAGGACGGGCCCTCGGGGCCCTAAGCGGCCGCGACACACTCGAGTCCCTCTATTGACGGCCACCTCGCCACCTACCTGCATCTACATCTACGTGATTACTCTGCTATTCATAATAAAGTGATAAAGTGTCTGGCAGAGGGTTCAATGAAGCACCTTTATGCTGTCTCTCTACCGTTCCACTCTCGAACGGAACGTGGGAGAAACGAGCACTTAATTTTTTCCGTGCGAGCCCTGATTTCTCTTATTTTATCGTGATGATTATTTCTCGCTATGTAGGTGGGTGCCAACAGAATGTTTTCGCAATCGGAGGAGAAAACTGGTGATTGAAATTTCATGAGAAGATCCCGTCGCAACGAAAAACGCCTTTATTTTAATGATTGCCACTCCAATTCACGTATCATGTCTGTGACACTGTCACCCCTATTTCGCGACAATACAAAACGAGCTGCCCTTCTTTGTACTTTTTCGATGCCATCCGTCAGTCCCACCTGATGCGGATCCCACACCGCACAGCAGTACTCCAGAATAGGGCGGACAAGCGTGGTGTAAGCAGTCTCTTTGGTACACCTGTTGCACATTCTAAGTGTTCTGCCACAGTTGCACAGTTAAGTCACCCTCACACCATCTTTTGTATCGCGGCTGTCCAGACTACAGATACAAAGCTTTGGCGTTTGATATCCAGTTATCTTCGACTCCTTCTCTCACTTATCGCTTACTGTCGTCTCTGGCTATGTTTTGTTAAGTTGAAAACTACGAAATTGCACTTGGTTAGAAGTCCACGATAAAGAGTAGATCCCTCCGCAGCTGGCTGGCTAAGTGAGTTCAAGGTTAGAGGAAGTGAAAGGCACAGCACCTCCATTAGGACATTTACTATTAAAGCAATCTGCTGTCTTAAACCAACCTTCGGGTTAACAATAACTTTCCTTTTACTTTTTTTATTCTCGCCACATCTTTTATATCTTTCAAGATTCGTAACGAGATGGGAAGAGCCACATCTTTCTGTGAAACCATAATAAAAATATAAATTTGCGTCATTTACATGTACAAGATACTTTCAAACGCAGTACACACTTTAAATGCCAGAAAGGAATAGTATACGTTTGGAATATGAATTTTAGTGTACAAATGGAGGACGTTCACATATTAATTATCCACATAAGCGCTGTTGAGCCAAGACGGTATTACCTCCACGCCGGGTCTCCAGGCGGAACATATCGTCATCTCGACACAATATTTCGGCAGTCCACCTGGTCGAGCTAGTGCTCCAGTCCCGCCGAGATTATACGGTTTGCGCTACGCGGGGTAGCCGCGCGGTCTAGGTCGCCTTGTCACGGTCCGCGCGGCTTCCCCCGTCGGAGGTTCGAGTCCTCCCTCGGGCATAGGTGTGTGTGTGTGTGTGTGTGTGTGTGTGTGTGTGTGTGTGTGTGTGTGTGTGTGTGTGTGTTGTCCTTAGCATAAGTTAGTTTAAGTTAGATTAAGTAGTGGGTAAGCTTAGGGACCGATGACCTCAGCAGTTTGGTCCCATAAGACCTTACCACAACTTTCCAATTTATACCGTTTGCCTAAGGTACACAAGCAACGAGTTCCTCTCCGGACTATTGTTAGCAATTTGGGTACTCCTAGTTACAACTTAGCCAAGCATTTAGCATCCATTCTTAGTCCCCATCTCGCAAAATGCGAACATCATATTTCCAATTCTCTGGTTTTTCTTCAGTGTTTGAAGTCTTTGTGTCTCAGTCCCACAGATTTGCTCGTTAGTTTCGATGTTGTGTTTGTTTTAACCAGAGTTCCTCTTGAAGATTCTTTGCAGGTAACTGGTGAAAAATTGGACGAAGAAACAAATAAGCTTAGCCGTCTTGTGTTGACGTCGACAAATACTTTGAACAAACTGACGAATTGCCTATGGGAGGCCATTATCCCCCATTGCCGCCAGTTTGTTTATGGAAGATTTTGAGGACATGACACTGAAGACGGCGTTCTTTAAACCAACTCATTTTTGGAGATACGACGACGATACGTTCATGGTATGCCACATGGGAGGGATACTCTGGATCGTTTCCTAAATCATTTTAATTGTCTGCATCCCAATATTAAGTTCACGATAGAAGTTGAAAAGGATGGAAAACTTCAGTTTTCAGATGTCCTGGTCTGCGAGATGGATGATGGGGTATTAGGACACAGTCTTTATCGTAAGCTCAGTATACCGACCGATATCTTCATGCATCAAGTTGTCATCAACGCAATGGGGTCCTACGTACATTGTTAAAAAGAGCTTATGCCATATCACATGCAAACAGTTTGACACAAGAACCGGATCGTCTAAAAGCCGTGTTCAAGCAGAATGGTTATACCGACAACCGTATCAGTCGTGCTCTACAGAGTGGTCCTTTGCGGGAACCAACAGAAGATGCAAGCAAATCGGTGGGATTCCTACCTTTTGCAGGAAGGACATCTCCAAAAATAGAATGTTTTAAATAAATTTGACATTAAAAGTGTATTTCGACCGCCAGCTAAGACTAGAGCTCTGCTGGGCTCAGAGAATGACGATTTGGGTTTGAAAAAGCCCAGTGTCTACAAAATTCCCTGCCACTGTGGGAAAGCCTATATCGGAAAAACGATTCGTACGCTTGGATCGATGCGCATATCACCATCGCCACACACGTTTATTTTAGCCAGAATAATCTGCGGTTGCCAAATATTATCTTAATGAAGAACAGTAAATGTTGTACGATGAGACACACGTGGTTGCCCCTACGTCGCGCTGTTGGGACTGTGTAGCGGAAAAAGTTGGAGTTGGAATCCTGTTTTGTTTGACATTAAAAAATAACGGTCTTCGTTTGGGTCAACAAAAGTTATCAATAGTGTTTGATATCGATTTATCTTATCCGCGAGTTTTCACCACCGGTGCGCTGTTGTGCCTTGCACTAGAGAACAGTTATATTCGCACACGCGCGGTGGACCTACGGGCGGTTTATAAGGGAGCCGCCGCGGCCTGTTTGATCCCCATCCTTTGTTATGCCACCGTTGCTTGGATTTCCGCCCCTCCCATGTTCTATAAAGCCCTCAAAATCCTCTAACGTCATGGACCCCACCGGGCCTTCCACATCCGCCTTCTGTCCCCAACGCGCATCCTCTACAACCTCATCCCGTTCCCCCACCTTCTCCTTTTCCTTGAACACATCCACACCCTGTATATTGTCCGCCGCCTCGATCACCCTCACCCCCTGGTGTCCTCCTTCCTCTCCACCCCCAGCCAGTTGCCGCGCCTTTACCATTGTATCCCACTCTCTCTCCATCTCCACAACCTCCACATCCTTTCCCAACACAACTTCCAGCATCTCCCCCTCCTGGATGATGAGCTTCGCCCTGACATCTACCCTTCCTACAAACTCTAACCTCACCTTCCTCCTGCCTCCTCCTCAGGGCTCCCTCTCCTCCCCCTCCCTTCTCCTGATTGGCTTTGCCCTCCTACACCCCCTCCCTCTCCCATGCTCCCCTTGAGTGTCTCTGCACTCCCTCATGCCTTGTCTTCCCTCTTCATCTCCCACCCCACCTGTCTCCTGTCTCTTGGTGCACCCGCTGACGCCCCTACTCTTTTCATCCCACCCCCTCCCCTGCTGCACCTTGCTCTCCCCTCCTTTTCAATCCTCTCAGGCCTCTCCCTCGGCATGTCCCACCTGGCAGTTTCATTCTTCATTGTGTGTGCTCCAAGTGGGTTTAAAGTGTGTTGTTCTGGGGTGTTTTTACTACCGTTGCCAACTTTTAACTTGTGCGTGTGACTTCAGTGTCTTTTTTGTGCTCTATGAATCGCCAACTGTGTTTTTTAAATTTGTGTCGACTTTTTTAATTTTCCCCCATGAATGTCTCCATGTCAGTGTATTTTTACCTCCATTATCTCCCCTTACTCTGTTTTATGTCCCCCATTTTTATCTCCTTTATACGTAACATTTTCTTCTTCAGCTGAAGAGTGGCGGATTGTGCCGCTGACAGTGACAATAAAGAAAAAATAACCTGTTTGATTCCAGTTCTGGCGAGTTAGTGCAATGGCTTAATCACCTGACGATGGCGGCCAGGTGGAGCGCCGAAATATTGTGTCCAGGTGACGATATGTTCGGGCTGGAGACCCGACATGAATATCGTCAATTACTATGCCAGGGAAGTTTACAGAGCCATGATATTACCTCCTGCTTAATAGAGTTTTGGTTTACCTTTGGAATGCAGTACAGCAACGATACTGTGTGACATGCATTCAACAAGTTGTAGGTAGTGCAACATGGCTTGCTTCCTAGAATCGGAAGGTAAGCCTCTCAGGTGTCGCAATGATATCAAAGTGCCCTCCAAAATAGTGACTGGGGAAACTTACGACTACTAAATGAGGCACGAACCACCATTTCTTGGTTTATTCCGATAAAATTATTGACAAAGCAAATGGAAAAACAGTGGCAACATTAATACAATAAGGACTTGGCACATCTGCGATAGGGGTCGGGGGGAAAGATACTAACACTCGCGCAATGGAATGAGTTGTAATTGCGAAGTGCCCAGTGATTGTCATGATGTTAATTCAAAACAGATAGTACAGCAGAAGTGAATTCTCGTCACACCTGTGGTTGAAGCACAAACCAGACTATTCAATGGCGTTGAAATGCAACATGTCTGAGTAAAGCTTGAAAAAAAATGGTTCAAATGGCTCTGAGCACTATGGGATTCAACTGCTGAGGTCATTAGTCCCCTAGAACTTAGAACTAGTTAAACCTAACTAACCTAAGGACACCACAAACATCCATGCCCGAGGCAGGATTCGAACCTGCGACCGTAGCGGTCTTGCGGTTCCAGACTGCAGCGCCTTTAACCGCACGGCCACTTCGGCCGGCTAAAGCTTGAAGTAATCGAATTCTATAAAAAGATTTTTAAGTCCCTACACATCATCTCGCGGCTGCGGCTCGATCTCACCATAGTACTGCGAGTGGTGGCTCAGGAGGCGCAGCAGGCCGGCAGAGTTGTCGGCGGCTCTCAGCGTGCAAGTCTGGTGGCGGACGTTCCCGAGACCTAGTCAGTTCTGAACGAATATCAATTAAAAGGAAGCCTCACATTAGCGCGTTTTGCGTCTCTTACTAAATTCAGATTGGCTGGGCTCCTGATCTTACCGACCGATGAAAGTGCTCCCTAGAAAACACTAGTACCTTTCCTCTACCTGGTTAACCAATAACGTTCGTCCTACCATTTTCCCCAGTAATAAGTCACTTCAGTCTCTTTCTGTGACACATGAAGTGGTTCTCCGTCGTAACTGCCCCATTTCTCTCTCTATCCTGTGGTTTACGTTGGAAATGGAAATGTCGTGTGGCTAGGGCCTCCCGTCGGGTAGACCGTTCGCCTGGTGCAGGTCTTTCGATTTGACGCCACTTCGGCGACCTGCGCGTCAATGGGGATGAAATGATGATTAGGACAACACAACACCACGTCCCTGAGCGGAGAAAATCTCCGACCCAGCCGGGAATCGAACCCGGGCCCTTAGGATTGACAGTCTGTCACGCTGACCACTCAGCTACCGGGGCGAACTGTGGTTTACGTTAGTCAATGCTGGCGGTTCTTACATTGCGTAAACATTTTGTTTTCCAGTCAGTATTTTCAAAGAGCCTTCGCTATGGGACCCCAGCCTGTCTTCGAGATTATTATCTCTGGTACCAGTGCTTTCTAGAGAACCAGTCAACTTTTTACAAATGATTCAAATGGCTCTGAGCACTATGGGACTCGACTTCTGAGGTCATCAGTCTTTTACATTTGAGTACACTAATGCCGTCTGCTAAAAAGTGAACCATGTCACTCTGTTCCCAGGTTTTAACATGTACGCGCCAAGGGATTTCCTATCTGTGTTCGTTCAGGACAAAGCTGCACGTCCCAGCACGGCACTACAAAAGCATGGCCGCTGGCTGTTGGCCTATTGACCCTCACCTCTCCCTCGGCAGGCCTTCTGCGAACTGCCAGCCGACGCTACTATCCCTGCGATCTGCGTGCTTTTTTCCACTGTTCAGGATGTTTTCAACGCTCTCTCACTTCAAGGCACGCACATTTGAATCAAGAGTAAAAGAAGAGTAAGGCTGCATTAGTTAGTTACCCACAATCACGAGTGGTGCTGTTTATCATATTCCTCGGTGTTGATTAAATATTTCGATCAAATGGGTCTTCAATATGAATCTGCAGATGTTAAGTGATTGCTTCCATAAAAATGGTCGCTTAAAAGTAGGTTTCTAGAGTTATGTCTACACCCAGGTAACGTGATTTCATTACATTATGGACCAGTAAATTGTGAACTCAATGTCATCACCTCACAGTCTTTTGCAGAGTAGGTGCAAAGATCCACAATATATTGTTGAGAAATCTTTTATGGGTGGTAAGATTACGCTCCAATATTCATAAAAGATATGAAAGATAAGGTAAAAGTACTCCAGTACACAGTGAAATATTTTATAAAACCTCTTTCATAAAAGATCTTCAGCAAAGTTATTTTACTGTGTAATAGGGGCGTAGTGATTCAATAAAGGAAACCTGAGATAATGATTGGCGTACCATATATGTGATTCTGAAGCCCCCTTTAGAACGAAGTGAACGTACAACAGCAAACAAGGCTTCTCTCGTGCAAACGATAGGCGCACGTGGGCAAACGCTATTCAGTCTTGTTCGGTTCGCATTCCTTGTGTTTTACTTAGAATGTGCCGCTGCTTGTCGGTCTCTTACCAAACCATCAAACGAAGTTCGTGTCTTCTCTGCAGTATGGAAACCTTTCGTTTGCTATCTTGTCTACTTATTTTGTTGATAATAATAGTTGAGCGAACGATGGAGTAGTGTGAAAAGAACGTAATGTTGCTAACTGAACATATATATATATATATATATATATATATATATATATATATATATATATATATATATATATATACAAGGTCTAAGATATGCGAAACACAAAATCCGAAAAAAAGAACTGTGGTTAGGTGGAAATTACGCAAGCTCTCAGATGTCCTTCGGAGACGTGAGAAAGGTGATAAATTCATTAGATTCTTGCATGAGCCGGAAATGGAGTAAATAATGACAAATCTACTAATTCTTTTCATGAAAAAGAAACAGCACAATAAATTTCCTTGAAAGTAAACAAGTGCGACTATGTGTCTGTTATGCTGATTAAAATTATACGAACGACCTGATCATTCCCATTGCTTATGTTCATGATACCTGTAATTACATGACTGATTTAGCACTATTACGTCACAGATTTTTGATGGTAGCTACCTAGGATCACGCTATCCGCTCTCCCAACAAATGAGACAGAGATGAAAACAAGGTAACACCATTTTGTTAAATTTTGTAGGTGAAGCAAAAACGGCTTCTTAAAAAATAAAATGATACAGAAAGTTGCTGCATGTGTAACTGCGTAGTAGAAGCCTAGTTATTGACAAAGTAGAGAAATCCACGCTCTTTCAAATCTCTCTTTGATTATGGGGTTACTGGTAACTGGAATTATGAGTTTTCACAGGTAGATGCAGTTACGAGGTTTTTATTGCCTACTGTCGATAGCAGATGTTATCAAGTTGCCCATGTGACAGGTCGCACGTATATTTCACATTTTATTAATCATACTTTATTGACATTATCTTACTTCTAGATACTTTAGTAAAATCCTTGAAAGCTTGGCATTTACCACTGCAGACGTTGGAAAGTATGTGACATACAGCAGCTACTGAAGTGCTAAGTAATAACTAACGTGTCTCTTGCTGCTAATAACCAATTTGTAAATGCTTGCCTTTCTTCAGGTTATGTTTGTCGTCGGTAACCAGTGATCTGCTTTTAAATTTCGTCCTCAACTGTGAACAGACGCCAGCGTAAATCGCCGGCTGGAGTGGCCGAGCGGTTCTAAGCGCTACAGTCTGGAACAGCACGACCGCTAGGGTCGCAGGTTCGAATCCTGCCTCGGGCATGGATGTGTGTGATCTCCTTCGGTCAGTTAGGTTTAAGTAGTTCTCAGTCTGGGGACTGATGACCTCAGATGTTAAGTCCCATAGTGCTCAGAGCCATTTGAACCAGCGAAAATCATAAGCCGACATATGAGCAATGTTTCGGACTAATACGAGGTGCATTCAATTTCTAAGGCCTCCGATCTTTTTTCTCCGGACTGGAAAGAGGTAGAAACATGCGCATTGTTTTAAAATGAGGCCGCATTCATTGTCAATACGTCCCAGAGATGGCAGCACCGTACGGCAGATGGAATTTTACCGCAAGCGGCGAGAATGAGAACTGTTTTAAATACTTAAAATGGCGACGTTTTCCTTACTTGAACAGCATGCAATCATTCGTTTTCTGAATTTGCGTGGTGTGAAACCAATTGAAATTCATCGACAGTTGAAGGAGACATGTGGTGATGGAGTTATGGATGTGTCGAAAGTGCGTTCGTGGGTGCAACAGTTTAATGAAGGCAGAACATCGAGTGACAACAAACCGAAACATCCTCGGGCTTGCACAAGCCGGTCTGACGACATGATCGAGAAAGTGGAGAGAATTGTTTTGGGGGATCGCCAAATGACTGTTGAACAGATCGCCTCCAGAGTTGGCATTTCTGTGGGTTCTGTGCACACAATCCTGCATGACGACCTGAAAATGCGAAAAGTGTCGTCCAGGTGGGTGCCACGAATGCTGACGGACGACCACATGGCTGCCCGTGTGGCATGTTGCCAAGCAATGTTGACGCGCAATGACAGCATGAATGGGACTTTCTTTTCGTCGGTTGTTACAATGGATGAGACGTGGATGCCATTTTTCAATCCAGAAACAAAGCGCCAGTCAGCTCAATGGAAGCACACAGATTCACCGCCACAAAAAAATTTCGGGTAACCGCCAGTGCTGAAAAAATGATGGTGTCCATGTTCTGGGACAGCGAAGGCGTAATCATTACCCATTGCATTCCAAAGGGCACTACGGTAACAGGTGCATCCTACGAAAATGTTTTGAAGAACAAATTCCTTCCTGCACTGCAACAAACGTCCAGGAAGGGCTGCGCGTGTGCTGTTTCACCAAGGCAACGCACCTGCACATCGAGCTAACGTTACGCAACAGTTTCTTCGTGATAACTTTGAAGTGATTCCTCATGCTCCCTACTCACCTGACCTGGCTCCTAGTGACTTTTGGCTTTTTCCAACAAAGAAAGACACTCTCCGTGGCCGCACATTCACCAGCCGTGCTGCTATTGCCTCAGCGATTTTCCAGTGGTCAAAACGGACTCCTAAAGAAGCCTTCGCCGCTGCCATGGAATCATGGCGTCAGCGTTGTGAAAAATGTGTATGTCTGCAGGGCGATTACGTCGAGAAGTAACGCCAGTTTCATCGATTTCGGGTGAGTAGTTAATTAGAAAAAAATCGGAGGCCTTAGAACTTGAATGCACCTCGTATTAAGAAAAGCTGAACTGCAATACAGTATTAACTGCACTACCTCCCCGTATTTCACGTTTACGCACCAACTGGAAGATGTAGCTTCTTCCTTTTCTGCGTAACTTTGCTTACTTCGTCCAAAACAGTGCAGTAGCCATGCAAAATATCTTTGAATATCTAAGTTTCGCATCGTAGCTCTAATTATATAATGTAGTGTTCTGTGGCCAATTACTAACGCCAAAAAAGAAATTGCGCAGCCTTGACAAGCTGTGATCGTTATGTGGTGTCGTCTTCCGTTCCCTCTAGTGTAAACAATAATTCAGAGAAACAAGTGAACGGTAGTGAACAGTGACGAATTGCTGCGAATGCCTGTATTCACATCCAGTCGCATCGTTGTAAAGGGACCTGCCTCGAAATGACTGGGTGTTTGTGTTGTCCTCATCATTTCATCATCATTCGTGAAAGTGGCGAGATTGGACTGAGCAAAGGTTGGGAATTTGTACGGGCGCTGATAACCGCGCAGTTGAGCGCCCCACAAACCAAACACCGTGATGTGATAATCCACAGCTGGTTGGTTGGTCGGTTGATTTGCGGGAGGGGACCAAACAGCGAGGTCATGGGACCCGTCGGGTTGGGTAAGGATGGGGAAGGACGTCGGCCGTGCCCTTTCAAAGGAATCAACCCGTCATTTGTGTGAAGCGGTTAAGGGAAATCACGGAAAACCTAAATCAGGATGGCCGAACGTAGATTTGAAACGTTATCCTCCCGAATGCGAGTCCAGTATAATCCACAAAGCAAGCTGAAACATTCAGAGAGCGCCACTCCGAAGATCGAGTCCGTAAGGCACAAGCGTGACATAGTCGGTAGTGTTATAACGCGATACTGATGAGCATTGCCAACTTCGACGCCGGGGGGAGGGGGGGGGGGCAAAGATGTAAAGTCAGTGTGTCACCGCAACACTCTGTAACGCAGCACGCAACCCGATCCGCGACCGCCACTCGGCCCGAGTTGGCGCGGCTCTGCCAGCCTAGGAGAGATAGCGCGCGTGCGATGTGACGCTTCCGTCCTCGGTCAAGCCGTCAGCCGGTGGGTACCGCGATATGTGACGCACAGCGCGCAACCCGAAACGCGAACGCAAACGCGCAGGGGCGAGGCTGACGTGAGAGCCGGCCACAGCTGCAGCTGCCTGCTGGAAACCAGCTCCGGCGTGCCACTCGCAACATTTCTCGCTACCGGTCACGTTTTTGTTCTGTTTGTGAAAACTGCCAATTACTTGCGGGACTCTGTTCCCTGTTATTTTTTTCCCCCTTCTTTTTCTTTTTCTCCCCTCACATTTGCGAAAGGCGATTTCCAGAAACCAGATCCTTCGACAGCAAGCAGACTTTTCCTGCACTGGCAGCTGTGCTACGTGCTGGGAAGAGACAAAAGAGTCCAATGAAGACTTTCACTACGACTATCACTGCTATCGCAGCACTTAGTTTTCAACTATTTTCTGCCGGACAGTCAACACCAGAACTCTAACAGGCTTTCGATGTTAAAACTCCGTCTTATGCAAAACACTATTTTTTCCCCTTTTTAGGCTCCCGTACCTCAAATGAAGAAAAAAAAAAAAAAAAACAGAATCTTCATAGTATCACTTTGTTGTGTGTCTGTTTCTCCAACTATTAGAAACCCTGGGTGCACGTATCACGTTGAGGCTTATGCCACGTACTAAGGTCTACGGTCCCACGGCGATGTAAAAAATTGAAGCTTCTAAGTTAATGCAATCAAAAGATACGGCCGTTAATGTAACATAATATTATTTTGATACTCGCAAACTCACTCATCAAAGCCTATAGGATATTTGCCGTTGACCTAGAATCATAAAATTTGGCACCTTGCAAGATTTGGCAGTACAATTAAAGGGAAAAATTTCGAAAATTGTTAATTTCTAATCATACCACATTAAAACAATATTTCTTTTTTGTCGTTTCTTATCCGATCTGAAACTTAAAACATTCTTAAGTCATGGAATTCCCGGGACAGATATACTGCAAGTGTCAATGTCGATAACAGATAAAAATCGTGAGTGTCAATTCCTGGGATAACTCTCTATACATATAATTAAGTTTGTATGGTACTCTGAGACCGCGGCTCTTAATCAGACCAATTTAAAATTATATATACATATTACCTAAACATGTCTCGACATCGAAGTGTCATGTACAGTGACAATGTACAATATTATACTTTTGCTTGGTTTTTTACTTTAACCAACGACTATGAGGTGTGCATGGAAACTATCATGTGCATTTTTACTTTTTTGTGAAACTGTGTTTAATATTAAAGATGCTATTGTACTGCTTCCATTTTATGGGTTAACTACATGCCGCCCGCGAAGTAGCCGACAGAACATGTTTTTTGGTTCAAAGAGTAATTGTTTTTGCATGCTTCTTCCCAGTAACAGTAAGGGATCTTATGTACTTCCTGTAAGAATGTACAGTACGGGCGGAATCTTGCTTTCTTGTGCGTGTAAAATAGAAGTACAAATGGTTCAAATGGCTCTGAGCACTATGGGACTCAACTGCTGTGGTCATAAGTCCCCTAGAACTTAGAACTACTTAAACCTAACTAACCTAAGGACATCACACACATCCATGCCCGAGGCAGGATTCGAACCTGCGACCGTAGCGGTCGTGCGGTTCCAGACTGTAGCGCCTTTAACCGCTCGGCCACTCCGGCCGGCTTAGAAGTACAATTAAGAGCTTTGTATAATATTTTACAGAAATAAATCGAGACCCAGTGAAGAGGATAAACAGGTTTCGAAATATGTTTGGGTGAAGAATTAAAAAAAAAAAAATATTTTACAGAAGACGGAGTTTAAACACACACTTATTTTGCAAA
Source organism: Schistocerca americana (assembly GCF_021461395.2). NCBI lineage: Eukaryota > Metazoa > Arthropoda > Insecta > Orthoptera > Acrididae > Schistocerca > Schistocerca americana. The sequence goes on along the minus strand of NC_060119.1, from coordinate 554,381,707 downwards.
CACGGAAAAGGTGTAATAGCAGCTTCCAGTCACAGCAAAATGATTAATTATACAACTGTCACAGATTAAATAGTTACTAAATGAAAGTTTCAGTGAAATCCCTCTCACTGTGTATTCTTAAACTTGGTGTAAAAACTATAACTAATGTAGGCTTCGGTTCGTTGATGCGATACTGTTAAATCGTATAACCTCTTGCAAAGGAGATAAGTGGTAAATACTTGTGCGGGCCACACTTGAATAGTGCTCAGGTGTTGAGAACCATACCAGGCAGGACTAAAGGGGATACTGAGAAAAAACAGCGAGCTCAATGGTGATGGGCTTATTCGACTGGGGAAAGAGTGTAACGTAAATGTTGCAATGTCGTAGCTCGCAAATAACTTAGTAAGTTTCATTATCGGAGATATTAGTCTTCGTGTCAGTCTAGCGAGCAATTTTTATCAACCGTGAAAATTGACGAACACATTTCTCTGAAGAAATGAGGAATATTTAATATTGTAACATATTTCACAGCAAAATGATAACTTAAAAAAATACTTGCTTTCAGTCCACCGAATATCTTTTCCTTCCCCACTGTTGTTCAGAAAAGCAGAAAGATAAAAGGTAAGAAACCGCACGCACGATGCTAAACGAACAGTGATAATTATCTGAGAGAATTTGAAATGAAAGCTACTGCCCTTATTTGTATAATATGACGCTGTCGGTGTGTGCATAAAGATGGAGGATACTGTTGCTTAGAGAGTCTACGATCATGGCGGTGGGTATACGTGTACGGATTGAACAATGAACAATACCGGAGACGAGGGGAAAGGGTGATTGAGTTGAGACAGTGTGAGATTGTTGTCAAGGTCTACAATGTGGTGTGTCACAAGGGCCGCTATCTTGAGCCGTGGAGAACTTCTTGCAGATCTCCTACCTTTACTTAAAACTAACAAACCTGGCGGTGTACCTCCTCCTACAGATGTATCAGCATCATCTCGGAATTACGTACGGTCTTTGACTGCATCCTCTCCCAACGCATGCACAAATATCTAAACCAGCACCCAATCCTCCCTTTCAACCATCGTGGCTCCTGTCCTAACTTCTCTGACGATCAGCTCCTGCAGCATATCCACCTCTTACGTCACCAGCTCAATAAGCGTAAGTCTGTCACTGCTATGCCCCCTGACCTTGAGGTAGTATGTGACCATTCCGGTCTTCTTCTCAAACCCCAAACGTATGCATTTCGAACAAACTACGGCCATCTTACTGCATCCTTTTTATTTAATCACCCACCCCTTGAAACGATCCCACTGCGAATTTGTCCCAAAGCAAGGACGCCCAAACGGCAGCTTGTAGGAGGGGGGGGGGGGGGGGGGGGTGGGGGCCTCTAAACCTGGAAGTATGGATTAATTCTAATATTTTTTCAGACGATCCTGTTAAAAGCCTGCATAATACCGACTTTTAACTCATTTTCACGAAAGAAAAACACCAGACTACAGTACATCTTTTCCTTTCCCTGTGACCTAATGGGACCGCCCTACCCTCCTCCCTCCCTCCCCCCACCCCACCTTGCCCGCGACCAGTGGATGGAGGTGTTAAGCCTGGCGGGCACCTTAATGCTATTCGAGGGGAGTAGGCCGTACTGATTATTAGTAACAAGATTCTATGAGGGCTCAAGGGATGTCTACCGGCCTCCGTGTCTTCCTTTGCGTTGCGTCATCATTCGGATGCGGTATGGAGGGCCATGTGATCAGCACGCCACTCTCCCAGCCGTTTCGCAGACTTCTCATATCGAGGGGCCGCTACTACTCGGTAAAGTAGCTCCTCAGTTGGTATCACGAGGCTGAATGCACCCCGTATCTGTCTTCCCACCGAGGAAAAATCCTTGGCAGTACCGGGAATCGAACCCGGATCCTCCGAATGGCAGCATCTATGCTGACCGCTCAGGTACGGAGACGGACGAGGAGGCTATGTGCCGGCACTGAATTTCAGCCTCTCCCTTACCTTTATCCGTAGCAACACGAAGGAAACATTAGACTTCAAAGACACTCATCACAGGCATCCGTGGCCACACAGATTCACACTTTCACTTTGACTTTTGTAGTCACTTACGTTGATCTGTTCCGACTTAACAACACGATACTTATTTTCAAGAAGGAGATGCCGTAACAGGCGCAAACAAGCAGAACCACCCCAATTGGGCGACGAAATCACCAGCAGAGTCTTGCAAGACTTGTGGTAGTCTGTCGTTCTGGTTAGACGTTCTCATGGAATAAATCTCGTAAATTACATTTCCTACCGCATAAAAGGAAGGAGGTTTCTACGTTGTCTAATCGCGTTAATGTGACCACCGCCTGCGTCCACGTCAGCGTGTCGGGGAAACTGTGCATTCGTTGTAATGCGGAAACGGAGCTATTTATCTTTCAAAAGGTCGTGATCACTGGGTTTCTGACCAGGGGCGGAAGCATTTCCGAAACGGCTAAGTGTGCAAACTGTTCGCGTTCCGTCATGGTTAAAGTAGACCGTGTATGGCAAAACTACGCTATACAAAATCAGCGCCGAGGCGACCGTGGTGCACCAGGGGCAATAAATGACAGGGCGAGCGACGGCTGTGGAGATGTATACGGGAGATTAGACGTGCAACTATTGGGCAACTGACCGCTCAGATGAACCGAGGGGTTACCAACAGCGTCTCCACAGCGACCGCTGAGCGAATGTTGCTGTGTACGAGCATCCACAGCAGGCGCCTGGTTCGTGATTGCTCGAATTTGGACCGCAATGGCGCAACCTGACGTCCACTGAGTGGCGACAGGTGACCTTTTCAGGTGAATCGTGTTTTATGCTCCTTCCGTAATATGGCCGTTGGCGTGTAAGGCGTGAAACGTCTAAAAGCAAACATCCTGCAATAATCGTCGGAAGCGTTATGGTCTCTGGAACGTTTTCGTGGGCTTGCCTGGATGATCTCGTCATTCTAGAAGGCATAGTGGATCGACACAAGTGCGCATCTGTTCTTCGGGATCGTGTTGCCCCCTCACACGCAGGGTGTTTCCAAGGCATGATGGCACCTACCAGCAGGACACTGCAACGTGTCACACAAGTGGCTCTGAGCACTATGGGACTCAACTGCTGTGGTCATAAGTCCCCTAGAACTTAGAACTACTTAAACCTAACTAACCTAAGGACAGCACACAACACCCAGCCATCACGAGGCAGAGAAAATCCCTGACCCCGCCGGGAATCGAACCCGGGAACCCGGGCGTGGGAAGCGAGAACGCTACCGCACGACCACGAGATGCGGGCAACGTGTCACACAGCTCACAGTGGATGTGCGTGGTTTGAAGAGCACCACGATGAGTTTACCGTACTCCTCTAGCCACGAAACTCCCCCGAATACGTGGGATCACCTCGATCGAGCTGTTCCTGCCGCCAATTGGACAAAGAAGATTCCATTTATCGTCAAAGGCAATCAATATTTATCATAACAGTATATTGGCTCCAATAGTGGGACACGCATCCAGTGTGTGGGCCCACAGGTTAGCTCTGGTGCGGCCTGCAGCTGCTGTCAGGCGAATACAGAGGAATGTTTTGATGAGATGTATTGGGGCATTCAACACTAGCCCCACAGATGCACTATTGGTAATCCTGGGTCTATGCCCACTAGACTTGATAATAAGACAGCATGCAGCCGTGTATTGGCTGCATATACAAAACATTGACAAAGTGCAAACTATCATGAGCACTCCTCTGATAAGTGTTAAATCTATTAAAGAAAGAATGCTAGACATTTGTTATGGAGAATGGGATAGGTCTAATACGGGCCGTAGAGTCCATAAGTTTCTACCTACGGTAAGGGAAATACTAAAGAACAAGGTAATGAAGCCCTCGCAGGGCCTATTTCATTTCATTACAGGTCATGGTCCCTATCCCACGTACCTACATCGGATAGGGAAAAGGCCAACACCAGAGTGTGAGTGTGGTGCCTACGAGGGATCGCCTGAACAAACAGTGTTCGATTGTCTCTGTTGAGAGGCAGCTTCTACAAGCAAGGAATGTTGAGGAAATATTGAGGAATGGCGAATTGTTTGACAATTTCGCAAAATTGATAAACAAAATCTCAAAGGAGGCTCAGCGAGCCAACCTTGGGAGAGGTTAAATAGCGTGTGCACGCTCAAGATCTACTGAGAAAACGTAAATATGTAAATACCGGGTGATCAAAAAGTCAGTATAAATTTGAAAACCTAATAAACCATGGAATAATGTAGATAGAGAGGTAAAAATTGACACACATGCTTGGAATGACATGGGGTTTTATTAGAACAAAAAAAAAAAAAAAAAAAAAAACTCCATATTGCTAGACGCGTGAAAGATCTCTTGCGCGCGTCGTTTGGTGATGATCGCGTGCTCAGCCGCCACTTTCGTCATGCTTGGCCTCCCAGGTCCCCAGACCTCAGTCCGTGCGATTATTGGCTTTGGGGTTACCTGAAGTCGCAAGTGTATCGTGATCGACCGACATCTCTAGGGATGCTGAAAGACAACATCCGATGCCAATGCCTCACCATAACTCCGGACTTGCTTTACAGTGCTGTTCACAACATTATTACTCGACTACAGCTATTGATGAGGAATGATGGTGGACAAATTGAGCATTTCCTGTAAAGATCATCATCTTTGCTTTGTCTTACTTTGTTATGCCAATTATTGCTATTCTGATCAGATGAGGGCCCCATCTGCCGGAAATTTTTTGAATGTTTGTATTTTTTTGGTTCTAATAAAACCCCATGTCATTCCAAGCACGTGTGTCAATTTGTACCTCTCTATCTACATTATTCCGTGATTTATTCAGTTTTCAAATTTATACTGACTTTTTGATCACCCGGTATATTGTTTGCTTAAGACTCTGACTTGTAGTAGGTTGCAGTTGTAGTTAGTTCAATATGGTGGTGCAGGGAATACGAGAATGGTATAAATGGAGTGGTTTTTCTGGTAGTAGCGGCCCGCCTCCACGTGGCTTGGGACGGGCAACTCTCTGGGAGGATTCCAGAGAGTCTAAGAGGCCGTTCATTGATACATACTATTATTTTGTTTATTGGCTTGGAAATGTGGTCATATTAATAAACCACTTCTGTAAAACTAATAGCAAAGTTTAGTGTTAATACACCCATTCAAAAGTGTTAGAAAGTGGGTTATCTATGTATCAATAAATTCGGAAAAAAAAATCTGTTCGTGCCGCGGACCCTTATCCGAGATATCTAGCTCAGGTGGCCACAGCACTCGAGTCGGCATGGTTCCACATCTCTGTCAGTATCTTGCAGAACATCAATGACTCTTGATGCACTTCAAGGTGGTTATTCAGGCTTCTGACAGGTGGTCACATTAAAGTGACCGGACAGCGTAGCAATATATGCAGTGCCTGTGAGTGTACCTCTGAACAGCCGGTGCGTAGAACGGCCCAGAAGCGGTCGCTTTCTCCCTGTTCGACTGCCGCCGGATGAGGTGCAGAGAGTTCGCCCTGCGGCCGGACGCTGCGGTGCCAGCGCGGCTGGATGCGAGCCTTGTATCAGCAGTGGGCGGCGACCTCCCCGGGTAGCCCGCGACCCCGAGCCGGCGCAGACACAGACGTAGTGCCGCGTCACGTGTTTCTCCAGGCCTTGTTTACGCCGCTCAACCAGAGGCTGGTAAACAACCGCGGGACGCCCCGCGGACTGCCAGGCGCCGCAGCGTCTGCCGATCGGTCCACGGCTGGCTCGTCTCTGGACGGAAACTGCCCGAGCCAAACACGCATCTTGTGAAACGGGCGCGAATGCCGTTGTTCGGAACGCGATCAGAGCAAACTGCCCAATCCATAACGCCAGAGAAACTTACGGTTAATACAGCCAACATGTTACGATACATACGCGAAAGACAGCTCTGATCTTTTTCCCTTTTTTATTGGCTTCTAGCATACAAACGTTTTAGCCATCACAAATAAATGTTCTGACACACATAACAAGATAACATTTTTTCTTCGTCATACATCCGCTCTGATCTGACTGTACTGCGTTCCGAAAATAATTTACGAGTGCGCACTTTTCGTGACAGACACATCTCTGGTTTGACAGTTAGCCGGGTAACGTTCATTTACAAGAATTTCTGCAAAAGTGACATCGTTTTGGCGTCACAGGCCTTATTGAAAACCGCAGGAACTGCTATCGACTTTATGAAAAGGAAGAATATGAATGTTATTGCTCCTCGTTTCACGTGCAGCAATTTAAGCTATCCTCTTAGGTTCCTGCCTAGCGGCACACTCGTAAATAGTCACATAATCGGAAATAAAGATCCAAAATAATATTTGTGTGAAGGAATTTTACTTCAGTGGCAGAAATTTTATTTGCTTTCTTAGATCCCTGCCTCACTACACACTCGGAAATCGCCTAACGTCAATTTCATCCTTCGTTCACTAATCAGACAGAAACGTAAATACCACCAAAGATTCCAGAATATACTACTTCGTAAGAAAGTCCCTGAATGTGTTAACAATGCTAAGACGAAAAAAATTGCATGTAGCGGGATGCGAACCTACATTATTCGACTCCATAAAACACGATATTATCCATTACGCTAGCACTTCATCATTTCATATAAGTGTCCGCCCCGATAGCTGAGTGGTGCTGGCAGGGTAGCTCAGCGTGTTCGGTCAGAGGGTTAGCTGCCCTCTGTAATAATAATAATAAAAATAATAAAAACTGAGTTCATCGATCAACAACGAACTTAAACGGATGTCTTACGATGTCCGCCCTCGAGCAGATGAAACGAACAAAAGCGAAAAAAAATGAGATTAAAAGAAAGTGGTCAGCGTAACGGATTGCCATCCTACGGGCCCGGGTTCGATTCCCGGCTGGGTCGGGGATTTTCTCCGCTCAGGGAGTGGGTGTTGTGTTGTCTTCATCATCATTTCATCCCGATCCAGGGCGCAGGGCGCCCAATGTCACGTCGAATGTAATAAGATCTGCACCATGGCGGTCGGACCTGCCCCGTAAGGGGCCTCCCAGCCAATGACGCCAAACGCTCGTTTCCATTTCATATAAGTCTATCGTCTTGGTTATCAGTAAGTCTCGAAGGTTTATATCATTGAAGCTTTAGTAACAGGCTTTAACAACGGTGAGATACAGCATTTGTGATAAATTTTCAATGCGCCGTTACTTGAAACAGGATGCTGCAAGTTTATAACACAAGTGTGTTTCCATGCTTAATTTGTAAATTATTGACGATAACAACTCACTCCTGAGCGATGAAACTTGTATGAAAGCATTAAGCGTCGATAAATGATTATGTCACGTTTAACTATAACAATAATGATAATAAACCGTACGAAGAACGGCGTGCTTTTACAAATCTCCGATACGCGCGCATGAAGTGCTGTGAGTGGCCAGTGTCGAACGCTAACGAAAGTCGATAGCAGTTCCTGCGGTTGTAGATATTGTGCGTGACCTCAAACTGACTTCACGTTTGCAGAAAATCTTGTGAAATGAGTGTTACCACAGTTAGTTGTCCATAGGAGATATAGTACATTGTTATTGTACGGTTTCCTGTTGATAGTCACGCGTGTGAAACTGATGTAGCATAACCTTTGTTCGTTGCCAGGGAGAGCTGCAAGCTTATCAGCCCATCACCTAGCTTTCTTATTGGGTGATTTTTAGTCTTCCATGTTTGTTTTCGTTTCTTAGGTAACAGAAGTTGGTTTCGTAACATTGTGCTTCTAATTTTCCGATCTCCGGTGTATATTGCATTCTTGCATTGCATTGATAGTATATTCCTCGTATTCTGATTGTATTCGGTCCGCACCCGTAGTCTTGGGTGGGGTAAATCATTCCATATTTGTTTCACATAAAACAGAAGCTCGTTTCGTTATATGGTGTTCTATGGACATGTGTGTATTTTTACTGCTTAAGAATCTAGCTAATTTCCAAGAATAATTGCCTATCGATCGCATGGACTCCCAACGATATATACATCGAACATGCGATTCTATGTCGACCACGCGACTCTCGTATCGCAAGTTATGGATACTGTTTACAGTGTTCACTGGAGCAAAAGACGAATTTTACTAAGCTGCAGTTAATTGCAATTGAAAGTAATAACTTTACTTTCTTTGTTCGTCAGTCACGTCTTCTTCATGCACTATTCCTTGTGTTGCACAAGCCGCCGGCAGCAGTCTTTTTTCAGTAACTCTGTTACACTCTTGCCATGTCGGTCAGAAATATGGGGAAGTATCACGAACGTCAACTTTTCCTCTTCTCTTTTTATTTACGATTCCAGAGATCGATGTTCTACGTGTGAACGGGTGGTTCTTTTCGATGACACAAATTCAACAGACTGATTCACAAATTCATCTTTAAATCCTTTTTTCTTTAAGGTGTTACCTGACTTAAAGATGTCTGTTATCACTTTCGTGCCTGGCTATATAAAGTGTTTTATCAGAGAGACTCAAGTTCTCTCTCCCCTTGAATAAACGCGAACTATAAAACACTCGAGGGATTCACTTTCAAGGCCGCCAAATGTTCAACATTTTTCAATAGTCGTCCTCTCTGGTATTTCCTAGTAGCTATGCGCAATACGTCTATTTCGAAACCCTTGTTTTGTCCACCGATTGGAACAATCTCGTTCGTGACTATGACGCAACAGACTTCTCGGTAGAAACCGCAGTAGTCGCACACGGTATTCGTCAACAATGGTGTTCAGAAGCTGTCGCCTGTAGCGTAAATAACCTCTTATACAACAGGAAACTAAAATGACGCTCTTCTCGATGGATAACTTGGAACTGTCAAACCACGTATTCTTTCTTAAAGAAGTTCTCTTGTGACACTGGACGCAGTACAATTGCAAAGGAAAATCCGCATCCGCATCTTTCTCGCGAATTTTCACGAGGCTGAGGCCAGACAAGCTACAGTATTCCTGCTATCCTCATTTGCAAGCAATCCGAAGTACCAACAAAATTTCGCACTATTTTTCACACTACCTTTCCGAAGAATTAGACTTCGCCGTGTGAGACGATCAGCTCTCGAAACTGCAACATTTTCACTCATTGCTATGCACAATCGAAAACGATAAACTGTGTTCCCCTGGCAACTCACTAAACATTTACCATAATTCGCGCCACCAGAGTCATGTGGTCGACACTTAAGGGTTCGCGCGCGCGAGAGACAATCATTCGTGGAAATTACCGGAATCTTTAGGTGAACTGCTCGATTTAAATCCATTGTAATTATACTGCTGTTATTCTACTTTATTTTTGTTTGTATCCTCGAATTTAATGGAGAACTCCATGTTATCAGGTTATGTAAATTGATATTCAACGTTGTTCCATCTTGTGACGGAATGAGTATTCAATTTGCTTTGGATGATGTTGCCTGTTGTCACTGAGTGCAATGCACTCCATAGTTATTTGCAGAGTATGGATGTAGGTGTAAACGTAGATGAGTATGCTTTGTAGTCTTATTGCTCAGAGCATTCTTGATGCAAATGCTAAAAATGCGACAGCTGTCACGCAAATGTGTCCACACTTTTGAACAGGTACTACAAGCAATACATTTTAGCAGAAGTCAATGAAAATTTGGGTGGCCTCCATTAAACGCGAGACTACGAAAGACGGATGCGAGCAAAAATAACGTAGAATACGAGCTATATACTTGCAATGCATTTAAACACAACAGTTCACACACGGATTTGTAAGCAGTAACAAAAGGACGAGAGACCACAGAATACCATGCGACGAATGCAGCCTCTGTTTTCTATGTAACAAAAACAAATATGGAATCATTTACCCCACCCAACATTACGGACACGAGCAAAACTTAACCAGAACGCGAACAACAAATTTACAAGACAATTCAAGGTGTGTAATGCACGAGATGGCCATAATCAGGGGCGTAATTTCCATTTGATACTGACACCATGATCTAAATTGCATTATTGCGTTTAACAAATAAATAATTTTGTAGTCAAAAGGGGACCATGATGTCATTTACAAATTTTACATTACTGTGGGCTCCAACTACAAGAAGTTAAATTTCATGTTTGATTGAGATTTCTAGAATATACCACTTTGCAAGGTAACAACAACGTTTCCAGGTACACACCGTACTACCAGGCCCACGGATTTGTAAGTTAGAATACGCATTATCATGCCACATTTTTCCGTATCCAAAGTTCACTGCCAGGCTTCTGGCAAGGCTACTGCCTAAACCTGTTTCCATATCGTAATATGGACCTTACACTTCTGATATTTCGGTGTTCTGTGCTAATGACCTCCACTCGCCGAGTCGCAGCGCTAATAAAATGAAATGTAATATGGTTCTAACTCTCACTTGCTGACTGCTCATTCTGCTCTCTTCATTCTCTCCCTCACAGGTACGACATGTATTGATTACGATACAACAAAAAAGTTATCAAATGTATACATCCTCCCGACCAATAATAATAATAATAATATGAAAAGTTTTAAACATGGCTGCTTGATTCAGTGGCCGTTTCTAAATTAAAACTGAAACAAATGAGCCCACGGTCACAATTATTCTTAGTCTTACTGACCAGGTTTCAACACTTCCAAGAGGTGCCTTCATCAGAATTAAAACAATTGAAATGGCCTATAGCATAGTTACACATTTATAGGAAAAGACATTTTTTATATAAAAAGTGTAAGTACTGACTAACAATAAAAGACAGAGGCAGTACTTACATGTCACATATATAAATAATTAACAGGCCAGAAGGACTTTAGTCACAAAATATATAAAAAGGAATGCGTGAAACCGAGCCACTATGGACTGCTCGTACCTGTACAGCTACAGTTTGCAAAGGACTGGGGCGCCCGCGTTAACAAGTGCGGGCAGGTGAACATGACATTGCATCGAGAGTGCCATCTAGTAGCCGCAGGTACAACTTGGATACTTAACATTCAAGTGTAGACAGACGAAATTATAATGAATATTGTTCGGTACATAGTGTAAAAAGTAATATTTCGTTTAACAGCGACAGCTGAAGTAACATTTTGTCTGCATCAGAGCTTAGCAGTACAGTTTGAATGTTCTGCGAATGTTCCCCGTCAAGCTGTGACACCAGGGACAGCAACTACTTTGCCAAGCTCCGGCTATTCATTGAGAACGCAGTTCATGGGGTTGTTGATGACGACAGTGACGGTGATCCTCCCCATATACTCTGTCAAACAGGTGGTTTACGTCGTACAAATTAGCAGCTGTGCATGACTTCTTTCAAGAGGTCGGACCAAACGTTGACGTAAGCTGTGAATCTCCCGCGGAAGTGTTTCCGATTTAGCTTCCACAGGAAACGATGGGAGGTTGATAACAGTATGTCTAAAGGGAAACCAGCTCCATAAAACAATCAGCTGTTTACTTTTTCACAGTTTCTTGTTGTATTAAGTGTTTACGATGGCAAATAAAGGTTACTGCAATTTCATGAAAAATTTTAAAACTATACTTTTTGTCACATTCTTGGGATTCAGAGTGTTAAATTGCTTGTAGGTGGATAGCTTCAACACGCCAAGTAAGCAAACAAAAATAACCGTCCATTTATCAAGACAGGGAGAATCGGGGTTCGAAATAAGGAACTTTTGCAGTTACGAGTTCTGTCAGACGGTCAGCTGTATTACACAGATGCTATAAGAGACTGTTAAAGTACATACATTTTTGTATATTAGCATAAAATAAAAACAAATGGTAAATCGTTTACAAATAATTTACAAACAATTATAATACACAGCTGCTATATAATACTGTCAACCTACTGACATATTTATGTATTAGAAGTAACTAAAAAAAGGAAAAGCATTTACAAATAATTATTTATATTCTCTTTTACAGACGTGAGGAAGAAATGGAGAAAATGTAGTGCCTAAAAACACGTCTATGTCGGATCATTAGCGACATATCTCGAGCACAATTGGAACAGAAAGGAAATACGAATGAACAATAGGCATGTTTTACGGAAGTATTGTTTTGGGGGGTTGGGGGTTGGGTTGTTTGGGGAAGGAGACCAGACAGCGAGGTCATCGGTCTCATCGGATTAGGGAAGGAAGTCAGCCGTGCCCTTTCAAAGGAACCATCCCGGCATTTGCCTGGAGCGATTTGGGGAAATCACGGAAAACCTAAATCAGGATGGCCGGACGCGGGATATTGTTTTGGGGAAATAAGAGGAGACCTAACTCAAGATGACCGGTCGCGAATTTAAAACCTCCTGCTCTTGAATAAGAGTACTGCGCCTGAACTACTGTCTTAACATTTCTCTATACTTTTATTTCTATTATTTTCCGTCCGATAGCGAGTTTGGAATGTTGTTCCAGTAAGAAACGCAGCGAAAACTTTATCTGGATCAAAAAGCATTTTTCCCAGTCGTTGTTACGAGAAATCACGTCCCTGTTCGGAAGTCTGCTCGGGGTCACATTCTTTACCCCGTCATTTGTTTGGAAGAAATGGAGCGAAACAGGTTTACCGCATGAGTAGTCAACAACAGCATTCGCGGCTGGTGTAGATTACTTAAGCAGCGTAAACCGATTGTCGATTAGCCACCAAGTGGATCAGCCAGAAAATCACATTGTTCAGACGACCTACTTTGGGAGCTCATGCCTTTCTCAGTACAACCAGTGAATCAAGGCTTCGTATAAATCGTCATTCCTTCTGAATATAAACTTCTTTCGCCGGTTTGATACTCCGAACACGACTGTTAGTTTGTAGTGGATACGACTTCGCAGTACTAGTGAGTCCATTTCACATCTCTGGACAGAAAAGAGTGCGTTCATAGGTAAACTTTGTGTAGAACTTCTGTTTGTTCCAAATAATCTTTTTTTTTTCTTTACTGAATTTCAGTTCCCCATACAGGGCGGCTTGGCAGCAACACAGGCGCCGCTCTTCAGCGGAGAGACAGTAGGTACATAACAGGGCGACATTTAAAACAACATAAAGGAGGAAATATGGCGAAACAGAGATATAAGAAATCGAGAGCATAATGGAAGATAGCATACAAAAGGGGGTGACTGTCAAAATGGAGATTAAATAAACGGTCAAGTCGAGCTGTTATGTCTGCTGCTAGCACCAAATCATTCACAAGAGAGTTTATCTAAACTTCTTGTGGTTTTTGTTCGTATTAGAACACACTTTGATCCTTTACGCTCTTATGTAAACAAGGATAGTCAAAATTTTTCTATCATCTGCTAATAATAAAGTTACATAATTAATGTTTTGTTTGCTCCCAGTTTCTGATCTGCAAGCCTGGTGCACATTCAGATAACCATGTCAGTTCCGTGGTACAGCGCTAGGTGTGCCAAAACAAAATGGTGCAGCCTATTCGTAAACTGCAGTATCAAATGGTTCAAATGGCTCTGAGCACTATGGGACTTAACTGCTGTGGTCATCAGTCCCCTAGAACTCAGAACTACTTAAACCTGACTAACCTAAGGGCATCACACACATCCATGCCCGAGGCAGGATTCGAACCTGCGACCGTAGCGGTCGCGCGGTTCCAGACTGAAGCGCCTAGAACCGCTCGGCCACTTCGGCCGGCAAACTGCAGTATCGTGCGGTGCAACAATGCGTGCTGAGCTGGTGGAAATGTAAGACAAAAATGTGTGATAATACGACACAGTGCTTAGGTCAGTGATTTCAGTGGTTCCCAACCTTTCTTAGACCGTTACCCCCGAGTACAATCAGACATTAGCTAGTACTCCACCTCCTCCCCCCCCCCCCCCCCTTGCTATCTGCCGGCCGGAATGGCCGTGCGGTTCTAGGCGTTACAATCTGTAACCGAGCGACCGCTACGGTCACAGGTTCGATTCCTGCCTCGGGCATGGATGTGTGCGATGTCCTTAGGTTAGTTAGGTTTAATTAGTTCTAAGTTCTAGGCGACTGATGACCTCAGAAGTTAAGTCGCATAGTGCTCAGAGCCATTTGAACCTTGCTACCTGTTGCCCCCTCCCTGTCCCCACATTAAAACCAATTTTACCACCTAACTAAACTGTAGAATGGAAGACTTTTCTTGGAACTCTCTTCTTTTTAAAATGATGTAAGATGAATGATATTTAGTGTGTGTGAGAATGAATGACGAGGGAATTCGTGGTGCATTGCAAGTGCTACCCACAACTCCTTCTCAGAAAAGAAAGCTAACTATCCACGGTGAGGGTGCACACTCGTATCGGAAGATGCTTCGCCTGCGTCACTCCTCTCCATTGCGGCACTTGCTTGATCTGCACACTGCAAACCCCATTTAAAATCAAACATGTTCAGATGTGTGCATTGCACTTGCTTTTCGCAAATTCACTTCATTGCTGCATTCTTGACTTCTGAACTGGCAGAAATTGGACGACTTGAGTCTGTTACCATTTGGAGAAGACACTGTCGTAGCATTTGTTACATGTGTCTCACTTTTCTCATCAGCGATGTACAGCACAAGACACAACACAAGTGTGTAGTGGCGGAGTATGTGAGGAACCTGCAATCTCTGTCGCATTAATGCTACTAACTGGGAAAAAGTAATTATTGGTAACTTATATAATCAAATTAGATTCTTACAAAATTGTGATAAGCAGTAATGATCTTTTGAAAATAATTTAGTTTCGTGACTGAAACAGAATCAAATCATTTAGTCTTTACCCTTCCGAAAATTTCATTTTGCCCTTCAGGGGATAATTTCCCCCAGGTTGGGAACCGCTGGATTGGGTGATGCACACGCTTCCCACATATATGGTGAAAGGTACTCGTGGTACCACTGACAGATCCCCTACACCTTGTTCCACTTGCGAATGCCGTGTGGGAAAAATTATTGTCGGTTGGCGTCTGTATTGGCCGTAATTTCTCGACTTTCCTCGTCGTGGTCATTACACGAAATGTTATGGGAGAGAGTAATGTCTTCTCCGACTCTTTCCGGAAAATGTTCTCTTGAAATTTCAGTAGGAAATCTCTCCGTGATGCACAATGCCTCTCTCGTAAGGTCTGCCAGCAGACTTTGTTGAGCGCCTACTTAGCCACCTAAACGATCCATTGATGAAACTCGCCTCTATTCGGTGGATATTCTATATCTGTTCTCACAGTCGTGCCCGATGAGGATCCCGTACTGACGAACAATACTCTAGAATCAGTCGAATAAGCGCCTTATAAGCAACTACCTTCGTGAATGAGTTACATTCCTTAACATACTTCTTATGGATCTGTCTGGCATCTACTTTTCCTACTATTTGTTTTACGCGGTCATTTCACTTTAAGGTCCCTGTGGATAGTTACCCATAGATATTTTACGGTAGAATATGCTTCCAACAGATTCTCATCAATAGCGTACTTGAACAGCAGTTTTCTTCCATGTATGCGCAGTGTTTGTTACATTTATTTACGTTCAGGGTCAACTATCAGGTCATTCTGCGAATCGTTGCTACTTTGTTATGGACAACCGCAGTATCTGCGAATAGTCTTAAGAGGGGATGTTCATGAAATTTCAGTTTATTTTTTATTTATTACTAGAACTCGTTAATAAAATTTCCCAAAGTTTCAGTGATGACAGCGCATCCGAAGTGTCTGAAAAATAATTAAATGCATGATGCGACCTTCCTGCCACGTCTATATTTTGAAGCAACAGTTCAATACTAGCTCGGTGAACAACGACACCTGGTTTACTTTCAAGCTAACTTGCACGGGATACTTCTAGAAGTCTGTAATATATACTCTGTGAGTCTGTTCCGTATCTTAGAAACAGTAACAAACCATCTGCTTCGTTTATGAAAAAGCAGTTCCTGTTTTGTTTGTGCTACTGACGGAGATGGCAGGGCTACCAGAGACAACCTATGCAATGTTAAGTGACATAAAAAGAGCAGTACGGGCTAGATATTTCCACGTCGTGTCAACATATGAACATCCCATTCGTCATAAGTGACACATTAACTGGTTAACGGATGTAAATATCTGCAGGCTCAGTGGGATAACAACCCCTACATTCACAACGAGAGGGTTCCAAATTGTATACCGGATGTTGTCAAGGCCATTTATAGGTTTCTGGCTGATCTTGAACTTCTAAAAAAATGTGTTCATCGCAAAATACAGAATCCAAATGAGAGCCTAAACACACTCATATGGAAGCGATGTCCTAAAACCCATTTCCATCTGCTACAGTTGTCAGAAATGGAATTTATGATGCAATTCTTGTATTTAATGATAGAAGTGTACGGAGGATGAAGGTATTACAGAGAATGAGCTTTCACATAAGAAATTTCACTCAAGGCATCTTGCGAAAACCGCGCGGGATTAGCCGAGCGGTCTGGGCGCTACAATCATGGACTGTGCGGCTGGTCCCGGCGGAGGTTCGAGTACTCCATCGGGCATGTGTGTGTGTGTGTGTGTGTGTGTGTGTGTGTGTGTGTGTGTGTGTGTGTTTGTGTTTGTCCTTAGGATAATTTAGGTTAAGTACTGTGTAAGCTTAGGTACTGATGACCTTAGCAGTTAAGTCCCATAAGATTTCACACACATTTGAACATCTTGCGAAAAATAGATTTACAGCGCCTCTCTGCAGATGAAAAGTCAGTTGAAGACCTGGCAAAGGAAAGAAGGTACAAAACAAGAAACCAACCCTTGAAGGGTAAGAGGATCCTAAGTACAAATCTGGGACCTTTTGAATACGTGACATAAGAAAACACACCAGGTTGAACTTCAAATTGCACTTCCTGAAAATTAGGTTTCTTGAAGTTTATGTACGTTTTTATCAGGGTCTATGAAGGCTAGAATTGTGAAATCTTATACGCTTGTTTCTATCGACCCAATAAATGTTGCCTGAAGAGCTAATGTTGAAATTCTGAGTGCAAGCTCAGCGATGGAGCAAAGTGCTTGGAATTTTGCATGAATTTTATATTATACTAATAGAACTGGAACACATGAGGCAATACTGACCCTACTACTTAGCTTAGAAGCCAGATTAAGGAAAGGCAAATCTACGTTTCTAGCATTTGTAGACTTAGAGAAAGCTTTTGGCAATGTTGACTAGAATACTCTCTTTCAAATCCTGAAGGTGGCAGGGGTAAAATATAGGGAGCGAAAGGCTATTTACAATTTGTACAGAAACCAGATGGCAGTTATACGAGTCGAGGGGCATGAAAGGGAAGCAGTGGTTGGGAAGGGAGTGAGGCAGGGTTGTAGCCTCTCCCCGATGCTATTCAATCTGTATATTGAGCAAGCAGTAAAGGAAACGAAAGAAAAGTTCGGAGTAGGTATTAAAATCCATTGAGAAGAAATAAAAACTTTGATGTTCGCCGATGACATTGTAATTCTGTCAGAGACAGCAAAGGACTTGGAAGAGCAGTTGAACGGAATGGACAGTGTCTTGAAAGGAGGGTATAAGATGAACATCAACAAAAGCAAAACGAGGATAATGGAATGTAATCGAATTAAATCGGGTGATGCTGAGGGAATTAGATTAGGAAATGAGACAAAGTAGTAAAAGAGTTTTGCTATTTGGGAGCAAAATAACTGATGATGGTCGAAGTAGAGAGGATACAAAATGTAGACTGGCAATGGCAAGGAAAGCGTTTCTGAAGAAGAGAAATTTGTTAACATCGAGTATGGATTTAAGTGTCAGGAAGTCGTTTCTGAAAGTATTTGTATGGAGCGTAGCCATGTATGGAAGTGAAACATGGACGATAAAGAGTTTGGAAAAGAAGAGAAAAGAAGCTTTCGAAATGTGGTGCTACAGAAGAATTTAACTAATGAGGAGGTATTGAATTGGATTGGGGAGAAGAGAAGTTTGTGGCACAACTTGACTAGAAGAAGGGATCGGTTGGTAGGACATGCTCTGAGGCATCAAGGGATCGCCAATTTAGTATTGGAGGGCAGCGTGGAGGGTAAAAATCGTAGAGGGAGACCAAGAGAGGAATACACTAAGCAGATTCAGAAGGATGTAGGTTTCAGTAGGTACTGGGAGATGAAGCAGCTTGCACAGGATAGAGTAGCATGAAGAGCTGCATCAAACCAGTCTCAGGACTGAAGACCACAACAAAAACTAATAGAATTATAATTAAAAAATCATTGAAATTCTTCTAGTCGATGTATTCAAAAATCTCATGAGAGAAGAGATTAAACGAGAGAAAACTTGGTAGGAATTTCTTGAATAGTTGTTGAGAAAAGAGTATATATACTATTTTTTGAAAATAAGATGTTGAAATTGCATAAAACAAGTAAATATACATAACCCGAGGAACTTAACAGTAAATGTATTAATTCCATGTAAAGCATGGTACAAAGTTTCATTGCTATATCTTCAAAACTGTCAGTTTGGTGTATCTTTTTAATAGTGTGTGTTTTGCATGAACATCCCCTCTTAAAGAGAGTCGACGCTTTCTAACAGATTATTTGTGTACACTGTAAATAATAACGCTCTTATCACACTTCCTTGTGGAACTTCGAAAATTAAGAGATCAGACAAGTCTGAATGACGATGGACGAAGTGACAAACCATCTGTCTATGAAAAAGAGGGAACAGCACGACAAATGGAGGCCCTGATGTTCGTTAAACCAGTCACGGATCAGTTTACAACATATTGCACGACATTTTGAACGCGACAAGGACCGCCGCCTACTGAATTCCGCTGCTACTCGCGTGTGTTCAGAAAGCCAGCCAGACGCAGACAGCAGCGGAGATTTTACGGTGTCAGGCCAATACAGACGACTTCTTTACGCTCCTAACGGATGAGTCTGGGTGGATCATTACGATCTTTAGACAAAGGAGCACTGCAAGCAATAGAAATATCGGGATTCACCACCGCCAGAAAAAAAACGAAGACTCAGTCATCATCGGGCAAGCTGATGCTGACATAGAGACCGCACGAATTAATCCCCGCCGGTTTACTTCGTACTGACCGCGTGTGTAGGCCACGAGTAGGACTTAACATATGTAAACAAAAAGAGGCAACTCTCAGCCGTTTTCGAGAAAAATCCAGTCTGAAAATTTTAGGAGTGCTTATATATGCTGTATGGTCGCTAGCATTCATAGCGTCCGACACAGAGCGGGTAAGTGATTAATATCAAAAGCTGGAAGTTTTTGGATCGAATCTTGTTTCAGGTATTTTTTATTCGAGCAGATGAAAAACTTTATAAAACGACTGCAAAATTGCGCGTATATCATCGAACAAAATTGAGTCATAGCTTTTAGAGACGATCGCATAAAAATTCAGTCAACCGTTCACCAATATTCGGTGATGTGACTCGATATGCGTGGTATGCTGCGAAATTGTGTGATGAGCGAGAACATAGTACCAATGTAGACCAGGTCTGTTTTGCAATAGACACATCGAATAAACCACGTATACGCAAGAATCCAGCGTTCACTACACATGCTGCATGCCGCAATAATAATTGTTTTC
Organism: Schistocerca americana; assembly: GCF_021461395.2. Classification (NCBI taxonomy): domain Eukaryota; kingdom Metazoa; phylum Arthropoda; class Insecta; order Orthoptera; family Acrididae; genus Schistocerca; species Schistocerca americana. Next base: position 554,362,350 of record NC_060119.1, on the reverse strand, counting down.
CATGTTTCTACGATCAGTTTCATCCTGATTCGTGCAGTGATAGATAGCTTACACATATTTGTCACAAATGTATCCCTTTCTTATTTTCAGTGCCCTTACGAAAAAAAAATTTCCATTTCAAGGTAAATACTATGAAAATAGTTAAATATTGATAATTTTCGCAGTCATAATAAATCTGCTGAAGAATTACCTGAAAATGAAAAATAAATGCTGAAGCGAGATTCGATCTACATATTTCACGCTTATGAAACGAAGTGCTTACTCGCTCGGCTACGGAATCGTTCTTTAACTAGACATTCTACAAAGTAGGCCTACGTAAGCACATCTAAAATTTTCAAACTCCATTTTCTCGAAAACTTCCGTCTTCCTGTTTATATATGTTAAAGGAGGGGGGGGGGGGAGAGGGGAGGGGGTAGAGTTCGTACGATGTCCTCGTGATAGATTATACTCGTAAGGGCAGACCATCACAGTAGTGTAGTATCAAAATCTCCTGGCGAGACTGCAGGAGGCTGTCAAGATGAAAATCGCGGGAAGCTGTAAAAAGCGGCGTTTCCGCTCCAAAACGGTCCACCTCACTCTGAACAGGACACAACCAGACTTGCTGCTTCTTTAGTCTATCATGTACTGACACACACTCTTGTATTCTCCTGACTTAGTGCCCATGATCTTCTGCCTCTACGATGGAATGAAGAAATCACTGACAAGTGGTAGGCATTTCTAGAGGTAATTTTCGAGGTAGCACGTTTCCTGAACTGCCAAATTCCCCACACATGTGAAACAAGGGCTTCGCCATTTCATCGATAGTTGGGAAGTATGTCTCTAATTGAAGGCTAAATACATTGAGGTGACAAAAGTTATGGGATACCTCCTAATATCGCGTCGGACCTCCTTTTGCTCGACGTAGTGCAGGAATTCGACATGACAAAAACTCCAAAAATGTTTGGAAGAGCCCTGCAGAAACATTGATACATACTGTCTCTATGGCTGTCTCAATAATTGTGAAAGTGTTGTGAGTACAGGATTTTCTGCACGAACTTACTTCTCGATTTTGTCCATGATTGGTCGATGGAATTCATGTCAGGTGGTCTGGGTGGCCAAGTCATTGGTTCGAACTACCCTGAACGTCCTTCAGACAAATTGTGAACAATTGTTGCCCGGTCACATGGCGCATTGTCATCCAATAACATCCCATCGTCGTCTGGGAACATGAAATTAGTGAATGACAGCAAAAGATCTGCAGATAGCCGAACATAACCATTTCCAGTCAGTTGGACACAGTCCATTCTACGTAAGCACAGCCCACACCATTATAGAGCCACCACCAACTTTCACTTTGATAACTAGAGTGAGTAGGTTCATGGGACCTGCGCCACAAACGAATCCTACCAGCAGCTCTTACCAACTGAAATCGAGACTCATCTGTCCAGGTCACGGTTATCCATTCGTCTAAGTTCCAAGTCACGAGCCCATGAGAGGTGCTGCGGATGATATCGTGCTGTTAGCATAGGCACTCGCGTCGGTCGTCCGTTGCCACAGCCCATTAACGCCAGGTTTAGCGGTACTGTCCTAACGGATACGTTTCTCGTAATTCCCACATTGATTTCTGCGATTATTTCACGCAGTGTTGCTTGTCTATTAGCACTGACAACTCTACGCAAACGCTGCTGCTCTTGGTCGTTACATGAAGGCGTCGGCCACTGCGTTATCCTTGGTGTCAAATAAAAAACTAAACTACACTCCGCCCGAAAAGGCCATGAAGGCCCAATTGTACCGACCGGCCGCCGCGTCATCCTCAGTCCACAGGCGTCACCGGATGCGGATATGGAGGGGCATGTGGATAGCACACAACTCTCCCGACCGTATATCAATTTACAAGACCAGAGCCGCTGCTTCTCAATCAAATAGCTCCTCAGTTTGTCTCACAAGGGCTGAGTGCACCCCGCTTGCCAACAGCGCTCGGCAGGGCGAATGGTCACCCATCCAAGTGCTAGCCCAGCCCGACAGCGCTTAACTTCGGTGATCTGACGGGAACCGGTGTTACCACTGCGACTAGGCCGTAGCCGTGGTTAGAGATAAAGTCTGAAATTTGGTATTCTCGCTCACTCTTGACCCTGTGGACCTCGGAATACTGGATGCCCTAACGCTTTCCGAAATGGAATGTCCCAAGAGTCCAACTACCACTCCGCGTTCGAAGTCTGTTAGTTCCCGTCGTGCGGCCATAATCACGTCGGAAATCTTTTCACATGAATCGACTGAGTACAAATACAGCTCCATCAATCCACTGCCCTTGTATACCTTGTGTACGCGACACTACCGCCATCTGTATATGTGCATATCGCTATCTTATGACTTGTCACTTCAGTGTGTGTAGACTAGAGCTAACTAACATCATCAACAAACTTGATGTTTTGGAGCTAATAATTAAAACTTTGTGACTATCGCTCGTATAACTCGAGAAGAAAGCGGATACAAGTACAAAACAAGGCACGTAGACGCACATCATTCGTTTTGGAAACAACAACTGATAAACGCAAAGAAATTCCAAAGTGGCACCACTGAAAAAAAGAAATATACCTCTGTGTCAGCTTGCCAGAAAAGAAACACACCACTGTGAAGATAAGGCATTGCTACGAGCCTTCAAGGCAACCATTTTTATATTACGTAACGTATGTCAGTTTTGACAAGGTTAAATGAAGTACCACTGATCATCAGCGTAAAACATGGGGATCCCATTAGTAAAAATAACTGCGAACATTATAACCTCCAGCCAAAGTAGCCCTGCGCCTTATTTCAAACAGCTGATTAGCTATCTGAGCTCCGGACGAGTTATCTTTTATCATACTTTGAGGTGTGTATGTTAATTTACCAGAAATTACAGCATGTTGTTTCCGCTTTTGTATGTCATTCCATATAAATTCGTTCTCTGATCGGTGAAAGTAGCTCAGTTTTCTGCGCCGACCTTCATAGTTCTGCAAGGATATGTCTTACTTCACGCTTATCAAGAGCGTGCGTAGTGACCATCCTACCCCTTATACGTAGTAGTATTAAGTCCTCCAGCTGGTTCCAATTTCATTAAATCTTTCTGATTCTACTACCGCAATCGTAACATCAAATATTTAAAATAACCAATGTCACATCCGTATTGCTACACCTTTCTGCAGAATCTAGACTGTTTGTACTGATAGCTTATTCTACGCAAAGCCTGCTTAGCATTATAATTTGAGCACGACACACTCATTCTACAACAGCAAAGCCACCTAAAAATCGAACGCGTATCTTCCACAGTAGAGCAACTCAGGAGGGACAAAGACTCTACGTTCTTCAGGCGAATACAAACAGCGCAATGTGATGCAAAAATTAGGGCTGAATAATCACTGCCCTTTCAAACGAGACTTTGCACTTAACTGCCACCCATCAGCCAACCTGTATATCCACGAACAGCTTTCCTTATGCTCCTCCATTTTTGTTCGATAGGCCAGAGATGCCTATTTTAAGGCCAATAAGAATGTCGATGGTCTGTTACACCGATAGAAACGCGTGAGTAGGCCCCTTCTTCCCTCTCATTCCAGTACGTACATTCCACGTCCCGAGTAAAGCCATAAAAATACGGCATCTTGCTGTTGTTGTTGCAGTTGATGTCTTGCAACGCTAATCTGCTCTGTGCAAGCCTCTCCGTCTACGAACAACTGCTGCAACCTGCATCCATTTAAACCTGCGTACTGTTAAGTTTTGCCGGCCGCTGTGGCCGAGCGGTTCTAGGCGCTTCAGTCCGGAACCGCGCGACTGCTACGGTCGCAGGTTTGAATCCTGCCTCGGGTATGGATGTGTGTGATGTCCTTAGCTTAGTTAGGTTTAAGTAGTTCTAAGTTCTAGGGGACTGATAACCTCAGATGTTAAGTCCCATAGGGCTCAGAGCCATTTGAAACATTTGAATTACTGTTAAGTTTTTATTTCCCGCACTTCCTTCCATTACTAAATTGACGATTCTTTGCTGCCTAACGATGTGTCCTATCACTTTAGTCTACAAGGCCATTAATTTTTAGTTCTATGCAGTACCTTCTTACTAGTTACTCGGTCTATGGAAGCTTATATTTTGTCCGCAGCTCGTGGTCGTGCGGTAGCGTTCTCGATTCCCGGCGTGGTCAAGGATTTTGTCTGCCTCGTGATGACTGGGTGTTGTGTGATGTCCTTAGGTTAGTTAGGTTTAAGTAGTTCTAAGTTCTAGGGGACTGATGACCAAAGATGTTAAGTCCCATAGTGCTCAGAGCCATTTTTTGAAGCTTCTATTTTAGACTGAACTGCTTGTCTGTCACGTTTCACTTCTGTAAAAAGCTACACTCCAGACAAGTATTGGATTGGTGCATAACTCTGTAGCTTTTTCCATAACTTAAATAAACAGAACAGATACACGTAACAGAGACTTTAGTCATCAATAATACATACTCTCCTTCGCCATTTATAGCAGTTTGCCAACGCTGGGGCAATTTTTAGATGCTATGACAAGAGAAATCAAGTGGTTTTAAGGCGAAGAGCTCGTAGAGCCGTGTACAGAGCGCATTTTCATCCGGAAAGGAAGTTATTTGAAGGTGATATGAATGCGTGGTGCCTGTTCTTTCGGACACGTCCGAAAGAACATACCCCACACATTCGTATAATTGATATGCCTAGCTGCGAAATGGATCCACGTTTTTTTATTCCGGATGCACAAATACGTCCGATCATCTGTGGGAATCTCAGAGAAACAAATAATGAGTAAATAGACAGGAACTGCGGATAGGTGGCTCGCGGTGGGAATGTGTATCAGCCGTGAGGGGTGCCGTGATACGACGCGCAGTTGCGATAATGCTGTGTCCCGGATGGCACAGTGGGTAACGCTGCTGCCTAGTAAGCAGGAGATCCCGGGTTCGGATCCTGGTCCGGTACACATTTTCGCTCTTCGCCGCTGATTCCGCGTAACGTCCTGCTGCAGTTGACAGCAACGATCCCCTTCAGTTTCCGTCCTTGAAGGCTGTTCGATACAGAGCGGGAAAGATGAAAATCTGAGGGTGCAAGATCAGATGAATAGGGTGCAGAATGATAACACAACCCAACTCACGTATAGCGTTTGTTGTCACTCTAGCAGAATGCGGGCGGGCGTGATCGTGGATTAGCATCACTCCACGCACTCACCCTGGTCGTTGTTCTGGGAATGCGTGTGCAAGACGTCTCATTTGTTGACAATAAACGTCAGCAATGACGGTTACATCTCGGGAAAGCAATTCCTAGTACATCACACCGTCGCTGTTCCACCAGATGCGTAACATTACCTTTTGTGGATGTATGCACGTCTTTTCAGGGGGAGTTACTGCTTTGTTTGGGCCTAGCCATTCCTTTCTTTGCCTTGTGTTAGCAAAAAGACATCATTCTCGTCACCAGTAACGAAACAAGGTAGGAACGCTCGGTGTTTTTCATTAGCCATTTGATGACGAGCAAGTACGGATGCACAGATGGCCACCCGCTTCCTGAGTTTTGTGATTTTGGCTTCTACCATGCGGAGGTGCACATACACCTGATTTATGAACCTTCCCCTTTGCACGCAAATGTTGCACGTGGGGGAATGATCACAGTTCATCACACTTGCCAATTTTCAAGTACAATGGCGTCGCTCATTTTGAATTAATGCGATTAAACGATCGTCATTAAACCCTGAAGGTCTTCCTGAACGTGGAGAGTCACTAATGTCAAAATAAACCTCCTTGAAACGAGAAAACCATTTTCTCGCCATGATCTGTCCAGCGACATTATCCTCACACACGACGCGAATGTTTTTGGCTGCTTCCGTTGTTGTCACCCCTCTATTGGACTCAAACAGAATACCACGTCGGAAATTTCAGGTTTCTCCACTTGGCAAATTGACAATATGTAAATTCAAATAGCAATAGTGAACTACAAGTAGATAATGACAATCTATAAGTGAACAAACAGCAGCCGGAATACCAACACGCAAAATAGAAACGCTACGAACTTATGCACCAACCTTATACCTTCAAAAAATGCTTCCTAACATTTATATTTTTATTAGATGTAAACAAGACTTTTGTGTTTCAGAAAAGGTTTTAGTTTTACAGGCAGTTTTGCATTTTACATCCACTACTTCGGCCATCGTAAGATTTTTTTGCTGCCCGAATAGCAAAGCTGATTTACTACTTTTAGTATGTCATTTCCTAATCCGACTCCTTCGATGTTACCTGGCTACATTCCTTACCCTATTACACTTGTCTTGATGTTCATCTTGTTACAATATCATTCCAAAACCTCGAAGTTTTTTATAATTGACGCCGTATCGTAGGAGACAGTGTTCTCTGTTGTTGTTATAATAAATAAACACCGTCTGGATCATTTCTTTCACTACCGATTGCCGGTTTCAATCTACACTGCAGATCATCTGCAGGTCTGGCGCCGCAAATTGTAATTTGTCAACCAACATAAAATACAGAAGTTGTGGGTTTTTATTTATTCTCCCTAAACTTTAATTCCCTTTCCAAATTTCTCCTTGGATTTCTTTAGTGCTATATCAGTAAAAATGGAAATGCCGTGTGGCTACGGCCTCCCGTCGGGTAGACCGTTCACCTGGTGCAAGTCTTTCGAGTTGACGCCACTTCGGCGACTTGCGTGTCGATGGGGACGAAAGGATCATGATAAACACAACACCCAGACCCTGAGCGAAGAAAATCTCCGACCCAGCCGGGAATCGAACCCGGATCGTTAGGTATGACATTCCGGCGCGCTGACCACGCAGCAACCAGGGGCTGACGCTATATCAATGTAGAGACTGAATAACATCGGGGATGGGCAACAACCATGTCTCACTCCCTTCTCGGCCATTGCTCCCCTTTCATACCTTTCGACTCCCACTGCTTACTGCTTTCGGTACGAATAGAAAATAACCTTCGGGTCCCTGTGTTTTACCCCTGTCGTCTTCAGAATTTCAGTGAGTGTACTCCAGTCAACATTATCAAAAGATTTCTCTAAATCTAAATCCCGTATGTTTGCTGTTCTGATTTCTATCAAGATTTTAAGAAGTCCGAGCAGATGTAATACAGATGTAATTCTATGTAAGAGGTCCGAGCAGACGTAATACAGATGTAATTCTATGTAAGAGGTACGAACAGATGTAATTTCGATGTATTGCTCATGCGCTGCCTGCGATATGCAAGGTATAAGAGAATCGCTGACCAGAGAGCAGCGTTGACTGAGTACGAACTGTGTAGCTGTAGCAGTAAGTTGTGGCTAGTCTGCGCTTGTCAGTCCTGTCTGGTGGGTGTATCATGTTGGCTGGGTCGGTCGCGGTGCAGCGATGCCGGAGCCTGAGTATTATTGTATAAGGTGAAAAAAGCAGCCTCGCGCATATCTAGTAAAGTTATGTAAAGTCACATGTAAATCTTTTACAAATGTCCTAATAATAATCTTTGTCTAATTTCTAACAAGCATTCATTTCAATTTAAAGAATTTAATATTTTTTTTCAATGCATGATCATTCCGATTGTTGCAAAAGAAAAATCATTCACTTCCTTTCATAAATAACAAATGTATAGGCCAGCATTGCACAGAGCTGTGCCGGAAAAAGCTATTGTAAGAGCAGATAGTTGCCGACTTTATCGAGGTGAGAATTTTTGCTTTTTTATTCAGAATGATCTTACAGGGCCATGACGCAGCACTGCTGTCGTCCAAATTTTACCAGGTTACTGAATTTATTTTTTATTACGAGGTTTAGGAATTTTTCTGTTTCGAGCTTACATTAAATGACAAAAGAATTTTGTGGGTACATTAAATGGGAACCCGTTTTGTTCTGAGGTTACAAAAAAATTAGAATCATCATATTCATATTATTTATTATATTATTATTTTTGTGGGGAGGTTACACTTGGCGACAACCGGCCAGGATCGGATTTCCTTTGTGAATCTTCTGATAAGTAGTCATATATCTGCTCTTTTTTACTTAAATGTAGTTTGCATCTGGCGCAACGCATTTACTAATTTGTCACTCTTTCTTTCACAGATCATCGGCAATTCATTGCTCTTTGTTGTAATTGTGTTTGTTCCATTTTTGCTTTGTCTTTGTTTCATTTTGTGCTTAATTTTGATTTGTGAAAAATGCCGCGAAAAACCGTTAACGGTACATCGCGATGTGCATTGAGTGAAATAGCCGACTCGAATAATTTGACCGATAATACCTGCGACACTCAGTGTCTTAATGATAGTCCTCCATTTACAGACAATCAGTGCGAACCAATAACTAGTAATGATTTTAATTCTAATGATGAGCAAACAAATTCAACTATGTCCACAGTAAATGTAGCAATTGATGGCGCGGCACGTTCTGATGCAATGAACGCTGCCCATTTGACACGCCTAATTTGCAAAATTTACGTAGTGAACAGATAATTGCTTCTAACGAAGGTGAACAATATTCACAAAACACGTCAAGTTTATTTGATTCCGGTGTAGTGACCAACAGTGCACATTCAATTGGCAAACCTTTTCAAGAATTACAGAATGACCAAATGGTTACAGAAAACGTGACAAATGCAGATACACCAACACACAGCATAAAAAATAGAGTCGTTAATTTTGGCTGGGATAAAGCTATGGCAGTATTGCTACAACTTAATAAAAAAATAGACAACAATTCCAAACAGTCGAAGAAAGAACAATACGACAATTACAAACGACTCAATGAATCGAACAAACAACTTAATGAAAATCTCAAACAACAAATTAATGAAAGACAAGACAACAATTTCAAACAGCTTAGTGGACAGATTACAGCCGTTGCTGCGCAATGTCATGATACTAAAGAACAATTATGTGAGGAAATTAAGGCTTGTGCTAGGAACAGTAGTGAAGAAATTAGATCTGCGGCACAAGAATTAAGTAATACACATGCAGCCACAACTAAAATACTTAGAGACGAAATTAGTTCAGTCGCTAAACAATGCTCTGAAAACGCAACACATTTACGCGACGAGTTTAAATTAATGTCAGCAGAACTTACACACACACTGGACGCGAAAGTAGACACGAAATTTGACCAACAGAACAGCCAAATTGACGAACGTTTTAATCACCACCTACAAAACAGTGAAACGCGTTACCGTAAATTTATACAGGAACAGAATAAAGTAAAGCGACAAGTCATGGAAACAATTACTGCACAGAGACAGGAAGATAAGCGTAAATTGTTTACGAAAGCAAAAACATACATAGGCAACAATATTGCTACAGTATCAGACGAAATTAATGCTATCAAACAGTTTAACATCGAAGTACATGATGAAATCTCTGACCTTAAAACGAAAACAGACACACACACAGTAGACTTTCAGACAGTGACCGACAGATTTGAACAATTAGAACTAATACAGGATCCGGATGCCATCAAAGCAGACGTTAAGAAATCAAACAAAACCACACGTAAAATACAAGAACAAATTAATGCTTGCAATACTAAAAACGATGATCAGGTAAAAATACTGACTTAAAAATATGATGAATTGGCCAGTCGTATTGATGCTATCGAAAGTAATAATGACACCAAATCAGACGATATGTCACCAGTTTCGTTTAATCAAACACCCGAATTCCAAAATTTACAGCAGACGATCAGTGAGATAGGTTCGTCCAATAATGCATTACGTAGAAAATTGTCAACTTTACAACAAGAAGTGACAGACATGAGAAATGTTTCAGCCTCTAACACGTCACAGCATACGCCACTCTCCGAACATTTCTCACACTCACACAGCCAGTATAATTTAGGTAATTTACAGAGAGTACGTGACTTAGATTCCGAACAGTCACAGACAAACAGATTAGCATACAATCCTGAACCTGTTCAGACATTCCGAGACGGTAATTTTGATTATAAGCACTTTCTATCAGTGAGAAAATTTAAGGTATTTAAAAATGACAGAGCACAGGTACACGCTTTGGACCGCATACGACAATTTGCTTTTGTATTTTCAACAGCATTGCCTGTAAAGCAGAATCTAGAACTGGCCTGGATACAATAATTTACTTTTGAATTTTTACTGCCATTGCCTGTAACGCAGAAACTAAAATTTATTTGCAGTGTGTAAGTGACCTCAGGGGATTCATTACGCTTCGATGAATAAGTGCCGTAGCGTGCACAGGGCCCCGAGCCGTAGTAGTGCTATTTCATCTTTAGTTTTCTGCACTGCTGCCTTCTCTTTTACTACCCTTTATATCTATCAAAACAGCTCTTCAACTATCGATCTATCTAGAATTAGGAATGTGTAAAGAAAACCAGATACAAGTTTTACCTGAAAGTGACAGTTATCATTGTACGCTCCAGAAATGACAACCATGAGAACTTTAATAACAGACAAAATTTTAATTATCAGTATCGTCAAAATTATCAGCAACAGGAACAGCATTTTGGTAACAATAGAGGCTTTTCTCCGCAACAGCAACAAAACCAGCCGGTTAGCATACCTAACCAACAATGCAGTCTGCAAGGTCAACCAAGCTTTAATGTTTCGCCGCCTGCACGTATAGCATCGGCTCCACCAAATAGTAACGCACCGCAACAAGGAAACCAGTACGTACAGAAAACACACCATTTCAATTCCTATCGCAATGCGCCATATAGCAATGACTATCATGACAGACGTAGAAATAATGGTCACAATTTTCAGCATACGTTTAATAACAGTCGGTCTTACCAGCAGCAAAATCATCCGCAACGACAAATTATCATGAATGAACCAGACAGTAGATATCATCCCGAACGTAATACGTCAGGACGGAATAACAGAACAGTACAAATAGTGGAAATGCCACAGCATCCTCGCGAAAATAATAGCACGTCAGATAGAATTTGCCTAGATACAGTACAGGTTGCATCTTCCAGCAACGCAAGCAATACTTTTGACACGCAGAATCTTGTTCACGAAAATGTTATTACTTTTGACGACATCCGAGACACTCTTTTGCAGGAAAGACCAGTTATTCAAAGAACCATTTCACATCCTGTCATTGAAGTAAAGATTGGATCATCCAAATTTTCAGCAGTAATCGATTCTGGATCACCTATGTCAGTTATAAATGAGGAAACTTTCAACGAATGTAACAAAGAGAATACCTATCCTACATTACCATTAGGCAAAACTAAAGTAAAAGGAGCAGTATCTGGTAAAGGAGTAGATGTAAAATTACAGACACATTTATCATTTTGTATTGCGGGTCATACATTTCACTCAAATTTTTGGATTGTTCCCTTATTGACAGCAGACGCCATTTTAGGTACGAATTTTCTGGTACAACACGACGCAATTATTGACTTTCAAAATTCCTATTTAATGTTAAAGGATGAAAATGTACAACTGGCTTTAGAATTTCAGCACTCTTTATCTGCAGAAGAACAAACAATTAATCGTATAGAGGTCATTTCCACATCACGTAACATAGACTGTCATTCCACATTGTTCACAGATACGTACGTACACAACTATAATACTCCAGACGAAGCCAACTATGACGTTATACAGATGATTTCTGATAAAGCTAAACAGAGCAGTGCAAATACAGACGACGAACGCACGCAACTACGCAAAATTCTTTTACAGCAAGCTCCAGTTTTTGACAACGTCCCTGGTACTATGTCCGGTTTTATGTATGAATTTCAAGTTAAACAGCACGACACATTTAAAGCCAAACATTATCCCATTCCGCATATTCACAGAAGAAAGAATTGCAAGCTATGCTCGACCAAGGAATTATTGAACCGGCAGTTAGTCCGTACATAAACCCACTCCATATTGTTAAGAAAAAGGATAGTTCACTTCGTCTCGTACCTGATTCGCGTCACATCAATGGAATTATTATTAATGAAACAGATCGCCCACAGACACTAGAAGAACTTCTACAGAAATTTCATGGTACTGCTATTTATTCCACATTAGATTTGAAATCGGGATTTTGGCAAATTCAGCTCCATCCGAACTGCAGAAAGTACACGGCTTTTCTCTGTTTTGGTGACTGTTATCAATTTTGTAAATTACCGTTCGGTTTAACTATTTCTTCAGCAGCATTTATTCGCGGTTTGAGTAGTATACTTCCGACAGAACTTAATGACCGTATCACAACGTTTGTAGACGACATTCTTATTGCAGAAGCTAACTGGTCTGAACACAATCTGATTCTTGAACAACTGTTACGAACTTTTCGTGCACAAGGACTCACAGTTAATCTCAGCAAATCGCACTTTGGCAAAACTTCTATTAAATTTCTTGGACATGTAATTTCAGCAGAAGGCATTGCGCCTGACCCGGAAAAACTTCAAGCTTTACGTGACATTACTATTCCTACGACGAAGAAACAACTACGCAGCTTTTTGGGTTTAATTAACTTTTTTCGTAAATTTATTCATTACTCTGCTTTAGACACCCCTAGATTATGTCAATTGACGGGTAAAAACACTATTTGGTCGTGGGATAGCCAAGCACATTCTGAATTTGTGAATCTGAAAGAAGCTTTGTTGAACGCACCACTTTTGTCACATCCAGATCTTACTAGAAATTTTTCCATTGCCACCGACAGTTCTAACACCGCTTTAGGCGTACACATTTTTCAGGAAATTGAAGAAGATGGTACTACAGTAATTAAAAACATCGCCTTTGCGAGTCGCATTCTGTCACCTGCTGAACGCAATTATTCTGTTACAGAACTTGAAACATTATGTGTTGTATGGGCATTTACGAGATTTTTCCATTGCCACCGACAGTTCTAACACCGCTTTAGGCGTACACATTTTTCAGGAAATTGAAGAAGATGGTACTACAGTAATTAAAAACATCGCCTTTGCGAGTCGCATTCTGTCACCTGCTGAACGCAATTATTCTGTTACAGAACTTGAAACATTATGTGTTGTATGGGCATTTACGAGATTTCGGCATTTTCTTTATGGAAGATACACTACCGTTTACACAGATCATAGACCGATACAGTTTTTACTTTCAGCAAAATTTACACACGACAGGTTAAGCAGATGGAAACTTTATTTACAGGAATTTAATTTTACAATTGTTCACATTCCCGGTACACAAAATGTTATAGCAGACGCACTATCCCGTTCTCTCAGCAACAATCAGCAAGACATCGCAACCAACTTCTGCAAAGCAAATTTCAGCGTCATGTATATTCAGCAAGTTGCATTTGAAAATTTCATTTCGTCGTCATTACGAGACATAGCACAAGAGCAGAGTAAAGACAACGTATGGAAAGAAATTAAACACCTGTGGCAAGATAGGAATAATGTTACCATTAGAAACCATTACACTGTACGCAATAATATTCTGTTTCGCCGCTCTCACCCTGACAGCAACAACTGGTTACTATGCATTCCTGACGAGCTTGTTAACAAATTAATTTGGTATACTCATTTAAGTTACACACATTATGGAGCCAGAAAATGTTTTCTAATACTGAGACAGAACTGTTGTTTTACCAACACGGAGAAACGTATTCGACGAGTTTTAGCGTCATGTAAAATCTGCCAGAAAGCTAAGTCAGACACGACTTCACATATTCCTCCGTTACATCCCACTGTACCTGTTAAATTGACACACATGGCCGCTGTAGACATTTCTGGTCCGATTCCCAGAGCTAATAGAGGTTTTTGCTACATCTTTGTCGCTGTTGGACTCACTTCAAAATTTGTTACCTTCACTCCGTTACGCAAAGCTACTGCTAAATCTGTTTCGAAAGCATTTGTGAAACATTTTTTATTTCATGTAGGGCATGTATTGAAAGTAATTTCCGACAATGGACCACAATTTCGATCTGCTATATGGACACGTATGTTACGAACAAGAAACATTTCTCCGATCTGTATATCCAAGTATCATGCTTCTTCGAACCCTTGTGAACGATTGATGAAAGAAATTGGTAAACTGTGTAGAATATACTGCCATAAAAGACATATTGATTGGGACACACAAATACTCTCATTCCAGGATGTAATTAATTCCATACCAAATGAATCTACTATGCTATCTCCGACAGTTATACTGAAAAATGTTGAACCACCTAACAAAATTAAAGAATTAGTATCCTTTCCTACATCTCGTCGGCTACGGCACCATAAAATAATTGACATTGCGCTGAACAACATCAAACGTGCCGCAGAGCGCCGGAGAAGACAGCAAAAACAGGTTTGTACACGCCGTGACTTTCACATTGGGCAGAAGATATTAGTACGTACACACTATTTATCTAACAGAGGAAAGAGTAGATGTAGTAAATTTGAGCTTCTATACGCAGGTCCATACAGAATTCGCAGCATTCCTCACCCCAATGTAGTACACGTCGAAACGCTGAGAACCAGAAAAAGTAAAGGCAATCACCATGCCTCCAATATTAAACCCTTTATTGAATGAACATACTTTATGATTTATCACACTGTAATGCCTTTTCCTGATTTTTATATGACCAATGATGCAATTATTTATATGAACACTTACTGATGATTATCATATTTTTTCTTGGCAGGTGCCCGGCAAGGTAAGGTTAGCTTGTCGCTTTTCTTGTCGTTACACATAAGACCGTGCACATTTTTCAGATAAACTTACATATTTTATGAACAATTATGCAATTCTATCTAGTGACATATTAATTTTATCAAATTCTTTCTCCATTAAAGTCTTCAACTCTCGCCTCTATCAACTACACAACATACAAGCTGAACACAAAGAAAGTCATTTCTTGTCGTTATATATCAGACCGTGCACATTTTCCATTTTTCGTGTATGTATGATTGTTTTCCTGTTTGGTTGTATGCACTATGAAATCATTAAGATATAACAAACACCAGTTGACCTTGACATTTTTGCCTTATGATATCTCAACATCGTGACTATTTTACATTTTTGTTGCTACTACATTATGATACTCTGTGTACATTTTTGCACCTGCACACTGTCTATGTTTTTGACATATTACGTTTTCCGTCATGCTATGCTGTATGCTTAATTATATCGCTAGAAACCAGTTTTTATTTAATGGGTATATGATTTAAATGCAAGATATTAATCATTGTTCATCATTTTCAGAAAGCAATAATGTGTAAATAAAATAAATGAAACAAACCACAGTGGATTACTATGAAATGGGAATTTCACCTTCAGAATGAACGAAAGAAGATGCAATACCTCGTCACGAAGAGTAAATGGATCAGAATTAACAAACATAAACATGAATATGCTATACACATCGTATGATAGCAGTCTTAACTAATTATTTTTCTTTCAGAATACGAGGCGATTGATGCAGGCTGTCAGACAGAACTACACATCTTAGTTTTAGTGATGAAATATGCTAGAAATAAGGAACTCTGTACTATGAATAGCTGTATGAAGTAAATGGTAATATGAATAATGAATAATGAAGTGTCATTTTGCAGATGATAATGAATGATGATGAATAAGTGATGAAGAATATGGTACTATGAATAATGAAGTTTTTCTTTGCAGGTGATGATAATAATGAAGTTATGGTGATATGAATAATGAAGTTTTTGTTTACAGGTGATGATAGTGATAAATTTTATATGGCCACTAAACGCACCACTTTTAAGTTTTTCTTTGCAGATGAGGATAATGATGAAGTTTATATATTTACTGTTAGTTAAGAAATGCTATGTAGTTATTTAAGTAATTGTTGCAGTTCTTTCTGACAGTACGTCTTATGTTGCATGGTATAATGACTGAAGGTTTTGGAAAGGACAGCTAGAGGACATATATATTGAGTACACATTTCATTACCTGTTAATTCGAAGTTCACTACTTTTCAGCATAATATGCGTTTCTTCTTTAAGCTTAATAATCCATTTTGTATTTTTTCTAGGAGAAGCTATTCATGAAATTAATGTGCTATAAGCAGTTAGTCATTAAACCTGTTCTAGTACTTGCATTTTTTTTACCCATTTGTGTGTGTCATTCATGAATGTGATCACATATACTCTACTTCTTTCATAACCTTGCTACAGCTGACTCATGACGAATGACGTTACTAATCCTTATTTGCAGCCATAAGTCAAAAGCAAATATTTTCATGCCCCAGCAATTAATTATAGATTCCAACGCAATGCATTGCTAGCACAAAGAAAAAGACCTTGAATAATAGTTACAGTGTGTTACATTTTAAATATGTCTTATGTCACTGGAATGATCAGTTCTGAGTAATACTGAATGATGTTTTCTAATCACAGACCTTGAATAATAGTTACAGTGTGTTACATTTTCAATATTTCCTATGTCACTTGAATGATGAGTTCTAAGTAATACTGAATGATGTTTTGTAATAATGCATAAATACTATGCCAATAATTTCTGTAAATAATATTTTTTTATACTCTATAAATGTTATGCCAATAATTAACTCTCATTTTGAATGATAACTTCTGAATAATACTGAATAAGGTTTTATAAAAATATAAGAATACTTTGTAACTGGCCAATGAGTGCCAATAATTATTTTAAATATGTTGTATGTCACTTGAATGATGAAAATGTTTTGTACTATTCAATACTTGCTATATGTTTAGTAACTGGCCAATGAATGCCACTGTTTCTTATTTTAATTTTGTATTATGTCACCTACATGCTATTATATATGAATACCAGTAGCTTGATGCTACACTCATTAGCTCCTGTTTTGAAGGATGATTTCTGATGGTTTGTAACTGGCCAAAGAGTGCCAATGATTACTATAACTAGATGAATTATGTAAATAGTATGCCATTAATTAACTCTTGCTTTGAATGATCACTTTTAAATGGTTTGTAACTGGCCAATGAGTGCCAGTATTTACTGTCATCAGATGACTTATGAATTATATTCTGTAATACTCCATACATAGTACAGAAATATTTAGTAACTAGGCAATGAGTGCCGCCAATTACTCAAATCGATTGATAGACTAGTGTAATTCTCAATGATGACTAGCATAAGACTTAATGTCCTTCATCTTCTGACCTAATTACCAGAAATTACTGCAATATACGTTTGTCCTGTCTATCCTTATGATCATGGAGCACTATATTTCGTTTCTGCACTAATTCTACGTTGGTGAAAGAGTGTGGTGTTGACACATCATGGTGTCCACTACCTTGAGCAATGGAGATGTTATTATGGTTCCACTGTTTGGTGTACCTAATGTACTACCAAAATAATAACATTGAATATTCATACGACATTTCAGTGTCTTGGCTACACTGATTAATACTTCAGGGAAGAGAACTTCAGATTGTCTCACTTGGTGTTGTGCTTCTGTAGAAAGATATGGGCTTTCAGTACAGCTACGTGCAACCTACTGTGCTACAACCATGATGCAATCCTTCCCTTTCCTATCCTAGTTCTTGTAAAATGGTAAAAAAATACTACAGTGCGTATGCACTTTATGTCATTTATTAATATGTTTTGTACTCATTGCGTGTACATTTTGTCATTGCTAGATATGTTCTGTACTACAGTGCGTATGCACTTTATGTCATTTGTTAATATGATTTGTACTCATTGCGTATACATTTTGTGATTTCTTGATATGTTCTGTACTCAGTGCATGTGCACTCTATTTCATTTCATGTTCTGCACTTATATATATACTCTGTGACTGTAAACTTAGTTAATTAAGAAAAATTTGTTGCTCATGGAAAGTCCAATTGACTCGCCATCACTGCCAAATTTTTGCCCCCCCCCCCCCCCCCCCCCCCCAGTGGAGGGTTATGTAAGAGGTCCGAGCAGTTGTAATACAGATGTAATTTTATGTAAGAGGTCCAAGCAGATGTAATACAGATGTCATTTTATGTAAGAGGTACGAGCAGATGTAATTTCGATGTATTGCTCGTGCGCTGCCTGCGATATGCAAGGTATAAGAGAATCGCTGACCAGAGAGCAGTGTTGACTGAGTACGAACTGTGTAGCTGTAGCAGTAAGTTGTGGCTTGTCTGCGCTTGTCAGTCCTGTCTGGTGTATCATGTTGGCTGGGCCGGTCGCGGTGCAGCGATGCCGGAGCCTGAGTATTATTGTATAAGGTGAAAAATGCAGCCTCACGCATATCTAGTAAAGTTATGTAAACTCACATGTAAATCTTTTAAAAATGTCCTAATAATAATCTTTGTCTAATTTCTAACAAGCATTCATTTCAATTTAAAGAATTTAATATTTTTTTTCAGTGCATGATCATTCCGATTGTTGCAAAAGAAAAATGATTTTCCTTTCATAAATAACAAATGTATAGGCCAGCATTGCACAGAGCTGTGCCGGAAAAAGCTATTGTAAGAGCAGATAGTTGCCGACTTTATCGAGGTGAGAATTTTTGCTTTTTTATTCAGAATGATCTTACAGGGCCATGACGCAGTACTGCTGTCGTCCAAATTTTACCAGGTTACTGAATTTATTTTTTATTACGAGGTTTAGGAATTTTTGTTTCGAGCTTACATTAAATGAGAAAAGAATTTTGTGGGTACATTAAATGGGAACCCGTTTTGTTCTGAGGTTACAAAAAAATTAGAATCATCATATTCATATTATTTATTATATTATTATTTTTGTGGGGAGGTTACAAGATAAGTAGTAGAACCGGTATTATCTCGCGTGTTTCTACATTTCTCCGGAATTTCAATTGATCTTCCCTGAGGTCAGTTTCTACAAGTTTTTTTCCGTTCGTCTGTAAAGAACTGTTGTCTGTGTTTTACGGGAAAGACTTATTAAACCGATGGTGCGGTAATATTCTTACCTGTCAACACGTGCCTGTTGTGGAATTGGAATTATTATATAATTCTTGAAATCTCGCTTGTTTCATACATCTTCAACACCAAGCTCAGTTTTGTTGTGGTTCGTTCTCCGAAAAAGCTCAGTAATTCTGAAGAAATATTGTCTTCTCCATGGACCTTATTTCGACTTAAGTGCTTCTGGGTTATTTCAAATTCTCAAGACGTATATACGTTGATTATTTCACTATTTTAAGTATTTCACATTATGACGTCGACAAACTACGTTTTTGTATTTATTTTGCTTGTTATTATTGATGTACATCTAGTCCACTGCTCCGATTACTCGACGTAGACTGTATTCTGTGACGTACAGCTCCAGAGACGTCCATGCTTGGCCTTACACAAAGACAGTACCGAAGTTTCACTGAAATGGCTGGGGGCGTGACCTGGAGCAGAGACAAGACATGGACAAAGCTGGTGCCACGCTGGAGTCCAGGGAACAGAAGCAGACAGACCTTACGAGAACGCCACGAGGGCATTCGGCAAGTCGCTGGAATCACCCGTCATGGACTGTGCGGCTGGTCCCGGCGGAGATTCGAGTCCTCCCTCTGGCATGGGTGTGTGTTTGTCCTTAGGATAATTTAGGTTAAGTAGTGTGTAAACTTAGGGACTGATGATCTTAGCAGTTAAGTCCCATAAGATTTTCACACGCATTTGAACTTTTTTTGGAATCGCCTGCCAGAGGGCAGCCCCAGACCTCACTGGATGGAGACAACTGCTGATGGGGTATCTTCCGTGAGGTTTAAAGAGGCCTCTTCAGTTATGATGGAAATGAGTGATGACGAATGTGTATCTACGTTTGACCAGCTAGAGTCACACGTAACAGCTTCAATCCATTTCGTTCTTTATTGTTTCCTTCTTTTTCTCTGCTCCCTCACCTTCCGCGTCTATTATCTTTTTCTTTCTACCATCTATGTTGTTCTCTCTGCCTTAAAAGCCTAATAGAAATTTTATACTTAAAAGCCGCGCGGAGTGGCTGTGCGATTCGAGGCGCCATGTCACGGACTGCGCTGCCCTTCCCGCCGGAGGTTGGAGTCCTACCTCGGGCTTGTGTGTGTGTGTGTGTGTGTGTGTGTGTGTGTGTGTGTGTGTGTGTGTGTGTGTTTGTTGTTCTTAGCATAAGTTAGTTTCCTAGTTTAAGTCGTGTGTAAGTCTAGGGACCGATGAACTCAGTAGTTTGGTCCCTTAGGAATTCACACACATTTGAACATATACTTAAAATTCTTTCTTTCCGTTATTTCAGATAACTTGACGTTGTTTCTGTCTAGTTTTTTTGTTTATGTAATCTATTTTGTTGTTGTCATCTTTTTTCCAGGAATATTTGTTTTGTTAAGCTGTTCGCAATCATCCGGCAGGTGTTTCTACAGAGTAGCCTTCGGTTTGCCATTGGTTCTGACATTCGTTACTTCTCATTTCCTAACTAGTTGTTCATTGTATGTGCACGTTTTTTCTAATAATATGTCTTTTGAGTACCTCTAGTGTGTTCAGTTTATATTACATTGTTAACGATACACATGTATAAAAACATTCTAGTCATTTCACTGCAGTATAGGGTTTCAGTACCGTATTCCTAAAATATAATTTTTTGTTGTAGATATTTTTATTTAAACCATATGGTCTTTTCATTTTACTAATTTTTACATCAATTTAAATACCTGTAGCTCATTAAACTGTATAGTTTGTCCAACATACTAAATTTACTAACTCTTACTATTTACCTATTTGTGCTTCTATCTCTCTTCGTGAATTATTGATGTTTAGAATGATTTTTTTTTCAGCTGAAATTCTGATACTAGTTTTATTGACCACTCCATCCAGAATGTTTATTTGAGTAATTCTTTTGTCAGATTTTAGGAAAGTATTTCAAATTAGTCTTAAAAAACTATTATTATTTGTAGACATACCCGGTCAGTTCAAAAAGTTTCGAGAGCGGATTGATAAAATAAAGAGAAAAGTTAAGATGATGCTTTCAATACCTCTAGCGTTCGACATAGTCTCCCCAACTTAAGTGCAGTGCACAGAATGTTCATACGACAACGTGAAACAGTCAGAAAAACCTTTCTTTGGGATGTTCTTAACTAGCGCGTAACATTGGCTTGAATGTCGGTTACGCTGTGAAAGCGTTTATTCTTCATGTGAATTTATGCACTTAGTGGTTTTGTTGTAGTTGCGTATTTTACGACACCAAGTCTCGTTACCTGTGCTGATTTTTTCCAGAACAGAATTGTCCACGTTTTAAATTTAGATCAAGTCGCTGCAGGTGTCGAGAGACTAGGAGTACGGATAAGATTTGCACGTACTATTTTCTTCGAGAATGTCTTGAACACTTCATTTAGACATGTTGCTCCTTTGCGATCTGTGACAAAGAGCCGCGCGGTCAAGGCGCTTTGCCACGGTTCGCGCGCAGCTCCACCCGTCGGAGGTTCGAGTCCTTCCTCGGGCTTGGATGTAAGTGTTGTTCTTAGCGTAAGTTAGTTTAAGTTGAATTAAGCAGTGTGTAAGCCTAGGGGCCGATGATTTCAGCAGTTTAGTCCCATAGGAACTTACCACCAGTTTCCAAACGTGACAGAGCAACGTTGGCAACTACAGCCAGCACGTCCTGTACCTCACGCGGCCTGCTCACAGCTCACTTTTCGAATGCACAACTGTGGTGTGCGGCTGTTAGATCAAGCTGCCGTCGTAGTTTCTGTACTGACATCGCTTATGCCCCAGGGATGTTTTGGGCGGACGGAGTACAAGACAACAGTGAACATAGCAAACGAGATCACTGCGCTTGTTTTCATATTCTATCGGCAATCTGATCCTTCTTAGTTAAATAAAGGCTGGCTCTGAGCACCGTGGGACTTAACATCGGAGGTCATCAGTCCCCCAGAACTTAGAACTACTTAAACCTAACTAACCTAAGGACATCACAAACATCCATGCCCGAGGCAGGATTCAAACCTGCGACCGTAGCGGTCACGCGGCGCCAGACTGAAGCGCCTAGAGCCGCTCGGCCACACCGGCCGGCAGTTAAATAAAGTCTTCGCCAGTTTCTTATAGCGTAAGTTCGCAGTGTGAGAGCGAGTTTCACAAAGGCTACAGCCTGTTTCTATCTCTTTCTGGCACTCCGCCAGAAGATGGAAAAGGAGAGTAGCTGTTACATCCAGCCTAGCCGTCAAATATGGGGTGACTAGGAAACCTGCTTTCTCGGATCGATAGACAATCAAATCAAACAAGCCGCAATAATGAGTTTTATTACAAAAGGAAAAGATTACAATACTTAACCTAGACTATTACACAGAAGTCTCGCAAGCAAAAGACGACATACAAAATAAGCAATGTTCTTCAGTATAAACAATTCGCAAGTCTGTGTTACATAGATTGTACACGCAAAGTTACTAGTGTCCATGCTGCTATAGAACTCGCTAATCTTGATGCTACTCTTGAATTGGTCCGCGACCAGTCGGACGCGGCGCTGATGTCCTCTTCGCATAGGGGCCATTGCTGTCGCGTTGTCGTCCTGGAGAGGGGTCGGTCAGCGTGCGACTGGTTGGCGTCATCTCTAAGCCATCTCTTCTCTATCGGTCCCGACTGCGGTGCCGGCGCTTCGCTTCAAGCCGTAACAATAGCCTTTCTGAAACTCGCTCTAGCACTGCTATCTTACGCGACAAGAAACCCGTGAAGGCTTTATTGCATTCGCAGGCCGCGAAAACCTTCATAGACAGTTTAGAGTTGCCTAGGTCTGCATCATTTAACAGAACACGGAAAAGTGGCTTTTTGTAGCTGGTGGATAGGTACTTTATTGATGTCAGACGGTTTTGAAGTGCCTACTGAGATGTTTTGGCACTGTAACCAGTGTACCGAAAATCACTGGGATCGCTTTTACTGACTGATGCCATAGCTGTTGATGTTCGATATTCATATCCATGTATGTTTTGAGCATTTCCAACGGTTTTCGTCGATTCTGTTCTTGCTCGGAATAACCAAGTCGACGATTCACAATCTTTCTCCGTGACTGTGATGTCTGGCGAACTGTGTTCCAGTGTTCGCTCAGTCTATAATCGGAAATCTCGCAGTCGTCTGACTTGTTCGTTTTGAACTACTGGCTTTCGATAGCGCTAGTTCGTTGCCCCGGCAGATTATATATTTGGCACATTTTCAAAGTACTCTCGCCCCAAAGTTGCGCCTCTGTTTGTAAGCCGTCTGTGCGATCTCTTTGCAGTAGGCTGGGGTATGACTGAGTGTTTCATCAGCTTCTATGCAACTTATGCACATCGAGACATCTGATAACTTCTAAATTCTGGTTTTGACAGCATTCGTTCTCACAGATTGTTTCTGTAGTGAGATAATCAGTCCTCCTGTTTTCTTTCTCTGCGATCCATTGGTCAGCCACAACAACTTTTCCTTGTCTATATTCTCGTCGACCTTCTCCAAAAATTGTCCGTTCAGTGCTTCATTGCACCTTTTCTTCATCCAAGTCCGCACAGCTGTTTTCCGGTATTAACTCTTTTATTGCACTTTTAGCAGTTCCAAGTGTTGACTTCTAACCGAGTAGTGTCCCCGCTTTCTTTCACATAGACCACTAGCACATCTCGTTCTCCTACTGTCTGACTAAGTCACAGAAATCTGCCTGATGCCAATAGTGTACCTGGCGATAGGTAGGGTCAGGTGTTTTATCGTCTTAATAGTGTTGACATCATTGAGTTGAATTTTCAGAAGTTTTCTACCTCTTTGCATGTATTCTTCCCAAACCACATTTTTAATATGCCCAGTGTTCTTATACTGCAAAATGCCCACGTAGTTTAGCATTGAAGCCAGTGGCTTGTAATGATTATTCTGTTTGCCATTTTTATGCTTTCAGTTTCTGTAGTATTTACTTTCATTAGCCCAGTGTTCTTATACTGCAAAATGCCCACGTATTTTAGCATTCAAGCCAGTGGCATGTAATGATTATACTGTTTGGCATTTTTATGCATTCAGTTTCTGTAGTATTTACTTTCTTTAGCGCCACTGTGGCGCACTTGTGCAGGGCAGATTTCATGCTGGTGTCTGCATCGGAGATTTGTATGGTAATAATAATGATAATAATGATCATGAAAATATTATCTCGTTTATCGGCAGCTCGTGGTCTCGCGGTAGCGTTCTCGCTTCCCAAGCACGGGGTCCCGGCTTCGATTCCCGGTGGGGTCATGGATTTTCACCTGCCTCGAGATGACTGGGTTTTGTGTCATCATCATCATTATCATTATCACCATCGTCATTCATCCCCATTACGGTCGGAGGAAGGCAATGGCAAACCACCTCCGCTGAATTTGCCTAGTACGGCGGTGCGGGTCTCCCGCATCGTCCCCTACGCTCTGTCAAGGAGTATGGGACCTCTTCATCATCATTATCTCGTTTCTGAAGCACACAGTAACTTCCGGGAGAGGTACTGACCACAAGACCTCGCAGACACTGCCGCCTGATGACGTCATCGCCAATGACTCCCGAGAATAAATGTGAGAAACTGACGTGACCTGCTAATATCAGTCGTTAACCTATACCCTCCGTACTCTCTCGTGTGAAGGTGGTGGATTTTACCCTTTTATGTCTTGTTAATCGTTATTTAATGATTGTTTTCGTGGAGATCTCAAGCGCACTTCATATTTTTCTTAGAGTGTTGTCCACGGAATACACCCAATAGACCCAGTATCTGAAAGCAAAAAAACTATTTTGGTTTTGCAATACATGGGCAAAATTATACTATAAAATGGATAAATAGAAACCCGTACAGTTTAAAAAAGAATGAAAATTGCCCTACCTTCTAAATACTGCCTGTTGTGGTTTTATATACATATTTTTTCTCGAACAAATAAACGATGCTTTGTAATGTTATCGGAAACCATAAGTAAAACGCTAAATAACGCGACGTGATACAGCAACTTGGCGAAAATCAAAGAAAATAGATAAGTTTTGTTGTTTTCAGGTGAAAAGCTTTAGAATGTATGGTAGATATAAAACTACCGGGATACACAACTGATGGTGTCATGTGTGGTTTATGAGCAACTGTATAACTATCTTACTTTATATATTTTTGTTCTAAGTCAAAAAGCGGAATGTGGCTTGGCGGTTCAGTGTCAGTCCCGACTACAAATCCAAAGTTCTCGGGTTGGGTTCCCATCTACTCCTAGGATTTGAGTTAAGCCCTCAACCCCAGAGAGAGGACTGCAAAGAAACTATACGACACTGCCACAGGCAACCCACTCAAGAATACCAGAGTCGAAATTTACGCAGTACCGGTGGAACTTCGTATGGGAAAACATTTCAGTGTGTTTTTTACCACAAGAAGTACGCAGCACGTGGTACATGGTTGTATATAGTACGATACCGACCAATGAAAAACTAGACGCTCTGGAGCACAGCATATTCTGTCACACGGTCACAGACGTTCGGCAAACTATAGCTGGAGTTACGAACGATGGCGGTCGAAAAATGGTTCAAATGGCTCTGAGCACTATGGGACTTAACATCTGAGGTAATAAGTCCTCTAGAAGTTAGAACTACTCACACCTAACTAATCGAAGTAGTTCACACATGCCGCGCGGGATTCGCCGAGCGGTCTTAGGCGCTGCAGTTATGGACTGTGCGGCTGATCCCGGCGGAGGTTCGAGTCCTCCCTCTGGCATGGGTGTGTGTGTTTGTCCTTAGGATAACTTAGGTTAAGTAGTGTGTAAGTTTAGGGACTGATGACCTTAGCAGTTAAGTCCCATAAGATTTCACAACCTGCGACCGTAGCGGACGCGCGGCTCCAGACGATGGCGGTCGAGTTTAGGCTTGTTCTGCGCGTCTAAGTCACGCGTTCTGCGACATCCAATGGACGTTCAGTAATGTTCTGAAGGCGCTCTGCTATGAATCTGCGGAACACACGGCTTCTTCAAGCGCAAAGCACGTGCATTCTCCTACCGCTAATGTCGCCAGGAACCGGCAACAATGCAATCCCCGTCCGTGCCTCGACTTGCGCGAACAGCCATCGTTCGTGAATCGGACTATAGAAAGCAACTACTGAGCCTGATCAACAGAACCGCGTCGAACCACTTCGTCGTAACGACAGTTGCGGCACCAGACTTCAAGCCATTCCTTGCATGCAATAGATCAGCCACCGCTTGTATAGTCGCCCACACAGAGCTCGCGATCTTCCACCTGCGACACACCGATAAATTACATTTTCTAATTTATCTATGGAACGGACATGAACTAATATATAAAGATACCTTAGTGAAATTCCTAACCATAGTGTTATACGCAGCCTTTAAAAAACTGTGACAATTGTCACTAACCGCACTGACCAACAATCTACTTAACAACTCCAAACCGACGAGCTCATATAAACATCGAGATGCAGCAACACAGCGTCTCAATACCTGGGAAGAAAGCGGCAGCAGCCAGCCGAACGAGGCATCCTACACGGAGTCGGCTTCCCATAAACACCCAGCCACTAAGAACCTCCAACTGCACATGCCACTAATGGACAAGGATCATGAATATGGTACTTTAAACAGTTCTCACGAGTGAAATCAAAATACTCGTTTTTTGTGAATGATTAATTTTTAAATTTTTCTCTCTCATTATTCCTGCAATGTCATTACCATGTCAAAACATCTCCGTTCCTGAAACTTAAAATGTTGAATTATGTGTGTAAAATCCTTAAGATAATGAAGTTCCATACTCCACAGAGCGTAGGGGAACGATGCGGGAGACCCGCACCGCCGTACTAGGCAAGGTCCTAGTGGAGGTGGTTTGCTATTGCTTTCCACCGACTGTAATGCTGATGAATGATGACGACACAACAACGCCCATTCTTCTCGAGACAGGTGAAAAATCCCTGACCCCACAGGGAATCGAACCTGGGACCCCATACTCGGGAAGTGAAAACGCTACCGCGAGACCACAAGCGGCGGACCGCTAAGATAAAGGTTAGTAAAGAAATTATCTGTCACTTATTTCTTTCGCCTCCGGAAATGTTTCTTAATGTGAAAAGTGCCAAGCTGCACCGTGTTTGGGAGTCTACATTAAACTGTAAATGTCCCTGTATGGAGGGTGTCCAGCCTAAGAGTCATCAGACTCATTTTCTCTGTTGTTTCGGTAGGTATTTGCAGTCTCGTTTTTGCAACGCCTAATCACATACTGTTCAGCATACGTGTGATACGGAGCCCAGCGTAAAAAAAAAAGAAAAAAAAGTCTTTGGTTTATTTACTGTTACAAACAAAGGACTTTTAAAGCGGAATTTTAGGTGCTCAGAGTGGTCTAGTGGGATATTCAGTTTAGCGATGTGTATTAACACGGACAGTAAGACACTGAGAATAACCAGTACTCCAACAGCGGATGAGTAGCGCAGCTGCAGTCCTGTGGAGGTCACTGCTGGTCTGGATGGCACACGTGACGGAGCAAGTAGGCAAGGACTGCCGCTGGAGTAAACTACCGGTTATTATTATTGTTTTTTCAGTCCCTGTCAGTAAATATCGCACTACACTAATTTGGGACCGCTATATCGAATGAGTAATGTTTGTAATAGGAAAGAAATCAACACTTTCCGTTAACACCGGGCATCGCATGAAAGACTTAATGAACAGTATGTACTTAGAATGATTTCATCCACACATTGCAAAAACGAAATTGCAAATATCTCCCAAGGCTCTAAGGAAAATTCACCTGACGACTCCTAGGAGAGACAACCGGTATATGGATATGAGATCCTATCCGAAGGTCTGAGAAAACATCTCCCACAGGTTAAAGGTTAGTAAAGTACTACAGTGTTCAACCAACGTTCTGGTTGATGGCAGCTTTATTTTAGCGTAACTGTGTAACTTGTGTGATTAGCTATATGCGTAAACCAATGTATAATTTAACGCCTAATTATAACTGCTTCGCAGAGAATCTCCAGAAGAAATCATGTCACAGAGTCGACCGGGGCAAACAGGATCAGATGCATTGCTACCCATAGTGCTTCATTCTGCCAAGAGAGTGCAGCACTCGTCAGTCTGCAGGTTCCCTGGCGTCAGTGTCTTGAGTGAGAAGGGCTGGATGGAGTCGTAACGGATATTTTTCGCGTTTTTGAGCTTAAAATCTGTGGTAAGTGTTTCGATATACGTTGTAAAATAATAGTACATGTGTATTAAAGCAACAATACTGATTGTATCTACTTGTGTTAGGTATAAGTGTGTTTATCATTTAGTATGTGTCTTAACCTATGTTTTGCATGTAGTTACATACACCTGGTTGCTATATTAGATTAGAAATTTCAGTTGCCATCTTATCTCGATCGCTGGGGAAAACGCCATATTTTCTTCGGGGTATGAGGGTCATTCACATTAATTTTTACATGTGTTTATTTCCGGCTTGAGCTCCTTTCGAGCTTCTGAGGCGTATGGGTTTCCATATTGGACTTTGAAAAGATGTTTAGGGAAGAATGATGACAAAAAAGGATGAATGGGACCTTAAAGTGAGTATCTTCAAAAAACCATTTCTTTTGCTTTTGTCTTGCAACCAGCGCAAAATATAATTAATTAATTATTAATCGATTGGAACAATAACAAATTAAAGGTTTATTTTAAAACATATTTTGTAATAATACATTATAATTAATAGCATTTATTATTGACATAAATGATAATACCACTTTTACTAAAGAATATTGTATTGTGTTTTTAGGTTGCCTTGGTTCACAAAACGAGGAACAGCACGTGTCATACATTAAGAGACTACAGGCTTCCGGATTTCCTGCTACTGGAGAAGGAGTGCGAAAACGGGCATTTCAGTTTGCCGAAACCAATGGTATAGCTCATCGCTTCAACAAGGATTGCAGGGTAGAACTGGCTGCAGCCATTCTAGAGACATTTTCCTGGTCTTGTGAGAAGGAAGCCCGGGAACTCTCCATCGACAGGGCAATAGCTCTCAACAGGGAAGACAATGGAAATTATTTCAAATTAGTAGAGAATGTGGTCTTACAGAATATTGTAACTGACATACCAGATCATATATCTCATATGGACGAGTTTCCCTTCCAGACGAACCCCATACCTGAATGACTCATTGCTGAATAAGATTCCCTAATGATCAATCAAATAATCTGCGAACAAAAGGGGAAAAGAACTACTGTAATACGAAATTGTTAAGGCTTTCGAACCACTTGTTGACAAACTGCCTGTTGACTTCTGTCGCAGGTTCTTCGGCTGACGTTTGCTTGTTGATTTTTCTGACGTTTCGCCAGCACGAATGGCTGGCATTGTCAAAGTTTCACCCTCCGTTGCTGGTGGTGGACTTGAATGGAGCTCGCGGTCGCGGATTATATGTACCCTGCGCGCCAACGCCCAAGGGCATTTCCGTGGCCATTTCCGGTGCGGCTCTCCTCTTACTACCTGTAGCGGTCGTTCGCCGCAGCACGGGAGTCCAGGATCTGTTTACCTTCAGGCTTTCTTCTTTCTTGCTTTATTCCTGTAGCTTCTCCGAAGAAGCGGGCGCGATAGCTCTTCTCCAGAGCTAGGACATCCATGTCGGTAAATTTTACTATTCACCATCATGGACGTTCTGGCTATAGAGGAGAACTATCACACCCGCTTGTTCAGGGAAGCTATGAAAGTGCACAGAGATGAGAATAGCTTCAACAGGAAGCTGTTAAAGAGAAAAGATTGCATCGGAAACTGCACGCGATGAAAATTGGGATTATCACCTCGTAAGAGCCCACGGCTCACATATTAGCATAAAGACGACAACGGCAAAGTTCATCGGGTTGGAAGAAAATGTGACTGGTTATCTGTGCCGTTACATTTCGATTGGTCTGCAAAATCACCTGACTTGAACCCTATAGGAAATCTGTGGGGCATGTTGGAACAGCGCATAAAACTTGATCATGCTTGTAATGATTTCTCTAGGGCTGACAATTTCTTTGTCCAGCGAATTTAATTATTTACTGTTTAACTTTTAAGTTTTTAACTGCGTTTCCACTGCATTATGAAAAATGACGTTTACTCTGTTTTCGTGTCTCACCATTGGTCAGCGACACGTTCTTCAACGTTTTTCAAAAGTATTGTATGTCCTTTGACGACGCCATGCAATTGTGGTCTGATGAAAACCAGTTAACAAAATAAATTAATTCTGTAGAAAATACACGATATTGTGCTTTTCATTTATAGTTATGTAGTTCTACCAAGAAGAGACGGAAGAATCAGTTAAAACACACGGTGTGTTACATAAGACGGATTTTTCTTAGCAAGCTGGGAAAGCAAAAAGCGCTACACCATCCAGAAGGAGATTAGTCTGTACGGCACTTTTTCTATTCCTTCAGTTTCTCAGCAGCGTGGAATTTATATTATCTTTCTCAAGTATATTTGATTTAAAAAATCTATAACCATTGCTGGTTCCCTCACTCTGATATAATATTTCGACTTTCTGTAAGATGGACGGTCCCCTCATAACGTCACTCTAACCGCTACGTACCCGGCTGAATGACGTAGTGTTATGTCGACGTTCCTTCTAGTGTGGACAACCAGCTGTGGTGTCACCGCCAGACACCACACTTGCTAGGTGGTAGCTTTAAATCGGCCGCGGTCCATTAGTACATGTCGGACCCGCGTGTCGCCACTGTGTGATCGCAGACCGAGCGCCACCACAAGGCAGGTCTCGAGATACGGACTAGCACTCGCCCCAGTTGTACGGACGACGTAGCTAGCGACTACACTGACGAAGCCTCGCTCCTTTGCCGAGCAGATAGTTAGAATAGCCTTCAGCTAAGTCAATGGCTACGACCTAGCAAGGCGCCATTAGTAACATTGCATGTATCTATGGAGTCTCACTTATATCGTCAATAGCGATGTACCAAGGATGGATTAAAGTTAAGTATTCCAGAAGCTACGTACTTTTCTTTATAGCATTCATTACGTATCCTGTTTCAGACCTCACGCCCATCTGCGTGAGCGTAGCGCGTGGCTTTCGGCTTCCTCTCATTGTGTCTAGGCTGTCTTGTCTAGACACAACACCAGCAACTTCCGTTGCGATGCGATGCGTCGCATTCCGTTTACGCCCAGCGCGAATCGACCGTTTCCCGGCAAGAGTGAGCCCGCGCTCGCCCGCAGACAGCAGAGGCCGGAGTAGGTCCGTCGCTCCCCAGCGCGTGTGCGCCGCGATAAGACGCGGCGCCCAAAACACACAGCGCGATTACGAGCATCGGGGTCGCACCAACTGGACACAGCCGACGAAAACCGCCCGCCGCCGACTTACGTGGACGCAAATAATGCCCTTTTCGGTTCGCAGCATCTCAGATCTGTTGGCCGAAGCGCGCCAAGTGCGCACGGGAGCCAGCTCGAATCTTCTCGTCTCAGTACAAACTCTTATACAGGGTGCCATGGATAATTCGTGTCTGCGGCGTTTTGAGGAACGCATAGCGTCACTCGGATGGATTTTGTAGTGTCAGCGACGCAGAAGCGGGAATCGAGGCACTACCAGCCGTCGAATCTTGAGGAAAGAGACGTCAAGTCCGATTTATACCGGAGCGAACACAAGCGAACGAGAATTATCTCTGGTAAATTAAATTAAGTGTCGCACGGCACTGTTAGCAGTAAAGATGGGTTGTTCGCGAACTAACGGGCCCAAAGGAACGGTTCACCAAGATGAACGGAACAAGCCAGGAACGAATTCTAAGGCACGGTCTTTCATAGTTCACTTCGGTCGCGACTTTCTACTTACAGTTCCCGGGAACGAGAAACGGTCGGTCTCGTTCCCGTAACGGCATGTCGGCTGGTGTCGTTTCAGCCTGTCTCCGTCTCGCTAGGCCTGCCTCGTCCTCCTTCGCGTGGCCACTCGTCGCAGTTCCACTGCCGACTGCTCATGGTTGGTTCAGTATCGAGTTGTTGTTCGTTTCGTTCGCTTCGCACGTCCATTCTTGATCTGTTTCAAACCTTTTTTGAACTCTGAACTTCTGGTTCTTTTCTTATTCTATCAGCGTTCACGACCGGGAATTAAAATGTATTTTACAATTACGTAAATTACATAAAATTACATGGTATGTAATTCGTACATCTTTTCAGGTAACAAAACGGTGTATCAGTTTACTTCACTATTTCGATAAACAGCAGAAGAAATACTTGTAAGGAGGCAAGATTTTTGTTATTACACATGTAAACGACGTCGGCACGGCACACACTAGTGGCAATTTCCCGTCTTTTTGTGATCCAACGTAAAACATCACGTTCATTGTTATGGGTGACAGACCGACTTACAACCGAATGAAGCCCGCGCTTCGTAATGGAGTGTATCGTGTCACATTTTGTAAAGAGAATATGATAACTCCTACAATATTATTTCAGTGGTAAAATTCGACCCCTAGTACTAGACTGCTCATTGTCGCTTACCAGTCGTCATCTGTTGTTACGAAGTTGCTTGCATTAGCTTATTTGTTATTTCTTCACTGCCTAATTATTACATGTTTACCTATTCTGCTCGTAGCGGTCAACAAATCGTGCGTAATTGGCGAGCAGTCTGTTCTCGGGGCCGGTTTTTCGTGCGCCACTTTATATTTTTTCACGGTGATCAGCCACATAACGCTGCAGTTGGCGAAACGACATGTTTTACAGAATCACGAAAATTACAAGTGTGTGAGAATTCTGTTACGAATAAAAACTCTATACTCGAGGAGGGAGGCAAGTGCCCCCTCTTGGCGCCTTCCATCTTCAGTCACCTATGCTACTAATTTTCAGTTTTTCATAAGAATCATATACCAAGCACAATCAACGGTGAACGAGTAAAAATGAACGGTTCCCAAAAAAGAGCCATCACCAGTGATCTAGTTCCCAAGGATGAACGACTTTGCCCATCTTTAGTTAGCAGGGAAATCCCAAGGGGTGGCCTCGGCTGCCTGGCATGCACGGTGTTTCCCTCCACGCACACTGGCCCCCTGTGTTACGGATATGTCAAGACTTATATCGTATCTGCATTTGTGGAGTGTAGGTGAGTGTAGTGGGTACGTGCATTGCCCGGATGGCACCGAACAGCCCAAGTGTGCGCTTTCCGGGGCGTAACGTAATTATTGACAGGTGGAAAGGAAGGCACTGGCTCTCAGTATAGGAATTACGAGGAACCGTTCAATGAGTAATGCAACACTCTTTTTTTTTTCCTGAAAGCAGGTTGGTTTTATTCGAGGTTCCAATACATCATATTATTCCCCACTCTTTTGGCAACGAAACTGTTTATCAACATAATCTGCGTTCAATGCGACAGCCTTACGTCACTTCACTGGGATGGCCTGAATGCCTGCATGGTGCGACTCTAGTGATCGATGTCGGTGCCGACGTCTTGCCGTATCAATAACAGCCCCATCGTCCACGTACTGCCTCCCTCGCAGTGCGTTCTACCTTGGGCCACAAAGATGAAGGTCGGAAGGCGAAGGAACAAGTAGGCACGGGCCTCTGAGTATCCCAAGTGGTGGAAGAGTGTGCCAGCACTACCGACAGTGGCGTCCGGTTGAGCAGCGAGCTGTTTGATTGTGATCCGTCGATCACCACGAATGAAAGTGTGCCGTCGGCCGGCACGCAAGAGATCGGACAGGTTGCGATGATGACAGACGCCTCTCATGACGTCTCACCGAGTTTTTGTTCACTGCAAAGTCTCCGTAGACATTTTGCAAGCACCTATGAATACCTGCGATTCTCTGGTTTTCCGCCAAAAGAAACTCAATCACACCTCTCTGCTGGGAACGCACCTCCGCTACAGGCTATGTGTAGTGCCGATACCTATCGGAACTTCACGAAATTACAGCGGCTGCAACGGAAATATTCCACGATGTCCCACAACAAATTCCGCAGTTTTAACTGAAATTGATCGAGGAAAAAATGTGCTGCATTACTTATTGGACGCCGCTCATAAGCAGTATGACGTCAGCTTGTATGGGCCGAAGTTCCTACTCATTACCGACCACAAACCGCTAGCTTCCTTATTCGGTCCTGTTCCCGAGCTGTAGCATAAGACTATCTTTATTATGATATTCGATGATTTATCGAGTATCATAATTACTGAGGAAGGGCGCCTACCTCTGCAGTCAGTGCACAGACGTATCCGACAGCTCTGATATTCGATAGCGGTCCACTGCTGAGTATACAAATGCGAATGAACTATCGCTATTGCCAGTCGGAACCTGATGGGAGGGTCTCCATTCCGGCTTGGACGATGCCTTGTAGCAGACTTTGCTGTATTTTGCTTCGACAGCGAAGGACGTCGTGGCCGCTACGGACGTCGATCTGTTTTTCTGAAAAATCGTCCAATTTGGGCGGCCAGAGCACACCCATTCGGGAGCGCATTCGGCGTGGCGTATGTCTTTTCTCCTACGTGGTCGAACCGGCGTTGTCCGTAGGTCCTCATGCTTGCCAGGATGGAGCAAAGCTGTCGTGTGGTTGTCACCTGACTTTGCGTCCTCGCATACTCCAGCTCTGGCATGCGTCGAACGGGACATGACTCGGAAGGAGGCTTTGGCATGCCTTCGTGTTAACTGATCGGGTACTTCTTTCTCTTATGAAACTGGTATCTTTAGTTTCTCGTACGAACAGCATGCGTCTTTACTGATCGGCAACTTTTTTCTCTTTTTTTTTTATAAAATTGGTGTCTTGAGTCTCCCATACGAACAGCATATATCGTATGTAAGCTGTGACTCGCACATTGAAGAATAAGCAGAAAAGGAACCATTTGGACGTTCGTTTTGCTTGCGCAGTGTTAGTCTTCACTTCTCGGCATGGTTTCTATGTGGTGTCATAATCACATACTGGGAAAAAAAGTGTGGTCTCGCTGGTGCAACTTTTGCGTCAATTTATTGCCCACTTTTCTCTCGGTAAGTAAAATACGACTTCTGTGCTAGCTCTTGTGCGTCTGACACTAAGGACGATATTGGGATCAGGTATCTTATGTGGCGTATGACAACACTAAAACCAGCCAAATTTCCTGTCGTCTCTCTCTGTCTGTTTCTTTCTTTTTTTTAGCACACACTAAGTTCCACCCATAACTGTGTTTTGGTTGTTATAAAATGCGCTAACGATCGCAAGCTCCGATCGTGTGAACGCGCATCTAAGGATTTCGGAAGCAAGTCTATTGGTTCCGAGCATCGTCGAACCGAAAGCGGGAACTCATGCAACTCACTGCCGAGAATGGCACTATAGCTCACTCAGCTACGGCAATACAGTACTTTTGATATGGAATTACTAATGAATAAAAGCATTGCTATTGGTACTTGACCTATCATAACAAAAAGTATTTACACTGTCGCCTGAAATTAACTTGGATAATTTTGAAATAATTACGATGTAAGTCCAACTGAACAAACTTCGTCGCAGAATAAATCCATTACAGCAGTGGCGTACGTGAGCAACATTTGCAACACATTTCAATTACGTAATTCTGCATGATGTTTTCTGATGTAAATACACCCTGCGATTACTGAATATAGCAGGCCTGAATCACTGTGTTCAACAATTTTGACAGAAAATTCTTAATACAATTACTGTAACAACGAAATGACGTTGAACACGAAAATATATAGACGTTACAGCGCAGTAATACTTACCTTCATAAACTCATTTTTGGATGAATTACGCAAATGTGAAAAACAAAACTTTAAAACCGCTGAAACCACTACGCGAGATCAGCTTTTGAAACAACACCAAGTCATCAGGTGTTCACATCACCACCTGTGATGATTGCCAGTTAGGTATATAAACCAAGCTGGAAGCTCCTTTGACGTTAGGCTTAAGGCAAATATTTCTGGCTCGGGTTCCACTTCTGCCCTGAGATCGCATTTATCCGCATTGGGAGACTCAGTTTATGTTATTACATCTGGTCTTTCAATTCTGCATACGGAACGCAAGGGTACTTTCCTAACAGCTTGGGAGAGCTGGAGATCTTTCGTGTCTTAAGAAAATCTTCAAACCAAATCTCTTAATTCTCAAACTGGATTAAAGCATTAAGCCATTTTGGCTAACTTCGATTACTTAAATAAATAGCCTGGTTCACTAACCTTGTCACCCTTACCTCCTCTTTCTTGATGCCGTTGCTCGATCTACTTTCCTTTTGGAATATAAAAATTTAAAATTTTTAAAAAATTGTAAACTTTTTAAAGTTTTTTTGAATCCTAAAGGTTATGTTTATAAATAGTCCACAAGTTTTAGGCTTTTATCCCTATATCTGTGAGTTACTAAGTTGACATTTGCTATCGTTCTTCAAAATAGTTCAAATGGCTTTGAGCACTATGGGACTATGAGGTCAT
The DNA here is from genome assembly GCF_021461395.2 of Schistocerca americana. Classification (NCBI taxonomy): domain Eukaryota; kingdom Metazoa; phylum Arthropoda; class Insecta; order Orthoptera; family Acrididae; genus Schistocerca; species Schistocerca americana. The sequence continues at coordinate 554,326,261 of NC_060119.1, read as the reverse complement.
CAGTCGCCTAGAACTTAGAACTACGTAAACCTAACTAACCTACGGGAATCACACACATCCATGCCCGAGGCAGGATTCGAACCTGCGACCGTAGCGGTCGCGCGGTTCCAGACTGAAGCGCCTAGAACCGCTCAGTCACACCGGCCGGCGCTATCGTTCTTAATATGTTTATTTTTGTGCACCCGGTTCCCAACAGTTTCCCTAAAATTTATGGGATGTTATCTCCGCTTCCGCGGATGCGCATCTTCCTTCGCGACCTCTATTTTGATATCCTGTCAGTTCGTGTATGGCAGTCGCAGGGTTCTGTCCTGGCGCTTCTTCAACTGATGTACTGTTTATTGTAGATTTCGTCTTTTTTCCTCCTCCCTTCTCTTACAGTGCCTTTTATAAACTTTTCTCTCGCTCCATTTGTTCATAGCGTCCACATTGTAAAGAAAGGGTTGGGAATGGACTGTAATACTAGCTTGACCACTATAATGTAAAGCCACGCAGGGTAGTCGTGCGGTCTCAGGCGTCTTGCCATGGCTTGCGCGGCTACCCCCGTCGGAGGTTCGAGTCCTCCCTCGGGCATGGGTGTGTGTGTGTGTTGTCCTTAGCGTAAGTTAGTTTAAGTTAGATTAAGTCGTGTGTAAGCCTAGGGACCGATGACCTCAGCAGTTTGGTCCCATAGGAACTTACCACAAATTTCCAGAAACTATAATGTAAATATTCAGTCTTGAGGACACCTTTTATCACTGTGCTTTTGGTATTTGGGTTATATTGTTCACGGTCTCATACTTCTTTTTATTGAGATTTGCACCTGATTATGTAATTTAAATTACGAAACGAGTCGTGTCTTTAATAAAGGATTTACAACAGCAACAGCGGTTTTTATTCACCATGTTGAAGCAACTCTGAAATACTGTTTTCAACAGACAATAAAGTAGAAGTAAAAGCAGTTTTTTTGCATTAAACTTCTTGACGGCTTGCATTCAGATGAAGTTCAATAACTACTTTCAAATAAAGGAATGAGGCTGAAGACCTGATACTATGCAAACTGACTGTTACTTAATTTTGAGTTGCTCTCGAAGTTTTCAAAGGAACTTTAGTATTCGTACAAGGCGAGACAAAGACACGAATCGTCACTGTGGGCGCGAATGTAAAGTACAGGAACCGACGGTGGCTCGACAACGAGCCGGGAGCTGAACCCCGGAAGGAGGAGTGAAACTCGACGTGCGGGTCAATCTACGGGTAGCTGCGACTCAAAACACCGCTTAAAGACCGAGTACGGAGGAAGAAACAACACGAGACCTGCACAAGCGACTGACAACTGAGCACATGGAAATAGAGCATTGCGTGAGGCGGAGTCGTGGTCAGCGAGCGTTGAAACCAGCGTCAGAAATGCGGGGCAGGCCTGGTGTCGCTGGCAGGTAAACAAACACCTGGTCAGTGGCTCTGCCCAGCCGTACTCTGCCCGCGCCCTCCGTTAGTCGCTAGTCGCTCATCTGGATTGGTCTTAGGTGATGTGGAGACGCTTGTCCTCAAGTTGATGTGAAGAAAGTTATTTTCGTAACAAGACTGGCCTCTGGCGATGTGGACGTGAGTTGTCCTCAATCTGTTCAATCTACATCTGGGAAACTACGATCATAACCATAGGACGAAACATAATCGCCCAAAGACACGCCTTACTAGGGACGCTCAAGCCCCTATGGCAAGCCGAAGGCACGCGAACAACGCAAATATCGGTGAACCCCTGCGTCTCAGCAAAACTGACACACTACTAGCTGGACGCACACAGTCGCCCAATCGGTAACAGCAGGGAAGCCAATTTGCACATTAAACACAAGCAAAACCCACATAACTTTCATACTGTGCGATAGATTCTGTGACCAATCGACCATTCATGTGACAAGCATGTTACAGGTTCGCAGACACTGCAGCTAACCCAGAAGATATCGTCGGCGCCCATCCTGAGGAGAACTTCTCATCGATTTGAACTGATACTTTTTATACCGAATCTGAGCTACGACATTGGTACTGAGCGTTGCACGACAGGCCATAACTAAGATAACTTTACCCTTGCATGATCTCTCGGAGCAAGCGAGAAAACGTGACACTACTGTTACTACCTGTCCAGACTGCCTCGGCGGTTTTCTTCTCTTTGCGTTCGCCTTGGAACTTTTTTCCCTCTGCTCTTAAACCCCCTACATTTCAATTGCTTTCGTCCACTTTCTGTCACATCGACGGGCCCGTGTTTGTGGGTAATCCTACTCAGAAGCACGGACAACATCGCAGGCCGCATCCTGCGAATTCTTCGATTAAAACTCACAAACGCAGCGGTGACAGTAGAACTCATGTGATGATCATCATGCTGAAGCGGGCGTGGAGGCGATTGCCCACCTGAAAAAAAAGGAAAACTGCGGACGAAATTATTCTCGCAGCAGGTCCGGCCAACCTTCTTGTCGGCCTGCAGTGTTGTCGATGGCTCAGTTCCAGGACGAGCTGATGGCGGGACTGGTCCCGACTTCTCTTAGAAGGCGTGAGCAGTCGCCGGATTCTGTCTCGTAACTGCGGGATACCAGTTTCTTATTGCAGCAGGCGAATCGAATACCGAGTTTCACTGCTCGGTTCTGCAGTATCTGCAGTCCTGCGATATGAGTCAGCGGTCTTTCCCCACATCACGGCGGCGTACTCTAGCACTAGTCTCACCCGCCCTCCGTGATAGGATTCAATGCTGTTGTGCTGCAATAACCACACCAGCTCTTCTGCATCCATCTCGATGTCTTCTGGCGGGGGAAGGCCACGCACGGCCGAGGACGTCCGGGACGTGCCGTGACCTGCGTCGCAGGCGCGAGATTCCCCGACCGCGGGTCGACCACCGAAGCAGACAGCGCTGATGCTCCTTGCTCCGCCGGAGGGACGGAAATCTGCGGATGCTGGGGTAGCAGTTGGTCCACCTGCGGCGTCGACGGCACGGGGCACGCTCCGACCTGCTCACAGCTACACGAGAGACGGCACTCTTGCACCTGACGCCAGCGCGCCGCTGGGGGAGCAACACCCTTCCATCACTCTCTGCCCCCCATTGGTTGGCGCCACGTATACACGCCGGAGGACGTTGAACTGACGTGACCTCACTACATACGACTCTGATTGGCCGGTGCGTCTTTCTAAGCAGCCACAGTTCAAGGCTTCGCTCCAGATTGAGTGCATCTATAAAGTTATCATTATTAGTATAGAAGACTGGAGTGGTGACAATACATCGTCATAGCAAGCCGCTACTAAACATTATTAACATTCAGTTACTTATATAAGTGTGTCAGCATTCAAGATCATATGTCTGTATGAAGAACAGTACTCTAATTGTGTATAATTCAGCCCCTTAGAAGAACCCACAGCATTCAAAACTATCTGTAACTCAGTTATTAAGTATACATAGTATAAATAAACTCATTGATGTGTAACCTCACTGAGAAAACACTTGTCACCATGCCCATAGAGAGAGAGACTATGTTATTGTCGCCTCTCACTTCTTCACCACACAGAACAGAAACAGAACCTGTAAAATTTGAAAATTTGTGGTAAGTTGCTATGGGACCAAACTGCTGAGGTCATCGGTCCCTAGACTTACACGCTACTTAAAGTAACTTACGCTAAGGACAACACACACACCCAAGCCTGAGGGAGGACTCGAACCTCCGACGACGGAGCCGCGCGAACTGTGGCAAGCCGCCCTAGACCGCGCGGCTACCCCGCGCGGCCACAACCTGTAGAAACCAACTTTCACAAGTACTGCAGCTTTCAGATAAGCAATCAAAACAAAATAAATAAAAGGAACATGTCGCAACTTCTAGGCCTAAAATAGAAAACCAGCTATGAATTTTGTGTGATATTTCCACGGAAATAATTCTCGGCCACAGAAGAAGACACACAGTTGACGGAACATGTTTGGGTAAATATAAAAAGGAAATACATTGTGTAGTGCGGAAATAGTTGGTTAAAAACCCACTGAATAGAAACAAAGCGATGAACAAGTGAGCGGCGACCGTAAAATAGCGTCTCTCTACGAGGACGGTGACAGAAGTGTTTTCTCAAACCTCATTTTTGTGTAAAAATCAGCGAACGAATGTCAGAGTGAAATACAAAGAAAACACACGAAAGATGCGCAACTGGACGAGAAACGTGACTATATGACGTACCTTTTTGTGAGTAGTGGTTGTGTGTTTTTCAGAATCAACGACTGTTCTACGCAGATTTCTCCCACTACTTTGCAGTGACATGTTGTCAAACGAAGAACGACTTAAAAACATTCCGACCCGTAGATATCAACATTCACGAATAATGTAGCTTTCGGATTAGGAATCGAAACAAAATAAATAAAAAGCACACGACATAGCTTTTAGGCCTAAACAAGAAAAGAGCCATGAACTTTGTGTAATAATTTTTTAAAAAGGTCGAGGCCCAGAGCATTGACACATAGGTGACGAAATACGTTTGGGTAAACAGGAAATGGAAATACGCTGTGTAGCGCGGAAGGAGGAATTTAAGAACCGAAATTTAAAGACTTGCCAGTGCACAATAACATATCTTTCCTGAAGAATGTCTTGGAAAATGATATGCTTCCAAGTACATCCTCAATAAGCATGGTGTCACAGGGTAGACAGCCGCGTGGTCTCAGGCGCCTTGTCACAGTTCGCGCGGGCGCGGCTCCCCCCGTCGGAGGTTCGAGTCCTCCCTTGGGCATGGGTGTGTGTGTGTTATCCTTAGCATAAATTAGTTTAAGTTAGATTAAGTAGTGTGTAAGCCTAGGGACCTATGACCTCAGCACTTTGGTCCCATAGGAACTTACAAAAAAAAAGAAACCAGGGTTGATAAGCTAAGAGCAGAGTGCGTGTAGGAAAAGAAGTCACAACTACCGCAGGCCAGTAACACACAGAGAGAGAGAGAGAGAGAGAGAGAGAGAGAGAGAGAGAGACAGACAGAGAGACAGAGAGATATAAATCGGATAGATGTGCTGAAGGATGGGGACAGAACCGTCAATGATGTCGTTCCAATTTAGCGAAGAACAAAATGTTGCAGACGCACAATAATAATCTGACACAATTCTGTAAGAAACCTGTACTCAGTTCACGTTAACTGCACAGCTGCCATAATGACATTGGTTGTTTTTTTTTCATGTCTATAATCCTACGATCTACCCGAAAGCACTTACGAATTACACGCAAATGAGATCCAACTGCTAAGTGATTACGTTGGTAAACGCCAGCACATGAAAGCCGAAAACTGAAGAGGGAACGAATGGACGCAATAAAAACACATAGTGACGTTTGCCAAGCGCTGGCTGAAGGTCCACTCCCAGATAACCTCGTGCTTTTTTTTCGTATTTTTCTTTGATTTCTTGTTTGTCGTGTCCAGCTGCAGCAAACTAGTTGAATCCAGACAACAGGGCAGAGGGCTTACAACATGCTGTCGGTTGATGTTAACCACAAAGATGCAGCTTCCAGGAAGAATGGCAGCAGAGTTGCGTATGCTTTAGCAGTAACACAGCTGGAAGGAAACTGAACATAGGAAAACAGCGTGCAGACGGGGACGTCCCCGGCTTAAATGGCTGCGGTGATGTCAGACAAAAGAAAACAACTAAGGGAAAGCTCAGTTCTGCACACGGATATACTTTCATCACGAGATTATAGCCCAATAAAACGTCTATAACTGATGTCATGCTAGTAAACACCAGTAAATCCAACGCTTTAATTTCGCAATAGAGACAATCGGTAATGCGAAACCTCTCAGCAGGGACGGACATAGAGACAGACAGCGACGAACGCACGGTTGGCGAAAGCTTCAGCGACTGACATGCTCAAGTAGTTCATCCATACTTCTTGAGATGTTTTGGAGAAATTAAGGAGCAGTTACCCTTGCAAGCTTTTCTTTCCTTTTTTCTACATCTACATCTACATCTACACGGTTACTCTGCAATTCACACTTAAGTGCCTGGTAGAGGTTTCATCGAACCATTTTCATATTACTTCTCTACCATTCCACTCTCGAATGGCGTGTGGGAAAAAGGAACACCTAAATCTTTCCGTTCGAGCTCTGATTTCTCTTATTTTATTATGATGACCATTTCTCCCTGCGTATGTGGGTGTCAACAAAATATTTTCACACTCAGAAGAGAAAGTTGGTTACTGGAATTTCGTAAATAGATCTCGCCGCAAAGAAAACCGCCTACGTTTCAGTGACTGCCACTCCAACTCGCGTATCATATCAGTGACACTCTCACACCCATTGCGCGATAACACGAAACGAGCTGCCCTTCTTTGCACTTTTTCTCTCATCTTTCGTTCTTCAGGACAACCAGAGTATTTTGCAGAACAGCTCTATTAAAAACTCCACTCAACAGCTACGTACTAGTGTCAACAAGTTCGCCGGCCGCGGTGGCCGTGCGGTTCTAGGCGCTCCAGTCCGGAGCCGCGCTGCTGCTGCGGTCGCAGGTTCGAATCCTGCCTCGGGCATGGGTGTGTGTGATGTCCTTAGGTTAGTTAGGTTTAAGTAGTTCTAAGTTCTAGGGGACTGATGACCACAGCAGTTGAGTCCCATAGTGCTCAGAGCCATTTGAACCATTTTTTTTGTTAACAAGTTCCTCAGGTAACTTCACATAAATTATGGGTCAACATCTTCAATAGTAATGCTGCATATATATTTGCTATCATTCTCCACTTGAGCCCAGGCTCAGTTCATGATGACGTCACCTGGCAGATGTTAAAATGTCTCTAATCCTCATTCATATTCTCCTACTTCTCTTTCGTGTCCTTGACCTTTAGATACATTATTAAGGATGGAAGTAACGAAAATTAGGTTTAACGTGCCCTCGGCATCGAGGTCATTAGAGACCGAGCACAAGCTCGGATTGTGCCAAGTATGAGGAAGGAAAGCGGTCGTGCCGTGCCCTTTCGATGGAACCATCCTGGAATTTTCCTGAAGCGATTTAGGGAAATCACGGAAAACCTAAATGTGGGTGGCCGGACGCAGGTTTGAACCGTCGTCCTGCCGAATGCGAGTCCAGTGTGCTAACCACTGCTCCACCTCGCGTCGGTGAAACATTAATACCCGTACTCTTGCAGTGAGAGCGGAGCACTCCGAGGCACTCGTTCGAGCTGAGCGGCTACACCCCCACAGCTGTCTGTGGACTATTGAGTCTCCGACATGAGAGAAGTGGGCGTAGAAAGGCCGCACAAATACGCGCCAGAGATAGTCCGCAAGTGTCGTTGACGAAGAGTTCCCAGGAAGAGAAAACTGTTCTGTGCATAAATTAGAATGGATTTACATTACTGTTTCAGACAACTGGTGCCACTCCTGTGTCCAGTGTCGTTATTTTCACTACTGGCCGCGACGACAGTTCGTAGAGACCCAGAGTAATGGTACGCGACGTGGCTGCACAATCCTGCACGGCACAGCGAATACTATGTCTGTCCTTTCGAGCGCTAGTCGCGTGGGCCGATTGAGATTTTGCACGGACTTGGGTATGGCTCTCCTGAACTTAACTGAGTCCTCATTCCCATGACAGTCGTGGTATCCTGACCAAAGCGGATTGATAAACTGTAGTCACGACATTTATTTCCTTCTTCCACGAGTCACGACACGATCTTCTCACGAACAACATTCAAATATGATGTCTTTCCTTATTAGCAGGATGTATTTGCCTTTCCTATCTGTTGTGTGCGGTTGCACTGAACAGCTAGTAATTTGTATATCCAAGACGTGGTACACTTGATGCCAATGTGACGTTTGTTGTACGGCGCCGTCGTATTGCTCCACTTATAATGGCGATCGGTGTACATTATTTATAGAGGGTGATCAAAGAGTACCGGTGTACGGCCGTTGTTGAAGCATATATCCGACGTAACGAGACTACGACGCAGGTATACAAGCATCGACATGTAGGAAAGGGATTACTGTGGCATTCGTGTCTTCCTGACGTGTGAGCGGTAAATGCGGAAACGTGAACTATGTAGATGTCATTACCTAATGCGTTCAAACAGGAGCAACGTGCTGTTAATATTTTCTTCGCTGCCGGAGGAGAAACACCGTTAGACATCCGTCTGAGAGTGTAGAATGTGCACAGAGCAGCACGTCTATCGAAACCACGGTTGTGGTGCAATGGTGCACCAAGGGTGCTGTTGCTTCACGATTTGGTACGTCCCCTCATCTCAAATATCTGAACGCAGAAGTTAAGCGAACTCAACTGAGATACAATTGAGCACCAGTCCTGATCTCTACCCATGCGATTATCAAGCGTTCGGTCCCTTTAAAAAGGGCTTGAAGCGTCGACGAGTGCAGTCGAACGATGATGTGCAGCAGCCAGTTACGGTGTTTTACCAAACGGGTATTTTCAAACTGTTGCGACGATGGGATCATTATCTCAATGCTTACAGCGATTTTTGCTTATTTGGCATACCGATTCTGGATTATACGGCCTTCGACGAAATCTTTTGATCGCCCCTTATACGTCTGCAGCTACAGACACGCTTCGAAAGACGCTTTACAATTTTTCTTTGGAGGACACTTCTGTTTCTACTGTCATTTTTCCTGCCCTGTTCCATTTGCGAATGGTGCTTGTGAAGAATGATTGTCGGTAAACCTCCATGTAAGCTTTAATGTCTCCATTTCTGTTGAACGAATCATTCAGCTGGATGTACAAGTACGTGGGAGGAGGTAAGTTATCGTCCGACTCATCTTCGAGCCCACGCTCTCGGCACTTCGGCAGTTAATCTCTCTGTGGCGAACAACGCCTGTCTTGTAGCGTCTGCCACTGAGTTCGTTGAGCGTCTTCGAGACGCTCTCGCTCTTACTAAATGATACTGAGACGTTACGCGCGGCCGTTCGTTGGATCTTACCCTCCTCTTCTGATTGTCCAAGCTAGTTACAGTCGCAGAGTGTTGAGCAGCAATACTCAAGAACCGGTCGGGCAAGTGTGTCGTGAACCAGTGGACGAATTACATTTCTTTAATTACAATTCTTCCAATGAATCACAGCATCGTATCTGGGATGTCATCCAGGCATCTATAGCTCCTAATTTGTTTTATGCGGTCACTCCATTTTAGGTCGATCCAGATGGTTGATACCAGATATTTTACGGGTACGTAGTTGTTGTTTCCACTGATTTGTCGCCAGCAGTTTCAGGGACAGCGATGGATATATTCACTTATTTACACACTCTAAGACAAACAAAAAACGACGCATCACGAAGGAATTATCCAAACGGGACGGCAATCGGTAGATGTGATGTACAAATGATTAAAATTTCAGAAAAATTGGATGATTTAATAAAGAAAAAGAGCTTTATAAATTGAGCAAGTAAATAACGCATTAGTCCGCCTTTGACCCTTATACAAGCAGTTATTCGGTTTGGCATTGATAGATAGGGTTTTGAAGGTTCTCTTGAAGGGAATCATGCCAGTTTCTGTCCAACTGGCGCGTTGGATCGTCAGAATCCCTAGCTGGTTGGAGGGCCCCGTCATAATGCTCCAAACATTCTCAACTGGGGAGAGATCCGGCAACGTTGCTGACCACGGTAGGGTTTGGCAAGCACGAAGACAAGCAGTAGAAACTCTGTCCTTGTGTGAGGAGCATTAACTTGCTGAAATGTAAGCCCAGGATGGCTTGCCATGAAGGGCAACGAAATGGGCCATAGAATATCGTCGACGTACCGCTGTGCTGTAAGGGTGCCGCGGATGACAACAAAAGGGTCCTGCTATAAAATGAACCGCTACTGGTTGTCGGGCCGTAAGGTGGGAGGGAGTCACGTTGGTATCCCACTGGCGTCTGGGGCGTCTCCAGACACGTCTTCGCTGCTCATCAGGGCTCAGTTCGAAGTGGGACTCACCACTGAAGACAACTGTACTCCCGTCGATGAGATTCCAGGCCAAATCGTACCTTGGCGAGCAAGGTTGCCGGATCTCTCTTTAACCGAGAACGTTCGGAGCATTATGAGCGGGGTACTCCAACGACCTCGGTTCAAATGGTTCAAATGGCTCTGACCACTATGGGACTTAACTTCTGAGGTCATCAGTCCCCTAGAACTTAGAACTACTTAAGCCTAACTAACCGAGGCAGGATTCGAACCTGCGACCTTAGTGGTCGCGCGGTTCCAGATTGTAGCGCCTAGAACCGCTCGGCCACAACGGCCGGCCAACGACCTCGGTATTTTGACGATGTAACACACCAATTGGGCAGAATTTGCACGACATCCCTCAGGAGAACATCCAGCAACTCTACCAGTTCAAAATGGTTCAAATGGCTCTGACCACTATGAGACTTAACTTCTGAGGTCATCAGTCGCCTAAAACTTAGAACTACTTAAACCTAACTAACCTAAGGACATCACACACATCCATGCCCGAGGCAGGATTCGAACCTGCGACCGTAGCGGTCGCCCGGTTCCAGACAGTAGCGCCTAGAACCGCACGGCCACTCCGGCCGGCACTCTACCAGTCAGTGCTTGCATAAGGATTAGAGATGGACCAACGCATTATTGACTTTTTCAATTTGCACAGCTGTTTCTCTTGAATAGGCCTAAATCATCCAATTATTCCGAAATTGTAATCTTTTGCTTGTCTGTACATGTACCTACATCTACCGATTTCCGTTCCATTCCGACAATTCGTTAGTGGTGCGTCTTTTTTTTTCTCTCTCTTAGAGTGTATTTATTTACGTTGAGTGTGAACTGCTAGTCTCAGTACTACCGTCGATTCTCTGCAGGTCTTCCTGCATTTCGGTACACTCTTCTGGCTTTTATCTTTCCTATAGACAGCAGTATTTTCTGTTAACGTCCTCTCTGAAATTCCAATGTTGTCCATAGATGGTTCATATGTGACTGTGATGAATGTAACAGCCCTACAGCACACCCTTCAGATATACCGAAAATTACCTTTATATCTAACAATTTCGGCCCATTAAGAAGGAAGTTCTGAATCCAGTCTCAAAAAAATGGTTCAAATCGTTCTGAGCACTATGGGACTCAACATCTTAGGTCATAAGTCCCCTAGAACTTAGAACTACTTAAACCTAACTAACCTAAGGACATCACACACACCCATGCCCGAGGCAGGATTCGAACCTGCGACCGTAGCAGTCCCGCGGTTCAGGACTGCAGCGCCAGAACCGCTAGATCACCGCGGCCGGCCTCCAGTCTCAAATTTAGTTCGATACTCTGTAGGCTCTTATTGCATTCACTAAACGGCAGTGCAGAACTGAATTGAATGCCTTCTGAAAATTAATGGACACGGCCATCATTCTGGCGGGGCTTACCTACGGCGCTAACGGACGAAAAGAACGAGCTGAGCTTCGAAAGATTTCTGTGTGCTGAATCCATTTAGATTTTTTTTAAGAGACCAGGTTTTCATTTTCCGAAAACCTCATCAGGCCAAAGGATAAAATATGTTCTTTAATTCTGCGTAGAACTGAGGCCAGCGATATAGACATATACTTGTGCTCATTACAACACATTACATTTATTTATCTAGAAGTCCAGTTTCCATCGTTGCACCAACACTTATGTTCATATCTTCCTCTAATAGTTTCCTCTGTAGATGACGTCGGAGAGGTAAAAACGTGTCTGCCTGACTGTGTGTACGTACCGCGAGTATCAGCGGTCCTACCACTTTTCCGTGAGGGACACCGGATGTTGCTTTCGCTTCTGATGAAGTCTTCCGACTAAAAACGACGACTGTTCTGTTCTTCCGTAAACGCGTACTTTGTTACTTTGCCGATGATGCTGCTGTCTGTAGGCAGGTTGCAACGCCACAGCACTGTGGGCAAATGCAGGAAGGCCTGCAGAGGATCAGTGAATGCAGAGGGCGGCACTTGGCTGTGGATGTAAATAAGTGTAACGCATTGCGCATAAGCAGACGAAGTAATCCACTACTGTTTCTTTACACTATTGACGACAAATTCGTTGATACTATAGCTACCGTAAAACACCTAGGAGTTACTACCCCGAGTGACCTAGAGGGAATGACTATATAGTCCGATTAAAATTTCTTGACAGTTGACGTCTATCAGTTGCCACTACAGTGCAGCAGCATCGGCTGCCGGCTACCGTTCGGTTATAGGCGACGCATAAACACGGCCGGTCGGTCCACAAACACGGTTACCGTGCATCAGGGAGCAACGTTGGGAGTGGCCGCCGCGAGTTATGTCGGAGAGCGAGATGCTCTGTCGACAGCTGATATTAAGTGACCAATGACTGGACTGCGACACACGACGCGTATTGTAACCCTGAGTTTAAACTCGTGTCCTAACGTAACCACAACCTCACGATGTGCATTGTACCAGAGAAAACGGTGGTCAAAAATCAGCGGCAGTACTAAAATAGCTTGTTCACGGCGATTAAAGCTAACTTCTTCGCACCTGAAAGTATCCTCTCACTGGCTACACGAGTTGCCGCGTTACCAACCGATGAGCTGTCCTGGTTCGCACTTCGTCGCAGTTTACGAGTATTATAGGCGATGCAGCCAGATTCCAAACGAAAAAGGAATGATACGAAGACAAACATGAGCGAATAAAAAAGACAATTCGATGATAAAAATGACGCGGAACAGTATAACAAATTAAAAAATACATTTAAACCAATTAATCGAATAAAAATAAAAACAAGTCTTTTGATAACATTTACAAATTTTAAAAAATTCGTTTAATTGACGAAATTCGGAGCTAAGACCTACATGCAGGTTCGTGCGTTAACCAGTGTGCTACGGCACTACCCTGCGTCAATATGTTAGATAATGTGAGTCTGGTACCGCAATCGCAACAGTGTAGCTATCAAAAATTTGGCTTCGTGCAATGTCATGCTTATCTCATGTAAGCCGATCTCGATGATTATAATAACTGTATATGTGACGGTGAATCGCGTTTTGTATGGAAGGATACAGTTGTGTTTGGTTAGTGCTGTGTATGAAACATCTACATGGATACTCTGCAAATCACATTTAAGTGCCTGGCAGAGGGTTCAATCGAACCACTTTCACAATTCTCTATTATTCCAATCTTGTATAGCGCGCGGAAGGAACGAACACCTTTATCTTTCCGTACGAGCTCTGGTTTCCCTTATTTTATCATGGTGATTGTTTCTTCCTAAGTGAGAAGATTCCGTCGCAACGAAAAACGCCTTTGCTTCAATGACATCCAGCCCAAATCTTGTATCATTTCAGTGACACTCTCTCCCATATTTCGCGATTATACAAAACGTGCTGCCTTCTTTGAACTTTTTCGATGTACTCCATCAGTCCTATCTGGTAAGGATGCTACAACGCGCAGCAGTATTCTAAAAGAGGGCGGACAAGCGTAGTGTAGGCAGTCGCCTTAGTAGATCTGTTACATTTTCCAAGTGTCCTGCCAATAAAACGCAGTCTTTGGTTAGCCTTCCCCATAACATTTTCTATGTGTTCCTTCCAATTTAAGTTGTTCGTAATTGTAATTCCTAGGTATTTAGTTGAATTTAAGGCCTTTAGATTCCACTGATTTATGACGAAACCCGAAGTTTAACGGATTTATTTTAGCACTCATGTGGATGACCTCACTTTTTTCGTCATTTGGGGTCAACTGCCAATTTTCGCACCATTCAGATATCTTTTCTAAGTCATTTTGCAATTTGTTTTGATCTTCTGATGACTTTATTAGTCTATAAACGACAGCATCATCTGAAAACAACCTAAGACGGCTGCTCAGATTGTCTCCCAAATCGTTTATATAGATAAGGAACAGCAAAGAGCCTATAACACTACCTTGGGGAACGCCAGAAATCACTTCAGTTTTATTCGATGACTTTCCGTCAATTACTACGAACTGTTACCTCTCTGACAGGAAATCACAAATCCAGTCACATAACTGAGACGATATTCAATAAGTACGTAATGTCACTACAAGCCGCTTGTGTGGTACAGTGTCAAGAGCCTTCTGGAATTCCAGAAATACGGAATCAATCTGAAATCCCTTGTCAGTAGCACTCAACACTTTATGCGAATAAAGAGCTAGTTGTGTTTCACAAGAACGATGTTTTTCGAAGTGTTTTGTTAGCATTGTGTGCTTGTATGTGTGTGTGGTGGTTATCAAGTGTGATGAAATACGAAATAAATGGACCAGACCCAAGATTCGGGATCCAAACACATCAAGAGAGATAGCCAGACAAGTAACTGGAAGTAAAGTGACCAATTGTTGTGGCAATCCGACAGCGGCGAACGGTTCGGGCGTGACTTTCAGCGCTGTGATTGGATGAAACCAACTCCAACGTGTGAAGCGTCAACTATGAGGCTGAGATTCACTAGAATAATCTTTAGGAAAAGTAATTCATCCTCAGAAGATATGTTTAGAAAACAGTTGTTGGATGGACTTTTGAACATTGTTCAACAGTCTGGGAACCTTAGCAAGTAGACTCAATAGGAGAGATAGAAAAGACTCATTGAAGAGCGGCGCGTTTCGTAATGGGAGGCGTTGTGCATCAAGAGGTCGTTTAGTATTTAAGTTCCGAGAGAAGTAGTGTTTGCACAGGATGACATGAGAACCGCAGTCCTATCACGTACTACGCCTAGTTGTCTGAGTGAACACAGGCTGCGATCGTTTCTAGTTTTGTCGAGCGACAACTGTTTTTGTTAGTCATAACTATAAAGCACTGTTTTCGTTTATTTGTTGAATCCTCTATCTAGTTACTGATTCTTTATATAGTTACTGATTCTTTATGCTTAAGCTGATTGTGTGTGACCTCTGTTTTCCTATTGCAACGTCAAGAAACTTACGGACTCTATATAATGAAACTCAATGTGTACTCTTCTTGACTACGTCCGAAATTGTTCCAGAAGACGTAATTCTCACTCTGCATACAGCACAGGGGAATTTTCTCAAAAAATGGCAGAGTTGGACAGCATTCCATGTAGAAGAAAAACAATACGTCACTGCCTGCCCACCCACTGGTCAGCTCACATAGCCCGAATTGCTGACAGCTGAAGTGGAATGTTATACGAAACAGTTGCAGGAATGTTGTACAAACACAATGTCTGGCACCACAAACCCGTGTCGATCATGCTGTATCGGACTGGCACTGTCCTTTTCCAACTCATTCTATTAGAACGTCGTGATAGCTATCATCGATCGGTTTTTCTTCACAATATTCGTGAGAATGCTGCTGGCGCTCTGCGTATAACGAGCCCAGCTGAAGCCGTCGTCAAAAAAGCGGGTAATGATGAGGAAACGCGGATGTGGAGCACCGTAGCGCAGGTTTCACACTTGAGGTGATAGCTAATCGGCAGTTAAGGCATAATATGGGTTGTCAGGCGTTCTGCGATTCTCACATATCTACCACAGGACATTCTCCATGTCATCGTTGACAAGTTAAGTGACAACTTTCCTCAAACGACGTGAAAGCGGCTTTGTGCCAATCTGCAGATAATGCAAATGGCAATTTTTCCCAGAGCGCTTAAGTTAATTACAGCATAGCTCGATCAACTTGTCCGGCCTTGTCAGTCCTGATAACGTGAAGCGCATAACATTCCTGACAGCAGTATTCACGTCCAGATGAAACGCTGGCGCCGTAAAATAATGTTGCTTCCGTATTTTATGAGAAAACTGCCAAGTTCTTTTATTTCTTATTGACCAATGCTTTGCACTGTCGTAGAACGTTGACTCAGACTTGAGCGTCACTCAGAACTCTTACAACACAAACTCCCCATCGCAACCCCGTCAGATTTAGTCATAAAATGGCCTAGTGGATAGCCCGTCAAAACCTGAACACTGAGCAAGCATGAAAACAAGAAGAAGGTGTACTGAACTGTGGAAAAAGGAGCAAAGTAGAAACAGTGAACGTTCCAAGCCCATCGAGTTTACTTCTGTAGCAACGACGTCGTGTTTTGCGGTCACGGTGATAGGCTGTACATCCGTGTTCAAATCTCCCTCGTGCCCCAATTTTGTTCTTGTTTTTCGCAAAACTATGAACTGTAGGTCCGGTCAATGTCGTGTCTGTTCGCTGTATTCAAATTTATACCTGTGTAGTCATGTAACGTCCGTTTGCAACAGTGCGGTGTAGGGAAAAGACCTCTAGATTTACGTACCTCCTGTTTGAAAAGTACCTGACAAGTACGAGCAGGATTCGTGTTTTGTGGGTTCCGCACAAACTTAATTGGGTATATAGGTCAGGAGTTTGCAAAATTTTCCATTGACGGAACACCTTCTTTATTTTGAAGGTTAATAAAATTATTAAAGAAACGAGAAAAATTTAGAACAAACCGCCTTCAGTCACAAGTTGTGTTTATTTACTGCACTATGCATTTCGAGCCCTGGAGGCTCATCTTCAGGTGCTTTTTAGTGATTTACATCAGATTTTTTTTTAGTTGTTTGCCTGTTGATATTACATTTTTGTGTTACAACATGGTATATTGTAGATATAAGTTTAACAGCGTTAATAATATGAAACTAACCTACAGTTTAACGTTGTATGATGAACATCATACAATGTTAAACTGTAAGTTAGTTTCATATTATTAACGCTGTTAAACTTATATCTACAATATACCATGTTGTAATACAAAAATGTAATATCAACAGGCAAACAACTAAAAAAAAATCTGATGTAAATCACTAAAAAGCACCTGAAGATGAGCCTCCAGGGCTCGAAATGCATAGTGCAGTAAATAAACACGGCTTGTGACTGAAGGCGGTTTGTTCTTCATTTTACGGAAGTAAAACGGTCGCGGACGGAACACTGGAAAACAATGGATAAAATTAAGAGAAAAATTTATTTTATTCAGTGATTACTTCAAATTTAAATCATACTTACAACACAGAACTCTTAATACAATTAAAAAAACAGTTAGATTCGGCAAAATATCGAAAAAAGAACGCCATGTTATCAGCAGTTTTTCGAGAAGCACTTATTCACTTCCCGCGGAACGCCAGTGTTTCGTGGAACACATCTTGGGGAATCGTGACTTTACGAGTGTCAAAGTATATGGCATAAATGGCTATCTTTTGACTGCACTGCCTTAGAAGCTTAAATATTTTATACAGCCAAGGGACTGCAGAACCTAGAATTTGACATAGATTTCAACTTGATACCTCTATCCGTTCTTGAGAAAAAGAGGTCTGGACAGACAGACGACAAAGTGATCCTATAATGGTTCCGACTTAAACGACTGAGGTACGGAACCCCAGAAAACACTCTAAGAGCGAAAACGTGCAATTTTCTCCCGTGTCCCAGTCAGGAATGCAATACTAACGAGAAAAATGACAGTGCCACCCGTTCTCCATCTTCTTTGCTGTATAGTATCTGACTCTTTTGTATCATTTGTTTGTGCGCACTTGACAATTTTCTATAGTTACGCCTAATGTTCAAACAGATTTTATTGAACTTTAAGGACATACTACTCCAAACCGTCCCTAGACATACCTCTTGTATTGTATTCCGTACATTCCAGAACAAACTGCAAAAAAAAAAGTCTTCACGGAAAAAGTAATTTCGCGATCAGGCCGAGAGGACCACACGATTCCGATCGATCGCCGTGTCATCTTCTGCCATATGACGTCATTTGGAAGCAGTATTGAGGGGCGCGTGTCAGCACGACTCCCTTCCAGCGGCTGTCAGCTTTTCGGATCATGGAGCCACCATTTCTCATTCAAGAAGCTCTTAGATTGGCTTCACGTGGCTGAGCGCTCCCCGCTGCAATCTCCTACCAGGGAAAAATCCCTAGCAGTACCAAAAATCCGATTTTGACAATGATGACTGGAAAACTCTCTTTGAAATTCTGAACGTAACATTGTTAAAAAATACAGGGAGCGAAAGGGCATTTACGACTTTTAGAGAAACTCGATGGTAGTTATGAGTGTCGAGGCGCATGAAAGGGAAGCAGTGGCTGAGAAGGCAGTGAAGCAGTGTTGTAGCCTATCGCCGATGTCATTGAATCACTACAGTGAGCAAGCAGTAAAGGAAACTAAGTAATAATTTTAAGTAGGAATTCAATTTCAGGGAGAAGAAGTAAAAACTTTGAGACATGGCGATGACATTGTAACTGTTTTAGCGACCGCAAAGGACTTTAAAGAGCAAGTTGCTCAGAATGGACAGTGTCTTGAAAGAAAGATAAAAGATGATATGGAACATACTCGAATTAAATCAGACGATGCTGAGGGAATTAGATTAGGAAACGAGATACTTGCGGTAATTGGTGAGTTTCGTTATTTAGGCAGTAAAATAACTGACAAAGGTCAAAGTAGAGAGGATATAAAACGTAGACTGGCAACGGCAAGAAAAGCGTTTCTTAAGAATAGAAACTTGTTATAGATTTAAGTGGTAGGAAGTCTTTACTGAAACTATTTTTGTGAAGTGTAGCCGTACATGGAAGCGAAACAGGAGCGATAAATGGTTTGGATAAGAAGCTTTTGAAACGTGATGCTACAGAAGAATGCTGAAGATTAGATCGGTAGATTGCATTGGCAATGAGAAGGTACTGAAAGAACTGAGGGAAAAGAAATTTTTGACACAACCTAACTAGAAGTATTGATCGGTTGACAGGACACATTTTTAAAACATCAAAGGATCAGCAGTTTAGTACTGGACGGAAACGAGGGGGAGGAGAGGGTAAAAAATGTAAAAGGAGACCAAGAGATGAATACACTACGCAGATTCACAAGGATGTAAACTGTAGCAGTTATTCGGAGTCGGGGAGGTATGCAGAGGACAGAGTAGCATGGAGGGCTGCACCAAACCAGTCTTCGGGGTGAAGACCACAGGAACAACCAGGAATGCAACCGGGGTTCTCCGTTTGGCATCAAGACACGCTGACCAATTAGCTACGGAAGCGGGCTCAATGATCTTAATACAGGTTTCACAGCAATCTATGCACGTAGCATTGATATTTCTCCCAATTATTATCTTAATGTAACTCAGTGAGAAGTGTCACGAACAATACTATGCAGTTAAGCACCAGTTATGGACAACAAAACGCGTGAATAAAAACAAAAGTGTGAGCGAATGGATTGCTGAACATGCACTAGAAAAAAAAGAAGCCCTGAGAGCTAAATCGAGAAAAATTAAAATTTCTTTCCAAATCACAGGAAACATTTACAACAAAAAATGTATTTCCATCAAAAACAATGCGTATCATTACAGAACTGTTTTAAATAAGTGTGTCTTTACGTATGTGTCTAGGTGCCTAATCTTGTCAGATAAATATTTACTAGCAGAAATAGAAGGAAAAGATAGAAACATTTTATACATTGTACTGGGTCGAAATTATAAAAAGGAGCTCTACATAAAAAATTGAAACAAGAAATAATTATCTTACGGACTAGGAAGAAATATAGACACAATGCACAAACACAGAGTTTTGTTTTATGGCCTCGTAAGAAGAATGAATGACGCCAAGTGGACGAAACGCTTCTTCAACATCTTTGATTTTAAATCGAAACAAGAATATAGTGGTACATGAACTTAAAAATATCTAGAGAAAATCGTATACAGTCAGAAAATATACAAACCCGAAACATCTTCGGAGGAGCAGTGGAGACGTTTGGGGGTTTCCGAGACGAGAAACGAACGGCTGATGCCATATGATTGGACGAACGCCGTGCTAAACACAAGAGCATTTATGAAAAACGTTTGGATCAAACGAAAACTTAGAACAATTGCCATAATGGTTGTAAGCTTATCGTGGTCCTTAGACACCCGACTAAGTAATAAATAAATAAATAAATAAACTGATAGATATGGCTTACGGTTCGCTACACAGGGATGTTATCCTGCTGAAGTTTGCGCACAACTCAAATAGGACGATGCTGCAGGTATTTGAGTAGCAACTGATCATGAGTAGCCTTTCTGTTCGGTGTTTAATGTTATTTTGTCAGCTTTAATTGTACATTCAATTATTTTTGAGCATAAAATGACGCGTTCTTGGGGAACATTATGAGACCAGGTCATAGTGCTTCTACATCATTACACGTCCGCAACATAAGATTCATTTGCAGTCCTTCCTGCGATCCCTAAAAATGAGCAAAATCTCTTCACCTGTAGACAATTTACAACTGCTGTCAAGCAAATCAGGGAAACGTCTGAGGGTCGTTTCATTCGTATATAAATAAATAAATAAACTGATAGATATGGCTTACGGTTCGCTACACAGGGATGTTATCCTGCTGAAGTTTGCGCACAACTCAAATAGGACGATGCTGCAGGTATTTGAGTAGCAACTGATCATTAGTAGCCTTTCTGTTCGGTGTTTAATGTTATTTTGTCAGCTTTAATTGTACATTCAATTATTTTTGAGCATATAATGACGCGTTCTTGGAGAACATTATGAGACCAGGTCATAGTGCTTCTACATCATTACACGTCCGCAACATAAGATTCATTTGCAGTCCTTCCTGCGATCCCTAAAAATGAGTAAAATCTCTTCACCTGTAGACAATTTACAACTGCTGTCAAGCAAATCAGGGAAACGTCTGAGGGTCGTTTCATTGACTATGTTCAAGTTTGAGGTTGTAGTCAACGCTGAAGGGGACGTGCTCGACAATCGCAGGCGAGATAATTCAAAGGACAAAAAATCGAACTTTATGTATAGTTGTTACACCTGGTGTTCACTCAGATATCGTAAACAATGCATGGTTGTCGAGCCCGCAAATTGGAACGCTTACATAATCCTTGCCTTTCGTGCAGTAGTGCGATTGCCCTAATAATAGTAGTTTCGGAAGCTGAAGGGTGTTACGACTGTTGTAGACTGCTACGCGGTGCGTCTTCTTGACAATAATGAGATAGCTGGCTCTGTGAAAAGATGAAACCATGTTCCCAGCGTTGAGGCTCGGAAACGATGCCCGCTGTCCTCCTCACTGCCTTAACCGAGCCTGAAGCATCCGGTTCATCCCCTACTAGAGGTGTGACTTGTACATGTCTTTGCATGAAAGAAATCAGGCATGATGAGAGGTTAAAGACGTAACGGTAAAGTACAACTGTTAAGAGAGGGACTTATGGGATTTCCTTTATATCACTGCACTACAAAAGAAAAAAACAAAAACAAATGTATACCTAGTGTCCCATACATTGGCAATGTATCACAGAAGATTACAAATATTTTCAAAAATCACAGAGAAACATTGGGTTTTCTACATCTAATAAACTGCAACAAAAACTAACACGCAATACAAACTGTAATCATGGTCCATATTCAGACTCTGGAATATACAATGTAACAGTCAGGAATGCTCCACGTTCTACCTAGGATAAACAGGCCCAACACCAGGTACACAGAGCACATTAAAAGCCTACACACACAACAGACAATAAATCAGCCATGGCAACACACATACACAGCATAGGACACCCATTTGGAAAAATGGAGCAAAATCTCAAAGTACTCCACCGAGTAAATAAAGGACATAAAATATATTTGCTAGAAGAACTGGAGACATATTCACATTACAGAAAATATGAAGATGAAATATTAAACCAAAAACTTCAAAGTGAATCAGTGAATTTCTTCAGAAGTTTCGATAGTATACTCAAATAAAAATAGAAACACACAGAAATAAGCGCAATTGTAAAATCGATATAAGTAAATTATGACCCAAATTGTTAATATAAATAATCTCTGTACAAAAGCATGTCATACCCTGTGGAAGACCTATAATGTTATTTCTGTTCACTACTTGCACGAACATATTTGTAACTGTTTTGTTTATATATGATATTTTCCATGGAGAGCTGCATCAAACCAGTCTCAGGACTGAAGACCACAACAACAACAACATGATATTTTCAATGTCTAAAGTGTACAGCAAGTTGTGTGTGATGTTTAGTGTGTATTAGACTCTGCACAAATGGACCAAAGGAGAACTGTAAGTACGAATTCTTTTAAATTTCGCCACTAACTTCACAAAAACATCGATAGCGAACTAAAAAATCGCGTGTTTCTTATATATTGCAGTAAAGGCAACGAAATGAAGCAGACTCTCACACATCGACATTACATATAAATGGCATAATACACACAAAAAAAAAACGCACTTGAAAATTGGAATCATTTCCCGAAACGCGTCGTATGACAAGTAAATAAAGAAAGCCGTGACTGGTAGCAGAAGAATAATTTATAAACAAACCTATTGTTTTGACAATTGCAGTCTTTCAAAACCATTTATAATGGATCGAATGAGATGCTTGTTAATATCTAATTAATCTACTTCTGGCGAGGTAATAATAGCTTAGCACCACTGGAAAGAGTGGCATCATAGAACCAGTGGCAAACACGCTCTTCAGAAAAGTGATAGTTGACGAACTTAACATCCCCGTCAATTGTGTGGCAGATCAGCAGCGCCCCGTAAACAAACTAGAGAGGCTTGGTCGCTGCCGGGCAATGTGGGGAAGAGGGTTCAAAAATGGTTCAAATGGCTCTGAGCACTATGGGGCTTAACATCTATGGTCATCAGTCCCCTAGAACTTAGAACTGCTTAAACCTAACTGACCTAAGGACATCACACAACACCCAGGCATCACGAGGCAGAGAAAATCCCTGACTCCGCCGGGAATCGAACCCGTGAACCCGGGCGCGGGAAGCGAGAACGCTACCGCACGACCACGAGCTGCGGACGGGGAAGAGGGACTGGCCGCGATCACATCACGACGTTTCTTGCTGGTCACATTTTGTCAAAACATTGAAGCATAATTTATCAGCTTTGGGGAAATACTAATACCTTTCAGTAAGAGTTTGGAGAATCACGAAGCATTGGCGACATACTGGAAGCGCAACAGCGCGTGTGGCTCACTGAAAAACGCACTCGATTGGGGGACTCAAAAGGAGGAGTGTGTTTGCTGAAGCTTCTGGCTTTCAGTTGTTCAGCGAATAATTGGTTTTATTGGAAATAAATAATTTTTCAGTATATTTTGTGATAATTAAACAGATATGACCAGCACATTAAATAACTTTAAAGAGGAAGAGTTGAACTGTGGACTGATCACCTAACCAAAAGTTGTTACAGAAGTGCATCGAAGAGTCCAATGAACTGTAATAAATTAGATTTCATACAGCTGCGAACATTAAAATAAAAGCTAATAATTATATTTTTGCGCGTGACGGATGCAGTGGTGTTAGGTGGGATGCGGAGAACGAAATGTGGCCCTCCCCAGCTTACTCGCAGCCATTTTTACGGCGCTCGGTCCGCGTCGCCAGAAGACTTAAGTCACGATAGCAGGTACCCCAGTGCCGTCAGCTCCTAGTGCACTCGCATTCGGGAGGACGACGGTTCAATCCCGTCTCCGGCCATCCTCATTTAGGTTTTCCGTGATTTCCATAAATCGCTTCAGGCAAATGCCGGGATGGTTCCTTTGAAAGGGCACGGCCAATTTCCTTCCCCATCCTTCCCTCACCCGAGCTTGCGCTCCGACTCTAATGACCTCGTTGTCGACGGGACGTTAAACACTAATATCCTCCTCCTCCTCCTCCTCCTCCTCCTCCTCCTCCTCTTACCTCCTAGTGCAACTGCTTGACGTTATGTTGCGATTCTTGTGCAGTCATCTTAAATTAGTAATATCTGTTTTCATATAACCTTAACATTAAGCTGTCGTACTTGAATAGAGATAATTTTTTACTCAATTTCGCAAGGGAGAAGTAAGGATTTTCGAAGTTTCCAGAACGAGATTTTCACTCTGCAGGTCCCGAGTTCGAGTCTCGGTCCGGCACAAAGTTTTAATCTGCCAGGAACTTTCATTTTAGAAGTTGTTAATCTTTCTCGATGTTTTGTATGATCGACCGGAAACTGAGATATAAAGTAGAAAGTTGGTACAAAAAACAAGTACTTTGATGTAAAATTTACTGTCAGTAGCTTTACCTCTCCTTGTACTCAGGGAAGCAGATGCAGGAATCTTGTATCGCCGTTCCAGGAAAGATCCACGTGGAGGCTGTTTCCTACTGCTGCCTCCTATCCATCGTGTCGATAACTGTGCAGACTGACTGCACGGTGTAGTGTTGGGTTCGTGTGTGTTATGAGTGAACGGAACGGATTGCGTGAAAACCGGTGCCGGCACATAGACCACTCCTCTCGAATAGTGTCAGGGAGCCGCCGAGGTCAACGATGGACGGATCGCCATCAACAGGGGACAAAGCGGAGAGGTTCGGAATTTAATCCAGAACATTGGCGCAAAGTCTGGTGATCAGGAACTATACGCCCCCGTTTCTCCTCCCCTTGCCAGCCAGATAGTGTCACTGAAAATTTTCCACCATTAAGATTCGAACTGGCGTACCTCCAAGACAAGCGCCACCGCACAAGCATGCGTTAGCGATCTCGGCTACGGAGTCAGGTTTATGTATAATTGGAAATGAGTAAATTCAATAAACACTAGTGATACACACACTTTGATAAAATCTGTGTAAATTAACTCCCTTTTGATACGAACTGACAATTTTGAAATTTTAGTATGTTGTACAGACACGAGGTTAACGATGACCTATGGCTTTTGACCATTATAACTTAAATATTTCAGCCGTTATCCACATCTTAAGGTATCACTCAAAGCATGCAGGCGTTCACTCCATGTCTCTGAAAAATTCTATTATTTTTATCTTATTACGTAGGGTGATACATTTTACTGTGCTTCACTCAGGAAAAGAACCCCTTTCAGTGAAAAATTCTTAAACGGAATGCAAGGATCGGTTTTAAAGATTAGGAGGGGTACGACTGATATAGGCGATTGCGTTCACGAGCTGTTCAGAAGAGGGTGAGCTAAACGCCCTCCGCGGCGGTGCACGAAATCGGCCCCTATGCATCGCCAGGCAACTTGCTACGTCGAGCAAGTGAATGAAACACAATTTTAATGCCATACGCGTTTCGCCTTTATTTTCTGCAAGGCACCTTCAGTGGCAGGTTATTTGGACGATTTCCTACATATTACGCTCCTGTCGCATTTTCGGTGTTGTTCTTCTTTTTGTAAATGCCAATCTGCAGTTTTTTTCCCCACATTTCACAGCACTACGAACTTGACACTTGTTTCGATGCAACTGCAAGGTCATATTTCTGTGAAATGTGGGGGGAAAAACAGAAAATTGGCATTTAGAATAAGAACAACAACACCAAAAATGCGACAGGAGCGTAATATGTAGGAATCGTTCACGCAGCCTGCCACTGAAGATGCCTTGCAGAAAATAAAGGCGAAACGGATTTGGCACTAAAATTGTCTTTCACTCAGTTGCTGTTACTCGGTCCATAAAGTAAAAATTATCAATACACGTAATATTAAACGCAACCGAGGAAGAGGGGACTACAAAAGTGAGGATGCAACGTCGAGCATGTCCCACGGCACTGTCCCCACGTCTTTCCTCCTTCTGTCTTGGATCTGTTGTACTTCGAAAACACTTCGGGTTGATTTGTACGGAACTTTGTAATTAGAGCGATGAGGGAGTTGGTGCGTCCCCTTTATTGGCTGTCTCCCGTAAAGTCATCTGTGGTACATAGCTCGTGGCAAGTGAGTACGATGAACTGATGAATTAGACTATGAGATTTCAATGGTATCCACGTACAGTGAACAACTTTCATGATTAAATTTTACCGACGACAACTACGAGGCGGCTTTTACGCATTACGTAAAAAGTAGCGTTGCGAGCGCTGAAGGAGGGAACATTTCTAGTAGCCTACTTAAATCAGTTACGGAGTGTAAAGACTTGGTCGTAGCGAACGCAAAATTATTAACTCGGGAGCACAATCTAGTTGTTACGGAAAGGTGTGCTGAGAGCGTTAATAGGCGCACTATTTTCCTTCCTAGTATGAACTTGTAATTTCGGAGCTGCTGTAAAGAAGAAATTGCTGTTTTCAGGCAACACATTTGAAAGGCGCCTGCGGTTGGAAATCGTTCGCGGACATTACTTTTCTAGTATTTTTCAGGTGCCACTCATAATCGTACGTACTGTAACTGTAGAGTGGGAAGCAAAGGTGAAGTCTTACCTGCACAGTTCGAAATCTACGAACAACATTAAGCAGGCCCGGCGGGGTCAGGGATTTTCTCTGCCTCGTGATGACTGGGTGTTGTATGACGTCCTTAGGTTAGTTAGGTTCAAGTAGTTCTAAGTTCTAGGGGACTGATGACCATAGATGTTAAGTCCCATAGTGCTCAGAGCCATTTGAACCATTAAGCAGGGGGAATGATCAAAAACAATCAGAAAGAAAGTCAAAACAAGGAATACACCAGCGAAATAATCCTGCCGTTTCCCCCTAGAGTGAAACTAGAAAATTATTGACTATCGCATGGATTCTTATTTTTGGCTTTTGAATTAAAACAAAAAGTAATGTTTTTAGTGTTATGTTGGGAGAAGAGCCAACACCGTGTTACTAGTGGAGGCCGAAATGCACGCGTTTTAGCTTACGCAGGCTGGCGTGAGGAGGGAAGGACTATACTGACGTGAGGTCTGGAACATGACAAGGAATGAGAATTCAGAAAGCGGACGAAATTAGTTTGATACTTAACACGAATTCATTAATGATGAACGTCGCTCTTGACGGTACATGATTCACAATATTATCTATTCAGAATACATTCATAGTAACTGAATATGGCGCTTTGGTAGATCGGAGCAAATGACGTAGCTAAAGGCTATGCTAAACTGTCGTCTCTGCAAATGAGAGCGTATGTAGTCAGTGAACCATCGCTAGCAAAGTCGGCTGTACAACTGGGGCGAGTGCTAGGGAGTATCTCTAGACTAGACCTGCCGTGTGGCGGCGCTCGGTCTGCAATCACTGACAGTGGCGACACGCGGGCCCGACGTATACTAACGGACTGCGGCCGATTTAAAGGCTACCACCTAGAAAGTGTGGTGT
The DNA here is from genome assembly GCF_021461395.2 of Schistocerca americana. Lineage (NCBI taxonomy): Eukaryota > Metazoa > Arthropoda > Insecta > Orthoptera > Acrididae > Schistocerca > Schistocerca americana. The sequence goes on along the minus strand of NC_060119.1, from coordinate 554,299,459 downwards.
CTGGCGGTGACACCACATTTAGTAACTTTCATTTATCACCTCTGTTCGAGCGATAGTCGTGTTACGTATACTGAAGTTAAGCAGCAATGAAAACTTGCACAACTGGATCAAAACACGCGATGTTCAATTAATGCTGCACACAAACTATATTAATATCCCAGCTTCAAATTAAGTCCGATATGCGTAAAGTACAAACTCTTAGTCAGAAACTTAAGGAAGCCGGTATGGTAGAGTTTCTAACAAGTAAGAGAGCTTACACACACTCAGATCGAATGGAGTCACTCCCAATCGACTAATGGGCTTGTGACGTAACAGAGCACTGATGACTAGCTGTAAGAATCCAGTGGAACAGCGTCCCTGGGACTACTCAAAGTCCGTCCCGGAGCAGATAGCTGTGTAGCAATGGTTCTGGTTTATGTGCTGTCGTTCTGTTATCTGATGGAATGCTACTTTGTGTTTTCCGAACAGCTTTTGAAATCTCCTGGAAAGCGAGTGGCTGTAAATGGAATTACGACCGAGACATGTGGCTAAGAGCTGAGTTACGTCACCGCTCGGCAGTACCTGAAGGTACTCCGCGAGGCGTCTTCGCCGCCTGTTTCGTGCTTACGCGTAAGAACGCAAAACGAAAAATTTGAGTTAAGTACGACATGAAAGTATGTGCAACTAAATGAGGGTCCCTCCACATGTTCTTCACGTTCTCTTAAGTAAGAAGAAGGGTGCGGACATATTGCTAACGGAGCGGTTTTTGCAACGATCTGGAACTAGATTCGACTCGATAGTCAGCAGTGTTTTCAGCATAAATATCAAGAATAAGAGCTTCGCGTTCTGTGTTCACATCGCAAGACAGTTTTCAAAGTAATACGTATCCTGTGGAGGAGTTTGTCCTGCTACATCCACGTTTGGTACCAGTTGACGTCACTAAAAGTACACCAACGTTCGCAACGAATGTCATCACCAATTAGTTCTCTGGTCGAGTATGGCTGCAGCTGCATTTGTTCGGTATTACAGGCAGTCCCGTTCGTTGGCAACGTGGTGAATTATTAGTGTCAAGATTTATTCAAACCACATATTCAGCACACAGAGTTATAATTTTCCCCACAGTAACACGTTTTTTCCAACAGCTTGCAGCGATTTAATTTATTTTATTGAAGCCATATAATCATTGTTTTTTGCAGTTCGAATGCAGTGCATATCTATAAGTAAAGTAAGGAAGTGCTTACTATTTTTTATACTTAGTTTCTGAGTCCTTAAGCGTTACACCCTCTACCACAGATTTGTGATTCTGGTCATTTTCGTGAAATGAATCAAATGCACAGAAGTGAAATGAATGGATTGAAGGAGTTAAAATCAATGAAAAAGCAGTTATATACATTATGTGATCAAAAGTATCCGGACACTTGGCTGAAAATGACTTACAGTTCGAGGCACCCTCCATGGGTAATGCTGGAATACAATATGGTTTTTCGCCCACATTTAGCCTTGATGACAGCTTCCACTCTCGCAGGCATACGTTCAGTCAGGTGCTGGAAGGTTTATTGTGGAATTGCAGACCATTCTTCACGGAGTGCAGCACTGAGGAGAGGTATCGATGTCGATCGGTGAGACCTGGCACGAAGTCGACGTTCCAAAACATCCCAAAGGTGTTCTAAAGGATTCAGGTCAGGACTCTGTGCAGGCCAATCCACTCCGCCACAGGCCGTGCTTTACGCACAGATGCTCGATCGTATTGAAAGGTCGAATCACCATCCCTGAATTGCTCTTCAGCAGTAGGAAGCAGGAAGGTGCTTAAAACATCAGTGTAGACCTGTGCCGTGACAGTACCACGCAAAACAACAAGGGGAGCAAGCCCCCTCTATGAAAAACACGACCACACCATAAAACCACAGCCTCCGAATTTTACTGTTGGCACTACACACGCTGGCAGGTGACGTTCACCGGGCATTCGCCATACCCACACCCTGCCATCGGATCGCCACATTGTGTACCGTGAGTAGTCACTCCACACAACGGTTTTCCATTGTTCAGTCGTCCAATGTTTACGCCCCTTACACCAAGCGTGGCGTCGTTTGGTATTTACCGGCGTGATGTGTGGCTTGTGAGCAGCCGCTCGACCATAAACCCAAGTTTTCTCACCTCCCGTCTAAGTGTCATAGTACTTGCAGTGGATCCTGATGCAGTTTGGAATTCCTGTGTTATGGTCTGGACAGACGTTTGCCTATTACACATTACGACCCTCTTCAAATGTCGGCGGTCTCTGTCAGTCAACTGACGAGGTCCGCCTGTACGCTTTTGTGCTGTACGTGTCCCTTCACGTTTCCACTTCACTATCACATCGGATCAGTGGACCTAAGGATGTTTAGGAATGTGTAAATCTCGCATACAGACCTATGACACAAGTGACACCCAATCACCTGACCACGTTCGAAGTCCGTGAGTTCCGCGGAGTGCCCCATTCTGCTCTCTCACGATGTCTAATGACGACTGATGTTGCTGATATGGAGTAGCTGGCAGTCAGGAGCAGCACCAATGCACCTAATATGAAAAATTTATGTTTTTGGGGTCGTCTGGATATTTTTGATCACATAGTGTAGATTCATTCGTTTCAGTACCTTTAAATCAAATCCCTTGTGGCAGCGTAATTTGACCGTAAAACAACTCTCTCATCACACACATCCATGCCCGAGGCAGGATTAGAACCTGCGACCACAGCGGCCGCGCGGTTCCAGACTGAAGCGCCTAGAACCGTTCGGCCACAGCGGCCGGCCTAACCTAAGGACATCACACAAATCCATGCCCGAGGCAGGATTCGAACATGCGACCGTAGCGGTCGCGCGGTTCCAGACTGAAGCGCCTAGAACCGCTCAGCCACAACGGCCGGTTCTGCCCTTCCAAATCCTTTGCTGTCTCAGAGAATTATAATGTCGTTAGTAAACCTCAAAGTTTTTACTCCTTCTCTCTGAACTTTAGCTCTCTCTCTCTCTCTCCAAATTTCTTCTTGGTTTTCTTTACTTCTTGCTCAATGTACAGATTGAATAACATCGTGGATAACCCCATCTCACTTCCTTCTGAACCTTTGCTTCCCTTTCATGTCCTTCGACTCTTACTTTATCGTACGTTTTATAAAACTTACAGTACTGTCCTAGTTTCGACAAAAGATGTTTCAAAGACCTTCACCATTATAATCCAAAGACTGTTGTCCTGTGGCGCTATACCCAAAGTCCACACCTTTGCAGCGTGTGGAAATCGTTGGTTGGAAACATCAGTGACAAGGAAAGTTTGAGTCAGTCCTGGAGTCGAACTCACATGTTTACAGCGACCGTTCTCGATAACCAGGGATCCAGTTTTCAGTCCATGTCAGGCACAAATTTCCAAAATGTTCTGATGTGTGTGAATTCCTGAGGGACCAAACTGCTGAGGTCATCGGTCCCTAGACTTACACACTACTTAAACTATCTTAACCTAACTTGTGCTAAGAACAATACACACACCCATGCCCGAGGGAGGAATCGAACCTCCGGCGGGAGGGGCCACGCAATCCGTGACAGGGCGCCTCAAACCGCGCGGCCACTCAGCGCTGCTACAAATTTTCAATTCTTACGTGTTCAGAGTCCTCTTCGAATTCACTCGTCGCATCTTATACTTGCTACCCAATTACCTTTTACGTCCGTATTTTTTGTACTATATTTTACATCTGTCTTTGTGTAGGATATACACAGGTAATGGCACATTTAAAAGATACAACCGCGGCGGAAGTGATGGGGAAGGGATAGGAGACGTGCGCCTATTGCCACAGAGGCCAGCAATAAAACAGTTTAAGGAAGAAAATACTTACGTTGGAGAGTGGTCCAGCGCAAGTCACCCTTGCTCTTCTTTCACAGACCAGAACCTGAAACAGACAAATATACTGGTCAGGAAAAACACGTGAATTTTTAAATATAAGCTAAACTGTCAGTTGTAATGACGAACATCTGTTTTTTTTTTCTTTTTACGCTCACTGTCGAGGCACTGAAAGCCGAGCCATTACTTGCAATCATTGCAGAAGCTCCGTCATGCAACAAAGGACAAATACCCATGAAGAGATAAGCTTGGTCTGCAGCGTAATGCCGGCCGCGGTGGTCTAGCGGTTCTAGGCGCTCAGTCCGGAACCGCGCCACTGCTACGGTCGCAGGTTCGAATCCTGCCTCGGGCATGGATGTGTGTGATGTCCTTAGGTTAGTTAGGTTTAAGTAGTTCTAAGTTCTAGGGGACTGATGACCACAGATGTTAAGTCCCATAGTGCTCAGAGCCATTTGAACCATTTTGCAGCGTAATGTTGTTTGCCTAGTAACGTGTTTCCCGCTGGTAAGCGAATGAGCAACTACGGCTGAGACATCGTTGTGCTTCCTCCCGGGAATCGAGATAAGACTTCTTTACATTACTAGTTGCTTGCTTTGTCGAGGGAAGGATGCTAACGGAACAGCATGCCGCCAATGACGGGATGACACTCCTGATTCATTGATCTTTCCAGAAGGCTGTGAGTGGATCCGTATACTGCGTTGCCTCCTTCCACTTTCTGTATTATTCAACGTATTCGCAGATGTATCTTATGGACGACTGTAGAAACGGCAAGCCACCTGGTAGCGTGTGGGGGCGGGTACTTGGTGAACCACACTTACAAAAAAATGGCTCTGAGCACTATGGGACTTAACTTCTGAGGTCATCAGTCCCCTAGAACTTAGAACTACTTAAACCTAACGAACCTAAGGACATCACATATATCCATGCCCGAGGCAGGATTCGAACCTGCGACCGTAGCGGTCGCGTGGTTCCAGACTGTAGCGCCTAGAACCGCTCGGCCACTCCGGCCGGCCCACACTTACACTCTCCATTTCCTGTCCCAGTCACGAAAAGTGCGCGCGAAGAAACATTGTTGGTAAGCCTACTGTAAGCGATCGATTATCTTTGTTATTTTACCTTTACGGTCTTTTTGCGAGATATAGTTAGGAAGGAGCAATAGGTTCGTTGACTCTTCTAGAAACGTGCACTTTCGAAATATTAACAGTAAACTACACCGCGATGCACAACTGTTCTGTCGTAGTGTCAACCAATAAAGTTCGATGAGCATCTCTGCGCTGTTCTTCGAATTTCTCTATTTGTTCTATGATTTCTGTCTGGTAAGGGACACAAACTTAAGAGAAATTCTCAAATATCGGACGAACGACGGTTTTGTAAGCTACTTCCCTCGTGTGTGGACTCAGCCGTCACGAATAACAGCTATTCTAATTAATTTCAGCCTGGCATCTGCCTTTCCTACGATCAATTTAGCGCATGGACTTCAAAAATTAAGGTATACATGTCGTCCCAAGCTACGACCATGCCGAAACAAGAGTGCCGCATTGTTCTGGGTTTCCCGCGGACACAGTTCTGTTGCAGTACGGATAACAGCTGCATCGCGGCGTGCGACTGAGATGGCGTGGTGACTGGAAACCCACTCCAAAGTTGAAGTGGGCGGCACAGTACGAGTCTTGTGGGGAAAACGCCTAAATAGCACGTAGATTCTCTGCGAAGTACGGTCCAAATGCAGTGTCGCGTCCAGCCGCAGTGAGATGGTGCCAACAATTAGACCGAGGCCTCACATCTAAGTGACTGGCGAAGGATTCATCGAACCACCTTCACAATTCTCTATTATTCCAATCTGGTACAGCGC